>NC_133388.1:120788188-122038188 GCF_047511655.1 Castor canadensis | reverse complement strand
GCTGTTAGAAAAATGAAAACTGGCTCATACTTGTTACTCATATCTTATCTCTGTGGAGAGTGCAGGTTGGAGAGATAGGCAGGAGCCAGATCATAAGGTCAGGCCTCAGAGGTCACAGTGATTGGTGTCTTTATCCTAGGAGAAAGCTTCATGGGCTTCATTTTTTGTTTTTTTTTCAGTTTTTAATGGGTTTTCATGTTCTATTTTCATACATATAATGTACTTCAATCATATTCCCCCATCACTTCCCCTTTCACCCTCCTTCGTGGGATTTTAAAAAGGAGAGACATCTGAGAAATGGGTCACAGAAGTTGACAATGAATTCAGGGAAAGCAGTTAGAAGGCTGGGACTTAAGGGATGTGGGGGTATGTGTGGTTGAGATGGAGCTAAGAGGGCCTGGAGCTCAGGTGAGGACTTCAGACAAGCACCACTGGAAAGACCATGAGCTAAAGTAGCAACAAGTATTTGCTACTTGTTGGGATTGTCACTGTTTATTTCTGGCACATGAATTATGCTGAGAAATGTTCAGAGGAAAGTGCAATATGTTGGTTTTCTAACATTTCCTCAGAGATCTCTATGATGAAGTTAAATTATAAACAACAGATTTGAAGGCGCAATTACCAAGATGAAAAAAGTTTTCAGTCAGGAGTTTGCAAACTACCTAATGAAAACAATACTGCAGTATTAGCTTCAGGTAAGGGCTCTTCAAGTTAGTTCATTTCTCTGTGGTTTTCAGTTTCACAGTGTTTCTTTTTCTTTAAAAATTTCTAAACTATATATTCAAACTGCCTATTGTCAAATAGCTAAATTAAAAAGATTGACAGAAACAGGAGACTGTTGGTGAATCAGATCCTTGGTGTAAAAAGATAGCATGAATTCTTTTACTGAAAAACTTTGGGTTAAGTTTTTTTTTCAGAAATTGTTATAGTTGTTACTTGAAGGCAAATTCTTAAGACCAATGATGGTTAGAAAGTTATTTTTTTAAAGTATGATTTGAGCTCTAGGATACCAAAGGAAATGACATTATATCCCCCACACTCACACATCCTGTTTCTTCTGATGCATTATATCTGGCAGCACTGATAAACAAAGCCTAGTGCATGGGGCACCAGCTCATCCAAATTTCAGACAAAATGCAGCTTCCTCCACTGATCATATGTGGTACTCTCACTGATGGAGATATGGACAAGTGGATGGATGGATGGGGTGAGAGAATGGATGATGGGATGAGTGGATGAGCATTGCAAAGAAGAGCTAACAACTTTGTTGTCTTAGTTTAAGAAGACTTAGTTCCCACAAGATTAAGTGTTAGTCCTTTGTTTTGGCATGGGATTAAAATAACTGATACTGGAGCTGATCTAAGTCTTCGGCTATCAGTACCCTAGTGTTCCTTGCTTTCTAAGCCTCTGCTTAGAAAGTCTCCAGTGCTGTACAAGTACTTTCACTTCATCTGGTGTTTTCTCCTTATTTTAATCATTTCATCAGCCACCAACTTTCACTCTTCTGTTGAGTATAACAGGCTGAGCCAGAAGCAAAATCAGCCTTCCAATTCCTGGGGGAGTTCTCTCCCACCACATCTGTACTCTATCTGCCTTACCACTTTGCTTTAAGCTGCATCTATTTTTCACTTTTTTTCTTCCACCCTCCATCTGACCATAAATCCTGTTTTGTTGATGAACATATTTGTTAAGTCTCTATTATTTTCAAGTACCTGAACTTGCAAAACCTGTGCTAAAGAGACAAAAGACAGCATGTGTAAATGAAATGCCAAGATCATTCTGGAATTCTTGAGAAGATTAGCACTACTGACACGGATTTCTTGGGGCTTTTCTAGTTTCTCTGTCCCCATAATGTTCTGATCTCTTTTGAAAGCTGGGGTGAAAAGTTGATATTTCTCTTCTAACCATTCTGGGGCCAGTAGGGGGTTTATTTCATCCTAGAAAGAGAGTACAGAATCCACGAAAAGAGGGTCACCCAGCTCTTGTCAGAGAATCCTTCAAATACCTTTTAATTTTCTAAGATTTTTTTATATCTTATATTCTAGGGCTGGTCATCCAACATGGTAATCACTAGCCACATGTGGCCATTTAAATATAAATTTACATTAAATAAAGCTTAAAATTCAGTTCTAGAGTTGCACTATAAACATTCCAAGGACTCACTAGCCACATGTGACTAGAGGTTGGACATTTCCATCACCATAGAAAATTCTAATGGATAGTGCTGTTTTAGTACATGGGTATGGACCAGCTTAGGGTTGGAGATCCTCGACCCTGTAGTCAAAAGATGGTCTTTGAGTATGCATCACAATTTAGCAACCATATGACTCTGGAGAGCTACTTCCCTCAGCCACAGCTGGCTCCATAGCGATAATAATACCTATTACTGGAAGCCATTATACAAAACGATTAGTATTCAGTGCATGTTTATTGTATTTATTGTGCTGATACAGAAGTACAAGTAATTTTAGAATTCCCTTTTCTCCCTTCCTGAGATGAAGAACACACTGAGGTTTGATTAGATAATAAAGAATTTGGCTAGCCTTTGTCCCGAGTTCCTGGGGAGGGGAGTGAGTTTCTAAATCCTTAGAATTTCCTAAGTGACATGTCTTTGTTATTCATTGTGTCCTGATAATTTATGCTAATAAGATGACTCAGGAGAGGGATGGCCAGAACAGAGACAGCAACCATGCGATTAGAAAGCTGGAGCTTTGAACCGTGTAATATCTACCCAGCCTCAGATGAGGCAAGGAGGGCTAAAGACTGAGCTCAGTCATAGGGTAAATGATTCAATCAATAAACCTAGGTAAAAACTCTGGACTCAGAAGCTTGGTTGAAGTTCCCTGGTTAGCAGTTCTCCACGTGTATTGTTAAACGCCTGTATGCCAGCCTGGCTGTACTGGGAGAGGACATGGAAGTTCACACTTGGGAGTCCCACCCAGACCTGCATATGTGTTTCCTCTTAGGATGATTTTACTTTGTATCTTTCTTTTCTGTAATAAAATCATAACTAGAATGCTTTCCTGAATTGTTACTCTAGAAAATTATCAAACCAAGAAGGTAGTGGGAATCCCCAAATTTGTAGCCAGTTGTTTAGAAGTACCAGGACCTGGGAACCAAGAGTCTGAAGTGAGGGGCAGTCCTGTGGAATACTGTGTTCTTAACTTGTGAAATCTGGCCTAACTGCAGGTAGCTAGTGTCAGAATTACACTGCAGGCTCCATGTCATTCCCATGCCCTGGCCCCTGAAGCCTGCTTTCATTTGGTCTAGCAGCTAGAGGTTAAAAAAAAATCAACATCCTTCTCTTTCTGTTGTCATCTCTTAATACCAAAATGCACTTGGGGGTGCCTACTAAGGTTCTCAAAGATCCATGTCATTTTTTCTGAGAGACTGGGAAGCTGTTGAAAGAGGAGAGAGTGTAGACATTTTATTTCGTTTCTCAATGTTTTCAAACAGACTCCGGTCCCAGCTGTGTAGACTCAGGAATGAAGAACAATTGGGGCTTCTAACCACAGCGTCTCTCTGGGTAATTGCTTCCCACTGACTTCAAACCCTGTCTTAATATGTGTGGTGAAAATCAGGGATACCTCCAGGCCATTGTTCTGGTTTTCACAGCTTTGTGGAGGTTCAGGCTCACTCCAAATCCCAGAGTCTTGAAGATCACTTAAATTCTGATTCAGTCCTAAAATGGTCCCTATCTCCTAAACTCATATGGATCTGAGAGTAGACCAAAATTTTCTAGTTCCTCCTTAGAGCAGAGCATTCTCTGAATCCTGTTCCCATTATTCGTACCTGTCCCATAGATTGTTGATCTCTGAAAATAGGGAGGAACAAAAGATGGCATTAAGAGGATGAAGAGGGTAAGGTGGGCTTTATTCACTGACTGGACTCAAATTCATATGCGATGTTTGCTGGCTTCCTGTGCAGCCTTCAGGGACAGTTCTAGGAAAAAGTGGAAAGTAGAAAGCAAGAAAGAGAGAGGAAGATGGGATCAACTGTACATCAAATAATGGAACTGGACATTTTCAGCATCAAAAGTAATAATGTTTCAGAGATTTTTTTCCTCTGTAAATTCTAAGTTAGTTATGAGTGCCATTCACTTACAGATGAAAGAAGTAAAATCCAGCTAGGTGAAGCCACTTTCCCAAGACCACAGAGTGAGATAGACATGGAAGCCAAAAAGAACTCGGCCTTCTGACTCACCCTGTATCATCACTGGTGATGATATGAGTTATCTCTGTGGATTTTACTTTCACAACAACCCCAGAGTCTGTTTCCTCCTGTCCTTCCTCAGTGCCATCACCCCATGCCAGGCCTTTGTGACCTCTCGCCTGACTATTGGGAACAGCCTCCAATCAGGCCATTAGCCAGGTTGCCTGCACTCTCATCTGTCCCCATCACCACTTAAGATTAACCCAATCAACACATGCTCTCATGGAAGCATCCCTGTGAGACACTTTTAACGACTTCCTGGTGTCTAATTTATTAAGTGTTAAAAACTCTTTAGTCTGATATTTATGGCCTGCCAATGCATCAGCAGCGTGCCCTGCACTCCAAGCTAAACCACCACATGCTCTGAGATTCCCACATGCCTGTGCCTCCATGTGTCTGATTCTGTGCCTTCCCTGGAAAGCCTCACCAGTGCCCTACCAAGTTGCATTAAGTTCCTCAGAGGTCAGTTCAAAAGCTACCCCTGACCTATGAAGAATTCCTCATTCCTCCCACCCTGAAATTCTGTAGTTCTTGACCATTTTGTTTTGTATTATGGTTCTTGCCTCTTAGAGTAAGCTTCTTGAAGACAGTGACTTGTGCTTTGTTTACCTTTTAGTCCCTAGAACCTTGTACAATGAGGACACATGATAAATAATGAATACTTTTTTGAAGGGATGAATTATTTCTATCTGAATAGGCTCTCTACAACGTACACTCATGTGCTACCTAACAGCTTTTTAGTATACTATGGTGGTTCTACAAGATTATATTGCCTAGTGATGTCTTAGCTGGCATAATGTCACACAAAATGCATTATGCTTATTTATGGTCTAAAGAAGCCCAGACTTATGTGTGTGTTTGTGTCTTAATTTTTAACAAAAAAATTAAAATTAAAATAGAAAAGGCTCTCAGAATAAGGATATAAGAAAGAATATTTTACAGACTTGCACCAGTGACTCTGCAGGGGCTTCCAGGCCTTCACCTTCAGACTGGGGCTGTATCACTGTTCTGTTCCTTCTGTTTCTAGATTTCCAGCTTCTTGTACTGAGCAGCTATTGTTTTTTTCCAGCTCTCCAGCCTGCAGATAGCCATTGTGGAACTATTCAGGTTTTGATTGTGTGAGTCAATCTAATAAATCCCTCTTACAATTATATATATAATTGCACAATTATTTATTACGTTGGTTCTTTTCCTCTGGAGAACCCTAAATAATACAACTTCTTTTCCTTAGATTGCAAGGTCTTTTACAGTAGAAACTTCCCTAGAAAATACCTCATATTTTATGGGTGCTCAGACCTCCATAGCCAAAGTAATGATAAACAGAAATTAACTGCCTAGGCTAGGTGACTGGATATAATTTGGTAAGAAAATTTCACCAATTCCCTTCTTCACTGTAGTTGCTAAATAAATATTGAAAGTATTAAGCGAATCCTCCAAAGATCCATGAAATGTTTGTGAATACATATAACGTATTATTAGAGAATAGAGCTTATTAGATTGTCAATCAGCTCTCAGTGCACATAGCACTACAGCCACACATAACCAGTCACGCTGATTACCCTTTGCTGGCAATGTAAGTGCACTCTGGGGATTGTTGGTAAAATATGTTCTTTGTCCAAGATTTTTAAAATCACAGAGAAATAAGATGCAAATTCATTACACTAAAAACAGACACGGATTTCTCTTTCATTTTTTGTCTGACATAAAATTTTTAAATAGAGTACATATTGGTTGAACAGTTGTTTCACAAAATCTTGGCACATGTCAGAATCTGTGTTTGTGATGCAAGAGCAGACCAAGAACATCAGAAATGACCAGGGATTCTATCATTTAAAAAATCATCTTGGAGGAAGGGACAAATGCACAGATATTTAAGAAGCAGATTAAACACAGGTATGAAGGGACTGTGTTTCTGTCCCCTGATGCATGACAAAATGAAATTGTGGGTCTGCTATCCACAGGCCAGCTACTACCCTATTATAGACTATTATTGTATATGACAAACCTACAGCCAGCATTATACTTAATGGAGAAAAACTGAAACCATTCCCTCTAAAATCAGGAACCAGACAAGGATGCCAACTATCTCCACTCCTATTCAACATAGTACTGGAATTCCTAGCCAGAGCAATTAGGCAAGAAGAAGGAATAAAAGGAATACAAATAGGTAAAGAAACTGTCAAAATATCCCTATTTGCAGACGACATGATCCTATACCTTAAAGACCCAAAAAACTCTACTCAGAAGCTTCTGGACATCATCAATAGCTATAGCAAGGTAGCAGGATATAAAATCAACATAGAAAAATCATTAGCATTTCTATACACTAACAATGAGCAAACGGAAAAAGAATGCATGAAAACAATTCCATTTACAATAGCCTCAAAAGAAATCAAATACCTAGGTGTAAACCTAACAAAAGATGTGAAAGACCTCTACAAGGAAAACTATACACTTCTGAAGAAAGATTGAGGAAGACTATAGAAAGTGGAGAGATCTCCCATGCTCATGGATTGGTAGAATCAACATAGTAAAAATGTCTACACTCCCAAAAGTAATCTACATGTTTAATGCAATTCCCATCAAATTCCAATGGCATTCATTAAAGAGATTGAAAAATCTACTGTTAAATTTATATGGAAACACAAGAGGCCACGAATAGCCAAGGCAATACTCAGTCAAAAGAACAATGCAGTAGGTACCACAATACCTGACTTCAAACTATACTACAAAGCAATAACAATAAAAACAGCATGGTACTGGCACAAAAACAGACAGGAAGACCAGTGGAACAGAATAGAGGACCCAGATATGAAGCCACACAACTATAACCAACTTGTCTTTGACAAAGGAGCTAAAAATATACGATGGAGAAATAGCAGCCTCTTCAACAAAAACTGCTGGGAAAACTGGTTAGCAGTCTGCAAAAAACTGAAACTAGATCCATGTATATCACCCTATACCAAGATTAACTCAAAATGGATCAAGGATCTAAATATCAGATCACAAACTCTAAAGTTGATAAAGGAAAGAGTAGGAAATACTCTGGAGTTAGTAGGTATAGGTAAGAACTTTCTCAGTGAAACCCCAGCAGCACAGCAACTGAGAGATAGCATAGATAAATGGGACCTCATAAAGCTAAAAAGCTTCTGTTCATCAAAAGAAATGGTCTCTAAACTGAAGAGAACACCCACAGAGTGGGATAAAATATTTGCCAGCTACACATCACACAAAGGACTGATAACCAGAATATATAGGGAACTTAAAAAACTAAATTCTCCCAAAACTAATGAACCAATAAAGAAATGGGCAAGTGAACTAAACAGAACTTTCTCAAAAGAAGAAATTCAAATGGCCAAAAAACACATGAAAAAATGCTCACCATCTCTAGCAATAAAGGAAATGCAAATTAAAACCACACTAAGATTCCACCTCACCCCTGTTAGAATAGCCATCATTAGCAACACCACCAACAACAGGTGTTGGCGAGGATGCGGGGAAAAAGGAACCCTCTTACACTGTTGGTGGGAATGTAAACTAGTACAACCACTCTGGAAAAAAATTTGGAGGCTACTTAAAAAGCTAGACATTGATCTACCATTTGATCCAGCAATACCACTCTTGGGGATACACCCAAAAGACTGTGACACAGGTTACTCCAGAGGCACCTGCACACCCATGTTTATAGCGGCACTATTCACAATAGCCAAGTTATGGAAACAGCCAAGATGCCCCACCACCGACGAATGGATTAAGAAAATGTGGTATCTATACACAATGGAATTTTATGCAGCCATGAAGAAGAACAAAATGTTATCATTCGCTGGTAAATGGATGGAATTGGAGAACATCATTCTGAGTGAGGTTAGCCTGGCCCAAAAGACCAAAAATCGTATGTTCTCCCTCATATGTGGACATTAGATCAAGGGCAAACACAACAATGGGATTGGACTTTGAGCACATGATAAAAGCGAGAGCACACAAGGGAGGGGTGAGGATAGGTAAGACACCTAAAAAGTTAGCTAGAATTTGTTGCCCTTAACGCAGAGAAACTAAAGCAGATACCTTCAAAGCAACTGAGGCCAATAGGAAAAGGGGACCAGGAACTAGAGAAAAAGTGAGATCAAAAAGAATTAACCTAGAAGGTAACACACACGCACAGGAAATCAATGTGAGTCAATGCCCTGTATAGCTATCCTTATCTCAACCAGCAAAAACCCTTGTTCCTTCCTGTTATTGCTTATACTCTCTCTACAACAAAATTAGAAATAAGGGCAAAATAGTTTCTGCTGGGTATTGAGGGGGTGGGGGGAGAGGGAGGGGGTAGAGTGGGTGGTAAGGGAGGGGTTGGGGGCAGAGGGGAGAAATGACCCAAGCCTTGTGTGCACATATGAATAATAAAATAAAATAAAATAAAATAAAATTTTTCTTTGTGTATTTGGTTGTGTATAGGTTGGGAGTATAGGATGAAAGAGGGTTAGGGAAGAGAAAAAGCAATGTGGAAGATAAAAGAGTGTACTAGGATTTAATTATACAAGTTTTTAAAGAAGAATTGGATCACCAACTAGTGGTTTGTTTTTTAATTTTATGGACACTTTTGTGTTAAAAGGATCTGAATTCAGCTTTTAAACTGGAGTTTTTCCCAGATCATAATCTTAGAAAAGAGGAAATATTTAATATTAAGTAGGGGTTTTTTTTAGATGATTACCCCAGTGAAGCCAAAATAAAATTTCAGGACATGTTTTGTTTATTTTCACTTATCATGCTGCTTTCCATCTCTCAAGCCAGAAATGGTGGTCATTATACAGTAGACTGTTGGGCTGCATTCTGCTCCTTCCTGAAGAAGTCTGTCACCAAGGTCTTACTAAGTGCTCACTGTGGGTATGGCTCAGGGACCAAGCATGCACGATGACATTTGTTGTTGACAACTGTCAGGTTCAACCTCCTTTCCTGCACAACCCCCACCTAAATGGGGAAGGATTTGTAATCCTCCTTCCCACCCACTCTCTTTACTCCAGGGGGCAAGAACATTAACTGCTGCTCCCTGTCACCTGTCAGAATCCATCCTCCTGTCACTGGCTTATATGGACAAGTCAGTCCACGGTCATGTGACTTGGGCTGCTAAAAACAGCTCCATCACCCACTCTGAACCAGGGCCTGAAACAATGTCCTCCACCGAGAGAAACGTAAAGGACACTTGATCATACAATCCTGGGAATTATTTCCAGGAAACACTTGCAGAAGCCAATCTGAGCACCTTTTTTCCTGGCGGTGCACTTAGGGACGGCCAGGAGATGAGCACTTCTCTGAATTACAAGTCTTTTTCCAAAGAGCAGCAGACAATGGATAACTTGGAGAAGCAACTCATCTGCCCCATCTGCCTGGAGATGTTCACAAAACCTGTAGTCATTCTTCCCTGTCAGCATAACCTGTGCAGGAAGTGTGCCAGTGACATTTTCCAGGTAGGTTTGTTTGAATTTGTGGGTGGAAAGATTCGCTCCATTCCAAATCAAGGGCTTAACACTGAGGTTAATTCCTTTAGAAAACTTCATAAGGCTGCATTTATTTCCAATTTATTTGAATGATTTGTGCTTTGCTGTCAATCTCCTTCTTCCTCTCATTTTATTTCAAAGAATCATATTTGTTTTTAATAAAACCAAATGACTGAATATATTTCAAAATTGTAAATGAATTACAGCCCAAGACTTGAATGTTGGAATTTTAGCTGAAACTTTCGGTTATGAAAACACTGGATGGAAAAGTGCCTCATGCTAACAATGACATATTGCAGATTGCTGTGGATAAGGGCTGGACCCACTTTTTCAGGCCCACTTGCAGTAAGGTCCTGAGGGATTATCTTATGGCAAGCTCAGAGTAGAAGTTCATGTTGTTTGTAGTCACAGAGAGTGAAAATAGAGTCTTAGAAAATCTCCCTGTGGTGTTACTCAATTCCTCTTTCCTTGCTTGGCAAGAACAGGCCTCTAACCCATATTTGCCCACAAGAGGAGGCACCACCGTGGCATCGGGGGGCCGATTCCGCTGCCCTTCCTGTAGACACGAAGTGGTTTTGGACAGACATGGGGTGTACGGACTTCAGAGGAACCTGCTGGTGGAAAACATCATTGACATCTATAAGCAGGAGTCCACCAGGTAACGGCTCTTCTGTGTACCAGACCCATTCAATGCCTGTGTTTGTTGGTTGTTTTAATGCGTCACTGCACTAAATACTTGCTTACCAACCATAGACTCATTGTTTCATAGGAAAAGGTTTTTCCAAATTAGTTCTTTCCAATGGGACTGAGAAGTGCTCATGGGAGGAAAGAAGTCAGCTAGTACACATTTTCGCACATCAAATGTCCTTCATGGCTCTACATCCTACATAGCAATAAAATTCTAGTGTAAAACTTTATAGAAAGTTCACAGAATAGCCCATTTCCTAGTTCTGTCTTGCCTTTTTATTTTTCTTTTGCCCTAAAATTCTAGATAACAATAGTTAAAAATCCTCTGACATTGTTTGTCACCATATTGACTTGATGGGAAGTTCAAAACAAGTATAATCCTGGCCTTTGGGAACTTATAATTTAGAGAAATGGATGAAAAAAACTGGAGTTCGGGTAATGTATCCTTAGTTCCTAAATTGTATTTACTGCATATCCTTAGTGTTCATTTGCTGACTGATTGATACACAGTATATACATCCATTTGTTAAGAAATTTTAAAAAGCTTGTTATTTATTACACCACACTGGCTATAGAGTTCCTTTCCTAGAGACAACATCGCAGTGGCATATTCCTAGAAGGCATGGCGTGAGGCCCTTTTGCAATTGCACATTCGTCAGTCCAGTTCACAAAGCTTGCTAGCAATATGGAGACCATCTAGAAATGGATTCACTGTGATTGTTATTAAAGGACATGTGTTTATGGAATGTCTGCGGGTTAGAGCCCTGCACTCTTAGAAGGAAACTTGTGCTATCACTCTAACTTTTAATTATTGTAATTATTACGGCAATTAGTTTCTGCTTAAGATTCAATACTAAATTAGATAGCATCACAATATAGATGGAACTGAGGAAGAATTTCTGATGACATACTGCACAGATTATAGCCACCTCTTTTCTTTGCTTCCAAAATCTCTTGATAAGAAGGAAAATACTATCATTATTGCTATTACTTCACAGATCTGCTCTCATTATTTTAAAATACAAACACACACTGTCTCTTAAAAATTAACTAGCCAATTAATAACCAACTAATTATTGACAGGAATTAATATGACAACTGTTTTAGTACCTAGTAAAGCGCCTTGCACGGCATAGTTGTGCCGCAGTACCACCTGTCTGAGCAATGTCACAAATATTCTTACTTGTTCTATTTATTGCAATAATTTTCTGTCTCACTCCTTGTCACAGTAAGAACATGAAATATGAAAAAATAATCACAGTTATCATGAAATCCAGGGGAGAGGAGATGTTGAAATTTGTAGCATTAGTAAAACTGCAAGACATCCTTACCTTAACTATGAAGTCAGCTTTGTGCAGCTGCCAAAAATAGTATCCAGAGGCTGGGAAGCAAATTGCATAAAAGCAATGAATAAAATTCCTAATAATAAAATCCATAGCTGAGGGGATGGGGGGGTTTGTTATTATGAAATTTTTCTTATATTTTTTCTTGAATTTGAGACTTGCTTTTGGGACATTTTAATTTGGTGGCAAAAACCACAAGTTGCTCATGGCCACATGTCTGGATATAAAACCAGTTGTTCCTTGGAGTCTGGAAGCCTTAACAGATCAGAACGCTGAGCCTCAAGGTACATTAGATTACCCTGGAACAACCTTGGATGTACACAGTGAGGTAAACCCAGCTCTGGTCATTGGGGGTGTTAATAGAAAGGGGGCAGTGACCATAATGAACTATGAGATACTGGTCAACTCTGAACTTATACAGAATAACTTGAGATTGTAGGTCTCCACAAATCTAGAATTCTAAGTGGTACTGAACTAGCCAGTTTGGGGGGTGGGGGCTAGAAAGAGAAGGCACTGATTGGGTTAATATTAATATTAATGGTGAGCATAATAATAATTAACTTTAAATTATAAGTAAAACTACTATGTGCTATGTGTTAGATACCCTTCAGGAGGCCTTACATGTGAATCATGTGCAATTCTTTCATTTTCATGACAATCCTGTGAGGTGGTGATTGTTATTATTATCTTCCTATTAAAGATCATTAATAGTCTAATGAAAGTAAATTACATAAAGATTTTTAAAATTCAAAGAGTACTACTAGACCTGTAATGAGAGTACAGTTATCTCCTCTTGTTTCTCACGCCCTCAAGTCTCACTTCTCAAAATTACTCAGTTTAATTCTTCTAGCTCCTTTTCTGCTGTTCTTCACCACTGACATGGTGCTACTATTACTCTGCTATTTCTTATCTTCTTAATTTTAGATATTGTCTCTTGATTTTCCACTGAAGAAGACTAGGACCAAGCCTTCACATGGCTGGGTTCAATCCCTCTACTTGGGAATTCCCTTCACTCTTCCTTAGGTTGTGCCTCTGGCTTCCTGGATCCCATGTCTTCCTCTTTGTTGGCAATCTCTTAAAATGTGCACAAAGTCCTCCTCTTTTCTTCCTTCCTCACACTCCTATCCTTCAGGATACCTTGTAGGGGTTCAACTGCAGATTCTGGCTACAGTTCCAGAACCTTTGCATGGCTCAACAGTTCAAGTCAGTTAGCTTCTTGTAGGCGTCTCCCCTGCAGGCATTAGCAAGGGTAATGCAGTCCCCTAGATGGTCCCTATTTCCGACATTTGGTAGTAATCTTTTGTTTACTGTCAAGTTGCTCCTTTTTTGTTCTGATATCTTTATCTTTTTATTTACTTACTCTCACTTTAGTACAATTTCTGCAGGAAATATAAATAAATGTTTGTGTTCATTCTGCCATATTGAATTAGAACAATCCTTGTACAATTTGTAGATACTATAAAAACTGAGACCAAAGATGTTTAGTAACTTACCTAACGCTACCACACAGCCATCACATGGAAAAGATGGGCTGGAATTAAGATTTAAGGTCAGTTCAACTACAAAGTGACTACCTGAAGTGCCTTACCAAGACCAGATGCCCACCCCTCAGTAAACTTGCTCCCAGGATTCTCAGAGATCAGACTGCACAGATTGTAGATTCCTGCAGTCTAGCCTGCACTGAACACAAGGGGCCACTGCCAACCTCGGCACTCACCTTCAAACCACAACTGTGACCTCAGCACTCTCACCTCATAAAAAAATTATTCACATCTTCATTCCACATGCTATGTTTGTTCGAAATCTGTTACTTGTATGTTGTCCATACATCATACAAGTAACATGCACTTATTTATAAATGGCTTATTTATGCACTTATTTACAAATGGCTGGTGCCTCTGGGCCTGTGTTGCTACCTAACAAGAAAAACTAATAAGGAACATGAGAAGCAGTCCTCAGTGGATCTTATATCATGAAAAAGAACAAATTGAATTACAAGCAAAATAAAACATAACCTTATGGCTGTTTCCACATGTTCAACAACTGTGTTTCCTGAATACACCTGTGCTGTACAACTGTCTCTGGTCATAGCTGCTGACATCAGGACAGTACATGGGACCTAGACTACCCTCAGGAAATGCCAAGGTGAAAATAAGACACACTAGCACTACCTGTGCCCTTTTCTAGTAAATATGCTTCAGACTCTGGTGTAGCTCCCATTTATCACAAGATGGAGAGATGACTTTAGAGATGGAGACGCCATTGACAAAGCAGAGACCAACCTGCCAGTTCTGGCCTCTAGATAACCCTGAGAGGGCATTGTCACTTACTAATGGAATGTTGAAGATATTGTCTGGTCTCTTCATTTGCCACTCATGAGTGCCAAATGACCCTGAGCTTTCCCATATTTCCCATGTCTTTTCCAGCTTGGCAGGATTATGGTAGAAAACAGGGGACACTGTGCATTAATCAGGCAAATTACCTTTTATTTTCTCACTCATTTTTCATTCAACAAATATATAAATATCCCTCTCTCTATGTGTGGCACTGTTCTAGGCTCTGGGGATCAGGCAAAAAAGAAGACAGACCATAGCCACTTCCCTCAAGGAACTCACATTTGTGTAGAAGAAACAGGCCTGGAAAGGGGAATAATTGTCTCAGTTACGGGGTTACTTTCCTTGTTTGAGTCCCAAGTATGTAGTCAGGTTAGAGGACATAGGTTTCCTGAAAGTATACTGCTACAAGACCAGATAGAAATTCCTTTGGCAAACATCAGATTCTAAAATCTTGAAGCTGAAAATCTATGCCATTTCCTTACCAGACCCAGAACTTTACCAATATTTAGCTCTCCTAATCCAAAGTACTTGACTTCTGCCTGTCACTCACAGAGGGGTATCACATGTTCTCTGTCTTTCCCTGAGTCCACTGCAGCTACACAATACCACACAGCAATATCACTGGTCTTCAAATTTTTACTCATGACTTACAGTAAGCTGTATGTTCTACATTGTAATACAATGACCATTTACATACATTCATGAACATAAAATATGTTTCTTGTTTTTTATGTTGTGCATACACACATATACATACACATCCATCCATACACATACACCTAAAAGAAAATGTTCATATATCAATACTACATTATTTGCTATTCTACTTTATTTTGAAATTAGCAATTCCAGTCATGACCTCCTAAATTGATTTTGTGCCTAAAAAAACCTATGTTTTTTTAAGAAATGAATCTCCAATAGTAACTGAAAAAAATGAAGGGTCAAAGTTAAGATGCTTCTAAATAACTATGTTTGGCAGCATGAAGAAACCATGATTTGGGTTTCATATTGGATATGAATTTTTCCAGTACTTACAAAAACTATTAACGGTCTCATTCCTATAGGATATATCAAAACTCCTGGATTTTGTATAAGGAGGCTACACCCATCCCTCCCTTTTACATAGTTATTTCTAACCAGAGCCTAGATTAATAATCAAAAAACATTTTGGCTCTCCCTAGCCATCTCCATTCTCAATCTTAAAGATAGGAAAGATGTTTGCTGTGGTCAGTGGCTACAGGGGTGGGACTGAGCTCTTCTGTTGGCAGCTTCCCTTCTTTACCCATAATGGGAAGTGTCTCACAAGAAATCTGTGAGCTTGTAGACATAGAACTGGATCACATTCCTGATAACTGACCAGAGCTCAGCATTCAATTTTCAGTATTTTACTAGGCAATTTTTTCTATTGAAATTGGCCATGATGGCAACACACCACAGAAAATTGAGAAATGCTATTAATCAGTGTTTCTACATCCTAAACCCACCCCAAGAAGGTTGTTAGAGATTTATCAGCATCCACCACTAAACTTGTAGGGAAGCTGAGCTCAGAGAGTTCTGGGCATATGAAAGGGACCCTTCTGGAATAGGGTTGGGAGGTTCAAGGATGAGCTGGGATTTGCAAAGCTAGTCACCTATCACTGCTCTGCCCTAATAGAAATTAATGGATGTTTATCTGCCTGCCTCCTCCCAGGCCAGAAAAGAAATCTGACCAGCCCATGTGTGAGGAGCATGAAGAGGAACGCATCAACATCTACTGTTTGAACTGTGAAGTGCCCACTTGCTCCCTGTGCAAGGTGTTTGGTGCACACAAGGACTGCCAAGTAGCTCCCCTCACTCATGTGTTCCAGAGGCAGAAGGTAGGAGCCACTCTAGCCCCTCCTCCTTAGCCTTTCTAAGTGCTAGTGTTTCAGCTCCTTGCTTCGAAATGAGAGAGCCCAATCAGCCCTGCAAGGCAACGGGACACTGGAGGGCACATACATACAGAAGATTCTCCAGAAGGGATGCTGTCCAGTTAGTGCCCACTCATGTGACCACACACTAAATTCCCCACAGCAAGGAAAGGAAGGTCAGGGAGAGTGAGGATGACAAGGTTTGGGAAGAGGTTTAGGACAGGATCACACCTTTTTGTGCCCTTTGGAGATTGCTGAAGATGAATAGTGCCAAGGGCCAGATCCATACTTAAACTTCTCAGGATTATTTGAAATTTAAACTAGATAAGAATTGAGTGGGTTTTTTTCCTCCAGTCACTGAATTTGTTTCTTCATTCACCAATAAAAAGTTCCCTTTGTCCCCTCCAAGAACTTTTCTTACCCACTCCTTGTTGGAGTAAGTTATAATAATGACACATAGTTATAGAACATCTTTAAATCTTTGCTTCCTGCTAGCTTTCATGTTGGCTAGGTCAGTTGCTAAAAGGTATGGTGCCTGCCCCTCACCTCTGTACCTCAGCCACAGCCCACTCATTCTGACCATGGGTAAACAGCTCTACTTTACCTCATCATCAACCTACCAATCTGGGGTCATGCAGGAACAGGTCAGAATTTTACCCTTTGGTGCAGATAAATGTGGGTTTTTTGTGCCAAGAGACGTAGCTACTCCTGGCACTAAAATTTGTGCAGTTCCACAACTCCATTTCTTCCCATTAGAATAATCAATTCCACATTTAGTCAGCATTTTGCTGTGAAGAATTGAAATTAAATTTGGAATCCAAACTCTTGGGTAACACCAGTTATAACTAACAACCACTATTTACAAGATAGCTACAACATTTATTTATTTTTCAACTTACTTTTGATTTATTCCCCCTTCTTCTTTTCTTTCCTTTGTACCCCCCAAGTCCTAGAATGTTAGTGCTAGATGGTATATGTTTCATACTACTTCCCTCAGAGCCCTGGAGACTCATGGGATGGCCAGGAGGACAGAAGGTGGGTACTCCCCCCTCCCTTCCTATTTACCCAGAAGAGCTTCACTTTTATCTACTAGGATTCCATTAGCTTCCACTCAAAGAAAGAATTCTACAGCTCTCAAATATTTTACCACTGCTGTTTTGGACCAGACCTCACCCTTTAAATGTGAGAAAATTAGAGATCAAATTGATTACATGGCATGTTAATAGAAACAAAGACAAAAACCACCTGATCATCTCAATAGATGCAGAAAAAGCCTTTGATAAGATCCAACACCACTTCATGATAAAAGCTCTAAGAAAACTAGGAATAGAAGGAAAGTACCTCAAGATTGTAAAGGCTATATATGACAGACCTATAGCCAATATCATACTTAATGGAGAAAAACTGAAAGCATTTCCCCTAAAATCAGGAACGAGACAAGGATGACCACTCCACTCTTCCCACTCGTATTCAATATAATCCTGGAATTCCTAGCCAGAGAAATAAGGCAAGAAGAAGAAATAAAAGGAATATTAATAGGTAAAGAAATAGTCAAAGTATCTCTATTTGTAGACAACGTGATCCTATACCTCAAAGACCCAAAAAACTCCATCCACCCAAAAACTCCTAGACACCATAAACAGCCTCAGCAATGTACCAGGATACTAAATCAACTTACAAAAATCAGTAGCCTTTCTGTACACCAGCAATGAACAAATTGAGAAAGAGGATAGGAAAATAATTCCATTTATAAAAGCCTCAAAAAAATCAAATACCTAAGAATAAACTTAACAAAGGATGCAAATGACCTCTACAAGGAGAACTACAAACCACTGAAGAAAGAGATTGAAGAAGACTACAGAAGGTAGAAAGATCTCCCATGCTTATGGATTGGCAGAATGAACATAGGAAAAATGGCTATACTACCAAAAGCAATCTACATGTTCAATGCAATTCCCAGCAAAATCCCAATGACATTCATCACAGAGATTGAAAAATCTACCCCAAAGGTCATTTGGAAACACAAAAGACCGCAAATAGCCAAGGCAATACTGAGCAAAAAGAGCAATGCTAGAAGTATCACAATACCTGACTTCAAACTATTTTACAGAGCCATAGCAATAAACACAGCATGGTACTGGTTCAAAAACAGATATGAAGACCAGTGGAACAGAATAGAGAACCTAGATATGAATCCACAGCTACGCCCACCTTATTTTTGATGAAGGTACCAAAAACATAAGATGGAGAAAAGACAGCCTCTTCAACAAATGTTGCTAGGAAATGTGGTTATATGCCTGCAGAAAACTGAAAGTAGATCCCTGCCTGTCACCCTGTACTAGTATCAACTCATAGTGGATTAAGGACCTTAATATGAGACCCAAAACCTTGCAGTTAGTACATGAAAGAGCAGGGAATACTCTGGAAGCAATAGGTATAGACAAGGACTTCCTCAGAAGAACTCCAGC
Source organism: Castor canadensis (assembly GCF_047511655.1). Lineage (NCBI taxonomy): Eukaryota > Metazoa > Chordata > Mammalia > Rodentia > Castoridae > Castor > Castor canadensis. The sequence continues at coordinate 122,019,761 of NC_133388.1, read as the reverse complement.
AGCCCAACAACTAAGAGAAAGGATGGACAAATGGGGCTATGTGAAATTATGAAATTAAAAAGTTTCTCCACAACAAAAGAAACGGTCTCTAAATTGAAGAGACTACCCACAGAGTGGGAGAAGATATTTACTTGCTATACATCAAACAAAGGACTGATAACCAGAATATACAGGAAGCTCAAAAAACTAAACTCCCCCAAAACCAATCAACCAATAAATAAGTGAGCAACTGAACTAAACAGAACTTTTTCAAAGGAGGAAGTCCAAATGGTCAAAAAACACATGAAAAAATGCTCACCATCTCTGGCCATAAAGGAAATGCAAATCAAAACCACACTAAGATTCTACCTTGCTCCTGTTAGAATAGCTATCATCAAGAACACCACCAACAACAAATGTTGGCAAGGATTTGGGGAAAACTGAACCCTCATACACTGTTGGTGGGAATGTAAGCTAGTACAACCACTTTGGAAAACAATATGGAGGCTTCTCAAAAAACTAAACATAGATCTGCCATATGATCCAGCAATACCACTCCTAGGAATATACATGAAGGAATGTGACTCAAGTTATTACAAAGGCACCTGAACACCCATGTTTACTGTGGCACTATTCACAATAGCCAAGCTGTGGAAACAGCCAAGATGCCCCACTACTGAGACTGAATTAAGAAAATGTGGTACTTATACACAATGGCATTTTACTCAGCAACAAAGAAGAATGAAATTTTGTCATTCACAAATAAATGGATGGAACTGGAGAATATCATTTTAAGTGAAGTTACTCAGGCTCAGAAAGCCAAACATCATGTTTTCCTTCATATGTGGATTATAGACCTAAAAGATGCAGTAATATTTTTGGACATAGGTCACACACTAAGGAGAGAACACGTATGGGAGGAATAAGGAAAGGGAAGAAAACCTAAAACTTGAATGTGGTTGATGTGCTCATGGTAGAGGAACAAGTACAGTAATCTGAAACTGGCAAAGGCCACTATGGGAAGGGGACCAGGAAGTAGCAAAGAAAGAGGTCTGGCAGAGATGAACCAATGTGGGTTGCAATACGCAAGTGCATGGAAGCAATCCTAGGAATCTCTCTGTATAACCTTCTTTACTTCAAACCAACTGCATATTACAATTTTAAGTTTGTGGTAACTTAGTTCCATGAGTGCTTATGTGTATACAGATAATATTAGCATAGCAGACCTATACTAAGTATATGCTGAAAAAATGAATATTTACTGCATACATTTTCCAAGTAAAACTAAGCTACATTAAGCAAATAATTCATTTTAGACTCCATTCCCCTTATAAACAATGTTTAGAATTCTTTAGCTCAAATATGCCATGCTCAATTCAGTGCTTCTCGTGTTTCTGACAGAGTCACAATTCCCAGTAAGAAAAGCTATGGACCCTCTTCCCACACAAATATATCCATGTGCTCAAGTTTGCTTGCAATGACATGAGGCTCACAGACTCCGCATAGGCTCATGGAACCTTAAATTAAGAATCCCATGAGGACAATACTATGACTAATTAACAGTCCTCAGTGACTAGAACCCTCCTAAGATCTTGAGTCCCTCTTTTCTTTTTATTAGTCAGAGCTCAGTGATGGCATTGCCGTCCTTGTGGGAAGCAATGATCGAGTCCAGGGTATGATCAGCCAGCTGGAGGACACCTGTAAAACTATTGAGGTAAGTCAGGTGACTCCCAGTGAATCTATGCCAAACCTGCAATTTCTTGGTGTTTGTGGCTTCCTTGGTGCCACACTAGAAATTCCCATCCTGATGTTTCATTCTTTCCATATAAAATCACCTCCTTCTTAATAAAGCTATGAAATATTCACTTCCTGGCACATAAAGAGGACTTACCAATGAGTAGATGAGGAAGATCTTTACTACATTGCTCAGGTGGCTGTTATATGATCAACTCCTTTTGAAAGTTTAGCAATAAGAGAAATCAATTCCCAGTAATGGAAAGGAGTGCTGTTGCTATACTAACAAAATTTCTTCGTGAAAATCCAAATGGTCTTAAGAAATGCTACTTAATGCTTAAGGAAATCATGTGCAGGTTTGAGCTGCACACTTGAGCCCTCATGACAGGCTGCACAGGGGCTATAGGAGCAGAAATATCTGCCTGACTATGGTTAGAGGACTGACCATTAGACTGCTCAGTTTCTGACACATTGTTCTCATTGCAGTGCAAGGCCTCTCCTGTTATCTATTTATTTTCTCTTATGCCCATTTCCTACTCCTGCTCTCTTCACCAGTAGATAACCACTCTTAACACTTTTGATACTCTGTGTTCTCATACAATGCATTGTTTTATATGTATGCAATGACATCATGCTGTTTCCCATTCTGTTTCTTTTTATTTTAACTAAGCATTCTGTTTTTAAGATCTATTAATATTGCTGTAAGCACATCTGTCCCTCAGTTTTCTCCTCTGTAAAAAGGGGACAATCATAGTACTGACTTTATAGAGTTACTGGAAGGAATTAAATGAGCGTAAGCAAAAATGCATAGCACAGTGCCAGGCAGGTAGTCAGTTCCTGATAAATACGAGCTATTCTTATTATTTTACAATTCCAAAGGCAAATTCTATTAAAAGCCAAAGGCCATTTCCTAGATGATGGCTGGAAGACATTAGCTGTAATAATTTCATTTTAGATTTACATATCATTAAAACCTAACTCCTTTCTTCTCCACACTCATGTTTCTGAAGAGATCTATGATAAGTCTGGGATTCATTTGTAGAGGAAAGTTTTCTCTAGGTCCAAAGAGATCCAGAAATACACAATATAAACTTTTTTCTTTGTACTTATTTACAGCAAAGGCCAAATACAGCTAATCATTAGCCATGAATCAGCACTTCAGTGGGGCCACATTGAGTCTGGGGTGTATAAATAGGAGCCTGTTGCTTGAGGGTGAGTGAGGTGATCTCTATACACATGCCTGATCTGGTGGGGCCTTTATCAGAAATGTCTGTTGGGGAAACTGGCTTTCTGTCTGGGATGGAAATACTGGAGAACACGGACAGGAGAAAACCCCTGAGGGTCACACTGAAGTCTTCAACCATGGAAAAATCTCAACTCACTCCGCCACTGTCAAAGGACGAGGAGGCTTTCTTCATAGAGGTCAGTCAGGGGAGCAGTGGGAAGCAGCTATTTCTACTTCAAGAAAGAACAGGTTTGAAGTCAAATCAGCAGAAAGGATTTAGGGCAGATAGTGGGGAGAAATTCCTAGCAGAAGCGGTGAGGGTGTGTGATTACTCCCTCAAGTCTTTAAGATGGTAGTAGTCTTTAAAAGTGCCATCCCCATGCTGGGTATGATGTCACATATCTATAACTCAAGCTACTCAGGAGGCTGAGGCAGGAGGATTGGAAGTTTGAGGACAGCCTGGAAAACTTACCAAGACTTTGTCTCACGCCAAAAAAAAAAAATTTGTCCAATCCCTTTCACTTACTTATTTCAGTTCTGGGATGTTATCTTAAGGAAATATGATGGAAAGCATAGCCAAGTATAGATTTATAAACACTGTGTAGGATGTATACATTCAGATATAACAATATAGAATGTATATATTCATATCTAACCTGTACATTCATGGGAGGAGAAAATCAGGAAGGAAAAACACCAAAAGATTAAGATCTTTAAATAGTGGGCCTGGGGGCAATTTTCAGTGCCTTCCTTATATATTACTGATTTTAACATTTTTATAATGAGAGCCCATTTTTAATAGCCAGTTAGATAAAGAATGAATGAATGACTAGGATGTGAATAAGCACGGTTCTTTCCAATCAGATTAGGTGGTTCAGCTGGAGATTTAGGGGTTGCCTTAGAGCCCCATGGAGATCTCTGACTTTATCAGGCTCTCTGTTTATGAGGCCCTGAGGACAGGGATACTGTCTCAAGTAGCTATCCTGTGCACCTGTAATCCCTGGGATGATCTAATGTAGACCCAGATACACATCAATGGGCAAAACTGCAGAGGTTCAGTTTCTTGCCAGGCTGCAAGATAAGACACAGGGAGCAAAACAGTAAAATGATTCTATGCTGCACAGGGGGTAAATTCTGCAGCAGATCAGGGGCACAGAGCTTCTATGTTTCCTGTTCTGAATTATTGTTTCCCTTTCTAGTTTTGCTCACTACCTGCCTGGAAACATTTCCTGAGAAGCTATTGGTGGTTCCTGGGGGTGGAGACCTGTTGTAAAGAATTCTCTTTTCTGATTGGTGAGGGACTCATTGGGGATGGGAATGGAATAGCCCCTGCAGTGGGCACTGTCCTTCTATAATTACCTTGCCTTTCTTCTGGAAGCCCTGACACCTGTCCTGAGGGAGTCAGGCCCATTCCTTGCATATGTCTAATTTTGTCCTTAAGCATGTGCCATCTTGCAGAGTTGACCTGGGGAGGCACCTGGCTTGGGTTCAGCCCTGGAACATTGCTAGGCTTAGGGTAAATCACACTGTGTGCTCCTTGTTATGCTTTTTAAATAATGCATGATGTGGGCATGGATATGCAGGGATGATTAAGACAGCTTTGAGGGGGTTATCATTGCAAATGGGCAGACTGAGTTATCTTGAAGGGAGAGTGGCATTTCTCTCTGTGCTGTGGGCTAATGGTAGGTACAGGTCCTGAGTCTCATTAGCTATCCTGGGTGGAAGGGGCCCAGCCTAAGACATTCCCTGAGCTCTGGATTTCAGGTTGACCAAGGGCTTCTGGAAAAACATGTTTGACTTCCATTTCTCATCCCTTGGAAACAACCTCTTCTGTCATCTTTACCAGTGGCACTTATCCTACATCAATGGATACCCCAGAGATCAGGCTAGTAATAGTGGCTTTCCCACCAGCAAACAGGGAGACCTAAAAATAATCCTGTTTGGTATGAATGGCTGTCTGGGGGAAACTGCCACAAGTTGAATATTAAATACTTGATATTGAGTGTTTCCAATATCTGAAAATGGTAACCTTAATAAATCTACCAATGATTTTGCAAGAGCAAATCCATTTTATTTCCAAAGCAGTTTTACCCCAAAGTGATTTTCTTCATCTCTAATTCAATGTCATGCACCACTTACACACAAGAAATAGGAATATATAAGAACCACTTCTTCTTTCCTTCCTTTCTTCTTTATTTCTTTCTTCACAGTACTGGGGTTTCAACTCAGGGCCTTGCACTTTCTAGGCAGGCACTCTACCACTTAAGCCACATCTCCAGCCACAAGAATCATTTCAATAAGCATGCTAGATTTTTTGCGGGGCGGGGGTGGGGGTAGGACTGGAGTTTGAACTTAGAGCTTCAATCTTGCCAAGCAGGCATTTTACTGCTTGAGACACACCTTCAGTCCATTTTGCTCTGGTTATTTTAGGTTTGGTGTCCTGCAAACCATTTTCCCAAACTAGCCTTAAACTGCAATCCTCCCTATCTCCGGTTTGAACCATCTGTGCCCAGCCATGTCAGAGTTTTTAAAGAAATATAACATACAGTTTTGAAGAATAGATTTCAGTTTGCATTGTTACTTACTATGGGCAAGTTACTTAAGCTTCCTGTCCCTTCCGGTCCTCAGCTTTATAATGGGGATGATAATACTACCTTCACAATGTTGCTGTGATAACCAAATCGGGTAAGAGGCACATTCCAGGAGCTCAGCAGGTGTCACTTCATATCATCCTCAAAGTAAGCTAGGAAAGCACATACTTATCCTGATGCTGCAAAGGAACCATCATTTGAACCAGTGGAGTGTGTTTTAAATGGTGTCAGGAGAAATCTATCAGGGTCCTGGTTAGTTGTAATGGTGAGACTGAGTAGCTTCCTTCAGAAGGAAAACTTGCACAAGAATGGAACTAGATATTATCCCTATTCTTTATTGATGAAAAGGCTTCATGACAACTTGAAATACTGGCAACGAAGGGAGACTGAGCATCTCCTAAAAGCATGCTGATTGTCCACTGCTGAACACAGTGAGCTAAACATCTGCTCAGCTTGTCATGTGGCTTCCTGAACCGTGAGGCTCACGTCAGAACACACCTGCCTGGCCCTGAGCCCTCCTGGAGTTTACTCAGGGAGAAACTAAATGGGCAAGTCCAGAACATCCCTGATGCCAAGAAACTCAACAGTAATGTCACTAATTACCATATAATTGTCCGTCTACCCTGGAAGGACAACACCATGTTGTAGAAAGAGCATGAGCGTGGGAGACCCAAGAACTAAGGCTGATGAATAGAGTTGTTCTGCTGAGCACTACATGAAGGCAGAGGCTGATAAGGAAGTGACTGAACTCCAGCCTGTGCCTAGAGATCCAATTTGTCTGTCCCATTTCTAGGGACATCCCAGGCTGTGTTCATGGGATTTCTCCAAGTGCTTGTAATTAGAGCCTTATAGATAAGGACTGGGGTTCATTTTGTTGGGAGGAGCATCTCACTTTAATATAGTTCTTTCTTCACTGTTATTAATCTACTGTCTGCTTTGTTTCTTTCTTGTTTGGGAGAGTGGGGTGGGACTTTTGAAGTACTATATTTCTCATGAAGCTGCAGCTCCATACAAGTGTGTCTCGATGAATGCTGGAGGAATGTGGTAGAGATATGAATGGGCCTGGTGGAGCCACAGCTGCTCAGTGACAAGTGGTGAGACTTAGAGTTTATCTTCAGCTCTATTTTGGTCATAGAGCTGTGCTCCTTACATGGTAAGAGCAGTGGTCATAATTGCTTTATGCTTTTCCTGTCAGAGCCTGGCACACTCCCAAGCTGAGACTGATATTAAATCTTAGTGCTGTATGTAGGTGACACTTTGAAGCTGTCTGGAATCTCCATTACAGAGGCATGTTCTAGCCTAAAGATTCTTGGAAATAACCTTCGCATTTACAGGGAATTGTAAAGTCTTGGAACTGTAGAATCAGAGGGATCTTAGCCATTATCCAATCTAACCTTATTGTACAGATTATCTTTTTTTTAAAGTCCTGTGATTAAATGGCTTCCCTAAGGTTGCATAGCTATATTTTGCTGTTTTCTTTCGAACTTTGAATCAATCAGAGGCTTGGGGTGTCCACTTACGCACTTACTTCTTTGGAACAGCACAAAATGGAAACTTTTGTGTGATGGCTGAGTATTTCTAGATCAAGTCATATTTTATCATCCAAACCCACACATCTCAAGTATGCCATCTTCTGTGTACATAATGCTTGGGAGTGGTAATGTACTAAACATAAAAGGTACCTGCTCTTGGCAGTTTTTCTAGTAAAGGAAACAGACAACAAAACAAATGAGTAAAAGATAATCTTAGGGAGTAATAAGTGCCTGGGAAAAAAAAATCAAGCCAATAAAAAATTAGCCATTAAAAATGGTGGAATGATGGTACTTTGCTTGGCAGGCCATCTATTATTTTACTAAAAGACAATTATTGTTTTTTCCATAAAAAGTATCCCTTTGCAATTGCATGTTTTGTTTTATCTCATTACTACTAAAATATAAAGGTGGCTAAAAACAGGAACCTGACAGTTTTGACATTTCTATGAAAGCTACAGTTAAACAATGCCTTAGATTAATATTAAAGGTTAACTACTCATTTCTACAGAAACAACCAAGTGACTACTTGTTGGTTTCTTTTTTTTTTTTTCCTTTCACTCAGAAGTTTCAGCATTGGTTAGAAACAAATATTCCACCCTTCCTCATCCTGCCATTTTAATATGGACAAGATCATCTTCCCTTTATAAAACCACCCCCTTTTAGTATACAACAACCACAATGAGTTCTAAGATGGGGTACATTTTGTCATTATTTTTAAAATTACAGACAGCTTTAATTTGGTTCTCCTAAGAAGTCAATAAAAAGAACAGTTCTGGCAGATCCAAAAGGAAGGCTGCACCACAGTTGAGTCTTGGCATCAGAAGGTGCTTGGAAACCATACCTAGTGCATGTATGAAGGAGTGACTTCACTCCTAAACACTAAGCACTAAGCACTAAACACACTCACTCAAGCACACACACACATAGGAAACAGAAATGTCAAAAGGAAGAAAACAGACAACATATGATAAAATAATAAACTTGAAAGCCTGCAAATATATATCTTAATTCACTTACTATCCAAAGAAGAGTGGGAGGAAAGGTGTGTATTCAACATGGAATTGGGCTTAAAGACACATAACTTTTTAGTAAAACACATAAAGAGGTATGTTAATAGCAAGGAGAAATCTTTAAGGAGAGGATGTTTTTGTGGAGAATAAATAAACATGGTTGTTAAAATTTTTGCAGGTAACACTCATCCTTTAAAGTGCACTATCTGCAACCATTGGGTAATGCACAAGTCTGTACTTTTTTTCCCATTCCATTTGTGAGGTTTCTAGAAAGTCACTACTGAAAGTGTTTCAGGTTCACATTGACAAAGGCACAGAAAGTACTAAATTCACAGCAATCACCATCAGTAGCCAGGTGGCCTCTAAGGACATTTTTAAAAGTTGTAACACATATCTGTTCCCCAGTTAGCTTAAGAGTAAATTGATAACCTGAGGTGTTTGTTGTTCACTGACTTTTACTGCTCCTGACAGTCCTGTAGTTGATAAAGACTGAAGAGAGGTTGTTAGTCTATCATGTGTTGGTTCTATCACAGAGGAATAAAGAAGTCTTTCAATTTCACAGTCTTTCCCATTTGAACCTGCAATAGGTTACCTGTACATCTTAATTTAGTTTCTAAAAGTTTCTAAGTCCCAATTACATAATTCCAAGGACAAAGTATCAATTTATCACATTTTAGAAACAAACTTATCTAAATAAAATTTTTTCAAAAAGAAACAAACTTGTCCAACTTTTATCACATTTTGTGTAGAATTACATTAAATGCAAATTAAGTAAGAGAAAAAAAGTGGCTTTTCCATTAGAAATCAGAAAATATAACTATTTTATATTTTATATTTATCATGTATGATAAATTTTACATTTATTGTTCTCCTGAAGGCTGGAAATTTATGGCAGGTTTTTGGATCATAGACTGTCTGGTACATGATAAGCAATTAGTGAATTTTGTTGAAGAAATGAGCCAATGAATATAATTTTGAAACAGTTTGAGGCTTCTTGACCTTACAACTACTTTCTGCCTAGTACATTTGCTAAAAAGCATATATTCAGTTCTCAAGAACTTACTGTCATTTTATTTTCAAGTGAAGCTATGGACACAGCTGGGTGTGGTGGAAGCAGCCATGACTTAGGAGTTCAGAGTCTTTGATTACAGGCCAGGCATCAACAGTGAATGAAGAAGTGACGTTCATTTTCCGTAGAGTGAGTTGATTGATTTGGAGCAGGTTATTTCTAACATTCTACCCAACTTCAAGAATTCAAAGCTGAGCAATTCAACTTAAAGAATTTGCACCTGAATTTAATAAACGTTAATATAGGGCCTATCATATGTCTGGTATTGCTATAAGTGCTTTTTAAAGTATGCAGTGATACAGCTATAATTTAGGCAGGGACCATGCACAGGGTATCACTTCCTACACTATGAAGTATAAGTAAATCAAAGTTGCTATTAAAATGATAATAATTTTATTAAAGTTCAATACGGTTGCCAGGCTCATACCTGTAACCCTAGCTACTCAGGAGGCAGAGATCAGGAGGATCAGGATTCGAAGTCAGCCTGGGAAACAGTTTGAGAGATCCTATCTTGAAAAAACCCTTCACAAAAAAGAAGTGCTGGAGTAGCTCAAGATGTAGGAGTTCAAACCCCAAAACCGCAAAAAAAAAAAAAAAAAAGAAAGAAATACTGTAGACATAATTATAAAACCAAAATAGAAATAAAATAATATTTGTAACTGAAAATAATAAAGAATAAAAGTAGAGTTATTCCTCTTCAACCACTAAGTAAAATTTATATGAGTGAAATAAGTGATGTAATCTTTTTTTTTCTTATTGGTACTGAGGTTTGAAGTCAAGGTCTTGCATTTTTTAGGCAAGTGCTTTACCATTTGAGCCATGCCCCAACCTTTTTTTTTCTAAGTTATTTTTCAGATATGGTCTTAAATTTTTGCCCAGGGCTGCCCTCAGACTGTAATCTTTCTACCCATGCCAATGGCAAAGGTGGAATTCCAGGTATCCACCACAATGCCTAGCTTATTCTTTGAGATAGGATCTTGCTAACTATTTTGTCCAGCTGACCTTGAACTGAGAGCCTCCTATCTCTGCTGGAATTCCAGGCATAGGCCACTCTTCCCAATATTATGTAATCTTTATTTGGCTTGAGAGAATACTAGAATACACATAATTTCACATTAGTTACATTGTAAATGACTTGGCATTCATAAATTTGAATGTTCTCACACATATTGAATCACATAGAAGAAAACTTTATAAAAGTTTTCTCCAGTATCACATCTTAATATAATATTTGCTACTAAATGTTGCAAACACAAAGTTTATATTAGAAGAACAAGATGGCAACCATCATATGTTCCCGATAAGCAGCAGAGCTTCTTATTTCAGACATGTGGTGGGCACATGGTTGTCTATAAACTAAGCAGAAAAGATACTACAATAAAAGAAAGTTTGATTAGAAAAATACCACGCTTAAGTGCAAATGCACAAGTCACACTTCCAATATAGCCTTTCTTTCCAGTATTTCTCTCTGTTAGACAGTACTGGGTAAATAGACTATACAGGTGGATGCCATGAATGGTAACTATTATGAGATTTCAGAAGCTTGAAAGATGACATGTAGCCTCAGAGGTCCAGGGAAGCTACATGAAAGAAGAGTATTCCAACAGTGTCTGCAAGACTGCTTAACATTTGTGACTGTGACTTGCAGGAGAACATTATACACAGAAGGGAAAGCAGGAGCAAAGAAAGTGAGTGGTTGATTTGCACTGGAATGCAAGGGATGCAATAAAGAAAGCTGGAACCAGATCACGGGTGGTCTTGAAAGCCAGTTATGAAGTTTAAATGTTATTGCTTATACCACAGGGAGCCATAACAGAAAAAAAAAACATGTTTAGAACTGTGCACTGAGGAAGTTGATTTGGCTGCAGAATGTATGTTGGCTTGGAGGAGGGAATCCCAGATGCAGAGGCTCTTGGGAAGCTACAGAATCTACACGGAGGCCAGGAACTGGGACAGAATCAGTATAGGTGGAGCAGAGGAAGATGGAAGGGTACAAGCCAGGAAGTACTGAAGTTTTTACACACACACACACACACACACACACACACACACACACACTGTTATATATACAGTACATATACTGTAGCCTACATAACCCAAAGAAAATGTTCTAATTTCTATGAATGTTCCACTTACAATGAACAAAAACCTGAAAAAAAGTCATTGATCCACTTAGCCAATGTTACTGAATTTTAAATTGTCTAAATATCAAATTTGTTAAAAATAAGATTTTTAAATCTTTAGCACAGTAGGTGCCCACACAAATAGGGACAGCTCAAGGGAAAAAAATCCTACATAAATAAATGTTCTTGTCTCCCAAAATGTCCAAGTGATTTCTCCAAATAGACTTTCTCACAAATACTTTCTAACAATAGCTAACCCAACTAACAGGAATACAGCAGAAAGCAGAAACAGGACCTTTGTGAGAAGTTTGATTACCTGTATGGCATCCTGGAGGAGAGGAAGAATGAGATGACCCAAGCCATCACCCGAACCCAAGAGGAGAAACTGGAGCACATCCGTGCTCTCATCAAAAAGTATTCTGATCATTTGGAGAATGTAACAAAGTTGGTTGAGTCAGGGATCCAGTTCATGGATGAGCCAGAAATGGCAGTGTTTCTGCAGGTAAATCTCTTTAGTACTAAGGAAACCAACCCAAAATGTGGCTGCTGGAAATTACTTATCACATTTTTATTATTTTATATATATTTCATTTTCAAAATCTGATTTACTGATTAAACATATCATCTATTTGGCATTACTTAATAAAAGAGGGTTGGCCAAATAGCAGTAATTGATGGTTTAGAAACTAAGCTATGAAATTCTCAGTGCTGTTAAAGGAAAAAAATAAGACTTACTCCATCTCTATTGAAAAGAATTTAAATAAGCCTACCTTTTGTTTTCTTTCACAGAATGCGAAAACCCTGTTACAAAAGTAAGTAATTTTTGGATTTTGGAAAAAATTCATTTCTTTCATTTACCCAACACTCCCAAAGTGTAACCAGTGACAGAAAATGACAACCTGTCTTTGTTGCAGAATCTCAGAAGCGTCAAAGGCATTTCAGATGGAGAAAATAGAACATGGTTATGAGAACATGAACCACTTCACAGTCAACCTCAATAGAGAAGAAAAGATAATACGTGAAATTGATTTTTATAGAGGTTTGTTATTCTTTTGACCATTTGTCAAAAGAATACAGGTGTGGAAAAGCTGTAGAAGAGCTAGATGGGTGGGAAGAAGGGATTCAGGATCACCTCCAGATGTATTTCAACATCTTTACAAGGATCATAATCCAGTGTGAAGATGTGTTTCATTACAAGATGAGATAGTTGGCAGTGTTTGTTTAAATAGTATTGCACATCATTGTGCCTATTTTAATACCATTATCAGGAGTTTGTGTAGTCAGCACTTAATAATTGATGGTAATGATAGCTGAACTTCAACCCCACATGAAGTGCAAGCCACAGTGATGTAAAGTGTCATCAGAAGCAAGGTTAAGGATGAGATAAAAATAAAACACAGAAGACATCTGGGCTAGATATGGTAATACTTCAACTCGATCAAATACTAGAGGGCAAGAATAGTAACAAGTCACAGGAATAAGCCACAACCTAGTCTGGGTCTATGTGACTGGATGTAGTGTATAGCATATAAATGTATCTCTAACCTGGAAATTTCCACTCCTGGAAATTTATCCTGATGAAATGATTGAAAGGAGGAAAATAACTTTGGAGATGACCCAAACTTTGATCACCTGGACTCATATTAGCCCATCGAGATGTCCATACCCCTCAGATAGAACACTAATTATGGCACAAATTTGTACCAGTGGTCACAGATGTCATTTTAGAGAAAAATCTTCAAAAAAAAAGATTTTTAAAAACTTAATATCATTTGTCCTTAATGTTGCCTGAGAGAATATTAAGATCAGGTTAAGAAAAGTGACATGAGGCTTGGCACTGGTCACTCATACCTATAATCATAGCTACTGAGGAGGCAGAGATCAGGAGGATCCCAATTCGAAGCCAGCCTGTGTAAAAAGTTTGTGAGACCCTATCTCAAAAAACCCATCACAGGAAGAGGGCTCCTGGAGTGGCTCAGGGTATAAGCCCTGAGTCCAAACCCCAGTACTGCAAAAAATAAATAAATAAGCAAAAGAGGCATGACATTAATTGTAGCAAAAGTTGATATATTCACTGAATAAAGAAGGTAAGAAATTAAAGTAAGCATGTGATTTTTGGGACAGGGAAGATGGTTGCATTTCCATTTAATTTGACAGAGATAAATAGATGACAATTCCAGCCCTTCAGGAGCTTGCAGATGACTGGCAGACTATGATAAAAGTGTGAGCAGGCTCTGGGGTGAGGTGAAGGTTGCACAGTGGGGGAGGGACTGGGAAGGAGAGCAAGGATGATGGCAATGGTTCTTTCATATTTGCCCTGTCCATATTTAACCAGAAGCACATGGTCCCAGCATGGCTCACTTGGACCATTGTCAAGTGTCTACTGGAGCATACTTCCCTAGTCCTGACCTTAGACTTGGCTATTAGTACCAGTCATGAACTGCTTTTATGACTGCAGTGGTAATTATAACACATTTTAAGATACTTTACCTTAATAGAAGATGAAGACGAAGATGAAGAAGAAGAAGAAGGAGAAAGAGGAGAAGAAGGAGAAGTGGAAGAGGTAGAAAATGTTCAAATAGAGTCATCAGGAGATGAAAGTCCAGAAAAGTCCTCAGAGCCCTCTCTGCTGGCCTCAGAGCTTCAGACCACCACGGGGGCACTTCTGGTTTCCTCTCCAGAGCCATCTTCAACCCTGCCACCTGCTGAAAATGCCCCAATGACACAGGTAACCATTTACAAGTTCCTTCCTGCTGGTGTGTCTCCTTTGTGAGCACCCTAAACAATTTACTCTACCTTGAAAAAAAGATGACTATATACCAAATATTTCTATGTGGCAGACAAAAGATTTCAGGACAGTCACAGTGTCAGGGAGAAAAATCCTCCAGGTGATTCAACAGGTTTATTATTGTGACAAAACCACTTTCCCTCAGATCCGAGCCAATCATTGTCTGGAAATTGTAGAGAGCTGCCATCATGAGGACTTAATCTGCAGTTTGTTGCTCAGTCCATACAAATATAGAGTACAGTGTGAGAGACAAGATGAAGTGAGAAAAAAACATGATCGTACTTTTAGAACTTTGACTTTTCTATCAGTAATGAAGGAAGTAAATAGAGAAACCACACTGGCTTACATTCCTGTTGCTTACCCTGAAACACAGTTTGATCTTTCCCTCAGTGGGCATGCAAATGAAGCCTGATTTCCTATGTGCTCGTCATTTGCTGAGATTGTGTATTGACAGGCTTGTTTAAAACACATGTTAAGAAATTAGCTCATCCAAGATGTTGAATCTGATTAGCTAACCTTACATTTCTAGGAGGTCACTGTTCAGTTTTCAAGTTTCTGCGCTGACTTCGTGACACTTCCAACCTTTTGAGTCTGTAGACAATGCAGACTCATCAAAGAGGGGCCCCAGTTTTGCACCTGCTTTCAGAATGGATTGAAATCATCTGTAGAAACAAAACCCCAGAAGGGGAACTCAGACATGGAATTGTATCCTATGTTCTGTCTTCAGGAAACCAGGCTAAGATACCATTAATGCTTCCTAGAATTTTGAAATTTTAGGTATGCCAGTTACATTGAAATTGAAAGAAGGGTAGTAACTAAGTGAGGGCTGGATTTGAGCAATAAAGTCAATTGTTGGTTTTAAAAAAGCAGTTTTAGGGGCCTTTATTATAATGCCCAAAATTAATTCTGGTCAATAGATGGACCCTTTTCCCGTTTCTATATTTTATAAGCAACTTTCACTTGAGGCTTCTGCTTTTTGTCTTCCCTGGGCGACTACCATGTACTGAAAGGCAAGCACAGAAGAATCTCAGTTGCTAATCTAAGGGGCACTGTAATCAGCATTCTCCCCTTAGCATATCCAGAAGGTGGGATAAACTAAGACAACCACTAAATTAGGAATTGTATACTGAGCACTCAGTGTTTCCCAAAGGAAACTAAAACCAACTGCTTTTCTTTCTTCTTCTTTTCTTTTACTTTTGAATTCATCTGTCCTGATTAAGGGGGAGGTGGTGCCCATTGGCTCTCAGCAGACTACAGAGTCTGAAACTCCAGCCCCGGCAGCAGCGGAAACTGCGGATCCCTTGTTTTACCCTAGTTGGTATAAAAGCCAAACCCGGAAAGCCACCACCAACCCACCTTGCACCCCAGGGAGCAAAGATCTGGGGCAAATAGGGCCTCCAGGTTCTGAGGATTCGAATGTGCAGTCGGCAGAAGTGGCAGAAGCCGCAGCCAATGAGAGGGCAGCAGTGAGTGGTAAGGAAACTAGTTCACCTGCAGCTACTTCTCAGGTTAGTGTCCATGCTCTTGTGCCTGAATGCTTTCCCGTGCCCACTATGGCCCTGCTGGAATAGGCCACAGCAAGAGAGAAGGACTTTCAAAGGACAGAAAGAAACCATGGCCTTGGGGGAAAATAGAGAAAAAACTCATCCTTCAATGCTGGCTTGTTGTTTTTTTTTTTTTTTTTAAGCATTCTATCAAAGCAAAAAAGCAAAACAAAACAAGTCTGACTTCACTCTGCCCATGTGTGGTGACCTCACACCTGGCTTCCCAGGGGATTGGGCACAAGCAAGCCTGGCCCTTAGGCATGCTGTTGAAAGCTGCTTTGTCTGCAGTGATTGGCTGGCGTCATTGGTTCTTCTTTGCAACATCTACTTGCCCTTACTTAACCTTTCCTCTGTTCCTCTTGGGCTTCTCAAGTCTAATCACCTGCTTCTGTCTTTCTCAGCAACCTCCAAGGAGCACATTTGACTTAGTCTTAAATCTGCTCCAGAAGTATGCTGGCAATGGCTCGGCAATCTTGGCTTGTTTAAACCTATGCTTCCTAAATTTGTGCTCCTTGGGGCAGGACAACACAGGCTTTCCTCTATTTTTAAAGAGAATCTTTTTCTCCCTTTTACAGTGAAAGTTTGAAGTCCATGTGTTCTCCCTAATACTAGTTAGGTTTTTGCATGTCTCAAAGAGTCCATAGGAGAAATCTTTTTATGGTTTCTCTGAAAACAAGAATCCTCATGGTCACTGCAGACTCATGAGTGATCCTAAATGATGTGTGGGGTGGGAGTGTTACCTCAGCAAGAGGCTGCCAAAGAAGCTTGTCTAGCTCTATGCTCCTGGGTCATCAGGTGGTTATGAACGGCAAACGACATGTTTTATTATCGCCATTGTATCTGTTCAAGCGGACCTCAATTTCATTAGATAATAAAAGAAAGTGATTTTTTAAATTAAAAGTACCATACTTTTGTGCCAGATATTTATTTTCACAGATGCGAAATGACAAAAATAAACGTTTGGTATAAAGAAACCTTCTGAGGTAGGTTTTAGA
Source organism: Castor canadensis (assembly GCF_047511655.1). Taxonomy (NCBI): domain Eukaryota; kingdom Metazoa; phylum Chordata; class Mammalia; order Rodentia; family Castoridae; genus Castor; species Castor canadensis. The sequence continues at coordinate 122,003,171 of NC_133388.1, read as the reverse complement.
TTTAAAAAATGAAGTGGACTGATTATTTCTAGAACGCTTTTGGAAATTCTTGTATGTGGTGGAAGTTGAGGAAGAGTTTTTTTCTGACAACAGTAGTGCAATTACCCCATGAAGGGAACATAGGAGGTTGCCAGCAAAAAAATGAGAAGTCCATCTAAATGACATTAAAACAATTATTTGCGATAATATCAGTGAAGCTTTCTTCTTGTTTTCTCACAGGAGTTAGCAATCTGCATAGCACTTTTGGCTTTTCTTATACTTCACTACATCTGGAGTCAGATTCAGTGCTTGATTTTTGCTTTAATGGGTAGGAGTTATTTTCTTTTCCCTTGACTAACATCTCATGTAGTTTCTTCTGTAATGTTCCTCTTCTGTAGGCCCAGAGATAAACTTCTCAAACCTCAAGGCTCAGTCACCTAAAATCATGTTCACAGATAATATTCATGACCTCAAGCTCCCTACAATGCAATCGCCTCTGCACCTTCCTGAGGGGGCTTGCTCCATTATCTATTCCTGCATGGAGGGGACCTTGGGCTCAGAAGTGACTCCATGGGCAATTATTCAGTAATCCAGTAAAAGTGAACCCTTCAGACGGTCATTAGATTGTACACAATGCCATGAGGACTGTTGTTCTGACAGTAGAAGGAGGAGCAGCAAAAGACTGGTTTGGGAATATGTATGGTTGTTCCTTCATCAGGAGTAAGGTTTCCTCTTGTTACCTAGAAATGCCCAGGAGGTAGCTGGATGATAGCTCTTGGAGTACTGTCCTAGGCAGAGCCTATTCTGGTGAGCAGGTGGACTAGATGACTTCTTGATTCTTTTTGAACCCTCAGTCTCTACAGGGTCTTCCCTGTAAGAGGAGGTCCCTGAAAGAAAGATGTTCTGGACAGAACAAGAAGAAGATGAGATATGAATGAATAAAGAACCAGAGATCAATGTGCACTTGCCAGTCATAAAGAATCAGAACCAAAGAAAAGCCATAATGTCATCCAGCAGTCTGCGACTATTATTTTAAGACACATTTATCATAGACAAGCTTTTGCTTGATGACTGTTAAGAGGTTTGCTTTAGGACTGACATCTTACTCTGAATAGTCTTCGGAAGGTTACCAATTTAATTAGTAATGTTTAAAGACCCAAACCTCACAGACTTTAAATAAATGACCCTGCTATCATAAGCTCTTGCTCCTTGTGCCCTGAGCTCAGAAGCAGTCCAGGGTCCCTGGTGCTGTAAGGTGTTGTTAGCTATTTCTGACTTCCTGATTTTTCCCTGATCTGACAGTGACTCTCGTAGAAGCTCCATTATGGGCTCCCTTTCTGCCTCATTGGCTACTTGCTAGGCAATGGTAGTGGGATCTCCATGGGTACCTGCTGTGTCTGTAGTTGTGTGAGCAGGACCTTTCCCCAGGTCTAACAGTCAGCTGGTAACCTGTGTACGCTCAAAAGGTTCTGAGTGTCCAGATAGTCTGCTTAGCTGACCAACTCTTCCTCCTGACATTATTTGTGGTGAGAGCATTGGCCATAGACTCAATGGGATAAAAATGGGGAAAGTGAAAACAACATGCTTTATTGAAAACAGGACCTCATTGTGGATCTGAATAATTGTCTCAAGAGTTCCATTTACATTCTGAGAATGTGGGTTTTGGGATTTGACACCATTTATATATCCTTGCAGTATTCTCTAAGGCTGCAGGGGGAGTGTCATGCTTCATGGCTGCCATCCACCAAGCCCATGTCATGTATGCTGACATCCATGTGCCTGTGTGGTCAGATGAGGGTGAGGTGCGGTAGGGTGCTGTGGATTGATGTTCACTATTGCAAAGCACTTTGCTTGTGTAATTTTGTTTGAGAAAGGACCCTTCACATAAAGATACAAATCTGTTCATGACAGAGTACCCCTTTGTGATCCCTGAAATGTGAGATGGATAGGTTCACAGAGACCTTACCATGGTAGTGAACTCCTCACCCAGTGAATATTTTGCAGGCCTGGTTCACCTTCACCACCCTGAATCCAATCTGCCAGATTTGGATTTGTCCAGTGCAAGGTTAGCCTGTTGGAATTTCACACTGCACCATTATCTTACCTTGAACATCTAGGATGTGGCTTGATTTACTGGTGGCCAGGCCTCTCTTTTCTTGGTGGCCCCAAGTCAGGGAGTGCTGTTGCCTTGGAAACTTAGAAGCTTCTTAGGCTTACTGGCTCATAGGCAAGCCTACTTCAGCCCCCATTAGCTGCACTGAAAACCTTTAAGAAGGTAAATGTTCTATCCCAGATGCTTTTCTCATATCCGTTCACAGTAAAACCTGCCTTTGACCCAAGCATCCAGGCAGATTATGTTAGAAACCAATCATGGTAAAAACCAGATGTCTCTACCAGGGTGGAACTTTTACTTTTTGTCAGATCAGAAGAGTATTTTTGCCTTCCCCATCCTCATTCTCTAAGAAAAAAATAATAACACTTTCTCAACAAGGTTTGGATTCAACTTCCTGGCTGCCATCCACCAAACCCATGTCATGTGCGCTGTATGGTGAGATGAGGGTGAGGCAGGGTAGGGGTGCAGTGGTGAATTTTAATCACACAAAAGATGCTGGTTCTGGTCCATCCTTCTGCAGGATGGACTTTGAACCTTATTGCATATCATTCCTACCAGAAAACTGTGCAGGAGCACCATACATGAACTGGCTTTTAGATGTGGAGTTGCTCCTGTTTCCACCCTTCTATTTCATGCCTGTTATATGTTCAATTAATACAAAGAGAGTTTGGTAAAAAATAACATTGATGTTCTTCATATGTTAATTTTTAAATTTATTTTGAAGTAAACTACACCATGCCCTAGTCAACCTCAGAAATTCAGAAGGCAATAACAAGGTGGGAGAACGGTGTTGTGAGACAGATTGGCTGCTATCTTAGACTGTTTTCTGTTGCTATAACTAAGTACCACAACCAGGTGATTTATAAGAACAAAAGTTTACTTAGCTCACAGCTCTAGAAGCTGGGAGCATGTGGTGAGGGCCTTCTTGGTGCATGGTAACATGGTGGAGGACATCACATGGTCAAACAGAGCAAGCATGCTAGCTTGGGTTTCTTCCACTAATGCCATCATGGGGATCTCACAGGATCTCATCTAATCCTAATTATCTCCCAAAGGCCCTACCTCCTAATACATTAGCATATGAATTTGGAGATTTAGTTTTCAGCACATTGAAAGGCTAGAAACTTGGCTCAAGTGGTAGAGCACTTGCATAACAAGTGTAAGGTCTTGAGTTCAAACCCCAGTACTGCAAAAAAAAGAAAGTGAATCCTCATGTTTTGGATATGCCTTGTTTTGGCCATTGCCTCGACCAGTCTGCTTCCATCCCCTGCCCTTCCTCTTCCTACAACAGTTACCTGAAAATTACACCTGAACACAGGGACTTCCCCCCACTCTCACCCTGTCCCCAGGGACAATTGGACATTTTTATTGAGAATATATGTGGTGATCTAATTTTTACAGAGGTAGGAGCAGCAGCAATAACTCGCCCTTCCCAGTTCCCTTTTTTCTTTTCCCAGTGTGGCTTAGTGGCCTCCTCTGGAAGAATCTGTCCAAGCCATTTAATGAGAACTGTGCAAGGAACAGTGGTTCCCAGAGCAATGTCTCTGTCCTTGGTGGATTAACTCAGCAGCTGCTCTGGCTGATACTTGAGCTGGACAGAGCAGCTGCCTCAAGGTCAGAGGACACCAGTCCCAATCCTCCCCCCACCACACACACACACACACACACACACACACACACACACACACACACACACACACACACACACACCAGCAAAAGCCAAGTGCTTTGGAGACAGAGAATTTAGCATCGAAATTTCTCCAGTTTCTGTGTCCGTAAAGAATCACAGTTGAGGTATTTCATCAGAGCATGAAGCTGTAGTGGAAGAGACCCTAAAAACTTTGCGTATCATAGTTATTTGTTGTCTCAAGAATAGAATATTTACTTTTCAGATTCCATTCTTCAGGCCTGAAAATAGACACATAAGTTGGACGGAAATTCTTCCAAGGCTCAGGACAGTAGAAAGATTGGAGAAAGGACTTCAGTTGTAGTCTGTCTGATTCTGGGCATTTTATTTCTTTGAACCTCAGTTTTCTCACCAGAAAAAAGGAAGGGACTACTCAATGGATAGACTCATCTGTTTACGCTTATATTGGATAGTGAAGAATCCAGTACTAAGAATTTCCTAATGTGCTTCAGGATGTTTTATTGTTGTCAGACTTAGGCCTGACACCAGTCATTCTGGACAATAATAATAATTTCTCAGCAAAATAGTCGATTTCATTTCTCAGAAACATATTCCATATCCTAAAGCTCTTACATAAACTCCCATTTCGCACACAGATATCCACACCTCTCCCTGGGCACCCTTACCTCTGTTGGATGCCATTAAATCCATGATGACTCCACCCTGCAGTCCACCTAAAGATCCTCATTGCTCAGTACAACAAAGACAAAATGTACAACCTTGGAGACAGTCACAGAATATTAAATGGATGAATAAATGAAAGACAGATTATTTTTAAAGCTGCCCATTTAATTTCAATGACTTTTTGACACATTTGTAGCATTGTACAGCTACCACTTCATTTAAAGATTCAGAAAATGTCCATTACACCCTCCCTCCAAATTTCCGTGATGTGCCTGGACAGTTAATCTTTTCCCTGAAAATCAGCCTCTGATACCACTGAAGCTTGTCATTATAATTTTACCATTTCTAGAAGGTCATAAAATAAAAACAGGCATATGTAAGCTGGTGCAACTGGCTTTTTTCACTTGGCATAGTGCTTTTGAGGCTCATTCAGTTGCGTGTATCTCAGCATCTCCATTCTTCTTACTCCTGAGTGAGTGGTGCTCCACAATGTGGATATACAGCAATTTATTAATCTAGTCATCATTTGATGGATACTCATGTTTTTACCACTTTTGACTATTATAAATAAAGCTTCTGTGAACATTCACATAATAGTTTTTTGTGTGAATATATGTCTTCATTTCTCTTGAGTAAATGTCTGGAAATGGAATTTATTGGATTGTGTGGCAAGTGTATAGTTAACTTGATTAGAAGCTGTCAAACTGTTTTCCATATTGTCTAGTCAGTTTTGTGTTTCCACCAGGAATGTAAGAAAGTTCTAGCTACTCTACAGTCTAGGCAGAGCAGTATTGTGTCAATCTTTTCGGCTGTGTCAGTCTTTTAGCCATTGCAATAAGTGTATATGGTATCTGCTTATGGTTTTAACTTGCATTTCCTGTCAGTTAATGACATTTAGCATCTTTTCCTGCTGATTTGTCAGTTTTATATTTTCTGTGATGAAGTACCTGTTCATATCTAAACACTTTTTATTGGGTCATTTGTGTTCTTAGAAAGAAGTCCTTTGTGTATACTGAGTAAAACTCCCTTGTTAGATATATGTGTTGCAAATATTTTCTTCTAGTCTGTGGCTTGTCTTTCCATTTTCTTAACAGTGTATTTAAAAAGAAAGTATTTTTTTTACTTTTGATTTAAACCAATTAATCATTTTTTTCCTTTATGGTTTGTGCTTTTTGTTGTTTGATTTAAGAAATTTTTCCTTAACTCAAAATCACAAAGATTTATTCCCTGGAAAAATTCTAGAATTTTTATCTTTTTAGCTCTTAAGTAAACTCTAAGATCATTTTGTAATTTTTGTATATGTAATAATTAAGGTTTATTAACGTCCTTTTATCTATAGGTATCCATTTGTTCCAGTAATGTTTTTCTTTTCTTCTTTGAAAAGATTGAATTTCCCTTAGGAAATTCAATTAACCGTAAATGTGTGAGTCTATTTCTGGACTCTGCTTCGTACCATTAATTTGCATGTTTGTCTGTCCATTAATACCACGTTGTCCTGATTGTTATAGTTTTATGGAAGCCTACAAACAGGGTATATAAGTCTTTAAACTTTGATCTTGTTTCAAAATTGTTAGTTTTACCAATCTTTTTAAAGAGCCAGCTTTTGATTTCATTGGTTTTCTTCATTTTTATTAGTTTTTCTATTTAACTCATTTCTGTTATTTATTTTTCCCTGTATTTACTTTGTGTTTTATTGTCTCTTATACTAGTTTTCTAGGGTGAAAGTTTAGATTCTTAACTTGAGATCTTTTTTATTTTTTAATATAAACATTTAATTTTATATATCTTCTAATCATAGCTTTAGCAGTGATCTCACAAGTTTTGACCTGTGTATTTTCATTTCATTCAAAATACTTTCTAATTTACCTTGTGGTTTCTTTTTTGACCCGTGGATTACTTAGATGAACTATGTTAAAGTTCTAGATATTTGGAAGATTTCCAGATAGCTCTGTTTGACTTCTAATTTAATTCTATTATGGAGAAAAAATATACTTTATATGCTTACAGTCTTTTTAAGTTATATGTTTACAGTCCCTTTAAGTTTATAAAGATTTGTTTTAGAATATGATCTACCTTGGTAAATTTTCCACATGCACTTGAAAACATTTAAAGTGTTTTCTGTTGTTGTTGGGTGAAGTTTTCTATAAATGTCAACTAAGACAGTTGATTGATGGTACTGTTCAAGTCCACTACATTCATTCTGATTTTGTTTACATGTTCTATCAATTTCTGAAAGAGGAATTTTGAGATCTCCGATTGTGAATGTGATTATTTCTCCTTGAAGTTCTATCAGTTTTTGCCTCATATATTTTAGGTACATTTGTACTTAGAATTGTTATATTTTGTTGAAGAATTGATCCCAAGATAAGTGTTTGTTAAAACAAAACTTATTATCTACCTCTTCTCTTCTTGTGACTACATGTTCAAAGGTATATAGAGAAAGTCCTTATTCATGTAAACAGGTACTTGCTCTCAAGATAGCTTTTAAAAGATGGGGATGGAGGGAATGAACTGAAGGAGAATGGTAGTGACAATCCTTAAGTCGCTGTTCCAAATGACAGGCAGTAGAGAAGAGGTCATGGCCTGAATCCAATAAACCGTCTTCCTTTCTTCCCTCAGCCACATACAGGCAGGGCCAGGCACAGCAAGGGTCAGGATGGTTGAGATACTTTTGAGTGAGTAAGCTGAACTTTACCATCTGGTGACTAGTTGTCACTGTTCCGTTAATGTCAGTTGTTTTGTGAGCTAATATCTCTGTATGTTTTCATGACACACCTATGTTCTAGTTTATTCTTTGTCCTATTTAAAGTTTCTACAGAACTTCAGAGGCCACCCTGTCATGGGCCAGTGACTTCTAGTACTGAATTTGTCCTCCTGACTCAAAAGGTCTGACCCCAGTGTCTATAAAAAGATATAAGTAGATTTTCTCCTGTCCACAGGGTCCCCAGTTCCTTTATATCTAGGCTATTATTAGCTCAGAGACAGAGCCTTAAAAATGTGCCCCTCCACTCTAAAATAGCAGAGGGGGTATGTGGAGTTCAAAAACAATAGTTTATTGTAGACAGAAGCAGCGAGGAACATGTAACCAAGGAAAACCAGTCACAGTCATCTTAGTTCTCATCCAGACTCTATAAATGTCCTGTGAGGTTATAAAGGTGATTGGGGGTGGGAGGAACATTATTTAAAAAAAAATAGATGGAAGAAGAAAGGAAAGGGAAGGAAAAGAAAATGGAAGAATAGAATAGAAAGAATAGGATAGAATGAAAAAAGAAGGGGCCTGAGGTGTAGTTCATAAGTGGTAGAGTACACATTTAGCATGTGTGAGGCCTAGGTTCAATCCCTAGTAAGGAAATGGAGAAGAGAAGAGAAGAGAGGGGAGGGCAGGGGAGGAGAGGGGAGGAGAAACCAATGGTTAAAATGCTCAAAAAGACAGGGGTAGGAGGGGGTGTATAAGCAAAGATTCTTTTCCCTTCTTGAAGCCCAGGGTTTATTTCCTGGACTCAAAAAACAGTATGACTCTCCAGACCAGAGCCCTTATCAAAATTCTTATCACCCAACATTGTCCCTTTGAAAAAGATTCTAATTTTCCTAATCAGGAATGTACATGGGCCAAAGTTCCAAGAAGAAGCAGTCAGTGCAGAGTCCTGCATCTCCACCCACTGTAACAAGTAAAAAGATAAAATCATTTTCATGTAAATGACCTTTGGGACTAACCTGTACATTCTGATTTTAAGCACAAACATCCACTCCAACTGCCACCAGAGATTAAGAGGTGAGAGATGCTAGAGGCTTCCTAGCTTCTTTTATGTTTGAGATTAATTTCACAAGGTATCACACACTTTTAAACAAAAATAAAACAGGAGACCAAGAACATGATTTCCCATGAGTGTGACTATAGGTCCTGTATTTTTTGAAATGATTAATTTAATTTTCCAAAACAAACAGAAGTGAATGAAAATTTAACTATGTTCTCTAAATTTAATTGAGGGATTCCTGGTGTCAAATTATTTTCAAACAGAAATCCCTACTGAGACTGATTGCTTCATTGTTTTATAAGGGGATTCAGTTTACAAATTGCTATTATGCCCAATACCCTGGCTGTTCTGGAATTTCAACTTGTCAAAATAGAAAACTGATGAGTGTATAGAATGGCCACAATTCACTGCATAACAATGTCAGAACTTAATAAGCCTGGAAATTATAAGAAGTCGTGGTAGTAAGATGCAGGCATTTTTACATGGAAAAATTATAGGAGGAATAAAGTTTTACTGTTAAGTAAGTTTTAATGAGACCATCATATTAACATTGCTTTTTTAAAAAATGCTTTTGTATTTCTGTCCTTCAATTGCTACTTTATTTTTCTGTACTTTTTTCCCTGTTGGAAAAGTGACATCTTAATAATTGTCAACTTGGTGGTTTTACTAAAAGGACAAAATTAGAAAGAAAAAAAAAACAGCTCAAACTGTAGACTACATTTCTCAGGATGAAACAGCATTTTCAGTAAATGTCACTTTAATAGGAATCTAAAATGGACATATCCATTTTTAAGAAGGAACTACCATGCAAATTGTGTGTAGTGGGGTAATGAATTCATTTCCCTGGAACGTATGCCTACAGCTCAACCATTCCCTGAAAAGAGGCACTGGGAAGAACTCTCTTGGGGAACTGACACAGCTAGTTGAGCTTTGCTTCCTGTGCTTTTAAATTGTTTATGATTCTGATTTAACCTCACACCCTGTTAGTGTTGTGTATTCTGTGGGTTTTTGTCTTTGTGTAACAGTGATTTCCATGAAATGTTCCTCAACCCCACAGCCCACAAAGTGAAGAGTTGATCTACCATTGAGTTAATGCATCTGAAAGACTAAAGGCACATGACAGTGACTGTAACTAATGTGTGTATGTTGCTTCATCATGTACAGAGTGTTAGGTAGAGATTCTCTTATTTAAAACTCACATCAACCTTGTACAGCAGGAATTATTAAGCTTTCCATTTTATAGTGGAAGAACACAAGTGTGTTCTTGCTCAGAACCACAGAGTAGCTGTCAGCTTGCTGTCTTCTGGTCCTTGTTCTCTACCACAAAGTGTGGTGTGAGTATTCTGGAGGCTAAGCTAGCACCTAAGAAGGGTAAGAAAATCTCTACTTCACTGGGATTGATGTGACTAAAACAAAAGTCAACTTTCATGACAGATTGGCACAGTACCATAAAACACAAGTGGGTCATTTCTAGGCCTGCCGCTTTCCAGGATGTGACTGTTCATTGCAAGTGACAGTGAGCCAATCATTTAGTTGCATCCCAAACTTAAGTCTGTCTGACTTCCAGATGGATCAGCCCTGTCCCAAGACTCATATGTTCAGCCACAGCAGCCTTTTCGGCATTGTTTTGGTCATTATTAACAACTCTCAGCACAGGTCCTTAGCTTCTGGCAAGTTCTTAAAACTTCCTGAGTCTCAGTTTTCTTAGCTGTAAATTGGTCCAAGCAATACTATTGACCTCTCATGGTCCTTGAGAACCTGTTTGGCCTGTTTGCCTAACACAAGGTAAAGAAGCCCTTGACTGAAGAATTAAGGATCTAATTCTCTTCAGAAAGCTTGAGAACACACATGGACTCTATACAGGACACATAGTCAGATCCATAGCTGAGAGAAAGCTGGCTTTAAGTTTTTGTCAGGCTGTGAGAGTAATATCTATAACTTGCTGCCCACCCTTATGCCATCAATTTCCAGACACCATGTTTGAAATTAACTAAACAGAATACACTTCACCATCTTCTTCAGGTGAAAAAAGTATGAGTGAGTGAATTCAGTTTCTTCTAGGATGATGAGCCTGAGGAAGTTGCTCCGGTTTCTGATCTTACCTTAGCAAGAAGAAAGCAGCTAAGGGCAACCAAGCCCCCAAATCAACTCCCTTTATCCATCACCTCAGTCACTCATATGTGTATAAATCCTGCCAAGAAAAAAATGCCTTTTAGTTAACATTTTTTTAGTGCCTTTAAGGATCCTTTTTTGTTTCCCTCTAGCATTCATGAAGATCTCACTGCATTTCCCTAGCTCTGTGCTTCATTCTAACATGTGTTGCTTGCTGTATCCCAAACAGAAATGTCCACATTACTGTGAAAGAGATGCCCGTGATGACAGAGCTGCCTGAGCTTCCAAGGCTTAGGCCCTTGGCTGGGGGCCACTGACCACACCTCAGTTCCTTCTCACCATTGGTGACTGGCCCAGTTTCTTGGCCACGATTTCCTTTCCAGTTAGAAATCTGTATTGCTTCAGCTATCAAGGGCTGAGGTTCAGGAATGCTAAGCAGGGAGCAAGCCATAGCTTTGGTTTGTTCTTTCTGAATATACATTTTAAACATGATTCATACTCACACCTGTTTGGAGCATCTGGCTTTGATTCTCTGACCCGGCCTAGCAGGTGCAGGATGGATGATGCTGAGTGGTTGCCCATTTGGCAGCCTCAAGTCTAAGCTTACCCTTCCTATGCTCATTCCTTTAAGGCAAATGGATTTTGTTATAGATAGGCAAGTGTTCCTTTGAACTGGCCTAGGAAGACTGCCATTTAACATGCTGTGGTAACCAGACTCTCTGTCAGGTTCAGTTTCACTTTGGCATCCCCAGAAGCTCTCAGAGATTGAAGTGATGGCAGCCTAAGCATGAGCACCTGGGCACAAATTTTCTCACTATTCATAGCATCCCCTCAGTGGCCTGGCATCATTCATCTTGCAGAATAAAGCATGGACATTTCTAGATAAAATGTTGTTTGGTGAGGGTATATATAAAGCCATCATCATCCATTAAAGTCTTAGTTACAGTGCATTTTTATCAAGTTGATTACTATGACTTGAATACACCTGTAACTAGAATACAGGGATGATAAATGTTAAGGGTTTAGGGTTATGGGTGGTATAGACAATGGCCATTTGAGGAAGAGCAGATGTTGGCATGTCATGGAGACCCTGGGAAGCCTAGAGGTAGCTGGAAGGTGCTGATTGCTGATGCAAATGAGCTCACTCTTCTATTCTGGGCCAGTTTAAAAGCAAGTGTGGCTATGGAGCCTTACAGGAGTGCTTGCACCACCATACAGGCACAGCAATAAATGGAGCTGACATATTATATTTGTTCTTTTGTGTCTGGCTTATTTCAGTTAGCAGGAGATTTATCTGTGTTCTACCACATGTCAGAATTTCTTTTAAGGTTAAGCAATATTCCATTGTATGCACATACCACATTTTATATATCCTCTTACTCAAGGATGTACACTTGAATGACTCCTCCTTGGCTGCTGTGAATAACGTTGCTGTGAACATGGGCATGCAAATCTGTGCAGATTCCTGCTTTTGGCTCTTTTGAATGTACTCGGAACTGAAATTTTTGGACAACATGGTATCTCTGTTTAATCTTTTTGAGGAATTTCCATACTGTATTCCATACTGACTACACTATTTTACATTCCCACAAATAGTGTAAAATGGTTCTTATTTCTTTATGTCTTCATTCTTGAATTTTAAATGTTTGCAACTAATTCATGGTTTGTTTTTTTTTTTTTCCCCAAAATACTGTGTAGCCACACTGTTCAGGTCAAGCAAACACTATTCACTACCTGGAACTGTCCTGCTCACAGAGTCTAATGTCTACCAGCCTCTGGCAGGGTGCAGGCTCCTTAATTACCATCAACAAAAAATGATTCTAGATGACACAATGTGTCACGCACCGTGCGTACACATCGAGTGGCTGCAGAGGAAGCATCTCTTCTCACTCCGTTCTTCAGTAGAGTGAAGCAATACCATAATCCGAAATTCATTTCTTCCTCTCAAAGCTTCTTCGATAGTAACAGTAAAAGAATTCCAAAGGAAAATAAAATATTTTGTGTCCCTGAATAAGTGTAGTTTATGAATGCCCAGAAATCTTGGTCAAGCTCATCTAAGAAAATAATTTTTCCTCTAAGGAAAAGTATGTCAGTCCCTTTTGTTGGCCTTTTGAGGATTTTGACCAAATTGGGTTACAGCATTGAGACAGAGGGAAAATGCTGCCTCCTTAGTTCATTTCCTGGTTTCATTTTATAACTAAAAGTCATATTTGTCAAATTATCTGTAGCGTGATGGGAATAGAACTCAGTGTTAAATGATGACTGTACACTTGTTTTTTTCCACCTGAAGAAAATATGTAAAATTTAGAAATAATATGTGACTAACAATCCTGTGTTCACCTTTTATACATATCAGAATAAACAAGGCAGGTAGGAGCAATCCTCTCTGCTTCATGGGACATCCATCTTCACAAGAAATAGCACTTCCTGTAATGAAAGAGAGCCAGTGTTTGGAAAGCTGTTCTCCATTTGAGGAAAATATAAGCTGAATGTCTGTTTTATTTGATGGACTGTGGTTACAGAAAGGAGTTTTCTAAGTCTTTAGCTCATTCATGAAGTTGGGTCACTTGGAGATTTATGTAGCAGTATCATGGATGACCATGATTACAACATGCCAACTTTACCCATTTACATCATATAACGTTTGTCCAATTATGGAAAGTTAAAGTTGCAAACATGATAGTCATACAATTGTCTTTCCTTACTGGGGGTTATCAATGTTGTATATATTTAATCACAGACAGACCCCAATTCATTATGTATAGTAAAGAAAGTCTTTTCACTGTAGTAAAAAAGAAGAAAAGGAGGGAGGGAGAATTAGAGAGAGAGGCAGGGAGGAAGGAAGAAAGAAAAGAAGGAAGGACAAGAGGGAGAGAGAGCTGGACGGAAAGAAGAAAGAAGGAAGGAGGAGCCTAATATAAGTGAGACATGAGTATTACTTTATTCAGTCTCTACAACAACCTTGTGAGGTAGGTCTCATTTCCATCTTAGTAGAAGAGAAAACTAAGGCTCAGAGAGGTTAATGTCCAAGTCATAAAGCTAATAAGTGGTTGGTTTGGGGTTTAAAACTAGGCTAAGCATCTGCGTAGAACTTTCGTAACTGAGATATTTAGCAGTTCCTCAGTTTATATAAAGAAGATGACGGAGATGGTATAGTCGTTGAAGCTACTCCAGATAATCTCTTCTCTTGGCCCTCTCCCTGGTACTGGCTTTTTCTTCTCTGAAAGATAGTACTGGTCCATGTCATTTGGAGAAAAGCATTGTTACCTGGAAACATGGGAGAATAAGAGCAGCAAACTACTTAATCTCCAAATTTGAAGGCAATAAGGTATCAACAGTTAAAACATTTTAAACAGAAGGTAGATTTTAATCTCTAGTACAAAAAATCCCATGCATATGCAAAAATTCTAAAAGGCTTCTTAGCCACTGGCCATTTCCTAACAAGCTCTCTGTCTTCTATAAATGCCTACCCTACTGGTTCCATCTTTTAGAATTTTCAGCACAGCTGTCACAGGGGTTACCTCTAGAGTAGGACCTGCCTTTAAGGAAAAAGGTTACAAAGTAAAGCCTCACAGTCTGTTTGTTCAGGCAGAATTCAGTATTCACTCATATAGAACAGTTTGATAAGAATCCTTTACACATCAAAGACAGACTCAGATTAGTTGGCCTATTTATTTTTGTTTTTGGATTAGTGAGGATGAAGTGACTATGATGGGAAGAGAAGAGTTTGACATGTACATATAGGCATGGAATTTGGTCAAGATGATGTTTATTCCACTTCAGTTTTAAAGTTGTTGAAGTATATAATTCATTACCAACAGAACTTTGCAACATTCTCTTTTTGGGGGCAAGGGGACTGAGGTTTGAATTTAGGAATAGTGCTTGAAAAGCAGGCACTCTACTGCTTGAGCCCCACCTTCAGTCCATTTTGCTCTGGTTATTTTGGAGATGGGATCTTAAGAGCTATTTGCCTGGGCTGGCCTAGAATCGAAATTGTCCTGATCTCAGCCTCTCAAGTAGCTAGCATTACAGGCATGAGCCACCAGCGCCTGGCAACATTCTTTTTAAAAAGTTCAATTTCTTCATAGGAATCTACGTGCTTCAATTTTTATTCTACTGTGGCTAATATGATTTCATGACCCTTTCTAACATCCCACAAGGAAGCAATCTGACAGTGCAAAGGACAACCCAAAGCCAATAAGGACTGGGGATCGTGTTACTGATTTTTGAAATGTCATCCCCAAAACGTATATTTAGGGTAAAATTTGGTGCAGGCCAGGTACTTAGTTTTCTCTCAAAACTGCTTTGAGTGGCTATAAGAAAATGTAGTTACCCAAAGTTCTGTTCTGCCTGGGTCAGGTATCTTCCATTTATTTAGCAGTTTTGCAGTCACCCACAGCTGTGGTCTGTGTGCATGTTACCTCCTTGCTTTGAAATCAGAGGCATCCCAATCTGGTGGCATAGTTTCACTAGTGAAGCAAGAGAATATGTTGGTCCGTTTTCCATGGTTCTCCTGGGAAGAACTGTGTCATTATACCTTTAAATACAGAGTTTGAGCTGATAAAATCAAATCACATTTCAGCAAGACCTTTTTATGATTAACCTTCATTCCATTAAGCTATTATTTTAATAACTCCAAACAACATAAAGTTCACTTACGAGATTAGATTGATCAGTTAATAAAAAGTTATAGCCTGCGCTTGTTAGGTATTTATAAAAGGTATCTTTTGAGAAGTATTGATATTAGATTTGCTTTATGCAAGTGTTATTAGAGTTTATTGCCTAGAGAAAAAAAATCCTTTCATGATTCGCTCAAAGTTAAACCTGTAGTTCTGCAAAAACTATACTATGGATATATATAACATACTACATAACATTTTGCTCAGTGATGGATCCTGTATAAGATGGTGGTTCCATAAAATTATATTGCCTAGTGATATTGTAACCATCTTAGTTTTTGTGAGTTTGCTCTATGAGGCCCACACAACGATGAACTTGCCTAATGATGCATTTTTGGAAACACAACGCTGTCACTAAGTGGCACATGAGTGTGTATCTAGTAGGAGCGTCTTACTTTACCAGTCACATGTATAGCAACATCATTTAAATTAGGATTTTTCTTTTTACAGGGCTGAGGATGGAACTCAGGTCTCACACATGCTAGACAAGTGCTGTAGTACTGAGCTATACCCTCAGCAGGATTTTTCTTTTAATTATGCAGATTTTTCTAAACCCAGATTCCTCTAAGTTTCAGTGAGACTCTCATCTCAGTAAGTCATGTACAGAGGACTTGAAAATAAAAAGAATAACTTCAACTCTTTTTCTTAAGGACTTCTTTCCATTGCATGTGTTAATATTGTCCCTTTGTGTATTATGAGTGTGACTTACTTTCATGGCTCTTGACTATAGTGAAGATAACCTGAGTTTGCTTTCTGTCTCTAATAATAATTATGATTCATATAATTATTATTATTATACTTTCTCCTCAGTAGAAAATTGCCAGGACCACCCCCCAAAGGACTAGCCTCTTCTTCCTCTCATTGACATTTTCTTCTGTTGCAGATTGGATTTGAGGCCCCTGCTCCCCAGGGACAGGCTGCAGCTTCAGGGAGTGAGAGTGGCACTGATTCTGAGCCAGCTCGCCATGTCTTTTCCTTCTCCTGGCTGAATTCCCTGAATGAATGATGTTCATTCTAACTGCTGCCCCTCTGTCTGCCTGGCTGAGATGCACACAGGCACCAAGGACCCTCGGTGAAATTAATATGATGCAGTGATGAATGGGACCTCTGGACAGGAGTTGTAAAAGAAAAAAAAAAACCCTTTAATTCCAGATAACTTATCTAACACATCCAAGAAAAGAATACTTTCAGAAAATAGCTGCAGAAGGCACTGGGGGAAAAAAACTATGATCTTATGCAAATCTTTTATTGTGTGGGCAATGTTATGAAGGATGTGTAGGTGTGATACTTGTGTGTGCGTCAGTTACAAGTGGCAAGTGTTGAAAAAAGTGAGCACTACACTCTCGTCCCTAATAGGCACTGACTTTTTGTTATTATATAATAGTAGCTCTTATTTTCTCTTCACTATAACAATGCAGGTGGTCAGTGAAATTCAGTGTCAGTTCAGAAGTGAATAATTTATCAATGTATGGACAAAAGATAAATCATTGACCAAAAGCTATGAAAACATTTTGTAGAGTTTTCCTCTTTTCTGTAATAGATGTCACTGGGTATATATCTAGAAATGTTCTTTGAGTTTGGTGACACCGTTATAGTTCAGAAGACTCAAGGCCTAGGACATCTCTTGTGACATTTTTCTAATCTTAGTTTTAGATATTCATGTATCGACGCTTTAATTGAAAAAAGCCTTCTAACAAGAACTGTCTACTTTCTCGCATATCCATCGTGGCAGCAATCTGGTAAATTGTAGAACAACTGCATGTATTTAAACATATATATATATGATCTCCCACCCATGCACACACACACTCATCTATATTTAAATCATGCTTTATTTGTCCCACTGTGATTCCTCCTTCAGACCATAAGTGTAACTTTACTCTGTATGAACTCTTAAATAAATGCTGTTTTTAAAAACGTTGTTAGTCTTATAATGATTTATTTAGCGTTTTATATTATATTATTACTCCATTAGTCAAGTGTATTTCAAGCACCTTGGGGGAGAAGCATCTTCATACATATAAATTAATTCTGAAGTATTAATCATTTGATTGAAGTTTTTAAAGCTATAACTGAACTATCATAAAACTAATTCAATGAGCAATTCTGTTTCAGAAGTGAATACAGATGGTTCACAGTCCTAAGACTCAAAGTGATTAGGGTTGACCCAGAAATAAACATAGATTAAAGTTATTAAAGTCAAATTGTTCCTTTTGAGAAAAATTTTCCCAAGTGTCATTTTACAGCAACTCTGTTTAGTTATTTACGTGGAGATGCTATCAAGTTTTTCCTATTAGAAGCTGTCATTGAAACATTGCTTAAAAATATATATATACTTTATGGTACCAAACTAGTTGATAAAGTAAGCCTCTTTCATAGAAAAACAAGGCAGCATATTGGCCTTGTAAACTGGAGGAGTGCCTGCCTCAACTTTTTTCCCTTTCATCTTTTTTGGCTCTCCCCAGTTATTCCACATCTCATAATTATTCAGGATTAAAAGCTATTTCCACTATGATTGATCTTCTGTAATTTTTAGAGATAAAAACAGCATCCCAAATTATTTAACGCAATCTCAAGAGAAATCTGAGATGCAGAGATAAACCCTAGGCAATTGCAGGGACTGTGTGAACCCTCAACAAATGTTTGCATTTTTAGGAGAAAATTAAATGCAGGAAGTTTGGTGTTTGGGGCTTTTGTTTTTGTTTTGTCCTTGTGCTGTAGAGTTAGGAGGAGGCTAAGAGCTGACAGCATATCCATGTTTTAGCACTGACAAGGAAAAATAAAATCACAACAACCTTTGCAGCTTTTATTAAAAATATAAATATTCAACATTCTCTTACACAACCAAATCAACCAAGGATTGTAAAGATGTTTTATTACTGAAACATTTACAAGAAAAAGTTGATTCAAAGATCTTACACATTTCGCCTTACCCACCCTCTCAAGAGAATGGTATTCTCGTTGCTCTGGCCACCACAAAAACAATTGGTTGACTTCCACCCGCTTCTTTAAAATATTTCCTTCCGGTTCTACATTTTCTTTAAGACTCCACTATCAAGACACCTGGACACGGAAACTAAAAGTGGACAATACAAACAACGTTGCTTTGTTACTGCAAGTGATATACTTTGTGCATGCTAACGGAGGGGGTGTAGGCTCTCTCCCTGTACATCCTCTAAGGTTTCGAGCTATATAAAAATAAACAAATGATATCAGAGCAGCGTTATGGTACAGAATACTGTATTTTAAATTTTTTTCATTTTTATTTTTTGCGCTAAATGCAGACTTTTTTCCGGCCAAACGCACCGTTTCATTTGCCAATGATCTCCATCAGTTTCCTGTTGCTGTGAGCTTGCTGCGCTAACTGCTCGGCCCTGGCCATTTCCAAGACTTCTCGCAGCAGGTGGAAGGTGAGATCCAGGGAGATGGGAGGCTCCTCGGACCGCCTCTCCCTCTCCAGCGCCTCCTGGTGGCCGCCGCGGGCGTCGGCGGCGCCGCGCTCCGCGGGACCCGCGCGGCTGTCGAGCGAGCTCCGAGGCAGCTGCAGCTGCTGCAGCAGCGCGCGGAAAAAGTTGGCTGCTGCCTGGTCCGCCGAGGGGCGGCTGCCGCCGTCGCCGGCCAGGGGAGAGGACTCAGGCGACAGCCGGGCAGCGGGGCTCTTGTTGAGGTTCCCCAAGCGGAGGAAGTATTCTTCTCCCATGCGGAGCAGAACCGGCCGGGGCTGCGGCTGCTGGGGCTGCTCGGGCTGCGGCTGGAGGAAATCCAGGGGCTGGGGGACCTGCGGGGCCTTGCGGGCTCCCGGGACGGGTCCCCGGCTGAGGAGGGCTCTGCATGGCGGGCAGGGCAACAGGGCCACCAGCAGGACGCCCGCGGACACGAGCAGCCGCAGCCGCATGTTAGGGGCGCTTCTGCGGCACAGAGGTGGGCGGAGGACGGGAGGGGACGGGGAGAGAGAAAGAGAGAGAGTTGATCAGAGTTTAGCTCTGCCGGGGGGAGATGCGCCTGGGTCTGCCTACAGGACACCAGGGAACAGGCCGGGCTCCGGCCCCAAGGGGCGTGACGGGCGCTGTCCGCGGTGCTGAAGCCCCTGATGCAGGACTTCGGGGCCGGAAAGGGGACCTGCCTGCAAGAATCGCCACCACAACTTACCCCCTCTCCAGGCAGGGGTGACCCTTCTTTTGAGACTCTGAAAGGGACAGAGTCCCCTTGACTCTTCTTCCTCACCTTCCCCAAACATTTCCCTGAACCTAGAGAAGAGCCGCAATGCCAGATATCGCCTGCTCTGATCACCAAACCCCCCAACCCCCGCCTTTACGGATATTTCAGCATTTTCTTACAAACTGAGAACTACTTCCTCTCCTCCTTGCTCTCTCTCCAGCCCTGCCCTGCTGTCCTTTTCTTGGGGGATCGATGTGGGGTGCGGTGGGGATGTTACTGTCACAGGCAGTGAGCAGTAACTGGTAGCTTGATTAAGGATGAGCAGCCGTCTAAGTTTGCTTTTTGCCACAGCCCAGCTACTACTGGAATTCTAAGGCACAGTCAGCGGCCACACACGCACACACACTTTCACACGCACACACTCGCCCGCACAGGGACAGCCGGCTCCGCGGCGCAAAGTTGGTGGCGCGTTCCCGTCTAGGCGCTCCCTACCTTTCCCGAGGTGAGCAGGTGAGCAGGGCGAAGCCGCCTCTGCAGAAGCAAGTCTCCCGAGCTTCTTCTGGAGGTTTTTCTTCCCCCTCTCCTCTCTGTTCCCACTCTCTTTGTCTTGGTCTCCTCTCTTTCTCCTCGCTCTCTCAACTTGGTCTCCGAGTTTCTCCACACCAGAGCCTGAAGTGGGATTTTATAGTGTCGACCCTCTTCAGAAAGCACGCAGCATTTGCCTAATAAGCTGACGCTCTCTTGACAGCTCGATTGCGTGCTGCCTCTGCTCCTGCATAAATCATACGGCCCTGCCAAGGAGCGAGGGACAGAGTTTTGCTATTTCAACACTGAATCTCACATCCAATTATATCAACAGATATTTATCGCCTCCTTGGTGACGTCAACGAGCCCTAAAATGGAAGGGCTTCTTATGACTTGTCCATTGACAAAAATTCTTGAATGAGATTTCCCAAGTGTGGAAAACATACTGACCTCTTGCTATGCAAGGCCAAGTTAAGGGTTGGATAAAAGACAGAGAGTGGGAAAGCAGAGAAGGGGAAGAAGGGAGGTCTATCAAAGCTTCCTGCCAGGAAAGGGGTCACCAGTTGGGGGGGCGATCAGGATCCCCCTGGTCCTTCTCCCTCTTAATTGTTCTGACCAATTATCTCAGGCAACATCCTCTGTATCAGAAAATAACTCTTTGCTAGAGATAAAAAGTCCCACCATCTTTCTGCCTGGAGAAGAAGGAAGAACCAGGAGATGGGTATATAGGAACATCCAGGTTTTAAGGTTTTGTCTCTTTTTTTCTCCCAAGAGGAAATAACGGTGTTAGGAGTCTGTAAACACAAAACCAGTGAAATGCAGCTCAAGTTTTTCCAAATGATGGCAAGATCTACTCCAGTGATGAAGGGACATGAACGAAGGCCAGCCAGGGTTACAACAAAAATTTTAGGTTGTCCCAGAATCTCACTGTTCTTTGTCTCTCTGAGAATCTAAAATTAACTGTGGACTTTTCTATTCCCAAATTTAAGTAGAAGAGGACCACTTGGAGGTGCTTGAGTTAAACAATCTTTATATATATATATATATATATATATATATATATATATATTCAATGCAAACCCAGTGAGAGAGGAATCCATTCCAACTTCTTGTTTTATGTTGGAAAAAGCTTAAACTGTTTAACAACATCGTGGAAAAATCAGCTGCATGTTTTCATTGATGAACATTGAGTCTGTAAAAAGATAACCACATTCATTTCATCTCCAAATAACGTCAACATTCACAGTAGTGAGTGTTATTTGTTATCATTTCTCTTTCCAAATTCAATTGTGTTCCAGGTAAGCATCACAAATAAATGCTCTCTGACACTACTACAAAATGGAATGCTAAGCCTATAAAACCACACTCAATTTTTGAGTTAAATTGACACCATCATATAAGTGGGAGGCAGTTACCTTTCATTCTGCAATTCAAAATGCAATTACAAATTCTGGTGTCTGTGATTCAGTTCAGCTTCCAGATAACCACCAGAATTGTTTATCAGACATTTCCTGTTCCTCATTTCTGCTTGTTTTGTAGCTAGTGTGACAAGTATGCAACACATATTTTAACTCATATTTTGGGTCTATACTAATCCACAACTGCTCTCAGAAACAAAGAGAAGGTAGGGAGAGAAATGCCGTTCCTGAGATGTCAGCCCATAGCTGGAACATTGCACTGTGGAATATACTTTTTGTTGTTATTGCAAAGGCAGGGTTTTGCTATGTGTCCTTGAACTTGCAATCCTCTTGCCTCCATCTCCTGAGTGCTGGGATTACAGGCCTGCACCACCACACTTGGCACTTATAGAATATAATTCTGACATAAGAGAACAGGGAAATAAATGTGTCTGCTGGGAATAATGTGAGTTACTAACAGGCCATGATTAGGAAAGTGGGTGCACTTCTGGAGGAAAGCTGTGTTTTATGTTGGTAGGGAGGCTGACAGAACCTTAGTTTCTGTTATTGTGGGCTTTTTAAAAGTTGAAATACATTTAGTATTTTTGCTTACCTTCCTTTATGACTCCCTCTCTGTCCCTGTCCACAGGTTTCAGCTTGGATGTCTATCTGGAGATGAAATGTAGTCTTGGAAGAGAAGTTACAGATAAATGGACACAGGAAGTAGGAACTCATAAAACCATGAGTTTAGCTACCAAAGTAGCTTGAGGTTCCTCAAGGAAAGAAATAACAAGTTTTGGGATTTGGCTCTGAGTAGCGTCATGTCTCTCTCTCTGGGCTTCTGAGGGGAGGGGTTGTTTAAGTATAGCTCCCACATCACTGTTGATCCTTGCCTTGGGTTTTTTCTGGAGGATAAGTTATGGACCATAATTCATCCAAAAGTTAGATCTCAGTAAATCAGTGTTAACATTTGAAATGACTTGAAGAGATCACTTGGTTTTAATGAAAACCAGACAGGTTAAGTGACTTCCCTAAAGTCACTCAGCTAACTAGTGGTAAAATAATAATTAGAACCCAGTTCTTTTGACTAGCAGCCCATATTACTTACACAATGTAACTACACCCTTTGGACATCCTTTTCCATAAGCACATACATGAACAACTTGAGATGAGAAGATGAATTTAAATAGAGCAACATATTCGCACACCAATTCTTTGGGTACCTTTTCTTAGAGATTCTTTACATGAGTAAATCTCCTATGGCAGAATGCAGAAATTCTCAGGCTGACGCTCCTGGCACTTGATTTTGAATTCTTGTGCACACCCTGAAGTTTACTTTTCATCTGGATCTGGTAATTATGACAGGAGGTTTTTAAGTGTGTTGCCAACTTAAAAAGCATTAATTTGATTTTTCCACCTCACTTTGAAAAAAGTGATCATTTGATAAACTATAGAGAGTGAGAGGGGTTCTTGAAATTATGATACAAGTGCAGAAGTAACAATAAAGAAAATGTATAGGTCCAGTAAACTAAATATCCAAGTTCATAAAAATCACCGCTCACAGATGGCACCTGCCATGTAGAAATAACATTGAAAGGTCTCATTGAAGAACCAAATACATTTAGAACCTAGAAGCCAATCCAAGAAACATGGGCACAACATAGGATTACTTCCTGTTTAAAGTCATATTTACATAGCAATGTAATAGATAAGGAATAGTTAAATAGTATAGATATATTTCAATGAAAGAAAATAGCTGAAATGACAGGAAACTGCTTAGCATATTTCTGTCTCCTACATCTCCTTGCACCTTCACAGGCTTCTACTGGAAAGCTCAAGCAAACAAATACAGTCTCTGAGTTTTCTAACTGAAACATTTGTTGAAATTAATCAGCTATTTCCAAGGACAACCTTCAGAAATCCCCATGGTGGACAGTGGTTCTGTCGTTGCTCATAACTGTACTTTAGATCAATTAAGAATCACATTCTGCTTCCACAGGAGAGCTGAGGAAAGGCTTTCAAAGAGCGGAAGTGTCTACTTCTTCCCCAACATCTCCAGATCCTCAAACTAATTTCTTTCTAAATCCAATCCATGGCTGTCTTTATGGGACTTCTTTTCTGGATTAAATTCACTCTCCAGAAGTGTATGATAAATCCAAGGTGTTCTATTTTCAGTGCAGTCCAATGTTATTCTAGTTCTTCTTTTTATTTATTTGTTTCTGGTTCTTCTTTTTATATGACCTGACCTTTTTCCCTCTTTCATTCCCTCTTTTGAAGCTTTTAGTCTTGTTTTTGTTCACATTCTGAAATTTTATAATGGTGTTAGGGTCTTTTTTTTATCATTTACCCATTTTGATTTATACATTACTTTTCAAATGTGGAAAATCCCTTATATTATTTCTTTGATAAATTCCTCCTCTTCTCGACTCTTTGTTCCTGGGATTTCTATTATAAAATGTTTCCTCTCTGTTGGCCTTTTATGTTTATTATTGCCTCTCCTACTAGGACTCTGTTTTGGATTCATTCTAGAAGGGCTTTTAAATGTCTTTCAGTTAATTTTATTTTAGAATTATATGTTCATCTTCAATCTTTTTTCATTCTCTTTTCATACCTCCCATTCTTAATTTATAGTGTAATATTCGCTCAAATTCTTTTAAGAATATTAACTAGAACTTTTCTAAGTTTTGTTCTTTTTCTAAATTATCTGTTCCATTGCATAGTCATTTTCAAATTTTTATTTATCTTGTGTTGGACATCTTCCTTAAACCTCTTAAGATGAACTTATATATCATATTTAAGAGTTAGATAATCCAAAACTGATTGGGAACTCTATGTGGAAGGCAAAGAGCTGTCACCAATAAGCCTTCCTCTTTGGCCAATCAGATAATGACTCAGTCATTACTCTGAGAATAACCTTATGTGCCATATGATGGAGATATTTTTTCTGAAACTGCTTGATTTCATTTAAGAAAAATATGTGGGACTCTGAATGTGGCCCAGTGGTAGAGTGCTTGCCAATAGAGAGAGAGGGGGAGAGAGCAAAGAAAAAGGAAAGGGAGAGGGAGAGGAAGAGGGAGAGGGAGAGAGAGAGAGAGAGAAAGAAAGGAAGGAAAGAAGGAAAGAGAGAAAAGAAAGAAATACATATACATTTGTTGCTAGGGCAGCCAAAACAATGTTCCACAAAGTGAGTGCCTGAAACAACAGAAGTTTATTTTCTCAGTTCTGGGTGCTGAAGTCCAAGAACAAGGTGTCATTAGGGCTGAGTTCTCCTGAAGCCTCTTTCTTGCCTTGTAATGGCTCTTCTCCTTGTGCCTTCACATGGCATCTCCAGTGTGCATGGCCATGTTTCTTCTCTGACAATGACACAGTTGTATGGGATTAAGGCTTATACCTTTGACCTAATCTTACTTTAACCACCTCTTTAAAGGCCCTGTCTCCAAATACAGTTCATCCTGAGATACTTGGGGCTAAGTCTTCCACATTTGAAATTTAAAAAGACACAATTTCAGCTCATAATGATATATTTTCAAATGTTTATGCATTTGTTTTTGTTTAACAGGGAGCTATCTGAATGACTAACATTCTCCAAATAAAATGAGAAAATCTGAAGCTTGCATATGTAGGTATCCTTCTTCTTTTTGATCCTTTTTCTCATTCCTGCCCTTGGTGACACTTGGAGTTTCCAAGTCCTGAGCCCCTCCTGAGTTCTGGATCAAGCTCCTTCCTGAGCTCCTTCCATTTTGCACATCTTATATAGCCAATTCCCCTGCCTTTTTCCTGAGTAACCACTCCACCTTCTCTGCTTCCTCCTGCCTGTCCTTTTGGAATCCTTTGTAGATGCTTCCTCTGCCTTGCTTCCTAAAACACAACTTCATTTTTTCTGATCTCCTTATTTCAGAACTTTGTTAAACTATCACGCCTGCTTACGGTCCTTGTCTTGTCCTTTTCCTCACCTGGGGTTTAAACTATCATTTTGATAGTGGCACAGAGGGAGAGCAGGTAAATACAAAGGCACTTTGGAAAGACTACTCTGAATGCAGTGTGAAGAGCAGATTGAGGGACAAGAAGTCAGAAAAATGAGTTATAAATGGTCTCTGGTTATTAGAATTGGACCTCTATGGAGTGAGCTTCATGAGGCCAAGGGATAGCAAGCAGTGAAGAGCCTAAGGAACCAAGGACTCCCTACTGCTGTCTAGGTTTGGGTAGGACAGAGCTTCCTTTCAGTCTTCATTAGTTAACTATTCTCTCAGCTTCTAGAAGTCATCCCTAGATTCCCTTATCTCTTTTCCTCAGAAAATGGCAAGGACTTTGTTACCTGTCCCTCTGTAATTTCAGAACTTAAGAAGTAATGGCCCCCAGGGATATGACTCAGAGCATCAGAAAAGAGGAAACTTTCTGCTTCCCTAACAAGCTCTGGTCGTGATAGACATGACTGACCTTTCTATTTACATTGTAATACATCAAATTTTCTGTTTTAGGATCCAGATAATGGATGGAGGACGGTGAGAAGACGTGTGTGAACTTTCTGTCATGAAGGGCAATTTGCAGGAACTAATCATCACACAATAGTTGGTCATAAGAAAGAAATCCATCAATGGAGGATCCTGCCTAGGTATCTATATTCATGAACATTTTTTTACTGAACTCTGAAGAAAGCTTTCCCAAGGAAGCCTCCTATGAGTGGTACTGGTGTTACAAAGGGGCAAGGGGGGTGTTAAACTCCTGTTTTACTGCAGAATTTTTAGTGTTTCTACACTCCTGTTTTGTAGTATTCTGAATACCCAAGTCTTCAAAATTCCCAGACTTATTTGTCCACACAGCCTGTTCATTGTGGAACTAATTGGGAAACACAAGGAAGCATAATAAGCCCAGAGGCATTTTGTGAAGAGTCCAGCTAATTTTTCTTTCTTTTTCCATCCAATATTTAAGTTCATGTTTAGAGTTACTAGTAATTTTCTACCACTTCTAGGAGAAAATAAGAAGTGACACTTTTCACCCTTGAAAAGAGGGTCTTAGAGTATGGATATCCATGTATTCTCAAGACTTGTGAGGATTATTTGCTCTGGGAAGGGTCACCTTGTAGCAAGGTGCTGCTGAACCCTCCTCAAAATCCATGAAATTGTCATCTGTTTGTGTACTTCCTGGTCAGGGAAACATGTTAGTCTCTAACTCCTTCTTCAGTCCAGTGGAAATCTATGTAAAGCAGAATCTACTTTGACTATAAGAAGACAGAAGAATCCTAGACAAGTGATTGCAGTAGGTGATGTTGGACTTTTGGAAATTCAGAAAGGAACTTGTGTTATTCCAGAGGCAATAAGCAATGAGGGTTGCAGAGTAGACAGAGATTATGGATGAACATTCTTCAGGAGCTGTGGTTTCAAAGATGTTGTTACTAGTTGTGGGTTTAGACCTATTATGAACCTTGGAACAAGATCTTTTCTTCTCCAAGGCTGCTTTTATCTGTCTGTAGAGAATGGGATGTTAGCTTCCATCCCTAGAGCTACAATTACTTCCCTGTATGTGCTTGTCTGCCTGCCTCCTAGCTTGATTGTAAACTTACCTCCTCTTTTCTGTAGCCTGTGACTTAATATACAGCTTACAACTGTTAAATATTGGTTGGTGGAGACGGACTCTGTGTGTCCTACTTAGGAGAAAGGTCACATTGGGTCTAGGTGGCCTCATAATTGTGAGAGTCAATGAATACTTTAAGGGTAGTCATGGGAGACCTTATGTCTGGAAATAAAAGACCAATCTGATTTATCACAGTCACTCTTCTTTTTTGTATAAATTTTAGAAGTGATCTGAACAATAACATTCCCAGGATAAAAGAAAAGATGCAATGGCCTCAAGCAGCAGTGAAGTTTAATGTTCTTATTCATAGAAAGTTAAATATAGATATATCTTTGAGTTACACCTCATTTTCCAACTTGCTTTCTTTGTACTTTAATTCTTAATAGCTGTAAAATTCTGTCATGTGCTAATGTACTTTTATCCTCCCAGAAACAACAATAATTGCAATAATGGGATTTTTTATTTTAATGGAGGAATTTAATTTAACCTGATAGATTGCTTCCGTAAAAAGCATTATTCAGCTTTGAAGAAGAACAGTGCTATGTAATGAAAGTTTTTATAACCTCCAAATTCCTGTGTTGAAGCCTGATTCCTGATGTGATGACATTTGGAGGTGGGGCCTTAGGGAGACAATCAGATCAAGAAGGTAGAGACCCCCTGAATCTCAAGAAGAGATGTGTGAGATCTCTCTCTTACCCCCTTCTTCTCCCTCCCTCTCTTCTTCCTTTACTCTGTCCCTCCCTTTCTACCATCTGCAAACTTGGAAGGCCCTCACCAGACCCTGGATCCTCCAGCACCTTGATCTTGGACTTCCCAACCTCCAGAATTATGAGAAATCAGTGTTTATTGTTTAAGCCATCCAGACAGCTATGGTATTCTGTTATAAGAGTCTGAACTGACTGAAACGAACAGTGTATCTATTTCTTATTTGTAATGGAATTTGTTCTAATAGTTTTACTGGAAGATTTCATTAAGAATAAACCTCTTTGAAGCAGCTTTGCAGGCCTTTCTTGAGGAAATGCAGAGACTTCTGAGTGTGGCAGTTGTCAATTGCTTCCTAGCTGGGCGGCCTTAAGCAAGTTATTTAAATTTTCTAAACTTATTTCCTTGTTTGCCAAACCAATATACATGTAAGTCTTCTTTTTTGTTTTCCCTTAGGGTTGTGGGATTAAATAAAATAGTGCATTCGGGTCCTACTATATAACAGGCACTCATTAAACATAGTCTTTGTCGTTGGGGTAATAATGTGGTTATTGTTATTGTTACAGTAGCAAATCTATCTATTGTCAAGTCCTCAAAGGGTAGCACTCTGCTCAGGACTTACTTGGCTTAATAAACTTTTATTAATAAATAAGGAATAAATATAATCTCTAAGCTTTCATCTTCCAATATTAGAGGCCTTTGGTTACCCACTGATTAAAAAATATTTTTAATTAGTAACCTATTTTTAAGAGCAGTTTTAAACTTACAGAAAAACTGAGTAGGAAGTACTCTTTCTTGCCTACACCCTCATACTCTGCCCCTTCGTTTTGTGATATTATTAGCATCTTGCATTGGTGTGCTTGTTTGTTACAGTTGATGAACCATATTGATGTGTTTGGGGTTTTGTTTTCTTTTGTTTGCTTTAGTGGTACTGGGGTTTGATGAACTCAGTCCTCAAGATTACTGGGCAGGTGCTTTACCACTTGAGCCATACCCCAGCCCCAATATTGATGTGTTATCACTAACTGAAGTCCATAGTTACCTTAGGGTTCACTCTTGGCAGTGTGCAGTCTGTGAACTTTGACAAATATGTGATGTCATGTATCCACCATAACAGTATCAAATAGAAAAATGTTACTGCTCTAAAGATTCCCTGCTCCACCTCTTCATTCTTCTCTCCCCGCAACCCACGGCAACCTCTAATCCTTTTACTGTCTCTGTAATTCTGCCTTTTTTCTTCCAGAATGGCATATAGTTGGAGTCATATAGTATTCAGCCTTTTTGACTGACTTCTTTTACTTGCAATAATAACCCATGTCAGGTTCCTCTAGGTCATTAAAACAGAGATACATTTTTACTTAAAAATAGTGTCATTTTGACTTGAGAATTAACCATGCAACTTATATTTCTGTACTTAGTAAATGTCTGCTCACTTAAAGTCTATTTCCATGTTGAGAACTCTTCTCTCAGTCTAATCGTTTACTGATTTAACTGAAAACATGCACTTAAAGGGGAATTTTGCATCTTAAGGAGGGGTTAAAAGCAACAGTTAAAATAGTTGGCAACCAACTATACATCAGACAAAGGACTGATAACCAGAATATACAGGGAACTTAAAAAACTAAATTCTCCCAAAACTAATGAACCAATAAAGAAATGGGCAGGTGAACTAAACAGAACTTTCTCAAAAGAAGAAATTCAAATGGCCAGAAAACACATGAAAAAATGCTCACCATCTCTAGCAATAAAGGAAATGCAAATTAAAACCACACTAAGATTCCACCTCACCCCTGTTAGAATAGCCATCATTAGCAACACCACCAACAACAGGTGTTGGCGAGGATGCGGGGAAAAAGGAACCCTCTTACACTGTTGGTGGGAATGTAGACTAGTACAACCACTCTGGAAAAAAATTTGGAGGCTACTTAAAAAGCTGGACATCGATCTACCATTTGATCCAGCAATACCACTCTTGGGGATATACCCAAAAGACTGTTACTCCAGAGGCACCTGCACATCCATGTTTATTGCGGCACTATTCACAATAGCCAAGTTATGGAAACAGCCAAGATGCCCCAGCACTGACGAATGGATTAAGAAAATGTGGTATCTATACACAATGGAATTTTATGCAGCCATGAAGAAGAATGAAATGTTATCATTCGCTGGTAAATGGATGGAATTGGAGAACATCATTCTGAGTGAGGTTAGCCTGGCTCAAAAGACCAAAAATCGTATGTTCTCCCTCATATGTGGACATTAGATCAAGGGCAAACACAACAAGGGGATTGGACTATGAGCACATGATAAAAGCGAGAGCACACAAGGGAGGGGTGAGGATAGGTAAGACACCTAAAAAACTAGCTAGCATTTGTTGCCCTTAATGCAGAGAAACTAAAGCAGATACCTTAAAGCAACTGAGGCCAATAGGAAAAGGAGACCAGGAACTAGAGAAAAGGTTAGATTAAAAAGAATTAACCTAGAAGGTAACACCCACGCACAGGAAATCAATGTGAGTCAATGCCCTGTATAGCTATCCTTATCTCAACCAGCAAAACCCCTTGTTCCTTCCTATTATTGCTTATACTCTCTCTACAACAAAATTTGAGATAAGGGCAAAATAGTTTCTGCTGGGTATTGAGGGGGGGAGCGGGAGGGGGTGGAGTGGGTGGTAAGGGAGGGGGTGGGGGCAGGGGGGAGAAATAAACCAAGCCTTGTATGCACATATGAATAATAAAAGAAAAATGAAAAAAAAAATAGTTGGCAACCAAGTGCTAACTGAAAATAAAGTGTAAGAATAGGTGCACATCTTTCCCTTTCAAACCTCTCCTGGTAGGAGTTTCCAGGGTCCACTAGGTTGCAGTAGACATGTCACATTCTCCAAATTTGACATGCTTCCCCACTCACATCAATCTAGCTGGGAATTCTTTTTTTCTTTCCACAACTTAATTGCCACTGGATAACCTTGCTATCAATCCATTCATAGTCTCTGCCCTAAGGTCAAGGTAATAAAAAGAGATTATGCAACATACATTTCGAACTTCCCCTTTTACTCATGTTTTGTGTCTCCCTGGATCAGTCCCTGGAGCACTCTCCCTTTCTCCAGGCAGAGGGAGGAGGTAGGGGCAGCACAGGTGAGTACAGCTGCCTTGGTGCCTTACCAGGAGGCCAAACCCAGACTAGCAAGCCTCTTCGAGATTTAATTTCTTCCTTAATTTCATGTTCATCCTGTTCCTCCAGATACTCTGAGGTACAGTTTTTTTCTGCAGCTCTTCACTCTCCCTTAGCTTCTTAAAGTGTACATCTTTCAAGTACTTACAAACATTATGTCATTCCACTGGTCTTAATTTAGAAAATACACAAGTATATTTATTTGACTGAGTTTCTTTCTTTCTTTCTGGCAGTACTGGGAGTTTGAACTCAGGCCTTGTTCTTACTTGGCACACACTCTACTGCTTGAGCCACACTCCCAGCCTTTTTTGCTTTAGTCATTTTTCAGTTAGAGCCTCACATTTTTGCCCAGGGCTAGCCTTAGATGGCAATCCTTCTACCTATGCCTCCTGTGTAAGTTAGATTACAGTTATATCCTACTATATCCAGCTTGTTGGTTGACATTGGGGTCTTGCTAATTTTTTTGCCTGGGTTGACCTCAAACCTCGAACTTCCTGATCTTTACCTCCAAAGTAGCTGGGATTATAGATGTATACCACCAAGTGTGGTTCTGAGTATTTCCTCAAAAGACATTTTTCCTGATCCTTGAACTTTTCATACAGCATTCTATGAGAAAGAGGAGAAAAGAGAATACTTTTCACCAAACCACTGTGGATGGGTGATTTGGATTTTGCTAAAAGTGCTGTCATTTTCCTTTTGTCCCCATTTCTGTGTCTAATCATGGGGGTGATTCCTGGCTATGGAGTACAATACCATTGGGATGTCCATTCTCTCACACTCAAGCTAACCTCTGGTATAGATGAGGGTGGAGAGATGAGTCAAGATAGGGTTGGGAGTACCAAGAAAGAGATGGTTCAGAGCAGTTCCTCATGTCTACCAAGTCTCAATCACATCTCCAAAGCAGTGTCAGAGACCCTGACACCATATCCCCTCTCTGCAACATTGAGCACCAATTTTGAACAAAGGTCTAGAAGAAGAACCAGAAATAAGATTAATAATCAAGATAAGCAACAGCTGAATTAGTGTGTCGGATTTTTGATGAAATATAAAAACACCAAGCATCTTTGTATTTGCTGGAATTTTATCAGAAATCTTCTTTGGGGTGCTAAAAGCAAATGAGCAGTTTCTCAGGAACTGGATACTGAGATTTCTTTGCTGGGAAATTGGAACACTGAGGGTCCCTTTTTTTGTCAAGAAAAGTACAATAATAACTTCTCTTGATTATGCTTCTTTCAGAAGCTTTATTTTCTTGTCTCTAATCCTCTATTTCAGAACCCTGCAAGGAATAGGAATTATTATCCACATTACGTAGATGAAGAAGCAGAGGCTCAGAAGGAATGGATAAGTGTGTAGGATAACGTCTCCCAGATAGTACGAGATAGGGTGCCAGGACTGTCCTCTCTCTTCCTCTCCTCAGTTAGGCCTCCCCTGGGCTCTAGTAATAGTCTCATGTTTTTGAAGGAACAGGCCCCATATATATGCCATGCTTCCAGTATGTCACTTTCCTCACACTAACCACAAGGTGCAACAATGAGGACTATCACTCTGTACTCATTGTCCTACAAAAGACTCAAACAATTTGCCTTGGAAACTGACCCAAGCACTGTCCATACCATCCTGCTGCTCACTAATGCACTTCCTCTTTAATTTTAATACTAACACCTCTTCTGTACAAACCATCTGAGCATCCCATTCTGTCCATCTTCAGCATTGGTTCCCAAGAGCAATGGTTATAGTCTACTAAGAAAGGTGTTTATGCAGAGCCTCAGAATAGACTCCAACCTCCCTCTATCTGTGGGCTTTGGAAAGATTTGCAGTTTCTCATTCTGTAATGAATGTTACATATTGATGTTTAGGCCTTATACCAGTTTCTAAATTAATATTTGCTATATAGAAACCTGCTAATTAATATGTACCTTTTCTAAAATTTCAAATCAGCTATTTGAAATGGGAGAAAAGCAAAAAGCAAGTTGCAAATTCTTCATGTAATGAAGTGAAGAACAAGCTCACATAATGAAGACAAACAATTATACAACATTTGCATGATTCTTTTTTCTTACATGGGATAAGACATAGGGAGCTGCTTAGTATTCTGTCTTCGCTGAGATACTTGCTTTTTATTTCTTCACTATTTGGTAAGATCCTCAGAGCCAAGTACAGGTCACACCATTTTGCTAAATTCTCTTATATTATCCTAGGGACTGCCAAGAAGTCAAGATTATCCTGCCAAATTCAACCCATCCCAGGGAACTTCTGCTTCTGTGATTGTCCCCAGGGATGTGTATCTCAGCTGATAAAAAGAAAGACCCAATTCAGGTATTGATGACTCCAACAGTCCAGAGAGTGCTGAAAATGATTCTTAGTCATCCCCAAAATATTCTGAGCACCTACTATGTCCAGACCTTGTGCTTGGTGCTGGCGATAAAAGCCAAGGAGTAGAACTCCCTGCTGTCCTGGGGTATTCACTGCTCATGGAGTAAGACATGGTAAAAAAACAACATTGGGACTGAGTACTGTGTGTGAGTACAAAGAAGAGCTCTGCGGAGGAGGTGATACCCAAGATGGGACTGGAAGGAAGAATGGGAGATGGTCAACAAGCAGAGGAAGAGAGGTCATTCCAGAGAGGGCAGCCTCAGATGGAAACATGCAGATCTGTGAGAAAGCTTCCCATGTTTGAGGACCTGTATGTGGTTTCCTTAGCATATGGTATGCAGAGAGGAAAATCCTTGACATTAAAGGTAGAGAGGTTGCTGTGGGCCAGCTCTGAAGGCCTCAGAATCCAAAATGAGATTCTAAGAGTCAGTGAGGGCTTAGCAAGACAGTGACATAGCAGAGTTTGTATTTTAGGAAACATACTCAAGTGAACTGGACTATATTAGGTTGATAGCATGTAAAACAATGGTGATAATCCACATACTGGAGTGCCTACTGGGCCAGGCATACTATTGGAGATCAAAAGAACAGAGATACCCATCATCAATCTTTATACCAATTTGGGCAAGCTGGGAGCAGCCCAAAGTGCTTAAAAAGTTATCAAGCCTGCCTTCCCAGGTCCCTATCCCAGCTTTGTAAGTCTTTAGGTGTGTAATGGGGCAGATCATGTAACTTCTCTGTGCCTCAGTTTTCTTCACCTTGATCTGAGAATAGGATCTGCCTCGTCGTTATTGCGGTGAGGATTAAATGAGTCAGTGTATGTAAAACTCTTAGTATAGCTTCTATAACACAATTAACTGCTTTATAAGTGTTAGCTCTCATCTGAACTACACAGTAATGGCTGGAGAAATGTTAAGAACAAGAAGTGGCAGGAGGTGGGACCAAGAGGTATGTCCAAATTAATCTCATTGTCTTGTCATGGGCAATGAGGCAGATGGTGAGCACAGGAGAGCAGTTTGAAATGGAAAGGTGATAAGATTTTTGAGGGAAATATTGAGAGTAGAAAGCCTGGGTAACACTTAGGTATAAAAATTCATCAGGCAGCTGTACATAGGCATGTGAGGTCTGGAGACCAGTCATGAAAGGGTTAGAGAGCTGGGATTCCCAGCAAGCAGTTGAAGCCATGGCTCTACATGACTTAAGCAGAATAGAATGAGAAGAGGAAAAGAATAAGAGAGGCCAGGGCAAAGTCCTTACATCTAGGCCAGGGCAAAGTCTATATGTAAGGATGGCTGGAGGAAGAGGTTATCTTTGGGGAGATTAAACTAGGCTAGTCTAAGAATGAGAAGGAAAATAGTTCCATGAGGTCAGGAGAGGGTGAGCAGATAAGCAAAATGCTACACAAAAGTGTCATGATATAAGGATTAACAGATGGTAGCCAATGAATTTGGCAACATGGAAACTTTTGGTGACTATAATGTCAGGATCCAGATAATGACAAAGAAACCCCACTAGTTACATCAACAGAGAAAAATTAATGTAATGAATTGGGTAAACAGGAGTTAGAAAACTGAAAAAGCCAAAGGGAGCATTGAAACAGCACTGAGATTGTAACTACAGGAAGCAACCCCTCTTGCTCATGTTAGGGGAGCAAAGGGAAGAGGTTGGAGTCATTTGAACCTAGAACTTAAAGGAGAGACCCTATGGGGATGGGTTCCAGCTCTAGGAAGGAAGAGGATGCTGCCCAGATGGTTTTGATATGTCTGGAGCTAATAGAAGTCAAGGAGTCCCAACTCAAGGAGTTGGGACTCAGGGAAGAGGGCCCTGCTCAGCTAAACCTATTGCCTTGGAAGTTTAGAAGCACAACAGAGTAGAGACTGGGACCACTAAGAAGGGCAGCAAGAGGGTAGTTCTGATGGAAGCAGAAAACTATCGTTGATGGCAGAGTTGTTATTGGGTCATGCTAACTTGAACAATAAGCAAAAAGAAACAGCTTTCCCATCTCTATGGTTTGTACCCACCAGTAAAACCCAATGGAAACCAGGTGGCAATAGAGAAATGCAGTATGTAGATACCTGTCCCCAGGAACTCACAGCAGAGTCTAACAAAATGTTTTAGGCTGAGCAACTGGCTTTATAATCCACAGAGTAATCCTTGCCAATCTAGGATTGATGGTTTGGTGGGGGGGGGGGACATCTAGCAATGAGCTGAAAAGCAGAAATGGAGATAGTAAATAAAGATCATATTTTTAAAATGCAACTCTCTCATACCAGTCTGACACACAGGTGTGTTTTGAAAGCCCCTTGAGAGCTGTCTTTGATGGGCAGCAGGAGCCCTCCAGGCAGCAGGCTGCCAATGCTGTCAACCCAAATGGGACAAGGCTGATTGGGGGTCAAATTCCCATTGTCAAGGCTAGAAGCAACCTCAGAATGCTCTGCGGGTGAAAAGGATGAAAATCATCAAAATCGGGTATGTGTGTGCTGTCCTTAGAGGAAGCACTGAGTACACTAACCCAGAACAATTCTCTTCATTCCTTTTTTCATTATTGTTTTTTGAGCAAACTCAAATTTAGCACACCCAATATACACGCATGTGTACACACACCACACAGAAATGCACAGATATCACATTCACCTGTAAGCAGCACACAGATTCAGACAAGAATGTGACAGTGCACACACACACACACACACACACACACACACACACACTCTCTCTCTCAAGTGTGCTCTTAGGGGAAATGTCCAAAAAAGTAAATTGAATTAATGGCTAGATGAATAAATGAACAAAATCACCATTCAAGCAGAGTAGTCATATCCTCTCAACCCTCCCAGTTTTAAAGAGTTATTTATTAATATTGGAGTTTATTTTTAAAGAAATTCAAAAATTAGGGTAAAGGATTCCTTCCAAAAGTTTTCATTGTCACTAGAATTTATAATTTAAAAAATTCGAGAAGGGGGGTACTTTTTTCTTTAAATAGAGAAAATATCTCTGAGGAGGATAGCAATGTGTCTACCAAAAAGCAGAAGAGTTGAGTTAGTGGGAAGGGCCAATTGAACTTGCTTCTAAACCTCCTTTTTTTGCAGCTGCAACTGAATATAAATTGCTTTGCATAAATCTCACTTCTCTCATTTATAATTTGAGGGGTGGAGAATCTTTACTTGACTGTGGTACATTGACTATCCACACTTATCTGCATCTCCCTCTAAGAAACCTCTTAAATACAATTTTAAAAGGTTAAACTCTAACTGTGAGAAACCCTTATGCAGAACATCAGTAAATTCCAGGGACATGGAAGACATAGGATGGGTTGGTGACTGATCAAACAGTGCAATAATCCACAGGTTAGTAACAAAGAAAGAAACATGGCCATTGGCTTCATGGAACCTTGGAAAGACTTGAAATTCTGGAACACCAGGTAATAAAAGACTAGAGAAAGTCACAGATTGATTCTCCACTGGGAGCAACATTATCACACCCTCAGGGGATATTTGTCAATGTGTGCAGACATCTTTAGTTGTCACTAGAAAGGTGGTCCTGGCACTTAGTGTTAGAAACCAGGGATGCTACAATGCACAGGACTGCTCCTCACAGGAAAGCATTATGCAGCTCAAAATGTCAATAATACCAAAGTTAAGAAACCCCACTCTAGACTCACCAGTGATCTCCTACTTCCAAACCCTCTCCTTATTTGTAGACTGACAGATAATCTACCTACGCCACTGCTGACCTGCTGGATTTGTCCTCCCAAAATTCCTATGATAAAGGCCCCAGAATGTGACTATCTCCAGAGACAGGGCCTTTAAAGAGTTTGTTAAAATGAGAGCATTAAGGTATTACCTCTGATCTCCACCACCTATGGGCAGAACTGAAGGTCAACTGGAATGACAACAGGCATCCTATACTCTATTTGACCCCATAGATGACACCCAGGGTAGTCACCTTGCTGCCCATTCAGATGCAGGCACTCTTCATGGGTGGTTTTGCCCCTTTCTTCCTAGCACTCTTAAGACTTTTGCTCTGAAACCCCAATGGACTCTTCCCATTGATGTCCCCCACCTGCCTCCACTGATGTAGGAATGCCATGCCTTCCCAGGTCACCTGCAGCCGTTCCTGGTGAGAGACAGACATTCCTTGTGCCAATGAGGCTGCTCTTCTCATTCCTTCTAAAGTCCTCTCCACTGGTGGCTTAGAGCAGAAAACAGAGGGGCAGATAACATTGAAAAAAATCATTCTGTAGGATTCTTAAGCTCTTACAGCGTTAAGAGTTCAAGGGAAGACACAGTTGGACAACATGTTGCTCTGTGTTCAGGTTACAAAACTATGAGCGATAACTTCAATATAACTAGAAAATAAGTTATTGTCTACATTTTCCTGTGTGCTTTGGATGTGACTTGCATTTGTAGTCATCATCAACCAACAAAGCACAGCAACGTTTGAGGGGAGACATTGGAAGCCAGTATTCTGGGGCATCATGATGGATGACATAGCCAGAATTCAATCAATGGCATGGCAAAGCAATAGAGATACTTCATGCTTCAGTGTCAACATGTTTCCAAGAGCAGCAATGGAATAACAGTATTGTTACTCTTTTCTCATGGTAGCAGATGTGAAATTAGCCAAGAATGGTGCATTTAACAATAAAAACAAAGAGATTGTGCTTGGAATACTATGAAAAATCTTCAGATATGCTCACTGAATAATATATATTATTACTTCATCTCTATTCATTATTCTAAATCATTTTCAATAAAATGCTGTACCACAACTTGGACCCATGAATTGTACAATACTTTTTTACACTTTTAATTTATATTTATTTATTTATTTTGAGACAGGGTCTTGCCACGAAGGTCATCAGGCTGGCTTTGAACTCGCAATGCTCCTGCCTCAGTCTCCAGAGTTCTGGGATTACAGGTATGTACCACCACACCTAGTGGCTTGTAATTCTTTTTAAATTAAATTATTTATATAGAAGAAGGGCCCACAAAAAAAGAACTGAGACCCCATACACAAGGGCAACCCTGTTTTTTAGGAAATTATTTGAAGATGTGCTACAGTTCATCAAGCAAATTAAGAAAACAGAAGTCTTGAGATCAAGGAAACATGATATTCAACACAGAAAAGCAGAGAAGAAAAGTTCCAGGATAGTAAATATGATCACAAATCCACAAATCAACTAATGCTGATCAAAAGAGAAAAATGAAAAGTTCTTAGAATAGAAAGAGACCTTGATGGATAGCTAATATTTTAAATTTTCAAAATGAGATGAAGAAAAGAAGGTAATTAGAAACTCAGGAAAAGCAAAATGCTAAATAAGAGAGGCAATGATTGTCTTTCACTTGACTCTCAGTAAATTACATTTAATTAACCACTCAGGTAAATACTGATTATTGATTTTAAGCTTTTATATGCAACTTATAAATAAGGCATGAGACAATTATAGTCATGAAACAATGGTCAATGCCATCTCTACTCTAAAATCATAGAGGTGAAAAGTCAAATGATAGAAACTGCGGAGTAGGGATGGAGGGATAGAGGGATGGAGGTACAATGCTAGTGGTCTTGTCTTTAAAAGCGTGGAATCAAGGATTGTGATCTAATAATAAATTTAAAAATAAAATTCTGCATTTTTGAAGTTACAAAGTTATCCTATGTATCACAGCAGTAGATGCTAGAAAATGTATAACATTCAATTGATCAAAGTATTATCTTTAGGTGATGGGATCTGAGGTTTAACAGGGTAAGAAACTACTGCTTTTTGTTATAAATATTTGATTTTAAAACTATACACAGCACTGGTATTTCCTTGATAAAAGTTAAATTTTAAATCCAAAAACTACCTCTAAAATATGGTGGTTGGACAAGATGATTCCAAAGGCTTATTCCTTCATGTAGAAAATCCATGGGATGTGCTCATGAAGTTTAGCTCACTTAGAAGGAAACCTGGAATTTTTCCCTTCAAAGACTCTGGTATATTTCCAAGCTATCTAATAAGGAGCCAGTCTATATCACAGGGAACCTCACAAACATTAATTTAATAAATGTCAAATTTCTACTCATGACCTTATTTTGTCTTCTCAACAGCTCTATTAAGCAATTATTGCAATCATCTGCATTTCAGTGATGAGATTCAATAAGACTAAAGTAATTGTCCTGAATGGCATGAGCTTTAAATTGCTAGTAAATGTATGGGTTTATCCTTTTGTCCTTTTCCCTCTAGCCATATTACGCTTCTGGTTGGGCAGAGAAAAGTAAGAAAGATGCTCTGCCCAAGAGCTAAGCCCCAAGTGAGATGTCGTATAAATGCACTTCCCTGAGGTTATAGGTTAGCTCTGTTGGGAATCTGATGGAGAATGGCAAATGCTAGCCTCCTTCCTCACTTGGGCTCATGAATATCAGCAATCTGACAGCACGCTCACCAAGGTTTTTGAAGGCTCATCAAAGGACCTGGAATGACTCACCCTAGTGATTGATACTAACATAATGTTCAGCATCTGAAAGGCACCGGGTGTGAACCCCCCAACAGCAGCACTTGTCGTCATGCTGAGCCCACCCTCACTCTTGACATCTTTTGCAGGTCCTAAATCATGGCGAGTTACTCCCGCATTTCTCTTTCATGATGTGATGAGGAGAATGCTCCCTGAAAAAGGGGTCTGTGGGAGTGGGGAACTCAGGGAACATTCTAGATGGGATGCCACTCAAGCTGCCAGGGAAAACTTCCCAACACCTGTCCTACCAGGGAGTGCTAACCCATGCAGGTTACCTGCATCACATTCATGCTTGATGCCATGGAGCTATTTCTAAAGAAAGAAGGTGTTTTGAAGCTAGTAGAGTGGCTCAAGCAGTACGAGAGTCTGCCTATCAAGCATGAGGCCATGAGCTCAAACCCCAGTGCCACCAAAAAATAAATTAAGATATGAAGATGTTTATGTTAACAAAATAACAGAGTCCCTCCTTGACCTGCAGAAACTCCATGAGAAACTGGAGACAGCTTACATAAATGTCTGCTGAAAATATTACTTATCATAAAGAGCTCTGACAAATTGGAATTTGCAGCCTCATAAAACCTTGGCCAGTCCCCTGGTCCCCGCCTAATTCCCCCTTATTTTTCTTAAGTGCTGTTCTTTTCCCTCTCTAATGCTTAGCTGTTCAGAGAAGAGCTCTATGGTTTTTTCCCCCAGTTGGGCCAGAATAATATTGTCTTATTATGTCTCCTCCTTCTTCTTCCTCCTCCTCTCCAGATCATATTTAGGAGATAACTTAAGAATGAACACCAGTTGGTATGTACTGACATATTGCCCCTCCCAATAACATACTTGCATTTTGCAAGAGTCCTTCAGCCCTTGGAAGATGGCATAGCATGTGACCTTATGGTGGGTAGACTGATGGCTGACCACTTTGGAGCAAATGACCCAAAATCCCACAAATCTACTCAAAGAGGCAAGGCAACACCAATGCCATTTATACACAGTGCTCAACCCATATGACAGGTTATGAGAAACATAGGTCACTCAGAAGTCTGTGGTTAACTGTGCTCTACCGAGGAAATATGGGACATTGATTTCCCTTTAAGTGCCTACATATAGCTCCAATTTACATTGTAATATTGTTTCAGTTTTATAGTCAGGTCTCATTGGTCACTGAAAGGTCCACTTTATCAAAATTATACTATCCAGTAAAATAACTCAAAGTATTGCTAGAAATCACTGCTCCACTCCTCCAAAGATGTAAATACACAAAGTTTCCTTGACGTGTGGACTTATATTTTTAGTTCATGTTTTTAAAAATACTCACTAGAGACATAAAAGGAATGCTTTGAATGGCTCAAATTTAGACTTAGAGGGCTGATGAAGTGACTCAAGTGGTAGAGCACCTACCTAGCAAGCATGAGGCTCTGAGTTCAAATGCAGTACTGACAAAAAAGAGAAAAAGAAAAATTGAGACTTAGGAAAAATAAGAAATAAACTGGTAGCAAAATAAGATGAAAAAAAAAACATGCTGCACATAAATCTCCTAGAATTCATCTTCATATTAAACTCCTATTTTAAATGAGAAAGGAACTACTGTGTTTTAAACAAATGCATAGGCTTCCTTTCAGTGGGCTGGATATATAAACAGCCTAAATTTCTTGAATGGACATGCAATAAACTATAACACCTTCTCTGTCCTACTTAACTGGTGACTAATTCTAAACAATTAAGAGTCAGATGGCTGAGTACATAAAGAAGCAAACATCTCAAGTAAACAGAGGGTTCTTTAGCTATGGTGACCACCTAGCAATAGTTACTGATAAAAGTTGCAAGAAAATCCTACAGAATCCTCTGGTGAAAGGCGAGGAAAGACCGTGGTCCCTTCAGATCTGGATAGCATGGCCACTGGGTGTGACTGAGGCAGACTCTCTAGGCACTTCCAAAGGTTTCAAAAGCAACCTTCAACTTTCTACATAGTTCATGAAGTTCTTCCACATGGCTCTTTCTTTTGAAAATAAAACTGAGTGCTGCTGAGTTTAATAAAACATCCACTCACTGCTGCTTCTCTGTGACACCCACATCGCTAAAATCTCTCAACACCCTCAAGATAAATCTTTTCTAAAGCAAGGCGGTCCCCAAAGCCTATCATTTCACCAACACTTAAAAATATTTTCTCAACATTCTCAGCCAGTGCTCAAAATTGCCCTGATATATATAGAGCCTCCTTTGTGGAATAACAAGATTATTTTTATCGTTTTCTGATTCTCAAAAACCTGACCTGTCACCAAAGAACTTCTAAAAATATCAGGATGATAATGTTAGCCTTCGTCATTCTCTTCCTCACCTATAGCTGCATTAGTAGAGTTGATTTGCTTTTTTTTTTTTTGCTTATTTTCTGAGGATTCTCTCTGATCATAGCACACATTCCATTGCTTCAAGATGTGAGACAAAATAAGCATCTTAGGAAGGTGGTTGATTTTGCTTCCACATGCACAGACAAGGTATTTTTGCAAAACATTCGGTTTAATTGATTCTCTACTTCTCTTTTGAGTCACATCTTTTTAGTTGGAAATATATTAGCTGGGTCCTAGAAAACAAATGAGGAAAAGCATTTTGCTCCTTTGCCATAGCTGCTTCAATTCAGTAGCACATTGCTGAGTGCCTACTATGTGCCAGGAATACAAGAGTGATATAATACTCTGCCCTGACGTAGATCACAAGCAGGTTAGGCAGTTCAGGAAGGAATCACAACACTGCGATAGGAGCTATAGTCCCATGAGAATGGGAACAGCAACACAGGAGAAACAAATACTGTCTAAGGAAATCAGAAAGGCAATGTAATGGGAAGCCAAATGATATTTTAGAGATAGATTCCCCCAAAAAATTTCTTGTTGCTCAGAGATTGTGTATCATTCTTTTTATATCTGAGGTTGAAAAAAATGTTATTTTAAAGAGTTGTTAGAAGCATCTGCTCCTTGGGGAGAATTTAGAATATATCCTTGGGAGTAGGTCCTCCAGCATTTCTTTATTCTTGGCAGTTGGTTTTGGTGAGTCTTTTTCAGTCATGCATATATAGGAGCGTCCATTTATTTGCCTTGCAGAAGCCTGGAATAGAAGGAGTGTTCCGACTGTAGATGCTCCACTTGGAGAACTGCATTACTCCAACAACAACAAATTCTATCTTCAGCTTGGGCAAGGTACAACAACTACATCGCCAACTATTATTTTGTCTATTATATTGTCAGTGTGTTTTCCCTATTTTGGCTGTAGGCTTAGGAAGGAAAAGATGAAGACGACTTTCAAACATGGAAGGAAGCAAGCTCTTGTTCCAGTGGCCGAAGGCAGGGGCCAGAGGAGAGAGACAACTAATGAAGCATAACCTTCAAAAGGACAGGATGATTGATACATGGTGTCTTGGTTTAGGTTTTCCTTTTCTCCACAATAAAGTCTGTTAAGTACCATTATCTCATGTTGTATTTAAGTAGTGGACTATAAAGAGAAGGTACTTTATCCATGCTTTGGAGTAAAGTGGAATAAAAAATTCTGTGATGACATCAGAAAAGCTCTCCTGAATGACAAGAGGTGATCATGAAAACCTGGGAGCAGTAGACCAGGGCAGAAGGCACATGTGATAGCCAGACTGTCCTTGGGAGACATGTGAGCACTCTGAACATTCTCAGAAATACTTATGGAAGAAGCCTTGGCATCCTGCAGTTATATAGTTTGGGGAACGGGATTCAATCAGTTGAATGTTAAAGGAAAAAGTCAGTATTTCCCCATTTTCTTCTTACCCAAACACACACATTAATATTACAAAGCCTAAAAGAACCTTGATATCTCAGTTTTTCAAGAACCAATAGTTCTGGATCTTGAAGAATAAGTACAAGTTCACTAGACAGAAGAGACAGAAAAGAGTAAAGATCTTTATGGGAAAAAATATACATTTGCATTACTCCATTTTTGTTACTATTACAAGATGTCTGAGGCAGGCTAACTTTATTTTTTAAAAGAAGTTCATTTAGCTCACAGTTTTGGAGGCTCAAGGGCATGACATTACTATCAGCTAAGCTCTGGTGAGAGGGGGACTTCTTGACTACATCACACACCACATCACATCACAGCAGCATGTGTGTAAGGAAGAGATCACAGGTCTCTCTCATTCTCTCTCTCTCTAGAGATGACCAACTTTCATTCTATTGAAAGTGTATTCCTTTCCTAATAAACTTAACTATCACTTGAGAGAGACAGAGAGAGAGAGAGAGAGAGAGAGAGAGAGAGAGATGAGAGAGACAGAGACAGAGACAGATACAGAGAACTAAACAGAAGATAGCTAGGTGGGGCCACCAGCCTTGTTCTTTCCATAGCAAACTTCTCACAATTTGGTGGGGGACATGAGACCCACTTTAATTCTTTTTGAAGACAGCTACCCCATTGATTTAAGAACTTTCCATAAGGCCCCACTTCCTAAGGTTTCCATTACATACTGTATCACCCCACTAGGAACCAAGCTTCCAATGTATGAACCTGTGGGGGATACATTCTGACCATAATGAAATGAGAGGAGCACCAGAATGGCTAATGAAGACATCTTAACCAGTCTCATAACTTATGTGTCTGCCTCCTATTCTATGACTTCCCTAATCAAAATTAGCTTGCTTTTCTTTTGTCCCTTCTTGTTGGGGATTCCATTCTGTAGAAACACAGCTTTCAATTTTCCCTAGTCTGCTAAGAATGTTGTCACTCTTCCATTTGCTTTCCAGCTTCCCAAATTTTCTTTTTCTCTTTCATCACCCCTCCCTTTCTCTTGTTCTATTAAATTCATATATATTAAATTCCTTTGCTGTGAGATTTTGAACAGTGTTTAATCAGTCTTCTTTCTCAGTTATATTTTATTTAACTAGTCTTTATGTTCCAACTAATTAAGAATAGTATAACACCAGGATGTTGCTTAGAATTAACACTCAAGTCTTAAAAGGGCTTAGGTCAACAAGTCTAAGCCCAATAGATGTTTAATGCAGGAAAGTCCTTAGCTTGCCTGATATAAACTTAATTTATTGACTGAAAATATTGTAAAGCGATGTTATTATTTTGA
This sequence comes from Castor canadensis, assembly GCF_047511655.1. Classification (NCBI taxonomy): domain Eukaryota; kingdom Metazoa; phylum Chordata; class Mammalia; order Rodentia; family Castoridae; genus Castor; species Castor canadensis. The sequence goes on along the minus strand of NC_133388.1, from coordinate 121,958,760 downwards.
TTATCATCATATGTCACATTTAGTGATTGTAACAATAGCTACACTATGGTACCCTTCTCATATGTCCCACCTTGTGCTGAAGAGCCTTTATGCCTCCTGACAACCTTATGAGGGAGGTGCTGTTTGCAGAGAAGAAAACTGAGGTTTAGTTCAGGTTTGACTCACTTCCTTGTTGTCTGTAATTTGTACATGACAGGCTGAGCCTAGTTTTGGTTCAACATTCTCAGATGCCAAAGCCTGTCCTCTCGGCTGTGACAGTTCTTAGACTTCAGATTATGTGACTCTTGAAGAACTTAATTTTTCTGCAGGGTGACTAGTGTGTGCTGTCTGCTTTTTTTCACTTCAGTTTTAGTCATTGATACTGTTTCCTACACTTGAATCCTTAGAGCTAGGACCCATAGTAATCTCAAGCCAACTTCTATCAGCTATCTAAGCTACTTCTTTTTTAAGTAGACAGGACCCCCCACACCAGAAAAGAAAAAAATATCTTGAAAATTATTTTGGCTGAAGCCATGAAAGTTAATCTTTTGTCAAAACGCGTTGCTAGGTAGACTTAAATTGCCATTACCCTAATCAACTTACCATTGTTTACATATTGCATACAATTAAATTAGAATATTAACTAAAGCAAAGATTTAAAGTTTGATGGATTCTTTTTGGTAAAATAACCACACATTTCTTTCTTATCAATAATTTTAGTGGTCGAAGGTACATTATTAGTATAAGAAGATAGAGTAGGAACTACACAGAACCTCAAATTAGATAATCTTTGGTTGAGTCAGCTCTGTGTCCGGCTGTGTATTTTGGACAACTCACCTGCCTTCTCAGAGCCACAATTTCAGAGTCTGTAAGAAAGAAACAGCACATAGCAGTATTTTGAGTCAAAATGAGACCATGTAAGTGTGTGGCACAGAGCTTATTAAAAACTGATTTATCTGCACCAAATGTTGAATAAATACTTATTGAATAAACTAGGGAGTGGGAGATAGACATTAAAAATACATGTAAGCAATAGAAAATCCCAGGAGTCTGAAATCTCACATCTTTCTGAAGCATCCACCAGGGCTTGCTGTGGAGCCCTCCTGAGGATAAACAGTTTCATGGGAGAGACAATTTATTTAGGTAAATACTACTGTCTCCTAATGTCCAAAGACTGCTTGACATAAATTCAAACCCCAGTAGAATGTCTGTGAAAGGCTTGCCTCCATCCTATGTCTTCTAATTTCAGAAGGACTTCAGAGGAAAAGGAGAACATTTTAATTCTCTTGGGTATTTGTGAGTCATGGCACAGACTTGGGGAACATTGTTGGGGAGGATCGCATAAAAAACAGAATGCCTGGGCCTAAATCAAAGCAGCACCACTTACTAATGTTCCCCAAAGCCCCTTAGAGCCCTATATACCAGGAACGGCTCAAGCCATAGCCAACTCCTCCAAAGCCATTGAGTTTGGAGCAGGCTCCTTAGAAGTTCTTGGTGTTCCAGTCCTAGTCATAGTCACAGAACGGATGCTGGATATGATTCAACATCCTGAATTCATGAAGACAGGAGGGCAGGGGGCAAGAGATATTTGACTCATCTTATTACTTTTCTGATTATCCCCCAAATCATTCTTATCCTGACAGACACATGCCTCTCAGACAAGAAGTCATTCTGACTCTCAAAGATTCCTACAGGAAGTGAGGCCTCAAAGTGGTTTTGTGAAGAGGGCCTTTAGTGGGTTGGGGGATATAAGACTGACCTCCAGTCCTAGCTCTGTGGCTAAAGGGCTACTTTAGGCCTCAATTTGGTTGTTGTTGTTTAACCTTTAAAAACAAATTAATGGGATTGGGTTATCTCTAAGGGCCCTTCTAATTCTAAAGTGTCTCTGATGTTTATAAATCTAATAGGAATTGGCTATGCTAATATGATCATATGACTAATAGGGAAGACTCCAGAGCTAATACCACAGTCAAATACTTCTTGTTTCCTCTGCTGAGTGTTTGACAGAACTATGAGTTAGCAGCTGGAGTTTCTGGATTCTCATAATTTAAGTAGCTGTGACACTATGCGTCAGAGCCTGACAAATCTCTCTCTCTCTTCCTCTTCTCTCTCTCTTCCTCTTCTCTTTCCCTCTCTCTCTCTCTCTCTCTCTCTCTCCATAGATTTGTGACATGGAGAGACAAACCATTCTGATGTGAAGACATCTCATCTCTTTTCTCCCATCAGAACCTGAAAAGTTGTCAGTGCCAGTTTTCTTGATAGCAGTCAGCTTGCTCAGTGCCTCACAGTTTGTACTGAGTGAAAATGCCGCTCTCTGAGTAAGGATAAGCAAACACAGCTGAGGGAAGGAGTAGAGCTGAGGAGGTTAGCAGAAGTCCCTAGTGACTGAAACTAAATGTGCCACTCACCTCGCCAAGATGGGGAAAATGAGTGCAGCTCAGACCACAAAGAAACGCTCTTGACTGTGATGTACAGTGCCCAGGAGATCATTTTCTACAACTGAGTTCAAGAAATTTCTCAGCTCAAGCCTTGACTATTTTTCCTGAATTATATGTCCCCCTACTTTTTTTGAAACAGGGTCTTGCTATTTAACACAGCATGGCATCAAATTCAAGATTTAGGTATTCCATTAAATCAATACAAGTGACACAGTCTTCTCCAAGGTAGCTGCTGTTATCTGGTGTCCTTTTGCTCTATCCAGATAGAAATCATGAGTCAGTGAGGAGAAACTCTTCCAGTGCTGGCAATTCCTGGTCCTTGAGTGTCCAAGGACTATAGGGAGGACTGGCAAACCCAGAGAGCCAAGCCTTGCGAGCTAGGGGCCTGTTGCTCAGGTTTAAGTCCAGAGACTTCTAGCTCTAAGCACTCAGGTTAGAGGCTGATCACACTGGGCTTTAACCACCCACTCGTGGCTCCAGCTCTTAGCAGCTATTGCAATCCTCATCTTCTGGCAGCAGCAGCAGACAGCATGAAGCAGCAGGTAGCACCGGCTAGTGTTACAGCTCTCCAACAAGCCAAAGGCACTGGGACCTTCAGCCTGACAGTAATAAGTGTTACAGCTCTCAGGCCTAGAGGGCTTGAGACCATTGGCTGTTAAGGATTGGAAACTCCCCAGAACTCATCCAGTGGCCACGGCCTGTAGTTTCTCTTCTCTGGCTCTCTGCAACCTTCTGTCTTTCTTCATCCTTTGCTGTCTACCCTCTCTCACCTTTAGTCATCCCACACTGTCTCTGACACCCCTGTTCCCCATCATTTTTGCCCCATCTGTTCACTAGAACTCTCAGCTGCCTTCTCACTGCTACTCACACTAACTCCACTGCCAGGGTGGTGGCTGCAGCTGCCACCTTTGCTGCTACTACCACTCTGCTGCTGCTTGTGTCATCCTCTCTTCATGTTATCAGCTTATCCCACTCTACCTATGATAAAGATCAAAAGAGGACAAGGCTTTTCTTTGTCCTAATGTTGCAACACCAGTGGGCATCACAGGAAGGTGTCTTCCAGCTGCTTCCAGAAGTGAGCCAAGGACTGGAGGCATGGTTCAAGCCATAGACCACCTGTCTAACAAGTGCAAAGCCTTGAGTTCAAGCCCGAATACCACCAAAAAAAAAAAATAGTGAGCTAAACAGCCTGCCTATATAGCCAGAAAAGGGATGTGGAATGAACTTTTTGAAGATTTAGGTGATGGTACCCATATTACTGTTTAAAAATGAAAATAATTTCTGTATTAAATCCACAAAGATCAAAAGAACCAGTCATTTGGGAATGAGCACTAGAGTCTCAGTGTGAAGAGTTTTCTTGCTGTGCTTTCCCTGAATTGCACATTTTTTCTGTCATATTTGAGCATAAGCACTTTTTAAATTTTTTTAACTGAAGCAAAGTATACATAGAGAAAAGTGCATGTGTTATAAGTTTACAGCCTCATATGCTGAAAATACCCATGCAACCAGCACTCCATCCAAAAAGAGAAAGTCACCAGAAGTCCCGCCCCCTTACCCCAGAGAGTAACTATTTTCTAGTCTTATAAGCACAGCACAGGTTTGTCATGTGTGTACTTTATATAACTGAAATTGTACAGTGTTTTCTCTTGAGTCTGTATTACTTCCCTCAGCACTTACAAGATTCATCATTTTGCTGCATGTAGCTACAGGTCTTTCTCCTTGCTATTCAGTACCCACTGAGAAGATTCACAGTGCATCCATTCTGTCTTGATGGCACTCTTGGTAACTTCCGGTTGAAACAGCGCTGCTGTGAACATCTTCATACATGGTTTGGCACACATGAAGCAAGCTTGATTTTTTAGTAATAGCTGATCTGAAGGTGAATGGTTGGCCATTTGCGTGTTTTCCTACTGTAGAAACCTCAATAAGAAAGTGTGTGCTGGTATATTTAGGAATCTAACCCCCAAATATCAGAAAATAAGAGGATTTGGCATGCTCATCATCTCACCACAATATTTTTGTCAGTTTCTTCCCTAAAATCAAGCAGCAGCAACTAAGTTTACACCACAATTCTGATTCTCATAGCTGTGGGATCGCAGCATTCTCACCTGACAGCCTCTTCCTGCCTCCCGGCAACAGCTTGTAATCACCTCAGTCAGGTTGTCTATTTTCAGTTCATATAAACTATTCCTCAAAAATACTTTCCCTCAGCCTAATGTTTTCCTCTTTAAAATTGTCTAGCGATTAAAATTTTAATGAAAATTAAAATATAAAGATATAAAGATATACTGGTTCGGCCCAGGATCTTGTCTTCAAAATGACACTGAAAAATGTTTCGTGGGAATGTGGGAAAGAATAACCTCTCCAGTTCCTCAGAGGTGATCCTTTGTGCTTCATTTTAATGTGCAAATAGAAATGAGGGAATTCAGAAAAACTGTTCCCAGGCTGTGGGGGTGGGAGTGGGAGAGGAAGGTGGGGATGAAAATGTGGTCTCTTAACGTTTTATTACTCCTTCCAGGGAGAAGGAGAATCTGGATAGCTTGGACTATTAGACCAATTAAATACAGCAAAACTAGCACTGTGTGGTGTCAAGACTGGATCAGAAATGGCTATGTAGCACTCATCTGGTTCTCTTGGGATACATACTTCCAGGATGTTCCCTCTTGGGATCCAGCCACCATACTGTAGGACACCAAATCCATATGGAGAGGCCACTTGTAGGTATTGATGAATAGCCCCAGTTGAGCCTGTTTTTAAGTCATTCCAGCTGTTATGGGTTGAATTGTGTCCCACACACACACATATACCTCACAAAAGATAGGCTGAAGTCCTCAGAAGGTGACCTTATTTGGAAATAGAGCCATTCCCCATGCAATTGGCTAAGATGTGATTATATTGCTGTAAGAGAGCCTTCCCTGTGTCCATAGAGGAGAGACACATTAAGTGAAGTCACAGACACACAGGGAAGATGACCAGATGAATATAGAGTCAGAGACTGAGGTTTTGCTTCCCTAAACCAAAGGAACCTGGAACTACCAAGAGCTGGCAGATGTAAGGAAGCATCCTCCCCTAAAGGTTTGTGGGGTGCGCCCCTGCTGACACCTTGAGTTTGGACTTCTGGTCTCCAGAACCGTGAGCGAATACACTTCTGTTGTTTAATATGCCCAGTTTATAGTATATTGTTATGGCAGCCATAGAAAACAAATACAGATGGTCCCTGACACGCGGTGACTCGACTTAAAAATTTTCAACTTATGATAGTGTAATGCATTCAGTAGAAACTGCACTTTGAATTTTTAATTTGAATCTTTTCCCTGGCTAGCACTATGTAGCGTGATACTCTGTGAAGACACCACAAGGGCAAGTAATCCATACTCCACAGCTTACTGTCTTGCTAAGCTTAGGATGTTTGGTAGGTTAGGTATACCAAAAAGATTTTTGACTGATATTTTCAATTTACAATGGGTTTACTAGGGGCACAACCCCATCGTAAGTCAGGGAGCATCTATATACCAGTCCAGGTGCTAAATGTAGGAGTGTTGCCAGCTCTAGACAACCAAGTCTTCTGAGTCAAGGACCCAGGCATTGTAGAAGAGACAACCCATTCCCATTCCCTGCCTCAATTCCTGCCCCCACAGAACATAGAAGCCTAATGCAGTAATTGTAATTTTTGCTTCTAAGTTTGGGATAGTTTGCCAAGAGCATGTGTCATCCCAGTGTCAGATATGGGAGCCCAAGGACCAGATGCTTCTGTCTACATTACACAAGAGTCAGAGGAGTCATCTCTGCTCTGAAAGTCTCTTTCAACAGAAAAGAGGACCCCATTAGGCATCCACAGAAAGCATGAACACAGAACCAGGAATATACAATCTCTATTGTGTATTGGGGATTTTCAGTAAGTCAGGTAACTATAGGAATTTCACATGGATTGTCCCATATTAACTCTACCAGAAGCCTAATGAAATAGGACCTATCATTACGGCCAATTTTATAACTGAGGACATTAAGGTACAAGAGGTGAAGAAACTTATTCAGAGTCATACAGTTAGTACATGGTAACACACAGACATCATGCTTCAGGATACAGCACCCAGAATTAAGTTTACTTCAGTCATTCAAAAGAATGGATGTGAACAGGCTAGTTTCTGGTGAAGAAAGTGGCCTGAAAGTTAATCCACTTACATAGTAGACATTTCTTGAGCCCTGCTCTGTGTCACTGAACCATTCTCTTGGGGAGGGCACTACTGGCAAATTAAGACATGAAAATAGATAGATGCCTTTTCATTTTAGTTCAGCCCAAGGTAAAAATATTTCCAAAGAAACTGTATCAGGAGAGATTCCAAGATGGCGGCTAGAGGTAGGAAGCAGAAAGCGACCCTCCTATAGTGAAATCTTGGAGAGACGCTGGAGACACACTTTGCAGGCATAATCACCGAGAAAAGGCATAACTTTGACTCCTCCACACCTCCAGCCGGCGCAGAGAATCTCCACTTCACGTTAAACGGAGAACCGAGGAGGCCCCCGGGCCGCCAGTGGCCGGCGCCCATACGGCTTGGGAAGACGCGGACCAGGTGAGCTTCGCGGTACCGCGGTTCCCCCACAGACAAGCCTGGGCCAGAGCAGCATAGCCCCCTGGACAGACTGACCTCCACCCGGGAAAAAAAGAGAAACTGAGTACTAAGCAATAAGAACAGTTAAGACTCGCTGGAAAGAGGGTGGGGCGCCCTGAGCGCTGAAGATTGGGGGAAGGGAATCCTTCCCGGGACTGTAAATAAACGAGCCGGGCGGGCCGGAGAGGCTCTGGCGGGAGCGGGGCGCGCCAGCAACCAGGAGCGGGGACGCTTGTGAGAGGAGGGAAGACCCACTTCCCACGTGAACTGTAAATAAACACGCAGGCCTGACAACGCGGGGCAGTGGCACCTTTCCCAGTGCTTGGAAAGGGAAAAGCCTGTAGCAGAGGTCCCCCTCCCCCGCACAGGAGAACTCTGAGCAAACAAAGCCTGTGGGACCAGGTGAGTGCTAAGCTCACCCCAGAGATCTGCATAAATAACGCCGCCAGCTACAGGCTGAGAGCAGCAGGCAGGCAAGCCACAGTTGCAGATACCACTCTCAGAACTGCCTCCAGACGCTTTTTCTTTCTTTTTCTCCCTACCTTTGATGAGAGAACAACCGAATTACACCTGCAAGCCAAAAAACTTACTGAAACTGTATTGCATTTGAACTGGGGACACTTGGTGGGGCTTTTTTTTTTTTTTCTCTTCTGTGTGTGTGTGAGTGTAGTTTTGTTCTACTTTATGCATCCCCTTTGATGAGACAACTACAGAACAACATCTGAGGCACCAACTCCAGGACTGGAGATTGAGACGGACATCCAAATTATTAAGACTGGAATTGCATTGCATATAAACTTGGAAGTTTTTTGGTTTTTTGGTTTTTTTTTGTTTTTTTTAATTTTCTATTTTCCATTTTATTTTAATTCATTTTTATAAATAGATATTACTTTCATATACTTATTTTTTATTTTTTTATCTTTGATTTTCAATCCTCTCTCTGTCACTCTATTGTCTGTTCAGCTTACTGTCGATTAGTACACTAACACTGCCTGTTTATACCTTTGAAACTCTCTTGTCTGATACCTTGTTCTGCTTTCTCCCTCTTGTCTGTATATTTGTTTTCCCCTTTTCTTTAACTTCTTGCTTTCCATCTCAGCTCACTCTTCCATTCTCAATATTACCATTGTTATTATTACAAGCTAGAAAAAACTTAATTACACACAGTACAGGGACAGTAACAACACCAAGGACAATGACAGGAAGACAGAAAAAACAAGGAAACCAGTTTCCCTACAGCAAAAAATTAGTACAGGAACCAGAGGGGAATGAAGAGAACAGAAACTCAGAGCCAGACTCCAACAAAATGAAGATAAACTATGCCAAAGGACCCAATGAAGCCTACAAGAATAATTTAAAAGAAGACATACTACAAGTACTCAATGAGAATTTTATAGAGATGATACTGGATAGGGTCAACCAAAATGTACAGGAGACACTCAAGAAATTCCAAGACAATAAAAATAGAGAATTTGAAAAAGCAAAAGAAGAAATAAAGGAAACCATAGAAGCACTGTATAAACACCAAAGTGAAAGAGAGAACACAATGAATAAATGGATAAATGAACTCAGGACAAAAATAGACAACAATAAAGAAGAAAACAGCCAGGATATGGAAAACCTCAGAAAAAAGAACGAAACAGAACTGCAAAACAAAACGGAAGGCCAATCCAGCAGAATAGAACAAACAGAAGACAGAATCTCAGAACTTGAAGATGAAATGGTAATTAAAGGAAAAACTGAAGAACTACTAATTAAACAACTCAAGACCTGTGAAAAGAAAATGCAAGAACTCACTGACTCCATCAAAAGACCAAACTTGAGAATCATGGGCATCGAAGAAGGAGAAGAGGTGCAAGCGAAGGTAATGCGTAATATATTCAACAAAATAATAACGGAAAATTTCCCAAATCTAGAGAAAGATATTCCCATACAAATGCAAGAGGCCTCCAGGACACCAAACAGACCAGATCAAAATAGAACGACTCCACGACATATCATCATTAAAACAACAAGTTCAGAAACTAAGGAAAGAATATTGAAGGCTGCAAGAGAGAAAAAACAAGTAACATACAAAGGTAAACCCATCAAAATCACAGCAGACTTCTCAACAGAAACATTAAAAGCAAGAAGAGCGTGGGGTGAGATCTTCCGGGCACTGAATGAAAATAACTTCAACCCCAGGATACTCTACCCAGCAAAGCTATCATTCAAAATAGATGGAGCAATAAAAGTCTTCCATGATAAGCAGAAACTAAAACAATATGTGACCACAAAGCCACCATTACAAAAGATTCTGCAAGGGATCCTGCACACAGAAAGTGACACCCAACTTAACCATGAAAAGGCAGGCAGCACCAAACCACAGGATAAGAAAAAGCAAGACAGTAGAGAGTAACATCAAGTTAGGTACACACAATCAAACCTTCAAACAACTAAGATAACTAAATGGCAGGAATCACCACATACCTATCAGTGCTAACACTTAATGTTAATGGACTTAATTCACCCATCAAAAGACACCGTTTGACAAAATGGATTAAAAAAGAAGATCCAACAATTTGTTGCTTACAGGAGACTCATCTCACCGACAGAAATAAGCATATGCTTAGGATGAAAGGCTGGAAGAAGATTTACCAAGCCAATGGCCCCCGAAAACAAGCAGGAGTAGCAATACTTATCTCTGACAAAGTAGACTTCAAACCTACATTGATCAAACGAGATAAAGAAGGACATTCCATACTAATAAAAGGGGAAATAGACCAAAAGGAAATAATAATCATCAATCTGTACGCACCCAATGTCAACGCACCCAATTTCATCAAACATACCCTGAAAGACCTAAAAGCATATATAAACGCCAACACAGTGGTTGTGGGAGACTTTAACACTCCACTATCATCAATAGATAGGTCATCCAAACAAAAACTCAATAAAGAAATCCAAGATCTAAAATATGCAATAGATCAAGTGGACCTAGTAGATGTCTACAGAACATTTCATCCAACCTCTACACAATATACATTCTTCTCAGCAGCCCATGGAACCTTCTCCAAAATAGATCATATCCTAGGGCACAAAGCAAGCCTCAGCAAATATAAGAAAATAGAAATAATACCATGCATACTATCTGACCACAATGCAGTAAAAGTAGAACTCAAGAACAAAAATAAAGACAAAAAACATGCAAACAGCTGGAAACTAAATAACTCATTACTTAATGAAGAATGGATCATCGATGCAATAAAAGAGGAAATTAAAAAGTTCCTAGAAGTCAATGAAAATGAAAACACAACCTACCAGAACCTATGGGACACAGCTAAGGAAGTATTGAGAGGAAAGTTTATAGCCATGAGTGCATATATTAAAAAGATTGAAAGATCCCAAATCAATGACCTAATGATACATCTCAAACTCCTAGAAAAACAAGAACAAGCAAATCCCAAAACAAATAGAAGGAGAGAAATAATAAAAATAAGAGCTGAAATCAACGAAATAGAAACCAAAAAAACCATACAAAGAATTAATGAAACAAAAAGTTGGCTCTTTGAAAAAATAAACAAGATCGATAGACCCCTGGCAAACCTGACTAAAATGAGGAGAGAAAAAACCCAAATTAGTAGAATCAGGAATGCAAAAGGGGAGATAACAACAAACACCATGGAAGTCCAGGAAATCATCAGAGACTACTTTGAGAACCTATATTCAAATAAATTTGAAAATCTAAAAGAAATGGACAGATTTCTAGATACATATGATCATCCAAAACTGAACCAAGAGGAAATTAATCACCTGAATAGACCTATAACACAAAATGAAATTGAAGCAGCAATCAACAGTCTCCCCAAAAAGAAAAGTCCAGGACCTGATGGATTCTCTGCTGAATTCTATCAGACCTTTAAAGAAGAACTGATACCAACCCTCCTTAAACTGTTCCATGAAATAGAAAGGGAAGGAAAACTGCCAAACACATTTTATGAAGCCACTATTACACTTATCCCAAAACCAGGCAAAGACACCTCCAAAAAGGAGAACTATAGGCCAATCTCCTTAATGAACATTGATGCAAAAATCCTCAACAAAATAATGGCAAATCGAATTCAGCAACACATCAAAAAGATTATTCACCACGACCAAGTAGGCTTCATCCCAGGGATGCAGGGGTGGTTAAACATACGAAAATCAATAAACGTAATAAACCACATTAACAGAAGCAAAGCCAAAAACCACTTGATCATCTCAATAGATGCAGAAAAAGCCTTTGATAAGATCCAACACCATTTCATGATAAAAGCTCTAAGAAAACTAGGAATAGAAGGAAAGTTCCTCAACATTATAAAAGCTATATATGACAAACCTACAGCCAGCATTATACTTAACGGAGAAAAATTAAAACCATTCCCTCTAAAATCAGGAACCAGACAAGGATGCCCACTATCTCCACTCCTATTCAACATAGTACTGGAATTCCTAGCCAGAGCAATTAGGCAAGAAGAAGGAATAAAAGGAATACAAATAGGTAAAGAAACTGTCAAAATATCCCTATTTGCAGACGACATGATCCTATACCTTAAAGACCCAAAAAACTCTACTCAGAAGCTTCTAGACATCATCAATAGCTATAGCAAGGTAGCAGGATATAAAATCAACATAGAAAAATCATTAGCATTTCTATACACTAACAATGAGCAAACGGAAAAAGAATGTATGAAAACAATTCCATTTACAATAGCCTCAAAAAAAATCAAATACCTAGGTGTAAACCTAACAAAAGATGTGAAAGACCTCTACAAGGAAAACTATACACTTCTGAAGAAAGAGATTGAGGAAGACTATAGAAAGTGGAGAGATCTCCCATGCTCATGGATTGGTAGAATCAACATAGTAAAAATGTCTATACTCCCAAAAGTAATCTACATGTTTAATGCAATTCCCATCAAAATTCCAATGACATTCATCAAAGAGATTGAAAAATCTACTGTTAAATTTATATGGAAACACAAGAGGCCACGAATAGCCAAGGCAATACTCAGTCAAAAGAACAATGCAAGAGGTATCACAATACCTGACTTCAAACTATATTACAAAGCAATAATAATAAAAACAGCATGGTACTGGCACAAAAACAGACATGAAGACCAGTGGAACAGAATAGAGGATCCAGATATGAAGCCACACAACTATAAGCAACTTATCTTTGACAAAGGAGCTAAAAATATACGATGGAGAAATAGCAGCCTCTTCAACAAAAACTGCTGGGAAAACTGGTTAGCAGTCTGCAAAAAACTGAAACTAGATCCATGTATATCACGCTATACCAAGATTAACTCAAAATGGATCAAAGATCTTAATATCAGACCCCAAACTCTTAAGTTGATACAAGAAAGAGTAGGAAATACTCTGGAGTTAGTAGGTATAGGTAAGAACTTTCTCAATGAAACCCCAGCAGCACAGCAACTAAGAGATAGCATAGATAAATGGGACCTCATAAAACTAAAAAGCTTCTGTTCATCAAAAGAAATGGTCTCTAAACTGAAGAGAACACCCACAGAGTGGGAGAAAATATTTGCCAACTATACATCAGACAAAGGACTGATAACCAGAATATACAGGGAACTTAAAAAACTAAATTCTCCCAAAACTAATGAACCAATAAAGAAATGGGCAAGTGAACTAAACAGAACTTTCTCAAAAGAAGAAATTCAAATGGCCAGAAAACACATGAAAAAATGCTCACCATCTCTAGCAATAAAGGAAATGCAAATTAAAACCACACTAAGATTCCACCTCACCCCTGTTAGAATAGCCATCATCAGCAACACCACCAACAACAGGTGTTGGCGAGGATGCGGGGAAAAAGGAACCCTCTTACACTGTTGGTGGGAATGTAGACTAGTACAACCACTCTGGAAAAAAATTTGGAGGCTACTTAAAAAGCTGGACATCGATCTACCATTTGATCCAGCAATACCACTCTTGGGGATATACCCAAAAGACTGTTACTCCAGAGGCACCTGCACATCCATGTTTATTGCGGCACTATTCACAATAGCCAAGTTATGGAAACAGCCAAGATGCCCCACCACTGACGAATGGATTAAGAAAATGTGGTATCTATACACAATGGAATTTTATGCAGCCATGAAGAAGAACGAAATGTTATCATTCGCTGGTAAATGGATGCAATTGGAGAACATCATTCTGAGTGAGGTTAGCCTGGCTCAAAAGACCAAAAATCGTGTGTTCTCCCTCATATGTGGACATTAGATCAAGGGCAAACACAACAAGGGGATTGGACTATGAGCACATGATAAAAGCGAGAGCACACAAGGGAGGGGTGAGGATAGGTAAGACACCTAAAAAACTAGCTAGCATTTGTTGCCCTTAATGCAGAGAAACTGAAGCAGATACCTTAAAGCAACTGAGGCCAATAGGAAAAGGGGACCAGGAACTAGAGAAAAGGTTAGATTAAAAAGAATTAACCTAGAAGGTAACACCCACACACAGGAAATCAATGTGAGTCAATGCCCTGTATAGCTATCCTTATCTCAACCAGCAAAACCCCTTGTTCCTTCCTATTATTGCTTATACTCTCTCTACAACAAAATTTGAGATAAGGGCAAAATAGTTTCTGCTGGGTATTGAGGGGGGGAGCGGGAGGGGGTGGAGTGGGTGGTAAGGGAGGGGGTGGGGGCAGGGGGGAGAAATAAACCAAGCCTTGTATGCACATATGAATAATAAAAGAAAAATGAGAAAAAAAAAATAAAAATAAAAAAATAAAAAAAATAAAAAATAAAAAAGAAACTGTATCAGTTAAGAAAAATGAGGGGGGTTAAAGCAAAGAAAAAAAGGAAAAGGAGTTCCCTTGCTAATAGAAACAAAGAGAAAGTTTTAGGTCAAAACAGTTACTGCTCTTAACTACAAGACAGAAGTTTATGATAAGTCAGGATGTGAAATGTGGCATTCAGTAGTGACCCTGTCTTATGAAGATAAGCAGTGCATCATGTACTCAGATCCAGCCCAGGTGGGACAAAAACACTCATACCACATTTTGGGTTGAATTTTCTCCACAATCAAAATGTACTCCTTGAGGTCCCAAAGGAAAAGAAAGAGGAAGAAAAAGCAGAGATAATGCATTTGGTAGACAGGGAAATTCTCCTGCTCCCTCAATGCCCAGGACAGCCTGGCCACCACACTCCCCGGTATGGCTACCTATGTAAATGAGCAGAGAAAAAAATTTCAGACACAGGGAGAGCACCTGCCAAGGATGTCCCTAACTGTCGTTCAACCCCTCCAAGAGTGGAGCGTATTGCATTATTTTCCCAAAATTAGCAGAAATAGGTCAATGAAGTCCCTGGAACTTTAGCTTACTCCCCTGGATTTTTGTCCCCACAGCCCAGTCATGACTGCTTTAACCTTTTCTTCAGGTAGAATCTTCCTTCAATAACTTAATATAGTTTCAAAATATGTTTCACAGAAACATTCAATATTACATAGAGATGGCTCTCACTTTTTGTTGAACTAAGATGGGGACTTTGATTTTTATTTCTGATATGTTTTATTTCTGCTTTTAAAGGAGAGATTAAACAGCACCTAGAGATGCCCTGTCAAGGAAAAAGTGACCTGACATAGTCCTGGGTTTCCCCAGACCCTCTGTCACACTCTGAACCTGTCACTTGTCTATGAGGAATGAGGAAACCAAAGCCCCTAATTACCAAACAGCCTTCCTGGCTTCTGCTCACCAGGTACCAATCCATCACTTACTGGCTGCACAATGAGAGAGAACATTTCTAGCAAAACACACATGCCTTCTTTTGAAGACCTTGTATTACCTCTGGTATCTTTACTACATACAATGGACATGGAGCCAGGATCACAGTCAGAGCATCTTGAATAGGTTTTTCAAAGTTCTCCTAGTTTCCAGTGAGATTTTCTCTAAAACTTTTTAGTGTTATTTGCCTTTTCCCCCAAAACAGTCAATCTAGCCACATGGAGGACTCATGATAGAAAGTTGGCTGGAGGAAGACTACCTTGAGTCTCTTATCACATGCAGTACTGAAGGTTTGACAGCTGAGAACCATTTCCCATATCTGATTACCTTGGGTGTATGAGGCATTGGAATTTCTGATTGGGGCAGATAAGGGTCCAGACCTTATGGTCTGGGATTCAGGCTCTGCAGTTTACTAGCTGTGCAACTTTGAACAATTAATCTCTCTGGACCCCTTTTCCTCATCTATAAAACAGGGATGATAATAGCATTTACCTCATAGGATAGTTGTAACTAATAAATGCACAAATACAGGAAAGACCCTGTAATAACTATGCCAAAATGTGTTTGCTGCTATTCTTAGCATAGGTGAAGGAGGTAAAGAATGGTAAGGTGAAGCAATGGGTTTATATTCAGACCCTAAAAGAAAGAAAGTTAATCCTAGATTCTGGATCTTCCTTCTGAACCCACTTAAGCATCAACACCCATGTGTTTCTCCTATCCACAAGGAAAGCACTTTCAGTGACAGGGAAGACCCCCTAATACTTTGTTTTCAAGTCACCAGAAACACATAGGAGAGCAACTATTTTCATTCCTGTGTAAGTTCTCCATACATTGTTGACAAGCTTATATAATTCATAAGGCAAATAAAAAATCAAGGATTTAAAAAAAACACTTGAAAAAATACATATCAAGGGTAAGGTTTAGTGGATTTGCCTACCTGTTAAATTGCTTAATGAGGAAAAATAGAGCAAGTGTAAAGTGGATAAGAAGAAAATCATAAGGTTTTCATTCTTTCCAATTCTGAGCCAGGCCTGCCCTTCTTCTGTAGTGTTTTCCATGTGACCTGTCTTAGACCTTCTCCATTAGGACTCTATGTCCCTCCTCCTATAACACTGTCTGACACATCACTCCTATTTTTTTTAAATAATTAAATGGATAGATGATAGATACATACATATGTATGTGTGACAGATAGATGAGAGCTAGACAATAGATACATAGATGCATAGATTCCAGAAACATACAGACACAGATTATAGGTAGGTAGATAGATAATACATGGATGCATAGATAGATAGGTAGATGTAGATTTCTCCAGATACCTAATCCATTTGAAAGATAAGTATCTAGTTTTTCACAAATTCCCAGGATCTTAATTATGAAAGTTTCTGTATTTTACCCAAATCAGTTTTCTGAACAGGAATAGGCTTCTTGTGCATATCATTATACCACAATTGTCTTTTCAATTTCCACTAAAATTTTATATCTCATTTGATGGGTAATTTTCATCCTAGCTAAGACATCAGATGAAACTGCTTCATAAAGCATTTTTCTTCTTTCTGTGGAGAGTATATTCTGAAGTATTATGTTCACAGAACTGAGTCATGGCTGCATTTCACATTTTACTGCTTGATTTACTCCAAATTTCTATTTTTTACTTAAGAAGTATCACTGCCTTTGACCTCAGCTTTCTCATT
Source organism: Castor canadensis (assembly GCF_047511655.1). Classification (NCBI taxonomy): domain Eukaryota; kingdom Metazoa; phylum Chordata; class Mammalia; order Rodentia; family Castoridae; genus Castor; species Castor canadensis. The sequence continues at coordinate 121,942,265 of NC_133388.1, read as the reverse complement.
AATTAGTATCAGCAACACTGGATCACCTTTGTTTTTGAAATGTTTTTAATCACAGAAAAATCTATTTCTTTTATTTTGTGACTACTACTATGAGATGTGAAGGTCTGGAAAGTCAGCTAAGTGAACTCATTTTTTAAGGATCTGATCTCACATACCAGTCTAAAAATCTGATGTGCAATGGAACTTGCTCCCAATTTAAGTCCCCATGCTATAATGTCATCTCAACCCACCTTCACTCATACTCATACGACTTTTCTCAGCAAGTTTCTGCAGCCACCAAATCTCATATGTGTAGTCACTGAAGAATGACAGCAATACCATCAATGTTTCAAAAACTCTTCTATAAAGTGGGTGGTGGAGTGGCTCAAGTGGTTGAGTGCCTGCCTAGAAAGCGTGAGGCCCTGAGTTCAAACCCCAGTGCCACCAAAAAAAAAACACTCTTCTATAAAGTAAGATCATAAGCAGATTTGGAATTTGTTGGTTCTCCAACATTTCTTTAGTTGGCTGGAGGAGGCCTATATTGTGTTCAGGTAACATGATGGTGTCTATTGGAGTTAACACCATTTACTTTAAAACTCAGAGATGAAGGGATTTTTTTTTTAATAAGGAGTGATGTCAAGCAGTACATGCGATGAAGTGGTGTGTGCAACTCAAAAACACATATCCATGTACTGGGGATTTGTCTTTCAGTTCCTGTTCCAAGAGTTCAAAAAACAGCCCACTGGATTTCTGAACTTGATTTTGAGGGTTGAGCAGATAGAGTATTACTTGCTTTTCTATAGTTTTGTCTATTAATTTTGAATATACCTGAATATTTAGATGTATTAGATGTCTCTAAAGATAGTTCCTTTGTGGCCAAGAAATAGATTGAGCAGACTTAAGAAGTCTGCTATTAAAACTGTGAATGCCTCAACTTGGAAATTTCCTTTAAGGTCATCCTTGCAGAATGGAAATTGCACCTGAGCTGACTATTCTTTTCTTCCTCTATTGGCCCTTGATCTACTTTCATCTTGGTCTCAGCCCAGCCTGTACCTCATTAAAACCATTTCACTGTGGACTGACAGCTGAAAATGAAATCAATGCCACGTGAAAGAACCTCCATTCTGAGGAGCTCCATGTCACAAAAGACAAACTCTTCCCTGCTAACAATGCCTGGCATTGGGCAGTTCTTTAGCTTTTCAAAGTCCTCAGTTCCATGAGCATTCTTTCTTTGGAAGGCTCTAAAGTTCTGGTTATCACAGTGAAGTGTTTGTAATTATTTTCTCAGGCCCCTTATCTGTTTTGAGGCAACCCTGTACTCTCCATTCAGGGCAAAAGATGTAACTAGGCTTCTAATTATCACATTAAGCAACTTTGAAATAAATGGAAATGTTGGATTTCATTCAGTTAAGAAAAGAAATCTGGAGCCTACAAAGAGACAACAGTAACCACTGTAGCTACTCAGATCCAACTCTAGATAGATGGGAATGCATTTTATCCACCATACCTACCTCATTATAGTGATTGCTTTACCCAAATCAACTGGGTGGCAGTGGGTCAATATAAGGTCATTCTTTTATGAAACAGACACCCTTACATAATCATTGAGGTGTTTAGGCATTATTTGAGTTTACTTTATTGCAGTCCTCCGAAATTGCTGTGAATATCAGGATGCTCTGAGATGCATATTAAAATACCATACTCCAGGCCCACCAGATCAGATTGTCCAAGGGATTCTTCTGACCAAAAAGTATGAGAAACACCAGATTCACAACAATCTTTATCATTAAAGTGATTGCAAAAACACCATTCAATTTTATTTCAAATACTTATGCAATGAATACTGTGTCTTTCCTGCTGCATTAATAGTAAATAAATAAAATAATTTCCTTCCTATGTACCTGGTGTTTTATGCGTTTGCAGTGGTTTGGATATGATTTGAGTGTATCCCCAGGGGTTTTCAAGTGTTGGGAGGTTGGGCCCCGTTGTGGCTATGTTAAGACTTGGTAGGACTTTCAAGAGATGGGACATAGTGAGAAGTCATTAAGTCATTGGGGGAACTGCCCTCAAAACAAACTAACATAGTTCTCATGGGACCTCAGATCCTGTGGGAGGGGTGGTTACAGAAGAACAGGACTAGTCCCTTCTCCATGGTGGGTTTGCTGTCCCCCCGTAAGATTGCTCCCACTTGCACACTTCCACAAGGATGTCATCCGTCATTAGGTCCTCACTAGAGGTCAAACCAATGAGGCTGCCCAATCCTGCATCTCCAAACTGTAAGCTAGACAAATCTCTTTTATTCTGGTGCTGAGAATAAAACCTAGCACCCCACACATGCTAGGCAAGCACCCTACCACTGAGCTTCAACAATACTCCTTAACCTCCTTTCTTTATAAAATACCCAGCCTCAGTATTTTTGCTATAAAAATGGAAAACAAAGTAATACAATATTCTTTTCTAAATCCTCAAAGCAAATATATAAGGTAAGTTGTGCTTTTTCATTTTACAGATAAGGAAATCGAGACTTTAAAAGGCTGTTACTTGTTCGCATATCTAGTAAATAATGCAATCCCAGTTCCTCATCCCATGCTTTGACACTACCTCTGCTTTCCCTTTCTCCTATCTTCTTGCTCCAGACAGGTGCCTGGAGTAGACAGAATACAAGGCAAAATGTTGTCTGTGCCCATGGAGGGTGGAGAGATGAAGGCTCACAAAGTTGAGTAACGGATGTGTCAGTGTGGCCCGGACAGGGTGATTTCAAGGAGAAAATGAGAGGACAAGTAAGATTAAGTGGGTGAGAAGGGAGTGTGCCCCAGGGAGGACAGGCAATATGGAAATGCTGCTGCTCTTATTATCAATAATAAGATGCATTTTTGGGGCACTTAAATGCCAGCACTGTTGTTGCAGGAGGGCTCAGACAGGACAGAGAGGGCACTAAAGCTTTCAAGAAGCAAATTTATTAAACAGGCCAGCAGCGACTCGGGGGACTCAAGTCCAAAGGCTGAGCCCAGGAACAAAAGGGGCCTTCCTTATATTACCATTTATAGCAGTTTACAGAAATGGGGAGTACAGCTTGTCCCATACATAGTCACATGTTATTTCATTGGCCGCTCTAACCTCTGGGTCAAGATGACCGTTCTCTGGTCTCCTGGTAACATTCCTCAGTGTTTCGCTGTAGCACTCATTATCTCCCTTCCCACTCCCTGCCTTCCTGTCACATTCCCCCCTTTGATGCTCAGACCCACTTTTGGGTCAAAGAGCATCATCTTGATCTAGGGGTTTATCTTTCCCTAGTGCCATTACATGAGCAACTGTCTTTCTTTCTATAGTGGCTTCCATAAAGGTCCTGAAAGATCACAGTACCAGGGGGGATTATGCAGGGTAATATCAGGCTTGCTCCTAAGACAAGGAAGATTGTCCCTAGTAAGGCCTTGAACCCACCTAGGGTTGAGAGCCAGCTCCCAAATAGGTCATTGGGATCCCATCCTTTCCAGGTCTGCACAGGGACATGGGCAATCTCTTCAGTCACCTTTCCCTCATCATCAATCTGTAGACAGCTGTTGCTCAGATTGAACTTTCCTCATACTCCACCCTCCGAGGCTAGCAAATAGTCCAAATCCAAATGGTTTGGGTAGATGGCGTTGAGTATTTTAAGTTTGTTGTTTGGCTAATATGTTGAGGGCTTCAGCTGTTTCAGTAGTTACAATTTCAACCACTGCCTGAAGCTGAATGATCCAGTTGAACATACAGAATGGGGTGTGATAGCCCCAGGAGCCGTCTTCTGCCAGTGTAGCGGGACCATCCTATTGAATGATTCGCTGGGGAGGCCATTCGTTGTCCTTCCAGTCCCCTATTTGTAGAGCATCTCGCTTTTTTTTTTTATTTATCTTTTTATCATATATGGAGACAATTTTTCACCTTGTCTGAGAGGGAGCAAGAAGAAAGAAGGCCAGATGGTGCCCAGCACACAGGATCCAAACCAGTCGTTGAAAGTATTGTGTAAGCTCCTTCCCCACAGATCCAACATAGCCCTTTAGACATCCGCCGCTCTATGCACGCAGTTAGGTTATTCCAGGCTGTTGCAAGCTTAGGGAAGTTAGCCAGTGGGTGAGGTTGGGGCTCTGTGTGATTGGGAGAACCCCACCACTGAGTCTCCTGAGCAGTATCTTTATAAAACCTTTGTCCCACATCAAGTCCCCTACCAGGATGGAGAATTGGCTATTTGGACAGGAGATACAGTAATTCCCAATAACAGAGGTTTTTAGGAACCAAACTCTCCCTGAGGGTAGGGAGAGTGGTTTCATTAAAGGGCTCTTGTGGGTTTAGCTCTTTTGTCTTCCATGGAAAATGGTCTCCCATATTCATTCCTCCACAAACATAGACTTTGTGTTATGGGCTCAGCTTCTGAGAGGAACAGGTTTTTGGTGTTAACTAAGATGGGAAACTCACTTTGTATCTCTTCATAAAAGGAGTTGAAAATAGTGAAATATACAGGGTTACAGGCACTAAGAGTGCAGTCAGGGCTTCTTCCCGTTTTTGGAAAAGAGCGGCATTCCATGCGAGGTATGGACCTCCCCTTTTTTAAAATTGTTATTCATTTATTCATACATTCTTGGGGCCATTTCTCCCTCTGTCCCCCTCTCCCTACCCCCACCCCCTTCACTTCCAGGCAGAACCTGTTCTGCCCTCTTCTCCAATTTTGTTGAAGAGAAGACATAAGAGATAATAAAAAAGACGCAGCATTTTTGCTAGCTTGAGATAAAGATAGCTATACAGAGAGATTCCTGACATTGTTTCCATACACAGGTAAATTGCAACCTGAATCATCTCTACCAGATCTCTTCACTATTTCCTGGTCACCTTCCCATAGTAGCCTTTATCAGTTTAAGATTACTTTATTTGCCACTCTACAGTGGGCACATCAACCACTTTCAAGTTTTAGGTTTCTCTCCCTTTCCCTATTCCTCCTGAACATGTGTTCTCCCCTCAGTGTGTGACCCATGTCCAACAATACTACTGCGTTTGTTTTAGGTCTAAAGTCCGCATATGAGGGAGAACATACAATTTTTGGCCTTTTGAGCCTGGCTAATTTCACTTAAGATGATGTTCTCCAGTTCCATCCATTCACTTGAAAATGACAAAATTTCATTCTTCTCTGTGGCTGAATAAAATTGTGTATAAATATCACATTTTCTTAATCCATTCATCAGTAGTGGGGTATCTTGGCTGTTTCCATAACTTGGCTATTGTGAATAGCACTGCAACAAACATGGGTGTGCAGGTGCCTTTGGAATAACCTGAGTCACATTCCTTTGGGTATATCCCTAGGAGTGGTATTGCTGGATCATATGGTAGATTTATGTTTAGTTTTTTAAGAAGCCTCCATATTGTTTTCCAAAGTAATTGTACTAGTTTACATTCCTACCAGCAGTGTATGAGGGTTCCTTTTTCCCCCCACACCATTGCCAACATTTGTTGTTGGTGGTGTTTTTGATGATAGCTATTCTAACAGGAGTGAGGTGGAATCTTAGTTTTTGATTTGCATTTCCTTTATGGCCAGGGATGATGGGCATTTTTTCATGTTTTTTGGCCATTTGAACTTCTCCCTTTGAAAAAGTTCTGTTTAGTTCAGTAGCCCACATCTATATTGGTTCATTGATTTCGGGGGGAGTTTAGTTTTTTGAGCTCCCTGTATATTCTGGTTATCAGTCCTTTATTTGATGTATAGCAAGTAAATATTTTCTCCCACTCTGTGGATGGTCTCTTCAGTTTAGAGACCATTTATTCTGTTGTGCAGAAAACTTTTAATTTCACATAGCCCCATTTGTCCATCCTTTTTCTTTGTTATTGGGCTGCTGGAGTTCTTCTGAGGAAGTCCTTGCCTATACCTATTGCCTCCAGAGTATTCCCTGCTCTTTCATGTACTAACTGCAAGCTTTCAGGTCTGATATTAAGGTCCTTAATCCACTTTGAGTTGATACGAGTACAAGGTGACAGGCAGGGGTCTAGTTTCAGTTTTCTGCAGGCATATAACCACATTTCCCAGCAACATTTATTGAAGAAGCTGTCTTTTCTCCATCATATATTTTTTGCACCTTTATCAAAAATAAGGTGGGTGTAAGATGTGTGAATTCATATCCAAGCCCTCTACTCTGTTCTACTGGTCTTCATATCTATTTTTGTGCCAGTACTATGCTATTTTTATTGCTATAGCTCCGTAGTATAGTTTGAAATTGGGTATTGTGATACTTTTAGTATTGCTCTTTTTGCTCAGTATTGCCTTGGCTATTTGTGGTCTCTTGTGTTTCCAAATGACCTTTAGGGTAGATTTTTCAATCTCTGATGAATGTCATTGGGACTTTGATGGGAATTGCGTGGAACATGTAGATTGCTTTTGGTAGTGTAACCATTTTTACTATGTTGATTCTGCCAATCCATGAGCATGGGAGATCTTTCCACCTTCTATAGTCTTCGTCGATCTCTTTCTTAAGTGGTTTCTAGTTCTCCATATAGATGGACCTCCCCTTTTAGCCAAGTTGCCCCCCTTTTACAACTCCAATAAGGGCAGTAGAGTTGTTCACAGTACGTACAACCAGATGTCCCACTGTCATCTTCTGGGCATATATACTTGTCATTTAACGTATAGGTCCTTTCCCAGGCTAGCTTCCCACAATTGCCCCAAGATCTGGTGTTTTCAGCTATTGTGGCCACACATCAAGTATATGGACACAGATTTTTTTCAGGTCATTAACCTGGGTGAGGTTAACAAGATTCCCAGTGCTGATGAAGATTTGTATCTCTAGCCATTGCTTCTGAGGGTGATATATGGGGATGAAACAGATACACTGACCACCAAGAGTCAGTAGGTGGTATGGTTGGTAAGATGGTGGTATGGTTTTGGATGCATGACCTAACAAGGGTGACTGCACAAGAATAATAAGTATGGAAAACCAAAGTTTTGGTAACACCACTCCCTGCTCAGGTAGTACACATACATGAGTCACAGTCAAAAGCCTGGGGGGTCCCCAGGTAGAAAGCTGACCAAGATTAGCAAGAAAAATACATAGAATGGACTCATTCCATCTCATTCTGTGAGATGGGCAACTCCTCAAGCTTCTGCTGTGCATAGACTACAATCTATGTACTGGAGTGACTACAGCAGGGCTGATGTCTCATTGTCATGGTCTCCTGTTGTCTCCTGGGAAGCAGGGTCCTGTTGGGGAAGGGCACAGGTGTTCTAAAGGGTGATCTTGTATGGTGAGACTGGGTCAAGGTTGCACTCCCATCCCTGGGAAGCTGGATTCACTCAGCTGTGGTGGATCCAGGGAATGATCTCTGCTACTTTAAATGCAGTGGGGGTGGACAAAACAACAACCAAAGGCCCCTGCAGTGGAGCTTTCATAGTTGAACATTCCATTCCTTTACCCAAACAGCATCCCCTGGTTTCTAAGGGTGCATGGGAGTTGTCAGACTAACAAGGAGTCTCTCTCTTACCCAATACAGATACTTACTCACACTCCTGCAGGAGTGTTTCATTAGGAACTGGAGTACCCTAATGAAAGCAATAAGCTCAGCCTTTTGTGCAGAGGTCCTGACTGGCAGTGGTCATGTTTCAGTGAGAGCATCCAGAGTCACTACTGCATATCTGGCAAAATGTGTGCCATACTGGACACAGGCTGCCATCCATGAAATACTCAACAACTGGATGACTAATGGACTGGCCCATCAAGTCTGACCAGCTGGAGAACACCTCATCCATCACCTCTAAACAGTCATACTCTTGGGGGCCTGAATTAACTGGTAATAGGGTAGCTAGGTTTAGAGTCTTAATAACCTCTAGCCAGACACTCAGGATCTCACATAACATGCTTTGATATTGGACCATTTGGGGGCTTGTTAGCTAATAATTTCCTTTCTATTCCATGAGAGTCAAAACAGAGTGGGGAACTTGGACTGTGAGTTCTTGTCCCAAAGTAAGTTTGTCTGCTCTAGCCACCAAGGCAGCAGTAGCCACCAGAGTGTGCACGCAGGGTGGCCAGCCTCAGGAAACTGTATCAAGTTGCTTTGATAAATAGGCCACTGGGCAGTGCCAGGAACCTACCACCTGGGTCAATACTCCTACAGTTGTCCCCAGTCTTTCATGTACATATAGGAAGAAGGGCTTCATCACATCTAGCAAGCCCAGAGTAGGAGCATTTGTGAGTGCCCTCTTAATTTTTTTAAAGGACTTTTCTTGCTCCTCTCCCCATACCATGGGTTCCCATTCTCTCCCCTTTGTGGCTTCATAAAGGGGTTTTGCCAAGAGAGAGTAATTGGAGATCCAGATTTGGCAGAAACATGTAGCTCCTAGAAACTCTCTAATCTACTGATGGGTCTTGGGGCTCAGAATGGAGCAGATAGCCTGTTTCCTCTCAGGACCCAAACTACATTGTTCTTGTGACAGGTGAAACCCAAGGCATTTGACAGTATCCTGGCAAATCTCAGCTTTCTTTTGGGAAACCTTATCTCCTGCCTTCCACAGAAAGGAAAGAAAGAGGTGAATTTCTTTCATACAATCTTCCTGAGTTGGTCCAGCCAACAGAAGTTCCTAAGCTTGCCAGGAGTCAGCTTGACCCTCTAATCTCCATTAAATCCCTTCTTAAAGTTCATAAGCACACACTCTAAGGGGGTGTACTTACTATGACCTCCTCCCATTCCTCCTGTTTGCCAGACACCAAGACAGAGGGGACAGAGGGATGAGGGCCATGGAGAGGAGGTAAAGGGTCTTCCTCTCTGGCACATAAAGGAAAACAAATAACACCACTTGATTTGCCCATCCCCTCACAGGGATTTAGGTGTCTCTTGGCCATAGTGAGTCCATATAAGCCCCAGACCAGAGGCCCTGTTAGGGCTCACCTGGACCATATGAGTTTGTCACAGACCCATGAATCAGGACTCTGCACTCACTTCATAAGCAGGCTATGTCTCAAGCTCACAATTTCACATACTCTCACACAGCACAATACTTACACCCTGCTCCCTGAACCTGAAAGACACAATTTCACCCCAAAAAGGGTGTTACTTGGGTGTCTTTGGAGTTGATCAGACTCCCCTTCTGCCTCCAGAGGCAGGCCTGAATTTGAGCCTGGGTTCTTACCAGTCTGATGAGTGGGACTCCCAAATTGGTTCCTGAGCCTTTCCAGGTTCCTTTGTGCAACCAGATCTTGCCCCCTCAGCTCTCTGGAAGAGAGTCTCCCTCCCCTCAGATCAACATGGTCTGGTGGTGCCTGGTAGAGGCAGCACTCCTGACAGGCCAGGGATGCTGAGCCAGCAACAAGGAGATGAAAACACCATCCTCCAAATCCTGGGCAAGTGCCCCAGAAATGTTGCAGGAGGGCTCAGACAGAGACATTATCTCCCTTCCCCTTCCCTGCCTTCTTTTCACTGTCTCTGTGCTTTAAATGTGCCCTCACATTTAGTTTAATTCTCATGAGTCTGGCAAGAGTGGGGACTTAATTTTAAAGTCCCCTTCTCAAAAAAAAAAAATTCTGTCCATTTTCTCCCTATTTAAAATCCACCCACTCCTACCCCCACAGCCCTTGTCCCCAGCCACACCCCAGTTAGGAAGTTTATAGAGTGGATCTTCTGTCAATTGGCCCAGAAGATGGTGCTGGTAGTGGATCCCATGCAGATAAGAGCCAGTCACATTGTGAACCCCACAGAAAATCTTACTTCATATTCTCAAGCAAATTTTGATGCATGTGGAGCTTAGGAAAACTTCATTTGAAGTGGATTAAATTGTTCATAATGATTAAATGCTCAGGGCTCTACAGAAAGTTCCCCAGCTATTAGTCATGGCCATTCATGTTCCTTAGAGCATGAATCAGACGTGCAGCTCTTTTGTGTGAGGCACCAAAGGGTTTGAAATGGAGGTGGGTGCTGAGGTAAGAGGAGTCAGGTGTGGCACTGGTCTTGCTCAGGCAGGACCACTTCTCTGCCTCATGCCTGCCTTTAATGTTCTTTATAAAATTTTTACACTAGGACTTAGATAGATCTGGAACTGACCTTAAAATAAAATCATCAAATTTGTCTCACTTCTGTGCTCCATCTTTCCTTCCTTGGCATCCAAAATCTTAATGCCCAGGTACCAAAGCATTCAGGGGAGCCTCACCCAGGGATCTAGACTTGTTGTGTGGAATTAATTAGTCAATATTCACTGTGATTTTAGGAGTAAGATATCTTTATTGATGAGCAAAATAAGGAAAAGTTGTATGATACAAGGCCATGTAGTTAATAAGGTCAAAGATAAGATTTGAACCAAGGACAGAATCTAAAGAAAGTCATTTTCTACTGTAGATGTGTTAGTTTGGGTCCTCTGCAAAGCAGGTGCAGACAGGATTTAGTAAGGAAGCCAAGTGTGGTGGTACATGCCTATAACCCAGCACTCAGGAGGCAAAGGCAGGAGGATATTGAGTTCTAGACCAGCCTGGGCTACATATCAATGACCTGTCCCAAAAAAAGGGGAAAAGGAGGGGGGAGAAACAGCAGAGAGAGCCTTTAAGTGATGATGTGGTGTGAATCCTGTGAAGAAGAGGGGAAAGGAAAGGATGAAGCAAACAGAGTTTTGGCCTTCTACATATTTTCTGGAAAGGTTTAGCCTGCCTATGGAGAACCTGAGTCAAAGTTGCCTTCTGGAGGAGCTCCATATCTATTAGAAGGATGTGTTTAGCTCTCAGCTGGGAGCAACCTGGGGAAGGTGACCTCATGGTGAATGTGGTGGTGGATCCAGAGAAGGAGCAGCTGGGGCTCTGGGTCAATATTCCTGCCTGCAGGAGATCTAATATATGACTGTACACTTTCATGAATGACCACCCCACTGCATGGCACAATCTTCTTCCCTACATAGATTCAAGAACCAGCTCCTTCATGGATCACATAAGTCTCTCTTCCTGAGGGGAAATTTAGACAAGTTAGAAACAGGAATCATAGTTCTCAATGCTTCAGTCACTCTAGACCCTGTGTGGTTTTAATCCTCTCCCTCCTCCTCTATCCATGTAAAGGTCTTCTTGTCTTCAGCCAACAGGACTTAGCACCTTGCCAGGCAATTTCATGCAAACCTTCATTTCTGAGAGCCTGAGACATTGGTAATTATATTCTCCTCAGGAGTTGCAGTAGTGTTCATTCAAAATCAAAATGCATTGAAGGTATATCAGGAGGCATCTAAGTGGACTTGCTGGGTTCTGAGTTCTACAGGTATTCTTCCCTAACCCCATCATGCAAAGGCAGCCTTTATTCCTCCTTCTGATTCAGGACAATTACCTCCACCAAGCTGGCAATGCTTCTTCCCCCAAAACAGTCCAAAGTATCTTAGTGGTGATCTTAACATATAGTACAGTTGGACCCTCTTGCAAGAGTATGCCCCCACTGGGGACCAGCACTTCCAATTATAGTAACAGGGATCACAAAAATTCCTCAGTGTATCATTGGAAATGATGCTAAGTAGAGCCACTCCTCCTTCCCTCCATTGGTCTTCAGGCACATATATTCTTCCTATATGGTACAGAACAGCATATATTTGTCTCTGATTTAATTCATCCACTGTTACAGCCCAAAAAATGACAGCCGTTCTTTCTGAATATCACGTCCAGCTGGTGTTTTGGCTTTGCCTGTAGAAGGTCATTACAGCACTCTATGGAACAGGCTTCTTCTGGGCTTTGTTCATGATTCATGGCTGTGGGACATTTGTTCATCTTTAGGTAGTCAGGTGCTATACTGTGCAAGATTTCATGCCCATGGGTCATTCTGTAAGCCCTTGGCAATGGTGTTGACAGAGGTCTAGCCAAGGAAAAAGTCAACCCTTTCCATAGCAAGTGCCCATTCTTGTGGTAAACACCTTGCCCTTCAGGATAGGAGAAAACCAATGTAGATGACTTGCCACAAGAGGCCAGGTCTCTCCTCAAGGAATATTGCCATACCAAAGATTCACCTTTGGTCTCTGTTGCTGACAGGTTGGACATCAGGCAGCAGTAATATCCATGGTGGGATTTCCAGCTATTTGATCCAAACTAAATCTCTATGTCTGCAACTTTGGCCCTGCTATTCATGCTCCCTTTTCTGGCAGGTCTGGTGACTGATAATGAAGGCTGCCAACCTCAATTGGCTAAGCCATCTTGTCTGCTTGGTTATTCAGTGCCTCTTCCATGATGGTGCTTTCTGATGGATGCTATGTGATACAAAAATCTCCTCACTTCAGTACAGTCATTCCTGAGTATCAATAGAGGACTAGCTCCAGAATCCCCACAAATACCAAAATCTATACTTACTAAAGTCCCTTATATAAAATGGTTTAATCTTGTGTGTGTATATATATATATATATATATATATATATATATATATGCTCTAAATTATCTCTAGATTACTTACAATACATAATACAATATAAATGTTTTATAAATGGCTGCTATACTGGATTGTTTAGGTAATGATGACAAAAAGGAAGTCTGTATACATTCGGTACAGTGCAATTTATTTCCCTTCTGTTATTGGTTGGCTCCATGTATGCAGAACCCAAGGATAAAAGGGCTGACTACACATCCATTCTCAATTCTCTAGTCCAGACTTCAATCTTCCAATAATTCATTTACACTCCTGATCAGTTATCTATGCCATTAGCTGCCCAGGAATCTAATTCTGTAATTAACACCTGTACCATCATCCCTTGACCTACAGAGTAGCATCACCAACGAATGTCTTCTTGATGCTGCTGCCTCACTCACAGAGTTTTGCCAATGGTCTTGGCAAACGCTGCATCCTCTGGGTCCTCCCATAGAACACAATCCTTTCTGGTCAGTCTTCTAGACTCATGTGAGATATCCACTCTAGCATGCCCTTCCCTGCACTTTTTATTCCTTCCTCTATTGTCTCTAAGGAAACCTGCATTTTTAAACTTTACTCAGCAAGAACTATCACTTTTTCCAGGTTTCTGTGGGCTACCAATGCACTGGCTTCCTTCTCTGGGATTCTTGCCCAGATGTTCCACCCAATATCCCAAGAAAATGAAGTCTTGTTAAACTAATAGGACCTTCCAGCTCCCTTGATGAAATACACTCAAAATCTAATTTGAGGGGCAAACGGTAGGTACATTCTAGTGAATTCTGAAGCTCCCTTAATAACTAATCTCTCTCTTCCTGTATTAGCAGCAGTTCTCCAGCCAAATAATTCTGGAATTTAACATAGTATCTAGCTGGCAGCCTGTGAGGAATTGGGAGCATCTCTTGCTTATTTGTTGGAGGCAAGACTTCTGCAGCATCATTCATATAGATGAACCATTGGCTCATACTCAGGAAAAATGGCCACCTTGGCAATCTCAGAGGACTCAGGGGAGTCTGAAATGATAGCCATCCAGATGGCTCCTCCCAAGGTCCATCCAGGGCTCCCAGTTTTCTCACCCAGGGTCCTGAACCTAGCATGACAGATCTGCTGGAATTCAAACCAACTGTCTAATAGACACTGTTCACCTGTGTCAAACTTCCCCTGCAGGAGATGGGGGAGCTCTTTACACTATCAAAGAGAGACTCTAGTTGTTTCATGTAGGCTTTCATGGCTTGCCAAGGCTCTCTGTTTCCCATTAGAAAAGTCCTGCCCTCTAATTCTATGCAGAGTATCAGTACAACTAAGTAATAACCAGCCACCCTACTGCCCTTAATCATCCCCATCCCCTCATAATTTTTAAGCACTTAATCATTGCTTTGTCAAGCAGATTCCCCTCACAGGAGCATTTTCTCATGTCACCAGAGGTGAGAAATTTAGCATTTGAGCCTCTACTCTGTGCCTGTGAATGAGCTTATTTCACCACCCCATCTCATCATGTGTTTTCTCAGCCTACTCCTGGCCCTGTTTGCATAAGTTTGGGTCTCCAAGGTATTTTCTAGGGGAAGCACCCTGTGAAGGATAAAGACAAGAGAGCAGGGAGAGGCAGGCAGAGCCTGACTCCAGTGCAAGTGGAATGTGTGTGAAGGAGAGGGGTTTGGGAGGAAGAGTCTGAGACTGCAGCACAGTTTCTAGGAAGGTTTAGCCAGGTCAGCTGATAAGGAGTCCCCACACAAAAATCTCCTGTCAGAGGAGTCCCACATCACCCAGGAATTGACCTGAATTAGCACACCATGGTTAGTCATTTGCTTGGCGTGGCCCTCAGGAAATGAGTCTGGGCACAGACACAGTAGAGGATATAGAGGGCTAACAGCTGGAGTATTGACCAGTGATGTGTCCTACAGCAGAACTCAGTAGCACAGTAACACACCAAAGTCCAGACTAATTCTAGCCAAGATGTTAATGACTGTAATGGCTTGAGGTTAGTCATGCTACATCTCATTCACATTTTGATAGCTCTACACAAAGAACGATAATAGAGGAATTTTAAGATGTGTAACAGGACAAATAGGAAAAAAATATTTGGTACAATTGAGTCTTCCTTTGTTCTTCTTAAATCCTATCAAATAGGAAGCAACTCTGAATGGCATTATTTTTGAAGAGAGATATACCTTGATATCCTCATAAAATGGAATGGTATCATTTTAGAATTCAAAGAAAGATTATTCCATTTGAGAGTTGGGAATGAAATGCTCAAAATAAAATCCATTTCTGCCTCCCTATCTTGTGTTAAGAGGTGAATAGTGTCAGAATTCAGTGAAGAAATTTTCCACTTGCATTTTTAATAGCCAGGGAAGGAGAGCAATGATAGCAGCCTGCACAGACTCTTAAAATTGGAAGGGGACTTATCAATCATGTACCCTGTAAATCACCCCCCTGTCTAGCAGTAAAACCTGTGCAAGCCTCTCAACCCCAATTCCCAAGAGTTCCCCCAAAGACAGGGAACTTAGCTTCCTGAGGTAGCCCATTGTGTGACTAAACCACTCCAGTTTTTTAAAAAGTGATTGAATAAGCACTCTCTGCCACACTTGGCTGTGTGTTTTCACATATTACCTCATTGACTCCTTATAAAGATCAGGAAGAATGGATTGTTTTTCTCATTTTACAAATGGGGAGCCTGAGATTCAGAGTGCCCAAGTGGTTTCTCCAATGTCATGCAGTAGAACTCCAAGCCCAGTTCTCTTCCTTAATCTTCCCATAAATGCTTTACAGTGTGCTGGAATCTGTCTCTAGTGTCCACTTTTACTGATTCTAGCTCACACTTAAGGTTCTCTGTGTAACAAGCCTAATCTTATCACATGTATGATGTCCCTTCAAATCTGGATCAGTCCCTACATTATTCTGTATGTCACTTTACTCTCCAGATTAAATGCCCAATTTCTTCAAATGCATCATCCTACAATGTCCCCAGACACTCTTATCCAGAGGCACTTCTCATCTCTAGAATCCTTTGTAGTGTAACTCACCATCAATGAGCACATCCTCTAGGTATGTCATGATTTGCATGATATCAAAGGAAATGACTACTTCCCTTTCCTCATACACCATACTTCTGATAATCAATAAAATAAGATGGTTATTATACTATTGATTCAATAAGCTTATAAGTAGCTAATGACTCCCAATCTTTTTCACACAGGCAGTTATTAAATTGTATATCCCCCACTCTGTACTGGCATAATGAGTTCTTAAAATTTTATTCATCCATCTTAACTTTAAATGAATTAAAAATCAGCATATCGTTCCAGCCTGTTAAAATTCACAATCCCCATGAGATTATTTTAATTTTAATTGATGATGACATGATTTCAAATGCAACCAAACCATGTCATCATATATAAATTAATGATTTTGAGAGTTTACCTGAGTATTAATAAACGCTGTACAGATCCTTACCAACTATTACAGGGCCTATAAAATGTGGTTTGCTCCTTCCCACTGTATTAGACTACCTGTTATAATGTGTCTGTCTTCTTTCCTACTCCTGATGCAGTACCTGGACCAACAACAAACCTTCTCCCTGGGAACTTGTTATAAATACAGACCTCTGGGCTCCATCCTAGTCCTACAAAACCAGAAATGCACTTTAACAAGATTCCTAGTGATTCCATGTGCACATTAAATTTTAGATATTCCAGGCTCAGGTACTATGAGTCTTAACCCCATGCCTCAGTTTCCTCATCTGTGAAACAAGGGAGATGGATAAGAAATGCTATGGGAGTCCTAAGCTTTCTAATACTCTGCTTCTCTCCTTACTTCTTCAGTTGACTTTAATTTTTCCCAGAATTTTTCTGCACCAACTGTGTGAAGGCAGGGGAAAATTGATGACTGACATAAAGATACTTTTCATCCCTTTCAATATTAATAGCCATAAATGAGAATCTTAACTCAGGAGGGGCAAGACACTGCTGGTTCTGCAGCCTGGTCATTTTTTCTCTGTCCTAATTGAGTCCTAGACTTTTAGCTGAGTTTCAGAAATATGACATTAGCACATTAGACCCCTGCCACAAAGGACTCTGAGATGTGTCTTGTCCACCTGGGAGGAAATAGAAAAGATATATCTACATAGGAGGAAAAAAAGTGCAGGCTTCTTTGGAATCAGTTGATCAGGGTTAAGTTCTAGGCTAGTCACTTGTTGGATGTGTTCCTCAGTGTGTTCATCTGTAAATAGGGTGTAATAAAAGCACCCATATATTATTGGCCATTTGTACTTTTTTTGAAAATTGTCTGTTCAGTTCATTTGCCCATCTCTTCATTTGGATTGTTGATTCTTTGGGACATTAGTCTTATGAGCTTCCTGTATTTTCTAGT
This sequence comes from Castor canadensis, assembly GCF_047511655.1. NCBI lineage: Eukaryota > Metazoa > Chordata > Mammalia > Rodentia > Castoridae > Castor > Castor canadensis. Next base: position 121,925,565 of record NC_133388.1, on the reverse strand, counting down.
TATTAATCCCTTGTCAGATGTATAGCTAGCAAAGATTTTCTCCCATTCTGTAGGCTGTCTCTTCAGTTTATTGTTTCCTTTGCTGTGCAGAAGCTTTTCAGTTTGATGCAGTGCCATTTCTCAATCCTTTCTCTCTCTCTCTCTCTCTCTCTCTCACCTTTTTTTTTTTTTTGATACTGGGGCTTGAACTCAGGGCCTAAGCCTTGAGCCACTCCACCAGCTCTTTTTTGTGAAGGGTTTTTTTCTAGATAGGGTCTTGTGAAACTACTTGCCTAGGCTGGATTTGAACCATGATCTTCCTGATCTCTGCCTCCTGAGAAGCTAGTATTACAGGCATAAGCCACCAGCACCTGGCTCTATCCTTTTTCTTAATTGCTGAGCTATTGGAATTCTATTCACCTTACTGCAGTCAGAATGGCTATCATCAATAAGACAAATAAGAAATGCTTGTGAGCATGAGGGGTGCCCTTATACACTGTTCGTAGAAATGTAAATTAGTACAACCACTATAGAAAGCAGTATGGAGGTTCTTCACAAAACTAAAAATGGAACTACCATATGATCCAATGATAACATTCCTGGACATATATCCAAAGAAATGTAAGTCAGGATACAGTAGAGACACCTGCACACCCATGTTTATTACAGCACTATTCACAATAGCTAAGCTATGGAAACAGTCCAGAGGCCCTAAAACTGATGAATGGATTAAGAAAATGAGTGTATATACACAATGGAGTGTTATTTAACCATAAAGAAGAATGAAATTATGTTGTTTGTTGATAAATGCATGAATCTCGAGATCATTTTGTTAAGCAAAGTAAGCCAGGTTCAGAAGGACATAGGTTGCATTTCCCCCTATATGTAGAAGTTATACCTAGAAGTTAAATGTGTACATAAATAAATGTATTTATGTACATACATGATCATATATGCATACATATATGAGAACATGTCCGTAATGGTGTAACTGTTTGAGGGGGTTGGGGGAGGCAAAGAGGAAAAGAAAATGATAGAGAGTGAATAATATCAAAATACATTGTATCTGTGTATGAAATAAAATGAAATGCACTGAAAGCTGCTGAATAATGGGGTGGGGGATAGAGAAAGAGAGAATAATTGAGGATGTTAATCTGATTAAAGTACAATATATACATGTGGGAAATACCAGAGTGAAACCACTTTCATTGTATATACATTTTAAAAAGTGAAGGACAGGTCGGTAAAACAGATTCTGTCCTGGAGTGGGTACCAGTGGAAAGGGGAGGGTGAAGGAAAGTGAATATGGTCAGTGTACTTTATACTTGTAGGAAGATGGAACAATGAAACCTGTTGAAATTGTTTTAAGAAGCGGTAGGGAGGAATGAGGGAAAATGATCAAGGGGTGAATCTAACCAGGATACACTGTAAACATGTATGGAAATGTCTCAATGAACCCTCCCTGTACAACTGCTATGTGCTAATAAAAACGTTTTTTAAAATAAGAGCATTTATGCTCAGAGGTGTTTATAGCTTACATGAGATAACTCTGTGACTTGCTTCACCCAGAACAAACTCAATAAAGTCTTGGTATTATTTTTATTACTCCTCTTTCATCTCTAGCACAGAGATACTTTTAATTATTCCAGAGGGCTGGTATAGGTGGTATTTATTAAAATATTTTATACATGCTTAAAATTTGCCCAATATTTTCTATTTTCTGACTTTTTTTGATCATTCATAACATAGAGGGAAAATACTGAGCTAGGATATTAAGAATCTGCCCTTCAAAGAACCTGCAAACAAAAATGAGGTTAAAAAAAAAAAACAGAAATAAAACTAAGAGAGGCAGGACCCAACCAAACTGAATGCCCCTCCACAAATGTGAAGAGTCAATATAAATTAAAATCATTGTTGCCAATAATATTTATTAACATTAAATAATTATTTTATTTTTATATAAATATTATATATTTGGGGTTCTCCACAGAAATAAAACCACCAGGATCAAGAGAGAAAGACAGAGAAAGAGACAGATATTTACTTTAAGGAATTGGCTCGCAAGTCCAAAATCTGAAGGGCAAGTCAGCCAACTTACAGATTTAGGAAACAGCTGATGTTGCAGGCCACAGGCAGTCTGAAGGAAGAATTCCCTGTCCCTGGGGGACGTCAGTCTTCAACTAATTGAGTAAGTAGCCTACCCAAGTTACTGAGGGCAACCTGCTTTTCTTAAATATTTCTAATTTAAATGTTAATTTCATCCAAAAAGTACCTTCCTAGCAATATCCATACTGTTTGACCAAATATCTGAATACTCTGAGCCTAGCCAAGTTGATACATAAAATTAGACAGGACATTATGTTATACATCAACATCTGCTCCATACAATTTTAGTGTATCTTTGTCTTCTCAGCCCCATATTAGCCTCTTATCCTACCAGATATATCAATGGATTGCTTTGTTCTGTTACTATATTGCAACCACAATAAGGCATTGAGTTCTCTCATTTAGTTTTTAGTTAGTTGTTGTGTGAACAATACATGAGTACAATAAATTAGGAGATAGCATAGTAGTCATTTGGCAGAGATTTCCCATGATAACAGCAACAACTATCCAAGCTTGCAACTATCCCCACAGGCTGATGAGAAAATTAAGGCTCCCACAGTTGTGATACTTTACCTGACACTGTATCATGAGTCACAACGGAACCAGGATTTTAATGGAGCTTTCTCTTACTCCAAAGCCTTTGCTCATTGCATTCTGCTATGCTGCTGACACAAAGGCATCTTAGCTTGGTGACTTTTTTTAATGCCAGAAATAATTTTAAAGCTAGAACAAATGGCTCTAGCAGCTTTTCAGTTCCTTTTTCCCTTTTGTTCTTTCTTCCACTAATGTTTTCCACTAATCATTTTAGGTAATATAGAGAGAGCAGACATCCATCATTGCCTTTAGGTGATAATTTATCCTACTAATATATGTTCCTACTTTCAAACTAATTTTCCTTCACCAATTAGTCATGCTGACCTATTAAGAGGATGTCATTGCATTAAAATACAGATGCACCACGGAAGCTTGCAAGGGCACCTTCTTATGCTCAGGGGTCACTCAATGACCCCTTTGAGAGGTCAGTGCAACCCCTCGGTACTCTGCTGTGTACAAAGAGAGTCAAAGACAAAGGTGCCAAAAATATACGATGGAGAAAAGACAACCTCTTCAACAAATGTTGCTGGAAAGTGGTTATCCATCTGCAAGAAACTGAAACTAGATCCATGTCTATCACCTTGTACTAGTATCAACTCAAAATGGATCAAGGACCTAAATATCAGACCTGAAACTCTGAGGTTACTACAGGAAGGAGCAGGAAACACTCTGGAACTAATAGGTATAGGCAAGGACTTCCTCAATAGAACCCCAGAAGCCCAGCAACTAAGAGAAAGGATGGACAAATGGGACTTCAGAAAATTAAAAAGCTTCTGCACAACAAAAGAAATGGTCTCTAAACTGAAGAGAACACCCACAGAGTGGGAGAAAATATTTGCCAGCTATACATCAGACAAAGGACTGATAACCAGAATATACAGGGAACTTAAGAAACTAAACTCTCCCAAAATCAATGCACCAATTAAGAAATGGGCTACTGAACTAAACAGAACTTTCTCAAAAGAAGAAATTCAAATGGCCAAAAAACACATGAAAAAATTCTCACCATCTCTAGTCATAAAGGAAATGCAAATCAAAACCAGACTAAGATTCCACCTCACCCCTGTTATAATAGCCATCATCAAAAACACCACCAACAACAGGTGTTGGCGAGGATGTGGGGAAAAAGGAACGCTGGTACACTGCTGGTGGGAGTGCAAGCTGGTACAACCACTCTGGAAAAAAATTTGGAGGCTTCTTAAAAATCTAAACATAGACCTTCCATATGATCCAGCAATCCCACTCCTGGGGATAAACCCAAAGGAATGCGCACAGGTTACTCCAGAGCCACCTACACACCCATGTTTATTGCAGTGCTATTCATAATACCCAAGTTATGGAAACAACCAAGATGCCCCACTATTGATGAATGGATTAAGAAAATGTGGAGCTTGTACACAATGGAATTTTACTCAGCCATGAAGAAGAATGAAATCTTATCATTTGCAGGTAAATGGATGGAGCTAGAGAACATCATTCTGAGCGAGGTTAGCCAGGCTCAGAAGACCAAAAGTCATATGTTCTCCCTCATATGCACACTTTAGATCAAGGGCAAATACAGCAATGTGGTTGGACTTGGATCACATGACAAGGGGAGAGCACATATGGGAGATACAGGAATAGACAGAAAACCCAAAACATGAAAGCGTTTGATGTCCCCACTCCAGAGGAGCTAATACAGAAACCTTACAGCGACAGAGGTCAACATGAGAAGGGGATCAGGAACCAGTGTAAAGATCATATAGAGATGAATCAACATGGGTCGTAACACATGTGTACACAAAAGCAATGCTAGGAATATTTCTGTATAGCTATCCTTAACTCAACTAGCAAAAATGCTTTGTGTTCCTTATTATGCTTATGTCTTTTCTTCAATAAAATTAGAGATAAGGGCAAAACAGGATCTGCCTGGAAGTGAGGGGCGGGGAGAGGGTGGTGGAGGGGGGCTGGAGGGAGAAATGACCCAAACAATGTATGCACATGTGAATAAATGAATAATTTTTTAAGTATAAAAAAATAAAATAAAATAAACAGTCAAAGAGAACTGAGGCATGTTAGCTGCCCTATGAAGATTTTCTTAGACACTGTAAAGTCCAAACAGAAATAAATTGTCAAGGAAACTGGTTAAACTCATTTTTTAAAAATGTTGATCCAAGCATAATAGGTTAACAATAAGAAAGGGTATTTGTTTTGTTTTTAAAAAGAGATTTGCTTTCAGTTAGTTACATACTGATCTTACAATATTGCTACTGCCCCCAGTAACATTTTTGGTGTAAATGCTGATAACACAGATTCCAACACAGCCCACAATCCACCTGCAGTGCTACTTTAGATAAGACTCAAATGTCAAACTTCTCATCTCACAAAATTAAGGAGGTTAAAATAAAATAACTCTTGAAAAGTGTCTTGAAACTATTTTAAAATTTAAAGTCTAATTTTTTTAAAAAACCTGGTTTAGAAGCACTTGAGAGTCTAATCTTCATATGACTTTGTTAGATAAACAGGATTTCAGAGCATTCAATAAATGGTAGTGATGGATTCAGACACTATTATCCTAAGGTTCCCTAACCTTGTGCATCTCCAACTTCCTTAAAACAACACACACAACCCTTAGGCTTGTAGTGCATTGCACAAAGCTATAAGGAAATGACATGTCAATGACATGTCATGTCAATGACAGCTTATAGAAAGGTGTATCACAATGAGTAATGAAGCCAAGAAAGCTTTTCTGAACTATTTGTAAGAATAATAATCATAAGGATAATAATAACATGTTTGCTCAGCCATGATAAAGAGAAGATAGGATTTTCTTTCTGTTCTTGCTCTAGAAAATGTTACAAAACTGTCCTAGGAAGAAATGGTGAAGAAGTTATAGCCAAAGTATCAGGGGGAAATACTCTAACAAAAAGTCAGGTATTTGCTTTTAATCAGATTTTCTTTTTGGCAGCACTGGGGTTTGATCTCAGGGCCTTACACTTTCTAGGCAAGCACTGTTACTGCTTGAGCTGCTTAGCCAGCCTTGATCAGATTTTTAAGATCAGTATTTTGCTGTGATTTCTTGAAATGAACGATTTAGTATCTAATTTTGTTTTTCAGACAGTATTCTTTGCCTTAGCAAAAAGTATATAAATTATAAGCTTTAGCCCTTCAAAGTTGAATTCTTCCATGACTGTAGATTCTCAAGTAGGAGAGAATGTGATTAAAGTAATGACTTTGGGAGGCAAGGAACGGCTTCATATTTAAAACCTTCCAAGTTTCTATTTCATAGTGATTATTCCCTTTATACTCATGAGAATATAAATTTACTTCAAATTAAAAAATATGAGGTAATTTTTATACAAGAACTGCCATAAAATAAGAGAGTCTGTCACACAGTAATTATAATAAAATAGTCACTAAATATTAATTAGAAAAATGTGTATAATACATGCTGTGGCAGATTCTCGCTCCTCACTTTCTATAAATAATAATGAGAACATATACTTTCTTTGAGCTAACATGACCGTATCATGAATTCTTAAGTGGAAGACAATAGAACATACAAATTATCACAGTGAAAATCAAAAGTTTGTAAGTATAGCACCAAGTCAATGATAATTAACAAGATATGTTGAACTAAACAAAACTATTGTGCTATTAAGTTCCCATAATAAAAAAGAAAAACAAGAAGGAAGAAAGGAGAGAGGGAGGGAGGGTAAGAGAGAGAAAAATCATTAGCTCTTGAAGGACTAGTTATAAGAGAGTAAAGAAGATGTAAAAAAATATTTTTAACGCAATATTCTGGATTTTTAGAGCCAGGTAATTTAATTTTGTTTTTTTAAGGGTTTCACTATGTAGACTAAGTTGAGTTGGAGCTCACTAAGTAGCCCAGGCTGACTTCAAACTCATGATCCTCCTGACTCAGCCTCCTGAGTGCTGGGATTATAGTTGTGTACCTGCACAGCCAAAGAGACCTAGGTAATTTTTTTAAGAATTAAAACTTTGGACTCTCAAAGAATATGCAATCTAGGTAGGGGAGAAAAGTCAAAAGTCATAAATTTTCATAATCACAAGGTGGAAAGAAGGCCAAGGTAGAGATAAAGTTATTAATGTGAAGCTATTGTGATTCATTAAATCTGAAGAATTGGTAGGGTTCAGCAGAAGCCACTTGTAGGAAAATGCAATTTTTGTGGAATTACTAAAAGAAAAGTACCCAACCAAATGGAGTTTTTAATAACATCTGACCAGTAAATCCTATCACGACTTCTGCTAACTTTTCACAAAAATACTTAAGAAAATATTTGAGAAAACAAAAAACAGCAAAATTGTATCACAATTAGAGGACTAAATCAATTTCTGTAAGGTTAATAAACCATGCAGTTAAAAGTAAAAATGGAGAGCATTTGAATAACACAATTAGCAAGCTGAATCTAAGATTAAAATCATCTTATGCTTCACAAAATTAATACATATTCTTCTCAAACTCCTATTAAAAAATAAATCAACCAAGCATGAGGTTCACCAACCAGAAACAGAACAACAAAGTAACTGTCAATAGTAGAAAGCAGTAATAAAGAGGCACAATGTAGGAAAAAATAATGGAATTAAAACCATAGAAGAGCAGACATGATCAAGAAAATCCAAAGCTAGTTCTTTCAAACAACAAGTGAAACACATAAACATTTGGCAAATCAAATGACTAAAAATATGTAAATAAAAATATTAAAAAACAGAAATAGAATGCAGTAATAGATGTATATATATATATATATATAGAGAGAGAGAGAGAGAGAGAGAGAGAGAGAGAATTATAAGGAAATACTATGTAAAGTTTTATGAAGTAAATTTGAAAACCTAAATAAGATGAATAACTTTTAAGAAAAAGAAAATTATCAAAATTGATTCCAGAAGGGTAGAAACTTGCACAGTTAGGTAACTGTGGAGAAAAATGAAAAGGCAACCATAATATCCTAATAAATGAGTACTAAAACCATTGTATTTGAGATGAGTTCTACAAATTGTTTGAGGAAACAGATCAATTTTATGATAGTCACACCATTTTGAAGCACAAATGGAAAACTTCTCAACTCACTCTGCTAATCTCTCCTAATCTTGACCCATAATTGTATAAAAATAGCGCACACACACGTACATGTGCAAATATAGGTCATTCTCACTATTGAGCTTAACTATAAACTATGTGAAATGTTAGAAAATAGAATCAGCAATATAATTTCTTATTTATTTTATGTACATACAATGTTTGGGTCATTTCTCGCCCCTTCCCCCCGCCCCCTCTCTAACCATCCCACCCACTCCCTCTCTCCCCCTACCACCTCACTTCCAGGTAGAAACTATTTTTCCCTTATGCCTAATTTTGTTGAAGAGAGAGTATAAGCAGTAATAGGAAGGACCAAGGGTTTTTGCTAGTTGAGATAAGGATAGCTATACAGGGAGTTGACTCGCATTGCTTTCCTGTACATGTGTGTTACCTTCTAAATTAATTCTTCTCAAATTAACCTTTTCTCTAGTTCCTGCTCCCCCTCTCCTATTGGCCTCTATCACTTTAAAGTGAATGCATTAGTTTCTCTGTGTTGAGGGCAACAAATGCTATCTAGTTTTTTGGATGTCTTACCTATCCTCATATCTCCCTTGTGTGCTCCCGCTTTAATCATGTGATCAAAGTCCAATCCCCTTATTATGTTTGCCCTTGATCTAATATCCGCATATGAGAGAGAGATTTTTGGTCTTTTGGACCAGACTAACCTCATTCAGAATAATGTTCTCCAGTTCCATCTATTTACCTGCAAATGATAAAATTTCATTCTTCTTAATGGCTGCACAAAATTCCATTGTGTATAAATAGCACATTTTCTTTTTTTTTCTTTTATTATTCATATGTGCATACAAGGCTTGGATCATTTCTCCCCTCTGCCCCCACCCCCTCCCTTACCACCCACTCCGCCCCCTCCCTCTCCCCCCAATCCCCTCAATACCCAGCAGAAACTATTTTGCCCTTATTTCTAATTTTATTGTAGAGAGAGTATAAGCAATAATAGGAAGGAACAAGGGGTTTTGCTGGTTGAGATAAGGATAGCTATACAGGGCATTGACTCACATTGATTTCCTGTGCGTGGGTGTTACCTTCTAGGTTAATTCTTTTTATCTAACCTTTTCTCTAGTTCCTGTTCCCCTTTTCCTATTGGCCTCAGTTGCTTTTAAGGTATCTGCTTTAGTTTCTCTGCGTTAAGGGCAAACAATGCTAGCTAATTTTTTAGGTGTCTTACCTATCCTCACCCCCTCCCTTGTGCGCTCTCGCTTTTAACATGTGCTCAAAGTCCAATCCCATTGTTGTGTTTGACCTTGATCTAATGTCCGCATATGAGGGAGAACATACGATTTTTGGTCTTTTGGGCCAGGCTAACCTCACTCAGAAAGATGTTCTCCAATTCCATCCATTTACCAGCGAATGATAACATTTCGTTCTTCTTCATGGCTGCATAAAATTCCATTGTGTATAGATACCACATTTTCTTAATCCGTTCGTCAGTGGTGGGGCATCTTGGCTGTTTCCATAACTTGGCTATTGTGAATAGTGCCGCAATAAACATGAGTGTGCAGGTGCCTCTGGAGTAACCTGTGTCACAGTCTTTTGGGTATATCCCCAAGAGTGTATACCACATTTTCTTAATCCATTCATCATTAGTGGGGCATCTTGGCTGTTTCCATAACTTGGCTATTGTGAATAGTGCTGCAATAAACATGGGTGTGCAGGTGCCTCTGGAATAACATAAGTTTCATTCTTTTGGATATATCCCCAAGAGTGGGATTGCTGGATCATATGGTAGATGTATGTTTAGATTTTTAAGGAGCCTCAAAATTTTTTCCAGAGTGGTTATACTTGTTTACATTCCACCAACAGTGTAAGAGGGTTCTTTTTTCCCCGCATTCTCTCCAACACCTGTTGTTGGTGGTGTTGCTAATGATAGCTATTCTAACAGGGGTGAGGTGGAATCTTAGTGTGGTTTTAATTTGCATTTCCTTTATTGCTAGAGATGGTGAGCATTTTTTCATGTATTTTTGGCCATTTGAATTCCTTCTTTTGAGAAAGTTCTGTTTAGTTCACTTGCCCATTTCTTTATTGGTTCATTAGTTTTAGGAGAATTTAGTTTTTTGAGTTCCCTATATATTCTGGTTATCAGTCCTTTGTCTGATGTATAGCTGGCAAATATTTTCTCCCACTCTGTGGGTGTTCTCTTCAGTTTAGAGACCATTTCTTTTGTTGAGCAGAAGTTTTTTAGTTTATGAAGTCCCATTTATCTATGCTATCTCTTAGTTGCTGAGCTGCTGGGGTACCATTGACAAAGTTCTTGCCTATACCTCTATACCTATCAGTTCCAAAGTATTTCCTACTCTTTCTTGTACCAACTTTAGAGTTTGGGGTCTGATATTAAAATCCTTGATCCATTTTGAGTTAATATTGGTACAGGGTGATAAATCTGGATCTAGTTTCAGTTTTTTGCAGACTGCTAACCAGTTTTCCCAGCAGTTTTTGTTGAAGAGGCTGTCTTTTCTCCATTGTATATTTTAGGCCCTTTGTCAAAGATAAGTTCGTTATAGTTGTGTGGCTTCATATCCAGATCCTCTATTCTGTTCCACTGATCTTCATGTCTGTTTTTGTGCCAGTACCATGCTGTTTTTATTGTTATTGCTTTGCAATATAGTTTGAAGTCAGGTATTGTGATACCTCCAGCGTTGTTCTTTTCACTGAGTATTGCCTTAGCTATTCGTGGCCTCTTGTGTTTCCATATAAATTTAATGGTCGATTTTTCAATCTCTTTGATGAATGTCATTGGAATTTTGATGGGAATTGCATTAAACATGTAGATTACTTTTGGGAGTATCGACATTTTTACTATGTTGATTCTGCCAATCCATGAGCATGGGAGATCTCTCCACTTTCTATAGTCTTCCTCAATCTCTTTCTTCAGAAGTGTATAGTTTTCCTTGTATAGGTCGTTCACATCCTTTGTTAGGTTTACACCTAGGTATTTGATATTTTTTGAGGCTATTGTAAATGGAATTGTTTCATATGTTCTTTCTCAGTTTGCTCATTATTAGTGTATAGAAATGCTAATGATTTTTCTATGCTGATTTTATATCCTGCTACCTTGCTATAGTTGTTGATGTTGTCTGGAAGCTTTTGAGTAGAGTTTTTTTGGGTCTTTAAGGTATAGGATCATGTCGTCTGCAAATAGGGATATTTTGACAATTTCTTTACCTATTTGTATTCCTTTTATTCCTTCTTCTTGCCTAATTGCTCTAGCTAGGAATTCCAGTACTATGTTGAATAGGAGTGAAGATAGTGGGCATCCTTGTCTGGTTCCTGATTTTAGAGGGAATGGTTTCAGTTTTTCTCCATTAAGTATAATCTGGCTGTAGGTTTGTCATATATAGCTTTTATAATGTTGAGGTACTTTCCTTCTATTCCTAGTTTTCTTAGAGCTTTTATCATGAAATGGTGTTGGATCTTATCAAAGGCTTTTTATGCATCTATTGAGATGATCAAGTGGTTTTTGTCTTTGCTTCTGTTAATGTGGTTTATTACATTTATTGATTTTCATATGTTGAACCACCCCTGCATCCCTGGGATGAAGCCTACTTGGTCATGGTGAATAATCTTTTTGATGTGTTGCTGAATTCAGTTTGCCATTATTTTGTTGAGGATTTTTGCATCAATGTTCATTAAGGAGATTGGCCTATAGTTCTCCTTTTTGGAGGTGTCTTTGCCTGGTTTTGGGATAAGTGTAATACTGGCTTCATAAAATGTGTTTGGCAGTTTTCCTTCCCTTTCTATTTCGTGGAACAGTTTAAGGAGGGTTGGTATCAGTTCTTCTTTAAAGGTCTGATAGAATTCAGCAGAGAATCCATCAGGTCCTGGACTTTTCTTTTTGGGGAGACTCTTGATTGCTACTTCAATTTCATTTTGTGTTATAGGTCTATTCAGGTGATTAATTTCCTCTTAGTTCAGTTTTGGATGATCATATGTATCTAGAAATCTGTCCATTTCTTTAAGATTTTTGAATTTATTGGAATATAGGTTCTCGATGTAGTCTTTCATCCTAAGCCTATGCTTATTTCTATCAGTGAGATGGATCTCCTGTAAGCAAGAAATTGTTGGGTGTTCCTTTTTAATCCAGTTCGTTAAACAGTGCCTTTTGATGGGTGAATTAAGTCCATTAATATTAAGTGTTAGTACTGATAGGTATGTGGTAATTCCTGTCATTTAGTTGTCTTAGTTGTTTGAAAGTTTGATTATGTATACCTAAATTGATGTTACTCTCTACTTTCTTGCTTTTTCTTTTCCTGTAGTTTGGTACTGCCTGTTTCATGGTTGTTGGGTTTCACTTTCTGTGTGCAGAATCCCTTGAAGAATCTTTTGTAGTGGTGACTTTGTGGTCATATATTGTTTTAGTTTCTGCTTATCATGGAAGACTTTTATTGCTCCATCTATTTTGAATGATAGTTTTGCTGGGTAGAGTATCCTAGGGTTGGAAAACCTCACCTCAAGCTCTTCTTGCTTTTAATGTTTCTGTTGAGAAGTCTGCTGTGATTTTTTTGAGTTTATCTTTGTATGTTATTTGTTTTTTCTCTCTTACAGCCTTCAATATTCTTTCTCGAGTCTCTGTACTTGTTGTTTTAATGACAATATGCCGTGGGGTAGTTCTCTTTTGGTCTGGTCTGTTTGGTGTTCCGTAGGCTTCTTGCACCTGTATGGGCATAGATTTCTCTAGATTTGGGAAATTTTCTGTAATTATTTTGTTGAATATATTACACATTCCCTTTGCTTGCACCTCTTCTTCTTCTTCAATGCCCATGATTCTCAGGTTTGGTCTTTTGATGGAGTCAGTAAGTTCTTGCATTTTCTTTTCATAGGTCTTGAATTGTTTAAGTAATAGTTCTTCAGTTTTTCCTTTAATAACCATTTCATCTTCGAGTTCTGAGATTCTGTCTTCTGTTTGTACTATTCTGCTGGATTGGCCTTCCATTTTGTTTTACAATTCTGTTTCGTTCTTTTTTCTGAGGTTTTCCATATCCTGAGTTACTTCCTCTTTAATATTGTCTATTTTCATCCTGAGTTCATTTATCTCTTTATTTATCTTGTTCTTTATTTCACTTTGGTGTTTATACAGTGCTTCTATAGCTTCTTTTATTTGTTCTTGGGCTTTTTCAAATTCTCTATCTTTGTTTGTCTTGGAATTTCTTGAGTGTCTCCTGTACACTTTGGTTGACCATATCCAGTATCAGCTCTATAAAATTCTCATTGATTACTTGCAGGATTTCTTCTTTCAGAGTGTTCTTGTGGGCTTCATTGGATTCTTTGGCATAGTTTATCTTCATTTTGTTGAAGTCTGGATCTGAGTATCTGTTTTCTTCATTTCCCTCTGGTTCCTGTTCTAATTTATTACTGGAGGGAATCTGGTTCCCTCTTTTTTCCATCTTCCCATCATTGCTCTTACTATTGTTACTGTCCCTGTACTGTGTGTAATTCAGTATTGTCTAGCTTGTAATAATAAAAATGGTGTTATCTAGAATGAAAGGGTGAGAGGAGAGGGAAAGTAAAGAAGGTAAAGAAAAAGGGAAAAACAAACAAATAAACATTTGAAAAAGCAAACAAACAATAACAAAAAAAAACAGTGCCAAAGAAATAAACAGGGAGAGATAGTGTACTAATCAATGGTAAGCTAAACAGGCATTAGAGAGACAGAGAGAGGATTAAAAAAAAAACCCAAGTTCAAATGCAATAAAGTTTCAGTCTTAGTAATTTTGGTGTTAGTCCCTCAGCCTCCAATCCTGGAGATAGTGTCTCAGAAGTCATTTGGTTATTGTCTCATCAAAGGGGAAAAAAAAACAAAAAACAAAACAAAAATCCCAAGTTCAAATAGAATTTGAATCCTTCAGCTTCCAATTCTAGTTCAGTCATTGTCTCATCAAAGGAAGAGAAATAAAGGAAAAAAAAAAAGAGTCAGGAGACAGCTTTGTGAATGGCTATCTGAGGCTTTGGCTCACCTGCCGGCTGCTGTCATCCAGCTGTTGCTGGAGGCTTTATTGATTGCAGATCTCAGGAATGAGCTTAACACCCACCTAGCCCCACAGGCTTTGTTTATTTAGAGTTCTCCTGGGCACAACGGCCACTGTTACTAGCCTTCCCTTCTGCAAGAACACTGCGGGAGGTGATGCTACACCTGCCTTCTCTGGCCAGCGTGTTTATTTACAGATCGTGTGGGAAGTGTCCCTTCCCCGCTGTCCAGTGGAACCCTCCTCACAACACTGTTACAAGCTTTCTCTCTCCAAGGTTGCTGGGTGGGGGTCACCACTCCTGCCTTCTCTGGCTGGCTTGTTTATTTATAGTTCTATGAGGGATTGCCCCTCCCCCACTATTCGGAGCTCAGGGCTCCCTGCCCTCTTTGTTACATGTCTTTTTGTTGTTGTTATTATTTATTATTCAGGTTTTTTTCTCTTTTTTCCCTGGATGGGGGTCAGTCTGTCCAGGGGGCTATGCTGATCTGTCCCAGGGTTGTTTGTAGGAGTACCACATGCTGCTTAGCTCACCTGGTGGTCTGCCTCTCTTGAGCTGGTAGGAGCTGGTGTCTGGCAGTGTGGGAGCCCTCCTGGTTTCTCTGTTTAACGTGGCGTGGGGATGCTATGCATGGGCTGGAGGTGTGGAGGTGTCAAAGTTTTACCTCTTCATAGTGGTTTTTCCTGCAAGGTGTATCTCCAGCGTCTCTCCAAGATTTTACTTTAGGAAGCACACTTTCTGCTTCCTCCCTCTAGTTGCCATCTTGGAATCCAGCAATATGGTTTTTAAGCACACACAGTAAAGCACATTTTATCCCAGAATCACAAGGATTCATTATTATAATTTATAAGATTAATAGATAACGTGTAAAAATTGTGATTATCCCAAATTATTCTAAAATAGTTAATGAAATTTTAAAATATTTTCTAAATAAAAATTACCATGAATAGGGGTAAAATGTATCTGTCAGAAACATAGAACAAATCTTATATTCAAAGTTTTGGTTAAAATAATTTTCATTAAAGTCAGAAGACAAGGATGCAAGTAGCTAGGCAAAATTGTCTGGAGCTCTTGTCTCCTTCATTAAGAGAACAAAAAGAAACATAAGAGAAAGTTATCATTATTTGCAAAAAATAGTATGTAATATAACTAAAGCAACTGAAAACTATTACAATTAATAAATGACCAATAAAGTTATAGGATATACACAAACAAAAAAGTCTATATATTACTAATAATTAATTTAAAGAGGTTATTGAAAAGGGATTCTAAATAACCTGGCAAACAATAAACTTAGTAATAAATCTATTAAGAAATTCATAACACCTATGAAAATTAACTGAACAAATCCATGTGCTCATCAGACAGTTTTAGTAGCCTGTAATCCCAGCATTTAAAGGCTGAGGCAGAAGCATCACAAGTTTAAGGCCAGCCTGGTCTACATAGTGAGATCCTGCCTCAAAAACAAAATATATAATCATCTTAAATAGACACAAAAAAGGCATTCAACATCCTGCTGGAGGTATGGCTCAAGTGGTAGAGTTCCTACCCCGTAAGCTCAGGGCCCTGAGTTCAAACCCCAGTATTGCAATAAATAAATAACAATATTCAACATCCTTTCATGATAAACAAAACTCTCAAAAACTTAGATTTGGAAAGAATGTTCTTCAACGCAATAGAGGTCATAGATGACAAGCTCGTAGCTAATATCATACTCAATGGTGAAAGGTTGAAAGCTTTTCTTCTGAGATCAGAGATATCTACTCTTGTCACTTCTATTCAGCATAGTACTGGAAGTTCTAGTCAGAGAAATTAGGCATCCAAATTAGAAGGGAAGAAGTTAAATTGTCCCTGTTTGCAGATGACATCTTTCACAGAGAAACCCTAAAGACTCTAGCGATTAGAACTGATAAACTTAGTAAACTGCATAATATAAAATCAGCATACAAAAATCAATAGTGATCCTATACACAAACAGCAAACCATCTGAAAAAGGGATCAAGAAAATAATACTATTTATGGCAGCTACAAAAAAATACTTAGGAAGAAACTTAACCAAGGAAATCTGTACACTGAAAACTATAAAACATTGATGAAAGATATTGAATAAGACACAAATAAATGGAATATTCTATTTTCATTGATCAGAAGACATCATATTGTAAACATATCCATACTATATAAAGCAATCTACAGATTCAATGCAATCCCTATCAAAAATTCCAATGACATTTTCTTTACAGAAATAGAAAAGAATCTACAAATTCATATGGAGCCACAAAAGACTGTGAATAACCAAAGCAATCTTGAAGAAAAAAGAACAAAATTGAGGGCACTATGCCACCTGATTTCAAAATATACTATAAAGTTGTAATAATCAAAACAGCATGATGCTAAGGGAAAACAGACACTTAGACCAATGGAACAGAATAGAGAGCCCAGAAATAAAGCCATGTATTTTTCACAAAGATGTCAAGAATATGGAATGGGTAAATTGTGTTGCCTTCAATAAGTGGTACTGGGGAAACTGCTTGTCCACTACAGAAGAAGGAAATTGAACCCTTATCTCACCACATATACAAAAATCAATTCAAAATGGATTAAAAAAATTTAATGCAAAACCTGAAACTGTGAACCTAGTAGAAGAGAACACAGCAAAAAGCATGCAGTTTGAACTGGGGTTTGAACTCAGGGCCTCACACTATTTAGGCAGGAGCTCTACCACTTGAGCCATTCCACAATCCCTTTCTTATGTTGGGTATTTTCAAGGCAGGGTCTCACAAATTGTTTGTTCAGAACTGGCTTTGAATCATGATCCTCCTGATCTCTGCCTCCTGAGTATCTAGGATTACAAGTGTGAGCCACCAGTGCCTGGCACAAAAAGCTTTTTGACATTGATCTAGGCAAAGATTCTTTTGGACATTATCCCAAAAGCACAGGCAAAAAAGAAAAAATAGACAACCTGAACTACATCAAACTAAAAAGCTTTTTTTTTTCCTCGTGGTAGTACTGGGGTTTGAACTACGGACCTACACTCGCTAGGCAGATGCTCTACCATTTGAGCCACTCCGCCCACAAACTGAAAAGCTTCTGCACAGCTAAGGAAACAACTGAGTGAAGAGACAACCTAAAGATTGGGAGAAAATATTTACAAACCATACATATAATAAAGGGTTAATTCTAAAGTATGTAAGGAATTCAGACTTCAATAGCAAGAAAATAAATGCCCTGGTTAAAAATAGGCAAAGAACCCATTTTTTTTTCTTTTCTGAAAAGAAGACATACAAATGGCCAGCACACATACCAAAAAAAAATAAAAAGAAAGAAATGCTCACTGGATTGGATGGTGGTTCTATTTTTAGTTTTTGAGGGACTTCCATATTGCTTTCCGTACCAGTTGCTCTAATTTACATTCCCATCATCAGTGTAGAAGTGTCCTTTTCCCCACATCCTCACCAGCATTTGTCATTGTTTGTGTCATTGATGACAGCCATTCTGACTGGGGTGAGATGGAATCTCAGTGTAGTTTTGATTTGCATTTCCTTTATGGCCAAGGATATTGAACATTTCTTCATGTGTTTATTGGCATTTGAACTTCTTCTTTTGAGAATTGTCTGTTCAGTTCATTTGCCTATTTATTTAGTGGGTCATTGGTTCTTTGGGAGGTTAGTTTTTTGAGCTCCCTTTATATTCTAGTTGTTAATCCCTTGTCAGATGTACAGCTGGCAAAGATTTTCTCCCACACTGTAGGCTGCCTCTTCAGTCTGGTGACTGTTTTCTTTGCTGAGCAGAAGCTTTTTAGTTTCATGTCTCATTTGTCAATACTTTGTCTTAATTGCTGAGCTATTGGATTCAATTCATAAAGTTATTACCTAAGCCTATGTGGCCCAGTGTGTTCCCTGTTTTTTCCTGGCATAATTTCACTGTTTCAGATCTTACATGAAGACCTTTAATCCATTTTGGATTGATGCTAGTACAGATGAGACCTAGTTTCAGTCTTCTGCATGTGGAAATACAGTTTTCCCAGAACCATTTGTTGAAGAGACTGTCTTTTCTCTAATATATATTTTGGGCACAATTGTAGAAAATCAGACAGCTGTAGTTAGTTGCATGGGTTTGTGTCAGGGTCTTCTATTTCATTGGTCTTCATGCCTGTTTTTGTGCCAGTACCATGCTGTTTTTATTACTATAACTCTGTAGTACAGTTTGAAATCAGGTATTATGATAACTCCAGCATTGTTCTTTTTTGCTCAGGATTGCTTTGATTATTCTAAGTCTTTTGTGCTTCCATATGAACGTTAAGATTGACCTTTCTATCTTGGTAAAGAATGTCATTGGGACTGAAAGAATGTACTCCAGGATTTGATAGAGCCACTTGCACACCCATGTTTATTACAGCACTAGTGACAATAGCCAAGCTTTGGAAATAGCTCAGATACACCATGACTGATGAACAGATTAAGAAAATGTGGTATATATATATATATATATATATATATATATATATATATATATATATATATATACCACATTTTCTTATATATATATATATATATATATATATATATATATATATATATATATACAATGGAGTTTTATTTAGCCATAAAGAAGAATGAAATTATGCTGTTTGCAAGTAAATGGATGGAACTACAGAACTTCATGTTAAGTGAAGTAACCCAGGCTCAAAAAATCAAAGGTTGCATGTTTTCTCTCATATGTGGAAGCTAGACCTATAAGTTAAATGTATGTATAGAAACACATATTATCATATATATATATATAGAGAGAGAGAGAGAGGGAGTGAGAGAGATAAAATTATATTAGTGAGTCATCTGAAGGGGTTACAGGAAGTAGGAGAGATAATATTGAAGTAACCCATTCATATATAAATATAATATAATGCATTATATAGTAAGCTATTGAATATTAGGGGAGCATGGTGATAGAGAATGAGTAAGTAATGGGGGAGGGAGTTAATTTGATGTATACATACCTGAAGTACCAAGGCAAAAATCCCCTTAGACTATCAATATAACCTTAATTTTTAAAAATGAAGGCAGGACAGGAGGGAAAAATAAATCTTTTACAGGAGCAGGTTGCAGTGGGAAGGAGTTGGCACAAGGAAAGGAGAATGACCATGTATATGGTGGGTGTATTTTATATCCATATATGAAAATAGAAGAATGAAATCTGTTGAAATTGTTTTAGGATGGGGGAGAAGAGAAAAGGGAGAACATTGGAGTGGGTAAATCCAACTAAGATACATTTTAAACACATATGTAAATATCACAATGTATCCCACTGAACAATAATTATATGCTAATAAAAATTTTAATGGTCAACATCACTAGTCATCAAGGGAATGTAAATTCAAAGCACATAATACTATTCACATTGATTAGAATGGCTATTATCAAAAAGATGAAAGGTAACAAGTATTGGTATTGTTGGTAAAAATGGAAATTGGTACATCCATTAGGGAAAAACTTAAAAGTAGAACTATATTATATGAGCCAGCAATCCCACTACGGGGTATATATCCTAAGGATGTGAAACCAGTGTATCGAAGAGACATTTGTATTTCCATGGTCATTGCAGCACTGTTCACACTAGCCAAGAAATGGAATTGGTCTAAGTGTCTACCAACAGAGAAATGGAAAAAGAAAATGTGGTAAATATACACAATAGTGTATTATTCATCCTTTTAAAAAAGGAAATTCTGTCACTTGTGCCAGTATAGACAAACCCGAAGGACATTATATTTAATAAAATAAACCAGACACAGAAAGTCAAACACCATGTGATCTCACTTATGTATGGAATGTAAAAAAGTTCGTGGGAAAAGAGAGTAAAATGGTATTTAACTCTAGGCTCAGAGGTAGAGGTCTCTCAGTTAGGGAGACGTTGGTGAAAGAACACAAAATTTCAGAGAGCAGGAATAAGTTCAAATCTGTTATACATCATGGTTATTGTAAATAATAGCAATATGTTGTATGTTTGAAAATTTCTAAGAGATTTTCATTGCTCTCATCATAAGCAGTAAGTATGTGAGTGCTATAGCTTAGATCTGGAGTGTACCCCAAAAGCCCATGTTTTGAAGGCTTGATCCCCAGCCTGTGGTACTATTGGGAAGTGGTAGAACCTTTAAGAGGTGAGGCCTAGCTGGGGGAAGTTAGGTCATCCCCTTAGAGAGGATATTTGGACTCCAGCCCTTTCTGGTCTCTCTCTGCATTCCGGCTGCCAGGATGTGAACAGACCTCCTCCACTACATGCTCTTGACATTGTGTATTGTGCTATCACAGGCGTAAAGCACCAGGACCAAGCAACCATGGACCAAAATTTTTGAAACCATAAGCCAAAATAAATCTCTCTTTCTTGTAAGTTGATTATCTCGGGTATTTTGTCACAGTGAGAGAAAGCTGACTAACATAGTAAGGCAATATATATGTTAACAATTAGTTTGATTTGTAGCTACTCTACAATATATACATACATCAAAACATGTCACACACACATTATATATATACAATTATATACATACAATTATATATATACAATTTTTACTTATTGATTTTAAAAAATTTTATAGAACAGCTTCCTTCCCTTAATAATGTCTTTCCTTTCCTTCTTCTTTTTTACCTCAGATCTTCATAAAGGCAGCCAGATAGCAGTTGAAAAGAACAAACCAATCCTATAAAGTATCCCATAGATTCCTAAATAGTTCAATGTAAATGCCAAATACAAAAGAAAACACAAATATTAGGCACCAATCCCTCCTCCTGAGTTATAGCCCAGCCAAACGGAGACATCTGCAGAAATAATAGCAGCATTGGAGCTTGGAATCATGCACTTAAAGGAATGAAGCAAAAAAGGAAATTTAGCTATCATTTTACAGTTCTCCCCTGAAATCAACTGAGTCTACTTAGGGCCAAGTCTCTGTCATAATGACAAGGTCCTGTCATTATGAATTTAGTGTCAAGTCATTGGTGGATTTGATGACTCCATAACAAATATGGATCCACCTATTTCATGGCAATTGAGCTCCAGCTGTATCACTTTAAGGAAACATTTGCTCTTCACTGAACATGATATTTATTAAATCAAAATCATATGTGAATTAATTAATTTGTAAGTGTTATCTAATTTCCTAATAGTATTAATGCTGGTTTCCCATAGCAAACGCTCTGAAAAACACTTAATGTATTTTCTACAAGTTTTCCCCCACTCTATTCACTTTTAATTTGTGACAAGTTTCGCCTCACAAAGTGCTTAATCCTATTCAAGTCTTTCTAAATGCACACTGAAGTCTGTTTGTATATTAATTTCTGCTAGAATCACAGACTTCTCCTTCATGTCTCCCCCTAAAGGACCAAAAAGCCCTCTTGAGTGGCTATAAATGTCTCATTATAAACACTTAATTAAAAACTGCGTCACAGTTAGAGCCAATCTGGTCTGCACTTTCATGCCAAAAAGCAAAGTCTTTCAAGCTGTGCATTTTTTACTATTAACTTTCCAGTGTGGCTTTAGAATCTCAATCAATTCTTTAAGAAATGCAAATGTTCTTTCCCCTTTGGCTTAGCAATAGCCACTGGGAAATACGTATGTATAATTCCTTCCTGGCTATGCATGTGCTCTAACAATAATCACAGCTAGAAAGCCAAAGATCTGACAGAGCAAGCTCAACTTTTTCCAACTTGCTGCCAGAGGCCATTTAACTTTCAGCCTGCCACTTGGCTCAGTCAGGTACATAGTGAGAGTGCCTCTGTCAAATACAGGCTGTCCACCGGATTAATCTGTGCACAGATTCTGTTCCCTCAACTGTATTTCCATTCTGCTGATGAGCTCTTGACCAGAGTCCCTCACCATCTGACCCCCATTCCACCCTCTTGCTCAGGTGCCCTTCATGCCCTGCCAAGACACCCCTTCCAGATCCATCATTTGCTTTCTTCCTCATACCAACTAGGTTAGGTTAGAGCTATGTTATCAACATCACTCTCAGTCCCAAAATGACTACTGTGTGCTTCCCTGCCTTCCACTCAGATTCCTTCTGCCCTCAATGTCCTTGTATCCTGGCCATCTCCCACCCATCTTTCTGTGCTCAGTTCAAAAGCCCTCTCCCCAGGAAGTCTTCACCGATTCCTTTCCCCAGTCCCACAACATCATGGACCCTTGTTTATCTTAATGTAGTCAGTCAGTCCTCCTCATCCAGGGGTTCAGCATCTATGGGTTCTCCATGCACAATCAGCTGAAGATCTAAAATATTTAGGGAAAATGTGTCCATAGTAAATATGTACAGACTCTTTTGTTCTCATTATTCCCCAAACAATGCAGTATAACAATTATTTGCATAGCATTGACATGTCTTGGGTATTATAAGTAGTCTACAGATGATTTAAAGTATACAGGAGGATATGGATAGGTTATATGTAAACACCATGCTTCTTTATGTAAGAGACTTGAGCAGTCATAGATTTTGGTATCCACACAGGGTCCAGGGGCCAATTCCCTGTGAATACCAAGGCACGACCATATTTATCTCACAGTATTTAAGTATATTACATAAATATGTGGCTGTCTCCCCGCTAGGCTGTGAGTTTCTTAAAAGTGGGGATTGTTATTCATTCTTGTATCCCAAGGTGCTGACACCATTCCTGGACTCTAACAAATAATCAGTAAATCTTTATGGAACACACAGAAGGTGATATAAATGTAAGAAGCATGAATCTTCCAGCTCTCCCATGCATGTGGAAGCATGTGAAACTATTTATGAAGATGGGTAACTCCTACTTAGAGTAGGCCTGAATTCCTAACCAAAAAAAGAAAGTCAGGAAATGACACCATCATTTAAAGAGCCCCTTTTATCAATTCAGTTTGTGCCTCATGGGACACAGGCATGGGATCACGAAAGTGTGTGTATATATGTGTTTGTGTTATGTATATATATTTTAGTGTACTATATATAGTTATATATGAATATATATGAAGCATGTATGTGATTCTATTCATGTAGTGTCATGGACAGCTGCTCAGGCCTCCAGAACAAGGAAAGAATAAGTTCTTTCTCCTATTAGCTTGTGACTTTCCAGCAATTGGAGTTCAGGATAAGGGTATTGAAAACTAAAAAGAATAAAACAAATAAAGAAAATAGCAGATCCAAAAAAATGACCCCTTAAAAATTCCCCCCATGTAGACAAAAAAAATTGACCTTCCCATACCTGGTTCTCTGTGGTAGTTGGCAGAGCTCAGAGAACTCAATCAGTAGAAAACCCCTACATCTTATTTCCATCCCAGCCTCCTCCCCACAAAAGACTTTTCCTATCTGTTAACTGATAACACTGACCTTCCCTGTCAATCTTCAGATAAAGATGCTAATAAGCAATACTGATGTGAAAGAGGGTGAAACCAAAGGGAGAAAAAAATCACATCAGGGTTTTCCCTGAACTGCACCTTTGTCTCCACTGAAAATGCCTGACAACTGCTTTGCACTCCTGAGCCTTGAATGGTGACAATGATCTAGAGCAGTCATTTCAAAGTGGGTTCCCCTGTAACACTGTGGATGACAGGGAGACTCACCCTCCCCTTCAACCTGAAACTGCCAGCTTTCTTCTGTTTAAAAGCTGGGCTCCTGTGGGAGATTCTGTTTGAAGGAAGAGTTCTATAGCTAAAAAGAACTTGAAACAAACAGAAAGACCAGTGCAGAAAATGAGGTCATTTTTTCTGAAGAATTCCACCTGGATTTTATAGAAATGAAAGGGCCTCAGAATGTGACCCATCAGGATGGGAGAAAACCTGTAGCTCCTCCTCAGTACAGTGTAAGAGAATGAACACCAGAATTAGAGGCCAGAGGCCATGTTGTGGACCTAATTGTGACTCACCTGGTGGATGTGACCATCTGCCTGGGATGTGAGATTCCCAGGGTCCATGAGGGCAGCACACCTGCTTTGTACATCATGAAATCCTAAGGACCTAGTGCAATGCCTGAGAGATGATGTCTATCCAATAACTAGTTATTGAACACAAGTGAGCAAAGCTTCTTATGCTTGTTTCAGAAATTCTGGATTCTCTTGTCCAAGACAGTCTGTCTACACTTCAGTGTTTTCATCAAGAAAACAAGAATAACAGCAATAGTTATGCCAGAGAGTGTTTAAGGATTAAGTAAAATAATTCATGTAAAGTTCTTAAGTATAATGCCTTACATTAAAAGACATCTAATAAGTATTATTGTTTTTATAATTAATATTACTAGTACTCTGTATTATTCCATCCTCACAAAACAAGCATTAAAGCCTCATTTCATGAAGAATTGGGAGCTCAGAAAGCTTAATAAACTTGCTTGATATCACACCAATAATAAGCAGAGTAGTGATGTTAAAACTAGGCTATTTATCACAAGGCAAACAATCTTTTCTCTGCCTCAGTTCTAGCACTTCCAGAAGCCTTGCTCCACTAACCCCTGCCCAGCCCCTCTTGCATTGTCTCCCAGAGGGATGCAGGTGTGAGCAGGAAACTTACCTGGCACATTAAGACTGGAACCCAGAGTACCTCTCCTCTTCATGAGTCTGCAGGCTGTGGGGACTGACATTAACCCCATGAGAGACAGAGAGAGGGACACTCCTTGGATTTCAAAGACAAACATGTCACCTACCCATAGAAAGTTAGATCTTGTTAGATCAAGAAGAATTAACCTAGAAGGTAACACACATGCACAGGAAATTAATGTGAGTCAACTCCCTGTATAGCTATCCTTATCTCAACCAGCAAAAACCCTTGTTCCTTCCTATTATTGCTTATACTCTCTCTACAACAAAATTAGAAATAAGGGCAAAATAGATTCTGCTGGGTATTGAGGGGGTGGGGGGAGAGGGAGGGGGTGGAGTGGGTGGTAAGGGAGAGGGTGGGGGCAGGGGGGAGAAATGAACCAAGCCTTGTATGCACATATGAATAATAAAAAATAAAAAATTTAAAAAAGAAAAAATAAATTAAATTAAAAAAAAATAAAAGAAAGTTAGATCTTAGAGTCTGCATTTTGAATTGATTTCATTTCTATGCCATTTTGTGTCTAATCTTATTTTTTTTTCAGCTTTTTCTGATTCATATGTGTACTTGTTAGTTACCTTAAGCCATATTAGGAATAAGGGAGGAGTAGCATAAATAGGCTAGCAAAGTGCAGAGGGCACTCTGCACACGAATTCACGAATGCCCCAGTGAAATAAAAATGGGCTAGAGGAAATTTCAGCCATCCTCCCATCTTATGGATCCTAACATGGCCCTGCTCAGTGCCGGGTAAGTAACCCAGGACAGCCACACACCCCAAACTGCCTTTCTCAGTTTAAAAAACTGAATGAGCTGCCAACTGTCCTGGACATCAGGCCTCAATGACAAACAGGAAATGAGTGACAAGAGGTTTAGAAGCCTAACCCTGTAAACAGCACAACCTGGAAGCCAAATCAATGGCACAGGGCTGGGCAGAAGCTGGGAAAATGTCCTGGAAAACCTTTTTTTACAAGGTCCCCATCTGCCTGACAGCCACCAGTCTCCTTGCTGGCAACAGCAGTAGAAACAGGGCTATCTTGTTCCTAGTGCCCCATCTCAAAGGATGAGATTTAGTTTCCAGAATGATATGGAAGAAGAGGAAAATGAGGAAGAAGGAAAAAGGTGAAGAGAAGAGGAAGAAGGAGGAGTAGGAGAAGGAGGAGAAGAAGAAGGAGAAGAAAGAAGAAGAAGAAGAAGGAGGAGGAGGAGGAGGAGAAAGAGGAGGAGGAGGAGGAGGAGGAGGAGGAGGAGGAAGAAGAAGAAGAAGAAGAAGAAGAAGAAGAAGAAGAAGAAGAAGAAGAAGAAGAAGAAGAAGAAGAAGAAGAAGAAGAAGAAGAAGAAATACCACATCTCTACTGTAGCTTCAAGGCCCCAGAGGGTCCAGTCCCTGCCCACTTCCTTGCCCTGATGGCTTATAAGTCACTTCAACTTTTCCCCTCCTTCTGTCAGATGCACACTTTAGTTTCTCCTTATCTACATCTTCTGATTCCCTGTGATTTTTATAGTGTGGCCATTGAGGTTTACTTACATTTTTAAATAATTATTAAAATACATTCATTAAAAATTTGTGTGTTTTATTAAATTTGCAAAATATAGGTAAGGAAAAAGAGGGAAAAGTTTTATAATCCCACTGCCTAAACATAGCCATTTTTATTTTGGGTTTAATATGCCAATTTTTAATTTCTTTACATAAATTTAATTTTAAAAGGTGAAATCACACATTATGCACACTTGGGTTCCTTCCACCTTTTGCGCTAACATTGCATCTTAAACATTTTATAACACTCTCTCAGAATTGTTTTAATCATGTCATAATATTCCATTGCCTGGAGTCACCTTATTTTATTTAACTATTTCCCTCATACATAGACTTCCAGTTTTTTACTATGATAAAACAAGATAAATATAGTTGTGCAGGTGATTTGATTTTATTTTTCAAGAGTTTTAAATTTTATTTATTTATTTTTATTACAGTACCTTAATTGTAGGAAACTTAAATATATATACATGGATATATATATATATATATGTACATATATATATATTAAGAAAACTTAAATATATATACATGGATATATATACGTATATATACATATATATGCGCATATATCCAAAGACATTACTGCAATTGAGGGACTATTTGGGGGAAGAAGGAAGGGAAGGAGGGAAGGAAACGACTGGGGTGGAGGAATAATGCTGAAATCCATTGTGTATATGTATGAAGGTGGCACAAGGGAACTCGGTTGAAAAATAGAGGGGAAGGGGTACAGGAAAAAGAGAGTGATAGAGGAGGTTAATCTGAACAATGTACAATACATACATGTGTGAAACACAATGGTTTAACCCTTCTGTACAATTAATATAAACCAATAAAATTTTTATTACCATATATTAATTTACAAAGCAATGAGCTTCATTATGACATTTTATGCATGTATATAATATATTTTTATTGTATTCACCCCCACTTACCATCTTTTATCTCCTTTCTCCTCTCACTGGTCCCAATAGTCTCTGTTTTACTTTCATGTCTTTAAAAAAATATCTAGATTGTGCATGTGAGAGAAAACATGCAATGTTTGTCTTTCTGTGTCTGGCTTATTTTGGTTAATGTGATGATCTCCAGTTCCATCCACTTTCCTGTGAATGAAATAATTTTTCTCTTCTTTATGTCTAAATAGTATTCCATGTGTGTGTGATTGTGTGTGTGTGTGTGTGTGTGTGTGTGTATCACATTTTCTTCATCCATTCATCCATTGATGAGCACCTAGACTGATTCCATAACTTGGCTATTGTGAAAAGCACCACAAAAATATGGATGTACAGGTAACTTTATAGTATGCTGACCTGGATTTCTTAGGGTATATGTCCAGAAGTGGTATAGTAGAATCACACAGCAGCTGTATTTTTAGTTTTTTGAAGAGCCTCCATATTTATTTCCGCAGTGACCAGACTAATTTACATTCCCATCAATAGTGTATAAGGGTTTCTTTTTCCCTGACACAGTATTGGCATTTGTTGCTGTTTGTTTTCTCGAGGATGGCCATTGTGACTGGTGTTATATGGAAACTCAATGTAGTTTTGATTTGCATGGATAAGGATGATGAACATTTTTCATTCATGTGTTTATTGGCCATTTGTGCTTCATCTTTTGAGAACTGTTTGTTCAATTTATTTACCCATTTATTGATTAGATTATTTGTTGGGTTCTTTTATGTCCTAACATATCAATCCCCAGTCAGATGACTAGCTTGCAAAGACTTTCTCCTATTCTTGTAGGATGCCTCTTCACACTGGTAATTGTTTCTTTTGCCATGCAAAACCTTTTTATTTTGATACAATCCAACTTTTCAATTCTTGCTATTATTTCCTGAGCAGTTGGGAGTCCTATTTAGAAAGTCATTGTCAATTCCTATGTCTTGAAGAATTTCCCCTTGAGTTTGTGTAGTAGTTTCAATGTTTCAGACTTTACTTTGAGGTCTTTGATCCATTTTGAATTAATATTTGTACAGGGTGAAAGATAGGGATCTAGTTTCAGTCTTCAACATGTGGACATCATTTTCCTAGCACCATTTGTTAAAGATGCTCTTTTCTCCAATGCATGTTTTTGGCACCTTTGTGAGAATCAGATGTCTATAGCTGTTTGGGTCTGTTTCTGGGTCTTCTGTTCCATTGGTCTACACATCTGCTTTTATGCCAGTACCATGCTGTTTTTGTTGCTATGACTGTATAGTAATTTGAGGTCAGCTATCATGATACCTTCAGCACTGCTCTTTTTGCTTAGAATTGCTTTGGCAATTTGTGATCTTTCATGCTTCTATATCAATATTAAGGTTGTTGTTTTTTTCTAGTTCTGTGAAGACTGTCATTGGAATTTTTATTGGGATTGTATTGAATCTAAAGATCACTTTTGGTAAGAGGACATTTTGGCTATACTAATTCTGCCAGTTAGTGGACATTAGGAGGTCTTTCCATCTTTTAGTATCTTCTTGATTTCTTTGTTTAGTGTTTTATGGTTTCATTGTGGAGATTTTTTACCTCCTTAGTTACGTTTATTCCAAGTTTTTAAAAACTATTTTGAGTAGGATTGCTTTCCTGATTTTTTTTCTCAGCTTGTTCATTGTTGGTATATAGTAAAGACTGATTTTTATGTTGATTTTGTATCCTGCTTCTTTGTCAAAAGTGTTTATCAGATCTGAGTTTTTTTGTGAAGTCTTTAGGGTCTTTTAAGTATGGGATCATATCATCTGCACATAAGGATACTTTGACTTCTTTCCTGTTTGTACCCCTTTTATTTCTCTTGCCTGACTACTCTAGCTAAGAACTAAAGCACTATATTGAATAAGGGTAGAGAAAGTGGGCACATCTTTGGGTTTTTTTCTGATTTTGGTGGAAATGTTTTCAGCTTTACCCCATTCAGTATAATGCTGACTATAAGTTTGTCATATTTTTTTGTCAGTACTGGGTTTTGAACTCAGGACTTCATTCTTGCTAGGCAGGTCCTCTACCCTTTGAGTCACTCCACCAGTTCTTTTCTGAACTGGGTGTTTTCAAGATAGGGTCTCACAAACTATTTTCCCAGAGATCAGAAGGATCTCTGCCTCCCGAGTAGCTAGGATTATATGCACAAGTCACCAGTAAGTATCCCAGCTAGGTTTGTCATACATAGACTTTAATGTGTTGAATATGATATTTCTAGTTTCCTCTGGAGCTTTTATTGTGAAGGGGTGTTGAGTTTTGTCAAAGGCTTTTTCTGCATCTACTGAGATGATCTTGTGATTTTTGTACTTGATTCTGTTTATGTAGTGTACTGTGTTTACTGTGTTTATTGATTTACATATGTTGAACTGTCCTTGAATCCTGGAATGAAACCAATTTGATCATGGTGTGTGATCTTTTTAATGTGTTGTTGGATTCAGCTTGCAATTATTTTAGTGAGGTGTTTTGCATTGACATGCAAGGAAATTGGGTTACAGTTTCCTTTTTTATTCTATCCTTATTTGGTTTTGGTATCAGGGCTATACTGGCTTTGTAGAATGAGTTTGGTAGCAGTCCTTCCATTTCTATCTTATGGAGTAGTTTCAGGAGGATTTGTGTTTTTTCTTTAAGGATTTAGTACAATTCAGCAACGAATCCATCTGGTTCTGAGGTTTTCTTTTTTGGGAGACTCTTTATTTCTGCTCCATTGCTTGTAAGAGATCTGTTTAGTTTGTTTATATCCTCAGTGGTGGTAGGCTATATACGTCTAGAAATTTAACCTTTTCTTGTAGATTTTTCAATTTATTGGAATATAAGTTTTCAAATATTTCCTAATGATCCAAAGGATCATTAGGATATCTGCTGTGTATTCCCTTTTTCATCTCTAATTTTATAAATTTGTGTGGTTTTTTTTTCTTTTTCTTTTGGTTAGTTGGACTAAGGGTTTGCAATTTTGTTTGCCCTGTCAAATAACCAACTCTTTGTTTCATTAATTCTTTCAATCATTCTTTTAGTCTCAATTTCATTAATTTCTGTCCATTCTTTGTTATTTCTTTCCATACACTAATTTGGGTTTTGATTTGTTCTTATTTTTCTGTGACCTTGAGGTACATCATTATTACATTTATTTGAGAGCTGTCTGATTTTTTAATGTAGGTACTTATAGCTATAAGCTTCCTTCTTAGAAGTGCTTTTGTTATTTCCCAAGGGTTCTGGTAAGTTGTATTTTTGTTTTCATTTGATACTAGGAATTTTCAAATTTCATCCCTTACTTCTTCAATGACCTCTTGATCATTCTAAAGTGTATTCTTCAATTACCATATGTTTGTATAGTCACTATAGTTTCTAGTTTTATTCCATTATGATTTGATAAGATACAAGAATTAATTTTAATTTTTTTGTATTTGTTAAGACTTGCTTTATGGCCTAAAATGTGATCATTTGGGTAAAGTTAAATGGGCCACTGAGAAGAATGTGTATTCCACTCAAAACAGCTTTTACATGGAGTATTTCTAGATGTCTGTTAAGTCCATTTGATGCCTGGAGCAATTTAGCTGTGAAGTTTCTTTGTTAATTTTTTTGTCTGGATGATCTAACTGTTATGACAGTAGGATATTGAAGTCACACACTATTATTGCAATGCACCCACATGTCTCTTTCTGTCCAGCAGTGTTTATTTTATAAAATTTGGTGCACCAACATTCCATGTGCATGTATTTGTGATTATTATATCTTCTTGTTGTATCTCTCCCTTTATTAGTATATAGTGACTTTTTTATCTCTTTTGACTAATTTTAGCCTTAACTCTATTTTGTCTGATGTGGGTATAGCTAGTTCTGCTTCTTTTTGAATTCCATTTGCTGGATATATTGTATTCCTACCCTTTCATTTTCAGCCTGTATGTGTCTTTGACACTGAAGTATGTTTCTTGCATACAACAATTGGATCTTGATTTTTTTTTCTTTTTCATCCAATCACCCAGTTTGCATCTTTTAAATAGAGATTTAAGCCCATTTATATTTAGTGTTATTATTGAGAGGTATTTGCTGATTTCTGTAATTAAGGGTTTTTTTTCATAGTTGATTTGAGTACTGTTTTTTCTTTTCTTTTTCCCTTATTCATTTTGGGAATTTGCTGGTTTACTGAGATTAACATGCTTGATTCTTTCCTAATTCTCATTTGCTCATCTATTCCTCTCATGAAATTCATTCTTTCCTGAGCCCTCAGTTTGTTACTATCTTTCTTCCTCATCTGTATCCAAGATTCCTTTCAGTATCTTCTACAATGCTGGCTTAGTAGTCAAGAGTTACTTTAGTTTGTCCTTATCTTGAAAGATGTTTATTTCTCCATTCATTTTATTTTAATTAACTAATTTTATATGCTTTTAGTATATATTAATTGTGCAAAGAGATTTCATTGTGATATTTCCATACATGCATGTCATATTCACCCCCTCTATTACTCTTTCTTTGCCCTCCCCTTTTTTATATTTTTAATAGGTTTCATTATTCTATTTTCATACATACACATAATATAATTTTGCTGGATATAGTAATCTGGTTGTAGCTATTTATGCTCAGGGCTTAAAATATATCATTACATGCTTTCCTGGATTTTAGGGTTCTGCTGAGAGGTCTGATGTAATTTTGATGAGTTTGTCTTTGTAAATAAGTTTTCTTTTGCAGCTTTCAATATTCTTTCTTTGTTCTCTAATCTTCACATTTTAACTATAATGTGACATAGAGAAGCTTTTTCGGTCATGTTTATTTGGGATTCTAAATGCCTCTTATACTTGTATCTTTTCCTAGATTTGAGAAATTTTCTGCTATAATTTCACTGAATAGATTTTCTACACATTTACTTTGTATCTTAGCTCCTCCTACACCATGGATTCTAGATTTGGTCTCTTGATCATGTCCCAAGTTCTTGGATGTTGTCATTCTTGCTTTTTTTCTTATTTCTGTCTGAATGCAATATTTCCTTGGCCTTGTCTTCAATCTCTGATATTCTTTCTTCTGTTTGAGCTAGTCTATAGGTAATCCTTTCCACTGTGGGTCTTTTTTTTTTTATTTGTTGAGTTTTTCATTTCCAGCATTTCCATGTTTTCCCCCATAATCTCAATTTTTGTGGAATTTCTCATCCACATTACTGATTTGCTGTCAAGAATTGAATTGAATTGACTTCCTTCCTTCATCTGTTTGGTTTGAATCCTATTTGAGGTCATCAATCATTTTAAAACTAGACTTTTGAATTTTTTGTCATTTTTACCCCTTCAGAATCTTTGGATTCAGTTATTGAGAAATTGTGCGAATTTGCAGAGCATATTGCCTTGAGTTTCCATATTTTTTTCTGGTTTTGATTTGCAATTTGTGCATCTGTTGGGACGGTTACCTCTTTCAGTTTTTTTTCTTATGGGAGTCTTTTTAATGGGCAGCATATTCTTGGTATCACAATCTCTTCTACAGAGTCTAGACTACAGCCTCCCCCACTTCCCCCAATATAATCGCTCTTGGCTTCTCTTTACAAAGTGGCTTGTACATCTGTGTCTGTAAATCTGAATCCAAGTTAAAACCAGTTTCCTGGGTCCACATTGATTTTTGGGGTGTTTTTTTGCTTAGACAGTTGAGAGTGGGAGGTCTGCTATCTTGTTTCAGATTTGTGAAGATGTAAGAAAGTACTGGGTATCTCAAATCTGCCATCTTCTCTTCCCATCCACCAAATTATTTTAATCTAAAATTATATATGTACCAATTTCTATCAAAATGGGTTCATCAAATACTCTTTAACAGGACATAGGGCTTTAAAATAATAATTTAAAGCACACTTGTATCCCAGGAATAAATCACCCTTGAACATAGTGGATAATCCTTTTTAATATACTGTTGAATTCAGTTTCTGAGTATTTTTCTTGCAGGAATAAGATTGAGTTTACTAGTATTTTGTTGAAGATTTTTGCATCCATGACCATGGAAAGATGTTGATGAAAGGGTTCAAAGTTTCAGCTAGATAGGAGGAAAAAGTTTTCGAGATCCATTACACAGCATGGTGATTGTAATTAATAATAATATATTATAGATTTCAAAATTGCTGAGAGTAAATCTCAAATAGTCTAACCATAAAAACTGTAAATATGTAACATGATTTGTATGCTTGTTTTAATCATTCCACATTGTATGCATATATGAAAACATTGTGTTATACCCTATAAACATATTGCAATTATAATTTATCAATGAAATATAAATAAAGCTCCTATAATTCTACAGGTGATAACATTCCTGAAACTTTCTAACTGCAGGCTATGTGCCTCTGCTTGGTACACTTCTCTCCTCTTTGAAGAGAACAATCCTGCTACTCCTGTAAGTTTCTCCTTCCTTCCATCAATTCTGTTATTTCCTGTTAACCCCTCCCCCCCAATTCAGCTTTCATCACTCGGGATTTTGAATGACTTGACTGTATTTCTGGAAAGGCTCCAATCACCACATAGGTTCTTGCCTCTAACTGAAACACAGACTTTGGCAACTATCTGACCAAGTTACCTTGAGCTTCCTAGAAACAGTTTAGGTCTGAATATCTAGTTTAATTGGTGTCAGGGATATTGTAATTTCATGGTAACCAGATACATTTTGTTGGGAGAAGGAGTATTTGCATGCTGCTATCTTCGTCCCCAGAGCCACTGCTACAGGCAGGGATCACACTACTGACTTCTATCAGATCCTGCAGGAAGAAGTCCTCTGGGGCCAATTGTTCTCCACACTGATCCCCTTTATGTGGGAACCAAACCATGCAAGTGAGTCAAAGAGAGATGAAGGTAGCCATACATATGTAAAATTGTGATTTTTCTTTCTTGTACTTCTCCCCTTGGGCTTGTTTGCATAAAGGTAAATTGACTCAATAGACACAATCAGAACTTTAAAAGGGAAATGAAATCAACCCACCAACACCCCTGTCATCATTCCCAAATCATCTTCTTTTCTCTGGCTCTGTACAATAGACTGTCACTTTGTCTTGGTAATGATGCAATATGAAGAATCTGGGTTATTATTCACAGTGCTAAGTGAGCACTAGTCTTAGAGAAGTGCTAAAAGCAATAATGTCCACTTGGTTTAATTTTATTGGGGAACTACAGTATACCAGGTCAATGCACTTGCACTTATTATTAAAGAAGAGCCTTTTCAAAACTAAGTCTTTCATTTTAGCTGCCTACATGAGCCATATTTGTCATACTTAATTTCAACCATGTAGTTATCCTGAAACCAAGGATGCCATTTCTCACCAGGGCATTGCCAACTGTCACCCTGAAATGGATTCTGTAAAACCCTGAGGAGGAATTGTTGGTGGATGGAATCAGACTATGGGCTGATGAGCACCATGTTTGGATGGGGAAGACTTTATTTGAGGAATGAAGTCAAAATGATATCACAGACCTCATAGAGAACTAGTTGCAGTTGGTTTCTTGTTTATACTTATTGTTTTAATAGAAGAGAGGAATGATGTCCAGAAACAGCAGTGGGGAGAAGGAATAATACATACCTGTCTACATGATGTGTGCAAAGTGAGTGAATGACCCACTTTCACCATAGAAGCCTTCAAAAAAGAATCTCAATACCCATTTAATAAATACTTACTCTGCATCTCTAATGTACCAAATCCTGGCCCTAGTTCTTGGAAATCAATGTTTCTATGTAGTTATATTCCTGGAAGATAAGTGTGAGGCAGAACAAAAGTCAGCACCCTTGCAAGCCAGCTGTCAATCAAGCCAAAGAGGATCAGCCAGGTACAGCTAGAACTCTCTGGAATTTGAGGATGTGGAGTCATTTATAGCAAACAATGGTTCAGGGTCAGAGGGAAGAACATTAGCAGAGAAGGAGGAGTGAGGGTCAAGGTGAGGGAACCCAGGAAGTCCTTTCTCCTTCCTTGGTTCTGTTGTTTCTGCAGAGGCTTCTGGCTTCTTTTTTTCTATGCTATATTGCTTAGTCCACACAGTAGAAAATTACTGTTTTCAAAGCCCCAGGATCTTTTTTATGTGTGTCATTCTCTCCAAGGGACCAGCCCAGATTGAGACTGGACACTTACAGCCTTGATTCCAAATTTCCAACTGTAGCTGACTCAGGTCACCCATAGCCAAAGAAAGTGGGTCACAGGGTACATACATGTATAGGACTCTTAGCTTGACAAAAAGAACACTTTCCAGATGGAAGAGTGTTAAGAAATGGGTGACAAGTGAAACAGGAACCCTTATAAACCTCTGGTGGAATGTAAATTAGCACAACCACTATGGAAAGCAGTATGGCGATTCCTCCAAAAACTAGACATAGAACTGCCATATGATCCGGTGATACCATTCCTGGGCATCCACTGAAAAGAATGTAAGACAGGATACAGTAGAGATACTTGTACACTGATGTTCATTTCAGCACTATCACAATAGCCAAGCTCTGGAAACAACCCAGATGCCCTACAACTGCTGAACGGATTAAGAAAATGTGGTATATGTACACAATAGAGTATTACTCAGCCACAAGGAATAATGACGTGGTCATTGATAATAATAATGACATGGTTTGAAGGTAAGTGGATTCAGTTGGAGGACATCATGTTAAGTGAAGTAAGCCAGGCTCAGAAAGACAAAAGAGGCATGTTTTCTCTCATGCATGGAAGAGAGATCCAAAGATCTCTCTTTGGATTCACAAAACAAGCATGATCATACACAAACTCAGAAGTAGAACATGTTTGTAACAGTAGAACTACTCAATGGAACACGGGAAAAGAGGGAAAAGAAAAGAGAATGATAATAATATCACATAACATAAGATGTGAAGGTAGCAGATATAAGGATGTGCATTGAAAGTTGCTGAAAAATGGGCAGATGGGAGGTAAAGGGGTAAGGGAGAGCAATTGAAGGGATTAAACAGCCCAAAGTAAAGCACACCCACAGTGGGTGTGCACATTGAGGCATCTCTTTGAACATCAACTTAAATATTAATAATGAAAACCAGGACTGTAAAATAGGCACAGTGTGTGCAAGGGATGGGGGAGGGTGAAGAAAGGAGATTAATATGGTGGTATAAGGTTGATGAACTTCATATACCTATATGCAACAGAAATAAAAAACCTCTTGTAATTGCTTTGGGTGGGGTGGGAAGGGGTTAAGGGGGAGACACGATGGGGGAAATGTAAATAATGTACAGTGTAAGTCTGACTGGAATTGTCACTTTGAATCCCCCCCCGTATAATGAATATATCCTAATAAAAAATTTATAAAAAGAAAGAAAGAAAGAAATAGGTGACAAGTCTAAAAGGTGTCCTCCCTGAGCCACTTTCCAGGAGTCTAGAGGTTAGGGAGGAGGTCACAAGTCCTCCTCTGTGGAATTTGTATGAGGGCAGATAGTAGAATTAGGACACAATTAAGGCACGATGAATGCCCCCTTCAGACTTTTCTAAAAGCAGAAAAATACCACATATCCTCTGGCCCAATCAGATTAAACTTAATAATACAGAAATAGCTTTATTATTACTCTAATATTTAAAAGAATGAATGTTGGCCTTCTTTCTCCTGAGCAGGTCAATGTTATTCGGCAACATGCTTTAATTTGTAAAGAAAATTTAGTGCATCTTTAATCTAGATGAAAATTAATGTGCATGTAGTGACAAAGTAAAATTTTATAATGTTTTCTCAACCCACTAAGCTTGACATCTGCAGAATTTTCATCTCATTGCTTGGAGATCCTCTTTGTTTCTTAGACACACTATAAAGGCAATCTGTCAAAGTTCAAGCAGTTCCAGGTGTCCCTGAGTTGCTGGGCCTACATCACTTTCCTCATTCCCTGGTGTCAACCTCAAGATCATCCTTGTTATTGATGATGGCAGGTTTGGCCTTTGTCGTCTGATGAATGGAGCCTCAGACCAGACTTATGGATTATAACTTCAGTGGGGCACAATAGAAACTCATATACCTGAATGGATTCTTGGCTTGATTCTTCCTGCCTTGATAGACCATCAACAAGACAAGAGCAAGTACAAGAGGCCTCTCAGGGGCAAAGGGAATAAATCAAGCTTTACTCTTGTACTCATTTACCCCATTCACTTATCAGACCACATTTTCAACATGATATTGAAACAATATCATGCACAGTAAAAATACAGAATTTGGACTCCACTTTCAGGGAGCTTTCTATCCAGTAAAAATGAGGAAGTGATGGGCATCATCATTATGAGTACTCTTGCTAGAGAAGAAGAGGTGTTAGTTCAAAACGTAGGGAATGTACTGACCTGGTTTTTGGGGGAGGTGAGCCAGCCTCCAGGAACAGAGAAACAAAGGATGAGCAGGTGTCAGCTGGTGAGGAGAGTGTGCTTCCTTTTCTAGGTACAGGACATGGCTTCTTAGAGGTGAGAATAAGATGTGTTGGAAGATCTACAAAAGCCCAGGAGCACAAGTGTGGCAGTGACCTGAGCTAGAAAATGAGCCATTTCACGCAGGCTTCATAACTGGCCAAGGAGCCTGGATCTCTCAAAGGCAATGGGTGACACTGAAAGGCTGTGGGTAACAGAGGAGATTCCCCTGCCTTTAAAACCTCCAGGTCCTCCTGAAGGGTCTCCAAGGCTTTATAACAACTTCACAAACTCACTTTTGTAAACATTCCCAGGCTTATGCCCATTTTACCTGTGTGCATGCATTAGAAGTGGATGAAAATGAAATTTTGTGGTCTGGTCCCTTCTCTGGGGTTAGCTGAAGCCATTTCCCAACTTTCTGTCTTTAGACACAGAGTTCCTCCAAACTCTTGGGATGCAAGCCCTGGACTCCAGCTCAGCTCTTGCCTTGGCATGCAAGTCACTTCTATAGAAGCCTATGGTATATTTTTGTCTCTGCTGTCCTGGAAGGAGCTGAGTTACTTTCCTTATGAGGCATGCAGGTACCAGTGTAATTCCTGCAGACTATAAATAGCACAGAGATAGGCACTCAGGCCACAGCTGTCACAATGAGGGTAAGCAAGGATCCCCACAGGGCCCAATATGCTGGAAGCTTACTTGGGTACAGGAGATTATATTCTTCCCTCTGGTGCTGTTTCCACTCAAGTGGCCTTTTTTGCCTCATCTCGCCATTTGCATCAACAATGGAATGAGCTGATGGAGGATAGAGAAACAATAGAGGAAGATTCCAGTTATGTCAGCAAAATCAGTTTATGCACTCTAGGCTGAATGTGCAGAGGATAAGGTGAAGTCCCATTCAATCTAAAGTTTTGTTTCCTGATTGATTTCTCAAGAGCTGAAGGTGTTGGTGGTGATATAGCCAATAATGGGAGCCCTGGAATTAAGTCAAACTGGGCTGGAATCCTAGATCTGTCATTTACTGGCCATGTCAGTGTTTGGCAAATAACCCATTGGCTTCTTCTTCAATAAAGTAGAGACAAGGGTGGCTGTAAAGGTGTTCAATAAGTGATTGTTACTTTTATTAACAAAGTTATATACAATACAAAGTAAGTCATTCTTAGCATAATGACTAGTGGTGGAAAGCAAAGGTTCTAGAGATGCATACTCACATCCCCTAGAATGCTTAAAAGTCTCTGCAGGATGGAAGTGACAGGAGCTTTGCCCCTGGGCTGGCACTTCTCCTTCCCCCTGATTGCCCACTTTGCATTCCCCATGAAGGGTCTTAGCACATGAAGAGGACTTATGTAAGACAAATTGGAGTTATGCTGCCACAACCCCCCAGAGCACATTGAGAGCTAAAGAGTGAATCCAAATCTGAAATTCATCATGTTTGAATGTCCTGTTGAGTGGGCAGCCCTGCCAAAGAAGACAGCCTCAGTCACACCATGATACACTGAAAGAACAGGCTGGCTGCCACCCTAACGCCACCAACAACAGGCCGTTGCCCTCCCGCTGGCCACCAGGCCTGTGCCCCACAGGTCCACCAGGCTGCCACCTGCCAGCCCACCAGGCTGCTGCCTCACCAGGTGACTGCCCCACTGGCCCACAGCCCACCACAGGAGGGCTCCAGCACCACCAGATACTGGCTCCAAACCTGCCTAGGAGATACAGACAAACAGGACTGGATGCTAAAGGAGTAACACCAGAACTACTAAGACTGAAATTCTACTGTTCTTGAACCAGGGTTTTTTTCCCTCTTTTCTTTCCTTTTTTTTCTTTTCTTCAAGTGTGTGTGTGCCTTATTGGCTGTTTGATTGTCCACCATCTCTCCCTGTTGAATTCTTTGGTTCTCCATTTTTTTCTCTTTTTCTTTTTTTCTCCTTCTTTCTTGGTTTTGTTAGTTTTATTATTGTAAGTTAGCTAATACTAAATTACACATAGACCAGGGTCAGAAACAGTACCAAGTGGAATGACGGGAAGATGAAAAAGGAATGGAAACCATTCTCCCCCCTCAAAATAAATTAGTACAGGATTCAGAGGGAAATGAAGAAAACAGATACCCAGATGCAGACTCCAACAAAACAAAGATAAACTATACCAAGGAACCCAACAAAGCCCACAAGAACACTCTGAAAGAAGAAATTCTGCAAGTAAATCAATGAGAATTTCATAGAGATGTTACAAGACATGGTCAACCAAAACATACGGGAGGCACTCAAGAAATTCCAAGACAACAAAAATAAAGAATATGAGAAAACACAAAACAAATAAATGAAGTCATAGGAGCCCTAAATAAACACCAAAATGAAACAGAAAACACCATAAATAGAGAGATAAATGAATTAAGGACAAAAATTGACAATATTAAAGAGGAAGTGATCCATGATATGGAAAACCTCAGAAAAAAGAATGAAACAGAAATACAAAACAAAATGTAAGACCATTCCAACAGACTACAACAAGCAGAAGACAGAATCAGAACTTGAAGATAAAATGGTAATTAAAGGAAAAACTGAAGAACTATTAGTCAAACAACTCAAGACCTGCAAAAGGAATATGCAAGAACTCACCGACTCCATCAAAAGTCCAAACCTAAGAATCATGGGCATTGAAGAAGAAGAAGAGGTGCAAGCAAAAGGAATTAGTAATATATTCAACAAAATAATAACAGAAGGTTTCCCAAATCAAGAGAAAACTATGCCCATTCAGGTACAGGAAGCCTCCAGAACACTGAACAGACCTGACCAAAATAGAACTACCCCATGACATATTATCATTAAAACAACAAGTACAGAGAATAGAGAAAGAATACACCAAGGCTGTAAGAGAGAAAAAATAAATACCATACAAAGACAAACCCATCAAAACCACAGCAGATTTCTCAACGGAAACCTTAAAAGCAAGAAGAGTATGAAGAGTGGTCTTCCAGGCACTGAATGGAATAACTCCAACCCTGGGATACTCTACCCAGCAAAACTATCATTCAAAATAGATGGAGCAATAGAAGACTTCCATGATAAGCAGAAACTAAAACAATATATGACCACCAACCCACCACTACAAAAGATTCTTCAAGGAATTCTGCACACAAAAAGTGAAAGCA
Source organism: Castor canadensis (assembly GCF_047511655.1). Classification (NCBI taxonomy): domain Eukaryota; kingdom Metazoa; phylum Chordata; class Mammalia; order Rodentia; family Castoridae; genus Castor; species Castor canadensis. The sequence continues at coordinate 121,885,339 of NC_133388.1, read as the reverse complement.
AACAAAACCATGAAAGGGCAGGCAATACCAAACCACAGGAGAAGAAAAGGCAAGAAAGTAGAGAGGAACATTGATTCAGCTACATGCAATCAAACCCTTAAACAACAAAGACAACTAAATGACAGGGATCACCACATACCTATCAATCCTAACACTAAGTATTAACAGACTAAATTCCCCCATCAAAAGACACTGCTTGGCAAACTGGATTAAAAAGGAAGATCCAACAATCTGCAGCCTACAGGAGACCCATCTCATCAACACAAACAAGCACTGGCTGAGGGTGAAAGGCTAGAAGAAAATTTACCAAGCCAATGGCCCCCGAAAACAGGCAGGAGTAGCAATACTTATTTTGGGCAAAATAGACTTCAAACTTACCTTGATCAAATGAGATAAAGGACACTCCATACTAATAAAAGGGGAAATAGACCAAAAGGAAATAACAATTATCAACCTATATGCACCAACGTCAATGCACCCAATTTCATCAAACATACTCTGAAGGACCTAAAAGCATATATAGACTCCAACACGGTGGTAGTGGGAGACTTTAATACCCCCCTATCAACAATAGATAAGTCATCCAAATAAAAAATCAATAAAGAAATCCTAGAACTAAATCACATGATAGATCAAATGGACCTAGCTGATGTCTATAGAATATTTCATCCAACTTCTGCACAATATACATTCTTCTCAGCAGCCCATTGAACCTTCTCCAAAACTGATCATATCTTAGGACACAAAGCAAGCCTCACCAAACATAAGAAAATAGAAATAGTCCCATGCAAAGACACCTCCAAAAAAGGAGAACTATAGGCCATTCTCCTTAATGAACATCAATGCAAAAATCCTCAATAAAATAATGGCAAAGAGAATCCAACAACACATCAGAAAGATCATCCACCATGACCAAGTCAGCTTCATCCCAGGGATGCAGGGGTGGTTCAACATACACAAATCTATAAATGTAATATAGCAAATTAATAGAAGCAAAGACAAAAACCACTTGATCATCTCAACAGATGCAGAAAAAGCCTTCAACAAGATCAAACACCACTTCATGATAAAGGCTGTAAGAAAACTAGGAATAGAAGGAATGTACCTCAACATTGTCAGGGCTATATATGACAAACCTACAGCCAACATCATACTTAATGGTGAAAAACTGAAACCATTTTCCCAAAAATCAGGAACGAGACAAGTGTGCCCACTCTCCCCACTCCTATTCAACATAGTACTGGAATTCCTAGCCAGAGCAATTAGGCAAGAAGAAGAAATAAAAGAAATACAAATAGGTAAAGAAACTGTCAAAATATCCCTATTTGCAGATTATATGGTCCTATACCTTAAATACCCAAAAAAACTCTACCCAAAAACTCCTAGATACCATAAACAGTTATAGCAAGGTGGCAGGATACAAAATCAACTTACAAAAATCATTAGCTTTTCTATACAACAACGAACAAATTGAGAAGGAATATATGGAAACAATTCCATTCACAATAGCCTCAAAAAAAAAAAATCAAATACCTAGGAGTAAACTTAACAAAGGATGTGAATGATCTCTACAAGGAGAATTACAAACCCCTGAAGAAAGAGATCAAGGAAGACTACAAAAGATGGAAAGATCTCCCATGCTCATGGATTGGTAGAATCAACATAGTAAAAATGGCTATACTACCAAAAGCAATCTACATGTTTAATGCAATTCACATCAAAATACCAATAACTTTCATCACAGAGGTTGAAAAATCTACCCTAAAGTTCATTTGGAAACACAAGAGACCACGAATAGCCAAGGAAATACTCAGCAAAAAGAGCAATGCTGGAGGTATCACAATACCTGACTTCAAACTATATTACAAAGCAATAGCAATAAAAACAGCATGGTACTAGCACAAAAACAGACATGAAGACAGTGGAACAGAATAGAGGATCCAGATATGAAGCCACACAACTATACTCACCTTATTTTTGACAACGGTGCCAAAAATATACAATGGAGAAAAGACAGCCTCTTCAACAAATATTGCTGGGAAAAGTGGTTATCCATCTGCAAGAAACTGAAACTAGATCCATGTCTATCACCTTGTACTAGTATCAACTCAAAATGGATCAAGGACCTTAATGTCAGACCCGAAACTCTGAAGTTAGTACAGGAAGGGGCAGGAAACACTCTGGAAGTAATAGGTATAGGCAAGGATTTCCTCAATAGGACCCCAGCAGCCCAACAACTGAGAGAAAGAATGGACAAATGGAACTTCATAAAACTAAAATCTTTTGCACAACAAAAGAAATAGTCTCTAAACTGAAGAGACCAACCACAGAGTAGGAGAAAATATTTGCCAGCTACACATCAGACAAGGGATTGGTAACCAGAATATACAGGGAACTTAAGAAACTAAACTCTCAACATTGATCTACCATTTGATCCAGCAATCCAACTCCTGGGGATATACCCAAAGAAATGTGACACAGGTTACTCCAGAGGCACCTGCACACCCATGTTTATTGCAGCTCTATTCACAATAGCCAAGTTATTGAAACAATCAAGATACCCCACTACTGACGAATGAATCAAGAAAATGTGGTGAAAGGGAGGGGTGGGGGGAAGGGGGGAGAAATGACCCAAACATTGTATGTACATATGAATAAAAGAAATTTAAAAAAAGAAAATGTGTTATTTATACACAATGGAATTTTACTCAGCCATGAAGAAGAATGAAATCTTATCATTTGCAATTAAATGGATGGACCTGGAGAACATCATTCTGAGTGAGGTTAGCCAGGCTCAGAAGACCAAAAATCATATGCTCTCCCTTATATGTGGACTTTACATCTAGGGCAAATGCAGCAATGTGGTTGGACTTGGATCACATGACAAGGGGAGAGCATATACGGGAGATATAGGAATAGGTAGAAAACCCAAAACATGAAAGCGTTTGATGATCCCACTCCAGAAGAACTAATACAGAAACCTTAAAGTGACAGAGGTCAACATGAGAAGGGGATCAGGAACCAGTGTAAAGGTCAGTTAGAGATGAATCAACATGGGTCGTAACACATGTGTACACAAAAGCAATGCTAGGAATATTTCTGTATAGCTGACCTTAACTCAACTAGCAAAAATGCTTTGTGTTCTTTCTTATGCTTATGCCTTCTCTTCAACAAAATTAGAGATAAGGGCAGAACAGGTTCTGCCTGGAAGTGGGGGGGGAGGGGAAGAGGATGGGGATAGGGGGCAGGGGGGAGAAATGACCCAAACAATGTATGCACATGTGAATAAATGAATAAAATTTAAAAAAAAAAAAAGAGCAAAGTCTGGCACAAACCCATGTCTTAATTGCTCCAGCCAGGATAGGGACTCAAGTCAGCCTCGAGTGACCTCGAGTGCTGCCACCGATTTGCAACTTCTGTGTGTGCTGAAAGAGAAGCAAGCTGCACACTTTAGCAACAGCTCCAAATCTTCCACCACTGTTCCACCTCAAGGACCCTCATCTAGAACAATGGGTTCACAGGATGCCAAGAATGATCAGGGAGGAAAATAACTAAAAAAAAAAATCTTGGCAACCACCCCACAAGCAGAGCTTGAAAGATGACATTCAGGACAATGGCTTGGAGCTCCCAAAATTTCACCCCATGGGTCCTCATCTTTGCCCAAGTTTCCAGTTGTCAAGACCAGGCTGGCATGAAACAAATGGCTTAAGTTTGCTGGCTCATCTAGTCCTTGAGGCCAGAGTCTGGACAGAGGTCACTCAAGCTTGCTGACCATGTGTTCACTTGTAATCCTGTGGTGAAAACAGGTAAGGAGGCCAGCTCCACAGCTGGCAAGATCCATCACCATCTGCATCCATTCATCAACAAATGCTTGATGCTCACAATGTACTTGGCACTGAGCTCAGTGGGATCAAGGGCTACAGAAAAGAAAGCTTCCACTCTTACTCCCAGAGCCACAGCCAGGTAGAGAACAGTCAAGTGGACTCTACAGTGTGGTGTGACAGGACCCAACAGGACACCAGAGAAGCAAGGGCACTCAGCCTAGTTTGGCCAAGAGGTGAAGCACAAGTTGTGGCTTTAAGAACCATTCTGAGTGAATGATTTCCCACCAAAAAGGTATGTGGGAGTGCTAACTCCTGGTACATAGGAATGGGACCTTATTTGGAATTAGGGTCTTTATATAAGTAATCAAGTCAAAATAAAATAATTAAGGAAGTCTTCAACCCAGTGTAACCACTGTCTTTATGAAAACGGGGTGCTTTAAGCACAAAGACAGCCACACACACAGGAAAAATGCTATCCATAGAAAGAAGCCACACTTCCACAAGCTAAGAAATGGGAAAGAGGCCTGGAGCCGAAGCTTCTCCAGAGAAAGCATCACCCTGCTGACACCTTGATTTCATACTTCTGGTCTACAGAACCGTGAAACAATAAGTTCCTGTTGTTATAATCCACCCAGTTAACTGTATATTGCTACTGCAGGAATTAGAAAACAAACATAGGACTCAGGGGTTCCCAGGGTACAGAAAGGGTTAGAACTTCCCTAATCCAGGCATGGACATGGGGACCCTGATGTGCCATTTGTTGATATAACTGGGGATTAGGAATGAGTGGCAGTTGATCTATACAGGCTGGAAGGGCTGGAGTCCCTTTTCTTCTGCTATGGTTTGAATGCCCATGTCTACCTCCAAAATTCATGTCCCTCTGAGACACTCTCCACCCTCTGTTCAGATGGGCATGTTGCCATGGGAGGAGGCTCCTACTTCTTCCACATAGCAGGGACCCTGACCTGAATCCCCAGGTCATACCTGATGGACCACAGCTGGCTGGCCAATGCTGCTGACCCAGGGCTAGGCTTAGAAGTGCTGGCCTCTGGAGAAGCCATCTTAGAGATTCATGATAGTTTGCCAGTCTGAGCCTAACAACTCCCTCGGCTGTTGGAAAGACCCCTGGCCTTTGAATGGTGGGCACTCACCTGATACTGCAGATGTACTGTGCAGGCTTTGTTTCACTCAGCTGCCCAGTGCCTCAGTGTCCTCACCTCTGTCCCAACCTCAGTAACCATCAAGCAGACTATGGAGGAGTTAAAAATGATACTGGAAAATGCTTTGATCTCTCCGAAGGAAAAGTTCCTCACAACTGGGCGTTTTACTATTTTGTTAGTTTTATTATTAAAATCTTCCCTACTGAAAAACAGCAGTACTATTTTCAACTCTCTGTTGGGAGGTCATGCTCAGTATTTGATGTCTCTCCATTCATACCTCACCTCTTCCCAAAATGACTCTGTTTTAAGTCTCACTAATTATGGCCCAGATTATGGTAAAACCAGTTTTCCATTGGTGGTTTTCTGTCACTTCTTTTTCAAGTGACTCTTGTAGCATCTGTTATTTTGAAGGATATACTCACTTTCCTGCCAGCTGAGCTGGGTAACCCCGGATAACCGCTGAGTCCTGTATGGGTGGCTCTTCCAGCAGCTACATTCAGGAAGGATATACTCCTTTCTCATTTCATAACCATGTAAATTACCTTTGCTCTGCTCTACACCTGCAACCCCACCATCCACAGTGAGAGGGAAGAACTGGATTCCTTGTTAGAAGATGCTCAGAAAGATAAAGGGGAATGCTTTTTGACTATTAATATCAGTTAACAGTTACCAAGTGGCTTACCAGTAAGCACAGGCTTACTGAACAGCCCAGGGGGTGGCACAGCCACTTCAGGATCCAGAAGTTCTAGGCCAAAGGGAAGAATAATCAGGCAGTTTTCTTATCATCAATGCGCCCTTAATTTGGGATGCTATCATTCCCAAACCTGTCTGTACATCCTCTTACTAATCCCAGGATACAGAATCTACAAGGACAGGTATAGGAACTTATACTTTTAAGAAGCTTCCTGTGGGGATTCAGATGTGTGTTTCAGCTTGGGGATAACTGTCATACTTCTGAGAAGTGTCATCAAGGGCTGTGCTATTGGGAGTTGGAGGTGCTCCATCACTCTCATCTATCCTCCACCAGTGTTGCCCTTATTCATTCATTCAAAGACTGGCTCTGGGCCAGATTCTAAGCCATGTGCCCCAGGAATCCTGGCAAAGAGCCGAAAAGCAGGAAGTCTGACTCCCAAGGACACAGCATCTTCTGCTGGAACCTCAACAGGGCTCCTTGCTGGATGAGAAAAGACCTGGAGCTCTGCAGAAGGGCACAGTCTGTGTGGCTAAGAACCTCGGGAGCTATAGAAGTACAAGAAACCATCCAGCTCCTCGCTTCTGCTATTCTTGCCGTTTGCCTTTCTGACACAAATATTATGGAGGCCACACTTCATGAAAGCTAAGCATATACTGTGGAGTCAGTTTGCTCCACGTCCAAAAGTCACATATGGGCCATGTGTGCTGGCCCAGTTCCTGTAGTACGGCAGTGTGAGCAGAGGAAGTATGCACAGTGAAATCAGGCCTTGGGCACAGGAGGAGGTAGATGAGGCAGAGGGACAAGAACCTACTCTCACGGACCTTCATTCTGGCAGGAAGAGCCAAAATAAGTTTGAATGATGATACTGCCATGAAAAAATAAAACGAGATAATGAGATGGACAGTGGTGTTAGGGGTGTAGCAGAGGAAAGGCTTTCCCTTTGCCCTCCTAGCTTCCACGGCTGGGCCTGTGAGATAAATAGATGACAGGAAAATTAATAGGAAAAAAGTACACATATTTATTAATTTTTAATAATTTACTTACATGGGAGCATCACAAGTTAAAAAATGAGTACTCAAAAAACATTAAGCCTTCAGCGCTCACCTACAATCTTAGTAAGGGAATGGTGGGGTGAAGACCACGTAGTGAAGAGTAACGGATTTTCACAAAAGATGGATGAGCCCTTGGAAGAATGTGAGAAATAGGCTGATTTGTAACAAAGTTGTCTGGGTGTGGTGTGGACTTCTGGTGCTGTCTCCAGTGATAAGACTCAACCATCTCTGGTTGGTGAAATGCCCCGGAGGGGCCTGAAACCTGTTGCTCTCCTTCTGGAGAATCTGTCTTCAGGGGGGTTCAGAGACAGTCTCTCCTCGCAGTCACTTTTTCAAGTGCCTTTAGCTCAAAATGATCAACATACCAAAGAAGCATATTTTGGGGTGGCGCATCCTGAACTTATTCAGTTTGACTCTGATGACTTGGTGCCAGCTCAGCAGAGACCTGACAGCCTGTCTTGCAGAGATCTGGGTACAGGGGTTAAGGCGGTTCAGAGAAGTCCTAGGGTGAAGGAAGAGTGGGTGAACTGGATGCCCCAAGTGCAGTGAGCAAGGCAAAGAGAGAGAGAGAGAGAGAAACAGAGAGATATGTATGAGGCTCACGCTGCAGACAGTAGACACCACAAATCGGAACAAACTGGAACAAATTGGGCTTTTCATAAGGACTAGAGCAGGTTACTGAAAGTCTTTTCTTCACCTGGTGCATTTTTAATTTTGATTCCCTTGTTGCTTCCAAGGACTACAGCACTCTTCCCACTCTGAAACGCCTAAGAACCCCAGCCAGACCCCAGGAACTATGTATATCCTGAAAGACCTGCAGTTTCAGAAAAAGTTTGCAATCCATCAGAAGATCACGTTCCTGCAGGTGTAAGCACTCCATGCGCAAGGATCAACTTTGTGTTATTCCTTACTGCAAACCCAGGGCCTAACATGACCCAGGTCTAGCTTGTTACCAAAGATGTCTCAAAGCATATTTGTTGAAAATGTTTTGTAAAGTATTTTCTTAGAATCAGGATTAGCCCAAGCAAAAATTGAAGTGAGTCCAAGATTAGTGAAAATTATATTTTACCTTAATTGATTTTAAATTTTGCTATAGTGAGTTGTTATGTAGACAAATAATTTTGCTGTTGCAACTAGTTTAAACATTGATCCAATTACTAACATGTGGTGTTACTTTAACAGTTATCCACTTGTAGGAGAAAGAAGCTGCAGGCAGCCAGTACCACCCACCTAGAGAAATTCATCTGGAACATAAACATACTGCAAAGGAAGAAATCAACAGCCTCCAGAACTTTACCCTTGCAAACCAAACCTGGGAAGTGATGATGATTGTCCCACTAACCCCAACCACTCCTGGGAAGCATTCTGCAGGACTGCCACTTGGCACCAGGGCTGAGAGGCAAACAGGAGCAGCCAGGTTTAAACCTCAGAGCCTGTGGCTGGACGCAAGAGAACAGGCACCAGCCAGTGCCTCCCAAGATGCTGTGCTCTAAGGTACTTCTGACAGGTGCCACCTGGAATCCCAATTCAATCACAATTGTTTTTGTGCTACATTTCCTGTCATGGATTTACAATGTGTCACTGGTGCTTGTCCTATACAGACAGGCAAATACAAAGATTTAACTGGCTTTTTTTCTATCCTGTCAGCACTCCAGCTCTCTGCCATCTCTTCAGTGAAGGGCTCTGTAGATTTCTAGAATGAATATAACAGGAAAAAATGCTTTAAGTAAGTGAAGTCCTGGCTGGTTTCAAGTGCTCTCCTATTCAGTATCAGAGCTTCACATTAACCTTTTCAGGGTCACAGTTGGGAAATGAAGCTAGAGAAACCTCTAAGGAAATGGATTGCTGGGTATAGCAAAAAGAGCCTTGCAATGGTGTCTTTCAAGTGTGCAAATGGCTTTCACTCAATGAAAAGCTACTTCTCATCTCCTCCAAGCTAGGAAGAGCCTGGTTTTAGTTCAAATTTGAGGGATTTAGATCATATGTTGCCTTTGATTCTGTGACATTCCTTCCCTGGAATTCTGTTGTTATGTAGAAAAGATTTCATCTTTCTGAGTTGCTTTTAAACAACTCAGCCTGCATGTAGAAGAGGTGGAAGATGGTCTTTAAGGATCCTCCATCTTTAAGATGGTGGGCATTCAAGAGTTTCAAGAAGATATCATACCCCGCCCTTTAATGGCCAATTCAATTTTAACAAACATTTCTAAAACACCAGCACATATTTTCATACAGATATATAGACCTAACAGCTTTCTCATCCACTCAAATTTATTGATTGGTCTCTTCTCATGATTGGCTTCTGTCCATGCTTCTTCTAAACGAGGTTTTTACCCTTTCATGCAATCCATCTTCCTGTGAACTCACACTGTACCCTATGCAATAAAGGGGGGCTTCTCCCCTAAGTCATATACTCCTCTTAAAAAGGAGGATTATTAACCGTGTCTTAGTCAAACTCCAGCATGGGAAACTGCATTTTACCTCCTGATGATTTCTCCTGCCATTTTAATTAGAAATATTATTTAATACTCACTCAAAATCAAGCCGATGGGGGGGGGGTGGCTGCCTCAGAGACGCCTGCCTTTCCTAGCACAGAGGAGGAAACCTTTGGAAATGTATGACTAATACTCCTGGGACAGGAGCTGAGTACATTGGGATCCTTTGGGAGAAAAGGTAGCTCCAGTGCTTCAAATTGGTTTTCATTTTATTCCTGCAGAAGGCAATCCCATAAGACAGATTTTTCCCTCCAGCATTTTACAGCATCTTCTGAGATTCAGAATCAAAGCAAGAGCTGTCTGGTAATAGTGTGCAGATGACGCACTATCTGTGGCTGACTCTGTGACATCATGTCATCTTGTTCTCTGTTAGAGCAACCCCCTGTGCCTTCCCTGCACACCCCTGCTCTGTGAGTCACTGAGTGATAGATCGTCCAGGAAATGCAAAAAGGATGCTCTTTTAAAACCTCACGAATAAAAAATTGGGGCTTCCGGCCTGAGAATGGAGAAGGAAGAAAGTAAACTCTTAGGAAGGTCAGGTCCTCATTTCTGTTTTTCTTTTCATTTTGCCTCTCTACTAATTTTTCATCTTATTTAAGTACGGAATCCTCAGGGGAATGTGGTTTATAAATAAATGCTATACATAGTTACTGTGTCTGAAGTTATATTTGCCTCAAAAATGAAGTTAATTTTCACCAACCAGAACTTCCTGGTAAGAATGGCTCTGTCACCCCACATCCTAAGAAGCTTTTATCCTCAAAAATGACTAAATATTTATGTGTATATTATTCATTATGAATACTAAATACCATTAGCCAGATAAGCTCACTCATTTTTAAAGAATCCTGTAAAATATGAGAATCTTTACACACGCAAAGCTACAAGATTTAGTGAGCCAAACTCTCAAAAAAGGTACAAACACAGAGGTTGATGAAGCCATGATGTTAACAAGGGTAGGATCTCTTTCTGTAAAGGTTGACCTTTCCAACAATGCATAGTACTTCTTGCTCATGGAGCTTAAAACACTAGATAGTTAGGCAAATTATCATGGCCCAGACCCTTAGGGTTAGAAAGCAGTCAGGCAAAAAGGACATTCTAAATATTTCCATTGTCCCCAAACCACCATACTTCTTGTTAGAAGCATAATCAAAATGGCAGAGCAATATTTTGGCTTTGAATACAACAGGCTAGATTGGGCCAAAGATTGGCTAAATCCAAAAGAGATTTTCCCCGGTAAGTTGCCACTGGGTTCCAAGGAGGGATAATTACTTTGGTTAGTCACTCCACCAAACAAAGAAACACCTGGAACCACTATTGGGTTGGAAGGTCAGCAGATCAGGCAGAACCTGAAGGATCCTCTGGACCCAAATACTCCAGAGGAATTTTAGTTCTCTCTGCCCCACAGTCCACTTGTCTAACAAAATGGAATGATGAGGTTCACTCCAATCCTCTTTAGTGGGCCTGGGCTGAGGATTCACCAGGGCTTCCAAATACATGTCATGGACAGGTACACATGTGCCTTCACAAGGTATCTTCTTTTCTTGGCGGCTAGAGCACAGGATGCACAGGTAGCAATGCAGACTAAAAACCAACTTTGCTTTTCCCCCTTTTCAGGGCCTGCTTCAATGACCTGGAAGAACCAGTACTGGTTATAACTATTTTAAATGACCTCAAAATTTGACACTTATAATGATGTTCATCCAAAAACAGAAATCATGGCATTAGTATGTCTTAACATCAATGTACAAGAGTTAAAAATGCTCAAAAGCATTTGAGACTTGATTCTTAGCCCACAGGTTTGACCACAGCCTGACTGAAAGTAATTACTGTCTGAAGAAGGCCATGCTGGTTAGAAGAAAGATCAATCAGTTGTGGAAAGCCTTACAGCTACTGACTATTGATACTAATCAAAAATAACTTCACAGTTATAGGTAGATGCCACAGACACGTGGAAATGGAATTGGATAAGTCCAATGCTTTCTATTATTCTTGGCTAGAAAATATAACTGAAACAAGAGGCGACCATCTTTCCTTGACTATTATTTTAAAATTTGAGATAATTGTGTATTTACAGGAAGTTGTAAGAAATAATACAGAAAAAGTTCATGTACCCTTGACTCAGTTTCCCCTAATAGTAACAACCTGGAAAATCATACTACAACATCACACCCAGGACATTGACATTGACAGTGTCAAAGTAAAGATCATTTTCATCATCACAAGGATCCCTCATATTACCCTCTTATAATCACACCCACTTCTCTCCTTCTTTGACTCCCTTCTTAGCCTCTCCCACTTCCTCTGTCTACTTAAGTCATGGCAACCACTAATCAGCTATTTCTATAATTATGTCATTTTAAGATTGTTGTACGGCTAGAATCACACAATATGTAACATTTTTTTTAGATTTTTCATTCATGATAATTCATTGGAAATTCATCCAAGTCATTGTCTGTACAGATAATCTGCTCCTTTTTTGCTGCTGAATAATAATTCATGGCGTGGACATATGACAGTTTGTTTAACTATTTACCCACTAAAGTCATTTTGACTCCGATTTGAGTGTATTATGAGTGAAGTTGCCATGAAGAGGTGTAGTTTTTGTGAACAAATTACAGAACCTATTACTCTCTCCATTGTGTCTGCTTTTGATTAATTTCACTCTTCTTTTTTTTAGGTTCTTGAGATGAGAGTTTACATTATTGATTTAAGACTTTTTGTCTTTTTTAACATATGCCTTTAGTGCTATAAACTTCCCACTGAGCACTGTTTAGCTGTGTCTCACAAAATTTTATATGTTTTGTTTTATATGCAGTTGTTTTCATTCCATTCAATTTTTTTACTTCAGTATAATCTTTGACCCATGGATTATTTAGAATTGTGTTGCTAGTTTCCAAGTGCTTGAAGTTTTTTTTTTTATTAACTTTCTGTTACTTCTAGTTTAATCCCACTGTGATCAGAAAAAAAATACCATATGACTTTTATTCTTTTAAATTTGTTGAGGTTTGTTTTATGGACTAATATATGGTCTATGCTAGTATACAGACCACAAGCACTCAAAAGAAAGTATATATTGCTGTGATTGTGTGGAGCTGTCTATAAATATCCATTAGTTCCTGGTGGTTGATCATGTTGAATTCTTCTATATCCTTGTTAATTTTCTGTATAGTTTTTCTATCAACATTGAGAGCAGTATTGAAATCTCCAACTATACTTGTTGATTTGTCTGTTCTACTTTCAATCCTATAAGTTTTTTCTTCACATATGTTGCAGGTCTGTTGTTTTGTGCACAACCTTTAGGATTACTGTATTTTATTGGTAGATTCACCCTTTGTCATTATAAAATGTTCCTCTCTATGCCTATAATTTTCTTGACTTTGAAGTCTACTTTATATACTTTTAATATAGCCACCCCTGATATATCTTGATTAAGATTGCATCATATTTTAACATCCATTTATCTTTGACATTTGCATATTGCTCTACTGCAGGTGTTTCTTATAGACACCATATAGTTGGGTCATGGTTTTCAATACTCTCTGGCAATCTCTCTCTTAGTATGGTTAAGTCATTCACATTTAATCTTATTATTGACATGTTATGGTTTAAGCTTGCCATTTTATTTTTGCTTTGTGTGTTCTCCCAGTTTCACATTTCTCTGTTTTCTTTTTTCTATCTTTCTATGGGACGGGTTATTATCCTTACAAAAGAGACCCTGAGATCTGTCTTATCCCTTCCAACATGTGAGGTTACAAAGTCTATGAACCAGGGACTCTCACCAGACACTGAGTCTGCTGGTGCCTTGATCTAGGGCTCCCAGCTTCTAGAACTATGAGCAATAAGTTTTTGTCTACAAGCTGATCAGTTTTATTTCTGCACCAGAACTTTTGTTTTCACTATGCCCTCTATCTGGAACACTTCCCTCCACAGGTATGTATGTCCCTCACTCCATCCAATCAGACATACAGTGAGTGTCACTTTCTCTAAGGGATATCCCTTGACAACAATCTAAAAAAGACCCTTAGGGCTGGTGGGGTAGCTCAAGTGGTAGAGCACCTGCCTAGCAAGTGTGAGACCATGGATTCAAACCTCAGTACTGCCTAATTTTTTTTTAATTTAAGAGTCCCCCTAAATTACCCTCAGTATTCTAAGTAGGTCTTTCCCTAGCTTTACCTTCCTAGCATTTTTAATTACATTAGACACCTGTTGATGCTTTTCCCCTCTCAATAAGGTAAACTCAATTAAGTAGTTTCTCTCCCCAAAGCACAGAGGAGTGCTTGCCCATACTAATGTCAACTTAATTATAGTTGATAAGTTAATGAATGATACATTGTATCAATGTAAAAGACTTATAAAAGTAGTAAGATAAGTCATTTTTTCCAAACCCAGCAGACTGTTGAAGTCACTATTATGTTGATAATAGTGACTCCATTTGATTATTTTCTTGGGCTTAATTGGTTTACCATGAAGTTTCACATATATGTTCTTAGTGTTCTTTAAAATACCCAAAACCTCCCTCTGCCATAAATATTGTATCTCAAAATGAAACTAGACTATAAAAATTTAGAATATGCACACTAAAAAAAATGGAAATACAGGAAATAGTGAGTAGTTTTCTTTTCAAACTCCTTAATGAAAAAAAAAACTCTTAAAAATAGTAACTACAATGTCTTATTGAAACATCTTGCTATGGAAACTTGGCATTTAAAGGGAAATCTATTAGTCAGGCAAAGTCATTAATAAATTGTGTTCTTTTGAAGTTGACACCAATTATTTAATTCACCAGCTGCATCAACTAACATCCATCACTGCTGGGACTCAGGTAGCATTCCAATCAGAGCACAGAATGGAGATTTTGGAGGAAGCATGCTATGTAAAATCAAGTGCATGTAAGAAACACCTATGTTCTAAAACAAGTGTATCTGATGCACCCTCATCAGCTAAGTCATTATAACTGGGCAACATTAATGTTAAAAATTGCTTTGAGAGCATGAATGAACTATGTATTTATACAGCTATTTAGAATATCTGCATATTATTTAAAGATTAGGATCAGTGTCAGTGCAATATTACCGGTTATATTTTACAAGGTCAGTATTCTCCATGTAAGTAATCTTTCTTTATCCAAGTCTTCAGTTAAATTGTCTATCAATACCTTACATTAAAGTGGGAAGAAAACTTTAAGAGTAATTCCTTCTCAGCATTCTGATTTGCATTAGAAATTAAGCATTTTCAAAAGGGGAGATAACAACAAACACCATGGAAGTCCAGGAAATCATCAGAAACTACTTTGAGAAACTATATTCAAATAAATTTGAAAATCTTAAAGAAATGGACAGATTTCTAGATACATATGATCATCCAAAACTGAACTAAGAGGAAATTAATCACCTGAATAGACCTATAACACAAAATGAAATTGAAGTAGCAATCAAGAGTCTCCCCAAAAAGAAAAGTCCAGGACCTGATGGATTCTCTGATGAATTCTATCAGACCTTTAAAGAAGAACTGATACCAACCCTCCTTAAACTGTTCCACGAAATAGAAAGGGAAGGAAAACTGCCAAACACATTTTATGAAGCCAGTATTACACTTATCCCAAAACCAGGCAAAGACACCTCCAAAAAGGAGAACTATAGGCCAATCTCCTTAATGAACATTGACACAAAAATCCTCAACAAAATAATGGCAAACCGAATTCAACAACACATCAAAAAGATTATTCACCACGACCAAGTAGGCTTCATCCCAGGGATGCAGGGGTGGTTAAACATACAAAAATCAATAAACGTAATAAACCACATTAACAGAAGCAAAGACAAAAACCACTTGATCATCTCAATAGATGCAGAAAAAGCCTTTGATAAGATCCAACACCATTTCATGATAAAAGCTCCAAGAAAACTAGGAATAGAAGGAAAGTACCTCAACATTATAAAAGCTATATATGACAAACCTACAGCCAGCATTATACTTAATGGAGAAAAACTGAAACCATTCCCTCTAAAATCAGGAACCAGACAAGGATGCCCACTATCTCCACTCCTAACAACATAGTACTGGAATTCCTAGCCAGAGAAATTAGGCAGGAAGAAGGAATCAAAGGAATACAAATAGGTAAAGAAACTGTCAAAATATCCCTATTTGCAGACGACATGATCCTATACCTTAAAGACCCAAAAAACTCTACTCAGAAGCTTCTAGACATCATCAATAGCTATAGCAAGGTAGCAGGATATAAAATCAACATAGAAAAATCATTAGCATTTCTATACAAGAACAATGAGCAAACTGAGAAAGAACATATGAAAACAATTCCATTTACAATAGCCTCAAAAAAAATCAAATACCTAGGTGTAAATCTAACAAAAGATGTGAAAGACCTCTACAAGGAAAACTATACACTTCTGAAGAAAGAGACTGAGGAAGACTATAGAAAGTGGAGAGATCTCCCATGCTCATGGATTGGTAGCATTAACATAGTAAAAATGTCGATACTCCCAAAAGTAATCTACATGTTTAATGCAATTCCCATCAAAATTCCAATGACATTCATTAAAGAGATTGAAAAATCTACCATTAAATTTATATGGAAACACAAGAGGCCACGAATAGCCAAGGCAATACTCAGTCAAAAGACCAATGCAAGAGGTATCACAATACCTGACTTCAAACTATATTACAAAGCAATAACAATAAAAACAGCATGGTACTGGCACAAAAACAGACATGAAGACCAGTGGAACAGAACAGATGACCCAGATATGAAGCCACACAACTATAACCAACTTGTCTTTGACAAAGGAGCTAAAAATATACAATGGAGAAATAGCAGCCTCTTCAACAAAAACTGCTGGGAAAACTGGTTAGCAGTCCGCAAAAAACTGAAACTAGATCCATGTATATCACCCTATACCAAGATTAACTCAAAATGGATCAAGGATCTTAATATCAGACCACAAACTCTACAGTTGATACAGGAAAGAGTAGGAAATACTCTGGAGTTAGTAGGTATAGGTAAGAAATTTCTGAATGGAACCACAGCAGCTCAGCAACTAAGAGATAGCATAGATAAATGGGACCTCATAAAGCTAAAAAGCTTCTGTTCATCAAAAGAAATGGTCTCTAAACTGAAGAGAACACCCACAGAGTGGGACAAAATATTTGCCAACTATACATCAGACACAGGTTACTCCAGAGGCACCTGCACACCCATGTTTATTGTGGCACTATTCACAATAGCCAAGTTATGGAAACAGCCAAGATGCCCCACTACTGACAAATGGATTAAGAAAATGTGGTATCTATACACAATGGAATTTTATGCAGCCATGAAGAAGAATGAAATGTTATCATTCGCTGGTAAATGGATAGAATTGGAGAACATCATTCTGAGTGAGGTTAGCTTGGCCCAAAAGACCAAAAATCGTATGTTCTCCCTCATATGTGAACATTAGATCAAGGGCAAATACAACAATGGGATTGGACTTTGAGTACATGTTAAAAGCGAGAGTACACAAGGGAGGTGTGAGGATAGGTAAGACACCTAAAAAATTAGCTAGCATTTGTTGCCATTAATGCAGAGAAACTAAAGCAGATACCTTAAAAGCAACTGAGGCCGATAGGAAAAGGGGACCAGGTTACTAGAGAAAAGGTTAGATCAAAAAGAATTAACCTAGAAGGTAACACACACACACAGGAAATTAATGTGAATCAACTCCCTGTATAGCTATCCTTATCTCAACCAGCAAAAACCCTTGTTCCTTCCTATTATTGCTTATACTCTCTCTACAACAAAATTAGAGATAAGGGCAAAATAGTTTCTGCTGGGTATTGAGGGGTGGGGGGGAGAGGGAGGGGACGGAGTGGGTGGTAAGGGAGGGGGTGGGGGCAGGGGGGAGAAATGACCCAAGCCTTGTATGCACATATGAATAATAAAAGGAAAAAAAATCTAAAAAAAAAGAAATTAAGCATTTTACTATCCTGGGATCCCCTTTGTTGAAAGTTTCATTGCATGACTCAAAGTCGATAGGCAAGGCTGCTTAGATATTGACAGCCTCACTAGAGGAAGGTAATGTGAAGATTCGCACTTCCTTATAGTTAGAATTTTTTAAAATTGCTTTGACATGAACCAGTAAGTTTTCCTGGTTCACGCATTGCTTTTCATGTACATAAGGATTTCACAATTTGGTGTGTGAAAATAGCAATATTTGACCAGACTTTTAATACTCTAAAAACAAATCAGAATGTCCAATAATAAAATGAATACATTTTAAAATACCTATTTCCAAAGAATATTTAATGTAATTGTGAAAAGATCTTGGTACACTGTTAAGTTAAAAGCAAAAGATATGAAACTATTTTTTCAATTGCAGCATAATGAATCTGATCCCAATTTTGTAAACATATGAGCACATTTAGAGATAAGCTGAAAAAATATTGGAGGAAAATATACAAAAATATTAACAATACTTAACTCTGGTTTAAGAGTATTTTAATGTATCTTTGTTTACAAAATTATCTACAAAAAATGTATACTCATTTTTAATCAGGAAAAAGTGTACTTTAAGTGACCAGTCTTGCACTCTCTTTCTCTTTCTCCTTTCTATTTATTCATGCATGGTTTCATATCTTGTTCACAATAAAACTACTCCTAGCCCATTTTAAATTTCCTTCCAGCACAAAAACATTGACCCCTCCCCCAAAGATAACTGAGTCTCTAAAATTCTATAATTCTAGAATATATAGAAATTCTAGAAATTATGTATGTGTTTATTTATAAGTATGTTTATTTCACACATAAAGATACAGAAAAATAAAGAATTTTACCAGGAACTGGTACATCTACCTTTTTGCCGTTTACATTCCATTGTATTAACTTTAGGCTTTATAAAGGAATACTTCAAATACTAACTTCTGAGACTTCACCTGTTGGAGAGGAATTGCCTGGGGATATAAATCATACATACATCCTGTTGTTAATTAAAACGGAAGATAGTTGTATGTCATGGGAGACCACATAACAAACAGCCGCTTCTGTGATATCGGCTCTTGCATCAGCCAAGATGTTGCTTAAGAAACACTTGTGAGGATAAGATCACGTTATAGAAAGTTACCCCAGCACTGGAGGACAATCACCAGACATAACTGCGTAAGATAAAATATCTTAATCTCAAGTTATTCCAGTGGTATACATAGAAAAAAGAAGGGCTGAGACTCACGAGGGGAGCAGAAGAGAATTCAGGTTCCCAAAATTACAGTAGAGGAAATATTTGGGTGTAGAACCTTTATTTCGACAGAGGAAAAGCCCCTTGTCTTGAAGCTATACTCACACAGTCCTAGGTCCAAATTTCAATTATCCCATGTAACACCTCTGTAAACAATGATGAATAACAACTTCTCTGACCCTCATTTTGTTCATTTGTAGAAGGAGAATTTTAAAATATCTGAAAAGAATGACTACAAGAGTTTTATGCAGAAATAGATGCAAATTATTTGGGCATGCAAGTCTTTGGCTTTTCCAGTAAATGCTCAATTCTTCCCTCTGATCATCTGTGATGAAAAACCGAAGGCATCTGGATAGTATTGGTATGGCAGGGTGTGCTATCTAAGGTAGCATGGGACCTTGACAGCAAAAAGAACAAAAGTCAAATCTTTTAATACTAATTTTTCCAACTACAGGTCATGGCTTGTTTAGTGGGCTATACATCAATTTAGTGCATTGTGATTAAGATTTCTTTTATGTGAAGTGGAATTGACTACATTACAGATCGTGAAATGTGGCCTCCTATTTCACAGACCTCTTGTTTTGGTTTCTTATATTGTGTATGTTAGTATGTATTAACTGGATTCTGCCATAAAACACATTTCCTGCCATGGGTCAAGGGGAAAACAAAATTACCTTTAGAGAAAACCAGGTTTCAGGTTTCAAGATCCCTATCCAAAGGCTCACATCACAATGATTCAGAGTTTGAAAGAAACAGAACAAGAATTGATCAAGAACAGTGAAGTCAGATTTCCAAGTGTCTTCAGAAAGAGCCCTGAGGTGTCCACATTCCCCTGTACCAGTCAGCAGTGTGGAAGAGTTGGGATGGCTAGCTTATCACAGGTAAAGCAGATCCTGGGGTACAGGAGAGGTTTGGTTCCCAGGAAGCTGGGTGATAACAGATGCCTTCATATTACCCAGGGAAGTGGAGCACCCCAAGTTTCATTTGTCTCCTACTCTGTGGTAATCCTTACCTGTGACCTGCCTTCTTACCTCCCTCCTGCCACACACCTGGAGCCAGGCCCCATTCCCTCCTCCCTGCCTCAGCTCACTCTATTCTTCAGACTCAGTCATTTCCTATGCATCTATTCTGCACCTCCACATCTCCAACCCCCTTAAATTCCCTAAAGCAGTCCCCTCACTTCCCTGCCTCAAAATGGAATTGATTTCCCACAGCTCACCCTGTAGAATAAGAGCAGATGAAACCCCTGCCTGACATGAAAACCTTTCAGTAGTTTCCTTATCTTTATAACTTGCCTTGTGTGTCTTTACCTGTCAGAAAAACAGACCCAGCAAGATGGAGTATCATTAGAAACTGCCTCCCTAGACACTTGTCCCTCACCTTACACCAGCAGCAGGCCAGGTGTTTTGCTGTCTGTGGTACCTCAGTGCCCACCAGGGTCTCATGTACAATGGTCAGGAAACTTGCTGAGGTCCCAAGAGCCTAAGCCTGCTGCTGTCATGTGGGAAATTACCTGGATGTCATTTTAGGCTCCAAATATAACATCTGGAGGTCATGGAATGATTTGTCAAAATCAAATCGTAACATAGTGAAAAGGGGTAGAAAAGACCAAATACATTAAGACAGTTAGGACTGAGTGCGCACAAGTTTGAAGGACCTCACTGCTTGGATCCTGGGTGGGTAGTGTTTCTCTCTCTCTCTTTTTCTCTCTCTTTCTCTCTGATACCCCTCACCACATTATGGCACTGCAAGAATGCTCTGATTGAATGTTAACATCTATATCTTGGGCTTTCCAGTCTCAAAAACTGTGAGAAATAAATTTCTTTTCTCTATAAATTACCCAGTCTGTGGAATTATGTTATAGCATCAAAAGCAAACTGGCACTGGCAGTCATTGAATGTGGTAGGGATGGTGCAGATGACAGAACTATGTAGGGGGTTCATACAGCATAATTCTGGCCAGTGAGAAGTAAGTAAATGTCTGCTGGATATGTCTAAGGCAGATTTTTTTTCTTGTCTCATAAAAGAGATAGGTCATAATTAAAGGTGCTACCTTTAATTCCATCTCCTACTGCCTTGAATAATGGATGTAATGAGCATGGCCAGAAAGAACATCACATTTAGATTCAGACGTGTCTGACCTCAGATCTCAGTTCTGCACTTACTGGATATACAATATTAGGCAAATTCCTTAACATGCCACATCTGAAAATGGTTTTAGTAATACCCATAGGTGTTCCAATGAATAAGGAAGTATGTACCACATGCTCAGATGCTTGAGTCCTCAAGCATCATGCACACTGATCCAAGGGAGAGCTCTATGGAATTGCCACACTTTAATCAGAAGGCACTGGCTAGGCATGGCAATACATGTCTGTAATCTCAGCTACAAAAGAAGCTGTAGGTAGAGGATTGAGATCCAAGGCCAGCCTGAGCAAAGTTAGTGAGAGACCCAACATGAAAACCAAACTAAAAGCAAAAGGACTGGAGATGTGGCTCAAGTGGTAGAACACCTACTTAGCAAGTGTGAGACTCTGAGTTCAACCCCTAGTACCACCAAAAAAAAAAAAAGAAAGAAAGCACTCTCCTCTATCACTACACTCTAGGTGCTTGAGTGCTCCCCATCTCTTGCTGGTTTCCTGATTTCCTTAGCCCTGCCCACACCTCAGTAAAAATTCCATGCACCACACTCTCTTTAATGGACCATTTCATCTATATTTCCTGCTAGAGTTCCAGACTGACACAGCCTTTTTTTTTTTTTGCACCTGCACACCCACCCATGTTTATTGCAGCACTATTCACAATAGCCAAGTTATGGAAACAGCCAAGATCCCCCACTATTGATGAATGGATTAAGAAATTTGGTATTTATACACAATGTAATTTTACTCAGCCACAAAGAGAATGAAATTTTGTCATTTGCAAGTAAATGGATGGAACTGGAGAACATTATCTTAAGCGAAGTTAGCCAGGCTCAGAAGGCCAAAATCATATATTCTCCCTCTTATGTGGCTGACACAGCCTTAAAACTGCAAAAATCCTTAACTATCCTTAAAACTGCAAAAATCCTTAACTATCCTTAAAACTGCAGTAACTTCACTCTGACAAAGAATAACCAGTGTAACCAGGCCTCTAAAACAAAAGTTCTTAAGCTGAGTCCTTCCCTCCCCTCCCCTCCCCTCCCCTCCCCTCCCCTTCCCTGCCTGCTGCTTACTTCCAAGTTACCAAGCAAGTATACTAGTCTCTCCACTGGAATATCATCTGCCCGTCTCAGGAAAGGCAATCCCACTGGCACTACCCCATCTATTCCACCCAACTAAATCCAAGAAGGAACATCCAGGCAGGGTCAACAGCTGCATTAAACTTTTAGAGGAATATGGGAAAGCAGGAAGGCCTAAAACAATTAAAATTCGTATTATATTTCTAAAGCCTAAAACCATGTAATCATCGAACACAATAAATGTTTGCTCAATAAATGAATTGAACGCAGAAAGGACTCCCTATGTCCACAAGCCCACCCCAGCACAGGAGGGAAAGGAAAGCCTCCTTCTAACTGTGCTGGAGAGAGGAGGGAGCTAGCAATCATTAGGTAACCCCAGTAGTCTGGAATAATTTTTGGTTACATGTCAGTATGTGTGTCCTCCATTAATTCTGATTGTGTCATCAAAATTTTCAATTTCCTTGTTTGTATTTGGCATCACTTCTCTTTTACCTTGGCTTCATTTAGAATTCTGACACTGAGGTTTGGGAAGCAGCTTTCCTCAAGGTTGGTGGCCAATATCTACTCTTTCAGCAGAAAGATTAGCAGAGGCCCAGTTTCTGCTGAAACCCTGCTCTTGGTTCTATATGTCTAAGTGGACTTGAGCTCCCAAGACAGCCCTTCTGGGCTCCCCTTGCTTAATAGCTTGTTGCACTGCCCAAGCAATCTCGGCTTCTGGTCTCAGCATCCCAGTGCCATTTAGACTATTCTAACCCTACTCCTGCTATCTTGGGATGTGCCTTTGCTGCTGCCAGGACAGCCACCTGCTATTGCCAGCAATTAGCAGCAGCCTGAGCTGGCACACACATTAGAAAGCACTCAGCAAACTCACAGGGAAAGTCCTGAGAACATTATAGAATGGTTTATGTGTTCCCATCCTTCAGCCACAGAAAGAAACGTCATGCCTACTTCCTCAGGATGCAAAGCAGCTGCCTGTGTACACTGTGTCTTGTGAACTTGTGAACAGCCAGGTCTTCTTTAAAACTGTAAGCATACCTTTCTGGAGATCCCTCTTTTGAAAATGGTTTGGCATGTTCAGATACAGCCAGATGTCAAGTGGCTAGCTTCATGGTGTCCACAGTGACAAAGGCTCAGAAGTCACCCACCTTAATTTCCTCCCATTAGCAAAGTAGCAACAAGGGGCTTCTCATGGGCTGTATTTAAAGGTGGTTCATGGAAAATAACTTTTCACACCCTTATGATCCCATCCAAGAAACAAACTGCCATGCCCCTCAGCCAATGCCCAGATTTCAAAGTCTGCTGAAAGAAAAGATATAACCATCTCTTGGAAATAACCTATCAGAAATCTATATTCGTATCACTATGGAAACATTCATTGAGATTCTTCTGTGTTACAGGCACAATGCAGAGTTGAGCTCACAATCTTCAGACAGAGAGAGAGAGAGAGAAAGATCTAAGCAGACAGTTATAACACGGCATGACCAACACTGCAATATCAGGAAGCACTGGGTACGAGAGAAGCTTATAAGAGGGCATCAAGGAAGGCTTCCTTAGAAGTTGATCCTCAAACTGAGCCTTACAGAAAAAAAATAGAAGTGACAGGCAAAGACAGAAGAGGACACATCACGTGTACAAGGTCTAAGACAACAGAATCTCATACTTTCGGTTCAGTTGGTAGGTAAGGAGGTGGGATAGACAGGAAGAGGCAAGAGATGAGACTGAAGAGTCAACAGAAAGCAAAGGTAAGAGTTCTTGGCAAATTCCAAGATTCTTTCAACCACTATCTCTATTATGTTAAGAAAGAGCCATGCTGCTGGCCATGGTGGCTCACACCTATAATCCTACCTACTTGGGAGGCACAAATTAGAAACATCATGGTTCAAGACTAACCTAGACAAAAAAGTTAGCGAAATGCTCTCAACAAAAAAACTAGGCATGGCAGTGCACCTGTCTTCTCAGCTATGTGGGAAGCTTCAGGAGAATTGTGGCCCAGGCAAAAAAAACACAAACTCAATACCGTTACGTGAAAAATAACTGAAGTGAAAAGGGCTGGAAGTATGGCTCATGTAGTAAAGTGCCTGCCTAGAAAGCAGAAGGCTCTGAGTTCAAAACCCAGCGCCACCACTCACACCCTAAGAAGGCATGGAAGAGAAGGATTTTGGAACTAATAGAACTTCGATATCAATTAACCTGTGTGTTTTATAGACAAGCAAACTCAGGTCCAAGAAGATCGAATGACTGGGTGAACACAGTAAGAGGCGGCACGCTGACAATGAGATGATGGTGGTTCACATGTGTATAATACTTTCCAATCCACCAATCTCTTTGCTTCTTTTTTTTTTCCTGGCAGTACTGGGATTTGAACTCAGGGCTTCACACTTGCTAGACAGGCACTCTATTATTTAAGCCATACCACTAGCCCTTTTTTTCCTCTCTGATTCTTTTGGAGATGGGATCTTGCTTTTTGCCCAGGTTGGCCTGGACTATTATTCTCCTATTTTATGCTTCCCACAATAGCTTGGTGACAGGTATATGCCACCAGGCCCATGCCCAGCTTTTTTCTATTTAGATGGGGTCTTACAATCCTTTTACCCCCTGGGCTAGCCTGGGACCATGACCCTCCCAATCTGAGCCTCCCAAGTAGCTAGGATCACAGGCATGAGCCACCCACGCCACATTTCAATAATGTGAGAGAATATGAAAAAGTCAAAAAGAACAAAGTTATAAGTATGCTTTGACCACTTCCTGACTGTGTAAGTCTTTTATGGCTCTGGCACTCCCTTTTGCTGGATCACTAATGCTCCTTCCAGTTTTCACACTCACTGTTTCTTGAGTCTCATGCTAAAGAGACTGTTCTACCCTGTTGAACTTCTAAGATGACCTAAACCTATAATTTTCTGAAGGTTTTCTGGGTGATTCCAAATCATACTTCTAGCCATAATCCAATAATTACTTAAATCCACAAGTTACAAATAACCTATCACTTTGAGGTTAATTTTTTTTTTAGATAAGATCTAGATGAATAGCCCAGACTAGCCTGGAACGTTCAATCTTCATGCCTCAGCCTCCCAAGTGCAGGGATTACAGAGATGCACCACCATGCCCCATTGCTGTGTTGGTTAATTTTATGTGTCAAGTTGAATGGTTCATGGGGTACACAAATATTTGGTTAAACATTATTCTGGGTGTGTCTGTAATAATACTTAAAAGAGTAACATTTTCAAATGCCCAGCTATTTGGGAGGCAGAAACAGGAGGACACAAATTTAAGGCCAGCCCAGGCAAAGTTGGTGAGACTCTGTCTCAAAAACAAAATACATATTAATAGGGTAGGTTTGTGGGTCAAGTGGTAGAGTATTTATCTAGCATGAGAAAGGCCCTGGTTAAAACCCAGTACCACAAAAAAAAATTTTTTTCATTAAAAGAGTAACATTTGACCAATAATAGTAGGTGGCCATTCCCAGTGTGGGTGGGCCTTATCCAGTTGGCTGAAAGCCTGAATAGAATAAAACTGCTGAATCAAGGAGAATTCACTCTCTCTGCCTGTCATCCCAATTGGGTCATTAGTCTTCTCCTGCCTTTGGACTCTGATTTGGACTGGAATAGCTCTCCTGGATCTCAATCTTCTGATTCTCACTGGAACTATATAGCTGGGTCTCCTTGGTCTCCAGCTTACTAACAATAAATCTTAGGATGTCTCAGTCTCATAATTGTATAAGTCAAAATCCCTTTTAATAGAGGTAGATAATAGATAGATAGATAGATAGATAGATAGATAGATAGATAGATAGATAGATAGATAGATGGATGATAGATCATTTCTGGCTCTCTGGAGAACCCCCACTGATACAATCACTCTTACCACAAGTGTCTCTAATTTAACCAAAAACGAGATACATCCATAATCTCTAGAGACCTGTCTGATCCTAAATGAGTCATTACCTCCCTCCAAACTGAAATTGTCTCACATTATGTATGCAAAAGCCCAAAATAATACCTTTCTTCTCTTTTTTAGTTTAAATTTGGGCACTGAAAATCTACAGAGAATTTCCATAATAAGGAAATAAATGTATTGTACCTCCTGCCTTACTTCTTGTTAATTATGAAAAACAGCGGGCTCCTGTGCCTTAGGAATCCATCCAGGCCTGCTGGCAATCTCAGTCTGGGTCAGGAGCGCAATACTAGACACCCTCTTATCTGGCGTGGAATCATGTGGCTGTCACCTACATAGGACTGAAGATGCAGGAGAAGACTGCTCAGCAGGAGGAAAGGATTTTTCAGTAGAAGTGATCATGTTTCATGCAACTGTCCTGAGAAAAGGAAAAACTAAACACAGAAAATATAACTTGCTAAGTTCTTCACAGTGGCATTCATTTTAAAAATAAGGGTTATATGTTTAAAGGCACTGTGGTGCTGTGCGGGATCCAAGTATGACAGAATTCAGCCTCTGTTTTCAGGAGCTTGCAGTTAAGCCAAGAGGATAAACAATGAAAATAGAAAGCAGGAGAAGGAAAGACATGCCACAAAATCAGAATGTGCTGAGTTCAGAGAGGAGATATTCTGTTACACTGGGTGGTGGTCAGTGGCAGCTGCCACACCTAGGGGCAGGAACAGGACTTTGGCTGTAGGTAGGTGTGCAACATTTGCTATATAGGTCTCCTGGTTCTCCTTACCACCACTGGTCACCTAACTCTTACCCCAAATATTCCTTCACTTAATTACTTCCCTCAGCACTCATTGTGCCTAGATTTACTGACTTTTTCCTTGCTTGCTTCTTCCCTTCTTCCCTCCCTTCTTTCCTTCTTTACCTGATTACTATGTCTCCCTCACAAGAACAAAAGCTCCATGAGAGCAGGACTTTACCTTGTTCTCTTCAGCACCTAGAATAGTGCCTGGTGTAAAATAAGGGCTCAACAAATGTGGGAAGGCAGAGAAGGCAAATCAGGCCATTCAGGAAATACAGGAAGGAAGAGGGTAAAAGAGGGCAGGGAGGGAGAGAAGGGGGGA
The DNA here is from genome assembly GCF_047511655.1 of Castor canadensis. Lineage (NCBI taxonomy): Eukaryota > Metazoa > Chordata > Mammalia > Rodentia > Castoridae > Castor > Castor canadensis. The sequence continues at coordinate 121,858,665 of NC_133388.1, read as the reverse complement.
AAGAGTCAATCCACAAAAATAGACTCATGTCCCTGCTCAGCGTTACCTTACATCCTATTAAAACTCCGAAGTTCAATGTGCATTACTCTCACTAAGATATATGCCTTGCTGCTTTCAGATTACCTCTCAACCTGGCCCTAAGTTCCTTTACCTCTTGGTGTCTGGCTATTCCCTACTGCACATCCCACCAAACTACACAATTACTCACAGATGCCATATCTCTTCTCTATGCCTCTGCCCCTGCTGTTCCCTGTGCCAGGAACACCATTCCTCTTCCAACCTTTCTCTGACTCCCACTGATCTTTGAGAAAACAATGTAGCAATTTGGCAGTGTGTAACAAAATATTAAACATGTGTGCCTTTTGACCCAGAAGCAGCTATGCCTTTATAAATGCATCCGTTGAGCTGTCCTCTCACAGGCAGCAAACTGTTACCACCTCTCTAGGAAGCTCTCTCTGCTCCCTGAAGCACATAGAGACTCCTTTTCATGTGTTATTTATGTCACAGTAGAGAGCTATTTGCTTACAGGGTTAGGTTCTTGCAAGTCTCTGGCCAATTTTTCATCAACCAGTCAGTACATGATCTTGTTGATGTGAGTTTGTTTACATACACCTCCAGCATGCAGATGGCCATTTTGGGACTCTACAGCTCTCAATCATGTAAGCCAATCTAATAAATCCCCTTTTATAAGTAAGTTATATATATATATATATATATATATATATACTCACATAATTGAATCTATTGGTTCTATTCCTCTAGAAAACCTAATACAATAAGTATATGTTGTCCATTTGAAAGTCTAGTTATTACTAGACTTATTGTAATAAAGTCATTTTTCTGTTTTCACTGAACCAGTAATACTTAGCTTTTAAATTTGTATTTGCATTAAATATTCTACTTAACATGATGCGATTATCCTGTGTACAACTGAAAATGCACTGATTCCTTTCTAGAATTTGTTTTTCTACCTACACAACATGGCCTCTTTTTTTCCAATGGGATTTACAGTTTTGGGGATTTGGGCTTTGAGGATTTCAACATTCAGGATTATAATCTTTTAGGATTGTGATTTTCAGGATATGAACTTTAGGGATTTTGATCTTTGGCAATTCCAACAGTCAAGATATAGTATTCAGGACTGGGTCTTTTAGGATTACTGTCACACTAATTTCTAATATGTTTCAAGTTATAATGAGTTGCTAAATGTGAGAAAATAAAAATCATGCCCTTTGTCTTAAATAGCTCTATATGCACACACAATTGCCTGGTCTTTCTGCTATAGCAGCTAGAGATTGTAAGAATTTTATCTTATTCCTTCAAAAATATCAGTTGAGAGATTAGGTCAAGAACCTTGAACAGTTAAATGGTTTAACTCATCTCTTCACTATTAGCATAGACCTGTGGGCTCCAACGTTAGGGCTAAGTGAAGAGAATCTGACCCTGAAATGGGATTTTTGGTCTTCACAGCCAGTGGGACTCACAAGTACAGAAGTGATTTTTCAAAGGCCTACATGGAAATTGTTGCTAAATATGCTTTGCCATATTAATAAACTTAAAATTGAGGGTCAAATGGTTTTATGAACACTTTGGACTTGAAATCATATCTCCCCAAATTTGAAATTCTTCATTATACTAAGCCCTACTCTCTCCCAGAAGTTACCATCCTAAGAAAGTCACAATGAGATTCTTTATTTCAGTAAGAGGGGGAAAAAAGGTATTATAGATGGAACTTCCTCATCATCCATTGTAAGAATGATGCTAGCTAATGACTACTGAGCACTTAAAATGCCAGGCACTGTGCAAAGTGTTTTCCATACATTGTCTCTCAAAACTAGTAACAAATCTAAGTACATAATACCATTATGGTTCTCATTTTGCAGATAAGGACACTGAAGCAGAGATTAATTTGCCTAGGATCACAAAGGAAGTAAGTGTTGAGCCAGGGACTTATATCCTGGCATCCAGGCACCATGCCACATTCATGGTGCATCTCTACACATAATGTCACATTCTTCCTTCCAGTCCAGTATCACATTTGGGTTTCCTTCCCAGCACTTATTAACCACTTTTATCTTAGCTCTGTCTTATTCATCACCCACAAAGAAGGAACCCCTGTAGACACATGCCTACTATGTGACTCCACCTTTCTGGTCATGGATGATTGGATCATGAGTAGACAACCAACCCAATCAGAATCTCCTCAAGCATTTAAACGGGGCCATAGTCAAAGCGCTGGAAACTGATCCACAGTCCTAAAGTGACAATGAAGTTGCCAAGACTCCCAGAGCTGCCCTGGTTGGCTCCCTCCTGCATCCTGGTTACTTAGGTTTTCCTAGAATTCCATGAGTTTTTATTTCATTAAATGATAGTCATTTATTCATTCAACACTTATTGTGCAGGCTTTTTGTGCAGACACACAGTTGAAAATTTAGTGAGTAGAGGTAAACATTAAAACAAGTAACCTCACAAATAAGAATACAGTGACCAGTCATGAAAAGTACTATAACAGAAAAGTATGAGTGCTATATGAGACTCCTAGAAGAGGAACCTGTGCCAGGTTATTGACTCCCAATAGGCTCTCAGTGTACATTCCTTGTTCACATTCTCTCTACATAATGGTCCTGGCGTAAGGCCTTTCTAGTTGAGGTCAATATAGTACCAAACTGCTGTAACTGGCTGCTAATTTACTCCCTGTTCTGGTTTCTGCTGCCAGATTGTTAGTCCCAAAATGTCACTTGCATCAAAGCTGCCTGTTTGTATCCCAGGCCAACAAATTTGGACTCTTTCCTGTAAGCCAGCCTCAGGTCTCAGAAGAGAATGATGGAGGTAAGCAGAATTGTTGATCAACTGCCCCCTTTCTCCAAATAAGAATGCTACAAAATTACTGCTACCCATGGGAGATGGAAACAGGTCAAATGGATGTCAAGCAGGCCACCACAGGCTTGCTATTTTCACCAGGTTAATTAAGGAATCCAGTAATCCAAGCCATGCTGATGAGTTTTGGTGAATGAGTAAGGTGAGGAGGAAGGAGAGAGAAGGACTGAGGTAAACTTTTTTATTCTTTATACTGGAAAGTGGGCTTTGGTCATTCAGAGTAATCTTCTACAGAGATGGCCAGTTCAGTGAAAAAGTTCAGCCATGTCTTCCATCTTCTTCCCCAAAGCTCCAATGGATACGTGGGTGTTGGAGACATTCTCTTTGAGGAGCCTCTCCAAGTGTCTCTCTACCATTTATTCTCTCCTATATCGCCTCTCTTCTCTTTCATCTCCTATGCGAAAGCATTTGGTGGCATTAAATGATCAGTTGCACAGTGTAATGCACAAGGATCCAGCTGGTTTACAATAGGACCAATTGCTACAAGAAATAGGGTTTGTTCCTGGGATGATAATTAAGGCTTTATTTATATATCATCCTGGTAGAAGCAAAGCACACCTTATGAAAAAATCATTACAGTTCATAGAACCAAACCCAAGTCTGCCCCTGAGGGAGCAGTGAGTTTGAAGGAAAACATCCCTCTTTCCGGGGAAACACTATGGTACCCATTAAATGGCAACTTTGAAATGACCCAGAACTTAGAAACAATGCTTATAAACTTGCACTTTAACCTAAACTTCCTTGACTTTCAGCTTTTCTTCTCCCTCCAAGTTTTAAATGTAAGTTAAAAGCGATTCTCAGAGAAAGTTCAGCAAATTGGGCAGAATTAAAAACAACATTTTCTATCCCCACAGTGGCCTGCCACCAACACATTCAGTATTGTTGGACACCCCTCCCTCAGCGTCTAAAAACCTCTGCTTTTCTCATCACCAGTTGGAATTCCAGCAGACACAGAGGGCACTTATCCTTGGTATCACTGGTGTGGATTCCAGCTGTGTGATCAGCTGCTCTCCCATCCCTGACCCTCCCATTCTAGCATCACAAATGGGAAGGAGTTGGCTTACAGAGTCTCCAAGACTTTTTCTGGTTGATGACAATTTCAGAAGCTGTTGTAAAAAATAAATTCCCACATTTTTGAAGTGCTTGGTGGCCTGATGCATGTATGCCTGCTGTCATGATGCCCGATGTCCATTCCCCCTCTGACAAGAGCACCAGATTTTTCCCCCCACCATTAGGTTCAGTCGGGGAGTACATCACTCATGATAGTCTGCCCAGGACCCAAACTAAGTCAAGTGAACACAATCACTGAGAATTATATACAAGGTGCTATGGAAATATAGGTGAAGGATTCATAACTCTGACATCCAAAAGGTTAGCAAAGGCTTTCTAGAGGAAGTGATGCTAGACTTGAGTCATGATAGCCAATTCAGAGTTGGAGAAACAAGACCAAAAATAAGGACATTCTAGGAAGAGCTTTTGCAAAAGCCAAGAGACTTAGAAAAAAAATTAATTGCACATTTAAAGACCAGCCAGTGGCTGGGTATAGCTGAGGTAAAGGTTGATCCTACTTTGTCAAGGTGCCAAAATATAACAAAAAATTTTTAAATAATTATTTTATCTCTACCCTCATGGAACTATATCCTAGTGTGAGAAACAGACAATGAAAAAAATAAAAATTATAAATAAATATGATCCAGATAATAAGTGCTATGAAATAATCAGGGTATAAAATTAATAAATTGCCTAGGTTGAGTGAGTCCAATAGAACCAGTAAGTGATGACAGTAAGTGACAAGGGAAAAACTTTGCTTCTTCCCTGGGTCTCAGAACCCTCTCTGAAAGACATCAGGCAACTGAAAAGGTGCAGGATCTTGGAAATACAAACACTCATCCCAAGAAGTTCTCTTTGTTCATGACACCAGTCACATGGATGAGGGCCCATCCTAATAATATCATGTTAATTTAATTACATTCAAAAAAGATCTGGACCCCAAATAAGTTCAAATTTCAAGGTACTGGGGGTTAGGATGCCAGCATATCCTGTTTGTCAGGAGGAGTACCAAAGCGCTTAAACTATTCAGGCTCCTGAGCCTTCTCCTATGCCCATTTGTATACTTCCTTATAAAATCAAGTTTTAGCAAAGAACCCTGATAAGTCAGTTTAGTGGGAACTCCCTATCCTTTTAATATGGCTACCCCAGATATCTGACCAGGTTCCTCATCCTCTTCCATACCCTAGGTGATGTCTTCCACAAGAATCTTGTTCAAGGGTTGGCAGAGTGGCTCAAGTGGTAGAGCACCTGCCTAGAAAACATGAGGCCCTGAGTTCAAACCCTAGTGCCCCCCTCCAAAAAAAAAAGAAAGAAAAGGAAAGAATCCTGTTCGGTCAGTTAACCCAGAATCTCCCCCTGGCCCAGACATTTCCCTTAGTAACTCTCCAGCTATTTATTGATCCCCATCCTGCTCCTTGGCTGCAAATTCTCACTTGCCCTTGCTTTATTCAGTGCTAAGCCCATTCTTTGTCCTACTATAAAATCCCATTGCAGTGGTTCCTCTACCTATCATGATGGGCCTCCATAAAATCCTCTTTACTATGCTTTAACTAGTACTAGTATCATTGAATAAAATTATTCTTTAACAAGAGACACAATTCAACCTATAACACAAGGGTAGTTGAAACTGTTTTATCCAATAGTGGCCACTTCTTGACCTAAAATCCTTTCTCCAGGGCTGTAAGTAGTGAGAAGGACATATCTGATTTTGGCTACTTGGTATAAAATCTATCAAAAGCTAAGAGAGAAAAAGGAAGGGAAGTCACATGTTGAATAATTGGGGGCTAATTATGGACATTTGTGCTTTCCAAGGTAAATGAACCAAGCTATCAAACACGTCAGCATTACCTTCAGACTTTGTGTTACAAGAGTTTAGATAAAAGGAAGTTGTTCTTCCCACTGTCAGAAATAATCCCAAAGTCTGTCAGCCTCAGACACAAGGCTCACATCTGCTGAGAGCCCACCTGTGTTGGTCCCTTCAAATTTCTCCTATCTCTTACACCTGCTGCCATTTACTCATGCTAAATGACATTGCAAATTGTAGCAGTCATGTGGATCCTGACCTGAAACTCCTCGGTGCTAATGCAGCCCTCTCACAGACATTGCACTTCCCTAGAGAACAGGCTGCATCCCATTAAGAAGCTTGGGTCTCAAAAACTATTCAGTGGCAGGGGTGGGCAGCTGATAAATGAGCTACTGAAGTCACTCTGTTCTGGAGTTTGATTGGGAGCCAAACCCAAGGAGGAATTATTCTATAGTTTACTACAGAACAATCACATGATGCCAAATGCCTGTGTGGTCACTCCTCCTCTCCATATTTTTAAAATTTTATTTATAAATCATTTATTTACTATATGCCAAAAACATAGCAACTCTATGAAATGGATACAATTTCTATTCCCATTTTACAGTTTGGTAAATTGAAAGGCACAAGGAGGTTACATGGCTTGCCCAAGGTCATTTATAATGTATTCCAAAAAATAATGCTAGCTGCTGCAGATATAACCATGGTAAACAAGATCTAGCAAACAAGATAACCATGATTCCTTCCCTAACTGAGTTTGTACCACTTAGAGGGACACAGATGAGTAAAAAAGGCAGTTGTAACACTGTGGTAAGTGTTGTGTGTAATATGAAAATGCATGGAGGCAATATTTAGACCTCCTCTACGATCTTGAAATTACTTCCTTGAGATCTGATATTTTGCCTTAAATCTAAAGATTGAGTTTGATAAGCATAGATAGAAAAAAGGGGGAAATTATTCCGAAAGAGAAAACTGCATTTATAAAAGCAGGAAGCAAGACAAAGAAAATGACTCATTTCAGGAGTTGGAAGACATTTAGTATGGTTTAGTGTGTGGGATGAGAGGAAAGGTAATGGCAAGTGAGGTAGGAAAAATAACCATTATGCTCTAAGAGCAATGAGGACTGCCGAGTTTTAGGAAGTAGAGTAGGTGTACATTTCAGAAAGACAGGGCTATAGTATGTGAACTGATGGAAGAGATAGGGGGATGCTTCTCTTCTCCTGAGAGTCACCACGGTAAGCCTAGCTTAAAGTGATGGTGGCCAGACTTAGACTTAGTGATTGATTATTGATAGAGGATTAAAGAGAGAGAAGTATCCAGGGGGACTCCTAAGTCTCTGATTTAAACAATTAGACAAATAATGGCACCATTTGCAGGGTGAAAGACACCAGAGAAGAAACAAGTTAGGGAAAGTAGTAAAAACAAGTTCCATTTTGGATGTATTTGGTTTCAAGAATATGTACAACCCCCCAAAAGTCAAATGAACAAATGTATCAGAGCTAGCGAGAAATCTAGACCTGAGGTAGAATTTTAGAATTTCCAGCAAATAGGTGGACACAGAAGCCAAGAAGGTGGATGCATTGGCTAGGGAGAATGAATTAAGAAAAAGAGAACAGTATCTCAGGAAGCGTCATCATTTCAGGACCAGCTGAGAAGAGCAGCCTATAGAACAGACTGAGATCAGAAGAAGCCCAGGCAAATGGGTATCATGGAACCCAAGAAAAACCAAAGGAAGGCTTTTCACAGTATTTTGTGCTCTGGAGAGACGAATTAAAACAATGATTGGGAAGTCCTTAATCTATCTCATTAAGCCACATTGGAGAAGCAAATGCTTGCTTCTGAGGGTTGTTTAGGAAAACAACTATCTGAAAAGGAATGAAAAATTTAGTAAGCAACTATTTGTGTCCTATGCTATTCTGAACCCACTGGTAATTGGATGGATGATAAAATTGTGAAGCAGAAAATCGGACTTCACAGTCCTTATCTTCTATCCCTGCCAGTGCTCTAGTGTCCTGTATTTTTCCATTCCATCTCCATGATCCCTTCAGGCAATAGTTCCCACAGCTGTGTTGGCTTGCAGCCAGGACAAAACTTTCCCCATTATTCTTTTCTCCATCCCTTCTATAGGAGAAACATGTCAGACACACCTTTCCTATGATCCTCTTCTTTGGAGCCCCATGAGCATGAGATAAACTCCCCAGATGCACAGTAGAGTGTAATGAACAAAGCTCTGCATTTAGGATCAGAAAACCTGGGGTTGGTCCCCAGTCTCAGATTACATTGAAAGAGTGTAGATAAAAATTCTTTATTAATGTAGTATAGACTCATCTGAAGTGTCCTTGACTGTAACTCAGAGTTCTACATAAAACTATCAAAGTTTGTTGAGCATGGAGTCAAATTTGTTTTAATATTTGATGAAATATGAATATTTTTCATATATTGTTATTTCTGAAACTCTGTGTGGGGAAACAAAACACCTCATTTCTGGGTGGGCCGAGTTCTGGATGTGTCTGAGTCAGAGAGGTGTCATGAGCCCCAAAGGAGAAATGTCCTGGCTCTTCCTGTTTCAGAAGCCTTATATGGAAACAGCCAGCACCTTGTGTTTTGATGGTGCTGTCATCTCCAAAGCAATTTCACACACAGCCTTTGAATAAGGGAATGGTGGAGGAGGGTGAATGAGGTAGAAATATTATGTATACTTTTTTCTTGTTAATATGTCTTTTTTTTTTTTTTTGGTATGGGGCCTCAGTCATGAGCCTAGGATAAGTAGAGGAAAATACATTTTTCTTCCCCTACAATTTCTTTTAGTATTATTTCAAGAGGAACATGAGGAGTATCATATCTTGCTTGACCCTATATGGCCAGAGCATTGAGCAAAGAAGGAAGTAGTTTGGGAAGCTATGGAAATGATATATTAATCCAGGCAGAGACCTAGGAGCTGGACATATTTGTTTAACCCTTTGTTTCAGGAGTTCTCCCCTGGGCATTCTGCTAACGCCTTTTCCTTGCTGGGTAGTTGGCTATTTTGCTTTTTAATAGCTGCCCCAGTGAGCTCAGCCATGTTACTGGATGACCTCATCCCCAGGTCATTAGTTGGCACTTTCCCTAGGGGGATCTCAGAAGCCCCTGAAACACCAATTACTTCTCATAGGCTCCTGAGAAGGAGACCCCTCTGGGACCAGAGAAGGGTCATTTGGGGTGTGAAGGAAAGAAAACATCATGGGAATGAAGGAGACCCTGTTCCCTGCCTGTGCTGTCTCTATTGTTGCCATGCCAGTGCATGTTTTGTTTGGCCTCCCCTGTGACTGTCCTGTAATTCCTCAGGTTTCTTCACATTCATCTAAGGTTGCCAGAATATTTGAATGAGACTAAAATTAAAGTTCTTTACTCTTAGCTTTCTTCCTTCTCTCCATTTCCCCTACCACCATCTCAGCAGATGCATCTCCCCAAAATACACTTGAAAAGACCCTAACCAAAATTTTCTCATATGGCAAATATGTTGCTAACACTTCTACCCCAGATAAGGCAAAATATCAGTAATATAATTTGGGAGGTGACTGGTCATTTTTGTCTAAGCCTCCACCTCCTATATAGATCACTCATAATAAAATTATCATGGATGAGAAAACATGAGACATTTTTCAGACATACATATGTATGAATTCAAAAGCAAATGGAGCTGGGCAACAGAAGCTCATGCCTGTAATCCTGACTACTTAGGAGACTAAGATCAGAAGGATCTTGGTTTAAGGCCAGCTGGGGCAGAGTTCTCAGGAACCCCATCTCTAAAAATAGCCAGAGCAAAATGGGCTGGAGCTGTTGCTCAAGTGGTAAAAATGCCTGCTTTGCAAGCACAAAGTCCTGAATTCAAACTTCAGTCCTACAAAAAAAAATAGTGTGATGTCTGTGATTTATTTGTAAGTAATTCAGCAAAAAAAATTAGTGAAGCAAAAATAGTGATATTAATTAAAATCTAGAAGATGTATATATTTTATCTTCATTATACTATTTTCTCTCTTTTTTGCTATATTTTTTAATAGAAACTTTCTTTAAAAAAAGAATAAAGACAATATAAAAAGAAAAAAGAGAATAATGAGATAGAGGACTACTTTTGCTGTCATATACCCTAAGCTCCCTTCAAATCTATACCTTGAGTCCACATCCAGATTGACATGACTACAGCCATCTTGGATGTTATCACCAACTTGCTGGGTAAGTGCCACTGGCACTCATTGCAAACTCTACAGGACAAACAAAGTCATTAAGATAGTCAGGTGAGTGCTTTGTGCTAATCACCAATACTAAGATTTGTGGTACTAGGGATTGAACCTATGACCTTAAGCATGCTAGGCAAGTATTCTATCACTGAGCTACATCCTCAGCCAGTTGGACTATTGCTTAACTGGCATTGGACAGTACATTCCAGTCAGCCATGGTATCTTGGCATATATCTCCTTCTTCCTGCATCAGGATGCAGGCATCTTCAATCTTGCTGTCATCCAAGACATAACTTCTGCTTATAAGTCCCTAATAATAAACTGCATTCTATGGAATTCTGGATTTGTTTGCTTCTTTCTTCATTTTCAGTTTCTTGACACGTTCACAGTATATGAGCTAATTCTCATATGCTGGGTTTTTCTGAAACACCACAATGTTAGGTTGTTTTGGTGTGCTTCATTACCTCAACAAAGTTAAAGCAAGCAGCTTCTCTTGCTTATTTTACTTGGTAGTGGCCTCTTGCTGATCCTCAATCAATTTCAGTCCCAAAGTTGTAAACTGTGGTGCTCCAAGGTTGATACCACGGTATATTCTGAGGCTCTCACCTATATACTGATCTACCAGGGGTAGGTAGGGTCAAATAGCCACAACTGCAGGTATCTCATGATGCTTAGCCAAGGCCACCCTACCAGGCCACTTTTTACACTGTCTCTGTTTATTACTTGCTTTATTCAAGCTGTTCCCTAACCTTGGATAGTATCCATCCTTTTCTCAATTTCCAAATTCTGCCTTTCAACATTCAACCAAGTTAATATACTTCAGTCTTTAATAAATCTACAACCACAATTGTCCACCTTGGTCTCCACACTTTAGCCAAGTTTGTTTCCCTATGGACAAGGGAGCAGCTATCACCTATCACCCCAACAGTGGAATAACTAAGGCTGAAGAACCCAAATCTAACTGTTGGCAGCCAGTGGGCAGCCCTTCAACTTTCATCAAAAGGTGAACTACACAGATGGTGGTGAGCCAGGCGGGACTGTCATCCTACTTTACTTTGTCAATAGTAGAGAGCCTGAAGGGAAGGATGACTCTGAGACCCCCTCTATCAGGACGTGGAAATGAGTGACACAAATGACTAGTGATATCTTCTTTGGGTACAAGAATGATGAAAAGTGCCATGTTGGAGCTCAGAAAATGATACCATAAATTACATTACTTTAACATATGAAATGCTTTGAACTAATGGAAAACCGAGATCTAAGACCATCTCTTGCCTCCCATTCAAAGTGCAGGAATGGGCTTTCTCTTAAGTTCCCCTATGTACCTAAAGGTTAGATCCTCGAGAACATTAACTCCCAGGAAGGAAGACAGGAGTTGCCACCACACCCAGAGCGAGAGCTCAAGAGGAAGAATGACCCTTTATCCATCATTAAGGGTCATGACAGGTTAACAAGAAAAAAAGCATAATAAATTTATTTGATCATAATTTTACATGACACAGGAGCCTTCAAATTGAAGACCCAGAGACCCAGCATAATCTACCTACTATTATATTTAGGTATGATGAAGCAGAGACCACCATGTGGAAATATGAGTTACTTTGCTTCCCTTCCCTTTGCCTGGCATTCTAAATTCTAAAGAAAAGCAGCACCTATGTGGGTAAGATGTTAACTGTTAAATAATCTTTCTTTAGCTTTATAGAACCCAGAACACCTGGTGACTTTCAAATTATATCAAGAAAGTAATGTGTTTGTCCAAAGAAGTACAAGAACCAGCCCCAGGAGGTCAAGGTCCGTTGCGAGGCTCCAGCCAAAGAAAAAGAGACGCAACTCTCAACAAGTTCAGACAAAGCTCAGCTCAGCCCATGGCTTTCCTGCCCACTGTCACACTGTACCTCTTTTCCCTCCCTATCAAAAGCCCTTTTGTGTACCTGAGTTCCCCAAGATGGTGCTTTGAGGATCATAGTCCTGTTCATTTTCTCAGGGCCTGCCTTTGAATAAACCTGGTTTCCTTCCCACCAATTCTACCTCCTAAGCATTGGCTTTTAAGCATCAAGGAAACAGACTTGCGTCCAGTAACAGTATATTTTCTGAGCTGCAACATCAGGCATTCTGGTAGCATTGTGCACTCTTCATAACCTTTGTCTTACTCTAATTACTCAGCATTTATCTTTCCTGCTAGATTATAAATTTCATAAGGGCAAAGAATGTGTCTACTCTATTCTCTACTGGTCCCATTATAGATGCTCAATAAATATTTTCTGACTGATAATGTCAGTGAATTGCATCGAGGAACCATGAGGAGAAAAGTGCAGTATGAGGGAGTCAGATCACGCAGGGGCAGCCATTGGCCAACATTGCCTTAATATGGATTTGGGACAAAGAGTTATATCACCACAAAAATCATCTCCCATTTCAATATTTTGAATACTACCAATCTAATTAAGAGAATATAATTTCAATAGACATTTTAATGCATCAAATAATTATGCAAAAGTGTTACTCTGATTTTCCATGGATTTCAGGAAATTCTAGTGTAGACATAATTATACATGGCAATGAAATACTTTCTCTTCTCTTTGTAAAAGGCACAGATACATTTTCCAGTTCGTTTTTGTTGCAGCCTCCCAGAGGGAACTCAAAGCTTGCCAAAGTCAAATATTGTTAGAATTCAAACAATTCCAAAACTCAGAGAAGGCCAGTTTTTAATCACCTCTGGGATGTTCACTCTCAGTAACGATATTTAGGGCTTTAAAAAGCATAAATCCAAAGATAGCTCTAAGATGTTGAGATATCTACTTTTGTAACTCAGTTGGTGATAGAATTGTGTTGCTTTGTCAAATCCTGCTGCAGTTTGACCCTCCTCTGCAGGAACCCAGTGATTAATAATGCCCTTAATTGCTTTCCCTCTTGCCCTCACAGCTGGTAGGAGAAGAGATGTATATCACAAAGAAACACTGAGCCAACTTTTAAGGACAGAAAGGAAGTATGCATGTAGTTGTTGGGTTCTGCCTTCTTCCTGCATGGTGGGGGAACTGCCAGGCCTCTCCCACATGGAAGTATAAAAACCTCAATAAATTAAGAAAAACATGGAACTACAGCTGATATATTTCAGAGTCCAGATTCAATAACATCCCAATCAAAATTGCAATGGAATTTTCAAACATTTATATGGAATTGAAAAATTCCTAGTAGAAAAGTAGGACTAAGCAATCTTTTAAAAAAAAAAAAAAGTTGCATGACTCATACCACCTGATTTCAAACTTACTTTAAAGTCACAGTAATCAGGAGACTGGAGGCAGATAAACAAATGAATCAATAGAACAGAATAGAGAGTGCAGGTGGAGGCCAACATATACATGTTAAGTTGTTTTTCCATAAAGTGAAGAATTTTCAATGAGAAAACTCTTTTCAATAAATAATGTTGAAATAAGTGGATAAAACACTTGGGAAAAAAAATAAACCTCAGTCCCTACTTCACAACATACTCAAAAACTATTTCAAGATGGGTGATATACCTAACAAAACTTAAGAAGGATCTAACATCTAATCAAAAAAATCTAGAACTACAAATCTTTTAGAAGTAAATATAAAATATCTTTGTGGCATGTGAGTAGGTATAAATATTATTCATGGGACTTTATTTTTTGGAGTTTTAGGTTCACAGCAAAATTGAGCAGGAGATATGGAGCTTCCATGTGCCACCTACTCTAGCACATGCACAAGTCCCCACTATCAGCATCTAGCACCTCATCATTATCACCCACAGTCCATAGTTTACATCTGGATTCACTCATAGTTTTGTACATCCTGTGGGTTTCAACAAATGTATAATGACATATTTACGAATATAGTATCATACAGAATAGTTGCACTCTCATAAAAATCCTCTGCCTATCCATCTTGCTTCCCTCTATCCCTTAACAATCACTGATTATTTTTACTGACTTCATAATTTTGCCTTTTCCAAAATATCATATAGTTGAAATCCTATGATATTCAGCCTTTTTAGTTTGGCTTCTTTTGTTTAGAAATATTCATTTCAGGTTCCTCTGTGTCTTTTCATGAATTGACAGCTCATTTCTTTTTAGCCATGAATAATATTCCATTGTCTGGGTTTATCATAATTTATCCATTCACCTACTGAAGGATATCTTGGTTGCTTCCAAGTGTAGACAATTATGAATAAAGCTGTTATAAATATCTATGTGTTGATTTCTGGGTAGAGATAAATTTTTAACTCCTTTGGACAAATTACAAAATGCAAAATTGCAAGATCATATGGTTAAAGTACACTTGGTTTTCCAGGAAATCACTACTGTCTTCCAAAGCAGCTGTGACATTTTTCACTCTCATCAGCAATGAACAAGAGTTCCTGTTGTTTCACATCTTTACCAGCATTTGTTATTACGAAGGCATAGATTTTTAGGACACAGAAATCACTATTTAGAGAAAATTTATACTTCAAAGATATTTAGAAATTCTGTTCATCAGAAGATAAAATAAAAATGAAAACACTGGGACAAAGTATAATACATCTATCCAACAAAGGACTAATCTCCAGAACATCTAAAGAACTTCTACACATTAATAACAAAAAAGATTTAAAAGTTATAAAAAAGTAAAAGACTTGACATGATACAAAGAAATATATACAAATGGTCATCAAGCCAGGAAAATGTTTTCAGTGACTTTAGTTATTAGGGAAATGTAAATTAAAACCACCATGAGTTACCATTTCCTATCCACTAGCATAGCTAAAATTAAAATAACAATGGAAAATGTTGATGAGGATATGGACCAATTGAAAAGTCTTATATTGCTGGTAAAACTGTGAAATGACACAACTATTATGGAAAATTATCCGTTTCTTATACAGTTAAACATACATGTAACCTCTGACTCAGCAATTCCATTCCTAGGTATTTACTCAAGAGGATTAAACCATGTCCACAAAAAGATAAGACCAAGAATTTTATATAATAGGTAATAAATTAGAAACAACCTAAATGTCCATCAATAGAACATACATAGCAATATATACAGAGAAACAAAAGGGCAATGCAGGAAAAAAAAAATAGGAAACAGTCCACATCTGGTTGGGACAATATGGCAAAAAATTGAAAGCCACAACCACAAGTTTAACAACAGCAAGCAGTCTTGGTGACAACTCCTATGTGGCAGGTCAGCATTGGAGAAAAAATTCATTACATCACTCTCCTTTTCTTAGATTGCTTTATCCAGGCGACATCTTGACAGGAGGCCTATTGTTTAAGACTATTCTGGGGACCTGAGAACAGGAAACAATCCCTGGTAAGGGAGTATGGAGACACCAGGCCCCAGTGTTTGGTAGGAAATGGCCACGGGAGCCAGCCATGGAGAAGGGGAAAGACAGATTCAGACCCCCTGAGAAGTTGAAACAGTAGGAGCTCAAGGTATAGAGGGCATGGTGGTAAGTGGTCCTGCCCTTTACAATGAGGAATGAGCCACTTCACCTGTGAATCACTACAGAGACTAAGCACTACTAGTCCATGGCTAGTGAACTGTTCAGCCTCCAGAGCTTCCTCCTTGCCCTGAGTGGCTTGCTCCTGGGCAGGCCTGAAAGCTCTGAACCCAGGTCAGTGGATCACTGAATTTCTTCATCTTCCTCCCTTCCACAGAGTGGCTTAATATGGGGCAGGGACTGAAAGCACTGAAACTAGCAGACAGAGTGCCGGGTTCCCTCAGTCACCTTCTATAGAGCAGAACTCAATGCTCTGTTTCTTCCCACACTGATGCACTCAGGGGATACCCCTCAGCTTGGATGTTTGCTGCCCCTAGGTGCAAAAACTGGAGAATCTTTGGAGTAAATGGGAACCTGCCAAGTCCACAGGCTGCAAAGCTCTTTGGGATTGCCAGCTGCCCTCAGTACACAAAGGGAAGCTTCTAAAGTGAATATAGCCTTGATGCTGATATCATACACTTGACCAGCCTGGCCTTCAGCCTGTATGCAGCACCAACCCATAGAGTGGGAACAGAGAGGAAGTTACAATAAACTCCACTTATGACCTGCTACCCACCCCTTGCCTAGACCTACTGGATTCCAACATAAGAAGAAACAGAAGTTTCTCCAACTTTTTTTTGTTGTTTTTTAATTTTTTTTCCTTTTTACTATAGTTTTAGTATTGCCTTTGCTTTGCTTTTAAATACTTTATGTATTGATTTTTTTATTCCTTTTCTTACCTTTATCTAATTTTAGGCATGTATTCTTTATTTTGTAATCAGATTTTTTTCTGGTAGTAGGGATTGAACCTATGGCCTCAAACTTGCTAGGCAAGTGTCTACCACTTAAGCTATATCCTCAGTCTTGTGTTTTATTTTGTTTTTGAGTTAGGATCTTACTAACTTTTCCTGAGGCAGTCTCAAACTCACAATCCTCCATCTCCCAAATAGCTGGGATCACAGGCATGCACCACCGTGCCTGGCTAGATTTTGTTTTTATCTCTTTTTTTTTTCTCTTCCTTCCATTCTTTCCCTTTCTTCTCCTTCTTTTATTTTAATTTTGTTTAACCTGGCTTCTTTCTTTTTCCCTTTTCTCTAACCACTTCTTTATTTCATTTTTAATTATTACTTACCTTTATTACTTTTACTCTGTAGTTCATTCTACATTATTTTTTCCAATTTCTTTTCTATGGTAGTGTAACAATTGTCTTTAATTGATTTTTATTATGTTTTATAGCTGTTTTATTTCAATGTTTTAGTGTTGCTGCTGTTATTGTGGTCAGTTTTTTACTCTCTGAGTAGTATGAGAAATTGAGCCCTCAAGAGAAGGTTTCTCACAAAGAAAATCCCATATAAAACCAGAAAATATATCCATTCCAATAGATGTGTATAATGTAACATAGAAACACAGGAAATATGAAAAGTAAGGTAATATAACTGCTCTAAAATTTCATAGCTCTTCAATAGCTAAATGCAAAGTTGTCAAAATGGTTGAAAAAATCAGACAACAAATTCAAAAGTCTAATTTTAAAAATAACTAAATATGTCAAAGATGCTTCAAATAAACAGAAAATGAAATGAAATTAATTCCACAGAAGAAGAAAGATACACACAATCAAAAGAATAAATCTGTAGAATAATAAACAAATGAGAAATATTAAAGAGTTAACATCATTATTAACTCAGTAGACCAGCAAACCTCTAATGAGGAAGACAGAAATTTCTACATACCTTTCAATAATAACCCTAAATGCAAGTAGCTTTAAAAGACTGGATAGCTCATTGGATTAAAACACAAGTATCAACTATTTGCTGTCTGCAAGAAATATACCCTCACTGTCAAAGTATACAGACTGAAAGTGAAAGAATGGAAAATGATATTTCAGCCAAATAGAACCTGAAAGCAAGTAAGAGTACTTATTTTCACAACTGATAAAGCAGAGTTCAAAGCCAAAATTAGTCAGAAGAGATAAAGAAGGTCATTACATATTAATACAGGTAACAATACATCAAGAAGTTATAACAATTGTAAATATACATGCACCAAATGTTGCTGCACCTGATTTTATAAAATAAACACTACTGAATATAAAGGGACACATAGGTCCAGATACAACAATAGTGGGTGACTTTAATACCCCATTCTCATCAATAGATTATCCAGACAAACCAACAAAGAAACTTCAGAGCTAAACTGCACCATACAAAAAATGGACTTAATAGACATCTAGAGAATGTTCCATCTAACAGCCACAGAGCACACATTCTCATCAGCAGCCCATGCACTTTCTCCAAAAGAAATCATATTTTAGGCCATAGAGCAAGTTTTAACAAATACAAAAAATTTTTAAATTGTTTCTTGTATGTTAACAGACTATAATGGAATAAAACTAGAAACCAATACCAAGAGAAACTACACAAATACATGGAGATTGAACAATACATTTTTGAATGATTGGTGAGCCACTGAAGAAACCAGGGCATATATTTAAAAATCCCTAGAATCAGGGCTTGGGTGTAACTCAAGTGGTACAGCATCTACTTAGCAAGGTTGAGGCCCTGAGTTCAAACTCCAGAACTGTAAAAAAAAAAAAAAAAAAAAAAACCTTGGACTGGAGGCATGACTTAAGTGGTACAGTGCCTATCTAATGAGCATAATAAGCATGTGTGAAGCCCTGAGTTCAAACCCCAGTACTACTAAAAAAAATTCTATAATCAGTTGAAAATGAAAACACAATTTACCAGAATCTTTGAAATATAGTGAAGAAAGTTCTAAGAGCAAAGTTTATAGCCATGAGTGCCTATATTAAAGAATTAGGAAGACCTCAAATAAATAACATAATGATTCATTTCATGGTCTTAGAAAAACAAGAACAATCTAATCCAAAAATTAGAAGTAAAGAAGTAATAAGTCAGGAAGGCCATAGAAGAGATGGTTCTTTGAAAAGGTAAACAAGATTAATAACACTAACAACACTTAGCAACACTAACCAAAAGAAAGAGAAAACCAAAATTAGAGAAAAAGGTGGGGGGAAGTGGAATATTACAACAGATACAACCAAAATCCAAGGAACATTAGGAATAGTTTGAAAACTTACATACCAAAAAATTGGAAAATCTAGAAGAAATGAATAAATTTCTCAAAATAGATAACCTACCAAAATTGAACCAGAGGATATAAACAACCTAAGCACATCAATAACAAGCAATGATATTGAAGTATTAGTAAAGAGTCTCCCAATAAAGAAAAGCCCAGGACTGGACAGATTTACTGTTGAATTCTATCAGACCTTTAAAAAAGTTCTGATAACATCAATACTCTTTAAACTACTCCATAAAATAGAAAAATGAGGGACATACTCAAATTTATTCTACAAAGCCAGTATTGCCCTAATACCAAAACCAGATAAGGATAACAACAAAAAAAGAAAACTACCTAACAATTTCCTTGGTTAACATACATGCAAAAGTCCTCAATATAATATTTACAAACTTAATTCAGTAATAACAAAAAAAGATCCTATAGGGCTGGGATGTAGCTCAGTGGTGGAGCACTTGCCTAGCATGCACAAGTTCCTGAGTTCAATACCCAGTATCAAAAAAAAAAGACAAAAAAAAAATCACACACATGATCAAGTTGGTTTCATTTCAAGGATACAAGGAGAGTACACAAATCATTAAATGTAATACACCAAATAAATAGAATCAAGGACAAAAATCACATGATTATCTCAATAGATGCAGAAAAATCTTTCACAAAATTCAACATCCCTGCATGATAAAAGCCTGGAATAGGATTAGAAGGACTTTCCTGCAACATAATAAAGGTAATATATAACAAACCTATAGCCTACCATATGCTATCAGAGGAAAAAGTGAAAGCATTTCCTCTAAAATGGGGAATGATGAAAGATTGTCCACTCTCTCCATTCTTATTCAATATCGTGCTTGAATTCTTAGCCACAGCAATAAGGCAAGAGAAAGAAATAAAAGGGATACAAATAGGGGGGGAAATGTCAAATTATCCCTACCTGAAGACAATATGATCCTATACTTAGAAGACCATAAAGACTCCACTAGAAAAATTTTAGAGTTAATGAACACTTTTGCCAAAGTAGGATACAAAATCAACATATGAAAATCAATAGCTAGACTGACTGTGGTAGTGCACACCTTAATCCCTGCTACTTAGGAGGCAGAAATGAGGAGGATTATGGTTTGTGGTCAGTCTAGGCAAAAACTCAGCAAGACCCCATCTCAACAAATAAGCTGGACAGGGTGGTGCACATCTGTAATCCCAGTTCCATGGAAGGCATAGGTAGGAGGATTGCAGTGCAAGGCCAGCCCTGAACAAAAATGTGAGACCCTATCTGGAAAGATAACTAAAGCAAAAAACGGCCAGTGGCATAGCTAAAGTGGTAGAGCACTTGCCTAGCAAGTGAGAGGCCCTTAATTCAAACCACAGAACCACAAAAAAGAAATTCAGCAGCTTTTCTATATGCCACTACCAAACATTCTGACAAAGACAAAAACCACTTGATCATCTCAATAGACACAGAAAAGCCCTTTGATAAGATTCAACACCATTTCATATAAAAGCTTTGATGAAACTATAGATAGAAGGAACATACCTCACCATAATAAAGGCTATATATGACAAACCTATAACCACAATCATGTTTAGTGGGAAAAAACTGAATTCATTCCCTCTAAAGTCAGGATTGAGACAAGGATTGAGTCACTCCTATTCAACATAGCCAGAGCAATAAGGCAGGAAGAAGACATAAAAGGAATAGGTAAAGAAGTAGTTAAACTATCCCTATTCACAGATGACATGATCTTATACTTAAAGACCCAAAAAACTCCACCCAAAAACTCCTAGACCCTATAAACAACTTCAGCAAAGTAGCAGGTTACAAAACCAACTTACAAAAATCAGTAGCCTTTCTTACACCAGTAATGAACAGATTGAAAAAGAATATAGGAAAACAATTCCATTTACAATAGCCTCAAATAAATCAAATACCTATGAATAAACTTAACAAAGGACGTGAATGACCTCCACAAGGAAAACTACAAACCATTGAAAAAAGAAATGGAAGAAGACTATTGAAGGTGGAGAGATCCCCCATGCTCATGGATTGGCAGAATCAGCATAGTAAAAATGGCTACACTACCAAAAGCAACCTACATGTTAAGTGTAATTCCCATCAAAATCCCAATGGCATTCATCAGAGAGATTGAAATATCAACCCTAAAGTTCATTTGGAAACACAAAGACCATGAATGGCTAAGGCAATGATGAGCAAAAAGAGCAAAGCTGGAGGTATCACAATAACCGACTTCAAACTATACTACAGAGCCATAGCAATAAAAACAGCATGGCACTGGTACAAAAATAGATATGAAGACCAGTGGAACAGAATAGAGGACCTAGATATGAATCCATGCAGCTACGCCCAGCTAATTTTTTGGCATAGGTGCCAAAAACATACAATGGAGAAAAGACAGCCTCTTCAACAAATGTTGCTGGGAAACCTGGATACCTGCCTGCAGAAAACTGAAACTGGATCCATGTTTGTCACACTGAACAAGTATCAACTCAAAGTGGATTAAGGACTTTACTATCACACCTGAAACCTTGAAGCTAGTACAGGAAAGAGCAGGGAAGACACTGGAAGCAATAGGTAAAGGCAAGGACTTCCTCAGTATAACAGATGTGCCTCAGCAACTAAGAAAAAGGATTGACAAATGGGACTGCATGAAATTTAAAAGCTTCTGCACAACAAAAGAAATGGTCTCTAAATTGAAGAGGCCTCCCACAGAATGGGAGAAAATCTTTGCTAGCTAGACATCAGACAATGGACTGATAACCAGTATATACAGGGAGCGCAAAAAACTAAACTTGCCAAAATCAATGAACCAATAAAGAAGTGGGCAACTGAATTAAACAGAACTTTTTGAAAGGAAGAAGTCCAAATGGCTAAAAACCACATGAAAAAATGCTCACCATCCCTGGCCATAAAGGAAATGCAAATCAAAACCACACTAAAATTTCCACCTCACTCCTGTTAGAATAGCTATCATCAAAACACCACCAACAACAAATGTTGGTGAGGATGCAGGGAAAAAGGAACCCTCATACACTGCTGCTGGGAATGTAAGCTAGTGCAGCCACTTTGGAAAATAATATGGAGGCTTCTTAAAAAGCTAAACATAGATCTGCCATATGATCCAGCAATCCCACTCCCAGGGATATACCCAAAGGAATGTCAGTCAGGTTATCACAAAGGCACCTGCACACCCATGTTTATTAAAGCAGTATTCACAATAGCCAAGCTATGGAAACAGCCAAGATGCCCCACTACCAACAAATGAATTAAGAAAATGTGATATTTATGCACAATGGAATTTTATGCAGCCACAAAGAAGAATGAAATTTTGTCATTTGCAGGATGGATGGAACTGGAAAACATCATCTTAAATGAAGTTAGGCTCAGAAGGCCAAAAGTCGCATGTTCTCCTTCATATGCAAATTATAGACATAAAACAAATGCAGCAATATTATGGGACACGGGTCACACTAAGGGGAGGCCATACACGGAAGGGATAGGCCAAGGGAAGGGAACCAAAAACTTGAATGTGGTTGATTTGCTCACAGTACATGAATGAGTATAGAAATCTTAAACTGGCTGCTGCCACTATGGAAAGGGGACTAGGGAGGAGTGGAGACAAGTAGAGATGAACCAATTGGGGTTGTAATACACATGTGCATGAAACAACACAAGGAATCTCCCTGTGAAGCATCTTTTTCTCAAACTAGCAAAAATGCCATGTTTCTCTTATTGTCTTTTATGCTTTTTCTTCTACAAAATCGTAGAACAGGAGGGTGGAGCAGGTTATGCTGGAGTGTGGGGGTTAGCACCAGTGAGAGTGGGGAGCTCGTGGGGAAAGGGGTAGGAGATTAATATGGTGCAAATAATGTATATACACGTATATAAATGCAAGAATGATAATCTGTTGAAATTATTCCAGGAATCAAGGGAGGGGAGATGAAAAAGAGCAGTGGAGGAGGTAAATTCAAATATGATATATTTGATACATTATAAGAACTCTTGTAAATGCTACAATGTACCCCCACAAAGCACAACAATAATTTTAAAAAACAGAAAGCCTACCTATATAATGTAATTTATTACTTTGACTTTAGTTCAGTGAGACTGATTTTAGACTTCTGACCTCTAGGACTTTGAGAAAATAGATAAGTGTTGTTTTAAACCACACACCAAAATAAATCATTTCAAAATTCTCAAAGCTTAGAATGCAAGTCCCTACTGGATCAGGTAGGAAAAACATGTTTGTTTTCCAGTTTGGGCCAGTAGGACCTAAGCTGCATGTGGGCGGGGCAGTACCTTTTCCATTCATCGTAGTTATGTCATGCCTTCAGCACCCTGCCTGGCACATAGTGGGTGTCTTTTAACCACATGTGGAATGAGGACCAAGCATCATTCTCAACCAATGAGGTGTCAGGAAAGACTTACAGGAGTGGTGATCTTTGGGGAGACATGTTGAAGGTAACTGGTCTTGATGATAAAAAAATTTTTTGTCTTGTTTTAAAAGTTTTTATCTCGACATATTTTTAGATTGATGGAAGAGTTGCAAAGACAATAGTTTTCATACACACTCCATTCCATTTCCCCCAATGTTGTAATTTAACATGTTACATAATCATGGTACTTTTGTGAAACTAAGAAATTAATGTTGACAACAGAACTAACTATAGACTATAAACAGATTTCACTGTTTTTTCCACTGATGTCTGTTTTTTTCTATCCCAAGATCCAATCCAAGATACACGTTACATTTGGTCACCATTTTCCTTAACCTCCTCTAATCTGAGTTTCTCAGTCTTGCCTTGTTTCCTTTTTATAGCCTTGGCACTTTTGAAGAACACAGATCAGGTATTTTATAGAGGTCTCTTAGTTTGAGCTTGTGTGATTTAATTGATTTGTGAGAAGAATACACAGAGATGATGTGTCCTCATCACATCATAACAGAGGTACACAATGTCACCATGACTCATTACTGGTGATGGTAACCTTGATCACAAGGCAATACCTTCCAGATTTCTCCATTGTAAAGCCACTATTTTTCCTTTTCTAAGCTCTTTTCCTTAAAAGCAAGTTTCTAAGTCAAGCTTATAATCAGGAGGGAGGGGGGATTAAGCTCTACCTCCTGTCAGGAGAAATTGTGGAAACTGTCAAAAACATCATTGTAATTCGTAAATATCTTTGGGGAAATACTTTCAGATCATGCAAATATCCTGTTTCACTTTCAAGTTTTACTCTCTTGGAACTTGTCAGTGAATTTTGCCCATAGTAACCATGATTATGAGGTAAATATTCATTTTTTCAGTTATTTACTTTATATAAATGTTTATAACCAATAGAAAGGTAATCCTGTAGTGTCACATCTGCTCCAGAAAATACTGTTGGTTGCCTGTGTACTTTTTTCCTGACCACAGAACTCTGGCTTCAAAAGAGCCCCTTCCTGCCATTTCCTTTGCAAGTGTGTGCTTCAGGAATAACTGGTCTGTGACAATCCAGACCCACAAGGTATAAAGGTAAGTCTTTTCTGTAAGGTTCTTCACTCTCAAAAAAGAGCCATAAGAAGACGATGTTCTGTCTTCAATACTTTGGGCACAGTCATGGAGGATGTAAAATGGTGTTGCTTTAGCCATCTTGTGATCATGAAGGGATAAACCTGATGACAAGCAAATACACCAAAGATGGTGGAGTAGAAAGATGGAAAGAGCCTGGTCTTGTTGAGTTGCTAGATTAACCAACTTTTGTTTTGTGAGCTATCAAAAGTCCCTTTATTATTTGAGTGATTTTGAGTATTACTTGTGGATAGAGGCACACTAATTGATGCACTTGCTTCACCATGAGAAGCTTCCTTGAGAAGTGGAGAAAGAGACAGATTTATAGCCTTCAGAAATAGCTAGGTTGCACACAACCCTGGGTCTGTGGCCTGTAAAAAAGTATTGAGAAAAATGGCAGTAGG
Organism: Castor canadensis; assembly: GCF_047511655.1. Classification (NCBI taxonomy): domain Eukaryota; kingdom Metazoa; phylum Chordata; class Mammalia; order Rodentia; family Castoridae; genus Castor; species Castor canadensis. Next base: position 121,834,173 of record NC_133388.1, on the reverse strand, counting down.
AAAACATAGATGGGCCAGACATGGTGGCAACATGAATGCAATCCCAGTACTCAGGCTGAAGCAGGAGGATCCTGGGGTCAAGGCCAGCCTGAGCTGCATAGTATAGAAAGACCATGTCAAAAGAAAGAAAGAATGGAAGAGAAAGAGAGAGAGGGAGAGAGAGAGAGAAGAGAGAGAGAGAGAGAGAGAGAGAGAGAGAGAGAGAGAGAGAGAGGGAAAGAAGGAAGGGAAGCAAAGAAAGAAAGGGAAAGATACATGGTTCCAGTGTGAATTTCTGAGCCATCCTCAACATTAAAAATAGATTTAAAACATTCTTCTAGGAATTTTTGGTAAGTAGAAACATTCATTATGCTCCATTTCTAAATATTTTGGGTTTGGTTTTGTTTTATACAGGTGTCTCTAATCTGAAATGCTTGGGACCAAAGTGTATTATTTCTTTTTATTTTGGAATATTTACATGTGCATAATGATATATCTTGGCGATATTCTAGGTCTAAACATGAAGTTCATTATGTTTCATACACAACTTTACACAAAACCTGAGGACATTTTTATACAATATTTTTAGTGGGCCCACTCTTTTCATAGCAACCTGTTGTATGGAAATTTTCATTTGTGGCATCATACTGGAGTTCAAAATCCAGGGTTTGGAGCATTTCAGATTTCAGATTGTAGGATTAGGGATGCTCAATCTGTATTGTCTTTCAAAGTAGTGAAAAAATTTTAAATTATTACATAAATCTCAGAATAGAAGCAGAGTTATCTTAATAGGTAGCAAGTAAGATGATTACACAAGATGTAATATGACCATTCTTTTCTTATCTGTATCTTAATGTTTGTGAGTCTGTTTTCATAAATGTAAATGAAGTCTCTCATAGTTCTTAATTCACTGGGTGATCTCATCCACCCCTTTACTTAAATAATTATAAGCACTGCCTAATTCCCTTCTGAAATTTATTAAGTTTACGAGGATATTCTGTGTTAATTTCTACATACTCATTTTTCATAAAGCAGATGTTTTCTAAATTTTAGAAAATTTTTCTTTCTCTATTTATTTATTCAAATAAATTATGCTTTGTTTCTCCCATGGCTATCTTCTCTAGTTGATTGTTTTTTGTATTTTTTTTTTATTGCTGTGCTGGGTAGGGATACATTGTAGCATTTACAAAGGTTCTTACAATGTATCAAGTATATCATGCTGGAATTTACCCCGTCCACTCCCTCCCCCACGACTCCTGGAACAATTTCAACAGGTATAATTTTTGCATTTACATACATGTCATACATTGTTTGCACCGTATTCATTCCCTGCCACCTCCCCTATCCCAACGGTGCAGTTGATCATATTTTGTTGGTGCTTTTTTTCCTTCTCTTCATGAGATTTTCTCAAGACTGTTCCATATATCCTTGACCATTTTTTCCCAACATTACCTTATTTATCACTGCATCTAATGTGGTTACAACTTTTTGTAGTGAGTTTTTTTTATGTTATCTAGAGCTCTGCCAGCTCATTTGTTATATTTTTGAGTAGTTATCTTTTCTTGAGCTCTTTGTTTTATAGAGTCCATTTTTTTCATTAATTTCCCTAAGAAAGGGATGTAGTTGCCTGAAATTCTCTTTACTGGGATAATTTAATGGAGTGTAATCTATATCTATATATTCTAAATTTTACTACTTTCTTCTCATTTTTGTGGCATCTGTGAAGAGGTATCCTGCTGAATCCATTTTGCTTATTATTCGAAATTAAGTATAATTCTAATCAGAACTGACCTTTAGTAAAAATAGCATGTAGAAGAGAAATCTAAAGAGCAATTCATGTTCCAGATTCTTCTTCCAGTGGTTAGAAATTTCACCATGCTTAGTAGAAATCCATCATAATCTGATTGGCATTCGTCCCTAGGTTCTTTGTTGATAAAATATTCATATCCAAAATGATAGTTTTTTAAAAAAGCAATTTGTGTGTGTGTGTGTGTGTGTGTGTGTGCGCGCGCGCACGCGCGCGCTGGGGATCAAATTCAGGGCCTCACACACACTAATAATGATAGATTTTAAGGAGAGGAGAGGAGTCAATTCTACTTGATTCCACTTCTTCCCTGGGATTCTTCCCATTGTTTATTTATGTGCCTGGCTCACTCCCTACAGTAGGTATCTTTTGAGGGCAGGAATCATGCCTACAGTATGTATACCCTAAGTGTAAAACAGACAGATGCTCAGTAAATATTCAGTGAAGGAAGGAATGAAATACTGAAATACTATATGATATTGTTCTATCTGCCCTATTTATTTTATTAAGTGTATCATAGAAGAGCAAACCCTATAGGTAATGGTAGGAGGGAGGGCCAACAAGTATGTCTGTTTTGGTCAGAAATATAGTGTTAGTGGCATATATACAACAAAGGATCAACTCTGTTTACAGTCGATCCTCATTACTCACAGATGTATTTGCAAAACCACCTACTGGCTAAAATCAGTTGTTACTCCCAAGTAAATATGCACTGCACTATCATGTTCATTCAGAACCTGTGCAGAGCAGCAAAAAATTTTACTCCCTTATGCTCTGTTCCCAGTTGAGGTAGAACTAGGTGATACTCTGCCTTCTTGTTTTGGCTATCATACTGTAAACATATATCCTTTTTGTAGTCTGTTTACTAGTCCATTTTTGTACTTTTTATTCGTGATTCCACTGTTCAAAATGGCCTCCAAGGGTTGGGGATGTGGCTCAAGTAGTAGAACACCTGCTTAGCAAGCGTGAAGTCCTGAGATCAAAGCTCTACCACTAAAATGGCCTCCTAAGATATTGCTGAAGTGCTGCCTTGTATTCGTTAGCGTGAGAAAGTTGTGATATACCTTTGGGATAAAATATAGATAATCTTAGTTTAGGAACGAGTACCATGCTAATGAGTCAACAATATAGGTCAAGTAAGGTGTCTTTGAAAAGAAGCACAAATAAGGTGTTGAATGCTCCCCAAAGGTCCACATGTTAAAGGCATGGTCCCCAGAGTAGTGCTATTGGGAGGTGGTGGAGCCTTTAGGAAGTAGAGCCTGGTAGGAAGAACATAGATCATTGGGGACATGCTATTGAAAGGGACAGGGGATTCTGTCCCTTTCTCTTTCTCTTCTGTTTCATCACACACTCCTCACCATTCTATACTGCCTGACCACAGACCAACTAATCATAGAGTAGAACCTCTAAAATTGGGCCAAAATAAGCCTTTTCTCTTTTAAATTGATTATTTTAGATCACTGCTATTGTGATGGAAAGCTGACAAACACAGTTATGTATTGATCACTTTATGAAAATGTTGTGACCTCACAGGTTAGGTTCCTCACAGGAACCTAACTCTATATTTCCTGCAAGAACAATGGTTCAGTATTTTTTAAATTCAGGTTTGCAATAGCTTTATAGACCATAACTACAAAAATAACAGAAGCAAATTATCTGATCCCTTCCCAAGCTTTGAAAATCACATATATGCTGAAAGCTCCCAAATTTATATCTTAAACTTAATAAACTGCCTGAGGAACAGATTTATTTATGCAACTGCCTATTGAGATCTTTACTTAGATGTGTAACAAGTCTCAAACTTAGGCTTAAAACAGAATCTTGATTTTTCTTTTCCTTCCCACAAATCTGATTTCCCACAATCTCCCCTAAACCTTCATACGCCAACCCCTTCCTCCTCCTTGCTCAAACCAAAACACTGAGTTGCCCTCAATTCTCTCTGTCCCTCCTATCATTCCAATGCAAGTCCTAAAGGCTTTACTTCTCTCCAATCCCTCTGTCTCCATTGCTACCATCTCAGTTCAAGCTGCCATCATCTCTCTTCCAGGCCTTTGTAAGAACTGCCCACCTGTCTGGCTGCTTCCATATTACTCCCTGCTTAAAATTCTCAGTTGTCTCCTCATTGCATTTAGGATAAATCCAAATGTTTTCCTTTGGTTCATCAGGCTCAAAATAATCCAGCCCTTACCAATATCTCCAAACTTATTCCCTAAAATTGTCCCCTTATTTAATGCTTCCAGAAAAACAGGCTTCCTTTCTGTGACTTGAATGCTCCCAGACCAGGATTGTCAGATTTCATAAATAATCATATAAAGTAGCCAGATAAAGTTTAATTTCAGATAAAAAGGATTTTTTGCTATACTTATATAATATTTGGGATATACTTACATTAAAAGAAATGTTCATGTTTATCTGAAATCCAAACTCAACTGGGCATCCTATACTTTATCAGGTAAGGCTCCTCCCTGCCCTGGTTTCTCTTACTCTCTGCTAGCCCTTTCCTGGCATCCTCTGCTCCCAGATGATTGTCAGAGGACTGCCTTTTCATTATTTCAACCACAGAGCAAAAACCTCCTCAGAAAATCATCGTGTCCCCCTCACCCGGGCACTGTCTCATTAAATTACTTTTTTCCTTCTTGGTGTATAAGCTCTATGAAGACAGGAACTCTGTTCATCCTGTTCATTCTTGTCAATGCTCACGGCCTAGAACAATGTGTGGTGTATAGAAGATGCTCAATGAAATACTTGTCAAATGAATGTCTCTCAACACGCTAGTCTAGATAACAGCTATACATTTCAGTTAGTAGGAGGTAAGTCATCCTTTTCTTTCTGAAAATGAAGAAAAACATCATTAGCAGTAGATGTATAAAGAAAGCATATGTTTCTTGAATCACAGCCCTATTAGAATTATTTTTAAATTATTGATTTTCTCATTAAAAATATATTCTAAAAGAGCATTAGTCAGCTTTATGTCACTGTGACTAAACACCTGACATAATCAACTTAAAAAAGAAAGGTCTATTTTGGCTCATGGTTTCAGGAGTTTCAGTCCATCTCTTTTCAGCATGGGGCAAAGGAACCAATCACAGTAGACGAATGTGCTTGAGGAAAGCTGCTCGCCTTGGGCAGCCAGAAAACAAAGAGAAAGAAGAAGGAGCAGGATCCCAACATCCCCTTGAAGACACACCCCCAGTGGCCTAACTTCCTTCCACTAGGCCCCACCTCTTAAAGGTTCCACCATCTCTCAGTAGTGCCATGGGCTGAGGCACAAGCCTTCATCACATGGGCCTTTGAAGGACATGCAATATCCAAACTATAGCAGAAAGGAAACAACACTTTTAATTCTGGATGTAACCTGAACCACTGAAATTGCCCTTCCCTTTGAAAAAAAGAAAAGAAAGCTTAGAATTTCTAAAAACTCAAAAAAACTATCACTTGTGAGAAGTTTCGTAACTGTTTCTTTAAGTAACATATTAACCATAGGTAAATGTTTGACATTATAAGACTTTATTTTGTGTAGGGTTTAGGGACAGTTTGAAACAACCCCCTTGAGTATAAATCAATATACCTCTATTTCCATGTTTAATAATAATAGCTAGGACCTATGAAATATTTAATCATTTTTTAAATACTTTTAAATATTTTAACCTTGATTATTCTAACCTGGACATAATTTTTCTGTAGTCAATTGTTATAGAGAAATCAAATGTAACATTACTTTTGCTTTTACAATATTGTTATAACAATCTGAGGTATGATATTGCTCCTTTTGGAAAAACATGATGCAATTGACAATATGTCTACAATGCTGTTTGCAAGAATGCTTTGCAACAATAACAAAAGATGACAACTGCATTCAAACAGCTAGCTTTTAAGTTTTCAAGTCAATTGTTTTTCATTTACCTGGCTCAAAATAATGTAAATGTACTTTGTCTGAATTTCCTGACTTGCACTTTTTGCATTCATTGCAATAAGGGAACTAATTACTAGTTCTTTAGAACATTGTCAGTGGAAGAGAATGCCAGAAAATATATTGCACACACACACACACACACACACACACACACACACGCATAGATTCCTTATGAGCCTGGTCCCATGTTCTCATTCATGCTCTGTGCTCACTTCACTTAGCTCCAAGTTTTGAAGTTGAGCGGTCTTTAGCTCCTCCCCGAGACAGTTTGAGTAGCTCCCCTGAGAGTAATTAATACCTTCAGCAAAGAGGTCATGTCATCCTTTGCTTCCTCATCCTTAATCTTTAATTCTCCCTCAGTGCTGTGCTGAGCTGAACTTCTTCAGCACAGTCTGTGGGAAGTGAGTCTTGGAGTCACTGGATTAATTGTCATTGCTCCAAGCACACCAGGCAGTCTGGCAGCAGACAGAACCATGTGACCAAAGAATGGATAATTTAGGACATCAGCCCATTATGGTGTGTGCCCAAAGGGAAAATGACTGGAAAAGGCCACAGTCTCAATTTATCCCTGGCCTTTTGTGACATCCCTGTAACACTTGACTCAATACATTTTTGTTCTCTTTGTGCAAAAAAACACAACTACACAGCCCAGAGGGCTAATTATTCCAATTTACATGAGCTTTTTCACTAAGACCCTTAGACAATTGTAGATATTGTGTCTCAGTTCTAATCGCATCCATTTTGCCTACATCTTCCTATCTTTGTCTGCATTAAGTAAAACAGACTTTGCCCTCCTGTTTTCATCTGGCTCTCTCTTCCAGGTGGCCTCAATTCTGCCCTGAATGAAGATGGCAGGGGGCAGGACTTGGCAGATATTCAGCTCTTTCAGATCAGGGGACCTGAAGACTCATTCACACATCCAATACATATTTATTAAATGTCTACAAAGTGTTGTGCTAAGTGGTGTATGGAAATAAAGATGATTCAGATCCAGAGTCTGTCTGAAGGAGTTGCCTATCTACCAATAGAGGAGAACATGCATATGAACAGTTCTATACTACCAGGAGAGTGTATGACAATCCATAGAGAAAGAGAGCCTCCATGGAGAGGTAATGACAAAGAGCTGTTGAGTGCAAGTTGATGGAATCTGACAAAGTTTCATAGAGAAGATGCATTTGAGGGTAAGTAGAGTTTGGACCTTGGAGAGGGAAGGAAGGGCATTGAAGGTATGGCACCAGAGCATGCAGCATCTTCTGACAGTTCAGTTAAGTACCAAAAATCAAAGCCTTAAGTCAAGTCCCAGCTTTGCCATCTTTTGATCCTGTAATCTTAGTCACTTAACAACACTGGGCTTTAGTTACCTTCTACAGAATGGGAAAGATAGTTACTGTTCCAACTTGCGTGCCATTGTGCAAATAAAATAGGACGAGTTACAGGGCATGGTCATACTCATGACCCCTTTTTCGCAAGACTCTGCTCCCCACTTGCCCTGCATTCCTGCTTCTGGTTTCTTCCCACAGTTTTCCTTGCCTCGTATTTAATATCCCCTTGTCTCCCAACAGAAAAATAATAACAGAATCTCATTAAATAGACATCCCTACATCTTCTGAGGCTGAGTGTAGGTGGTATTGTTTCCCCTTTGAATATGGCTCCAGATTGATACCCTAGCTAAAACCATCCACAGAATTTACATGCTTTTATAAGCTTCAGTGAGGAGCATAGGGCTTCCAAATCTAGCACATTGAGGTTGGTATTTTTGGCTCTTCTTTCAGTGCCACTTCACTGTTGGGCATGTAGCTGAGATGAGCTAGTCACGGGTCAAAGGTCAAAGACACAAAGATCCTCAAACCATTGCTCCTGATAATCAAATCAGGGTTTCCTTTGACTCTAAGTTATAAATTATAAGCTATTAGGTGTGTACAATGAAGTTCCATCTAATATAAGCCTATCATTATAGTACAGCAGAAAAATACAAACATGCACATTGAAATAACTATATTGTTGATCTTGACCATTTGAAATTATTTATCAACATGTCAAAAAACTAGCTATAGCAAAAGGGAATTTATAGGAACAAAGCTTGTGCTTTTCATCATTGGATTCCCAATGCCTGACACAATGCCTGGCATATGCTATGCAATAAATAATCACTGGAAAAATGGAAGAATAAATGAAAACTAGATTTCTAATCCTGCCTATAGCCCCAAGTTCCATCACAACCAGACATTCCATTTAGTATTTTAAATTCATCAGGTTATATATAACCACCCTCAAAATATACTCTTTTTATGATATTCTACTTCTATTAAGGATGCCACTATTTTCTGAGTCACCCAAGCTCCAACCTGCATTTGGTTCCTCATCTGTTACTCAGTACTTCCTAGCAGTCATCATTTCCTGTTGATGGTTTTTCTAGGACAATCCTTTTTTCATTCATCTCCACTGTTGACCCCCTAAGACCATTAACCATGTTACTTCCTATGGCTGTTTCCTGGGAAATAGGGAGATGCTTCCTTTGTCAGGTAGGTTTTCTTAAACACTTTAATCTGGCATCACAGGCTCCTCAAAGTCATATCCAGAATTGCCTCACCAGCCCTAACTTGTACAGGTTGATATCATATACTTCAGACCCCAAATCAATTGGGTTACTTGTCATTCTCTCCAAACTCTTCTCTTTAATCAAGCCTAGAGAGTCTTAAGTGTCCTTAATGTTCAGCTCAAATATTTTCTGAACCATAAGTGCTCTGTGACTTCCTTGGCCACAGTTAGGCTTTCCATGAAATCACAAACCACTTAGTTCAAACCTCCATTTAGAAATTTATGGGAGTGGGATAAAAAAAGAATAATAGAGGAAGTAAATATGATCAAAGTGCAGTCTATGTATGTATGGAAATAACGCAAAGAAACCACTCACTTTATACAATTAATAAACACTAATAAAAATAATTTTAAAAAAAAGAAATTTACCACATTTGGTTTTACATTTTCAAGTTTATACACTTGTTCTGTTTGTTTTGGCTGGTTTTGTCATCCTAGTTGTAAATCCATCTACTCCAAAACAGGCATAGTATTTATTATACTTATAATATGCAAGGAACTTGGATAGACACTAAAGATTTGGCAGTCAGGGTGGAAGAGATATGGGTTATACACATGAGTGAATGGATAAGTATATTTGATAACCACAATTCTCAATTCTCATATTTACATCTTTCAGAGTAATGTTGAAGGAAGAAATATTAGGGCAGGTCATGGTAGTGCACACCTGTAATTCCAGCTATTCAGGAGGTGGACATCAGGAGCATCACAGTTTGAGGCCAATCAGGGCAAAAAGTTAGCAAGATGCCATCTCAACCAAAAAGACAGGAATGGTGGTATGCATCTGTAATCCCAGCTATATAGGAGATATAGGTAGGAGGATTGCAGTCTGAGATCAGTCCCAAGAAAAAATGCAAAACTCTATCTGAGAAAACAATTGGAGTAAAAAAGGACTGGGGTATGGCTCAAGTGGCTGAACATTTACCTAGCAGACACAGAGCCATGACACCTGGCCTATATTCAGAGATTTTAACAGTCAAAAGCACAGGCAGTATATAATGAACACGTAGCCCAGTTCACCTCTCCCGGGGAAAGAAATGTTACCAATTTCTTTTATAAATTTTTAGAGACAAATCATAGTACAAGAATTTTTACAAATACATAGTGTCAACCTTACTTTAGAAATTTTAGAAAATGCAAATAACCCCTAAGCAAATTTGGGTATATGTCATCCCAGATTTGATTACACTTAAATAATATCTCTGTTTATCCATCATTTTACAAATATCCTCTTTCAAAATTTAGATCTGTGAGGGCTGGAGTGGAGTTCATGTGCTTAGCACTCATGAGGCCCTGGGTTCAACCCCCAGCAGCAAAAAATACATCTGTATTCTTTTTTTCTAATAAATAAGTTGTTCATGACTTTCATATCAATAAAGATATTTCCACATATTATCTTTAATGATGACAGAGTACTATTACATTATTTAAGCCTAACATCAAACAAACCATCGTTGCAGGATATTTCAATCTGTGTCTTAGTCCGTTACCTGTTGCTAATAATACAATACCACAGACTGAATAAGTTATGAAGAACAGAGGTTTGTTTTGACTCATGGTTCTGGTCCACGGTTGAAAGGCTGCATCTGGTGATGGTCTATTTGTTGGCAGAGTCCTGAGGTGGCACAGGGCATCACATGGTGAGAGATGGAGTGTCCTAGAGGCCTAGCTAAACTGGCTTTTATAGGAGACACACTAATCAATTATCACACACATGGTTAATCCATTCATGAGGACAGAACCCTAATCACCTCATGAAGGTCCCACTTGGTCTTACCTCTAAATGCCTCATAACTGGGATTGAATTTTAACATGGGTTTCAAAGAGGACAAACCATATTCAAACCATAGCAACTGGTTAATTTTTTTACTTCTGTGATGAGTATCTGTGTGTGCACACATATGTGTGTATCTTTGTACTTATCACTATTAATATCTAGATCATAAACTCCTACATGAGAATTGCTGTCAGTTCAAGCCTTTCAGAAAGGGCACTTTTAACAGCTGCCCATGAGAACTGACATTCAGTTTTGAAAAATGATTCACTTCTGATTAAAGAAGCCATTTCCCCCTCCTCCTTTGTCATTTCCCTAATGCCCAGCAATGTATTAAAAATATAATTAGGAACTGACTCTTTGGATACATGAATTGAATTCCTAACACCCAAGTCCTATTTGATGTCTACCTATATCCTTTCCCTTACTCTTTACCCATGGGTGAAGCCAAATATTTTTAAAGTGATGAGCTCAAACACAGAGCCATAGAAAACATAAATGCTACAAGTCCTTTCTGTTTTTAAAGACAAGGTCCTGTTACATAGCCCAGACTCGTGATCCTTCTGCCTCAACCTCCTGAATGCCAGGATTATAGGCATGCACCACTACACCCAACACAAGTACCTTTTTCACAAAATACTTTAGCTATAGGATTGGGGTGTAGCTTAGTGATAGAGCACTTACTAGCATGCATAAGGACCAGATTTGATCTCCCTAACACTGCAATATAAAAGAAAGTATACTTTAGCTGAAAAAGAATGATATTCATACATAATCCACTTACCATTTATAACAAACCTAGTATGTGCAATGCCAGGTATACTACTTATATAATGTCTTATCCAATTCCAAGAAGGAAACTTTGTTACCCTAATTTTAGATAGTAGTTAATTGTTTCCCATTACATCATTTTTCTTTTTAATAAAATCTGAAGATATATGAGATGACTATTTGCATGATTTTTTTCATTCAAAATCACCTATCACTAAACTGGGACAGAAGGAGATGGCAAAGGAGAATTATCCTTTAGTTATTTCACCACTATGACTATCCCAGTTACACTTACTAGAAAAAAAAATTAAACAAAATAATGTATCTCCACAAATAATATGACTCCTCAAACATTGTTTCCTCAAATTCAGTGGTGCTTTTAATTATGTCACACTTGTGGAGGCATCATTCTATGCATCCCACTTTACTCAGTCAACAAATATTTATTTAGTGTCTGATAAGTGCCTGGTGCAAAGATAGACAGTACAGCAGTGGGGAAAAGAAACAGACAAAATTCCTGGCTCCATAGAGCCTCCATTGAGAGAAGCAGACAATTGCAAAGGTAAAGAAGGAAACTGCAAAGTCAGTGAGATTGCAAAAGGTGCCCAATAAAAAGGAGAAATAAAGCAGGAAAGAAGGATATGATGTTCTTAGTAAGGCACCAAGCAAGCATTTAAAGTCTCCAGAGACCCCACCCACATCATCTCTATCACCACCCCACCCTAAATTTCAAAATGAGAAACTGATATTTTCTTGGTCTTGTGTAAAGAGACCTGGAGCGTAGCTTCAAAGTCCTAATGCCTACCAAACCAATATGACATCACCATAGTCACCCCAGCCACTGCTCTGCAGAAATGATCACCCCAGATAAGGCACAGATTTGCCTAAGACTAACACAGACAATTGTCACTTCACCATCTTAAAAACAACTCTGCCAGACAGGTATTATTATCCCAGTGGGGACACCAAAGGCTTTATAGACAGCAGAGAGAACTTTCTTGCCCAACATCATCAAGATAACAACAGCTGAGGAGGACTCCAACCTGCTCACGCTGAATCTAAGGAAAACAATTGCCCCCAGTGCAGAATGCATCACGATGCCTTCTCAGAGCCATATCCTCTGCAAAAGTTGACCAAGGGGAGAGGTGATCTTAAGTCTGAAGTACTTTTCCACCCCCTGATCAGTGTGCTGGGCTCCCACCCCACCTTGTTATTTAGAGCTTCAAGGGCTGTTTAGTCCCCTGGCCATTTTGCTCTAGGAAGCTTTGATTTGAAAATGAGACAAGTACTTTCAGTGCTGTCATCAATAGAAAATTAGAGGATAAAAAGAACTCTATTTAAATGGCTTTTAAATATTCAGAAGGAGAGCTATTAGGACTTTGCCTTGGTCCTCTCCTCCGTCCCCCCCTTGCTCAGATAACCTTCTATATCACTGTAGAGACCCCAGACTGCACCATATCAGCCGATGCTGTAGACAGTCACAGGAAGTGCGGCCAACAGTGGCCTGAACTACTGCCCCCACAAGAACTTGCTTCTTTAGGAAAATGACTCAGTACAGGATTTTTCATGTGGCTTCTCTCAAACAGACACAAGACAAGATGCCCTGGAGAGCAACAGACGCAAAGAAATGACAATTTGATTTAAAGGAAGCCTGTAAGGGAGTATAAATTGGTACAATCTCTTAAGATACAATTTTTGAAATGCATCAAAATTTAAAATGTGGATTCCCTTTTGGCCTACCAGTTTCACTTCTAGGACTCTTACTAGAACAAACGTAAAGATACATATGCAAAGATGTTTGCACACACACTTTGTAATTTGCAATTTGAAAAACAGCAAACTAAACAATCAGCAATAGGAGACTGGATCAATGAATTATGATTCGTCTATACAATGGTACATATTGTTCACTGAGTAAAAAAGGATAAGACACATGTGTCTCAACAAGGAAAATGGTCCACAAATACTATTGTGCAAAAAGCAAAGTAGGATGCAAGGCAATATACACATTGTAACCCCATTCATATAAAATATACAGATACATAATTGCATTTGCATTTAGTAGACCAGAATGATACACACCAAAGTGGCCACAGTTAATTATTTGAAAAGACAGGGACTGGACTGGGGCAGAACAGCCCTTTGCTCTTCACTGCACATACTTCTATAGGAGAATTTTGACAAGCAAAATGAAGACTAGTTGGCCTCATCCTTTTGATATTAGCTACTCTTAGAGAAAACTAAGTAAATTAGACACAGACACACTAGCAAATGAAGCTTTAAGCATATAATTATGTATTTCATTTCAGCCCTTTCAACAGGATAAATTCAATGTAGTAAATAATAGGATTATGAAAATGTTACTTCAGGATTTACATTACCATTTGATCTCAAATTGTTTAACTTAACAAACTGGGTTTCAAGCTTTTCAATACAATCTTAGTTTTATTTTATTTTCTCATCCATGAATTCTGTCACAAGCATGTGTATCTGCCTGATAGGTGTTTCCACTCAGAAGTTCCAATGGACTTAAAACTACTACGCTTTAAAGCCAAATCTATCATCACCCCAAATACTCTATTTTTTCTGAAGACAGTCCCATTCTCCTTACCAGCGGGACTGGAAACTCATTCTTGTGGAGTAGTCCTCTCTCTGACTACCTCAGTGAATTGGTAGCCAAGTACTTCCTGTTTTCATTCGCAGTATCTTACATCACTTCCTTCTTTGCCATTCCCAGGTCAGTCTCTAAATACAGGCTTCCCCCTCAGTGTCACTTTGTATCTTTATTACATTGTCTATAATAGGGTTCTGATGTGTACTTAAATCCCACCAAACTCCAACCCCATCCCTACCCCTCCCTCATAAGCCCCTAATAATTGGCCATAAGCTCCTCAAAGGATTCATGTTGTAGTCATCTCAGCACCCAGCATCCTATCTTGGGCACACGGGGTACTAACTAGATTGATATCTTTTCAGTGAACAAAGAGAAAGAAGTAATTAGTCATTTCTAGCAGGTTCTCCTTTTCCGATCTCCTCGTTCCCCACCCATTTTCTAGTGTTCCTCCCTAATTGATAATTCAATAGCAGTAGCAGCAGCATTGGTAATTTGCCACTTCTCAGATGAAAGCATAATCCTTTCAAATTCAGTCATGAATGGAATTTAAATGGCCTTATTTTGATATATTCAGTATTTTTCAAAGAAAACTTGAAAAATTCAAAACTGTAGAAACTAAAAACTCCACTGGGCCCTAAACTTCCACTGAGAGTCTTACAAAGCAATAGAGATGAGCATTTATGAATCACTAGAGGGTTAAAGACCAAGCCCCCTAATTATCAATCTTTAAATATTATTTCATGAGGGGAATGCACAGTATTGAGAAGTAATTGTGTAATTTACAAATCACTTTGAAATAGCTCTTTCAGCTATGATTTCAGCTTATTAGGGGTTGTTATTATTCTATTACTCAGAGGTCATTAGCACATTCTGCTAGCAGTATAGATCACATAATATCAAGTGACAGGGGAAGAACATGAAGTATCCTAATTATGATTTCTTTCGAAAAGGGCTGTCGCTGTCGTGACCTTCTCCCTGGAGTGTGAACTATATCTTATGAGGCATGAAAATGTTACAACCTTTCTCCACCAAATGGCCTACTGTTGGGGGGCGGGGTTCCTAAATAGTATAATAGCTAACGTTTAATATATGCTTATTATGTGCCAGGCATAGTTCTAAGGACTTTATTATAATTTACAAAATCCTCACAAAACCCCTTTGAGATAAGTTTGTTTTACAGATGAGGAAACTGAGCCTCCATTGAAGGGAGCAGGGGTGTGGTGAACATGTAAATACAGTACCAGGCCCCCTCTGAGGAAGGTCTTGTGCCAGCTACTGGGAGTGCTGCTCCTTCAGTGCAGAGTCTTGTCCAAGAGCACACCCTTCCCAGAGCAACTGGAACAAATGGCTGACTGCAGCAGAGCTACAAGGGTCTGATCTTTTGGGCTCTCTGAGCAGCAACTGGAGTGTGTTGTATAAACTCCAAGGTTCATGGAGTAGACCAAGACTTTGTTGGACCTGCACTGAAGTTCCACTCTTCCCTCTACTCAAGCTTGCTTCTTCTGTCTCCTGTACATAGGGTTGATCCCTATAGATTCATTCTTTGCCTGCCAAACTACCCAGACGCTGGACTTGGTGGCACATGCTTATAATCCCAGCCCTCACAAGGAAAGCTGAGGCAAAAGGGTCATGAATTGAAGGCAAACCTGGCCCACATAATGAGACCCTGTCTCAAAATTTAAAAAAATAAACCTCTATCCAGAGACCTAGTCCATTATACCTGGATTAGAACCAAGTCATCTGATCCCACAGCTCTCCCTCTTAACTCTCTCATCTTTTCCCAGACAGAACAATAGACACAAGAAATACATACATCACTCTAAAGCCTCATCTTGGCTAACCATTTCTGCCTCTGCTTTTGACAAACATTTTTTAGAACTGTTAAGCATTTGCTATATTGTACCATGCATTGGCCTAAATTCTGGAAGAGAAAGGAAAAAACCCTGAGATCTTTGCTACTCTCTATGACAATATCAGTGTCTAAAATACAGTTTTCTGTGCTTTGAATACCCTGAGACATACTTATTCTTAATTTTGTAAATCAACTCCCCAATCCATATGCTTTTTTCTCCTTCATTGTACACTACCCACTGCTTAAAATGTGGATTAAGTGTAGGCATGCTGACAAATTTTAAGATTTCCTCTCACTCTAAATGGCTGATTGCACATGTAATGTCCTTATTCAAGTAACTTTTAATCTTTTTGTGGAAAAATGTTAGCATGCAAAAGAAACAACAGTGAATTTATCTCTCTCAGCTTTCCTATAACATATTAGTGGGACATCTTAGAAATTAAAGCTAAAAGGATGAGTGGAGCCCAGAAATTTCTGGAGATTTTGCCCAGTGTCACAAGCTCCTAGGTAGAACACTCACATGGCCTCCCAAATTCTAATGGATCCATCAGATGGGCACTGATTCCTGTTAAGATGTAATATATTTGTAAGCACTCCACAAATACTTCTCCTTTAATACATATGCATTTTAGACTCCATATTTCTAATATGTATACTGATAATGCAAATAGGGACCTAATTGCTGGAGTATCTATTCTTGATCGTTCGTGGGAGTTCACTTCTAGTTTCTGTCTCCTCACTAACAAGGAGCCCACAGGTGGCTCTGTTCACTATCAGGAAAAAATGAGTCTGTGCCCACAGACATTCTTTGACCTCAAGGGTCAAGAATCAAATACTAACACTAGAGATAATGCACCAATGATGTAAACAAGAGATGCAGTAAACATGAGATGTACGAGGCGGCTGCTGGTACAATAGCTATGACATCAATAGGCAACAGTTTTTCAGCTGTATTATAATCTTATGGGACCACATGTACACATGTGGCATATCATTGGCCAAGCCCTGTGACACAGTGCACACTGCATATGCTCTTGTTGCAGTGCTGATCTCAGGCAGCTCACAGCCTAGTGAAGAAACTGCAGCCATGGCCTAGTCAGGCCAGGGTCATACCCCTTTCCCCTATTTCTAACCCCAACTGAAGTCACACACTAAACTACCTGTCATAGATTTTGATTATATATATACCTTGACAGAGTTTACCAAATATATATAACGACCTCTTTTTAAAGTTATTTTTAATGCATATAGCTAAAATAAATTGTTTAGCATACATTACTTAAAGATATAAAAAAGTATAGCCAGGCGTGGTGGTGGTATATGCCTATAATCCCAGCACCGGGAGGGCTTGTCTCAGTGAAGCCTTGTCTTAGGAAGATTATGAGTTCAAGGCCAGCCTGTGCTACATATAGAGACCTGTCTCAAAAAAAAAAAAAAAAAATACAAGGAATTCCAAGATGGCGGCTAGAGGTAGGAAGCAGAAAGCGACCCTCCTATAGTGAAATCTTGGAGAGACACTGGAGACACATTTTGCAGGCATAATCACCGAGAAAAGGCATAACTTTGACTCCTCCACATCTCCAGCCGGCGCAGAGAATCTCCACTTCACGTTAAACAGAGAACCGAGGAGGCCCCCGGGCCGCCAGTGGCCGGCGCCCATACGGCTTGGGAAGACGCGGACCAGGTGAGCTTCGCGGTACCGTGGTTCCCCCACAGACAAGCCTGGGCCAGAGCAGCATACCCCCCTGGACAGACTGACCTCCACCCGGGAAAAAAAGAGAAACTGAGTACTAAGCAATAAGAACAGTTAAGACACGCTGGAAAGAGGGTGGGGCGCACTGAGCGCTGAAGATTGGGGGAAGGGAATCCTTCCCGGGACTGTAAATAAACGAGCCGGGCGGGCCGGAGAGGCTCTGGCGGGAGCGGGGCGCGCCCAGCAACCGGGAGCGGGGACGCTTGTGAGAGGAGGGAAGACCCACTTCCCACGTGAACTGTAAATAAACACACAGGCCTGACAACGCGGGGCAGTGTCGCCTTTCCCAGTGCTTGGAAAGGGAAAAGCCTGTAGCAGAGGCCCCCCTCCCCCGCACAGGAGAACTCTGAGCAAACAAAGCCTGTGGGACCAGGTGAGTGCTAAGCTCACCCCAGAGATCTGCATAAATAACGCCGCCAGCTACAGGCTGAGAGCAGCAGGCAGGCAAGCCACAGTTGCAGATACCACTCTCAGAACTGCCTCCAGACGCTTTTTTTTCTTTTTCTCCCTACCTTTGATGAGAGAACAACCGAATTACACCTGCAAGCCGAAAAACTTACTGAAACTGTATTGCATTTGAACTGGGGACACTTGGTGGGGCTTTTTTTTTTTTTTTTTCTCTTCTGTGTGTGTGTGAGTGTAGTTTTGTTCTACTTTATGCATCCCCTTTGATGAGACAACTACAGAACAACATCTGAGGCACCAACTCCAGGACTGGAGATTGAGACGGACATCCAAATTATTAAGACTGAAATTGCATTGCATATATACTTGGAAGTTTTTTGTTTTTTTTGTTTTTTTTGTTTAATTTTCTATTTTCCATTTTATTTTAATTCATTTTATAAATAGATATTACTTTCATATACTTATTTTTTATTTTTTTTATCTTTGATTTTCAATCCTCTCTCTGTCACTCTATTGTCTGTTCAGCTTACTGTCGATTAGTACACTAACACTCCCTGTTTATACCTTTGAAACTCTCTTGTCTGATACCTTGTTCTGCTTTCTCCCTCTTGTCTGTATATATGTTTACCCCTTTTCTTTAACTTCTTGCTTTCCATCTCAGCTCACTCTTCCATTCTCAATATTACCATTGTCATTATTACAAGCTAGAAAATACTTAATTACGCACAGTACAGGGACAGTAACAACACCAAGGACAATGACAGGAAGACAGAAAAAACAAGGAAACCAGTTTCCCCACAGCAAAAAATTAGTACAGGAACCAGAGGGGAATGAAGAGAACAGAAACTCAGAGCCAGACTCCAACAAAATGAAGATAAACTATGCCAAAGGACCCAATGAAGCCTACAAGAATAATTTAAAAGAAGACATACTACAAGTACTCAATGAGAATTTTATAGAGATGATACTGGATAGGGTCAACCAAAATGTACAGGAGACACTCAAGAAATTCCAAGACAATAAAAATAGAGAATTTGAAAAAGCAAAAGAAGAAATAAAGGAAACCATAGAAGCACTGTATAAACACCAAAATGAAAGAGAGAACACAATGAATAAATGGATAAATGAACTCAGGACAAAAATAGACAACAATAAAGAAGAAAACAGCCAGGATATGGAAAACCTCAGAAAAAAGAACGAAACAGAACTGCAAAACAAAACGGAAGGCCAATCCAGCAGAATAGAACAAACAGAAGACAGAATCTCAGAACTTGAAGATGAAATGGTAATTAAAGGAAAAACTGAAGAACTACTAATTAAACAACTCAAGACCTGTGAAAAGAAAATGCAAGAACTCACCGACTCCATCAAAAGACCAAACTTGAGAATCATGGGCATCGAAGAAGGAGAAGAGGTGCAAGCGAAGGGAATGCGTAATATATTCAACAAAATAATAACGGAAAATTTCCCAAATCTAGAGAAAGATATTCCCATACAGATGCAAGAGGCCTCCAGGACACCAAACAGACCAGATCAAAATAGAACTACTCCACGACATATCATCATTAAAACAACAAGTTCAGAAACTAAGGAAAGAATATTGAAGGCTGCAAGAGAGAAAAAACAAGTAACATACAAAGGTAAACCCATCAAAATCACAGCAGACTTCTCAACAGAAACATTAAAAGCAAGAAGAGCGTGGGGTGAGATCTTCCGGGCACTGAATGAAAATAACTTCAACCCCAGGATACTCTACCCAGCAAAGCTATCATTCAAAATAGATGGAGCAATAAAAGTCTTCCATGATAAGCAGAAACTAAAACAATATGTGACCACAAAGCCACCATTACAAAAGATTCTGCAAGGGATCCTGCACACAGAAAGTGACACCCAACTTAACCATGAAAAGGCAGGCAGCACCAAACCACAGGATAAGAAAAAGCAAGACAGTAGAGAGTAACATCAAGTTAGGTACACACAATCAAACCTTCAAACAACTAAGATAACTAAATGGCAGGAATCACCACATACCTATCAGTACTAACACTTAATGTTAATGGACTTAATTCACCCATCAAAAGACACCGTTTGACAAAATGGATTAAAAAAGAAGATCCAACAATTTGTTGCTTACAGGAGACTCATCTCACCGACAGAAAGAAGCATATGCTTAGGATGAAAGGCTGGAAGAAGATTTACCAAGCCAATGGCCCCCGAAAACAAGCAGGAGTAGCAATACTTATCTCTGACAAAGTAGACTTCAAACCTACATTGATCAAACGAGATAAAGAAGGACATTCCATACTAATAAAAGGGGAAATAGACCAAAAGGAAATAATAATCATCAATCTGTACGCACCCAATGTCAACGCACCCAATTTCATCAAACATACCCTGAAAGACCTAAAAGCATATATAAACGCCAACACAGTGGTTGTGGGAGACTTTAACACTCCATTATCATCAATAGATAGGTCATCCAAACAAAAACTCAATAAAGAAATCCAAGATCTAAAATATGCAATAGATCAAGTGGACCTAGTAGATGTCTACAGAACATTTCATCCAACCTCTACACAATATACATTCTTCTCAGCAGCCCATGGAACCTTCTCCAAAATAGATCATATCCTAGGGCACAAAGCAAGCCTCAGCAAATATAAGAAAATAGAAATAATACCATGCATACTATCTGACCACAATGCAGTAAAAGTAGAACTCAACAACAAAAGTAAAGACAAAAAACATGCAAACAGCTGGAAACTAAATAACTCATTACTTAATGAAGAATGGATCATCGATGCAATAAAAGAGGAAATTAAAAAGTTCCTAGAAGTCAATGAAAATGAAAACACAACCTACCAGAACCTATGGGACACAGCTAAGGCAGTCTTGAGAGGAAAGTTTATAGCCATGAGTGCATATATTAAAAAGATTGAAAGATCCCAAATCAATGACCTAATGATACATCTCAAACTCCTAAAAAAACAAGCAAATCCCAAAACAAATAGAAGGAGAGAAATAATAAAAATAAGAGCTGAAATCAACGAAATAGAAACCAAAAAAACCATACAAAGAATTAATGAAACAAAAAGTTGGTTCTTTGAAAAAATAAACAAGATCGATAGACCCCTGGCAAACCTGACTAAAATGAGGAGAGAAAAAACCCAAATTAGTAGAATCAGGAATGCAAAAGGGGAGATAACAACAAACACCATGGAAGTCCAGGAAATCATCAGAGACTACTTTGAGAACCTATATTCAAATAAATTTGAAAATCTAAAAGAAATGGACAGATTTCTAGATACATATGATCATCCAAAACTGAACCAAGAGGAAATTAATCACCTGAATAGACCTATAACACAAAATGAAATTGAAGCAGCAATCAAGAGTCTCCCCAAAAAGAAAAGTCCAGGACCTGATGGATTCTCTGCTGAATTCTATCAGACCTTTAAAGAAGAACTGATACCAACCCTCCTTAAACTGTTCCATGAAATAGAAAGGGAAGGAAAACTGCCAAACACATTTTATGAAGCCACTATTACACTTATCCCAAAACCAGGCAAAGACACCTCCAAAAAGGAGAACTATAGGCCAATCTCCTTAATGAACATTGATGCAAAAATCCTCAACAAAATAATGGCAAATCGAATTCAGCAACACATCAAAAAGATTATTCACCACGACCAGGTAGGCTTCATCCCAGGGATGCAGGGGTGGTTCAACATACGAAAATCAATAAACGTAATAAACCACATTAACAGAAGCAAAGACAAAAACCACTTGATCATCTCAATAGATGCAGAAAAAGCCTTTGATAAGATCCAACATCATTTCATGATAAAAGCTCTAAGAAAACTAGGAATAGAAGGAAAGTTCCTCAACATTATAAAAGCTATAGATGACAAACCTACAGCCAGCATTATACTTAACGGAGAAAAATTAAAACCATTCCCTCTAAAATCAGGAACCAGACAAGGATGCCCACTATCTCCACTCCTATTCAACATAGTACTGGAATTCCTAGCCAGAGCAATTAGGCAAGAAGAAGGAATAAAAGGAATACAAATAGGTAAAGAAACTGTCAAAATATCCCTATTTGCAGACGACATGATCCTATACCTTAAAGACCCAAAAAACTCTACTCAGAAGCTTCTAGACATCATCAATAGCTATAGCAAGGTAGCAGGATATAAAATCAACATAGAAAAATCATTAGCATTTCTATACACTAACAATGAGCAAACGGAAAAAGAATGTATGAAAACAATTCCATTTACAATAGCCTCAAAAAAAATCAAATACCTAGGTGTAAACCTAACAAAAGATGTGAAAGACCTCTACAAGGAAAACTATACACTTCTGAAGAAAGAGATTGAGGAAGACTATAGAAAGTGGAGAGATCTCCCATGCTCATGGATTGGTAGAATCAACATAGTAAAAATGTCTATACTCCCAAAAGTAATCTACATGTTTAATGCAATTCCCATCAAAATTCCAATGACATTCATCAAAGAGATTGAAAAATCTACTGTTAAATTTATATGGAAACACAAGAGGCCACGAATAGCCAAGGCAATACTCAGTCAAAAGAACAATGCAGGAGGTATCACAATACCTGACTTCAAACTATATTACAAAGCAATAATAATAAAAACAGCATGGTACTGGCACAAAAACAGACATGAAAACCAGTGGAACAGAATAGAGGATCCAGATATGAAGCCACACAACTATAAGCAACTTATCTTTGACAAAGGAGCTAAAAATATACGATGGAGAAATAGCAGCCTCTTCAACAAAAACTGCTGGGAAAACTGGTTAGCAGTCTGCAAAAAACTGAAACTAGATCCATGTATATCACCCTATACCAAGATTAACTCAAAATGGATCAAGGATCTTAATATCAGACCCCAAACTCTTAAGTTGATACAAGAAAGAGTAGGAAATACTCTGGAGTTAGTAGGTATAGGTAAGAACTTTCTCAATGAAACCCCAGCAGCACAGCAACTAAGAGATAGCATAGATAAATGGGACCTCATAAAACTAAAAAGCTTCTGTTCATCAAAAGAAATGGTCTCTAAACTGAAGAGAACACCCACAGAGTGGGAGAAAATATTTGCCAATTATACATCAGACAAAGGACTGATAACCAGAATATACAGGGAACTTAAAAAACTAAATTCTCCCAAAATTAATGAACCAATAAAGAAATGGGCATGTGAACTAAACAGAACTTTCTCAAAAGAAGAAATTCAAATGGCCAGAAAACACATGAAAAAATGCTCACCATCTCTAGCAATAAAGGAAATGCAAATTAAAACCACACTAAGATTCCACCTCACCCCTGTTAGAATAGCCATCATCAGCAACACCACCAACAACAGGTGTTGGCGAGGATGCGGGGAAAAAGGAACCCTCTTACACTGTTGGTGGGAATGTAGACTAGTACAACCACTCTGGAAAAAAATTTGGAGGCTACTTAAAAAGCAGGACATCGATCTACCATTTGATCCAGCAATACCACTCTTGGGGATATACCCAAAAGACTGTTACTCCAGAGGCACCTGCACATCCATGTTTATTGCGGCACTATTCACAATAGCCAAGTTATGGAAACAGCCAAGATGCCCCACCACTGACGAATGGATTAAGAAAATGTGGTATCTATACACAATGGAATTTTATGCAGCCATGAAGAAGAACGAAATGTTATCATTCGCTGGTAAATGGATGGAATTGGAGAACATCATTCTGAATGAGGTTAGCCTGGCTCAAAAGACCAAAAATCGTATGTTCTCCCTCATATGTGGACATTAGATCAAGGGCAAACACAACAACGGAATTAGACTTTGAGCACATGATAAAAGCGAGAGCACACAAGGGAGGGGTGAGGATAGGTAAGACACCTAAAAAACTAGCTAGCATTTGTTGCCCTTAATGCAGAGAAACTAAAGCAGATACCTTAAAGCAACTGAGGCCAATAGGAAAAGGGGACCAGGAACTAGAGAAAAGGTTAGATTAAAAAGAATTAACCTAGAAGGTAACACCCATGCACAGGAAATCAATGTGAGTCAATGCCCTGTATAGCTATCCTTATCTCAACCAGCAAAACCTCTTGATCCTTCCTATTATTGCTTATACTCTCTCTACAACAAAATTAGAGATAAGGGCAAAATAGTTTCTGCTGGGTATTGAGGGGGGGAGCGGGAGGGGGTGGAGTGGGTGGTAAGGGAGGGGGTGGGGGCAGGGGGGAGAAATAAACCAAGCCTTGTATGCACATATGAATAATAAAAGAAAAATGAAAAAAAAAAAAAAAGAAAAAAAAAAAGAACATTACATTATGGAAAGAAAAAAAAAAATACACACACACAAATATAAAACTATATGTATCTTATGTTTCTATAAAAACTATAAAAGCAATATAAATTACAAAGTAAATAAAACATAATAGCTAAAAATTGGGCACTAAATTCAGAATGTCTGAATTCAGACTCTAATTACATTATTTATTAATTGTGCGTTTTTTGGTTTTTTTTTTTGGTGATTCTGGGGTTTGAATTCAGGGCCTAGTGCTTGCTAGGCAGGTGCCCTACCACAGAGCCATGCAAGCCCTCTCTGCTTTGGTTATTTTTGAGACAGTTTCACCGAGGCCAGCCTGGAGCCCGATCCTCCTACTTACACTCCACCTTTGCCAAGATGACAGACACAAACCACTACACTAAGCTTTTTTTTGTTGAGATGAGGGGAGGGGGTCTCACTTACTTTTTTGCCCGGGCTGGCCTTGAACCATGATCCTCCTGATGTCCACCTTCTGAGTAGCTAGGATTACAGATGTGAGCCACCCTGTCTGGCCTAGTTGTCTTTTTAAATTCTTCAGGTCTTGGTTTCATCATCTATAAAACAGTAATGTAGTGTAATTACTGTTTACAATACAATCCCCATTATATAAATTACTTCAGTATTAATTTAAACAATCCATGTAAAGTATTGAGTACACAGTTAATGTTAGGGTTTATTACTTTCATTATCATAACAAAAGTGAACAAAATATAAATTGAATTGGTATAATGTAACACATGATATTTTGCTGAAGTTAAACAGCCAGCAGGAATATAGATAGCACTGAGCTATGGTACAGAGTCCTTTAAGTCTCAATCCCACCAACCTGCCATCTATACAATGACCCAGATTACTCACTGCACAGTGATGTGCAGTCCTCAGTGCACAATGATGGTTCTAGATAAAATTAATCACTTGTGCATTGTTTTCCTCAATTCTATTCTCATCGCCTACACAAAGGCAGGCTCTCAAGTTGTGCCTATGTATTTGGTAATAATATATTCATAAAGATTAGCCAGAAAATGTTTATGTTATTCCTTAATTGTCATAAAAATGAAAAGACAGTCAAGAATTCACCACCAAAACTTATGAGAGACACTAGGCTGTGAGGGGAAGCCAGGCGGAAAGCTAATGGTATTGGGTGCCTGAATTTAGATCTTAAATAAATAGCCAACTATAACAAGATTAAAAAATCAATAAATATAACAACAAACTCCTACACTCATGTCCAAAATAAATCATACAAGTATAATTGGGAAGATAGATCCTATAAGGGCTCTTGTGTATTAAAAACCAAGGGATTATTTGGCAATAGTGTGACGTACTTGCTAAAGAACTGATGAGAACTTAGATTTAGTATCAGAAGCAAAATCTCCAGCACAAAGAGAGTTCTACTCTGTGCCATGCAGACAGGAGCATAGCCGTATTGTGGTAATTAAAAACATAGAATTCAAGTAGGTTGGGTATGGTGGCACACATCTGTAATCCCAGTGACGCAGGAGGACATAAGTAGTAGGTCACAGCTGGAGGCCACCCCTAGCAGAAAGTACAAGACTGTATCTGAAAAATAACCTAAAATAAAAAGGGGTTGAGATGTAGCTCAAATAGTAGAGCACTTGCCTAGCAAACACAGGTCCCTGAGTTCCACCTCCAGTTTCATCAAAAAAACAAACAAAGGGTACGTGGAATTCAGAATCCAAAAGATGAAAATAGGAAAATCAGTTCCTACAATCCAGGTGTGTTGGCCTGCCATTCTGGACTTTAGTTTCCTTGCCTGCCAAATGGAAATATTAATAACACATATCTTGGGAGTTTGTTATGAGAATTAAATAAAAAATATCTGGTAAGATTTACTGAACCCTAAAGGCAGAGTGCTAAATACAATGCCTAGCCAGGGTAAGAATCTCAAAAAACTAATTTACACATTTTTTAAGTACAATGAAGAAAACAGGATAAGGAGTTCTTCTAATTCATTTCATATAAAAGTTATTAATAGAACTGGGAAGAGTTATCTGTGAGAAGAATTGTTTTGAAAGGAACATAGGTTGCTGGGTTCAAAGATTGCTACACAGATGAAAGAATTAGGACTTGTAACTTGAAGTTACAGGGACATAGATTTTTAATTCAACCTAGGAAGAACTCTTCAATGAGAAGCAAAAAAATCTAAGTTGCTGCCATAGAAAATGGTGAGTTGCACAGCAGTGGGCATTCCAAACTTCCCTGAGATTCCCCCAGTGCTCTTCCACTCTGCAAAGTCCCTCAGTGAATGTGTCAACTAATCTAGCAGTCACTTCAAAATTGCAAAATATCTTAAAATCCTCTATCTCCAGGTCCCAGACTCTGTCCTGTGTCCCCTAGGCCAATTGCTGTTAGCTCT
Organism: Castor canadensis; assembly: GCF_047511655.1. Classification (NCBI taxonomy): domain Eukaryota; kingdom Metazoa; phylum Chordata; class Mammalia; order Rodentia; family Castoridae; genus Castor; species Castor canadensis. The sequence continues at coordinate 121,807,988 of NC_133388.1, read as the reverse complement.
TGCAAACTGAATTAGCCACAGATGTATTCATTTGGGAAAAAATTGAGAGCGTGTTATGAACCCAAAATAAGATTATCACTTCCTCTTCAGTGTATAGCCCAAACAAAGCCCAAGTGTCTTCTAGACTAATCTCACTCCATTCTGTGTAAGCCGTTAACCTCTGGTTGGTGGCACTTAAATAGGAAGTCTATCATTTTTGCTGCTGTTGGCATATTATATATACTTTCATTGATCCAGAGAGTAAAGTAAGAAACCATGGGTAGAAGTTTTATGGTAGCAGCTTTTAGTTTAATAAAGAAAGAACTTTTTAAACATTCTTGTTGTCTGGGGAAAATGAGATGTTAGCAGTAAAAAATTTAGAATCAAGGCTAGGGGGAGGTATGGAGGGTTAAACTAGATTATCTTTAAAGTCTCTTCTAACCATAAGAATCCATATCACTAACTATATAATGGTATGGTAACTTCACACAGAATCCAAAAGAAAAATTACCTTGATGTATAAATAAATGGCTCCAGACTGAGAAAATACACACCTACACTTGCTATAAATACTTTAATTTAGAAAATAAAAACAAAACTTCAAGTAGTATTGTTGCTCTTGTGTTTTAGTGATAAATGCTTTCAGAACATCATAAGGAAACAGGAGTTTTCTAAGAATACACAAATGACAAACAGCAAAGAAAAAAATCTTCATTTAAAAAAACTTTCAGTGAAATCCCAGAGTACCAATTTTATAACATTACCCAAAAACAGGTAACAAGGCTTGATTTTGATCCTTGCTTCTACATTCAGATCATGAAAAAAGTCACCCAGGAGGGTGAAATTCGATGCACAGAGTATAAGTGGACATGAAACTGTACATAAAAAAAGAAACTACCACAAGATCATCCCAAAACTGAATCCCTAGTCAAACTCTGCCATTCTGACTTTCTTGTGCAAAGAGCAATAGTATTCCATTCTATGAACGATCCATTCTATCAGCGTCACCAGAAGGAAGCTTATGTGCAGATACATGTGGAAGCTTTTAACATACTTCCTTCCCATTGTTAAGAGCATCCACACCTCCAGAGAATGTTCGTAGTCTTCCTTTACAAAGAGCATGATACTCTCAACCCCTGGCATTTCCTCTTTAATAAACAGCAACTTGTACATAAGCTGCGAAACATCACTAAATGCATTTCCTTTAGTCATACAGCAATTTAGTTGTCATGGTAATCTTTGGTAAACTTAAAAAAATACTTTGGATGGGTCATTTCTAATGATTATTTCTAAATTCTAGAACTTTTAAAGGCCTTAGAGGACAAAGACACTGAAAATGCTTTCCTCTTCAATGCCTAACCACAGACTCAATGAATATAGCACAGCTCTTCAATGTGACATCCCTTACACTTCTGACAATGATCACTTCATTATCTCCCACCGCAAGATCATTCTTACAGATTATCCATAGCTTCCCAACTGAGTGAAAGCACTAACTTGGGTTTCTATGGCAGTGAAGGAAATTAATGTATGAGATAAGCATTTTCCCATAACTGCCCCCAAAGCTTTTCACAATGAACACTGTCATTCTGACTGACCATCAATAATAAACTGTCAAAATACACTCTGAAGCAGCTTAACAAAAGAACAGCCAACAACTCAGGATTTGAACACATTCAGGCTGCTACCCAAGGAAGCCACTGTCCAACAGGAGGCTGTAATGATTCACACCTCTAACTCTGTTCACCAACCATGTCAGGGCTCAAAAGGCTTCAGAAAACACTATTGGGAAGACTTTTGAGCTAATAACTACATTTGACAACTGACCTTTAATCCTCATTTCACATTATCATTCTGTCATTACCCAAGGATAATACATGAGCATTTTTCAAATATGACTTCATGGACCAAAGATGTTCTAAAGACTTCTCATCTGAAGAAAGACACTATTATTAGCTTTAACAGACTCTGACTATATCCTGGATTTTTAAAAAGAGTTTAATTAATTAAAATTGATGGTTTCATTGGAGCTGAATAAGCAGTCACACACTATTTGTTTCCTTCTTTTTTAAGGTGCTCTCTTGGCCACATCAGAATCAGATAACATAAACCAAAGCAATGCAGGTTATATGCTAGAAAAAGCACTGATCTGGAAGACAAGAAACTGCTTTGATCTTCTGCAGACCACCTCATATCCCTAAGTCTGTTGCCTTATCTGTAATAGATTGGAACTGAACTACAGAGAGGCGCATGGGCTCCAGCCAGTGTAGCTGAAGCACAGGAAGAAGGGAAAATGAGGTTTGGCCAAGTAAGCTGGGGCCAGATTGCACCTTGCAGTTTTCCTCAAAGATTCTGATAATAGAGTGCCTACCTAGCAAACATGAAGCCCTGAATTCAATCTCCAGTACAGAAAAAAAAAAGATTTTGATATTTAAATGAAGTAGGATTTAATCCACTAAAAGACTTAAGCAAAGAGTGGCATGATCACAAATACATTTTTGGAAAGCTCATTCTTTGAATTGAAGTTTGGATTGGAGATCAAGGCAGAGACATGTATTTTACTCAGTAGACCACTGCAATAGCCCAGGTGATACATGGTAAGTGATGGCAATGAAGATGAAAATAACACAATGGACTTAAGATTTATTTAGGTGATTTTTAAAGTTCATTTGTGCTTCCTTAACAAAATACCCAAGGCTGGATAACTTATAAAGAACAGAAATCTATTTCTCACATTTCTGGAGGCTGGGTGTACAAGATCAGGCACCAGCAGGTTTGTTGTTTGGTAATGGTCCAGTCTCCACTTCCAGGATGGGGCCTTGTTGCTGTAGCCTTCAGAAGGGAGGATCACTGTGTTATCACATGGTAGAAGGGGTGGAAAGACAAGAGGGGAAAATTTCGTAGATAAAACTGCTTCATTAGGGCTTCATTAGGGCATCTAATTTCACTCATGAGGTAAGATACCTCATGACTCAGTCACTTCCTAAAGTCTTAATACTGTTGCAATGAAGATGAAATTTCAACCTGAATTTTGGATGGAGACCATCATTCATACCATAGCACATGATGAAAACAATAGAACTTAGTGATGGAGAGTAGAAGAAGGATTGGGCAAGAATGGCTCCAAAGTTGATGGTCTGTGTAACTGGCTAGTTGGTGATGCCATTGGCTAGAATAGAAAACACTGGAAGAGAGTTAGTATCAGAGAGGTTTAGGATAAAGCTTACAAATCCAATTTTAAAAAAAAGTTAGAGATGCTTTTAAAATATCCAAGTGGGGATGTCAAGGCAGTAGATGGGTCTGGAACTTGACAAAGGGGCTGAAGGTAATTAAAAATGCATTTGTGTATGGAAGGTAGTTGCAACCATGGGTATTGAGTGTGTGTACAGTTGGGAAAGAAGAGACACTAGAACCAAGTTCTTGGGAGCTCCAATATTTAATCACTGAGTACGAAACTATGAGCTATAAAGGAAATGAGAAAGGAAATGCCACATTAAGTGAAAGGAAAACCAGAACGCAGAGTTACAGAAGCTAAAGAAAAACATATTTTCCTGGATAGAGAATTCAACACTGAATTAGGTGGCCAGAGGTCACTGATGATCTTAACCTTTTCAGTATGGTGATGGCCTCAGAGGCAAGATTAGAATTAGTGCTTTAAGCTTTAAAAAATTAAAATGAATTTGTAGATAGCAATTTCCCCTAAAAGGATTTTAAATATTTGGGAATCATAAGAAGTTCACTTGAAGATCAGGCATGGCAATGTATGCCTATAATCCCAACTATGGAGGAGGCAGAGATAGGAGGATCATGGTCTGAGGCAGCCCTGACAAAAGTAAGACCCTAGCTGAAAAATGAACTAGGGAAAAAAAGGGCTCAAGTAGTAAAGCAGTTGGAGGCCCTAAGTTCAAACCCCAGCACCACAAAAAAAAAAAAACTAGAATCATATGTTTATTAATTAGTTAATCAAATTAAGGATTGATTCTGAGTAGGGTCTGTTAAAGACCCAAATTACTTTGTAAAAAGTAAAAGCTAGATATGGTGATGCATGCCTGTAATCCCAGCACTTGGAAGGCAGAGATTGAGGCACGAGAGTTGTGAGTTTAAGTTCATCCTGGTCTACATTGCAAGATCCTGTCTCAAAAAACAAAGAAAACTACACTAGATTTAGGGGCAGTACTTCAGAAAGACCTTATATTTCAGTACTGTTTAGGACAAGTCTTTGTGACTCATGGTTGTAACAAACCTTAGGCGTTATTATATCCTGTTCTCAGGGCCTGTGCCAGGAAGCCACTTAATACACAAAACTGCCTTACTGCAAGGACTTTGGGTACTTAGTGACCATCACAGGCATTTGTAGAAGTCCAGGAGGTTATGCTAGGTGTTAGAGCACAGAGAAAAGTCTAAAGATCATTTCAAACCAATGGAGGGATCTGGGGGCCTTGCCTAGGTAGGACATCATGTTTACTCTCTCCCAGTTTATAATATAGGTCAAATGTGAAATGGAATAGTTTTCTGGAGGCAAGGGAGCTTAATTCAAGCTCCTTGAGTAAGATGAAATGACCTTGGAGATAATACCACCTTCTCCTCTCAAGCCCTCTTTGACAATTGTTCTTATTCATTCATCAGGCTCCAGTCACTCAGCTATGTACCAGGAACTGAGACTGTGCAGGGAACACAGTGGTGAACAGCACAGACATGGCTTTGCTCTTGTGAAACTTACCAGAGAGGCTATCCGCTTGCTCAGGATATGCTGGCCTGCATAAAGATAGGAGAACAAAGGTCTTGAATTGTGGTGAAAGGCTATCAGCCTTTCACAAGGGGCTGTGTTCAAGATCGGAGTCACCTTTGGCCATTATGGGAACTGTCAGAGGGAGGGGGGTGGAACGAGGCCCCTTATAGGTACCAAAAAAAAAACCACTGACAAATAATATCACACCAGCAACCAGCAGCACTTTACTTTTAAAATTATCGATACTATAATACAGAAGGGACCTCTAATGCCACTTAAACTCCTTCTCCCCAACACATGATTTCCCCTCTCTACAGCCACGGCATTCAGCCTGTTTTTACAAGGCAGCTGCATTTATTGCTCAACTGTGGTGATAGGATGCTTAGTCCCCACCCTCTTTTTGGTCCTGGATGATCTATTTATGCTCCTGTCCTGGTGGCAGAGGCCATGTCACTACCACCCACAGCAGAACCAGTCCTACCCCTCACTCCATTCTGACCTGGCCTAGTAAATGGGAATGATTCTGCCTCTATTGGATTGTTAAAAAGTGCTCAGCATGGTGCTTTATCAAACTGACTGCTGTTTCCATTCTCTCTGCCTTGGGATGGAGACCTCTTAATGGGAGTCCTAAAATACTTTACTTGCCAGTAGGGGTCCTTCTAGAGACTCAAAACATACCAACAAATCTCAGCTCTTTAGCTTGGCCTGTTGCTTCCTGCTGCTAGAGCTTCCCTTTCCCCACAAAGCAAGACATTGCTCTGCATACCTGTTAGCATCTACTGGTCTATCTTAAGAATTGAGAGTCTTGAATTCCAGTCACCATTTTGACATTTGCTAGCTATGTGAACTAGGGCAGGTTGCCAGTTACAGTCTTGGAGTCCTTATCCACAAAAAAGGAGTTGACAACACCTGTCTTATGGTGGGGTCTGGGTGATCAAATGAGACGACATGTTGAGAACATGTTGAAAATCATGGAGGATATCCTAGACTTCCCTGTACTCCCTGTCCCTGCAGTCTGACTGATGCCCTGGACATTCTAGACTATTCCACAGTGATGAGCCTTGGATTTCAGGCTCCACTCTCCTTCCAGTGCAGCACTAAATAAATCACCCCCATCTTCAAATGCATGAAACCGGTCATCATGTTAGATGATGGCCCTTCCTGAAGACTGACTTTGAACCTCACTCCTATTTAGTAATGTTACGTGCCAATTTGAAGTGTTGCAGGCCGGTGTCGAAGGTCCTTGCCTTCACAGACCAGAGAACTGGCTTGTGAGGCAGCTGATTGGTTTGTGAGCTAAGGCCAGTACATGAGGTAGGATTTATTAGAGAGAAAGGAAAGACTATAACTAGAGCAGTGCAGCAGAGCCCAGAAACCAGTAGCTCGCTGCTCAGGTGAAGGCTGGGGCTTTTATGGATGTTTTAACTCCAGGTTAGGTGGGCTCTTTTCATTGGCCATGGATTTGCAGGCTTTCTTAGATGAACTGGTCTGTTTGCCCCTTATTGGGGGAAGGAAGCAATTGAGACAATTTTGTTCATCAGTCCTGTGGTAGATCTAGCAGACCCTGTATCTCCTCTTCAGGATGCAGGAATGCAGAGTTACGACTCCTCAGGATGCAGGGATCATAGTGCTCTCCATGGGGGAGGGATGGGATACTCACTCATCTGCCCTTTAGGTCTCCAGACCCAACAGTAAGAACGCCTCTTAAAGATTCCATTTTTCAAGTAATCGCACCTTCTCTCACAACTAGCTTCGGTTTCCATCAGATTGCTCCTTCCATCCTCCTCTACAATCTTCCAGTTAATAAGACTGAACTAGCTGCTTCTCCTGTAGGAAGTGAGGGGAGGAGTACAGGCAGAGGTTTTAGCATACCATGAAAGTTCCTGGGACACATGTGCCATGAGGAGGGTGCTGCTGCCTAAATGAGCCTCATTAATTTTCCAGTTGCCTCTGGGTGAATCTTTCTATTGACAGTGATTATGCAAATGTGATATTTGTTTTAATTAGGATGTCAGGTGTGGTTTGCTGTTACATTATTATATATGATTGACTGTGGTATTCATGTAACAACTTGATGACAAATGCATAGGAATATCCAGAATTGTAAAAATAAAGATCTGGCAAATGTCTCCCTTCTAATAGTAGCACAACCCATGCTGGGCAATAGGAGCCCAAATAGTCTGTAAATCAATTCCTATGGTGTGAAGAAAATCAAGATATTTGGAATCCATACTGTGTCATCATTTCTGCTAGACTCCTTTGGAGGCATGAGAGTGGTCAGGCTCTAGCTGGCTGTACTAGTTGCTTTTTTGTCACTGTGACAAAATACCTGAGATACAACTTAAAGGGAGAAAGGTTTAATTTGCCTAATGGTTTCAGAGGTTTCCATCCATTGCATACTGACTCCATTGCTGTCAGGAAAAAGGGCATGGAGGAAGAAAACTGCTCGCCTTATAGCAGCCAGGAAGCAGAAAGAGAGAGAAAGGGTCAGGGAAAAGATATACTCTTCAAAGATATGCCCCTCAGTGACCTACTCCAACCAAGCCCCACCTCCTAATTACACATTCAGCTATGAACTCATCAATGGATGAATCCATTGATGAAGTTAGCAACCTTATTATCCAATAGCACCACCAGCTGGAGACCAAGCCTTCAACACATGAGCCTTTGGGGCCATTTTTTATTTAAACCATAACACTGGCCATTTGTCTACTCTTAGAGAAGTAGTTCAGATATGAGGACTTTTCTTAGGATTGCGAGAAAGATACACTTTATTCTACAGGTACAAAATGGCAGAGTGGTTTTGGAGTCAGACCACACCTGGGCTTGAATTCTGGTTTCGGCCCTTCTTGCTGTGACATCTTAGAAAAGTTACCTATTCTGCAGATCTTGGTTTTCTGATCTATAAAGCAGACATAGAGGATAATGCCTACTTCATGGAATATTGTAAGAATTTAATGGGGTGTAACATTTAAAGTACTTAATATAGTTCATGGACCAATAAGTTGTTTGTATTATTAGAAGGTGGGACTACCAAAGGTAGTTCACTATTCTTTCTGTTCACTGTCTTAGTTGATGGAGAGAATACTTGACTCCACATTTGTTCTCCCATATTTTCCTTCCACCTTCAGCCTTAGTCTCCCTACCCTGACTGCTTGTCCATGTGTATTGCTAAATGTTAAACTCTCTTTTGAAGGATATCATTGGGGAATTGCTGTGCTCTCCTCTAATGGGCCATGACAGTGGTCTGGCAGCATCAGGGACTGAAATTAATAGGGAAGATCCCTGGCTCTTTTATTATACATGGTTGGGTATAAAGAAAAAAATAGCACACTGCAGGAAGAACCCCAATTATTGTCTGGAAGACAGACAGGGAAAGCAACATATCAAGACTGGGTTAATCACCAAGATAACTTTTGGGCAAAGTCTACTTTTGTGTCTTTCAACTTATGACCCTTCTTTATTGCTGTGACCCTTCCCACCACAACATACACTTGTCCATATAGTGAAGAAGTAACATCATACGCCACCACTTGACCATTTTACCTTCCTACTCCTGACTCTAGAAAAGGGTATGAGGGAAAATGCACAAACAACAAAAATGATGGCATATCTGCATTCTTATGGCAAATTACAGTAAATATGAAGGATTCTGAGATTTCCTGCTGTCATAAAAGCAAAAACCTATTCATTATCTAGAGAGGCTGAGTACCAACAAGAGCAACAATAATAAGACTAAAGGTCTTATTCTCTTTCTGCAACTGCTACATCACTTTGGTGTCAGCACTGATAGAATTGGGAAGAGCCCACCCTATTCTCCTTGAGTTCTGGAGAATTTCTTCTCAATTCACTCCTCTTGAAGTATCAAACTCCTTACCTCTATACACAAAATCATTTTCCTTATGAAGTAAAGTAATCTGTTCTCTGTGCCATCAGAAAAACAATAATAGTTTTAAGACTTGTTCAGCTAAGACTGCACATGAATTTAGTCTGTGCTCTCCTGGATTTTCCAACCTGTCTACTGCTTAGTTTATATTATAAAATGAATTTACATATTTCAAATATTGGAAGCATGGGCTGGCAGAGTGGCTCAAGTGGTAGCAAGTATGAGGCCCTGAGTTCAACCCCCACCACCGCAAAAAAAAAAAAGATTGAGCCAGGTGCCAGTGGCTCACACCTGTAATCCTACCCACCCGGGAGGCAGAGACCAGGAAAATCACAGTTTGAAGCCAGTCCAGGCAAACAATTTGCAAAAAACTATCTCAAAAAACCTCATCATAAAAAAGGACTGGTGGAGTGGCTCAAGTTGTATAGGCCCTGAGTTCAAACCTCAGCACTGCAAAAAAAAAAAATTGGAGGCTTTATTGAAGTTAAAGTATCTGAAATCTTTAGAATAGTTTGGCTTAAGATCCACAAATAATCCAAAAATGTTTTAATAATTAAAGGCTTCAGCCTCTCCCTCATGAAAAATTTAGAAATCCTAATGAAATAAAGTGATTTTTACTTTAACTTGTATGGCATAAGATAAAATGTTTCCAAACTGGGTTGCTCAAAAACATACAAAAGGCCTAAATAATTCATTGACAGTCAAGAATTGGATATCATTTCCAAACCCCAAGATGGAGTTGAGCTGAATGAGCAGAGAAATGATTTATGAAGTCAGACACAGCCTGGCAAGGCCTTCCCAATCAGGCAGCACAGTAACACCTCACCCCTCACAGCAGAAAAAAGCAATTCATCATCATATGCTACTATCTTTTTAATTTAAGAATAGCATTTAACAAGCTTATTTTAGAATCTGATTCATTATCATTTTTAGGAAATTTAATGGTCTTAAACCTTCTCCATACCATGTGTGATTACACCTAATTAAAGTTCACATCTTTCGCAGAAATGTGGGACATCAGTTCTAATTTTATGCACTAGTGTGATCGAGGACACGAAGCATCAGATTGCAGATCAGGAGACCCAGGTTCTATTCCTGACTTGGTCACTAATTTCTGGCTTTTCTAAAATGCCTCAGTTTTTCTATTCATAATATATGAGTATTAATGCCTAGCTTTTGTCAGATTTCATTAGAAAGAATAATGTCACCATCATTCATTTAAAAGCTATTGAGCACATACTGTGTGCTAGGCAATATCCTATTTACAATAAATACAAAATGAATAAGAAAAGTATGATTCATAATCTCACAGAGCTCGTATTTTTACTGGACTGTTGGTATGACTCAGTGGGAGAGTGTTTACCTAGCATGTGAGAGGCCCTGGGATCAATTCCCAACAGCAGAACACATATATATTAATCATCTCATATATACTATGTATACATGTATATATATATGAATATGTATACATATATATAAACTTCTATCCAATAATTTTGACATGATACTTTTAGGAACTACAGAGGATACATGAAGGTAACAAATATTTGTTAAAAATTTACCATGTACAAGACATGTGCTAGATACAATGACAAAGAAAACTGTCCTAGACACATGCAGCAAGAGGATAGAACTCACATTCATCATTTAACCCTGTTCCACCAAAGTCCAGCATAAGACTCAGTACTAGGCAATGTTTGGTATATAATTGTAGAATGAACAAGAGTGTGTACATGAGAAACATAAGCACGGGCCTGCTCTCAAGAGATTAGAATCTAATAGGAAATTCAAGGCATCTAATTCCTATTAGAACCAAAAGGAAATTCAAGTGCAAAAAAATTAAATTCATGCATCAACTGCAATAAATGATAATATGTCATAAAAAAGACAGAAAGCACACAAAAGAATTTAAAGTAGGAACTCAAAAAATGTTTGTAACAGCACTGTTCAGAATGTCAAAAGAAGGAAACAATCCACGTGTCCTTCAGTGAATGAATGAACAAAATGTGATATATCCATAGAATGGAATATTATTCAGCCTTAAAAAGGAAATCCTGACTATAGCATGAATAAACCTTGAGTACATCATACTAAAGTGAAATAAATCAGGCACAAAAAAAGACAAACACTGTATGTTTCAACTAACACAAGGTACTTAAAATAGGCAAATGAGGCACACAGAATAGTCAGATTCTTAGAGACAGGAAGTAGGTAAGTGGTTACCCGGGGCAGCAGGGAGGAAGAAGTGGGGAGTTTTTATTTTGGGGGTACAGAGTTTCAAGTTGAAGTAATGAAAAAAGTTCTAGAAATAGAGAGTAGTGATGTTTGCACAAAGTAAATGTGCTTAACGCCACTGACTGAACACTTACAATGATTAAAATGGAAAATAATATTTTACCACAATTTCTTTAAAAAAGCATAAAGGATGGGGGTGGGGCGCGAGCAGCAATGCTGGACCTCAAACCTAAGGTCTAGAGCCTTGTACATGCTAGACAAGCACATTATCACTGAGTTCCACTCCCAACCCTCCCAAAAATAAAAATAAAATAAAAAGCATGAAGCAGTTTGGGAAACAGTGAGAACATAATCCTGGCATAACCAAGGAGTGTTGCTAGAACAGTTCATTTGAGACAGCTCTCTCTTTTAAAAAAAAAAAAGTACAAGGGACCGATCAGTGAACAAAATAGATTTTAAAATGGCTTTCTTGTGGCACTTGCATTTCAGTGTGGGAGAAAGAAAAGTAAACATTAAGTCAATGCAGTAATTAATGGAAAAGTAAATAAATAATCCAGTATGTTAGCAGGGGAGAGGTGCAATGGAAAAATCAGAGTAGAGACAGTGGAACTTGGAGATCACAGTAGAGAAGAAGGATGAGAAGAGAAGGCGGTCAAATCTTTAATAAAGTACTGAAGTTTCCCCTAGAGAAGGCAATGTTCAAGCAAAGACTTGGAGTGGTGAGGAAGGGAGTCATTCAGAAATCCCAGGAAAGAGCATTCCAGGCAGCTAGTACAATGAGGGACTAGCTAGTACAAAGGCCCTGAGGCTTTAAGGAGTAGTGAAGAGGTCACTAAGCCCAGAGGTGAGTAAACAGGTGACCAAGAGATGTAAGAAGAAGTCCAAGAAATCTTGAATCTTAAAGATCAATTAGTTCTTTGGCTCTCACTTAGTAACACTAGGAATAACTGTAGGGCTTAGAGGAGAAGGACAGGTTGTAGTTTTAATTTTAGAAGGACCCACAAGCTGGTGTGTTGCGAACATATTATAAAGGAACAGGAATAGAAGCAGAGAGATGCATTAGGATAACTGCAATAGCCAGGTGAGAGATGGTTCAAAGCTTAGACCAGGATGTAGCAAAAGGTGAAAGAAAATGATCAGGTTCTAACAGCAAAAGAATTTGTTGGCCAATTGAACATGAGGTCTGAAGAAAGAAGAAAGAATCAAGTGTTTTGGGCTGGGTAGCTGGAAGAATGGTGCTGCCATTAACTTAAACATGAAGGAGGCAGAATGAGCTCAGAGGGAAGATTTCCGTGTGGCTCTGTGAACTAGGAGGCATTAGCAGGCAGTGTGGTATGCCTCCCATTTTACGCACCCTGCTATCGCTGAGATGATAGACGCATGCCATATGCCCATATTTTTTCCCATTGAGATGTAGTCTCACAAACATTTGTTCTTGGGCTGAAGTGGCCTGAAACAGCAATCCTCCAGATCTCAGCCTTCCAGGTAGCTAGGACTGCAGGTGTGAACCACTAGGACTGCAGGTGTGAACCACTAGCACCCGGGTTCATTCTTTCATATTAAAGTACGGTAAGCTCACCTATTCTCGGGTTTATCATATGCAGTTTGATTAATGTAGTCAAAAATACTGAAAGTCAAAAGAAATTCCAAAAGTAAAAATGCTAAATTCTCAATTGCACACTGTGCAACTCAGTTGATAAGGAGGAACTCTCAGTCCTGCATTATTGTCTATTGTGTTTAAATCATTGTTTGATCTGCTAAGTATTTCCCTACTCTTAATTTTGTGAAAATATACCTCCCAGAAAGCAAATGGGGCTCAAAAAAAGCAAGGTAAGACTTAATATGCTTTATTGAAGTGATAGTGAAAATTCTGAATTTGTTGAAAGGAGGCATGTCTTTAGTGGAAGTTGGGCAACATTACAGGAAAAATGAATTAAGTATCCAAAGTACACTACTAAACTCTATGCATCCTGAGCATACTCAGTTTTCCCCAATGGTGGTTTCCTGGGAACCACACCATAAATACCAAGGGTCCACTGTAATGTCTCTTAAACATGATCTGCAGACTCCCAGAATCGGAATAAGGACAGCTTTCATAATGAGCACAGGTAGTGATTCTCACATATACTCAAATCTCAAAAACACCCACTCTGTGTGTAACCCTGGGACAGAGATGCCATTTGGAAGTTCCAATGTTTAAACCTATCATAGCAACAGCCTAAGCACAAAGTCACTAGGATCTTCAATATCCAACTCATCTAACAATAGCCTTACACTAACACATGTGAATGGGATTTATCAATATTCAAAAATATTTTTTCTGGGCAACCTCCTAAATCGTTTCCTGCATTCTTCATAGCAACCCTGATCATTTGACTTTAAGACGGAGCTCACTTGCTTTGGTTTGGATGAGCATGTTTTGAGAAACATGCTGCTGTTTCTTGGCCATATTTTAATTCTCCAGTGTCAACATTTAAAAACCTATATTCCCATGACAGTTTTCCAGTTCTTTCCAATCTTGATTTTTTTCTTTTACTATTTTTTATTTGCTCAGGCATTATATTGATTATTCAAACACTACAGACACTTGAAAGGATTGCACAGATTCACTTTCAAGGAAGTGCCAGTTCCAGGAAATGGTGCACACACATTAACAGGTTCCTAGGTAATTATTTAAGGCTCAGGTTAACTTACAGTTACTAAATAACATTTCCAAAATTTTCAAACTGGTTAGCCATAAACCCAAAGTCTCTCTAAAGAGTTAACCAGAACATGCAGAAGCTGAGAGCCAGCACTCGTCCAAAAAACAGGAGTCAGTGGTGCTGAGTCCTGAGGGCTCCCGCACCCTCCCATTAGCTGCAGCTCATCTGGCCTTCTTCATGAACATTTCCTCTCTGGCTCTTTTAATACTGGATTTACCATTCTTACCCTAGCTTCATTGTTTCATAAGTCCAATACTTTGAAACTACTTTTTGAACCTATTTCATCATAAAAAAAAAAGGGAAGAAAGGGAGGGAGGGAGGGAGGGAGGCAGGGAGGAAGGGAAGAGAAAAGCATGCCATGCTAGCAGAAATCTGGTACTGAGGGGATCCTTACAAAGACTCTGTGCCATTCTAAAATCAAAAGGTCCAACCTTTCTAGGGCTTCTTTCCAAAATTCTAAGTATTTCTGACTTCAGCTCTGCTGGACAGAAGATTTACATTTTAAATTATAGTGGCTACTTTTCATTTACCTCAAGTTCTAAAATAACACCACATTATATTTTTCATAATTTAGTCATACAGAACATTAATAGGCTTGATTTATAGATTGCACCTAAATTCAGTGGAGTGCACAGGACTGAGAGTCCAGAACAAAAATTAGAAATGAGGAGCTACGATGATGTGGGTTTGAGGGAGCCTGTGGTCACTGGTCCAGAACATCTCCAAAATGGGCTCAGACTTGACTTTTTCATAACCCAAAAGGCCAGTCTGAGGGGGGAAAAAAAGTCCACAAGACTCCATCTTAACCAATAAAAAGCTGGTGTGGCGGCGTGTATCTGTCACTCCAGCTATGTAATAAGCATAAAGAGGAGGACTGCAGTTCAGCGATGCCAGGGAATAAACACACGACCTTATGAGAAAAATACCTAAGGCCAAAAGAGCTAAGGGAGTGACTCAAGTGGTAGAGTGCCTGCCTAGCAGTGTAAGGTCCTAAGTTTACAACCCTAGAACCACCAAATATATATATATTAAGTAAAAAGATAAAGGGAACTGGCTGTTCCCAGTCTCTGAAGTTTCCTGTCTTGCCATATAATTGCTCCTTCTTACACACACTGCTGCATGATGCCACCTGCCATGATGTGACTAAGCAAATGTCAGTATCATGCTCTTAAAACTGTAAGCTAAATAAGCCTCTTTTTATCCAGCCTCAGGTATTTTGTTATAGCAATGGAAATCTGAATTCATAAACCATATTATTTTTATTTCCTACTGTTTACTATTAAGCATATCAGAAAGAGTTTCATAGGGATTTCTGACCCCCACTTTATTTAGAGGATACCTCATCAGATTTTGTCATCCCCTGGAAGATACTGGGTCTTATTCTCAAAATATTGAGTCAGATGGTTGTCCTTCATTTTTAACATGCAAGTAGACCACTGAAAGTATTGGGAACAATATTGGCGTATGACAGGAAGGGATTAAATACACATACCAAAGTATATCACAATGCCTGGGATGTTTTGCCACACTTTTCATAATATCTGCCTTCCCCTGACGGCATTTTGCCTTTTCAGTTAGATTAACAGTCTTTGCAATGCAGTCATCTTGCAGTCTCTCTCTGGCACCTGGTGTCCTGTTGCATTAGACATTCACCAAGTATTTGTTGACTCATGACTGATACAAACTAGAAAAGGAAAAAAATAAAAGCTGCCCTACTGCATGTCCATTTTGAAGGCTGCAAATAGCGTGAGACGCTATCATGGAGTCTTAGTAGAAAAGCTGCAATGTGCAGTCTACATATATGGCTAACCTGGGAGCTATAAAGAGAGAGAAAAATATAATGTAGCAAAATGTTCTTAATACTTATTTGCTTAGAAGAAATTGAGATCTGGAAGGTATTGATAGCATCTGCTAAACTGTCTGATATTAAATGTATTGTCAAGGGAATAAGCCCTTTTGTGGCATATTGTAAGAAAACAGCTTTAAACGAGGTACCAAGAATAGGGAAAGAGAGGAACAACATTTGATAAAATGCCCTTTGTTGAAGCAGCAGTTGCCATTTCCCTTTTATTTCTATCACTTCTAAAACAGAATGAAGGCAGCAAAAACTAATAATCTCTAAATATTTCAAACTATGCATTTTTAATTCAAGGATGCAAAATTGCCTTATTCAGTAATTATTTTATAATAGTTATATGAGGTAATTTACTGAATTGCCTCAAAGAAACTCTGTTTCACTAAAAACTTACAAAATAATTTAATTCTTCCATATAATTTCCAATAAGTCAATTATGATCAACTCTTTCTCTCTCTCTCTCTCTCTCTCTCCTCTCCTTCTCTTCTCTTCTCCTCTTCTCTTCTCTTCTCTTCTTTCTCCCTCTCCTCTCCTCTCCTCTCCTCTCCTCTCCCCTCCCCTCCCCTCCCCTCCCCTCCCCTCTCCTCTTTTCTCTCTCTCTCTCTCTCTCTCTCCCCCCCCTCCTCTCCAACAAGAAGCAGAAACAAGAGCTGCAGTACATCATGACGATGACCATCATCTTTAGGTCACACAAGGAAGGACATGCCAGAGGTAATTGGCTCGCTTGCTGTCCTCTGTATGTCCAGCCTCCTTGGCCTGCTCCCATCCCCTGCATATCTCTCTATTTCATCTGCTCTACCAGCTGCCATCCCTCTTCATGGTCCAGGCTCACGTCATTTCTCCCTTGAACTAATGCAGCCATCTCCCATCTGGACTTCCAGCTTCTGGTCTTCCCTCTGACTGCCACTATAGTGGACTTTCCACCAATATATAGGCTTAAATCACTTCATTCTATCTGCCCCTTGATGCCTGTAGCTCCTGGACAGCAAGCACACTGACTTTCTCATCCTATACCCCAAGCATGGATCCTGGCACACAGTAGATCCTCAGCAAATGTCTGAATAAATATAGAACAATGACGTGAAACCTCTTCACAATCTGGCCCCACCTCTCTTTGTAGCCTCATTTCCTGCTATCCTGGCAAATGATTCAGCAGCTCTGAATTATTCTGTCTCAACACATGATGCACTTTTTACATTTCTGATCTTTGATGGAACTATTTGCTGTTTAAAAGGCTTCACATCCATTTCTCTTCTGTCACCCCCCAGTACATCTAGTGAAGTTCATACACACATTTGATGAATGAATGAACAAATGAACAATTCTCCTGAAGCACCTGCATCTCATTAACAAGACTTCCCCAGCAACACGATTCCAGTCCACAACTTCCTATTGAAATTTATATTCTATCATAAGCTAATATTAACTATAACTACCTACCTAGTAACTTAATACTAAACAAGACTCAGTTTCCTTATTAGTTTTTAAAAATGTAGTTGGCCAACAGATTCTGAGGTGACAACATGGGTTCACATTTCTAATACTGTTATTCTTATTTCTCCCACTTTCTAATATAAAACACAGAAATGAAAATATATATGATGCATTCAAGGGACAGAAGAAAAATTCAGAACTTATGAAACATTTTGTGTATAGGGGAGGAGCAGGAAAAGTTACCTGAAAGGGATTATGAATGTTTCTTTGTATCATGCTTCATTCAATATCATTTAACATACAAAGTAAACAGCTAATGAGGGAAGAGAGGGATGTGTGTGTTCCACTGTTAAAGACACAGGCAAATTCACCTATATCTGAGACATTTAGTTCCCAAGGAAATTGGGCAGAGCAGCCAGTAGATGACACCTCTGGTATCTTATTTACAAGATGGACCCAGCTACTGTGGAGAAAACCAGTCTCTCTACCCAAACCTGAGGCAATACTGAAATTGCCTGAGAGGGAACCATTGAACCTCCCTAGCTCTGAGAACCTACTACTCAGAGAGACCCCAAATACAGCTCTACATGGGATCTAGCCCCCACCACCTGACAGGAGCAGGCACAGAAAGTTTATGAATATAACTTAAACAGGCGGTACCTATTTGACAAATTTAATGAGAAAGAAAACCTGAAGAGAACTTTAATAAAAATATAATGGCAATTCTTGGATAGATTCATTTAAAAGAAAGAAACATGTTTTGGCAAATTAAAAAAATAAACATTATTTCTGAATTTTAAAACCTAAGAGAACAACTCAAAAACTACACTGTGAAACTATATTAACCATGTTACTGAGCTGAAAAGATTGACAAGATCAAGTAGAGAAAATACAGTACAACAAAGAGAAATAACAAAAGGAAATTATTAGTTAAAAGAAATGTGGAAGACAGTTTCATGAATCCTACAAACAAAACTAAAGTCCTTCCTGGGAGAAGAGACAAGATGCCACAATAAAAGAAAAAGAAAAGAAAGCTTTGCTTTCTTTCTCCTCCAAGCTGAGAAAAGACTTGACATTTCAAACAGGGGCATACGCAGTGCCAGGCAGGATTAATAAAAAATTAGGCATTTTCTCATGAAATTTCTGAACTCCAGGCTGGGGGTGTGGCTGAAGTGGTAGAGCTGCCCAGTAAGTGCAAGGCCATGAGTTCAAGCCCCAGTACCGTCATAAAGAGGTAAATAAATAAAATCACACACACACACACAAACCTGGTCCGAATTCCAAGATGACAGAAAAGTCATAGGAATTCCTAAAAGAGGAACCCATTTTCAGGTCTTAAAAAGGAAAGAGAATCAGATCTGGTATATTTCTCATTGATATAGTATTAGAATCCAGAAATCAGGGGATAAGGGGATAGGGGGAAAGGAATACTATCTAGAGACTTTTGAGAAAAAGAGAATTGTGATGCAAGAATTCTATGCCTGCCCAAAATATCATTTATATGAAAGACAAAGAGCCCTCTCATTGGTGGGTTCTCCCACTTTGCCTATCGGTGGGGAGTGGTAAATCTTGGTTATCATGCAGTCATAGTTCTGGTGTGGTGTGTGTCTACATGTATACATTTAAAGGGAGTGAGCAACAGGGCCAGCAGTGGGCAGGGTAAAACCACAAAAAAGGTCAAAGAAAAAGATTTTTAAACATAAAAGAATTCAAAATTTATAGGCTGGCAGAGTGGCTCAAGTGGTAGAGCACCTATCTGGCATGTGTGAGGCCCTGAGTTCAACCCTCAGTACAAAAAAAAAAAAAAGAATTCAAAATTTACACCTGTGTACTTTTTCTCAAATCAGAACATTTCAGTCAAAAGAAAATTAAATCTAAATAATAAACTCACTGTAGAATAAGATAAAGTATATAAAAATAATAAATTCACAGACAAGTAAAATACATACTTATACCTAAATGCATAGTAAAAAATTATGTATGTAATTTTTTAAAGCACATTTCTCAATAGCAGTAATGAAAACCAAAACACAGAGTAAATGTTGTCTTCAAACACTTGAGAAAAGAAAGCTGCACGTTGCACATTCGACTAAACTGTTTTTCATTAACTAAGTTGAACTGAAGACATTCTCAGGTGAACAAAAACTGCAAAAGCGTGCCATCAACAGAACTTAATGAAGGAATTTAATAAAGATAGACTTTGGGAAGAAAGAAAATGAACCCAATAGAATTTTAGAGAAACAACAAGGAAGAAAAGACCAAAGATATTGATAAAGATCTAAACAACTTGATAAATTATATGGAAAGATAATGATGTCTAATTTGGAAGTATTTTTTTTCTTTGCTTTGTTTTGTATTGTTTTTGATGAAGGGTCTCACTGTGTAGATAGGCTGGCCTTGAAATCTCCATCCTCCTGCCTCAGCCTCCTCAGTGGTGAGTTTGCAGGCATGTGCCACCACCTAATTTGAAATTTTAAAAAAGGTAAAATTAAAATACTAGCCAACAATAGAAAATAATTTAATGGAAAATGACCAAAGCCCAGTATCTTCTACACTCAGCAGAAAGTAGTAGGACACTGATTAACCTTAGACTTCATTAAGTAAATATAAATGAAAAAATCCAAAAGAAATCTTGAAAAGAAAAAGAAAAATAGTGTTTAATACTAAACAATTACAGAAAAATGGAGAACAAACACAAACTATCATTCAAAGTAAAGAGGGAGAAAGAAAAGAAAAAACAGGACAAATAAAAAGGATAAAGACACTTAAAACAAATCCAAACATATCCTACATTCCAGGGACCATTAGTGGTTAAACTTCCCAGTTAAAAGACAGAATTTTTCAGGTGGATTTTAAAAATCTAGCTATATGCTACTTACAAGAAATGTACCTAAAACATAAAGGCATAGAGAAATTGAATATAAAAGGAGAAAAATTAATTCCAAGAAATACAGAGAGCTAAGTGAAAACCAAAGTACTATAAAGCAAAACATGCAGGAAGAGGTGAAGGGAAGGAATATCCTCAAATACTTAAGCAATCAAAAAAAAGTCTGAAAATTAGTGAACTTAAGTTGAAGTAAAATATTTTTGTTAAAAAAAATTAAAAATCCTAAGTTGAAGGAAAATCAATTTAAAAGATCACAATAAGATAGAAAACGAAGACACAATGGAAAGTATCAACTAAACCAAAAGACTGGGTCTTTGCAAAAACTAATAATATAGAAAATACTCTGTTAAGATTGATGAAGAAAATAGAAAAGACAAAAAGTACTAAGAGTGAAAGAACAGACATAATTACAGGTGAAGAAGAGAACTTTTTAAGAGTAGCTCAGAATGAACATTGATGCAAAAATCCTCAACAAAATAATGGCAAACCGAATTCAGCAACACATCAAAAAGATTATTCACCACAACCAAGTAGGCTTCATCCCAGGGATGCAGGGGTGGTTAAACATACGAAAATCAATAAACGTAATAAACCACATTAACAGAAGCAAAGACAAAAACCACTTGATCATCTCAATAGATGCAGAAAAAGCCTTTGATAAGATCCAACATCATTTCATGATAAAAGCTCTAAGAAAACTAGGAATAGAAGGAAAGTTCCTCAACATTATAAAAGCTATATATGACAAACCTACAGCCAGCATTATACTTAATGGAGAAAAACTGAAACCATTCCCTCTAAAATCAGGAACCAGACAAGGATGCCCACTATCTCCACTCCTATTCAACATAGTACTGGAATTCCTAGCCAGAGCAATTAGGCAAGAAGAAGGAATAAAAGGAATACAAATAGGTAAAGAAACTGTCAAAATATCCCTATTTGCAGACGACATGATCCTATACCTTAAAGACCCAAAAAACTCTACTCAGAAGCTTCTAGACATCATCAATAGCTATAGCAAGGTAGCAGGATATAAAATCAACATAGAAAAATCATTAGCATTTCTATACACTAACAATGAGCAAATGGAAAAAGAATGTATGAAAGCAATTCCATTTACAATAGCCTCAAAAAAAAATCAAATACCTAGGTGTAAACCTAACAAAAGATGTGAAAGACCTCTACAAGGAACTCTACACACTTCTGAAGAAAAAGATTGAGGTAGACTATAGAAAGTGGAGAGATCTCCCATGCTCATGGATTGGTAGAATCAACATAGTAAAAATGTCGATACTCCCAAAAGTAATCTACATGTTTAATGCAATTCCCATCAAAATTCCAATGACATTCATTAAAGAGATTGAAAAATCTACCATTAAATTTATATGGAAACACAAGAGGCCACGAATAGCCAAGGCAATACTCAGTCAAAAGACCAATGCAAACACCACCAACAACAGGTGTTGGCGAGGATGCGGGGAAAAAGGAACCCTCTTACACTGTTGGTGGGAATGTAGACTAGTACAACCACTCTGGAAAAAAATTTGGAGGCTACTTAAAAAGCTAGACATCGATCTACCATTTGATCCAGCAATACCACTCTTGGGGATATACCCAAAAGACTGTTACTCCAGAGGCACCTGCACATCCATGTTTATTGCGGCACTATTCACAATAGCCAAGTTATGGAAACAGCCAAGATGCCCCACCACTGACGAATGGATTAAGAAAATGTGGTATCTATACACAATGGAATTTTATGCAGCCATGAAGAAGAACGAAATGTTATCATTCGCTGGTAAATGGATGCAATTGGAGAACATCATTCTGAATGAGGTTAGCCTGGCTCAAAAAACCAAAAATCGTATGTTCTCCCTCATATGTGGACATTAGATCAAGGGCAAACACAACAAGGGGATTGGACTATGAGCACATGATAAAAGCGAGAGCACACAAGGGAGGGATGAGGATAGGTAAGACACCTAAAAAACTAGCTAGCATTTGTTGCCCTTAACGCAGAGAAACTAAAGCAGATACCTCAAAGCAACTGAGGCCAATAGGAAAAGGGGAACAGGTACTAGAGAAAAGGTTAGATCAAAAAGAATTTACCTAGAAGGTAACACCCACGCACAGGAAATTAATGTGAGTCAATGCCCTGTATAGCTATCCTTATCTCAACCAGCAAAAACTCTTGTTCCTTCCTATTATTGCTTATACTCTCTCTACAACAAGATTAGAAATAAGGGCAAAATAGTTTCTGCTGGGTATTGGGGGGGGAGAGGGAGGGGGCAGAGTGGGTGGTAAGGGAGGGGGTGTGGGCAGTGGGGAGAAATGAACCAATCTTTGTATGCACATATGAATAATAAAAGAAAAATGAAAAAAAAAAGACCAATGCAAGAGGTATCACAATACCTGACTTCAAACTATATTACAAAGCAATAACAATAAAAACAGCATGGTATTGGCACAAAAACAGACATGAAGACCAGTGGAACAGAATAGAGGACCATATATGAAGCCACACAACTATAACCAACTTGTCTTTGACAAAGGAGCTAAAAATATACAATGGAGAAATAGCAGCCTCTTCAACAAAAACTGCTGGGAAAACTGGTTAGCAGTCTGCAAAAAACTGAAACTAGATCCATGTATATCACCCTATACCAAGATTAACTCAAAATGGATCAAGGATCTTAATATCAGACCCCAAACTCTAAAGTTGATACAAGAAAGAGTAGGAAATACTCTGGAGTTAGTAGGTATAGGTAAGAACTTTCTCAATGAAACCCCAGCAGCACAGCAACTAAGAGATAGCATAGATAAATGGGACCTCATAAAGCTAAAAAGCTTCTGTTCATCAAAAGAAATGGTCTCTAAACTGAAGAGAACACCCACAGAGTGGGACAAAATATTTGCCAACTATACATCAGACAAAGGACTGATAACCAGAATATATAGGGAACTTAAAAAACTAAATTCTCCCAAAACTAATGAACCAATAAAGAAATGGGCAAGTGAACTAAACAGAACTTTCTCAAAAGAAGAAATTCAAATGGCCAAAAAACACATGAAAAAATGCTCACCATCTCTAGCAATAAAAGAAATGCAAATTAAAACCACACCAAGATTCCATCTCACCCCTGTTAGAATAGCCATCATCAGCAACACCACCAACAACAGGTGTTGCGAGGATGCAGGGAAAAAGGAACCCTCTTACACTGTTGGTGGGAATGTAGACTAGTACAACCACTCTGGAAAAAAATTTGGAGGCTACTTAAAAAGCTAGACATCGATCTACCATTTGATCCAGCAATACCACTCTTGGGGATATACCCAAAAGACTGTGACACAGGTTACTCCAGAGGCACCTGCACACCCATGCTTATTGCGGCACTATTCACAATAGCCAAGTTATGGAAACAGCCAAGATGCCCCACCACTGACGAATGGATTAAGAAAATGTGGTATCTATACACAATGGAATTTTATGCAGCCATGAAGAAGAACGAAATGTTATCATTCGCTGGTAAATGGATGGAATTGGAGAACATCATTCTGAGTGAGGTTAGCCTGGCCCAAAAGACCGAAAATCATATGTTCTCCCTCATATGTGGACATTAGATCAAGGGCAAACACAACAATGGGATTAGACTATGAGCACATGATAAAAGCGAGAGCACACAAGGGAGGGGTGAGGATAGGTAAGACACCTAAAAAACTAGCTAGCATTTGTTGCCCTTAACACAGAGAAACTAAAGCAGATACCTTAAAAGCAACTGAGGCCAACAGGAAAAGGGGAACAGGTACTAGAGAAAAGGGTACCTAGAAGGTAACACCCATGCACAGGAAATCAATGTGAGTCAATACCCTGTTTAGCTATCCTTATCTCAACCAGCAAAAACACTTGTCCCTTCCTGTTATTGCTTATACTCTCTCTACAATAAAATTAGAAATAAGGGCAAAATAGTTTCTGTTGGGTATTGAGGGGGTAGGGGGAGAGGGAGGGGGTGGAGTGGGTGGTAAGGGAGGGGGTGGGGGCAGGGGGGAGAAATGAACCAAGCCTTGTATGCACATATGAATAATAAAAGAAAAAAAAAAAGAGTAGCTCAGTGGTACAGTGCATGTTTACCATACACAAGGCAGACACACACACACAAAGAAAAAGACGCTATTAAAATTTTATACCAATAAACTTGAAAAGTTGGAAGAAATACACAAATTCCTAAGAAGATATATTTTACCATAATTTTTGGAAAGTTAAATGACTTTATCTTTAAAACAGAATCAGAACTTAAAAATCTCTTCACAAAGTAAATGCCAAGCCCAGAATATGCTATAAATAGGTGAATGCTACCAAATTTTCAGGTAATTAGATGACCCAATTGTACACAAATTCCCACAGAGAGCAGAGGCCTACCATCCCCAATCTATCCAATGATGTTACTATAGCACTGATACCCAAATTACACAAGGAAAGTACAAAAAAGAAAAAGTACAGGTCCACCATACCCATGAATGCAGATGCAGGAACGCAAACAAAATGTTAGCAAATTAAATCTAAAGCATAAGAAAAGACAATACATCAGGATCAAACTGGGGTTATCCCAGAATGCCTACCCATGAAGTGTGGAAATATACATGTAATTTACCACATTAACAGATTAAAAGAGGAAATACCACATAATAGCTTTAATTTATTTAGAAAAGATTTAATAGTATTTAATACTAATTCACTATTTTAAGACTATGCAAACTGAGAATTAAATAGATTTTTCTCACCTTAAACTGAGCACCAGTGGCCCTGTAATCCTAGCTACTCAGGAGGCAGAGATTAGGAGGATCACAGTTTGAGGACAGCCTAAGCAACACAAAAAGGGCTGGTGGAGTGACTCAAGAATTTTCTCACCTTAAATAGTGCATCTACCACAAACCTATACATGGACCTTATTCATGGACTTAGTACACACAGTTTTGACCAAGCAGTGTCAAAAAATGCATAAAAAATTAAAAGAAAATTTCAAAAACAAAAATGTTCAATCCCCACATGTGCATTATGCAGCTCTGTTGATGTGGAGAAGCTCTCGGTCAGTCCTGTGTTATTGTCAATTGTGTTGAGACTGTTGTGTGGTCTGCTGAGTGTTTCCCTGAACATAATTTAGTAAAATGTGCCTCTAAAAAGCAAGTGGTGCCCAAAAAGCAAGGTAAAACTAAATCCAGCCAAAAGGGGCATGTAATGTGCTTAATTTAAGTGATAAATTGAAAAGGTTTGATTTTTGTTGAAATACAGCATGTGTTTAGTAGACGTTGGATGGTGTTATTAGAAAAACAAATCAAACATCTGCCATACATCACTGAACTCTATGCACCCTGAGCATTCGTGGTTTATCCTCATAGTGGTCTTTTTGGAACCACACATCCACAGATACCAAGAGTCAACTGTAGTAAACATCATTCTCTATTATTATAGGAGGGTTTTTCTGGGGCTGAGGATGTAACTCAAAGGTACAGCACTTGCCTAGCATGCACAAGGCCCTAAACAAACCAAAATGGTATCCCTCTGAAATTCAGAAACAAGACAAGGACACATTGGTTATTCATATATTCAAATTATGCTAACATAATTTGGGGGCCTAACAAGTACAGTAAAATGAATATTTTTAAAGTATAAGGTTTAGAAAGGAAGAAACAATGACAACAAAAATCATTCACACATGATAGTATTTTGTACATAATAAAAATAGGTTATCAAAACTAATAAGAGGGTTTAGCAAGGCAGATGAGTATAAAATCAAAATTTAAAAATCAATTATACTTCTACACACTAACAACAGTTGAAAAATAACCTATTAAAAGATATCTTCTATAACAGAAACAAATTATCTAGAGGACCTACTAGCAAATAAGAAAAAAATCTGTGCAGATGTTCATGGAGAATTATTAAGATATTACAGAAAGCCTACATGGATACATCATATTAATATCTAGAAAGCTTCAATAACATTGAGATGTCATGACTTCTTCCTAAACTGATACAGATAACCCCAAAAAATTCAGTAGTGATCTTTCAGAAACTTAAGCCAATATTAAAATGCTTATCAGAGAATAAAGGTCCAAAGTTAGAAAAGAAAAAGTATTTCTAATAAGAAAAACAGATTTTCTTGAGTGAACAGCAAAATTTATTAGGAAGATATAGTAATTAAGATAGTATGGAGGCCAGGCATGGTAGCACATGCCTCCAATCCCAATTAGTTTAGAGACAGAGGTAGGAGGATCACAGTTTGAGACCAGCCTGGGCAAAGTTAGCATGAGACACTATCTGAAAAACAAATTAAAAGCAATAGAAGTGGGTCATAGCTCAAGTGGTAGAATACTTGCCTAGTAAGCTCACAGCCCTGAGTTCAATCTCCAGTACCACAAAAGAGAGAGAATGTGTGTTTGAGTATATGGGTACTGACACAGTGATACAGATGAGATGGCACTGTAGATTACTGAGGGAAAGGATAGACTTTAATGTAGTGATAAAACAAATGATTAAAGGAAATAAAATTAGATCCTTAACTTACAAACACAAGTCAGTTCTAGATGCATTCATGTATAAAGATAAAACTTCAAACATTTTCTAAGAAAATACATCTATAGAAATGACCCAAACATTGTATGCAAATATGAATAAAAAAAAGAAAATACATCTATGATCTCAAAGTAGAAAAGATGTATTGTACAAGATAAAAAAATCACTAATAAAGACAATAAATATGCTTTTTGCAATTATACTTAATTATAATTAATAATTACTATTCACTGATTTTTACTATAAAGTCAAAATATAATACACAAACTGAAAATATTATACATATATACACATATTCATCCATGTACATAAAAACACATATATTCATAAAAGCTTCCATAAATTAGTAGAAAAAAGAAAAAAACCTGGAAACATAGTCAAAGAATATAGACAGGAAGAGAATTAATACACCACAAGATGTTAATTTCACAAATAACTAGAAAAATACAAATTAAAAAATTGAGAGGCCATTTTTTTAGCCACAGCACTGACAAGAAAAAGATACTATCCAAAATTGGTCAGAGTATAAATTCGTACAGATCTTTAGGATAATTTTAGAGTGTACATCAAACTATATGTGAGCTGGATGCAGAGGCTCGAGTCTGTAATCCTAGCTACTTGGGAGGCAGAGATCAAGAGGACTGTGGTTCAAGGCAGCACAGCCAAAAAAGCTGAGTGAGGTGGGGTGCACCTGTCATCCCAGCTACATGAGAAGTGTAAATACAATCATAGTCCACACAGGCTCAGGCATAAAGCAAGACCCTACCTCAAAGATAATGTAGAATTTTTAAAGCTGTTGAAATCACCATAAGAAGGGGACTAAGGTAAAAAGGAGAGAAATAGAGGGGATGAATCAATTTGGGATATAATACATACAGTACATGGAACTGTCACAGTGAAACTCCCTGTATAGCTCTTAAACAAACAAAAATGACTTTTTTCAAAAACAGAGAACAGAAAGGTAAAACAGGTCCTATTTGGGGATTGGTTCCAGTGGGGTGGGGAGGATATGAAGAAAGGGTGTAGAGGGTGAATGTGGTGGAAATATTACGTACTCATGTATGGAAATGGAAAATTGAGACCTGTTGAAAAGATCCCAGGAATGGGGGGAGGGAAATAAGGAGAATGATGGAAGGGGTGAATTCAACTATGATATATTCTAAGAACTTTGATAAAGGTCACAATGTACCCCCAGTACAACAACAATAATGATAAAAATGATGATGATGATGATGATAATAAAACAAGAAAAAAAGTAATCAAAGCAGGAGTCTTTACTCCCATTTCCTGTATGTGGAGCAGGAAATGTTTTTCTCTCTCCCTGTCCAACCTCTCACTTTATCCTGTACTAAAATAAATCTTTGCTAAAACTTAAAAAAAAATAACTAAAGCAAAAAGAGCTGGGGGCATGGCTCAAGTAGTAGAGCACCTGCCTAGCAAGCATGAGGCCCTCAGTTCAAACCCTAGTACCACCACACACAAAAAAAAAGAAAGAAAAGAGAACTTTGCATGAGGTTGGGAATGTAGCTCAGCAGTATAGCATGCACAAGGCACTGGATTCCATCCCTGGCACTGAAAAAAGAAACACAAAACAAAAAAACAAGGGAGCCAGGCATAGTGTCTACACATCTGTAATCCCAGCTACCAGGGAGCCATAGGTAGAAAGATCACAGTTGGAGTTGACCCCTGGCAAAGAGTATCTGAAAAAATAATGAAATCAAAAAAGGGCTAGGACATGGCTCACATGACAGATCACCTGGTTAGCAAGCACAAGTTCAAACCTCCCCAAAAAACCTAAATATGTGGGTACCCTTTGATCCAGGTATTCTATTACTCAGAATCTATACCATATAAGTATAAATATATATATGCAAATATATTCAAGCAACAGTGTAAGAATGTACAGTGTATGCTGGCAGAGTGGCTCAAGTGGTAGAGCACCTGCCTAGCTACTGTGAGGCCCTGAATTCAAACCCCAGTACCACCAAAAAACAAAAAAACAAACAAAAAGGAATGTACACAGTATAAGAATGAGATGTCTCTAACGTCCATCCATGGGGATAGTTAACTAAATTGTGATACGTTCATATCACAGAATGCTATGCAGTTATCTTAAACACTTAGTAGATTTATGTCTGTTGATACTGAAATAGCTGTAAGACATTGTCAGAGATAGTTAATACTGTGTCTTACATTTACTCTTGTTTCTAATACCTCTTGCAATTAGGTAAGTCCATATGACTAGTTCTGGCCAATGGGCATGGAGGGAAAGTGACGTGTCATTTCTGGGCTGAGAGGCAAAAAGCTAATGTCCTTCTTTCTACTTGTACTTCTCCTGTGAAAGCAAACAAGGATGGTACAATTACAGGATATGAAACCTTCAACAGCATAGGCCCTGACTAAGAGCAGAGATACCCCCTCCACCAATGCATGAAATACGAATGAAAAATAATTTTTATATATTCAAGCCACTATAATTCGGCATGAAGTTACTATGGTTCAACCTAACCAATACCAATTAATATTCATTACTAAAAAAGGAAAATCATGAGACAAAACTTAAAGAATATCATCCTGTTTTTAAACTATATGTATGTGTGTGTATTTTCTTATATAGCAGTGTGTATGAAAGGGTTAACAACTTTTATCTATGAGAGGGAAAAGTAAAAACTCTCATGAAGAGAAGAGAGAGGATGATAAGGGATTCTATGATTTTATAGTGCCTGTTTTCCCACCCTCAGGAAGCTGAGGAAGAAGGATCACAAGTTCAAGGCTAGCCTGGCTATACAAGTACCTGTCTCCAAAAATAAACAAACAAAAAACCAAATCATCACTTAAATATAATCTAGGGTTGCTTTCAAATCCTCCAACATCTCAAAGTATCATCCCCAGTGACACCTCCTTTCCACTCTCCTCCCTTTCACATTAGCACTGAAAGGCTCTAGAATACAATGATGACTCTTGAATATAAATGAGAGCCTAAGTGAAGGCCTTTCTCAAAGTGCCATGTGGGAAACAACACGTTAACACTGCTACCTGACAGTAAGTTTATTATTCTCTGCATGGCTTTTTTGGGGGGGTGGGGAGGAAGGAGCGGTATGGAGTTTGAACTCAGGACCTTATGTTTGCTAGGCAGGCACTCTACTTCAACCATGCTCCCAGTCCTTTTTTGCTTTAGTTATTTTTCAGATATGGTCTTGTGCTTTTTGTCCAGGGTGGCCTCAGACCATAGTACTCCTACTTATGCCTCCTGAGTAACTAGATTACAGATGTGTGTTACCACACCCAGCTTGTCTGTTGCAGTGGGGTCTCACTAACTTTTTTCCCAGGCTGGCCCTCAACCATGATCCTCCCTATCTCCACCTCCTGAATAGCTAGGTCTACAGGTATGAGACACCAGTGCCTCATGTAGGTTTTTAACAAAAGTAAAATATCACAGAGATGAACTATAAAAGTCACTAGTCAAAGACTTTAATTTTCCAGATGAATAAGCTAAAGCCTGAGACCTAAACTGTAAAGACCACAGGCTTTCAAAGGAAGGGTACCCAAAACCCACCATAAGAAGTCAGCTTCCTCAGCTAGAAATGTACACTGTCTTACATAATGAAAAAGGAAAATAAATATTGGGGAATGCCAAGGTTATTATTTACATATTCTAAATGGTAAGCCCTATTCAGTCCTTGGGGAAAGTACGCAGCTTCAAACCACTGGACCTGCTACATAACCAAGTGGCTCGGACCAGATCAGACTGCAGAGCCCAGGGATGCTGACAAGAATACAGTGACACCGACTTGCCACCAAGAGGCTCTTTCTTTTGGTGGCTTTGTCTTTTGCTTGACACCTGGAAAAAGAAAAGTATAGGCTACAGATTTTTCCACATAAGTGGTCATAGTTTTACTTTTCCTATCATTGTTTTCACTCTTCATAGATGTGTTCTGAAACATAATAGGTTAATTAATCTTTAGAAACATTCTATGGTTAACAGGGACTAAGAATTAATGTTTATTAGGCTTAGTCATAACTGCCCTGTGTAGTCTTAATATTTGTCATGTGGGATTTAGAAGAAAAATTTGATCAGCAGGTACTTTATTCCGAAAGGACTAGGGTGTGTTCATACATGGTCTATAATTACAAAGACAAATTAAAGTCTGTGTGGCAAAAAGGTTGCTTTCCTTCAGGGAAACTATTCAGGACTCAATTGCCTAATCTTGATTAAATCTACTCTAAAACAATTTACAAAAAGTTCCTATTTTATTAAGAAAAATGTAGAAGAATTTCTTAATCATTGCAATTTTACTTTTATAAATTAAAATAGCAGTTTAATGAATAGATCTAAATTTCCTATGCTATTGGATACTTTGAGTGCAAACGCCTCTAAAATTCTGGAACTTCAGCTTTCCTTTATACATAAATCTCTCACTCACATATTGGCCTCCTTTCAGAGGTGAAAATCTAAAAGTTACCACAAGTCTCATTTTCTTAGGACATGGTAATGATGTTTTATGAATAAGAAACATCAACCAGTGACACCATATTAAAGGCAGGGATAAGATCCGTGGCACATGTGGAAACCCCCATTGACCAAGTTTTGGAAAGCAAAAACCGTAATGTCTTTTAAAGAAAGCAAAACAACTTACATCAGTTACAAAAAGCCAACATAATTTTTACTGCTATAAATGTACGATGTTAGATAGTTATTCCATCTGCTTCTAGACCAGCTATACAAAATCTTATTGCCATATCTTCTTTCTTTTTAAAATAACAGGATTTTTAGTACAAGTTCTGACTAAAACTGAAGCACTTGAACACAAATTTTATCTATGATTAAGAAATTCTCAAAATTAAATTTTTCACTGAAGTACTTCCAAAATAAAATTATGAGTCAGTAAGAAAGAGCTACGCGGAAATAATGTAAGTGTTGTAAGGGCCCTTTTCTGCTGCTTTATTAAATTACCAGCACATTGAATGTTCTACATAAAATTTTCTAGACAAAAATACTCAAAAAAATAATAAAACTACATCCACTACAGAATTAAAGAATGGCTGGAATATCCTTAACAATTTCTGCTATCAGAAAGAGGCAATTAAGCCAGGCTCCAGTGGCTTATGCCTGTAAACCTAGCTACCTAGGAGGCTGAGATCATGAGAGTCACAGTTCAAGGCCAGCAGGGACAAACAGTTCTCCAGACCACCATCTCCAAAATAATCAAAAAAAAAAAAAGGTTGTTCTGACCAAAGTAGCACCTATCTATTAAGGGAAGATGAAAAGTATTACTTTTATATCTTTAGCCTTCTTATCCTTGTTGTTTTGTTTTTTGCTTTTTTTCCCCTTGGAGTGGGTCTGGAGGAAAGGAATCTCCCTACTGTTTCACTTTTCTTAATGAGCAGTTTCACAATGGTTGCTACCAAACCAAATAGCATTTCATCCAGTGAGAAAGAACCAACAACTCCTACACTTTTTTTCCCCTAATTCAGAAGAGTGACAGAGGAGCTAAATCCTACACAGTTGTTCTTCCTATTGAAAATTCAATCACACTAGGCTGGGAATACAGCTCAGTGGTGGAGCCCCTGCTTAGCACGTACAAGGCCCCTGGGTTTGATCTGCAGCAATGAAAAAAAAAAAAAAGTTAATCACACTGTATGGTAAATTTCCAAGGTCTCGGTTATCTTTGCATCTAGCGTCTGGCATATGACAGGCACATCTGTGGGATGTCATCGAGAAAGGGTTATGACTGGCGAAATAATTTATCAAGCCACTTCATTTACAATACACTTACACCGAAACCGTAACACCCCTCGACCTGGAGCCTACACAATCCGTAACCCCAGCAACGTGACGAGCCCGCGCCCACCCGGACACCGCCACCCCTACACCCCCTCTCCTCCACCCCCTCCCCCGCCCCGCGGCATCCTGGGAGTCGCAGTCGCATCCAGGCCCTGGAACTCCTTGTCCGTACTCTCAGGCCAGCTCCGCCCACATCCGGCTCGAGCCAGAAGGTCCCGCCCCTAAGCCCATAACCTCTCCAATGCCGCCCTCTGCTGGCTTTTACTTCGGTCACCCGGATTTTGAGCCGGTTCCGGGTGTCCCGGAAGTGAATCTTTCTCTTCCGCATTGAGTGTCCGACTTCCACACGTGGTTTCAGTGCTGAGTCTTTGGGTGCAGCTCTTGAGAGGCAACTTCAACTGCAGCCAAAAAGTGAGGAAGCTCAGCCGGAGCTATGGAGGGCCAGAGCGTGGAGGCGCTGCTGGTAAAGGCGGAGCAGGACGAGGCAGAAAAGCTGCGGTGCATCACGGTGCATAAGGAGCTTGAGCTGGAGTTTGACCTGGGCAATCTGCTGGCTTCAGATCGGAACCCCCCGACCACGCTGCGGCGGGCAGGACCCACGCAGGAGGCCGACTTGCGAGCCCTGGCTCGGGACAACACGCAGCTGCTCATCAACCAAATGTGGCAACTGCCTACGGAGCGCGTGGAGGAGGCGCTGGTGGCGCGGCTGCCGGAGCCCACCACCCGCCTGCCGCGGGAGAAGCCCGTGCCCCGACCGCGACCACTTACACGCTGGCAGCAGTTCGCGCGCCTCAAAGGTATCCGTCCCAAGAAGAAGACCAATCTGGTGTGGGACGAAGTGACCGGACAGTGGCGGCGCCGCTGGGGCTACAAGCGCGCCCGGGACGACACGAAGGAATGGCTGATAGAGGTGCCTGGGGGCGCCGACCCCATGGAAGACCAGTTCGCCAAGCGGATTCAGGCCAAAAAGGAACGCGTGGCCAAGAACGAGTTGAACCGGCTGCGTAACCTGGCCCGCGCCCACAAGGTGCAAATGCCCAGCACTGCCGGCTTGCACCCTACGGGACACCAGAGTAAGGAGGAGCTGGGCCGCGCCATGCAAGTGGCCAAGGTCTCCACCGCTTCCGTGGGGCGCTTCCAGGAGCGCCTCCCCAAAGAGAAGGAGCCTCGGGGCTCCGGCAAGAAGAGGAAGTTTCAGCCCCTTTTCGGGGACTTTGCAGCCGAGAAAAAGAACCAACTGGAGCTTCTTCGAGTCATGAACAGCAAGAAGCCTCAGCTGGACGTGACGAGGGCCACCAATAAGCAGATGAGGGAGGAAGATCAGGAGGCGGCTGCCAAAAGGAGGCAAATGAGCCAGAAGGGCAAGAGGAAAGGTGGGCGGCAGGGCCCTGGGGGCAAGAGGAAAGGCGGCCCGCCCAGCCAAGGAGGGAAAAGAAAGGGAGGCCCAGGAGGCAAGATGCCTTCCAGGCCGCCTGGCTTGGGAGGCAAAAGGAAGGGAGTACAGCCCCAAGGAGGGAAGAAGAGGAAGTAATGCTTTCGCCGGGACTTGCTCTGTAAAGCAAGGACTATATGCTAAATGTGACGTTCTGGATATTGCACTGGGCGCAGAAGGAGGTGGTCGCAGCCTTCATTGAGCTTGCAGGAACAGACTAGTACTCCCTTCAAGAGACTGTGTTAGTACTGGACTATGTTAATGTCTTCCCCACAACCCAGATTTGGCTGGAGATTAAGGGTGTATTCGAGGACATAGGAATTAGGGAAATAATTTGGTCGAATCATTTTAATTTTGGACATGGGTGAGAGCTGTTCTTATTTCAGAGACTTAAAGTGAATTGATTTATACATTTCTACATTGTTTTTATAACAAGCTTACATATTTATCAAACGGAGGGAGGTTACGTTTTCCAAAGTGGATTTACAAGTAACTTGTAAAGGTTATTTAATAAAGGTGCCTGGATCTAGTGTTGCTTACAATTTTTTAACCGTTGGTAGAAATTACACATGGCCTAGCTTACCAGTACAGGTTATTTCTGTATACTTTCTTAAAAACAAAGCAGTTACATGGTTTCAGCAAGTCTATTTTTGTTAGGAAAACTCACAGTTCTTTGGATATTAAATATATTAAAAGCATAGTACAGATGATGTCTGTAAAAAACGACTTTACTTGCCAACACA
Organism: Castor canadensis; assembly: GCF_047511655.1. NCBI lineage: Eukaryota > Metazoa > Chordata > Mammalia > Rodentia > Castoridae > Castor > Castor canadensis. The sequence goes on along the minus strand of NC_133388.1, from coordinate 121,773,750 downwards.
GAGTACATTGTTATAAATGATAAATTAGGACTACACTAAAAATAATGGTAATTAACCTTGTCGATCCAGAAAACACTTGAGTCTTAATGTTTGTAACCCCGGTTTTTTTTTTTTGTTTTTGTTTTTTTTTTCAGCTTGACTTAGTGTCCGTTTTGGTTAAAAAGAGACCCAAAAAATACTTAATTGGAACATCACTGTCTTGTGACTCATTTGTCAAATTGACCTGTGCTGGTTTGATTAGAAGGTGAAATGTTCATAGCTCTCCTCAGTCTTAACTCTTCATCAGTCTTATTTTGATCTTACTAAGTTTATTTCTACGCAACTATCTTCTGAAAATTAACTCGCAGTAAGTCCGGAATCAGGCTTTTTTAGTGCTGTAGAGCTAAATATCCATCTGCTCTTTTTGGTCTGACTTACTAGGAAATTAAAGTTGGGAATTCGTTTTGTCATCCATTTTCTTAATGTCTCATTTTGTATAAGGTTACTTTTAGAAGATATGAAAAGATTTAACTCATTTCATAATAGGGTTACTGGAATGCAAATGTTTGTTACTGCCTTTGGGTAACTGAACTTTGCCATCATGAATGAACTTTTCCACTGGGAAATAGGTAAGATACCCTCACTACGTACGGGAGTGTGGGGGAACTGGGGGAGTGGATCAAGCGGTAAGTGCCTGTCCATCAATGATGAGGCCCTGAGTTCAAACCTCAGCGCCGCCAAAAATAAAACATGGATTGAAAAAAAAAAAAAAGATACCCTCAGTACGGTATAACCATGGCAAGCTCTAACAACCCATGAAACTTGAACAACTTGAATCAAAGGCAAAACTATTCAGAGTTCTTAAGTTGGAGGAATTTATCGCTTGTTTTGTTTGGGAATTTTGCTTTTAGGCTTTCTTGGTTTTGCAGTGAGGCCTTTTTGCATGATTCTAGTTTACCATCAGAAGTATAAATGTATTGTCTTGATAATTTACTCTGAAAGTACTTCGAAGGCAAAGTAACATGTTAAAGAATTCAGAGTGGGGAAAAAAAAACTGCGCTCTCCTACCCCTTTCCTCAAGTCCCCGATGTTTGAAAAATGGTGAGGTTTAGAGCAGTATCCACGACCCTCCGGTGAAGGGAGACTTGGCAGCTTGGTTCCGAGTCCTGGGAACTGGCACTGAGCCACCGCGGGCCCAGTGACCTTGCGCGGCGGGGGCCGAGGGGCGGAAGGAGGGCGGCGGGACGGGATTGGGAGCGGGGAGGACCGGCGCAGCCATGGCGGCCACCCGGGCCCGAGTCGCGCACCTGCTGAGGCTCCTGCAACGCGCAGCGTGAGTGTGGGCGGCGGGCGGGACCCGGTTCCTTCGGGACTTGTAGGGACGCCGGGCCGCTCCGAGCGGTGAGACAGGTTTTATCCCGTTTATCCACCATGAGAGCAACTGGGTCCAAAGACAACCAGGCCCCACACCGTGACAGGCAGTGCAGAACTTGGCACAGTGGCCAAGACAAATTAACATCCAGGCGACACGTATGTGTTAGGTCCACCAACTATGCTTGATGCTCAGGATACAACCAGAAAAGGATCTGCAGCAAAGTACAGGGGGATCGGATGAGGGGACAGACATAAAACTGCTTGTTGAGGATCACAGCTGGTTGTTAGAAATACCTTTAAGATATTGAGGTGTCATGAGAGAGAGACGACACAACTCAGAAGACAACAGGCAAGGCAAATTGACTTCTGTAGAAGGGTGCACCAGACAAAGCAAGCACATCCAGCATGGTATCTGCTGGGGTTTTATCTCTAATGCAATGCTGCCCTCCCCTGAATGGGGCAGATTTTGGGTTCACAGTCTTCACGGTTGGCTAATCGGAAAGGGGATATCAGGAGGGGGTTTTCAAGACAAAGAAGTTCAAAAGCTCAGAGAAGCAATAACTGTTTTAGGTTATCAGCTCCGGAACCAGGGCATCTAGCAGAATTTTGTCTGGCTGAGAATAACAATCCTTTGTTCTTAATAGAAACTTTTATCAGGTTAATCAGAGTCCATGAATGAGTTTAGGAGGAAGAGAGTTAGTGAGACTAACATTTGTAACAGATGTAGTTACTAATTAAATCCTTTGACAGAAAAAAACCCAACCTAAGCTGATTCTCACAAGGTGGAAGATGGAAAGGAAGAAACCCCAGGAGTTAGTCTTCTGACATGTACAAGGAATCCAGTGTTAAATGTTACCACACAACTGACTTCCCCCTAACAAAGACCAGGTACAAAGTTGCCTGATCAATATTTGTGGAGTGTACAAGTGCACAAATGGGCTGGGAAAATAGGAGAACTTGGAGCCTTGAGAGCAAGAAAAATAGGAGAAGTAGAGAGGAATTCCAGACAGAGGGAGAAGCAGCACCAGAGGGAGGGGTGCAGCACCAGAGGGAGGGGTGCAGTTCCAGGATCCAAAAATAAAGTCTTGGCCTATCTTCCTACAAGAGGTGAGAATGGAGAAGACACATGGTGAAAGACCATGAATGAGAAAATAGCTGACACTTAACTGTATACTTCCCATGTGACAGGTACTGTTCATACACTTTACATGTAGAATTAGTGGCAGTAACTACTGCTGATGACAACCTATGTTCTATTATAAGTAAAAAAAATAAAGGCATGAAGGAAAGAACTTGTCCAGTGTCAGATAGCTAAGCAAATGACATAGCCATAATTGGAACCCAGATACTCCAGCTTCACAGTTCTTGTTCTCAGACCTAGTCTAAGAATGTAAATTGTGTTTTATAGATAACAGAAAGTGGCAGTATAGATTGGAGAGGCAAGCCTGGAGGTGTGGAGTGAGACTTGACAGCAGTTTCAGTGAGGGAGGTGCAGCACTGTGGATCACAGAGAAGGGGGATCTACCTAGGGCCTTGGGCCTCAGAAGAGAGTGCCCTGGGGAGCTGACTGGAAAGAACGACAGCTACTGGGTAGAACAGGAAAGAAAACACATTCCAGGGAAAACACATTCCAGGGTAAAGTTCTGGAGCGGGGAGGGAAGGAGAGAGGTTGTGGCTCATTCAAGGAAAAGAAATTGGTTTTCTAGAAGCTAAAACTCAGAGATGGAGCAAGTTGAGAAGCCAAGCTAGAGAAAACAGGGTCAGTCAGCCAGGGCCAGGTCTGAACTTTATTTGCCAAGGACTCAGCTTTAGACAAGAGAGTCACATCATTGAAAAATATGCCCCTGATCACAACGTGAGGAATAGAGGTAGCAAAGGGGCAGCTGGGAGAAACCACTGAGGAAGTTAGTAGAAATCTGGAAGTGATGACAGCAGAACCAGAGAGTGGCAAGGACCAGGAGAGAAGTGGGCGAACTCAGGTGGAGAAATGCCAGGACCCTTGGTGCATGGTAGACTATAAAAGGTAAGGAAGAAGGAAGGGTCAGAATGGCTGAAGGCCCAGGACGGAACTCAACGTTTAAGGAATGAGCAGAGTGGAGAAGGGGCCAGAGAAGGAATAATAAGAGGAAATTTGGACAAGCAGGGAGTCCTGGAAGCCAAAGAAAGAATTTTACCCAACCAAGAGGAAAGTGGATAAAATTTCAAGGTGGGAATGGCTCTCTTCAGTAGGGTGCTGTGAGAGTGAGGTGCTAAAAGGTCTGAGAAGCAAGGAGCCAACCCAAGAGCAGGGATTTGCAAACACTGTGGTTTCAGGGGCCAAGGAATGTGCAGGAGGTGAGGCAGTGGAGCCAGCAAATGCAGGCCAGTGGAGGAGAATCAGAAATAAACAGGCATGAAAAAATCAGGTATGATAAGAAGGGCTGAGTGAGGAGGGAACGCTAGGAAATACAATACAGATGGAAGTCCTCAGAGGGAAGGAGGGGACAGGACAGGAACGTCACATATAAGAAGTAGAAACGAGCTTGGAATAAAAAAAAAAAGGAGTAGCATCAGAGCTTGAAAAAAAAATAGCAAGAGAAAGGGTGGGAAGAGGAAGCATGTGCTCCCAGGAGCATTCACTCTGGAAAGCTTTGAGTTTGGATATTTTTCTTCCCTTTGCTTCTCTTCTCTTGTCCTTGGAAGGCTCAAGGTCAAGTTGTGGGAAGTAAAACCCACCTGTGAGGGACAAGCCTCTGCCTGACCTGGCATATTTTCATAAGTCCCCTTGGGGACCACTAGGTGGCAGCCTTGACTTATGTCTGACTTGACCTCAAGTCTCAGGAAGTTTTGAGATCTTGAGAGCCATTGAAACCTATTTTTTCCTTCCTCCAGGGGTTTCCCCGCTTGGATATTTTAATTCCAAATTTGAATTTTGGCGGGGTAGGGTGAAAAGGAGGTCATGCACTCACTCAAGTAGCTACTAAGACAGCACTATGAGAAGACACTCTGGGCCATAAAAAAGAAACAAAACTGAACAGAAAAAGAGAAGCCAGAGAAGAGACTAACCAAAAAATAGACGACTGGGACAGGGAAGGGAGGGAGCGTTCCCAAAACAAGAGGATGTACAAAATCTGTGGAGAAGCCAACTGAGAAGTTAGAAGAGGTGATGGGCTTCAGGAAACACAAGTGCCACCAAGTATGAGTGCTCTGGGGACCGCCCAGGGACAAAGAAGTACACTGAGCTTGAGGCTGCAATGCAGTGGAGACTGCCTTGGTAACCAGGGAGACCTGTGGGTCCAGGGAGGACTTCATGGAGGTTCAGAGCCTGATTGAAGAAAAACTAAACACCTTGAAGATGTGGGATAAGTACAAGAAAAGTTTCCCATCATGGAGGGATGACAAGAAGAGGCAGGGGACAGTTAACCTCAGGACAATTTGGTCAAAGCTGGGAACTGAACAAACCGGGGACCCTGTCTTAAACCTATGTGCATTCCCAGAGTGCTTATCTCAGCTGTCTGCAGACATTTAATAGGTACTGCTTGAAAAAACAAATTTATGGAAAAATGATCCCTTAGCTCTGGAAAGACTCTGGCTCAACTTTTTGTCTTTTGTGATTTCTATGTTTTTTTTTTCCTATTGTACAGTGCCTGCCAATAGCTACCAATTCATAGTCTCTTATGGCTATGTGAGAGTTACTTCACAGCTTCTCATTTGTTTTGGTTTCCAGTTTCACGTTACATTTTCCTTTTCCTTTTCCTTTTCCTTAGATGCCAGTGCCCAGCTCATTCTCACACTTACTCCCAAGGTAATACCTTTTGTGTTTTTATACCAGTCATGATTTTGCTTTCTACAGGTGGCATGTGTGATACATTAGCATAAAGCAAGGAAAGCAGGGCACATGGGAGGGAGGCTGACAAAACTGGCTCCCTTTGCTCTAAGAAATTTGTCATCTGTAGCTCCAACTATGCAAGGGTTAGCCGATTGCATGCTACTTAATGCCCTTAATGCAGAGAAACTAAAGCAGATACCTTAAAGCAACTGAGGCCAATAGGAAAAGGGGACCAGGAACTAGAGAAAAGGTTAGATTAAAAAGAATTAACCTAGAAGGTAACACCCATGCACAGGAAATCAATGTGAGTCAATGCCCTGTATAGCTATCCTTATCTCAACCAGCAAAACCCCTTGTTCCTTCCTATTATTGCTTATACTCTCTCTACAACAAAATTAGAGATAAGGGCAAAATAGTTTCTGCTGGGTATTGAGGGGGGGAGCGGGAGGGGGTGGAGTGGGTGGTAAGGGAGGGGGTGGGGGCAGGGGGGAGAAATAAACCAAGCCTTGTATGCACATATGAATAATAAAAGAAAAATGAAAAAAAAAAAAAGAAATTTGTCATCTGTAGCTCCAACTATGCAAGGGTTAGCCGATTGCATGCTACTGACTATGTGTTTGGCTCAAATCTATATTTAATGCTATTTATAATGCTTTTATCTATTTTAAATAGAAACAAAAATGCACTGATGATAGAATTTTGAGACTATCTAGCTTTGTCAAACAGAAATCATCAGAGTTGTAAGACATCTCTAAAAGCCAAAGGCTACAGAATAAGGTGGTTCCTAGAAGGAAAAACTTGTTTGCGTCCATTCTTAAAATACCAATCTTTTTCTTAATAATCAAAAATAATGACAAAAGTTTTCAGTTCTCACCAATGTCTTGATTGTTACCAGACTCCATTCTCTGCAGAGCACCAGGAAGCTCATTGTAGCTTCAGCATGTTCCCAGAATGTCATGTGAATTATTGACACAAAAACTGATTTTGCCTCTTAGAAGAAAAGGTCAGATGGAAACGGGAGAGGGAGGGGAAGGAGGCGTCCTGGCCATCAAGGATCCTAAGTAGAGGCCTATTTGAAAGAACAGAGTGAATAACCAAGGCCTATTTCCTGCCCCCAGGGCCACCCGGTCACTAGCCACCATCCATGACTGGATGCCCAGTCTTTAAGGCTTTCAGGAACAGAGGTAGAATTTTGCCTGCAGCTGGTTTGCTCCAGTCCTTGGTTGGTTTCAACAAAGAATCAGAAATTTTCTATTTAGGGGGATAAAATTAATAACATACAGAAATATAATCTCACAGTTTTCTAGGACCCAAATTATTCCTTTTAGAATGAGTAGTGGTGGTAGCAGCAGTAGTACTACTTTAAAGCCTGGAGGAATTTGACTTTTGATAAGGGTACCTTTGCTGTCTACTCCTGGTCTCTTTTTCTTTAACAATAACAGTAACAAAAAAGTAGTAAAAATTATTCTGTAGACTTTTATTTATCTGTGATTCACCAGGACTGATTATAACTAAGTAGATGAAAAAAACAAAGATAAAATTCATTGATGAGATTATCTTGTTGCTCCAATATGACAGAAATTGTTTGGGGTTTTTTGGTTTTTTGGCAGTACTGTGGGTTGAACTCAGGGCTTCCCACTTGCTAGGTAGGTGCTCTACCACTTGAGCAGCCTCCCCAGCCCTTTAGATTTTTTTAAGGATAAGGTTGCTGGTTTTGCCCAGATGATGATTCTTCTACCTAAGCCTGAGATGACAGGCACATGCCACTACACCCAGCTTATTTGTTCAGATGGTGTTTCACTAACTTTTTGCCCAGACTGGCCTCGAGCTGTGATTCTCCCTATCTCTGCCTCCCATGTAGCTGAGATTACAGTAGGAGCCACCACACCAGGCCAGAAAGTTGTTTTTTGCCATAATTGAAACCTGGTATTAGCCAGGTGCTGGTGGCTCACACCAGTAATTCTAGCTATTTAGGATACACAGACCCTGTCTTGAAAATACTCAACACAAAAGCAGAGTTGGTGGAGTGACTCAAGTGGTAGAGTGCCTGCCTAGCAAGTGTGAGGTATGAGGCCCTGAATCCTAACCCCAGTACAACCAAAATTAAAAAAAAAAAAACTGATACTTTGCAAAGAAACATACTTTATAAAAGTTTTTGTTAAATATCACCAAGAAAACTAGATTTTTTTCGGTCAGCAAGTGAAAATGTGACTATATTGCTATGCTGTTACCTTTGTGAAAAAATACTTTTTTTTTTTTATGGCACTGGGGTCTGAACTCAGGGCTTCATGCTTGCTAGGCAGACCCTCTTACCACTTGAGCCACTCCGCCAACCCCCCCCAAAAAATTCTCAATTTGAATTATTCAGTTGATTAAGAATATAAGCAGGACTTTAAGTATTTTACTAGTAGTAATTCTCAAACAATAACCCAACTCTCTAGACTCTAGAGGAATTTTTTACATGTTTCCCAAAAAAATTTTTAATTTCAGTGGAGAAAATATTTCAAATCACTTCATTTTCACAAAATCAACATCAAACAAGCATTATATTCTACCTTAAATGCAAATATTGACTTTAATTTGATGTGCCACCACAAAACTTAAAAAATATATATTTTAGCCAGGTGCTGGTGGCTCACGCCTATAATCTTATCTACTCAGGAAGCAGAGATCAGGAGGAGATTGGTTTGAGGTCAACCCAGGCAAATAGTTCATGAGACTCTATCTCAAAAATACCAGACACACAAAAAAGGGCTAGGTGGCAAGGCTTCAAGAGCATGCTTATAGGGCCGGGAATGGTGGTTCTCACTGGTAATCCCAGCCACTCAGGAGGCAGATGTAGGAGGTCACATTCCAAGGCAGCCCTGGGCAAAAATGCTAGACCTGATCTAAAACACAAACTGAAGCAAAAGGGTTTGACTGCTTGCACCAAATTCAAGACCTTGAGTTCAAACCCCAGTACCATTAAAAAAAAAAAAAAAAAGGTTATGTTCACCACTGGGTTATACTATCAGAAAGCAATATTTATGCTTTATTTTTAAGGTTTATTCTGATGCTAATTTCTGCATTTCTAGCTCCTGGACTTCCACCTTCTGGGAAAACAACAGATTATGCCTTTGAGGTAGAGTTCATCAGTTCATTCTTTCTTTTATGATTTACCCCCAAAAAATACAACCATACCATTTTGCTAATGCATTAGAATTTTGTTTGAAACCTGTTATTAATTGATGTTCTATAATCTCTATTTGATCAGGCCCTATTTAGCAAAGTCTCTTGTAAGGATAATGGAATATAAATTTTCTGAGAACACAAGTAATGTCTAAATACTATTGTCTATGCAGTTATTAAAATAGGACAAACTCCCAATTTTACACACTTTCCAAATTACATATGCAATATATTAAACCTTTTATTTTGTAGTTATAGCAATCCCAAAAAAGGTCAAAGTAATCTGTGGAAGGAAGAGCAAAGGGAACAATTAATTCTGGTATATTTTTATTACACTGTAGTTACATAATTACTTATAATTATTTGTTTAATTCTCTGCCTCCTCCTCAGTCCAGGGGTTAAAACTGAAATGTCACCAGGGGCCATCTGAGCGCGCAGACTCCATCTGAAAAGTACCACCTCCACTCAGATCCATAGAGTTGCTGCCACAAGGGAATGCAGAAAAATATAGAAATTTAATATAGAAATCTGGTGGCCATACTGGATTTTTTAAAATTCTGATTTTTAAGAGTTATTAGAAAATTCCAAAAAAGAAAGAAATTTAAATACAACATAGATCAAACAAAACATGTCCTCAATCCAAAAAGTGACCCACCATCCATCAGTATGAGAACACGTCTCTCACCTGTAAAGGTAGCGAGGCCATGTTTCTCTTATTCATAGTTGTGTTACCGAGCCTAGCATGGGGCCTGGATCATAGTAGACACTAACACTGGTTGAATAGGAGGACAGATGGATACGGTAGATGGATGAAAGGGCAAAAATTACATGGAGGAGATAACACTTAAATCAGATATTAAGAAATTTAAAGAGGGGCTGAATTCAAATATGATATATTGTAAGAACTTTTGTAAATGTCACAATGTATCCCCAGCACAACAATAGTAATTAAAAAAAGAAATTTGAGAGTTGATTTAGGTGTAGAGTGGAAGGAGGGAGCAGGCAATTGAGAGTTTGTGCTGTATTTGAGAAAAGATAAATACAAATTCCAGTATGGCTGGCCAAAGTTCAGTGAAAGAAGCGTGAGGCCAGATGGTTAAGTGGCATAGGAGGCGATGCTGAGGAGTATATCATTTATTCTCTAGACGAGGAGGAGCCATTTCAGGTTCTTAGAAATGGAATTCTAAGCCAAGTCTCTAACATACCCTACATCTAAATCTTGTTTCTTCTTTTTCAGATGGCTGTTTCAAATATTAGATATGGACCAGGAGTTACAAAGGAAGTGGGCCTGGCAAGTATTTGAGGCGTCCTGCTATAAATGTTACATGTCACGTCCTACAAGTACTGACGGACAACAATTGAGTCCTTTTTATTTATTTATTCATTATTTTTTTGTGGTACTGAGGTTTGAACTCATGCTTGCCTCCATCCTTTTTTGTTCAAAGAGTCTCTCATTTTAGCCCAGGCCAGCCTGGACCGCCTCCTGTGTAGCTGAAATGACAGGTGTGCACAGCTTACTGGTTTGAGATGGGGGTCTCACTAACTTTTTTGCCTGGTCTAGCCTGTAACTTGATCCTTTCCATCTCTTCTTCCTGAGTAACTAAGATTACAGACATGAACCATCATGCCTGACCCTCCTTTATTTTTAAAGATGCACAATACTTAATTTAGTTTGCCTGAAGAGTCTTTTACAGTTCTAGTGCAATCAAACCTAACTTATGAATGATTTTTTTTTTCATTGTAGGATCTACAGAACATGGGGGCTAAAAATGTTTGCTTGATGACAGACAAGACCCTCTCCCAGCTCCCCCCCGTCCGAGTAGTTATGGATTCCCTAGTGAGGAATGGCATCAACTTTCAGGTTTACGATGAGGTGAGGGTGGAGCCAACAGACTCAAGGTAATTTTGCAATGTCCTTGTTACTTACTTTAAGTGGAACTGAGCACATAGCACTATGGTTGAGAATTTGCCCCACTCCTTATTTAATGGCATGACAGTGTGTTTCTGAAAAATATGATGTAGTGGGTTCTGTTTTCTGTTCTCCAAGCTTCATGGATGCAATTGAATTTGCCAAAAAGGGAGCGTTTGATGCCTATGTTGCTGTAGGCGGTGGCTCCACGATGGACACCTGCAAAGCCGCTAATCTGTATGCCTCCAGCCCTAACTCCGAGTTCCTGGATTATGTCAATGCTCCTATTGGGAAGGGAAAGCCTGTGTTGGTGCCGCTGAGGCCTCTGATTGCAGGTAAAGACTGCTTGTTCCAGACATTTTGCAGCTGGCAAAAGACTGCAGGAAAGATGCCAGCCTAGTAATTTTAGAGTATTTCTAATACTTCTGATTTGTTCAAAACAGATAGCAGTTCATTCAGTTTAAAATCCTGATCTTCATTACTACACAGCTAGAGACAATTTGGGTCAGTGGGAGGAAGTTTGCACATTTAGGTTAGTCACTGTGGGGTAGGGGCAGGCCCTCATGACATTTGGCAGGTCCCTCTGTTATCAGAGGGACAAAACCCATCTGTTTTGTTCCATTTTGCCATCCACTGTGGAGTTTAAAGAGAACATTTGCTGTTATTTTTCAATGACTCAACCTTTTCTCCTACATAATGGCTGTTCAGCTGACCTCAGGCTTTGTCTATTTCCTGGGCCATGTGGCCAGCATGGCCCATGTCATTGTGGATGACATCTGCTCCATGGCTGCCCAGGGCACAAACACACAAATCTATATCAAAATAGCTTGTGTGTTCCACAGGGAGCCTTGCGGTTTTCCCATCTTTTTTTCTGTCTGTCTTGTTTTATGCTCTTAGCATATTACTCTAAAGAGTTTTGTGGCTGAAATGCACTAACTGGTGATGGGGACATATCCTCAGTTTTGTCCTCTGTTCTCCCCCTCTCCAGCCCCTAAGGTCCAGAAAAGGGACTCCCCACTGCTCTGATGCTTTGACATGAATGAGAATCAGCAGGGAGCAGCATAATTGGGCACTGGCAAATGGAACCCTCTGGGGAAACTGTGTCAGCTTACACAGAGGGGTGATTAGTAAAGTTTAGAAACTTGACAGAACTACAAAACCACAGGGCCCAGCAAAGGCTGGGTGCTGTGCTTGCAGCCAAGTGGGAATAAAGATGTCTTTTAGAGACAGCGATGCGCGCTTTCCTGCCAGAGGTACCAGGTGCCCAGCAGCCTACATCTGAATGCCCAGCTGCAACTGCGTGAGCTCTGGTGCCGGAGGAACCCAAGGTTCCCAGGGCTCAAGGGGCAGACGGATGCAGACATCACACACACACACACATACACATACACACACACACACACACACACACACACACACACACATATACACACACACACACGGGCATCATGCATGCCTGTTAGCACAGATACAATTATTTGATATGTATGTCAATGCAGACACAGACACCAGATGTATTAAATGAGTCTGTTTCTGTAGATACAGATGGCATGCATATTAAACCATAAATGCATGTTAATTCACACATAGATAACATTCATGCATGTTGACGCATGGAGGTCACACAACATGTTGATATTGACATGATACATGTTAAACGTGCATTCCTGTAGACATCGGCATGTATATTGAATACATACATACTATTACAGACACAGACCTCACATGCTTTTTAATATAGGCACAGACATCGTGCAAGTTAATGCAACACAGATCTCATTCATGCATGTTAATGCAAGCAGGCATCATCACACACACTAACCTTACATACATGTTATACAGATGCAGGTATCAGACAAGCAGCTGGATCAGCAAAGCTTCCTTCTGTAACTTTGTTCTCTAACTTTGCTGCTAAGATTGAATTAAATATCTCCATGATCTTTATTTAAATACTCTACTAAGATTAATATTATTTTAAAAAAGAGTAACAAAAATTAATATTATTTTCTTCTAGTCCCAACTACCTCAGGAACTGGGAGTGAAACTACTGGGGTTGCTATTTTTGACTATGAACACTTGAAAGTAAAAACCGGTAAGAACTCTGCCTACAATGTATTTTTAATTCTCTCTCTTGTCTTTATCTTTCAACTCTACTCCCTTTTTTTTATTTTTATGGTACTGAAGTTTGAACTAAGGGTCTTATGCTTGCTAGGCAGGTGCTCTGTTACTTGAGCCATGCATTCAGTCCTTTTTTGCTTTGTTTTTTTTTTGGGGATAAGGTCTCATGTTTTTGCCTGGGCCAGCCTTGGACTGTGATCCTCCTACCTGTACCTTCTGCATAGCTGGGATTTACAATCATGAACACCACACCTAGCTTGTTTTTTGAAATGGGGTCTCACTAACTTTTTCTCCAGGCTGGCCTCAAACCACAATCCCCCTGATTTCTGCCTTCTAAATAGCTGGAATTATAGGCATGTACCACCATAGCTGGTCCCTTCACTCCTTTTTCTTTAATGGTATTATTTAGAAATCTAGGACTTGCAGACTTACAGAAAGGATATATGCATACATACATTTTCTTTCTTTATCCAAGTACATATAAAAATAGTAAACTTCCTCTTGAGAATTACCTACAAAAGTATATGGAAATGCCATAAATCTTAATTGGCCATTCTTCTGCTCATGTTAGTGACTATATCAATAATAAATGGGCATTTTTCTCTCTCCAATGTTTTTTTTTTATTGCTGTGGTTGTTTTTTTATAGATTGATAGATAGATGACAAATAATCATATACATATATGACCATTTAGAAAGGCTAAGTGACTTATCCATTGACACAAAGTATGGTGTAGAGCAAGGGCCAGAGGTGTACTAGCAAACCAGCTCTCTGAAATTTAATAATAAATAAGCCTGCTTTGTAGTATTTGCCAATTTCCATGGTGCAAATATTCCCAGTTTGGATAATGGTGTCATTGCTCTTCCCAAACGCAGGAAGACATGAATGCACGTGGCCCCTGGGATGTTGTAGGTAGGAGCAACTCCAGCACGCCACTGAAACACCCAAGTTTCTGACTTCAAATCTCTTTCCACTGCCTGTTGCTACTTAGCTACTTCTTTTTTCACACTGTGATTTTTTTTTGGGTAATTTATTATCCTAAAGTTATTTAATGGTTTTTAAATGGTGCCGTACCTTTAGTCTCTATTAAGAGTCCTTATGTTTTAGGCATTGCTTCTCGAGCCATCAAACCCACTCTGGGACTAGTTGACCCTCTGCACACCCTCCACATGCCTGGCCAGGTGGTGGCCAACAGTGGCTTCGATGTGCTTTGGTAGGTACCAGTGCCACCTCTAAGGGGTTTTCTAGGACCAGGCCTACAGACAGTATTTTATTGCCCAAGTGCCTATTTCTAGGCCTGACAAGCCTTCATTGACTAGTGTCCACACATCCCTCACATTGGCCGTCATCATCCACTTTCCTGGATGGAAACCTTGAAGCTGGAAACATTGGTGACTAGGTACAGCCTGGTGTAAGCCTGTTCAGGATGGGGCACCCCAGCCTCAGCTATGGACATGGGGTTGCAGACAGAGGGCAGTTTGAAGTGATGTGCAGTGAGTGTCTCAGGACCACACCACCTGCCTTTACTGCTGCACAAAGCAGGGCAGGCCAGGGCTGCACAGGGAAGGAAGCCAGTGTCTCTAGAACATTGGTCCAGACATGGATTCTGTGCCAGCTCTTTTCACCCATCAGCACTTCCCTGCAGCACAGTACCATGGGGACTCTAACTGATAGAAAAAGAAAACTGTGTTCCAGATGTTTAGTGGCCTGACCAGTCTCACCATGCAGTCCCTTGGCATTAGCCACAATGCACCCATCGCTCCAGTCATAATGTGCCCATGGCTCCCAATCCATATTTCTACCACAGATAGATACATAAAAGATGAAAACTGAATATATGAATGTGGTACCATATGGTGTTTTGCCACACATATATGTTGAACAATCAAGTCAAACTTTTATCACTTCTTTATGGTGAAACCATCCAAAATCCTTTCCTCCAGCTTTTTGACATATTCCATACACAATCACTCTCTATAGTCACCCCACTGTGCAGTCCTGCACTAGAACATCTCATTTCTATCTAACTGCAATTTTATGCCCATGATCAATCTCATATATAACAGTTGAAAACACTGCGGTATTGCTAATGCAAACTTAACTGTATTCATTTCTATACTAAGCAGTGACTGTCATGGGCAAGAGCCTGATGTGGAAGGTAGGGTGAGCGTCAGTGCTGAATAGCATATACGCAGGAGATTGAGTTCTGGTTTGTGATTGGATGTGGGGGAGGAAGGAGACAATGCTTTCATCCCGTATATTTTTAATATTTCTCTGAAGCCATGCCCTGGAGTCATACACTGCCCTTCCCTACCACATGCGGAGCCCCTGCCCTTCCAACCCTATCATGCGGCCAGCGTACCAGGGCAGCAACCCAATCAGCGACATCTGGGCAGTCCACGCACTGCGGATTGTGGCTAAGTACCTGAAGAGGTATGGTACCCTGAGGGGATAGAGCAGAACAGAAAAACTGCCTTGTGCTCTCACGTGAAATGGGACATACCTGATCCTAAAATATACTGAGGTGTGTTTACCAGATCAGCTCATGGGTGTGGAAAAGCACTAGTCACCAGTGATCTCTGAAGGGACCCAAGCAATGGCAGGTGAAAACTGATCCTTCAGTCTGAAAAGACGAGGAATAAGGGGAGCCCCTAATTTATGAAGGATGCAGATAGAGTAAGAGGCTGAAGGTGAGCTACCCTTCACAATTTGGCTTCCCAGGGCAGAAATGAGAACCACATGGACAGATGCTGGCTGTGGCTACCCAGTCCCTTCCAAAGGTACACAGAAATCAGCCATTGAGCAAGCTCACATGAACTAAACTCAAGAAGTAAATGTGTAAGACATTGTTGACCCAGGAGCTATTAAAAGTAGAAAATATAAAAGGATTTTAAGAATCCTGAAAGATTTAAGAATATAGCCAGAAGCCAGGTATGGGGTGTGCACCTGTTAGTCCCAGCTATTGAGGAGGCTGAGGCAGGAAGAAAACTTGAGCCCAGGAGTTTGAAGCCAGCCTGGGCAACATAGTAGGACCCCATCTCTTTAAAAAATGGCTAATTAAAAATTTTAATAACACAAATACATATGTACACATATTTATAGCCATAGGCATGAGAGAAAAAATAGCAATAGGTTTCTGAATAGACAAAAAATATGCAGTCATCCCTCAGTTCTCATGAGGCATTGATTTCAGGAGCTCCTCAGACAACACCAAAATTCACAGATGCTCAAGTCCCTTCTGGAAAATGAAGTAGCATTTGCACATAACCTACAGATGTCCTTCTATATACTTTAAGTCTATACATATATTAGATATATGTGTTTACATATAATTTATACATATTTATAATGAAATGCAAAATATATATGTAGTATTATACTGTATTGTTTAGGGGATAATGACAGAAAAGGTCTGTACATGTTCACTTCAGATGTAATTTTTTCCTGAATATCTTCCATCCACAGTTGTTTGAATCTGCAGAACCTGCGGATATGGAGGGATGACAATATTTAAAGGTGGAAACTGACACCTGCACTATTAAGACATATGCTAAGTTGAACATATTTTTGTATTTGTATGTAATGGAGGAAAAGGCACGTGCAGGTTAGACCTAGCCATGAACACAGTGCCTCCTCTATTCCTGACCTAGAAGCTCTGCCAGAGAGAGGACCTTGGAACCACATTTTGTAGCAGAGCAGGGAGAGGGAGAAAGGGACACGGAACTGTTTCAGGCTCATGGGAGACCCAGTGGAAAGCACTGGGCTAGGTAGAAGCAGACACAGATAAAGGGAGCCAGTTTGTTTGACAGGGACAGAGGGTTGGCACAATCACAGCGAGAGGTGAGGGGGCGAGATGGACAGAGGGAAGGCGGAAAGCCTCAGCATCTGCTACTTTGCCTTGTTATTCAGGGAATTAGGAACTAACAGTAGGTTTGGGACAGGAGGCACAGACTTCTAACCATTCCACACAAAAGGACCAAAAAGGTCACAGCAGTTTTATGTCATAAGAGTAAGGGTTACTCTAGGCAAAATCGTGAAACACCAGGTAGAAGTGGTTTGCTTGGCAGTCTTCAGGCTTCCTCCCTGGGGCTGGGTTTTCAAATAGTGTGCACAGGAAATCAGAACCGAATTTAAAAGCAGCCTTTGAGAATTTGCTGTTTGAAAGTGGCACAGAGCAAGCAAAGGCTCATCCTACATTAACATCCCACTTCCACTGTGACACTGAGAGCAGGTGTGCAGTTCCCACAGGCACCAAAAGAGGGCCCCATTGGGTCCAACTGGGATCAGTGTTGCATGAAGAAAGATGGCTGGGCCAGCTGGTGTTAGCCTGCAAGTAGCCTTGGGCGACTGACTCAGAGTACATTCTGAAAATGTGTTTACTGAGTCCATTCACAGAGGTCATCAGGGTCACTGACAAATGAAAAAGAATGAGTCTGTGCACTTCCCTAGAGCAGCTCTCACAGTCCCAGGATCAGGGCTTTCTTGCCACCCTCCCCACCCCCACCCACCTGCAGGCACTTTTATATCACTTGAACAGCTGACAGCATATTTATTATGTCTTTGGTGAAACCATTGGTGAGAAAACATGTTCCCCTTCGGTTTTCATTTAGAAGACAAGGTGTTGTTTGAGTAACTTGCCTATTTTTCTTCCTACTGAGTAACACTCCTTTTTTTTTTTTCCAAGTCTTTCCCTAAAGCAGCTCTTTATTCAATAGGAAATGCCAATGTTGATGTGTTATTGTTCTTTATTTATATAATCCACAGGGCTGTCAGAAATCCTGATGATCTTGAGGCAAGGTCTAACATGCACTTGGCAAGTGCTTTTGCTGGCATTGGCTTTGGAAACGCTGGGGTTCATCTGTGGTGAGTGAATAGGAGGCTTTATTTCTATATGCAAAAACCATTGCTTTTAAGTGTTTTAAAATTGTTTATTAGTCAGGACAAGTGGTTAAATTTAAACATGCTATAGGAAGAAGAAATTTAAGGTCCCTAGTATTTTCTTAATTCAAATATAGTTTACTGAGTCAGGGATTTTTTTTTTTTTGGTGGCACTGGGGTTTGAACTCAGGGCTTCACACTTGCTAGGCAGATGCTCTACCACTTGAGCCACTCATAGATTTTTTTTTTATAACAGCTTTTTAAGATATAATTCATAAACTATGCAATTCATCCACTTAAAGTGTATTATTTTTACTATATATACAAAGTTCTATAATCAATTTCACAATATTTTATTACCCCAAAAGAAATCCAATAGCCCTTATCTGTCACCCAGCAACACCCCAACCTCTTTTGGTACTAGACAACTACTTATCTATTTTCTTTTCTTTTGTTTTCTATACAGTACTGTGGATTGACTCCAGGGCCTTGGGCTCTACCACTTAAGCCATATCCCTAGCTAGCCTTTTGGTTTTTATTTTGTTTTTGAGATAGGTTCTCCCTAACTTTTCTTGGACTGACCTCAAACTCACAATCCTCCTGCCTCCACCTCTCAAGTAGCTGGAATTACACGTGTGGGCCACGATACCTTGCTCTGATCCACTTATAGACTTCCCCATTCTGGACATTTCATATAAATGAAATCTTTTAAGATACAGTCTTTTCTGTCTGGCTTGTTTTACTTAATGTTACCAAAGTTCATTCATGTATGAGCATTTAATTCTTTTTATTGCCAAATAACCTTCTATTACGTGAATGTACCACCTTTTATTTATCCATTCATGAGTTAACAGACTTTTGGGTTATCGGCTGTGATAAGTAATGTTGTTATGAACACTCCTATACAAGTTTCTATGCACACATATGTTTTCATTTCTCTTCTTTTACTCATAGGAATAGAATTTCTGGATCATATAGTAACTTTGTGTTTAAATCTTTTGAGAAACTACCAGACTCTTTCCACAGTGTCTGCACCATTTTACATCCTTGCCACATTCTGTGGATTGTGCTGGATTTTCCCTTCTTATCTCACACACAAAAAAGAAAGGAATCAAGTCTTTGCCGATAGCCCAAAATTAATTACGTCGGTTGAGAAACAGAGACCGCTGAGAATTAGGAACAGACCTTTGCTAGGAGTGCAATGAAATGGTTGTCTTCAGACTCTACTGCCGATGGGCATAAATTGATTACGCCTTTCCAAAAAGGAAGGGAACAGAATGTATCCAGAGCCTGAAAAATGTTTATATTCCTTGCCCCACTAATTCACTTCTAGAACTCTAGCCTAAAGAAATATTCATGATATGATCAATTAATTCCCTTATAAGAATTCACCTAAGTGTTATTTATAATTGAAAAATAATATGGATATAACCTAAATTTCCAGCAGCTAGTGGTTAACTGAAGTTCGGTACCTAAGGAATAAAATAAAACCTTTAAAAGCATTGTTTTAGAACAAATTTATATCAGAAAATATTTACAAAGAAGGGTGAAGTAACAAAAGCAATGTATAAAACTATATGCACAATATGATTGTGCACAAAATGACTAGAAAAAAATAGAATTGTGGATAATTGTTATTTTCTACAAACAACTTAGACAATTGATAAAAGGAATCAACTAAAAATTTCAATATTCTTGAAAGCTACGTAAACCCTATGACATCATGAAAGCATACTGCACAATAATTTTCTAAGTCTAAGAGAGGCAAAGCACATTCGAAAGTACTCAAGAAATCAAAACCAACTACTGACTTGTTTCATGAAGGATGGGCTGGGGTTTCCCTTTTTTTGTGGATAACTGTTCAGATAGTTCACCAAATACTTCTTTCCATGAAATGTAAATCTTATGCTAAATAAGCACAAAGTCATCCAGTAATCCATATGAAAGAAACTATAGACAATCACAGTGATGTATACCATTTCGCTTTCACCATATTAATTGTACATATATTGACTTGTCACATTTACCCTCTGAGTCATCTCCTACACTAAGAATTCAAGAAGATATAAAGGGTTTTTTCTTTCAGTAAAAACAAAAACTATGATGCCTTTTCTTGATGACAACTAAATCTAAATAAATCCTTAAGGTAGAATTCAAGCAAGAAAACTCAGTTAAACTAGACCTGATTAGCCTCGCCTCTCAGGCTAGAACAACCCATTATGATTCAACACCACTGATAAATAACATTATTGGTTGGGGAGCTCACTGGCAGGTCCAGCTTACATGTCATCGAATGGCATACAATTCTATGATCATTTGAATTTGATCATTTCAGAGTTTTAATTAATGAGTACACTAAGCTAGGAATGCATCATAGTACCTTCTTACATCCAAGAACACAGAACACACAACTCTGG
Source organism: Castor canadensis (assembly GCF_047511655.1). NCBI lineage: Eukaryota > Metazoa > Chordata > Mammalia > Rodentia > Castoridae > Castor > Castor canadensis. The sequence continues at coordinate 121,754,099 of NC_133388.1, read as the reverse complement.
GGGGTAACAGTACTGTCCAGACTGTGAGAAGTGTACCGAGAACAGTGTCTTTGTGTTGTAGACTTGAATTCTCGTACCTGTATGTCATTGTAAGAATATCTTTTCTTTTCTAGCCACGGAATGTCTTACCCAATTTCAGGTTTAGTGAAGACATATAAAGCAAAGGATTACAATGTGGATCACCCATTGGTGGTAAAAAAAATAGTAATTAAATAATTTATTTAACAAAATTTATGTTACTCACCATTTCCATAAGCATGTTTTCTATTTTTTTGTTTTGTTTTGTTTTGGTGCTGGGGATCAAATCCAGGGCTTCCTGCATGCTAGGCAAGCGCTCTACTACTGAGCTCCTCCTCCAGCCCATAATTGTCAATTTCCACCTGTTCAGAGTGCAGGGTAGTCATATCTAGAGTATTCGGAAGGAAGAACAGCTTTTCTGTCCATCTCTCCCCAGCCCCATGGCCTTTCTGTGGTGCTCACGTCCCCAGCGGTGTTCACCTTCACAGCCCAGATGTTTCCAGAGCGGCACCTGGAGACGGCAGAAATATTGGGTATGGAGCATTACTCATAAATCTGTGACTCACACAGGATAGCTTCTGAAGACAACCACAAGGAATATTACCCAAAAATGTTGCTTTGGGGTGGCTTAATAATGAAATGTCAGTGACGTGCCCAAAGCCCTATTCAACACTAAAATACTGTAACTCTGTGTTTCTAAGAATGTGTTAAGAATGAAACAGAACCAGTTACTAGTTCTGTTAAGGTTGAAGTAATACTATTTTCTCTGCTGTCAGCAGAGTATAACTCTGTAGTACTGTTAATGTTCTAATTGTCTTTTGCTAGATTGAATGGATAATAAAATGAATCTAAATCAGGAAGCAACAGTAAATTCCCATAGAGAATCTAAACAGGGAGAGACTTTATAAAAAAAGATCTCAAGTGAGCAACCCATTTGCCATACTGTAGAATAAATAATGTCTACAATAAGATTTCCACAGGGCCTTTTGAATCTTACCAGAAATAAAATTATATTCCAGGTAACTGTAGTGGAAGTAAAATGTTGGTGCTTTTCTGAAATGAGAACTCTTTTAAGTAAACTTGAGTTCTGGGTTAATTTGCAAAGCATTTTATTCCACTACTTGTGTTTAGGGTAGGAAGAGAAATGCCAAAAAGAAGAGCTCGTTATGCTCTTGTAGGTCCAGCCGTTGCAGACATTATTTCCAAGGAGGGAGGAATGACCACAGGCATCCTTCTGCGCACTGCTTCCCCTCCCTCCAACCTCACACTCGCTGTTTGTGCTCCTGCCCACTTCCAGTTGCTGTGCCCAGAATGTTAATGTCAGAAGCCCAGCACTGAGAGCCAGCCCTGGGCCCTGGCTTGATTTCCCAGCGTGGGCTGCAAGAACACTCTGCCAGCTGTGCCAAGTGTCATGTATCCCTTTTCACTTTTGGATGGGAGATGTTGTTCAACCATATGTTGGGATGCAGTTGCCTTTGCAAAATATGAAAAGAGTGTAACTAGTGGGACACAGGGCCCAAATCATAGGCTAGATTTATGGTACCTGGGAAAAACATCTTAGAGAAGTTCACATTCCAAGCAACCATCAACACTACTGAGAAAAGAGTTCCTCTGTTAGACACAATCGGGCTGGAAAAACCCACTGCTTCTTTCTTCTTGCATAGGGAATGTTAATATTATCCCATACTTTGCTATTACTTAAATATTTTGACTCTTTATGTAATGTTAAAGTATCTTAGCTTTCAGACAATGTATTCTCTTCTCTCTCTCTCTCTCTCTCTCTCTCTCTCTTTTGTGCTCTCTCTCTCTCTCTCTCTCCCCTAAAAATGCTTCATAGAAACACTCAGAGGTTTTGATGATGTGTTTTGTGGCAGCCATCCTGGGAACATAAAAACATCACAAACCCCATGTTGTATGTCGCCTCTCCACCTAATCCACGTTTAGTTGCTGCTGGGTATTACAGACTGGTCTTGTCAGGCTCAGTTTACCTTGCATTCTGTTCTGCCCTCTCTAGCCCTGTGTTGGTTCCATTCATACTTCTGGATTACTAACACAGTTCTGTCGTAGAAGGGAAACCTTAAAACTGATTTTGTAATGTGCTTCAATATGGAGGTGAACTGTGCACTCTAGTCTCCTTTGGAGGCCTCTTGGATAGACTTCATACGATGTGTTTCATTCACACAGTACGGGCATTCCACTTAAATAGGTGAGCAACACGGCCAATGCTGAGGGTTGGAAAATCAGTTCCCTTCCTCTGGGAGTTTTCACTGCTACTTGGCCTGAGAACAGAAACTCCTAGCTCTGCCAGCCTGGCACCTCTATGATCATGTGTTAATTAACTATGTCTAACTTCTGTCCTTACAAATCACCAAACCTTAGCCACCTTCCCTGTTCTTGGTTCTGACCAACTGGTACTGTAATACTTATTATTACAGAGGAAACTTCTCTGCCCTTTGGCAACAAAGTCCAAAACAAAAGGTTTTACAGCTATAGAGAGGAAATATTCCCTTCCCTAGTCACGCATGACCCATTTTTGTCAGCCTTATTTTCTTCCTTTTCGGCAGTCATTGTGGAACGTTTTGTCTTTCAACGTCCTTGTCTTACAAGGTGTTTGCAGAAGGCTAACCTTGTTCTAGGATATTGCTGTGAGAACAGATATTGAACCTGCATACTTCTAGATGTCAGCAAATTCCAAGCCCTGAGAACCACTCCCAAAAACCATGTTTCCCCAAATGGTCCTTTCTCTTCTCCCAACACCAGCCTTCTTTCCACACCCCTTGCCTTGGCTCTGTTCCTCTTCTTCCCTGCCACACAAAGGGTGAGCAGGTAAGAATTGCCAGCTGGAAAATGAGCGCGCCAAGGCAGCTGCCCCCAGCTGACTTCTCTCGCAGAGGCCCTGGGTTCCTCAATCTGGCCTTGCCAGTGTGTCTTCTGTGGGCTTCACCATCGGCCACTGGGCCACCTTGAGGGAGGCCCAGGACCACCCTTATCCTCAGTGTTTGAAGATGGCATTTAGTACATATTATCTGTCAGCTGATCTTGTGACTACATGACACCCAGAACCTGCATCCTTTTAAAGTCTGCATTTTGTGTCTTCTAGGAGCTGATACCCGCACTACGAAGAGACAAGATGCAGGACCTGTGTTGGCAGACACACTCCGGAAACTCTTATTTGATCTAAATGTTGACAATGGCCTGGCAGCCATTGGTTACTCCAAGGCTGACATCCCTGCATTAGTGAAAGGAACACTGCCCCAGGTAAAGGCACAGCATGGGCCTCAGTCCTGCTAAGCACAGAACTTCTGGAAGGCATGCTCCATTCGAGGTGTGTTAAGGGTCCCCCAGCAGTTGTCAGGTTTTCTCCCTACCACACGGTACCCTCCCTCACAAGAAGTAGTCCAGGCTCCTTCTTCTTTATGTGCGCCTATAAATCTGTGACTTTGTTGAAACATTTAGAGCAAATCTGAAAGGATCCTTTATGAAAATTCAAAGCAAAAAGAGCCAAGTTGATCTTGAGTTTTGCAAAATTTCCCTTTTCCCCATTTCTGCCTTTTGTGTGGGATATGGGGTTTGAACTCAGGGCTTGGGCTTGCTAAGCAGTAGCTATAACACTTGAGCCACAACCCTTTTTGCTTTAGTTATTTTTCAGGTAGGGTCTTGAGTTTTCGCCCAGGGCCAGCCTTGAACTGTGATCCTCCTACCTGGGATTACATACCTGAACTACCATGCCTGACTTATTAGTTGAGATAGAGTCTCACTAACTTTTTGTCCAGGCTGGCCTCAAACTTTGATCTTCTCAATCTCTGCCTCCCAAGTAGTTGGGATTACAGGCATAAGCCACCATACCTAAACTATTTCTGTCCTTTTAAGGGTAGAAGCAACTTTGAATAAGAATAGTTTTTAGCCAGGTGCTAGTGGATCATGGCTATAATCTTAGCTACTCAGGAGACAGAGATCAGGAGGATCACAGTTCGAAGCCAGCCTGGGCAAATAGTTCGTGAGACCCTATCTCAAAAAACCTTCTTTCATTCTTTAAAATACGTATGTCATGAGGCCAAAATTACTAGCTTATAAATGTCTTTTTCAGGGAAAGAACATTTAAGTCAAAGGAGAGGTTGAACACTTGAATAAAAACACACTAGAAGCATCTGAATAGAGATAACAGCCTTTCCTTTTTTGATGGATAGACAGTCATAATAGCCCCTGTGAAAATTTGTCTTTTAAATTGAAGTCCTCTAACTCATTAAGGGACCAAGTGCCCAGATTTCTGCACTAGTGTCTTAGATTTTTAAAGCCTCCATCTAGTCTGTGGATTTTTGTCTTCTGTGACATATTAAGTATTTATTTGTTGTAGTGCATTTAGAACACTGGTGTTATAATTACACTATTTGTTTTGAAAGAAATCATCTTGCCAGCATACTGTGTTATTGATTTTTAAAAATTAACTTATTTTGGCTAAATATATTTACAGCTAGTTATTATAGCAATCATAGCAGTGTGAAAATGTAAATTGAGAAAGCTTTTTAAAATTGAATGTATTTTAAAAATTTTTTATACCTACAGAATGTATAATTTTAAAATTATAAATAAAATTTGAATTATCAACTTTAAGGCATTAAAAAAAAAAACCCACATAAAAAAGGGCTGGTGAAGTGGCTCAAGGTGTAGGCCCTGAGTTCAAACCCCAGTACTGCAAAAAAAAAAAAAGTTTTTAAAATTATTCTTATTCAAAGCCGTTACAAAAGGATCACTAATGTTATTTCCCATTATAAAGAGTTACCAGTTCCTATTGTTATGGAGAATATGCATAGCCTTTAAGCTAACAATATTACAAAATTGCTTTGTAAAGTATTACAAAATATTTTGTAACAATATTACAAAATATCTATTCCCTCTGGGCCTTATTTCATTTAGTTAAATTTTGCTAAAGAACTTCCTTTAATCAGCCATCCTTTATTTGGTAGAATCATAACAGATGTAAAGTTTCCTCTCCCAAGAACCTTGTGAAGAGGGTTCATCTTTCTTTGGACCTCTTTTGAGCTGGTACATCAGATCCTAATGCACCAAGATCCTGTTCATTGCAACTCACGATAAAGTAGAGAGCTCAGAGCCACGAGCACTTGGTTGGTGAACCACACATGCTCACCATGCCAAGTGTTCCCTTAGTCCTCCTGACCAATGTGGGAAGGAAGGGGATCACTTCAGCACCATGGGGCTCTTCTGCCCAAAGTGAGGCCATTTGTGGATCTCTCCCTGACACTGGAACAGAGCTAACAGCTGGAACACCCACTCTCGCATCATCTTTTTCCTCAACCCATGCCAGGTCAGCAAGGGCCTCGAACTAGCTCCTTTTTGCCCACTTCCTCAGTCTTTAGAAGGATGACAAGTCTGCCACTCTTATAAGATAATATATGTATAGACTGGGGCAATGGCCACAGGACATAGCAGTGAACAAAGTAACTTAGGGCAACAGGGAATAATGGGGACATTGGTAAACTGGGAAGCATGTGACCCGTCTTAACTGGGTGAGCAGGTGTTCAGTTACAATTGACTATCACCTAGCAGAAATTCAGGTCCTCCTGGTGGTAGAACTTTCAAGAAAAATCAGCAATCTAGATGCTTCTATTGAATTTACCTAATTTCCCAGTGTACAAATGAAACATGGCCCATGCGATACCAGTTTCCCTGATTGAGATGCTTGCCCAGTGAATCCAATTGCATCTAAAAGAAATGAATAAATGAGAAACAGATAAGTGTCAAAGTGCAGCCAACCCACAACCTGTAGTTCTAACCCACAAGTCTGAAATACTACATAGCTAAAATATAAGCTCTTCCAAGACAATCACAGTTATTTTATCCAAACTTATGGGTCTCTAAGCTCCATGAGGTCAGGATTCTGCTTTGCTCATTCTTCTCTGTTGCACGGGCTAGTAGACATGTTAAATGAAGACGTCCCTCTTCTCCCAACTTCTCTGTCCAGATGAGCGTGATGACTATAGGATGGTAACTCTTTGAGATATTTCCTTGGACTGACTAGGAACTCAGCCCAAACAGAGAAGCCATTAAAGCCTGTTCAGGAGCACCACAGACTAAGTGGTCACCTAAATTTTTATGTAGCTTATAGTCCCAATAATGCTGTTGATTCTGCAAGCCATCTGAAAAGTTTGGCTGATCAGCCCAGGAAAGGATTGGGGAAGATGTGTCTGTCTATTTCCAAGAATGGCATCCATGATTTTCAGATGCAAGCAAATGATTTTCCTGGCCAGTTAATCGCTGGTAGCAATGCATCTCGCAGTCATCAGCACTGTGCTAATTCTACTGTGCTCAGACCTTCATGTTCAAAAGCTATTCTAGACAGCAGCAGGTCCAGACTAATACTTGAGACCACCCTACTAAAACAGCAAGTTAATTAGGTAACATTCTGAATGCTTTCGTGCACATGTCTTAGAGGGAGATCACAGAAGCAAACTCTTAACTAAACAAAATGAATTTCTTAGTTTCACAAAAGATGGCAGGTAAATGGAGCCTTTTGAATGTAAGTCATATTTGGAGTGGGAAGCCAGGTTTTCCTCAAGCCGTATTTGTGAAGTAGCCTGAGGCATGTGCTGTTTTCCCCCTCCTCTTGATCATGTTTTCATGATAAGGAAAAACATAGTTGATTTTAATTAAGTAGTACTAGTTCCATTGTGGAGTGGACGTAACTAGGATATGCATATATTCACAGACTCACAGGACTTTGGAGGAAGTCTTAGAAATGAGCCTCTTCATCTCCATTCTGCAGATGAAGAACTACTATAGAGGGTTTTGTTGTGTTTTCTGGCAACAGTGAGCATTTTACAGGAACACCATGGCAACCTCAGAATTTTACACATATGGTGGACTAATCTTCACTTCTTAGTATCTACAGCATTTAAGGTAGTGGGAAGGATATATTGGTCCCTGCAAAGAACATTTCCAGAAAGGTTGTTTCATGCACTCCATGTTTGATAAAGGTTCTTTTATGTTCAGCAGCCAAGGGTGGGTTTTCTCTGGAAGGAACAAGCTGGCCAGTATTCTTGACCAAACACCACAGCCCATAATTGTGGCAGCAAATAGCAGCCCTGTGTACAGTGGCTTCCAACTGCCATAGCCAGGCTATAAGCGGAACAGACAAGAATAAACTAATCTCCCAAGCTGGATTTCTGAAACCTCTGGAAAGAAACATTTACATTTCAAATCAAAACATTTCATTTCTAAGGAGAGAGCTGTCTACCCAAAATGAGCACTTCCACTCCCTGGTAGACAGGCCAGCCGAAATGTTGTTATTTTATGAATGTACTAAAAGTAGACGTCTGAATTTATTTCCGTGCCCATGTTAATCAGATCTTCTTTGGTCTCACGGGTCTATAAATAATAGCACAACACATCTTAACACCTCTTCATTCTGAGAGAGCTTAGCTTTCATATGGCGTAGCTGATATGTCTAGCAGTGTGTCATACATGTCATGTCTTTGCCTCCATTTAACCAATCGTTGAGAGTTAGGAATTTGAAAAAGAAACTCAGCACAGGTTTGGCCTTCTGCAGGTCTTGAACTGCTTCATCAAAGATAAGCAGGATCATGTTAAGGGCCTTTGTGCTCATCATGTACGACTTTCTTATCAGAATGTTGCAATGACCTCATTATCGTCATCATCTGTGGCCGTGGCACGCTCTGATCTTTAGTTCTTCTTTTTTTTTTTTTTTCCTTTGGTGGTACTGGGGTTTTGGAATCAGGGCCTCATGTTTGTTAGGCAAGTGCTCTGCCTAGCCCTGATTTTCAGTACTTGTTCCTACAAATATATGTAGAGATAGAGGTAGAAAGAGAGAGAGAGAACCATTAACAAGTCTCTGATTTTCCACAGATTTTCAAAATTCCTTTAGGGTCTCTAAAAGATCTGCTGCTGGGATGTAAAAATTCTTCCTTTGCCTCACCCATATTCATCAGTATTGTCCTCCACCTTCTCCCAAACGTCCATCCACCCTTCCTTTTTTTCAGTTGTGGTAAAATATACGTACCATAAAATTTACCATTTAAACCATTTTATGTGCACAAATTTATAAATAGTGCATTCACAATGTTGTACAGCAATCACCACTATCCTTTTCCAGAACATTTTTTAAATCATCCCAAACAGTTCTACATCTATGAAATAATAACTCTCCAGTCTCTCCTTCTCCCCACCCTTGGTAACTTCTATTCTACTTTCTGTCTCTGAATTTGCCTCTTCTAGGTACTTCATGTAAGTAGAATCATGTAATATCTGTCTTTTTGTGACTGGCTTATTTCACTTACCATAATATCTTTAGTGTTCATCCATGTGGTAGCATGTGTCATAATTTCATTCTTAGATGTGTTGAATAGATCACATTGTATGGGCACATCACGTTTTGTTTGATTCATATGTTGATGGATACTTGAGGCTTTTTCCTACCTTTGGGCTATTGTTAATGATACTCAATGAACATTGGTGTACAAGTGTCTATTTGAGTCCCTGCTTTCAGTTCCTTGGAATGCCTGCCTAGGGATAAAGTTGTTAGCTCATACAGTAATTCTATGTTGAACCTTTTGAGGAACTGCTAAACTGTTTTCCGTCGTGGGCATACCATTTTACATCCAATTAACAATATAAGGTTCTAATTTCTCCACATCTTCACCAACACTTATTTTCTATTTTAAAAAAACAATAGCCATCATAATGGTGTTAAGTGGTATCTCCTTGGGGGTTTGCTTTACATTTCTAATGATGCAATGATGACTACCAGTGTGGGGCATCTTGTGTGCTTACTGACTATTTATGTATTTTCTTTGGAGAAATATCTGTTCAAGTCTTTTGCCCATCTTTGAATTGAGTTGCCTGTTATTGTTGTTGAATGGGACAGATGACTTTCATTTTCTGGACATTAATCAAGTGATTAATCCATTTTGAGTTGTCCTTTCATTGTCTTGCTAGTGGCTTTTGATGCATAAAAGCTTAAATTTTGGGTCTAGTCCAGGTTATCTGTTTTTTTTTTCTTTTGTTGCCTGTGATTTTGGTGTCATATCCAAGAAATCATTGCCAATTTCACTGTCATGAGGATTTTCCCCTACATATTCTTCTAAGAGTTTTAGGGTTTATGCTCTTTACTTTTAGATTTTTTATCTATTTTGAGTTCATTTTTTAATGTGTACTTTCTTCTTTTCATTTTTCCTTTTGCCTGAAAAATACTTATTTTTCTCTCTGTCATATACCATGCATTGTATGGGCTACAATGAGGGAGAAAAAAGTCTTTCCCCTTCCTCCTGGCACTTACCATCTTACTGAGGGGGAGACAGGAAATGAACATCTATAAATAAGATATAATGAAATAATTTCAGATAATAATTAATAGCATGAAGGAAACCCTGTGTAATGAGACAATAATCTTGGTGGGACAATGTGGGTGGTGGTGAAGTTTTTTGTTCAAAGCCTGGATATGGCGCTATGTGAAGACTGGGCAAAGCTTTCCAGACAGAGGGGAAAGACACAACATTTTAAAGGGACAGTAAAACTGAAATGAAGCAATGGGAGAAGAGGCTCTGGGGCAGTAAGCAGGGCCAAATATGGGCAGTGTCAATGGTCTTGATTTTGTTCTCACTGAAAGAGGAAGTTAACAGAGAGCAATAAGCACAAGAATGGTATGACCAGATCTATGCTGGAAAAAACCCTGCTCAGGCTACGTAGCAAGAATGACCTCCAGGGGGCGACAGTTGAGCGAAAGTGGAAACAGCCCATGAAGGAGGCTGTTCATGAGGACTGGTACATGATGTACCACAGGAGCTGGTTGTGGTGCAATGGGAAATGAGACTGCTCAGATTAGGGATTCATTTTAGAGGTAGGTCTAATAGACTTACTAATGGGTTGAACTTGCAGAACAAGGGAACAAGGATTCAAGGATAGCTCCTGGGTTTTTGTCTGAGTGACGGGGTGTCATTTCTGAGATGAGGAAAATGAAAGAAGTAGGCAGTCAGCATTCCATGTTGTAGACACGTCCTTTGTAATGCCAGGTGTCCCTCACCTCTTCATTTCTCATTAGTTCAACAACTAATTGTTGAGCACCTGCTTACTGTGCATCGAGCAGGAATGCTCCCAAACCAGTGCTTATCACCAGAAAACAGACCCAGAAACCCATGAAAAAGAGCCCTCAAAATGGCACTTTTCTTCATTTCATTTCAGCCACAGGATAGTCATATTTTTTAGTCCCCTACCTCAGAGGGACAGTGGACCACTGAGGTCCATAGGATGTACAGGCAGTCTTTGCTGACCTTATTCATAATCATTGAACTCATTTGAAAAAGTAAAGCTAAAACCTTAGCATAGAATCAGCATTGCACTTAGACTGAAACCTCATCTCTTACAAGTCTTTTTGAATATACCTTAAGTTCAAGTTGCAAAATAAATGGTTTTGGAGTAGAGGATGACTGGTTGTGTTGTCCTTGGCAGCACTCACCATGACTGGGGCAGGGCTGTCTGCACATGGATAAAATGGCTTTCAAAAGCTTAACAGGAGGAAGACATTACTTGATAAACCTCTGAGTTTCAAATTACCTAGTGCAAAGCATACCAGAAACATGATTTTTAAAGCTATGACTTCCATTAAGTCATTGTTTCTTATGACCAAGCTAATTTCATAACCTAGTATCTTTTACAAACTGTCTTTTGCAAGCCCTGGATAACTCCTTTTATTTACTGTTTCAGGAAAGAGTCACCAAGCTTGCACCCCGACCCCAGTCAGAAGAGGATCTGTCTGCTCTGTTTGAAGCTTCAATGAAACTGTATTAATCACCATTTGAACTGAAAGAATTGCCTTTGGCCATAGTCCTGAGAGCAGAAGTTGATCTGGCTAGAGCTTTGTCTTTTCATCTCAACACATAACTTACCTGTTACCAGTTTTAATGTAATATATATTTATCCTGCAGGAAATTTTCCAATGTTCAGACTTAAGCTATTTCCATAAAACAGGCTGGACAAATGCCTGTGATGTCAGACTGTTGGGCCAGATTTCAGGGGTCAGTGTTTGTGCACCAAACCCTGTAGAATATTCTGCCTCAGCTCCATGTATCAAATGGGCAAATGTTCAGTATCTATCAAATACATAAATGTTTATCCTATGCCCAGGAACTGCGTGTCTAGAAATTTACCCTACAGAAATACTAGCACACATATGTAAAGGAACATGTCAAGGATGTTTCTGGCTAGGTGTGCTAGCATGTGCCTATAGTCCTAGCTACGTGGGAGGCTAAGGTAGGAGGATCCCTTGAGTCCAGGAGCTCTGGGATGTATGCACTATGCCAGTCGGATGTCCACACTAAGTTTGACAATATGGTGACCTCCCAGGAATAGGGGACCATCAAGTTGCCTAAGAAGGAGTGAACTAGCCCAGGTCAGAAATGGAGCATGTTGGGCTGGTGGAGTGGCTCCATTGCCTGCCTAGCAAGCCTGAGGCTCTGAGTTCAAACCCCAGTGCCACAAAAAAAAAAAAAAAAGAAGAAGAAGAAAAGAAATTGAGCAGTTCAAAACTCCCATACTGATAAAGGATGTTTCTGGTGGTACTATTTTTGAATAATAAAAATTAAAACAACTTAAATATTCACTAATATTATATACATAATTAAATCATAACATATTAAATAATAGACTACTATGATATTGTTAATGAGATATATCTATTATATAATGGATGTTGGCAAAAAATAAATTGCAGAAAAAATGATATATTAGTATGGACTGATTTTTACTTTTAACTATATATAAACATGTCAATATATAGAAAAGAAAGATGCACATCAAAATATTAAATGGAGAAATGGAATTTGAGGTGTGAAGAATTAAGAGAAAATGTTTTCTATTTTACTCTTTCACTTTATATTTTATAAACATCTATATGGTTTGGATTTTTTTTTTTAATTTTTCTAATTTAAAAAAAGGAGAAGGAAGGGCTGGGAGTGTAGCTCAGTGGTACAATGTGTGCTTAGCAACCAAGGCCTCTTCCAGCTTGAAAATTCTGGGGTTCAATCCCCAGCACCATATAAAGAAAAAAGATAACTCCTACAGAACCCACAGATAGAGTGGGCCAGCTGTATATCCTGCAGTGTGATCTGACATCATTAGGAGAACATGAGACTAAGGGCCAGGGTCCTGGATTTTGTTCCACTTTTATCTGGGTCTTACTTTATTCAACCAAGTCCTCTTCCAGCTTGAAAATGCTATGATCAGATTTTATGTATTACCTACTCCTTAACGTGAGATTTTTTGAACAAGAAATTTAATGGAAAATAATTTGAGCTATAAACATGAGTTCTCTCTCCCTCTTAAGTGTTTTATGCCTCTCCTAGTAGTAGCCAGATGTCTCAGTGTGACTCACCAGACATGTTTGGTATTTGTATTGATGATGGCTCTGCGGAGGAAGAATTTAAAGTTCAAGCACGAAGAAACAGATTTTGGAAGACTTAGACACTCATCATTTTGGTCCTTACAATTTGAAAATAGGAAAATGTTGTGTTTTGTGACTTACCAGCTATTTAAAAAGTGTGAGACAAGAGATTAGGCCCATTTCTGTAAACTAAACACTTTCATGCAGCAGAGACAATTAAGTACATTCTTCTAATTTGAAATCCTATTTTTCTATTCATTACCTTTAAAATGTTTTTCTGGCTGGGTACACACTTGGTGGGTCACACTTGGAATCCTAGGTACTCAGTAGGCAGAGATCAGGAGGACCGTCGTTTGATGCCAGCCCCCAGCAAATAGTTCTCAAGATCCTATCTCCAAAAAACCCATCACAAAATAAGGGGTGGTACAGTGACTCAAGTGGTAGAGCACCTGCCTAGCAAGTGTGAGACCCTGATTTCAAACCCCTATGCCACAAAAAAAAAAAATTCTGGAGTCACAGCTCCACATGCCAAAACAAGGAAAATTAGAAGAATGATATTCAAGAGTTCGTATACAACTTTCATAGAAGTATCACAGAGGGCAGCAGCTTTACTTCCCTAGTTAATTTCATGTGTAAAACACTAGGTTCCAAGTAGGTGAAGCTTCTATGATTTCCTGTCAAATGTGACCCTAAATAGCTGACTGGTTTTGCACTCCTGTCCTTTCTCTGTGCACAGGAAGGGCTGAGTTGAGCTGGCATTGTTTGTGTAGCTCCAGACACAATTGTAGGGTATTTTCAAGTGGTCAGTGAAGTCCACTCTTGTAAAATACAGACAAGTACAGTACCAAAATAGAGAGTGTGTATACATGCAAAAATTGCTTTTCTGGCCTTTTAACCCTGAGTAAGATTAATGGTTGTTTGGATTAGAAACTGTACCCTAATGAGGCACTGTTGCCTCTGGGGAGGAGGTATGAGAATGTGGAGTTTTTCACCTCTGGGTCAACATTGTACAGGCTGTGAGTCTCTGATGACCAGCAACCCCAAGCCAGACAGCTGCCAGTGCTCCACCATTAAGTGCCTAGTCTTCTGGGAGCTGTTGGGGGACCAGACCATCACCATCACAATGGCCTGGGGGAGGCAGTCTCCAGGGTCCAGGCCATAACAAATGGACAGAAATTGGTTCTTGAAGCCCTAGGCTGAATTACTGGCAGCTGGGGATGGGCGGGTCTAGTTTCTTGTGCTATTATTCCACTGTTTTTCTGACGACCCTAATCACTCTCAGAATAAATGCAATCCCCCCACAAACTGCAATAACGGTTTGAGATTTTGTCCCATGTGAAATCCCATGAAGCTATGTACAGGACAGCTAACTTTAAAGTAATCCTGTTTCATTCTTTTTGGCTTTATATATTGGCTTTTTAATTTGGGTGCTTTTAATTGGTTTTCAATTTGTAAAATTGGAAACTGATTAAAATAATCACAAGAGAAAAGATAGGAAAAAAAACTACTTAAAATCCCATTACCCAAACACAGCTGTTAACACTGGATACATTTCCTTTCCATTTTTCCCATTTTGATGGTATAATCATCAGCCCTTCTTATAAGGCATGACATTTTAAGCATTTTCCATGTTGCCACATAATCTTCACAATTATTATTTTAAAAGCTACACAATAGTTTATAGAATAGGATTTTAATAATTCATCTTTATTATAGGCAATCAAGATTGCTTCCAAAAGTTACTCTCACCAATAGCGTAGCAGTGACTGCATGAATAATGTATATGTGGCCTTTTCATATTTTAACTTAATTTTTTTAGGTTAAGTTCCCCCACATTGAATTTTTACTTTATACTATGAACATGTTTATGACTTTTTTTTATTGTTGTGCTGGGTGGGGTACATTGTGGCATTTACAAAGGTTCTTACAATGTATCAAATATATCATACTTGAATTCACCCCTCCACTGCTCTCTTTCATCCCCCCCTCCTGATTCCTGGAATAGTTAACAGGTATCATTTTCGCATCTACATACATGTGCATACATTATTTGTACTGTATTCTCCTCCTATCTCTTTCCCCACCACCTTCCCCCTCCCACAGGTTTATGACTCTTGATTCATATTTTCAAATTATGTATACAGGGCTTTACCATCTTTTTAAATGTTTCTTCCCCACTTCTTCAATCTTATATCTCTTCAAAATAAATACAACACAAAGCAGCAAGAAATGAAATAAAGTTCATTCACATGATGGGCCATGCTAGACTATTTGTACAGACCCACAAAGGTCAACTGGAATTGTTCTTTTATTCACTACCGTCAGTCCTTGGTGTCCGTGGAGGTTCTAGGACACACCTTATGCAAAATCTGAAGATGCTCAACACACCCTCCCACATACTTTAAATTGCCTCTAGATGACTTACAGTACCTAATACAGTATGAATAGTTGTTATTCTGTATTGTTTAAGGAATAATTACAAGAGGGGAAAAGTCTGTACATGATCAATACTGTGTGTGTGTGTGTGTGTGTGTGTGTGTGTGTGTGTGTGTGTGTGTGTGTGTGTAGGGTAATTTAGTTTGATTTAACACTGCAAAGCACCACCTTCATTCTAGCAGCTCGAAGATCAGTGGCAAAATCCTATCCAATTTACACCAGATACTGGAGAAGGCATTTGCGAAATAGGAGTTTAGCAAACTTCTGACAATGTCTGATTTCCAGAAGTGTCATAATGCCAGGCTTGGGATGCTAACATTTCCTCACCCTCTGGCTGATTCATAGGCAGTCCACGATGAAGAAAACTTCTCCCTTAATGCCTCACTGCCTTTTCACCTGCCTTCAGTGAGCTGGAGGTAGCATTGAGCCTAAAGAAGATGCAGCAGGGTTTTTGGATGGCAGAGGGTCTAGACCATCTGGTGATGGTCTTTTTGCTGGCAGAGACTTGAGGGGACACAGGATATATGTAGGTATCATTTGCAATTTCACCCTGAAATTTTTCACCCAAACCAATTTTTTTGCAATTGGTTGAATCCACAGATGCTGGATGCATAGATACAGAGGGAGCTACTGTATATGCAGTTCACATGAACAGATCAAGATTTTCAAATAACCCAGGAAACTTACTTTAGTGTTATATTATTGACTCTTAAGTGAAACTATAAATCAGGAAGTCTACTTTTTTTTTGCCACTGTTTGTTTGTTTGTTTCCTTCTTGGACCTTCTGTGAGTCCCTAAGACTGCAGCCCTATAGTATTACATTCGTGGTCTTTAGTTTTGCTGGCCAAGAAAAATACCAAGGGAGCAACATATCAATGTTGTTGTTGTTGTTTTTTAATTTTCTTTTCTGTAAACAACCCAGATCTGTGAGTGAACAGATGACTGTACTGTGAAGGAGGTGAATAAGACCCCTTCCAAGGGTCTAAATTGCTCCTTCAATCAGAAACCCCTAGAAGCTTCGCAGTTGTGCACAGGGAGCCCACGATGACTTTGGTAACATTTACTGAGGACCAGTGAGAGTTTTACACTATACGTTAACTATGAGAAAAAATGTTTGAAAAGGACCCACTTTTTTTAAATTTTAGTCATTCTGTTAGGTGTATAGTGAGCTCTTGCTAGAGATTTAATTTGTATTCCTGCAGTAGCTTGTGATGTTAAACATTTTTTTATGCACTGATTTTCCTCCACATGTCCTTTTCAGTAAAATGGCTGCTCACGTCTTTGCCCATTTTGTAACTGGGTTGTTTATTTTCTAGTATTGAGCTTTACAGATGCTTTACAAATTCTAGATAAAGCCTTTTGTCAGGTATATGGTTTGCAAATATTTTCTCTTGCTTGTCTTTGCATTCCCTTACATGGAAAAATCCATAAGAGAAAAAGTTGTTAGTTTGATAAGGCCCAATTTATCACATATTACCTTGATACATTATACTATTGGTGTCAAATCAAGCTGTAAATATCAAAAATTTTCTCCTTAAGGTTTTTCCTAAAATTTCTAGTGTCACATGTAAGTTTGTGATCCATTTTGAGTTAAGTTTGATACAAGGTATGAGACAGGTTGAGGTTCTGTATGCGAGTGCACACACCTATAGATGTTTTCAGAACCATTTATTTGTTGAAAAGACGATCTTTCCTCCATTGAATGTTTTTGTGCCTTTGTCAAAAATCAACTGGGCACATTTGTGAGAGTCTACTCCAGGTTTTCTATTCTCTACCATTGATCAGTGTGTCTATCTCTGACAATACTACACTGTTTTGACTACTGTAGCTAAATACTAAGTCTCAATATTGAATATGATTCCTCCCTTTTATCCGCATTTTTCAAAATTTTAGCTATTCTAGGTCATGCGCCTCTCATTATAAATTGTAGAATAAACTTATCTATGTCAACAAAAATCTAAACTGAGATTGGGTGGGAATTGCATGAAATCTACTAATAATTTGGGGAGAACTGACATCTTTAATATGAATTATATCATGAATTATAACATTTCATGCTCAAAACAGTATAATAAGGCTGATCTTACTATTATCCTCCTTTTATGGATGATATACAAGCTCAGAGAGGTTGCATAACTTGGTCAAAATCACACAGCTAACAAGTGAGAAGAAGTGATTTAGCTCCAGACACAGGTCTTGCTTTTGATAACCACCCAGCACCAACTTCAGTGACAATTCTGGAGCTGCAGGCCACAGTCCTTCCCCTAAAAGGCTCATAATCCATCCGGGGAAACAAATCCTCACAGTCAATTTGATTCCTAAAGAAGCAGCAACCCTGGTTGGTAAGCTGCCTTGCCAATATGATGGACATCAGAAGTATTTGTTGGCTGAATGGTTAAGTGGAAGGAAAGAAGGCAAAGGGATCCCATTACCCTGGTCTTTGGACAGATCTAATGTTTGTCATACTTTATGTAGAAGGAAGTTCCTTCTAGTAGAAAGTAATTTCTACTTTCTAAAAACAGAAACTGTTTCCTAAACCCCATCATCCACTTGCCTTAGTCATCCTGATCAGCTTTGGGCAACAATGAAAACTATCAAGTATAAAGAAAGGGTCTGCCATGTCTGGAATATCAAGAAGAAAAGAAGACAAATGCTGGCCATCCAGAAAGAAGGGTAAACCTCCCCCCAATCCACAGCTATCCCCCAGGCCAGCAGGCTTTACTGTCTCAATACCTGTGACTTCTCTGTCCTCAAACTCCCACCGTCTTACAAGACTCCAACAGTGGCTCACTCACTGCACCTCATCCTCAGGATGGTTTACTGCAGGGCAGGTAGTCCAGGAGGCCTTGTGAAGGATGCTCTCCCTGCCCCCACACTGTGTCTGTCTTCCCTCCCAGTCCCTGGTCATCTTTCTTTTATTCTTTTTCCTGTTTTACCATTCTGCTGTGCTATGACCACTGAGATTTATTCAGTCTCTGTTCTATAGTTCATGTTTTTGTCTCCCCCAAATTCCTATGTTGAAGCTCTGACCCTTAATGTTTTGATGTTTGGAAGTGATTAGGTTTAAATAAAGTTGTGAGGGTGGAGTCTCCTTAAAAAGAGAAGAAGGGGCTGGAGCTTTTGCTCTCTGCCACATGAACATACAGCAAGAAATTGGTCACCTGCTAATCACATAGGCAGCCCTCACCACAACTGAATCAGCTGGAATCTTGTTGGCCTGCTCAGCCTCCAGTGCTACAAGAAATGGACATTAAGCCACCAGACTAGGATAGTCTGAGCTGGATAAAACAGTCCCAAGGAGGAAAGTATGAGTTAACATTAATTGAGCATAGGTTATACAAGTTTTATTCTAAGCACTCTACATATTTTCAACGTTCTCATATCAATAGCCTTATGTGTTATTATTACACCTTCCTCTTTACTCCCTCTTCCCCTGTCATACATACTCATGACACTCTTGGTTTGGCCCCCACCTCTTCCTTTGGTTCCTGTCATCGCTTTCCTAATGATTTTCCTGCCTCAATTTGTTAACACTTTGAAACCTGTTCTCCACTCTGCAGCCAGAATACTTTTGATAAAATACAAATTGATGACCATGGCTTTCTCTTAATTAAATTCCTTCAGTGTCTTCTCATGGCCTTCAGGAGAAGGCACATGTCCTGTATCATACAGAGAGGATCATCATGAACTTGCCCCGCCTCCCTGTCCAGAGCATTCATCGAAATCATACTGAGTTACCCCAGATTCCTACACACCTAGGAACTGTCTCTGTTCTCCATAGCTTTGGTCAGGCTATTCCCTGTGCCTGAAATATCCTTCCAAACCACATGCACACTCCTGTCCGGTTTTCACTCCTTAGCTCTAGTCTCGCCCCACCATCCTTCTCCCCAGGAAAATCAAGGAACCCTAATTTGAGGTCTCCTCTGAACTTCTGTAAATTGTCTGTATACCTCTACTTGTCCTATGTGCAATCATTTACTTTCTTCTCCATCTCCTCATCTAATCTTTTAACTGCCGACCCTTCTTTTTTATTTATTATTTTTTATTTTTTTAAATTTTATTATTCATATGTGCATACAAGGCTTGGGTCATTTCTCCCCCCTGCCCCCACCCCCTCCCTTACCACCCACTCCGCCCCCTCCCTCTCCCCCCCACCCCCTCAATACACAGCAGAAACTATTTTGCCCTTATTTCTAATTTTATTGTAGAGAGAGTATAAGCCATAATAGGAAGGAACAAGGGTTTCTGCTGGTTGAGATAAGGATAGCTATATAGGGCATTGACTCACATTGATTTCCTGTGCATGTGTGTTACCTTCTAGGTTAATTCTTTTTTATCTAACCTTTTCTCTAGTTCCTAGTCCCCTTTTCCTATTGGCCTCAGTTGCTTTTAAGGTATCTGCTTTAGTTTCTCTGCGTTAAGGGCAACAAATTCTAGCTAGTTTTTTAGGCGTCTTACCTATCCTCACCCCTCCCTTGTGTGCTCTCGCTTTTATCATGTGCTCAAAGTCCAATCCCCTTGTTGTGTTTGCCCTTGATCTAATGTCCACATATGAGGGAGAACATTCGATTTTTGGTCTTTTGGGCCAGGCTAACCTCACTCAGAATGATGTTCTCCAATTCCATCCATTTACCAGCGAATGATAACATTTCATTCTTCATGGCTGCATAAAATTCCATTGTGTATAGATACCACATTTTCTTAATCCATTCATCAGTGGTGGGGCATCTTGGCTGTTTCCATAACTTGGCTATTGTGAATAGTGCCGCAATAAACATGGGTGTGCAGGTGCCTCTGGAGTAACCTGTGTCACAGTCTTTTGGGTATATCCCCAAGAGTGGCATTGCTGGATCAAATGGTAGCTCAATGTCTAGCTTTTTAAGTAGCCTCCAAATTTTTTTCCAGAGTGGTTGTACTAGTTTACATTCCCACCAACAGTGTAAGAGGGTTCCTTTTTCCCCACATCCTCGCCAACACCTGTTGTTGGTGGTGTTGCTGATGATGGCTATTCTAACAGGGGTGAGGTGGAATCTTAGCGTGGTTTTAATTTGCATTTCTTTTATTGCTAGAGTTGGTGAGCATTTTTTCATGTGTTTTTTGGCCATTTGAATTTCTTCTTTTGAGAAAGTTCTGTTTAGTTCACTTGCCCATTTCTTTATTGGTTCATTAGTTTTGGGAGAATTTAGTTTTTTAAGTTCCCTATATATTCTGGTTATCAGTCCTTTGTCTGATGTGTAGTTGGCAAATATTTTGTCCCACTCTGTGGGTGTTCTCTTCAGTTTAGAGACCATTTCTTTTGATGAACAGAAGCTTTTTAGTTTTATGAGGTGCCAACCCTTCTTATCCAGCACGAGAGCTGGCAGGTACAGCAGCAAGTCATCAGTATATACTTGAAGAATAGAATGGAAAGGAGAGAAGTAAACAACCAATTTTTTCTCACTAGATAATTAAAAAAAGATTTTTTTTTATCCTGGTGGACTGTCTTAAGCAGTAGAGCACCTACCCAGCAAGTGTGAGGCCCTGAGTTCAAACCCCAGTACTGTGCCTCCCAAAAGCATTTTTATTAGTATATGATAGCTGTTCAGGAGGTTTCATTGTGACATTTCCATATAAACATATATTGTACTCTGGTTTGGCTCATCTCCTCCATTTTTCTCTGCCTACCCTCTGCCCACTTCTTAAATGACTTTGACAGTTTTCAATGTTCCATACTCACACATGTGTACAAAACATATCAACCATAGTCACCCCCCTTTACCCTCTTCATTTACCCTCCTCCTCCTGCTGGTGCCCTCCCCTTAACACGACCTGCTCTTCTTTTCTGTCCTTCATTGCTTAAATGTGAGTTCATTGCTCGGCAGGGGCTTTGCCTTGGTATTTTACCTGTAAATATATTGTATTTAAATCAGTCTAACCCCCTCTTTTACTCTTCCTTATCCTTTCTCCTTAGCCGATATTGTTCAGCAGTTTCCAATGTGTGTTGTGTCTTATTCTTACACAGATGTGATATATTTCAATATTATTCTCTCTCTCTCTCATCTCTCTCTTGTCTCTCTCACTGTCTCTCTCTCTCTCTCATATGTGCATGTGATAATGCTTGTATTTGGATCTATCTTCCACATCTGAGAGAATGTGCCTTTCTGAACCTGGCTCACTTCACTTAAGATAATGTTCTCCAGTTTGACCCATCAATTTACTTGCAAACAACAGAATTTCATTCTTCTTCACGGCCAAACAAAATTCCATTGTATATAAAATGCCACATTTTCTTAATCAGTTCATCAGTTGCAGGACTTTGGGGCTGTTTCCATAGCTTGGCTATTGTGACCAGTGCTGTAATAAACACGGGAGTGCAGGTGCCTCTATTGTATCCTGGCTTACACTCCTTCAGACTTATGCCTGGGAGTACTATTACCAGATCATATGGTAGATAAATTTTTAAATATTCAAGGAGCCTCCATACTGCCTTCCCTAGTGGTTGTACTAATTTATATTCCCACCAACAGTGTATAAGTGTTCCCTTTTCCCAGAATTCTTGCCATTTGTTGTTCTTTGTGTTCTTTTGGGTTTGTTTGTTTGTTTTTGGTGGTACTGGTATTTGCTCCCAGCTTTTTTTTTCTGGTTATTTTTGAGACAGGGTCTCACTTTTACCTATGCTGGCTTGAACCACAGTCCTCCTATTTTATGCTTCCTGCAGTCACTGGGATGACAGGTATACACCAACATGCCTAGCTCTTGGTTGAGATGGGGTCTCATGAACTTTTTGCCTGAGCTGGTCTTGAACTTTGACCCTCCCAATCTCAGCCTCCCAAGTAGCTAGAATTATTGATGTGACCATATTCACCTGCCTTTACCCTCTTCATTTTTAAAGTTTTTGTTTTGTTTTGTTTTGTTTTGTTTTTATTGAGGCAGGGTATCACTATGTAGCCCAGACTGGCCTGGAATTCACTGTGTAGCCCAAACTAGCCTTGAATTCATGATCCTCCTGCCTTAGCCTCCAAAATGCTGGGATTTCAGGAGTGAACCACTATACCCAACTCACTCTGACAGTTTTTCAGTGACCAAAGGCTTAATCTTTTTGAATGAGTAAATGTGAAGCCCATGAGCCCCAGATCCTCAGGTCTAAAGAATGGGTGATGGAACCAACATCTCTTGCTTGTAATATCCTGGTGGAAAAACAGCCTTGCTTAAAACAAGTGTTCTAGAATTCACTTTTTAAAGTTCTGATCCATGGCCTATTAAGAATGCTAGAATGGCAGTTTGGACAATGCACAGAACTTTCCAGTCTCCTTTTACAAATGAATGTGCAGAGAACCATGAGCTGAGCCCCAGGGGAACAACTTTAGAAAGAACAGAAAATTATCTGGTACACAAAAGGATGCCTCCATCAGTAGTAACACCACTGACATCTCAGCAGCTTTCCCATCAAGATTCTGATGCTTCCTCCTTCTTCAAAGCCCAATTTGAGTTCTTGTGGGTTTTGTTTTGCTTTTTAAAATGAGATAATAAAGCCATAAATGCACAGTAAAAGCCATGCAATATTTATAATCAGGGTCTCTAGAGTATATTTTGTTAAAGAAAATACTAAATTCTTAGGTCTTCCTCTTTAAATCCCTTAAATCCTTCAGCTTTACAGTGAGAGAGTCAAACTCTTCTCTGTGATCTCAATTTTTATGTGGCGTCTTATTACTTTTTTATCCCTTCTAAAACTCTAAATCCCTTCAACATAGCTTCGGCTTTTTCCACAGCTGAACAGGCAGCAGGCTGATCTTTTTATTGGTGGGTAATGGATTTATTTTGATTGCTGACATGGGAACAATGAGAGGATAAACAATTCCATTTGTGGCCATGAAATTCCCCATCTGTTGAGTGCATTCATGACTGCGGAGCGCAGGGCAGAGACAGATGAATGGGCCTGCCACGCCTGATGTTAATGACATCCGTCATACAAGCTGAACATGTGGCTTCATAAATCAAGAGCTAAGAGTGACTCTGGTTGCTCATGTCATTAACAAGCCATTCGTTTACATACCTAAGAATTCACCGTAACATTGAGCCTAGAGCCCGACTTGATATTCTCATCAAACCAAAAACCCAGAGGTATAAAGAAAGACAAAAGTTATTCTTCAAAGTTAAAAAAAAATTTTCAGAGACACACTCAAACATTTGTACATGAAACAATATGATGGTCAGAATTGGTTTCAAAATAAAATTTTGGTAAGAGAGTGGTAGAGGGTTAGATGAAAAAGATTGGCCATGAGATGGAAGCTGTTAAAATTGAGTGTGGATACCTGAGGTTCTGTTATGCTATAGTCTAATGTTTGCATATATTTTAAATTATTATAAGGAAAAATAAAATATTTTTTAAATTGAAGATAAGTGGAAAACGAGAGCATCCATTGTTTAGCATAAACATTTTTGTTCAATTCTATCTTTCCTCAAAAAAAATTCACATAAGAGTTCAAATATATACCAGGCAAAGAAGCCATCATTAGCAAATAGGAAAGCAGCACAGGTCACAGGGAGAAGAGGAGGTGACACCCACTGTGGGTTTTCAGGGACCCATTGATCCCTCAGCCTGAAAGCTGGAACCCTTCTCTATTTTATTTTCCACTTCGGGAGTTAGCATTGTTGCCACCAAGTCCACATTTCCTGGCTTTGTGGATACTGTTCTTAGGTGCTTTGATTTAGGGGAAGATGTCCAAAAAAAATGGAAATTGAAAAGGCAATAGGAAGGAAGAATAAGGGGAAGAGACAACACCTTGTACAAAGGCCTGTTCTGTCCCCTTCTGCCAAGCAAATCCTCTGAACCCACTCAGGGTACCTTATTTTTGGTTCAGCTGGATCCCCAGAGGAAGTTCCAGGTATGTTTTCATTGATCCTGATACTCTTAGAAAGCCAGAGGGGGAGAGAGAGAAATCTGTGGCCCTAGAAGGCCAGCTCCCACATCCCAATTTATACACCCATAAAGTATCTCTGTAACTTACTCAAGATAAAAATCATTAAGTACCTACTCTCCCCAACACTGGGAAGGACACGGGAATTCCACACAAAATAGATGACATGGCATTTTCAGGGCAGACAGACAAACAGCCAGGCATCACAACTCAGCATGAGGGCTACAGTGAAGTGCAGACTCCTCACTGCCTTGGGGCAATGCTGGCTCTGAGAACATCAAGTGCAAAGTCCAGGAGCCAATGGGGAGATGTGGCAAGCTGCATAACCTTGAGAATGGTGCCATCCAACATCGTGGCCACAAGCCACCAGAGAGACTGCTGATCTCTCAAAGTGTGAATAGTCCAAATTGAAATGGGCTGCCACTGAAAAGTACACACCAGATTTTTAAGAAAATATGGGGGAAAAAAATCCCATGATCAAAACTTTTAAAAAATCAACTATCTTATTAATCATTTTTCATACTGATTGCATGTTAAAATGGTAATATTTTGGCAATATTCAATTAAATATATCTACTCCTTCACCTGAACTTCCAGGGTGCCTTGCCATTGACCTGTACCCCCAGCCCCTGAAAATCCAGCATTTTCATTTATACTGGGATGTATGTTTTACCACTGATCCCTCCTACTACATACTTTACTTATTTTTTTATCTTTGCAAAAGTGGGAATTGCACTCACAGCCCTCACATGCTAGGCAAGTGTTCTACCACTGAGCTATATCCTCAGCCCACTTATAAAGCAATCTTTAAAAACTTGACACTTAATATTTTGAACTTTTTCTGCATATCGTATATATTTCTGATTTCATTCCTTCTCTCTTTTTTGAATAAAATTTATACACCTCTTTTTTTAAACACATGATCACTATGCAGCCCAAGATTGCTTTAAACTTGCTATGTGGTCCAGGTTAGCCTTGCACTCAAGATCTTCCTGCCTGAGCCTCCCAAGTATCAAGGTATGCTCCATATACCTCTATTTAAAAAGAAAGAATACATGGAAAATAATATCCATTCACCTAACTTCCTGCCCTGGAGGCCACCACTTCATGAGTTCTTTGAATTTCCAAATATAGTCTATTGAACTAAAAATACACATATCCCTAGTTTTTATCCAAGGTCTACAAATTGACTTCTAAGAATTTATTCTATTGATAGATTTCAATATGAGTGTGAAGATACAATGTGGTTGGTACTAGAAACAACCGGAGTATCTTAACCTTCATTAAGTATATTAAAATCTGACTTTTGCTAATGCTGCAATAAAGTATAATTTTTTTAAAAAAGTGTTTTGCAGTCAGGGCTACTGATTCTTGTCTATAATCCCAGATACTCCAGAGGCAAAGAACAGGAGGATCAAGGAGCAAGGTCAGCCATGGCAAAAAGTTAGCAAAACTCCATCTCATCCAATAAAAAGCCAGTCAAGGAGGCACTCGCCTGTCATCCCAGCTATGTGGGAAAAGTCAGTAGGAGGGTCACGGTCCAGGTTGGCTGGACAAAACACAACACCCTATCAAAAGATTACTAAACCAAAACAATCTGGGGGCCTGGCTCAAGCAGTAGAGCACCTGCCTATCAAGTGTGTGACCCTGAGTTCAAACCTCAGAACTGCCAAAAAGAAAAAATGAGGTAGACTTACTTGTACCACCAATTAGGGGCCTTTATTCTGTTGCAAGTAATGGAAAATCCACTACAAACTCAATTGAGTAGTAAAGGAGATGTACTGGATAATGAAAATATTAGTTAATTTTACCTGTTTTTTTTTAAGCTTTTTCTGGGGGGCACTACTGGGGTTTGAACTCAGGGCCTCATGCTTGCTAGGCAGGTACTCTACCACTTGAACCAATCCCCAAAGCCCTTTGAGCTTTCATTATTTTTCAGGTAGGGTCTTGAGCTTTGTCCATGGATGTGGATCACAATCTTTCTGCCTATTCTTCCCAGGTATCTGGGACTATGGACACTCACCACCATACCTGGCTGATCTATTGAAATGACATCTTGCTGACTTTTTGTCCAGGCTGTCCTTGAAGTTCTATCCTTCTCATATCCACCTCCCAAGTAGCTAGGATTATAGGGGTAAGCCACTGCACCTGGCCTCTAAGCTTTGTAAGTGTGAGTACTACAACCTTTGAAGTTAGACCTGGGTCTAGCATTGTGTATCTATGGAACGTGCTGCTCTGGAGTCCTGCATGAGTGAGGGAAGAGAGTAGATTGAAAGCCGCCTTGAAGGAACACAGACACTGTGCTTTCCCTAGGGTCAGCAGAAAATGGATGTGTTGCTTAATCTCTCCCTTTGAACACTGAGTAGCAAACTTCACAGGAAACCTGAGCTCCTGATCTGTAGTGGATGCTGTAGTCAACAACCAGATTCTCTAGCTTCTCAGATGTTGAGACTGTCAGCCCACAGCCCAGTCCCACACCACAGCTTGCTTTCCACTGGAGAAATGCAAGGTCCCAACCCTTTCCAGAGCCACCTCCACCCAGTGACAGTTGGTTAGGAGGTCAATTAGGAGGCTACCTGCTCTGCTCCAACTTGAAGTGGCTCTTCAGGGCCCGCCTACTTCAGAGTTCCCCCATGGGCTATATTGGGTTGATCAGCAATGTCCTTTGTCTGAACCCACTTGCTTCACTTCTCCCTGAGCAGCTGATGGTGAGCACACAGGCCAACAAATTTCCTACACACTAATTTCATAGAGAGTTGACTTCCTGGGACTGTGACCTGCAGTGTAACCTTTCTCCTAAAGTTCTTTCTCTTGCCCTCTTCTCCTGATACCATCTTTAACTGCTCTTTCTCCTCATACTCACAGGTATCTGGTTATACCTTCAGATTTGATCTAGAATTTGCTTAGTTCTCACCCTACTACTACCACCCAGATTCAAGCTCCCATCACCTCTCATTGGGGGAATGCTGGTGATACCAACTGTTCTTGCTTCCACCTCTTGTCACCCTTCAACTTCTTTTAACAGAGTAACCAGAATAAAGATTGTGAGTTGAGTCAGGTTGCAGCTCTGCTTGGAGCCCATCAGTGATTTCCCATGTCACTCAAAGTAAGTGGTATGATCTGGCATGCCTGGAAAAATCCTAGTTTTTACCTGTTGTCCCAGCAGAGTTTTAAAAGAGACCAATGCTCAAAAGTAATCCTGTCTGGATTATAAATTATATAGTTATTTTGTTAGTCAGATTTCCATGGCTATGACAAAAATACCTGAGAAGGCCTCAACTTAAAGGGAGGAAAAGTTTATTTGGCTCATGGTTTCAGAGGTTTCAGTTCATGCTTGCTTGGCCCTGTTGCCTTGGGCCTGTGGCAAGGCAGAACATCATGGCAGGAGTGAGCAGCTAAGGAGCTGCTCACCTCATGGCTGCCAGGAAGCAAAGAGAGACTGGAAGGTGTGAGGTCCCAATATCCCCTTGAAGAGCATGCCCCCAGTGACCTAACTTCCTCCCATTAGGCCCCACTCCTAACACTTCCACCACCTCCCACAGATGAATCCAAACCATAACAGTTACCCTATCTATAAGCCCTATGTGAAGTAGTTCCCTGATACTTCTTGAACCTCATCTCCTACTACCTGCCCCTCACTCTAGTCCTCAAAAAGGCAGACAAATTAGTACCTCAGGACATTTGCACTTGCTGTTCTCCTCCTGAGATGCTCTTCCCCAAGATATTTATAGCTTCCCTCTTTTTCTGGGGTCTTCAGTCAAGGGTTCTTTTTGTTTTGCTTTTGTTTTTGAGATGCAGGTCTTGCTTTTGCCCAGGCTGGTCTCAAACTCCTGAGCTCAGGAAATTCTCTTGCCTCAGCCTCTCAAGTAGCTGGGACTGTAGATGCCACACCTGGTTCAAGATCACTTCTTTTCATGAGGTCTTTGCTGGCTTCCCCATTAAAACTTCACCTCTTCACCCCAACCCTTTATGCCCTGCCTTCCTTGCTTTACTTTGTCTCCTTTTTTACCCCATTGCTTTCTAACATGCTTCATATTTTACTTATTTATCTTATTTATCACCTTGGACTATACCATTTAATTCCCATGAGCTTATATCTTCTCATCCCGGGCTTGAGGCCCAGGTGTTCAATAAATACTCATGGAGAAACATGAATGAATGGATCTTGTGTGATCCTCACTATGTGCTCCACTCCTCTAGGTGAAGAAACCAGAAGGAAGCACTCACATTTGTGTGATTCTGGTTACATGAGGTGTCCAGCACAGACAAATCATTGGCTTCAGAATGTAGATTAATGGAGGCCAGAAGCCTCCACTTCTGGAGCCCTGGGAGGGAAGAGATGGGTAGTGACAGCTTAATGAGTACGGGTTTTCATTTTGGGCAATAAATTTTGGAATTAAATAGTAGTAATCACAGCACAGTATTGTGACTGAACTGCACTCCCCTGAAATATACACATTAAAATTTTAATTTCATGTTACCTGAATTTTACTTCAATAAAAAGAAAAACAAGCAAACCTGGTGGTTCATGCCTGTCCCAGCTCTCAGGAAGTGAAAGAAGAAGGATGAGAGGTTAGAGCCCAGTCCAGGCTAATTGAGACTCTGTGAAAAAGGAAGGAAGGAAGGGAGGGAGGGAGGGAGGGAGGGAGGGAGGGTGTTAATGGAATGGTGAGATGCGGTTATGCCAACACTTTGCCATCATAGATTCCTCACCTAGGTCACAGCAGGACAGCCTGAGAACCATATTTTTGTTTGTTTGTTGGCAGTGCCAGGATTTGAACTCAGGGTCTCACACTTGCCAGACAGGTGCTCTACCTCTTGAGACACCCCTAAACGTTAAAAGTCCATGTCATCCCAGCTACCCAGGAGGCAGAGGGAGAAGGATCCATTGAGCCCCAGGGATTCAACACAAGCCTGGGCAACACAATAAGACCATGTATCAAACAGAAATTCCTTTTTATTTAAAAGGCAGGGAGATAGATAGACAGAAAGAAATAACATGATTGTATTAGTAGGTCTGTCTGAGGAGACTATGGTGATGTGGGAGAAGAAAAGAGAATGCTAGAGAGTGAAAAATTTTAGAACAATGTGGCCTGGGGATGTAGCTCAGTGGTTAAGTGTTTGCCTAGCAGGCACAAGGCCCTGCGTTCGAACTCCAGTACCATAAAAATAAATAAATAAATAAATAAATAAATAAATAAATAAATAAATAAAAATAAAGCAATGCACCTGTGTATGAAGATAGTATAATAGGGGAACAGGGCAACAAGAAAGAGTAATAGAGGGGGTCAATCTAATTGAAGCACAATATATAAATGTGTGAAACACCAACGTGAAACCCTCTTGAACAATCAATATACACTTAAAAACATGAAGGACAGGAAGGTAAAATAGATCCTACCTGTGGGGGGAGGGCAAATATGGTAGAAGTATTTCGTATTGTGTATGAAAATGAAACAATGAAACCTGTTGAAATTGTTCTAAGAAGGGAGGGGGGATGAGGGAAAGTGATGAAGGGGGTGACTCTAACTAAGATACATTGTAAGCACATACGTAATGTCACAATGTATCCCCCTGTGCAACTAGTGCCCTTCTCATTTACACCACAACTCAACCACCCTGTTAGTTCCTACAGGGACCAGGCATTGTCTGCTGGGGACCCCCTGCCAGCACCCTGGAACCAATCAGGCTACTAGAATTTGTCATGCAAAAGCTCCATGGTCATCCTCAAAAGATTTTCTTCCAAATATACACCCTATGACAGCTTCCTCTTCCTCCCTGAGCTTTTTCTGTGGCTGAGTTTAAGAGCGAGGGCTTTGAGCCAGGCCCTGTGCGTTCTCATCTTCTGATTCTATCACCCTAAGCTGGTGGTTCTCAATCAGCACTAATTTGCCCCCAGGGACATTTGGTACCATCTGGAGACAATTTTGATTTTTACAACTGAGGGCTACTCCTGCCAACTACGGGGAAAGGCGGAGGATGCTAACTGTCCAACCATGCCCAGCACAGCCCCCACCAAAAATTATTCAGCCCCAAGTGGCAAGAGTGTCACAGTGGGAAACGGTGCCTTAGACCAGTTACTAAATGTTCTGGGCCTCAGTTTCCCTATTTGTAAAATTGTGACACTAGTACTGAGCTGACTCAGAGAATTAAATGAAATGGTGACCAAAGGGTTCATAGCACAGTGCTGGGGTTTTTGTTGTTGTTTTGGTTTTGGTTTGTTTGTTTGTGGTACTGGGGCTTGAACTCAGGTCCTACACCTTGAGCCACTCCAACAGCCCTTTTTTGTGATGGGTTTTTTTGAGATACAGTCTTATAAACTATTTGTCCAGGCTGGCTTGGAACTGCAATCCTCCTGATCTCTACCTCCTGAGTAGCTAGGATTACAGGTGGGAGCCACATGAGCCTGGCAAGTGCTGGGTTTAAAAAAAAAAAAAGTATTATATTAAGCCTGTGTCTGATTATATCAATTTTTACACAGTCTAATAAGTGAGTTATTCTGCTCACACTCAATGCCTGACTGCACCTTTTCCCACCAGCTGCAAGAAAGAGGAGTACGCTGGTCCCCAGGCTCAAAATGCTTGCTCCAATCAGCTTGCTTGATTTAGCAAATAAAAACACAGGGTTTTCAGTTAATTTGAATTTTAGTAAACAACAAACAATTTTTAGCACCAGAATGCCCCACACAGTACTTGAGGCACACTCATATATTTTTAGAAATGTACTTATTTTTTGTGAAGTAAAATTTAACCATACAGTAAAATTTGTTCTGCATTTTTTCAGATGATCCCACACTTAGTAGGACACCTGTCCTGTGATTGTTAAGAGTCTTCACACTCAAAGGACATCATTTTGCATAAGTTAAAGATTGAAACCATCTCTTTCTCTCTCTAGAGGAACTGAAAGGACAATGTTACAGCTTCTAAATTTACAAATAGATCTCATTTCACAAAACAAGCTCCAGAGGGTGGTGGAGTGACTCAAGTGTAAGAGTGCCTGCCTAGCAAGCACAAGGCTCAGAGTTCAAACTCCATAATGCCAATAAAAATAAACAAATAAAATTTTTAAATGAGCTCCTGAAGCTTAAATACAGAGGTTTCTCAGAGGTCCACAGTTTCAGGGACCTCTGCAAAGATTGGTGTCTGGCATGGTCGGGGGGGAACCAGAACTTGGGAGTCATGACTGACACAGGCTAGGGATCCTCTTTTGTAAAATGATGTGAGGCCCACCTTGAAAGGTTGTAGGGCCCATGTCTAAAGTGCCTGGCATATAACAGGTGTTGGACAGTGATGTCAACTACATATCATCACATCTGGTAGGTGATGGAGCTTGATACATGCAAGGTCAACAGATGAATGCTGTCCAGCACAAGCCAGAAGGTGACACATAGGCCACCATTCAGGTTGAGAGCCACCACCCCTTTGCTTGGGTGCTGAATCGGCACCCTCTGAGGGCTTTGAAAGCCAAACATTTGCAAGAACAACCCCAGAACTTTGGAATCAGACAAATGTCCAGGTGTGTGGACATTTACCAAAATGCTCAGTAGGTCTAACATGATACCAGAAACATATGAACCACAGATCCAGATCTTGGAGGAGGACTCCTTCAAGAACCCTCTTTTCCCCTGTTCACCAGAGGGTCTCAAACTTGAGTGAGTATCAGATCACAATCCCCTGAGAGCTTCTTCAAATGGATTGCTAGGCTCTACCCAAATCAGAGTTTCTGATTTGGCAGGCAGGATGGGGCCTGAGAATTTGCATGTCTAATGAGTTCCCCAGAGGATGCTGCTTCTGTCTGGGGACAATTTGAACAGTACTGTAACAATCAGGACCTTTTTTCTTTTCTTTTCGGTTTTTTTTTTTTTTTTTTTTTTTTTTTTTTTTTTTGAGACAGGGTCTTGCTATGTAGCCTAGGCTTCTTCAAACTCAAGATCCTCCTTCTCAGCCTTCCAAACACCAGGATTCCAGTCATGCACCCCCACACCTGGCTTCTAGTATATTTTAGCTGCCAGAGTGCTTTTAAATACTTATGGCTGGACCCTAGATAATTATTTATTAATTTATTTATATATAATTGGATTTAAATATTCCAGGGCAGGAGCTGAGCTCCTTATAATGTTAACATATTTGGGGTAGGAATTTTTGCTCTCCCTTAGTAAAATCTGTTCTCACTCTGAAGTGTGCCCTGGGAACAGCAGTACTCATCCCAGGCTGTTGGAACCAGAGCCTGCATTTTAAACAGCACCTCCCCTCCCCCTGCAGGCTGGGTTTTCTTATTTGTTTGTACTGGGGCTTGAACTCAGGACCTCATGCTTGCTAGGCAGGCACTCTGCCACTTGAGCCACTCTGCCAGGCCTGTTTTGTGTTGGGTATTTTTGAGATAGGGTCTCACAAATTATTTGCCCAGGCTGACATTGAACCTCTGTCCTTTTGATCTCTGCCTCCTGAATAGCTAGGATTACAGGTGTGAGCCACTGGCGCCCAGTGGCTGGGTTTCAATCTAAATGCTGTTTCATCAGAGAGGGCCTGTAGCACCTTCGGTGGGCTAGATCTCGGGAACTCTCAGATTGGAGAGAGAAGCAGAGGCTGTACTCCTCCTTTCTCCCCCAGTTAACAAGTAGCAGTTTGCAAAGCCTGCATCAGTCAGATGCCCTAATTTGAGTAATTATAGAAGCTGGATGTAAAGTTGGCAACAAATGAACATCCACAAGTAGCAAGGACCCTCGGCAGTGAATTCCCACAACTTAGGAGAAAAGGGCTCCAGACCAGAACAGACATTTAGGTTTAGCCTTGTCCAGGACAGGGTTGTTGCAAGTACTCACAGGTGTGGGCGTCATTCACCGCTCCAAGAACTGTAAGGTACCAGGGCTAGGAGGACCCTAACTGTACAAGATGATCAAGATTCTGGGCTCCAAGCAGAAAAGCCAAACAGGATTGTTTTGGCAAAAGCATTTAAAATGGATTTATATCAAACATTTGTCAAGAGTGAGGGGAATAAGCCTCCCACATCATATTGGTGAGAGTTAACTGATGCCAAAGTTTAGGAAGGTAACTTGGAAAAATCCCTCAGGACTTTAAATATGTGTATACTATGGGCTGCACTCCCAGAAGTTGTAAGGTATCCTGCAGAGGCATTAGAGGACAGGTTTAAAGACACATACACAAAAGGCATGGTAGTTTGTACCTATAATCCTAGTTACTAAGGAGGTAGAGATAAGAATGATTGAAGTTTGAAGCCAGACTGGGAAAAATGTTATGGAGACCCCATGTCAAATAATGAATCAGGTGTGTTAATATATGCCTGTGATCCTAGCTATGTGGGAAGATATAGGTAGGAGGATCAGGCCTGAAGCTGGCCCTCAGCAAAAAACACAAGACCTTACCTAAAAAATACCTAAAGTGGACTGGAGGTGTGGCTCAAGTGGTAGAGTGCCTGCTTTGTAAGTGAAGCCCTGAGTTCAAACCGCAGTCCCACCAAAAAAAAAAAAAAAAAATCTCAAAAAAATAAAGCAAAAAGGACTAGAGGTGTAGCTCAAGTGATAGAGCATCTCCTTAGCAAGCATAATGCCCTGAGTTCAAACCCCAGGAGTACAAAAAAAGACACACAAGGATATACTTTAAAGTATTGTTTCTAAAAATCTAAAAATAGAAATAAGCTATAGATCTACCAAGTACTGGTGGCTCAAGCCTTTAATCCTAGCTACTCAGGAGGCTGAGATCAGGAGGATTGAGGTTTGAAGCCAGCTCCAGGCAATTTATGAAGCCCTATCTCAAAAAAACCCATCACAAAAAGGGCTGGCAGTATGAGTCAAGTGGTAAGAGTGTTTGTGTAGCAAATATGAGGCTCTGAGTTCAAACCCCATGCATAGGACTGGAGGTATGGCTCAAGATAGAGTGCCTGCTTTGCAAGCATGAAGCCCTGAGTTCAAGCCCCAGTCCCATCAAAAAAAAAAAAAAAGGAATGCATAAATTTCTACCATTGAGAGGTCTGTTATTTTGAAAATGAGAACTGTATATGCTGTGTACATGTAATATAAATTTGTTTTTCAAAAAATTCCATGCCCATATATGTATATATATATTTATGAATATGCATATATGTTTAGGAATAAGCATGAAAAATCTGCAAATATACCCACCTATCTGTATAGTGGCTGTTGTGGTTTAGCTATGACACATCACACAGAAGGCTCATATGTTGAAGGCTTTGTCCCCAGATGGTGATCCAATCATTGAGAAGTAATTGGCTAATGAGCGCTCTGATCTAATCAATAGATTAATCACTGATGGACTCATAATTTGATGGCAATGTTGGGAGACAATGGAAACTTTCAGAAATGAGGCCTAGTTGGAGAGAGCAGACCACCAGGAGCATGTCCGTATGGTCTATTGTGCCCAGGCCCTTCTCTGTCTCACTCTGCTTCTGATTCCTGGGGGCCTTAAAGTGAGCAGCCTGTGCCACCCCTTCCCACTGCCATGATGTTCTGCCTGGCCTAGGGCCCAAAGCAGAGCTCCAATCAACCTTGGACTCAAGGCCTTGAAATCATGAGCCAAAATGAATTCTTTCTCCCATAAGTTATTTTCTGAGGTATTCTGTCACAGGACCAGTCTGACAGTCTGACACAGACTGTTTTGGGAAGTTAGGAAGTGAGACTGTTGCTGGAAGTGGGCTTCATGTTTTCTGTATACCTGTCTATAATTTTTAATTTAACAATTGTACTACTTTTATTAGTTAAGAATATTTCAAACAGGTAAAAATGATTTCTTAAGAATAATTTCCTCTGGGTGTGTTTCCTTACATCATCCTATTTAGTTATATGTTTCAGACTCATTAATTAAACATAGCACAATATACTCCAATGTTTAAGTTTGGCTTTTTTTCCCTTGGCAGTACTAGAGTTTGAACTCAGAGCCTTTCACTTGCTAGGCAGATTGCTCTTCCAAGTGAGCCACACCTCCAGCCCTTTGGGCTTTAGATTATTTTTCAGATAAGGGTCCCACTTTTTGTCTGGGTTGGTCTTGAACCAAGATCCTACTGATCTAGCCTTCTAAGTAGCTGTGATTACAGGTGTGAGCCACCACACCCAGCTAGTTTGACTTTTCTTGTATAAAACCTGAGCCAATCTGGACCACTTGTAATTAAATCCAAGTGATTGTGATTGGCTTTTGGGTTTCCTAAAATGTTATTAATTTTAATTTAGTACCAGGCCCTTGAAATTTCATTTATGTCTTTTCGCACCTGCTCTTTAAAATTGCCTTTTATTAGTCATGCACTTAGGGGGTAGGTGTGTGGCTCAAATGGTACAGCATCTTCCTAGCAAGCATGGGGCCCTGAATTCAAACCCCAGTACCACAAAAAAAAAACATGCAGTTAACCCAAACCCCAGACTTCTTTTTAATAAATTGCTGCAGAATCAAATCACCTGCCATTTGTACCCCATCCATTACTTTTGTAAATAGGTAAAAATAGGTGTTTACATTTACTTTTGTTAAATTTCATCTTGTAGATTTCAGTACAACATTCCAGCCTGTTAACAAAATTTTGATCTTCTTTTGCGTTGCACTCCATACTCCTGTAAGTTTTATATAATCTAAAAATTTAACCACTACAAAGATCATAAAATTATAGACAATAGACACCAAGAAGTTTTTAATATAGTGGTCTTTTTAGCTGAAAATAACTGAAAAAAGGGCTGGTGGAGTGGCTCAAGTGGTAACAATGCCTGCTTAGCAAGCCTGAGGCCCTGAGTTCAAACCCCAGTGCTGCCAAAAATAAAATAAAATAGGAGAACGAGGTGGTGGCTGTGGTGGTGGCTAACTGCGTGATTTTGACACAGGCAGGCCACAGACAACTTTCAAAAACTGTGCTCATTGGCCAGGTTGGACTGGAGGTAAGGCTCAAGAGGTAGAGCACCAGCTTTGCACGTGCGAAGCTGTGAGTTCAAACCCCAGCCCTACTAAAAAAAAAAAAAAAAAAAATCAAGCAACTGCACAAACTAGCTTTTGGTGCTGATAGCCCTCCCGTAATCATGGTTAACGTTCCTAAAACCCACCAGACTTTCTGTAAAAGTGCAGCAAGTACCAGCCTCACAAAGTGACACAGTACAAGAAGGGCACTTCTTGTGTAAGTCCAGAGAAAACAGCGTTATGACAGGAAGCAGAGTGGCTATGGTGGGCAGACTAAGCCCATTTTCCAGAAAAAAGCTAAAACTACAAAAAGAATAGTGCTGAGGCTTGAGCGTGTTGAGCCCAACTGCAGATCTAAGAGAATGCTGGCTACTGAGAGATGCAAGCGTTTTGAACTGGAAGGAGATGAGGACAAAGGGACAAGTGATCCAGTTCTAAGCTTCATTTTTTTGCTTTTTTTATGAAGAAAATAAAATCATGAGGTCAATTAAAAAAAGAAAAGAAAAGAAACCTTAAACTTAAACCAAAGGAAATTTGTCAGATGGAGACAGAGATGTCTCACTGACCTGAAGACAGGAGTGACACCTGAGAGAAGCAAGGCAGGAAACATGCTTTCTCCCTGCCTTATCTCTGCCTCTTTATGCTCTGTCTCTCCCCCAGCTAAAACTCTACCTCCGGGGCCTAGGCCCCTTCCTGACCACAATCCCGTGTGCAGTACCTCTCAACTCCACCCCCCATTTGCCCTGAGAACCACCCCAGATACTGAGAGTTCACACCTTCCCTCTGGCCACAGTTTCAGTTTCCAGAGGCAGTACTCTGAGTGGGTTAGGTCTCTACCCTGATCCAACCAAATGTGGCCAAGGAGGCAAGTTCAGACAGAACAGACATGGCTTCCCAGAGCCATCCAGCACAATTCACAGAAAGAGAAGTATGATATTGATAACCACCTAAGGAGTACCTGCCCCAAATTTGTCTACTTAGAAATATCAGTGGACATCAACTCTACATCTGACATATTGCAAATCAGGCCAACCTAAGTTCTAAGTAAAGGCAAGGCTTTAGAAGTAAAAAAAAGAGGGGCTAATTTAGTGGGTAAGTACCTTAGATTTTAAGTCAAAACTAGAGGTTGAATGCTAAATCTGCCACAAACTAGTTATTTTAACCTCAGGAAAGTTAGTTTCTCATCTCTAATGTGGCAAAAAGTATAGCTAGTGCCATTGGGTAGCTGTAAATATTAAATGACAAAATATATGTGTCTACCCAGCTCATAGCAAGACTTGATAAGGGCAAGTATTGTTAGTGTCATTGAATCACTGTTAGAGTTACCATGAAAAAGTAAATCTGTAATGGTGTCTTAGGAGGCGGTGGACTTAG
Source organism: Castor canadensis (assembly GCF_047511655.1). NCBI lineage: Eukaryota > Metazoa > Chordata > Mammalia > Rodentia > Castoridae > Castor > Castor canadensis. The sequence continues at coordinate 121,717,059 of NC_133388.1, read as the reverse complement.
CATGACATGTATATTTCAACCATAGCTTTATTTATTTGCATGTATGGGGGAGATATAGGAAACTATAGAGTACCTATAGGATGTATCAGACAGTCTATGACTTGATAATAGCATATATAAGATAATAAATGTAATAGGATAAGATAATAAAAATAATCTAATAATATAATAAAAACATGACCTTCCTGTAACTGGCTCCCTGAGTGTGGGAGCTGCCTGGTACACACCTCGACATACCTGTGGGGTTGTACAAAGAGATGCTACACATATGACTCCAGAAATGTCAGCCTTGTCATGTAGTGGCAAGAGGCGAAAATGCTCCGGAAAAAACTGTCCTTTATTTAAAATAGAAACTTCGAAGGAAGCCAAGTTCGCATTGACAACTGAATGTCCAATTCTCTTATCAGGGGACAAAAAGCCCCTTCATTTATGGAATGAGAAGGAGAATTACTGGTATCAAAATTCCCTTTTCCTTTTTGGTGAATTTCTCCAGCCAAGCTTGGCGCTAACCGAGTAGGCGATTTCACTTCACAAAAGACTTCCAAATTCACTGCGGCAGACACGCAAAATAAAAATGTTAAGTACATCCTAGCTGGGTGGGGGGGGTGCGACGGAAGCCTCCACGCTCAATCGAAGGTTTGCAATAATAGGATTCATAAAAAGAAGAAAAAAGACAGATGGGATTAGGAAATGTTGCAGTGAAGACTGGAGCGAGATGAGCTCACAGCACAGCCTGTCTTTTGTGGACCTACACAATGATCCTCCAGCCAGACTGGATTAGGAACCCTCGCCACTAGTGGTCCAGACAGACGCTGCGTCCCCAGCCCTTAGGGGGAGAGGAGGCTGCAAGGATGCATCAGATCTACAGCTGCAGTGAGGAGAACATAGAAGTTTTTACCACCGTGATTCCTTCCAAGGGTGAGTCCACTTGCCCTTGACTGTCTCTTAGCATGGCACCTTCAGTGGGAGCATGAGGACAATGACATGCTGTTACCTCTGTGTGTCGTTCCCCGCCCCCGCCCCCCAAGGTCTGATGGCTTCTCTCTGTTCTGTTCATGGTATTTGGTAATTTTTTTTTCTAGAAAGGAAGCTCAAGAATGACATTAATCACTGAGAGCAATCTATCAAGGGAAACAGGACAGTTAAATGCTTTGAGTTTCACTCCATTCAATGCCGGCCAGCCTACGGGATGAGTGAAAGTGACAGTGAGTCCTGGTTAAGGAAATAGATGCAAAGGGAATCCCCAGGGTGGCTAGGTAGAGCAAGTGCATTCTGAAAGTAGAACCAGCTGGCTCAAAAGTAAGCTTGCTAACCATGCCATGAAAGGTGATCTGATGTCCAATGAAGCAGCCAAATAGTGCTCTCACCCCTGGCCGACCTCTCCATGGAACCCCAGGATCACCTGCCAAACCTCACCTGGACCTAGCACTGCCAAAAAATGTCCACCTTATAAGCCATGTGGTCCCCAGTGATACAGGGAAAGGGCTTTGTGTGAAGGCCCATTGATTTGGGGTCAGGTTGCTGACCCTTTCTACTGTCCCCTGTTCAGCTCTGCAGCCCCTTGTCACGTGGGGGAACCCGGGCTCAGGCCTGGCCCCTGGTCTCATTGTAAGAATTGAATGAAGTGGGCTGGATGTTTGCTGGTGCTGTGACTCCACAGTCAAACAATTCCTTTCTTCCTTCTGTGTCAGCCACTGACAGGGCCATTGCTGGGGGGGTTGGGGGGAAAGGGTGACAGTCAGCCTGGCCACAAAGACAGCCAGCAGAACATAAATTAAGCTTTAGGCATTTAGACATCTACTGCCAGAGAGAGAGAAGAACTGGGAGCCTGCCCACGTGTAGGAGTTGAAATTCTCTCTGGAGGTTCTGAAAGTCAAAGTCTCTGAGCCAGCATTTTCATAGTTAAGTAGACAGCCCAGGGAAGGAGCTCACAAGTGATGCTCACAGTGGCAAGAGGACAAAACTGGGAATAATCTATATGTCCATGAAGACAGGGATGGAGAAAATGTGTACTATGAAATACACCACAATGAATGGGCACAGATGGATCTTTTTACTGTATTTATAAGTATTTTATTATTATTACAGTATTGGCAAAAAGCCCAACATTAAATAAGTGTTCTACCACTGAGCTATGCTCCCAGACATATAGATGGATGTGGAAAAAAATAAGCAAGCTGAAAAATTATATGTGTATGATAGCATTTCTGTAAATTTTGAAATATAAAGTAATATATTTATGGATAAATATCTGGAACAAAATATAAAAACATGGACCAGAGTGATACAGATAAAATTAGTGAGCTAAGTGGGTCTCTGGAGGGAGGGAAGTAAAATTAGAGCAAAGCAAAAAGGGCCCTAAACTTTGCTTCTGATCTTTCATTTCTTTTGTATAAGGAGAAAACAAATGGGTAGCAAAAATAAAAATGTCTATTTTTTGTAATCCAAAAAAATCACACCTGTAAGCCTAGCTACTCAGGAAGCAGAGATCTGGAGGATTGAAGCCAGCCCTAGGCAAATAGTTTGCAAGACCCTATCTTAAAAAAAAAAACCATTACAAGAAGGGCTGGTAGAGTGGCTCGATCAATAGGAGTGTCAACTTAGCAAGCATGAGGCCCTGAGTTCAAACCCCAGTGCTACCAAAACATATATTTAAAGAGAAAGTCAAACACAAAGTGGCTAAGAAGCTGCTGACATTTCCATGCTGTGTAACCTTGGAAAAGCTACTTAACTTCTCTGGGCCTGAGTTTTCACTCCTATAAGAGGTAAACTGAATTGACCTCCCAGTATTATTATAAAGAATAAGTGAGTTAATGGTTAAAGCATATAGAACAGTAGCTAGCATATAGTAAGCACCATTAAATACATCACTTAATGTGATTTCTATTCTAGTCTGCATAAGAATGAGTTTTTCCTATGTTCTTTTCCTGCCATTTTCACTCCTGGCTTCTTCCTGGTATTAGACCAATGTGTTGGCATTTATGGGCCTGTGTCTGCTCAGGAAATCGCTCTCTAGAAAAGCAGTATTTGCAGATTTGCGTTAGGTCATAAGTGGACAGAGCCCCAACCCTTCCCTCTTCTTGCTTTGCCTACCTCTAGCAGAGGCTGACTGTGCAGCAAGCCTGGACTCACAGGTCTCCTGTCACTGCTGATGAAAGAGATGAGTGGCCCTTTCTCATGTCCCAAACGCCCTAACTGCAGAAGTGCAAGTTGGCTTGACTTTATCTAACAAGGGCCAAATCCTCCTGGAAGGGCCCTTTCCCAAGGCCACAGGTGAGCCACGGTCATCAGGGTACAGTAGCCAAACCTTCCTAAGAACCTCAGCAGCATGGGCCATGCAGCCTACTTAGGGGTGTGGACTTAAGCTGGGAGTGGTGATGCACACCTATAATCCCAACACTCGGAGGCTGAAGCAAGAGGATCATGACTTCAAGGTCACTCTGTCTCAAACAAAACAAAAGGGGGGGTGGGCTTTGTTCCGTCATTAACTGAGTGTCCCTGAACCCCTCAGGATGTCTGTTCATGCAGTGTGGTTGTTGGAGAATCCAAACGTATCTGAGTTGCTGTAAAAGCGAAAGGGCTGAGACAAATAAGCAGTGACCCAGTGAGGTCAATGTGACCTATTAAGACAATCTATCAGTTATTATGTCCCTCTTTCCAGTGCACACATATGTTGTGCTCAGCTTAATAGCTACATTTTTTAGCTGAGCCATCTTAAATGCCTCACAAAACTTGGCAATAGCAAATAGTATGGTATTGGTGTTTCTTAAGTATTTTGAAGACACAGGACATAAATCAAGCCTGCAACCAAGAACATGTGTGTATTGTTACTTTCTAGAGAAGAGATCTTTGTAGACACAGTTTACAGTAAATACAAAAGATAAAAGCTGTGGTTTTACCAGGAAGTTGTACCAGAAGTTATTTCTGAGGTGCACCAGAATTAGTTTGATTCTGAGGTGAACAGTACTGCAGCATTGAAAACAATTTTTGGGGGGATAGGCCACAGTGAGGAGGGAGGAGGAGAGGAATTGGGGAACAACAAGAGACAATGAGGAAAGTTCCAGAAAGCACAAGTGATGCTGCCTTCCTCCCATCTTCAGCCCTCACCCTGAAGGAAAAGCCCTGGGAACGACTGTGCCAGGCTCTGGGCAAGGGCTCTTACCAAGGTTAGTGTATTCAGTCCCTGATGCAGCCCTCTGAGGCCAGTGCCATTCATTCCTGCCTGACACCAGGAGAGTGAAGCTCTGACAGGTGAACAATTTGCCCACCACATAATGGCAAGGGTCAAGTTCAGATTCACACCTAACTGGAGGAGTCAGAAGCTCTGGCTTACTAACCAGCACCTGGCGCTCCAGGCTTTCCAGCTCTACAGAAGTAAGCAGGGCAGCACTCATCTGTCACTCATCTGCCACCTGATAAGATGTCATCCCAGTTCTAAGCAGAATAGGGATGTATGGGATTTCAGCTGCACTAGATCATCCTAGTAGGAAGGTGGAAAATGAGTGTCTGATGGTTTTCTTTTGAAATAAAATCCACACCTTTTCTCAACAAAGTATGGGAAGCTCTTCCTTCCTTTCTTCCTTCCTTCCTTCCTTTCTTTTCTTTCTTTCTTCCTCCCTCCCTCCCTCCCTTTCTTCTTTCTTTCTTTCTCTCTCTCTCTCTCTCTCTCTCTCTCTCTCTTTCACAGCACTGGGGTTTGAAACCAGGGTCTTGCTTGGGGGTGAACTATACCCCAACCTGGGACTGGTCTCAGACCATTATCCTCCTACCTTATTCCCTTGTAGCTGGAATTACAGGCATGTACCACCATGACTGACCTGGCTAACTGATTTTTTTAAACTGTTTTTTTTTAATTGTGGTAAAATGCACATAACAGAATTCACTAGTTAAGCATTTTAAGGTGTCCAGTCCAGTCCAGTGGTGTTATGTACATTCAAAGTGTTATACAATCATCACCGCCATCCATCTGTAAAACTTTTTCATTATCCTAAACTAAAATTCTGTACTCATTAAGCAATAACTCTTCATTCCTCCCTTCCCCCAGCCCCTGGTAATTAGCATTCTATTTTCCATCTGTATGAATTTGACTGCTCTAGGTATTATGTAAGTGGAATCACATAATATTTGTCCCTTTTTGTCCCACTTATTTCACCTACTACATTTTCAAGGTTCATCCATGTGTGACATATATTAAGATTTCTCATTTCTTTTCAAGACTGAGTAATATTCCTTTGTATGCATATAACACATTCATTTATCCATTCATCTGTTGCTAAGCATTGGATCGCTTCCAGCTTTTAACTATTGTGAATAATGCTGCTATAAACTTTGGTACTCAAGTCAAACAGTATCCTAAATTGTAATGGAACCCTGCCTTTTCTTCCCATTCCCTCCTCTATGTCAGGTCCAAGCCTTCTCAGTGTCTTCATTGTAGCTATGTAAGCCTCCCGGGCCTTCTGTAAACCATTTCTTTCTCTCTTTTTGCAGTGTCCAGTCCAGCCAGGAGAAGAGTCAAAAGTTCTCAACACCTCTTGACAAAGAATGTAAGGACATTTAATTTGGATCTTCTTTGTCTGACTTTCATTACAAAACCAACACCAGCTTCTTCATTCTCTCTCCTGCTCTCTATGTCCCATGTGGCTGTTGCCGAATCCTTGGTCCTCCACTTAACTGAAATAATGGACAAATATCAACCAAACATCAAACAAACTCAAAGCAAACACCCCTACCCTGCCATTTTCCCCAGGGACAGAGTAAAGCTCACTTCGAGCGCACATTTTTTCGTGTTGAAACAGAGTCCGTGATACAGCTGCAGCATCCTTGAGCTAGGTGTCCTCTTATTGTTCAGGTTTGTGATGTTCGATTCTCACTGTCATAAATAGCACAGCAAGCAACCTACTGGTACAAAATACTTGGCGCATTGCCTCAAACCAGAACTAACAGGTAAAAGAATAAAATATTCCATCCATCCACCCAGCCCTCAAATGTTTGCATTCCTACTGTGTGAGAAACACTGTGCTAGATGTGAGAATGTAAGAGTGGTTTGGAAAAACTGCTTTCTGCTTACACTTTTGTCACACACTGCCAAGGATTCTGAACAATTTGGGGACTTCTAGCAATGCTTTTCCATTTACCCGTAACCAACGATAAACATGGGCTTTATGTTTTGCTACTTTAATGTGGATATGCAGTATCTTTAGTGTGTACTAATGCTATACATCTCTCATTTTACATACATATTTATATGTGTAAAAAACTCAATATAGCTTTGCACTTCATTCGAAAGACTGTTAATTGTTTCCTCTTGGTTATCCTGGAGTTCCTGTTTCAGTCACAATTTTTTATAGAATACCACTTTGGGTTTTTAAGTATCTCAATTTTTAAAAGCCTATTCTCTAATATTTGTAGGTGTCTTGGGAATGAGATAGGCTTTCATTTGTTGCTTCTGCATACATTTGTTCTGCTTTTAATTCCAAAAGCAATATGCTCCCATTGCAAAATTTCAAACATTACAAACACACACACACACACACACACACACACACACACACACCCCACACAAAATCCTGAGAAGCTGTATAACAAAGTGGTAGATATGGAGACTTCAAGGTCAAACTATCTGGGTGTAAATCCAAGTTCTACCAATTTCTCATTGTGCAACCTTGAACAAAATGGATATAATAAGAGCACGTGCCTCGAGAACCATAGGAAGAAACAAATGATTTTATACGCAGAAAATGCTTCTTAATCCAGAGACTGACACAATTTTGAGTATTCAATGAACATTGGTGTTTTTAAGTGAAATTTTCCCATATACTAAACTATAATTATGCTTTGTTGTTTGATAAGATACTGTTCTGCAAATTGCTTTTTCTACTTAACAATAGATTGTGAACATCTTTCCTTGCCAATTAATATATATAGATCTATCCATTCTTACTACTGCATAGTATTCTAATGTATGAAATGCTATTATTTATTTACCCAAATCAAATCTGGAGTTTTAAGATTCATTATCCAAATCATCAATAAATGGTATTTTCCTTTTTTTTTCTATTAAGACAATGCCCCAAGAGATACTCTTGAAAATATTTTTGTATTCTTATACAAATGTTTTTGAGGATAAATTCATAGATATGAAAGTTCCAGGGCAGAGGATATGAACATGGAAAACATTGTAGCCATTCCCAAGACAGATAGGTATCTTGGTCCACTGCTTCCTTTTACAGATGGAGAAAGTGAATGTCAACAAAGACATAACCATCTCTGGTTCCATTTCCTCAACCAATTTGCTCTTGGCCACCTTAAATGCCTTCTTGTGTTCTCTAACTTGGTGCTTTGAAGGCAATTGTGACTGGTCATCTTGCCTGGGACGATCCATCTTATTTTGCTACTGTACCAATATTTACAACTTCCTTTGGCCCTAAGTTCTTATTTGCTTCTCTTCTCACTCCTCCGGCTACCATGTGGATACATGTCTTTCCTTTGCAAACACCCCTTTCCTCTTGGAGCCATCTTTAGTGTCAGGGTTTCCTTCCTCTCTGTCTGCTCTTGAGTTGCCTTTTCTTCCAAACCCACAGACTTGGCTGAACAGTCTCGCCTGTCTTTGTTTCTTTTTTGTTCTTAAGCTATTTGATTGACATTCTGATGTCAATCTATGCCCACTGGTGTCATAAGAGTAGCTCAAGAGAATAGGGAGTTTTTAAGCCTTTCAGCATAATGGAGCCACTGCCACTATGAGTCACTGCCCCTTTACAGCCACCAAAATGAATGGTCATCATCAGGAGAAATGAGAAATGAGATGGCAAATGTCACACTGTCCCCAGATTTCAAGCTTGTGGGGGAGGGTTGCATAAAGTGATCTGTGTTTTTTAAATACATTGAGAAAACAATTGCACTTAAAAATTCTGATCTGGATGTAGGTGCTTTTGTAGGCTTTACAAAGACCATTCACGTAGGAGGCATGAAACCATGGTTCATGTTGGCTCTCTCAGTGACCTTGAATAAGACACAGGGCCCCTCCCGGCCTGATTCTCCATGTGTAAAATTAGAGAGTTGGGCTAGAACATTTTTGTGGATCTCTTAACCCCAAATCATGATGGTTCATCACTATTAGGTCTTGGTTTGTCTTTCTCACTCCCTACCAGCCCTCCAGGATGGCAAACAAACAAGATGTCAGAGGAGGGAGTTCTGGGGCTTGTATGTTAGCCCACATCTCTCTCCTCCTCTCTCTCACCTAAGACCAGCAGGGGAGAATCAATTTATTGAGTAAAGTTTGTGACTCTAGTATGTTCCTCTATTTCGGTAGTCAGTTTGCCTAGGAATGGAAAATTCCAACACTAAATCTTTGTCTCTTTCCTTTCCTGATACCCCAGCTCTTTAATCTTACCTCAAAAGGCAAAGTGCTAAAAAGCTTTGGGACCACCTTGTTCTAAGACCAGCAGCAGCAAGCCTAGACTGTGTCCCATAGGCCAAAAAATAAACCAGGCTATCAAGAACCTACTATTGGCATCCTTTAGGTGCATACCCTAAACAGCTGGTCTCATCTCCACCTCTGGGGAAACCTCCATCTATCTGGCTTCTGCGCTGAGCAGCTAATGCCTCTCCACACTCCATCCCAAGTCTCCCACCCCACAGTGCAGAGAAGGATTGGAGAGGTGGCTTATCTGCCTCCCTTTCAGAGGAAGAAATTCTGGAAGATGATGGTGTTTTCTCAGGCTTTCATGTCCTGCCTTACTTCATTCTACAATTGTGTGTGAAATCACCCCGCCAATCCTCACTCTTTTGGAGGTAGCTCAGTGCATGGTCAGACATCAGGAATAGCTACAATGAAAGGCTGACCACGCAGAGCCCAGCGAGGCTCAGGTCCCCTCACTCAATCCTGGATATTCACAGTCCCAGGGGTCCCTAATGCCACACAGTGATGTGTCCAGTGGGATGGGACTAAGAACTACCATTAATTTGGGAAATTCCAGAATGTTGGGTGACATGGCACAGAACAGTGCTACAAGGAAGGAAGGAGAGAAGACACAAGCGGCTTGTGTAGGGAGTGCAGACCACCTTCCACCTGTACTTCAGAGAAAGAGAGAGAAAGAGAGAGAACTGGTCTTGAGTGCACAGGTTTTGTCCTCAGCCTGAATCTAAGGCTTGCAGGAAAACCAACAAAATCACCACCCTCTGCAGTGCCAGGGGTGGGGAGGGCATGGGATTTTTCAATGCCAGTGATGAGTCCTAAATGATCCAGAATTATCCTCAGTTTTTCCCCAAAGACATGGAATGGATGAGTCTGGGTCCTAAAATGGACCTGAGAAGAGTGAATTTCCTAACCTATTTAGGACCTCATTTGAGATGCATTAAATTTTTAAGCAAAGGACTATTTGTGGTAAACTGAACCAACCTTCAGTTTCAGTTTCTCTTATTTTCCTCTGTGAGAAACACAAAAACTTGGCCTTGAAAAGACTTAATACCACTCTCAAATGCTGTAGATAAATATATGTCATGAAAATAAAGAGCAAGATGTGCTCCTGGAATCTCTGCTAATGGTAGACATTTCCTATGTCTCAGTACAGCAGGGCAGCACAAGCAACCCTTTTCCACAAAACTCTGAAGTGTCAGAACTGGGGTCTGAAATCAGGTCAGCCCAACCCCAAATGAAGTTATCTTCTCCATTGATAATCTGATATGAAGGAAATGTTGCTTTAATTTGAATTTAATTAGTGTTGTTTAGCATATTGTCATTTTCTTGACTATTTGTATTTCTGCTGTCAATTGCCACATTATATTTTGCCCCATTTTTCTATTTTTTCAACTTTATTGATTTATAAGTTTTATGAACATAAGGATAAGATGCTACTATATGTAGCAAGTGCTATATCGAGTTACATTCTATATTAGTGCTTGTGGTTTAACACGCAGCTTTGATCTGGCTAGTGTTCATTTCTAGAAATGAACATAGATCCATCTTTCTGGATGACTTGATGCTTATCCCAAGAACATTTAGTAAAGTCTCAATTTTTTTCCCCTGAGTTGAAATATCACCCTGCTATCATGTTTTTTTTTTAAATAAAATATTTTTGCCTCAGCACTCCCCAAAGGCAACACAATTGTTGGTGGACAATTGTTGGCTAGACACTCATAGAGTATCCAGGATGGGGCAGAGAACAGCCCTGGCAGGGCAGCTGTGCAAGGAAGGAGCAAGCGAGTGGGTGAACGCCGATCTCAGTGAAGCTGCAGTGTGGGAGGCCCTGGAAGTTCTAGTGAATGAGCTTCACGGAGTGAGGACATTCAGATTCAACGACCCCAGTGCTTTGGATAAGGATAAAATATGTAGGCTCTGATCCCCAACAGCTAAGAGTCTCTTTGTGACTCCCCATAGTAAGATAAAATGGTTGCAATTATTTGTCTCAAGTTTTTATATTTAAATTTTTTCAATGATTTTTAACCACAGCCATCCCTCAGGACCCTCAGGTTCTAGGAAACTCACAGATACCAAAATTCATTCATATGCTCAAATCCCTTATATAAAGGGCATAGACAGCATTTGCATATAGGTTTATACGCATCCTCCCATATACATTTTTTTTATGGTAATGGGGTTTGAACTCAGGGCCTTGCTCTTGCTAGGCAAGTGCTCTACCACTTGAACCACACCTCTAACGTCCCCCATACTTTAAATCATTTCTAGATTACTTATAATACCTAGAACCATGAAATGCTATGTGAACACCATAAAACCCTGATTTCAAGACCATACTCGCTTTTTTTCCATTTTTATTAGCATATATTCATTGTAAAGGAGAATTCGTTGTGACAATTTTAAATAGCCTTACAATTTACATTGGTTAGATTGCCCTCTCCATCTCCACCCCCCACTCTCCACCCCTCCCTGTCCCACTTAAGGCAATTGCCAGAGGTTTAATTGTTCTATTTCCTATCTGTGTGAGGCCCATCAACCATATTCCCTCACCTTCATCTCCTCCTTTCACTCACCCCCTCCCAAAAGTACCCCCCTCAAACTGTACCTATTTTATAGTGCTATCTTTCTTAATTTCAAACTCACTGTGCAAAGGGGGTTCTCAATCTCGATGTATTCCAGCTGTGAATATACTTTACTTTGCCAGTTCAACCCCCTCTGTTACTCTCCCTTACTTCTTCCCTCCCGTCCCCCCATTATTCAGCAGCTTTCAGGACCGCACTTCTTTCTAACAGCCTCTTACTGAAACGAGTCAGCATTGAGGCAGCTGATCTGCTCGGATTTGGGGCCTGGTCACAGGCTCCTGACTGGTGGGACTGCTGTTGAGGAGCCCCTGCCCCCTGCCCCAGGGCCAGTTTTCTGTCTGTTGTCTTTCTGTTCCTAACTTTCACGGGACTAAGAAAGTCTACAGAAACCCCCTTGCCAACCCAAGGCCCATCCGCGAAGCTCCAGGGCTGGGGCCATGGGTCTTGAGTTCCAAGGAGAGGTTTAGCTGACTGTCCTTCCTTCCTTCCCCTGGCAGGTGGTGATCGAGTCTGACCTGTACACACCCCGTCCCCTGGAGCTGCTGCCACACCGCAGTGACCGCTGGGACACAGGTGACAGCTGCAGGTTCAACCGGCTCCAAAACGCAAGGCCACCTGGGACCCATCCTACCAAACCCCCAGCCAGACCTGGTAAGTGAGTCCTGGCCCCAGGTCCTCCTAACATTCCTGAGTGCAGGGACCCACTAGGAGCAGCAGCGACAGGAGCTACTCCCACCTTGTTTTTCTGCAGAGGACCTTGTGGTCGGTCCTCCCTGGTGTCCCCAGTCACACCAGGTGAGTGAGCACCTGCATTTTTCCCAAATCAACGCTGCTTCCACTATGAAAGCACCGCTTTGGGGCCTCACCTACAGAAGGCCAACCAACACCTTCCACCTATGAAACATTGGCTCCTTCCTGTGCGTGATGATTGACAATGCATGGTGTGCCATCTTGCTCCACAGAAGCTGTTTCAGATGTAAATCAGTGTTGCTTTGGGGGAGAGAAAATCATGACCCATGAAGTAAAGGAAGTTGTGTGTGTGTGTGTGTGTGTGTGTGTGTGTGTGAGAGAGAGAGAGAGAGAGAGAGAGAGAGAGAGAGAGAGAGAGAGAGAGATGATGATGATGATGATGATGATGATGATGATGATGATATGATATTTAGGTTATGGCCACAACCTAAACTTACTCATCTTTTAAGTCCAAAAATACATGATGGGAAGTCCAGAGCCCCTTCTTAAGCTTTTGGGCATTAACAATTTTGTATTTTGTAAGAACTGAAATAAGACTTCAGTGAGTATGTACCTTCACTCATCTTTCCCCAATCCCCCTTCTTTTTGCTTTTTGTACTGTTTTTTGTTTGTTTGCTTTTATTTCCCTTTTTTTGGGTGCCAGACCAGACCTCTAAGGTCTCTTTGGTCACTAAGAACCTGACCCATTGGCTCTTACGATCCAATGTATAAGAACACATATAATCAAACTATATTTTCTAGTCAAGTGATTACATATACAGTATGTATGTAGAATGAAAGCATTAGGAAAACCACAATCTGCCTTGCAAATTAAGAGGAGATTTTTCTCTGTGTCTATGTATAGGTGAGTGGGTGGGTGCATGCATGTCTGTGGAAAAAGAGGCAGAATATTTCTCTTTGCTGCAAAATAATAAAGTGAACTTAAGAGTCATGCTTCTTAAATTCTAGTGTGCAAGAGAATACCCAGGAGCTTTGTTTTTATACAGATTCTAATTTGAGAGGATTAGGTGGGTCCAAGATTTTATTGTTTCTAACAAACTCCCAGATAGTGCTACTCCTGCTCGTAGGAGATCGAGTAGTAGGGATTTAGAGATCACCTAATGATCTCCAAAGTGTTCTCAAAATAGGATCCAGGGAAGAGCAGCAGCAGCTGGAAATGTATCAGAAATGTAAATTTTATTGAAACCCAGGGTTAGGATGCATCAATCTGTTTTTTTAAAAGCATTGCTCTTGCAGATGATTCTCATGAGTCCTGGTGGTAAAGGGCTTCTGACCTACTGCAGTCATCCCTCTGCCAATTTACAGAAGAGGAAACTGAAGCAGTAGAGACAGCTTGACCTACAAAAGGTCAGACTGCTTGTTAGCCACAGAACCAAGATGAAATCTCAGATTCCAGAGCCAGTGCCTCTTCCCCCAGATAGTAATCTGTCTAATTTTAGGGGTCACTTTCATACTTTTTTTTTTTTTTGCTGTACTGGGGTTTTGAACTCAGGGCCTACACTTTGAGCTACTCTACCAGCTCCCGCCCCCCCTTTTTGTGATGGGTTTTTTCAATATAGGGTCTCATGAACTATTTTGCCTACTCTGGCTTTGAACCACAATCCTCCCGATCTCTGCATGAAGAGGATTATAGGCATGAGCCACCAGTGCCCACTTTTTTCTTTTTTTTTTTGGGAGAGAGCCTCATTATGTAGTTCAGTCTAGCCTCAAACGGATGATTTTCCTGCCTCAGTCTCCTGAGGGCTGGGATTACAGGCACGAGCCACCACTTCTGGCTACTTTCATACCTTTCTAAGTAGTTTGTGGCATCTTGGACTACCCAAGTCAGTTTTTTATTATAAAAGACAAGAGCAGTAAGTTATGAAATAGGAAGAATCTGTCCAACACGTGACAGTCAACTCATGTAGGGATGTGCTAGTCAGGTTTAAAAAAAAATAGATTGAGCTAGGCATTCATTCAATTCCTCAGTGTCTCCAATCTGATAGATTCCAGAATGAGTAGGAGGAAGCATTTCTGAGCCAAAGCCAGACCCTGGTGCTCTCTGAGGCAAGGCTAGGCACCAGCCCATGGGTATCAAATACTTCCTCCTCTAAGAAAACTGTCTGTCCCTGGGGATCTCAGATCTGGGGCCTTGCTTTTTTTTTTTTTTTTATCTGACCTGTAGGAGAAGATCCTGGGTGTTGCAGCTTCTTGTGTGACAGGGAGATGCTCTAAAGAATCTGGGGGAATCTCTGGGACTCTGAAAACAGAGACCCAATGAGAAAGTCTCACCTTGAGGCCTCAGGTGCCTGGAAAAGGGACAGTCCCCACCCTCTGAGCCTGGAGAAATCGACTCTTTACAGAACTTCTGCATTGAGATGACCTTGGGCGCCTCAGAACTAGCTTGCTCAAGCAAGTTGAAAGGTCCTTTCTTAGCTGGGGCCACTAACAATTATTCCAGCAGGTCTTGGATGTCTTTTCTAACACCTCCATTTCCCCACCACACATGAAACACTGATGAGGTCAACTCCCGGGTATTTCTTATCTCGCTCTCTGGACCCAGGCTCAGGCTCCCTCATCTCAAATGTGTGAAGAACGTTATCAGCTAAGGTCCTCAGCCTCCAGTGTCTCTCCTCTACAAGGCTACCAGTGGGGTCCTCTATAGCAGAAACAAACTGCCTGTCATTGTTTGCTTTAAACACTGTATCCCCTCCCTCCCACCTGCCTCCCAGGCCATGCTGATCTGTCCAGGGCTACCTCCCATGACACTCCTGTCCCCACTATCCTATCAGGTAGAGCGACCCAGAGCTGCAGTGCAATTCTGTGACAGCTCCATTATATTCTTCCCTGGACCCTCACTGACACTGTTCTTTCTGTAGTTTGCCCTCCCTGAGTCTCTCCACCTAGAAAATCCCAGCACCTCCCAGGGTGGGCCAGGGTGTCCCTTGATCAAGTTTCCTCAGGGCCTGCAAGAGCACCAGAGGGGTCCATTTACTACTCTCTAGCTCACCCTTACCTTGCTTCATCATTGTTATATGTCACTAAAACCTCAGCTTCCTCAGTTAGAACATGCAGACTATTATGATATTCCTTTCAACACAAGATCAAACCACTATCATCTCTTAGATCAATTAAATTTAGAAGTGTTCATTTGAGCAAGTAAAATAAGACAAAAATGAAGCTGGGTGCCAGTGGCTCATGCCTGTCATCCTAGCTACTTGGGAGGCTGAGTTCAGGAAGATGTTCTGGAGATGTGGTTCAAGAAGTAGAGCACCTGCTTTGAAAGTGCAAAGCCCTGAGTTCAAACCCCAGTCCCACCAAAAAAACAAAAAACAAAAAGATTAATTAATTAGAAAGCTTCCACAACATGAACAGGTTCTGTGAACTCCAACCAACCTGACCAGACAGCATTTATAGGAAAACATAAGTGAGACACAGAAAACTACTTAATGGGTGATAACCTAGTTAATCAACCAGTCAACTAATTACCCCTTAATTAGTTAGTTGTTTGCAGTCTAATCAGTTAAGTAGCTCCAGGGTCTCATAAAACCTGTCAAGCTCAGTTAATGAGCTTAAACTCTCTATTGACTTAGCCTGTTGGGTCCAAAGCAGGTGCCAGACCAAATCCATGGCCTCCTACAAAATTTTACTCAACAATAGTCTTATAATTTTCATTTCATTTGCATTGAAATGTTTTCCTCAGTGTGGTATTTCCCTATACGCTGAAGTACAATGAGGCAGGGCTGGTCCTGGAACATCTGCCCCAGGAGAGACCTGGATTCAGTGTGGCTACCACAGCTCAACACGTGGACCCCTAGAAGTTGCAGGCTTTAGGTAGAAATTACTCTGAAATTGGTTGGGGCATCTGGAATAAAGGCATTAAAAAGAAGGTCTTGTAGGACCGGGTGTGGTGGCTTCAGTGTAATCTTAGCTAGTCAGAAGGCACAGATCTGGAGCATCACCATTTGAAGCCAGCTGGGCAGAAAGTTTCAGAGACCCCAACTCAAACAATGGCAGAGCAATGGCATGCATCTATCACCCCAGCTACATGAGATGCACAAATAGGAAGATTGAAGTCCAGGCCAGCCCAGGCATAAAGTGAGACCCTATCTCAAATCCAAAAAGTGAAGTGACTCAAGTGGTAGAGCATCTGCCTAGCAACCCTGAGGCCCTTGGCTCAGTCCCCAGTATAAATAAATGGAAGAAAAGGAGGGAGAGAGGGAGGGCGGGTCTCCATACACACCTTTCTTGTAGCAATACCTCAAGATTCTGATCCCATAAACTCCAATCCTTCCAATTTTATGGGCCATACTTCCCAGTGAAGACTCCACCTCCCTACTCATTTCTAGCTATCCAGGAGCAGGGTGCTGCATAACTGATAACAGCTGTAAAGGCTTAACTCCTGATAACCTTTTTAACCTCTGTTACCTGAGGCCTTAGGAGCTGAGCACATGTTCTCTGAGCACCTACTGCATGAAGACACAGTGCTCAACCTCCACGTGCTGCTCGTTTAATTGACTTTATTCACCTTACATTGACAAACTAATCCTCTGTAGGCCTTAGTTCCAGCCCCCCAACAAGAGTTCAGACGTTCCAGTGGCGGTTACCACTGCCTGATCCTACTGCTTGGCTTTGAAAAATTCATTCTGTTACTGACTTGACTAACAAGATAATTGATGCAGAACCAGAGGGAGGCAGAACTCGGAGTACCACTGAGTAATATCTCCTCTGTTCAACTTTGCAGTGGGAATTTGTGAACCCAAAGCATCGAATCTGTGTGGGAATCGAGCATATGGAAAATCCTTGGTAAGTCAAGCCTGCGTAGTTGTATCTGTTCTGCTTTAAACCTCTCACCATGTCTTTTTCTCCAGTATCATAGAGACTAGATGCTCTTTGCCTCAGGCCTAAGGATTACTAGCAAAGCATAACTGTGGTTCCCTGCTCCTGAAAGCTATCCTTTGACCCTGCTTTGTGTTCTTGTGGCATCAGTGGTTTCTCCTCTCTCCCAGAAGAAATTCATTCCAGTGACAAACAGAAGCTGTGATGCAGCAGACATTGTATACATGGGGGAAAGAATTGGATTCTATCATAGGCCCTGACAGCTGGGAATGCCCAGGTGTGGCTCTAGTGTAGAGATGTAGGCTTTCAAGCACCGTGAAAACACAAAATACTAGTCTTAGTCAGCCTGAGCTACCAAAATAAAATACCAAACATTGGGGGACTGAAACAGTTCTGCAAGCTGGGAAGTCCAAGATCAGTGTGTCAGTGGATTCAGTGTTGGTGAGGTCTCTCTTCTGCCTTACAGATGGCTCCCTTCTTGATGTGGGTTGTTTGTGTATGAACATAGAGAGTTCTGAACTTTTGACTCTTATAAGGCACTAATCGTGTTCTACCCTCATGACTTCACCTAAACCTAATTACCTCCCAGAGGCCCCACCTCCCCAAACCATCACATTGGAGGTTGGGGCTTCAATGTATAAGTTTGAGGAAACACAAATATTCAGTCTATAACAACCAGTCATAGACTGCTACAGGTCAGGTTCTCAGGAAGCAGACTCTGGGATTTAGGGATTGAAATGCAAGATGCATTATTAGGGAGAAGCAGCAGTGACAGGAGTGGAGGAGCAGGCCTGGGGAGCAGGAGCAGCTGACTCATGATCTGATCCCAAATCCTACTGGTGGGGGCTCTGGGGCAAGTGTTGCCCATCCAGTTTGGTCTAAGTTGGGCCAAAATGACTGAGCATGTATGTTCCCTCCTCACTCCATCATAGCATGTGGATTGCCCCAGGAAGGGTGTGACCTTGGGTAAGGTAGCCCTCTGCAGCCAAGCCACACTTGAAGGAGCTAAGAGCCTTCAGCTGCCCATCCTCAGCACACCCTCCCACAGTTGGGTAGCTTGTCCACTGAAGACGCACTGGGTGGGCACATCTCCAGGTTTCTCTCTTCTCCTTCATCATGAATGTGGGGTTCCTCTTGCTTAGCAGGGTCAGTGGAGGCTGGCAGTGAGGTCAATTCAGGCATGCTAGGCCTTTTGAGTATCAAGATGTATACAGGGCCCAGATGTGCTTGCATGTACTACTTGGGGGAATTGAGGCAGGAGGATCTTGAGTTCCAGGGCAGCCTGGGCAACACAGTGAGACCATTGCAAACAAACAAAAAGATGTATAGATGGTGCAACGTGAGAACTAAGAGAGACCCCAGAGGTTGTCTGGGCCAACCTCTCATCCTTACAGAATAAATTGGACCGGTTTGGGCAGAAGACCTAATCCAGCGATTTCATTGAGGTCCACTAGGAAACCACATATAGGGTAGGAATGGGACCAACTGTTGTCAGGAAGGCCCCTTCCCCAACCTCCTCAGAGGAAACTGGGGGTGGCAGGTAGTTGCTGAGCAGCAGCTGAGCCAGAGAAAGATAAAGGTTAAGGGGAAGAGAGTGGTTCACAACCTGGGATTACCTGGCCCTAGGCCCTAGGCTGGGCTCAGATAATTACCTTGGCAGAAGGCAGCTGCAGCAAAGACCAGAGAAAGCTGGGGTGGTACGGTGTGGTGATGTAGATGGGGAGGTAAAAATAATAAAGAGGAGGAAGAGGCTTCTCCAGGCTTACAAACAGTGGGGCTGTGTCCCACAGCTCTTCGTTATCCTGGGGCAAGGAAGCAAAACAGAGCCCAAGCAACTAAATCTGACTCGAGGCTGTGTGCACTCATGAGGTTGGACTAAGGAGGGTGGGGAAAGGAGTGGGAAGAAGGGCCTCTCCTCCAGAGCCAGGGAGCCATGGGCAACTGTTCATCAGCCAGTGGCACCATGGGGAGGGAACACTTGGGAGAGGCCACAAGGTGGCACAGTAACTCTGCCTATAACCTTTGGCCAGCTCAGGAGAGGAGGTGGTAAATCATGGTGCCCTTGACCTGGAATTTCCTGGAGATTTCAGGAATGTAGAGACTTTGAAGCTTGGGTAGAAGAACAAAACAGCCAATGTCGGTTGACCAAGCAACCTCTGGACTTAGTCCTGGCTAGGCATTGGATAATTTTCCATTCAGAACATGCTCCTTGAGTACTTACTGCCTCCTTCAGAAGGGCTACCAAAACAGGTTATGTCACAGTCTCTTCCTCTAACCATGCAATCTTTCTAAGGACCAAGAGACCAGAGAAACATGAACCAAGTAGAGAACTACAAAAAAGACAGAATAGGTCTGAGGCCACAATGTGTCACATAGACACTCAGTACTCTAAGGAGAGGCACAGAAAGATTGACTTGGATTGCCAGCCTGGAGAAGGCTTCCTGGAGAAAGTGGCCTTAAAAAGCAGGCAGAGAAGAAGCCTGGATCCAGAAGAGGAAGGAAAAGGTGCAAAGCTGTGAATCAGCATTACAGAAAGCAGTCTCAGCCCTGCTGAGACTGGAAGTGGAACTAGTGACACACATGGGAAATAGCAGAAGGCTGAGCTGCATAGATGAGGTGGAATCCAGGGCCACAGAGCCTTAAAGTAGGCTGCAGAGTTGGCCTTGGTCTGCCCTGTGTGGGGGTCCTGACAATTCTAGAGCCCAGGAATATGGGAAATATAGTAGGTCTGGTCAAAGGAAGTCCAAGGTGATTGTCCCTTGAAGGCTGCAGGAGAGCAAATGTTCAAAGGCAGAATCTATAGGACTTAAACACTGGATACTAGCAATTGGAGGTTTGGAGGGTGATGGTTCTTATCTAAGACTGCCACTCTCAAGTGTCTCTAAGCCAGTGGTTCTCAAAATGGGGTCCCAGGACCAACAGGGTCCCTGGGACCCTGTTAGCAATGCAGATGCTGAGGGCTCATCAGCATCACTAAATCAGGTACTGGGTGGGACCCAGTACTGTTCTCACAAGGTCTCTAGGGGTGTCTGATGCCTGCTGACGGGTGAGAACTGACTGTTGTCCTGGTTGGTGGGGGTTCCATCAGTCATCTCCCTCTCAAATGGATCTAGGCAGTGTGAAAACGGGAACATGGACACATGTTCCCTGCCCTTTCCAACACAGATTCCTCCTGTGACACGGATCTCAGTGAAATCTCCGGCTGCAGTGGAGACAACAGCCACAAGCTCAGAAAACAGAGCTGTTCTCGGAAGAGGGTGAGTACCGTGCCTTCTGAGACCGGCTGCCTGCAGGGGCTCCCCATCCTATCCTGGTCCTGCCACAGAAGAGTAACAGGTGACCTGGTGTTTAGACTCGTGAGATGCTAAAACAGAACCAGTGCCAGCTGTAAATTACCTTGTAATGAGGGCCATAATCCTGGTTAGATAGAGCCTCATCAGCGGTTTCCCTAGAATTAAGCTGAAGTGTTTTTCATGGTTTCCACTTCATTAACACCACTTGGAGGATTATCATTCCAGAGGGGCTTTGGTTAATTAGATAAATGGAAATCAGGAGACATACCCAGAGTCTCTCATTCACAGGATGGTGATTTGGAAATGCTTCATGAATTTATTTAGGGTCCGATTCCCACAAGAAATATAAAATATAGGGAAATTTTGAAGCAAGCTATAACTCAAGTGCTCTTGTTAATGCTGATCCAGACCCAGCAGCCAAGGTAGCAGGAGTGAATATTCCGCCAACAGCTCCCACCCACAGCTTTCAATGCATAAGACAGCAAGAGCCTGCAATTCGACAGGGACTTTTATGACTCCCCACCACCCCCCGCCCCGCCCCGCCCCGCCCCGCCCCGTGACTGTCCCCTCTGAAGTAGTAGGCAAGGGGTTTAGGGGATGATGGAGGGTGTGGGATCTTGATTCAAATCTGCTTTCTATCCTGTCACTACCACTGACTTCAGAGTTATTCAGCCCTCCATTCCTCCTTTACTTAAAAACAAATAGAGGGGCTGACAGAGTGGCTCAAGCTGTTGAGCGCCTGCCTAGTAAGCGTGAAGGCCTGTGTTCAAACCCCAGTACTGCCCAAAACAAAACAGAATATAAAGACAGAAAAGATAAGAGGATCCATCCTGAGTGGTTATTATGAGAATTAAATGAAATCATGTGTGGAGAGCTTACCTCAAACTATTGTATATATTTTATGAGAAACTTCCAGTCTAGAAGTTGGGAAGCAGAAGTTGGGAAAAACGCTCAGTGTGTACCTGAAGGGCCATGGGCTAAAATATCTTCTTAAACCTTTTCAGTTGTCAATAACAATGTCACAGACTGGATAAGTTATTTTTTTTTATGAAGAGGCTTATTTTGCTCATGGCTCTGGTCTAAGGTGAAGGGGCTACACCTGGTGATGACCTTTTTGCTGGCAAAGTCCCAAGGTAGTACAGGCATCATA
Source organism: Castor canadensis (assembly GCF_047511655.1). Taxonomy (NCBI): domain Eukaryota; kingdom Metazoa; phylum Chordata; class Mammalia; order Rodentia; family Castoridae; genus Castor; species Castor canadensis. The sequence continues at coordinate 121,696,050 of NC_133388.1, read as the reverse complement.
TAGCCAAGATAAAAAATGTACAAGAGACAGTCACGCTCTTGAGATAAACCATTAACGTGATAATCAATCACATGAATGGATTAATTTATTCACATGAATGAGATTTTTGAGGGCAAAGTCCCAATCACCTCTTAAAGGTCTTGTCTGTCCCACCTCTTGACCGCTCATAATGGAGATTAAATTTCAACATGAGTCTGGGAGGAGACAAACCATATTCAAATCACAGCTAATATCAACCCCAGGGGTGCACACCAAACCTGTGATAGTCAGAGGGGGAACAGGCCAGCGTGGGGCACTTCTGGCTGTTAGAAGTCACCTGGAAACAATTATAAAAACCAAGTCATGTGTCATTCAATGTATCAGGACTTAAGTGGAGAATTTTTTTTAAATGGACTTATATTTGGTTCAGAGATCAGTTTTGGACCACAAGCCCAGACTCCTTCGTTTCCACACATCAAGTCTAGCCACTGGCCCTTATAGGCCAAATAAAGAGACATGGTGAAGAGCAGAGAAAGGAGATTTGTTACACAGCCCAAGCCACACAGTTGGAACAGGCAAAGTAGGCACTCAGCCCATCTTCAGGGTACAAACATCAGCTTTAGCTTGAAATAAAAAAAGAGGACACGGGGAAAAATGTGTGCTTAAACAGTCCCAGTCACAGGTGTGTTCCCATGGATCATTATCTCAGCCCTTCTTTAGGGAAAGGCTCCCAGAAATTGTTATCCCTTGTCCTAAGGAGGCTCTGATCTTCCCTTTCTTTGTGGCAGTTTCCTCCCTCCCTTCTTATAAACACGTAATAAGTCCTGTCCTTCCTGAATTCCAAGTGACTATAAAGTGAATGGCTTAGACAAAGACAGATGTAAAACTGAAGCTGGGATGCCAGACTTTTCTCCTGCTTTTAGTTAATTTCATGGGCCCAAGTAAGGACCAGCACTTTTCAGCAAAAGCAGTTTAAGCCAGTTCCAGTTAGTATATCATTCCAGGTAGCAATAGCTGCTGCTGACTATTTGAGCACAACAACAAAATCCTCACTGTGTCTTGGCAGAGGTCAGCCTTGCAGGTCCACATACATGCACTGTAGGCTTCTCAATGACTCCTTTCTAAGCTCAGTCACTTCTTTTTTTTTCAGTGCTGGAGATTGAACTCAGAGCACATGCTAGGCAAGTGCTCTACCACTGAACTGCACACCCAGCTCTCAGACATTGTCATTTAAACTTGTTTCTGGACCCTGAGTGTTGAACCCATAATAACCTCCTTTTTTTTTTTTTTTTTTTCACCTAAAGAGAGCAGATGGGCAGAAAAGTGAACATTTTCTGGGGGGTCTGCCATGTGCTGGATGCTTCATTATGGATCTCAGTTTTCTCTTTATAAAAGCCCCAGAAATTAGATGAAATTATCACCATTTTGCACAAGATGAAACTGGCTGGTCAAGGTTAAGCCACTTGCCTGAGGTTCCCCAGTAAGTTCAGAGCAGGATTCTATCCCAAGGCTCTTGCTCTTGTGTCTGATGCTTCAGGATGTCTACCCTTTCCAACACCATTGCTCTGTGGAGGTGGGAAACTAGAGGTTTTGGAGGACTCCAGAGGAGAGATCAGGAACAGGACATGAGATCCCCTGAATCACTGTGTCCAGGGCTACATCTTTCCCCTCTGGGGACTTTCCTGTGTGAGTCTCCCATGTGGTTTTACGATGAAGGTCTCTCTTCTCAAGTACAAAAATTAAGTCTGGCTCATCGAAGTGAGCACAGGCCTCACCCACCCCTGGCTTTTCTTTAGATCCAGACACCTCAAGAAGATGGCTGAAGAGTATCCAACCCTTCCCCAGGGGGCAGAGGCCTCTCTGCCACTGACAGGCAGCACTTCGTGTGGTGTCCCTGGCATCCTCAGGAAAATGTGGACCAGGCACAAGAAGAGGTCTGAATACGTGGGAGCCACTAACAGCGCCTTTGAGGCTGACTAATGGTGACCCTTCCCAGGTGTCTTGCATTGGCCAAGGTTCATAGGGCAAGGGGAGAAAACTTGAGGACTTGGACTGAGCTACATTCACCTCTGCTGGTAGCTGGTCCAAACACATCATCCTCTCTCACCAGCTACAGCCTGGCATAGGGCTTGGGAAAGGAAGGTCCCTGGAAGGCAAAAGGAAACTATTTCTTCCCAGAGTTGCTTAAGCCATTGGTCTGAAAGTCCCTTAAGTGACTGAGGTCATTAAGTTTATATCCTTATCTTTAAGCAACACTACACCAAAATCAAACTTTCCTAGACCAGTTTAAAGATGGCCAAGGAAGGCAGAAGGCAATTCCTGACTTCCTTGTGAGTTTTTCCAAAATGTCTGATTTCTGGTGTAAATGAAAAGCTTGACATTTGAGGCACTTATAAAACACCTTGAGGCGCTATGATTCTTAAAGACAAAGCACTATTATTCATTTGATAGTTCTAATATCTACTTGACAGTAACATCAAGGTCTGTTTAATGAACATTTGGCATGATTGCATGAATTCTCTATTGTTTTCTGTGCAGTTTTTCTGTGGGAAGACATTTAAAAATTTAACATTAATGTTTTATGAAGTGGTATACTCTAGCTTGCTTTGTACAATGATTTTAACTTCTAAAAGTGCTTTTCCATCCTTTACCTCTTCTTATTATCACAAAACCCCTGTTGAAGGAAACACAATTATTCCCAATCTACAGTTGGAGAAATCAAGGCCTCTGGATGTTGACTTGATAGCAGGTGGTCACCAGGTTCTCAGCTTCTCTCCAGCAGACTCCTTCTATGCTGATTTACTGTACCAACTGATTTGGGCATATGTCTGGGGGGCACTTTTGAAAGGAAGAATCTGATAAAGCTGGAACAAGTAAGTGATTTGAATGAAATACATCAGTATACATTAGATTAGCAAACTGTATGTGCTCAGCACCTAGGGAGGATGAGATGGGAGGATTATAAATTCAAGGATAGTCTAGGCAACTTAGTAAGAACCCATCTTAAAAACAAAACAAAACAAAATTGTGCATAAGATTGACCCAGAAGAAACTGCCAACTTTGTAGGTCAAAAAGAATTCAGCCTAATATATAATGATACTTCCTTTCTTTCAATGAAAATAGCATCATCAAAACCCCATTGTCAATAGCAGTAACCTTAAAGTGATCATACAATAATCATAATAATGGTAATAATAGCTATCATTTATTAAATGCCTATGTGCCAGGCATGATACTGGGCACTTGATTCTAAAAACTCTGAATTAGGTGGCATACGTAGACACCAATTCAAAGAGGTTAAAAGATAACTCTGAAGGTACCTGACTTACATGAGTATAAGGTTTCAATGCCTGTGTTATGTCTTCTCTATACAAAATAGTTCAGAAAAGAGAAGGAATAAGGTTAGTAAAGAGTTTCTATCTCGAACACTAAGCTAGTGGGCTTATAGAGTGCCATGTGGAGATGGACCCCGAGGTGTGGAATAGTGCAGTGCTTGATGAGTAATGCTTTTGCTTTATTTTCTCATCTGTGGTCTAAACTCCGCCCCCCCAGAAAACTTGTTTTCTACTTAAGAGTTTAAATTAATCCAACCTACCTAGCAAAAGCAGGAATTCCGTGGTAAAATTTAGCCTAAGACTGTGTTGAAATTTCCCATGTCTTGGTACAAAGAAAAGCTGGATCATTCTAGGTCTCAGACTCAACTGATATTTCTGACTGCTGCTCTGTGACCTTCTACTGTCTGAATTTCCCATTTCTGTATCTCCAGGTGAACCATAGAGGGCATTGAGGTAGGTAAGAAGCCCAGACCTGGGCTTTGACCTTTCCGATTTCTGCTCTTTGGCCACTGGTTTAGACTCTGAGCACCTGGCCCTCATATCCAAATGTGGTTTGGAAATTTGGACATCAAGTTTGTTTTCAGTGAGGAGTTAGTCCCAATGAACTATCCTATCCAGTGAGGAGGTCCAAAGCAAAGTCAGTGAGCAAACTGGTAATCTATGCTAGACCTCACAGAATCTTTTACCAGTATTTATTTTAACTTATTTAATTTATAATTGATGTCTTTTATTGGTACTGGGCAGCTGGAGATTTATGTAGGATGAAACTCATGTATTTTTAATTTTAATATTTCATGGTGAAGTGTTTGCCTTGTATAAAACATTTTATTTGACCAATTCAAATAAAAATAAAGTAATGCTTTGTTTGTGACGTTGATAAATGACTGGAAGAATGTGACTGGGGCTCCACTGAATCACAGAAAGATTTTCACAAAGGGAAAGAATTATGTATCTGGATCTCAGTGCTTCTTGAAATGGAAGGGAGGGCAAGAAAGAACCCAGCGTGTTCTTTCCACTTATAGCAGTGCCTGGTTTTGATATTAGAGGCCCTACCTAGTAGTTAACACCAGGGCCTCTGCTGGTGGTTCAGGACTGGACAACCTGCCCTCTCAGGACTTGCCCTCCTCCCTGCTGATGTGACCCTTTGTCCCCACCATAAGCCCCAGGGGGTCCAGTGGCTATCCATAGCCTGCTGGCCTGTCACCCGGGAGGGAATATGCCAACTTCTTCTGTGTCCACCTCGAGTTGAGCCTCACTGGAGACTGCCTCCATGACTCACAGCCCAGTCACTCGAGGAGGATGCCAAGGCTTGCTGCAGCCAGGGTCTGGGAATGACCAAGCCTGGAGTCTTCCTGTGCCAGAGGCAAACAGGGTTTCCAGGACATTTAGGGTAATAAAATTGCCTCTGTTAGAACCAAGACCGGTCAAAAATTCAGTTCTTACTTGGGTGCTCTCTGGCAATTCCCCCACTCCACCCCACCCTGCACCGAGGTTGCCTGTAGAGCTGGCAGATGGGCAGTGGGTAGGAAAAGCAGCAGCAGCCAGAGCCCAGTTTTAAAAAGAATCATGTGACACATCTTTGACACTAAATTGGCAGAGGCTGAGGGACAAGCAAGAAAAAACACAGGCAAAGATGACTCCTCTAAGGATTAGAATTTGCATTTTGTCTTTAATTTTTATCTTATTAGAATGTCAGCCTCCTCTGCAAGGTTTGGCAAATGGATCTCTACCACGCACAGGGAAAAAGAGCCAGTTCTGCAGACCAGGCCAAGCCCTGGTCATTTATTAGTCAGGTTGGACCTGGGACAAGACTCCCACCTATTCCCTTCATTGGAGGCTGGGAGGTTGGGAATGGAAGGAACACACTTGTCACCATCATTAACAGGATAGCCAAGCCTGTGCCAACCACATTCTTGTCCCCTTTTGGGGTCTGTGGAGGAACCAAGCTGAGAGGCTTGTACCACCTCATGTCATAAGCCCTTCCCACATCCCTCAGACTTCTCAGGTTCCAGTTAGTCTGAAAGACCAAAGGAAGTGCAAAGTCCTCAGTTCTGGGCAGCCCACTCTATTTTTCTTTTGTGGTAATGGGGATTGAACTCAGGGTCTTGCACATGCTAGGCAAGTGCTCTGCCTCTAAGTTGCATCCCCAGCCCTTTTTAAAGTTTATTTTGAAGACAGTCTTGCTAAGTTGCCCAGACTGGCCTCAAACTTGCAACCCTCCTGCCTCAGTCTCCCGAGTGACTGGGATTACACAAGGGAACAAACTGAGTTTCTCTTCAACTTCCTGTGCCCATAGGCTTTCTTTAGGGAGAGGCCCACTTCAATGTCAAGCCACTGTGCTCACTTCAGACTCCACGAAACTGGGGATTCTACCCAACCAGGCAACTGAATGATTGGCAGAGAGGTTGGGTACATTTGGAGTTCATCATCAGCCCCTGATAAATAAGAAAGCTATTTCTAACATCACAAATGCCATTGATAGTGCTCCAAAGGTGACCACATTCTCCTGGTAACAGCCATTGCAAGGCAAAGGGCAATGTAAGCTATGGAAATGGTTTCTTTTTTTATTATTGTTTTACTAGGGGTACATTGTGACATTAAAAAAAAAAAAAAAGCACAATCTCCCAGAACATATGGAACACAGAAAAGGCAGTGCTAAGGGAAAAGTGTATAGCCATGAGTGCATATATTAAAAACCCAAAAAGATCTCAAATAAATGACCTAATGCTGCATCTCAAACTCCTAGAAAAATAAGAACAAGCTAAACCCAAAACAAGCAGAAGGAGAGAAGTAATAAAAATAAGGGCCAGGATCAATGAAATAGAGACCCAAAGAAACCACACAAAGAATCACTGAGATGAAAAGCTGGAAATGGTTTCCTAGTGTCTCTCAGAACTGGTTTTAACCACAACAAAACTATGGGTGAGGGTAAGTTCCCAGTTTCTCTGTGTCACCCCCCTCTACCCCCCATCTCTCTAGTCAACACACACACACACACACACACACCCCTTTTCTTTCTGTTCCTTTTCCTGATTTTCTCACACCCTGTGCCTTGACCTGAGACCCAAGTGTCCTTTGGCCACCCTGGACTCTCACCAATGCCATCCCACACAAGGATTCCCATCTTGAGTGCCCCATACTCTGAACTTCCAACTGCCAGAAACACTGGCTGTGAGAGCTTGAGATACTGTGGAACCTCATGGAGACTCAGTTTCCTCAGTAGTTGCAAATAAAATGTTGTATCTTCCTCCAAACATCCTGGAAAAGATTAAACAAAATAATTGGCACTGACATGCAGCTGATATGCACTAGTATGGCCAGTCAGGTGTGAAAATGTTAGAACATTTCCACACTGGCTGGTAAGGGCCAATCCCAGAGCCCCCCAAAGCACCCTGCACCCCATTGATCCTGGTTGAGGCTCTCACCAACCTCTCTTTGGACCAGCACCTGTGAGCCTGGCACAGTGAGAGAAGGGGCCCAGGACCCACTCAGCATTATGGCCAGCATTTTTCCTTATTGGTCATTTGCCTACGTTCTGCCAGTTGTTAAAATTCTGGACTGTCCTTCTGGAAACAATGCATTTGAATGTGCCTAAAGTGTAGACCAAGTAAGTGTAAGGCAGACCAAGGGATGGAGGGTGATCCTTTACACTGTCACCAGTCACTTATACCTTAGAATAAGTAAATGGGGGATTTGAGATGAGGTTTTCTTAGGGATTGGAAGATAAGATGAAAGGAGGGGCAAAATGCTGAGAGAGCAAAGGGTTTGAATCTGAATGGTAAGGAACTGTGGACTACTTTCCTCCACTTTGTCTGGAGCCAGCAGCATTTCCAGGATTCAAAGTAGAACACTCCCAGAAGCAAATGCCCTCTATGAAGAAGATAGGAAATGACCCCAACAGGTAGTCCTGTAGGGTCCCACCAACCAGACAATAGCCATGTACCCCCTGAGTACAGACTCAGGGGCAGGAAGCCTGGTGCTGACACCCAGTCCCACGTTTATTGAGAGAGGAAAGAGAAAGAGAAAGAGTGCTTCACGGGTCAAGCCACTTGCGTTTCTTTGAGCTTCTATTTTGTCTCATCTGTAAACATGAATTAAATTACCTGTCCAGTCAACTTCACAGGCTGATGAAAGATCAGAAGAGAGCTCATGCATAAAAGACTTTAGAAATTGTGAATTGCTTTCCTAACATATGGTGTTATGATAATCCACTCCATTCAGAAAGAAGCAGAGCTGGGCGTGGGGAGAAGTGACTCAGGCAGCTGAAGACAGGAGTGAGGGCTGAAGAGCTAGGCAGGGACTGAAAATAGAATCATTTTCAGAGCCCAGCAGCCAGACTCCTCTGTGGCTGACAGGCAGGGACTCCAGGCTGGCTGAGCCCCAGACTACCTGCTCCCCAGTGTGGGACCAGTGCCTGCAACTGGAGGTAGCCACATACCCTGCCAGGTTTGTACAGGTCAGTGGCCTTAGGCTCACAGACAAGAAATGGAGGATGACTACTCTTTTGAATTCAAACGACTCCCTCTCCAGGAGTTGCCTCCTGCTGCCAAATGGTGCCTTGGCCTCTTGCCTACATTCCCAACCAGCAAAATTAGCCCCAAATGAAACCTACAAAGCACATTGGCCCAGAGACCACAGGCCCAACCTACATAGTCCAGGCCGGAGGAGGGAAGCCAGTCTCTGCCCATCCAGCCTCACCAAAATCCAGTCCTTCAATTCCAAGGCAGTTGACATAGCCCAGTACCCATAAGTCTGAAGTATTGGTAAGAGCTGGTGTTTGACAGCAAGCTGGCCTGCTTGGAAGTAACTAGGCAGAGTTTCAGTGTTTCACAAACAAACACTCCTCCAAAGCATTTCTGCTTTTTGCCCAGGCCAAGGAAAGCAAGGTAATAATTCAAAGAATAGTGACCTCACCAGGAAAGCAGGCTCTGTAGTCACATACAAACCCCACATCCCCAAATAACCCAGGAAACTTGTGTGTCATGAAAAATCCCCAGAGGCACTGCCCTGCAGAATAACAGGTGCCCAGTATAGAGGCAGTGTGGGAGGGGGGACCAAACTGTGTTCCCTCACAGTCTAGGAAAACCACCCTCTCAGGGTGATGGGTGAAAGGTAGAGAGGTTTTTAGCCTCTCTCTTTACCACATAAAGAAACCAGAACAAAGCCAAAGTGATTTGTCATCCAGGCTCTCTTGGCCCTGGCCAGGCTCTCGAGCCAGTGGGCTGCTTTACAGCCACTGGGAGCCGATGCTGCTGTGAGGCCACACTTCTCCATCTGTTTCTCGTTCTTCCTCAGGATGTGGTAAGAGCTGAGCTTAGGGGAAGTAGGAAGCAAAGAAGGTAAAGAATACCTGCAAGGTGTAGCTGCTTAGTCTCTGCCCCTCCAGCCCAAGACAAAGGAGAGCAGAATGCCATCGTGTACCCAAGTCTCAGAACTGAGTAGGCATATCCCTCCTTTGCCCACCAGGCACCTGGAGCTGTGTGCTAGAGTCTATCCTCCAAATAACACAGTGGGATGGTTCTTTATTTTCCCTAAGGTTGACTACAAGTGTGGAAACTCCTTCAGTGTTCCTGACCAGAATCACAACTCATTTTCAGAGAGATGAAACGCTGTCTGTGGCTCCAGGGAGGCAGGAGGCCCAAGCAGGTCGTCAGCCAGTCCATTACTCAGCAGGTAAGCTGATTGCAAAAGGCAGTGGTTCAGCTGTCATCCCAGTGTTCAGGGCAATGGCACAAACAGTATGCAACAGCACAGGTCAATATCCTGGCCTAGCTCTTATAAAATCCCCTCTGGCATGTGCAGGAAGAGGGGGCAGGGCATAGGCAAAACAGATTTCTTGATGTGAGACTATTTCTCCAGCCTGGGGATATTTTTAGCTTCTTTACTCTGCCTGAAAGTGAATCAAATAAAACCACAGGCCTACCTATGTGATTGTTTTAGCTCCAGGGACCTCCAGAAGAAGAACCTCCGCCCACCAAGAAACCTGGATTTGTGACAAGGATTTCACCTTCCTCCTCCACGATTTAATGCTACATTTTGCAATGCAGACTTTGCCTTCTCTTCAAGACAACAAAAAGCAAAAACTCATCCTAAGGAAACTCAGAACTCAGCAATGCCTACATTGGAGTTATGGAGCCAACAGGAGAGATAAGATAGGTTAGGAAATATATTCTAGAAAAAGTGAGCTGAGAGTTAGATGTGGGAATCTGAGACGACAGAAAGAAAGCAAAATGGAAAAGGAGCTTACAGAAGCTTGGAGTCAGAAAGTGAGATCATGTCTTCCGGAGATGTTGAAATCTCCGGAATTCAGAGTTGATCAGGATCAACTCTCTATTCAATAAACAGGGCTGGACACTGTGGCTACCAAGATGAAGTATCATATTATGCACAGAGCAACAGCATCACAGATGATGCCAACCCAGCTGAGGCAGGAGAGATCAGGGAAATTGAGGCATGAGAAACATCATCCAGGAATTTACAAATAAGTATTGCACTAATGAATAGGTTGGTTAAAAGCATACAGATACTGTTATCTTTTAAAAGTAGTCATACACAAGTCTCCTGGTTTATAAGGAAGGAGAGTCCATCGGGAGTGGCGTAAATTAGGTTTCCTTTCATAGTCACATGAAGGCAAATGCCAAATTAAGGCCAAGGCAGATCCAAGTGGAGGTGTCATCTCTTTATCTCTTAAATGAAACCAAAACTGAGAATATTCTCTGTATCCAGCACAAACTGGACACTGTATGCTTTTAACCAAGCTATTCATTAGTACAATATTTATGTGTAAATTCCTGGCTGCTGTTTCCCATGCCTCAATTTCCCTGATCTATCCTGCCTCATAACCAAGTTAGAAAACCACATGACCTGTATTACACATTTGTATTTTGCTAAGAGAAAATAAAGGGCAAGTGTCTGACTGGAACAGTGAGGAACTCTTGAGTCAGGTGTTGAAAGACGAATACAGTTTTGCCAAGAAAAGAGAGGGCAAGGGCAGAAGGACATTCCAAAGATAAGGCAGTTACAAAAGACTCGAAGGAAAGGGGCCAAGAAACTGGTTAGGGAGATTTCTCCTACAGTGAGAACAAGGAGCATTTCTTTAGCAGGGGCTTGGCAAACATCAGTCTGTGGCTGGTCTGGTGAAGGGGATGGGGGGAGCAGGAAAGAGAGAGACTGAGAGAGAGAAAGAGAGAGAGAGAGAGAGAGAGAGAGAGAGAGAGAGAAAGAGAGAGAAACACAGAGAGAGAGAGAGAGAGAGAGAGAGAGAGAAAGAGAGACAAGATTAAAAAAAAAAAAAAGAGGCAAAGGAAGAGAAAGACCATGGCTTTGTTTGCACTTTGTATATCTCCTCTCCTCTCACATTGCTTACCTAGAAAATAATTGTTCATCTTGCCTGGCACCAGTGGCTCATGCCTGTAATCCTAGCTACTCTGGAGGCAGAGATCAGGAGGATCAAGGTTCAAAGTCAGTCCAGGCAAGTAGTTCCCAAGACCCTATCTTGGGGAAAAAAAACCCATCACAAAAAAGGGTTGGTGGAGTGGCTCAAGGTATAGGCCCTGAGTTCAAACTCCAGTACCACAAATAAAATAATAATAATAATTGTTCTTCTACAAAATACATATACATATGGCTGAGTTATTTAAAGTATGGCAAGCCTGCCTTAATTGTAAATTCATTACACATGGTTTTGAATAAGCATGGTCATAAATTAATTAACTAATTAGATCAAAAGAAATTTCAAAACCAAAAATTTTTCATCCCCTCATGGGCATTCCACAGTTCAGTAGTTGTAGAAAAGCTCTCAGTCATCCTGTGTTATCGTCAGTTGTGTTTAAATGGTTGTGTGATCTGCTGAGTGCTTCTCTGCCTTTAATTTTGTAAAAGTATGCCTCCCAAAAACCAAATGGTGTCCAAAAAAGCAGTAAATGTTGATGTGCTTAATTTAAGTGATCAAGTGAAAATTTGCAATTCATTGAAAGGCAGCCTGTCTTTAGCAGAAGTTGGATGGTGTTATGGGAAAAAATGAACTCAACATCTACAATACAGCACTGAACTCTATGCATCCTGAACATTTGTGATATTTCCTCAATTTGGTCTCCTTGGAACCATAGACCCTCCCATACCAAAGGCCTACTCTAGTTAAATTCATAGAAACAGTAAATAGGTGTTGGCTGCTAGAGGCTGGGAAGAAGGAGAAATGGGGGGAGAGGTTGTTCAATGGGTATAGAGTTTCAGTTTTACAAAATGAAAAAGCAGGCAAGAGGTGTGGTTCAAGTATAGAGTGCTTCCTTTGCAAGTTCGAAGCTCTGAATTCAAACCCCAGTCCCACTTAAAAAAGAAAAACACTCTAGAGATTTGCTGCACAACCATATGAAAATACTTAACACTATGAAACTGCACCCTCAAAAATGATTAAGAAGGCTGCCCAGTGGCTCATGCCTGTAATCTTTGCTACTCTAGATGCAGAGATCAGGAGGCCAGTTAGGGCAAATAGTTTAAGACACTATCTCAGAAATAACCAACACTGCAAATAACTGTGTACACATGTATGTAAATGGAAAAATGATACCTGCTAAAACTATTCCAGGAATGGGGAGAGGAAATAAAGAAGAATGATGGAGGGGATGAATTCAAGTATGATATATTTGATTTATTGTAAAAACTTTTGTAAATGCCACCCAGCACAACAATAAAAAATAATAATAATTTTAAAAATAACCAACACACATACAACAAAAAAGGGCTGGCATTGTGGCACAAGCGGTAGAGTGCCTGCCTAGCAAGTGTGAGGCCCTAGTTCAAACCCAAGTACCCCCCACTAAAAAAAGATTAGGAAGATAACCTTTATGTTATGTGTTTTTTACTTCATAGCAGACTTTGTACACTTGGTTTCCCAAATAAAGAAATTAATAAGTGAGCAGACAGGCCCACATGTGGCCAAGAGGATTTGCTAACAACAAAAAGCTTCTTGTGTTACTCATAAAGTCACCACGTTAACATTGGTTGAGCTACTGTTGTGGGGAGAATAAGAAAGAGTAATAGAGGGGTGAATTTGATCCAAGTACATTATATGCGTGTATGGAACTATCACAATGGAACCCCTGCATGCAATTAATGTATGCTAATAAAATGAGAGAGAAAAGGAAACAAACAAAAAATGAAAAAAACAAAAAATTGATTCACTTTTTGAATATAGATACATACATATGTGTATATGTATACATGAAAACTTGGCATAGAACAGGAAACTAATACACTTAGTAATACTTTCTAAATTTTGTCAAAACTTTGCAGAATTAAAATTTTAAATGAATAAAATTAATTTAGAAGAAATAGTGTTTGAGCTAAATGAAAAGTCATGCTTTACTGAGTGATATTAAATATGTCCCCTGTAGTTGTATTTTCTTTCTGCCCACTTTTCTCAAAATTTCAACAAATTTTTGAAATAGAAATTTACAGGTATCTTCTGCTTTTCCTGGTCAGTGATGTCACAGTTGTCTCCACTGTGGGCAATAAATGTTGACAAAACCTTTTCAAATTACATGTTCATTATGGTATATCTTGACACACAGAAATCTGGTATCTATTTTTTTTCTTTTCTTTTCTTTTTATTTTTCCTCTCAATGCTGGGGGTTGAACTTAGAGCTTCATGCATGCTAGGCAATTGCTTTACCATTGAACCACTTCCCAGCCCTTAACTTTTGATTAAATGTGAATTTTTCATTGTTTTCTTCTTCCTTGCTTCCTCTATCCTTCCATTACTTTACTTTTTTGAGAAAGGGTCTCACTAAGTGACCCAGACTGGCTTCCAACTCATAATCCTCCTTCCTCAGCCTCCCGAGGGCTGAGATTACCGTATGCACCACCACAGCCTGTAATTTTTCATTTTTAAAAGCTGACTGGCAGAAAGGTTTATTGTAAATTTTTAAGGCATTAGTAAGTGTATTAGTTTCCTGTTGCTACTATAACAAATTACCACAAGTTGAATGATTTAAAAAACACGAGAGTATTATCTTAGTTCTGGATGTCAGAAGCCTAAAGTCAGTCTTTTCTGGGCTAAAGTTAAGGTGTTGTTCAAGCGTGGTTCCTTTTGGAGGCTCTGAGAGAAGTCTGCTTCCTGGCCCTTTTCAGTTTCCAGAGTCCACTTGCAGTCTTTGGCTCATGACCACTTCCTTATATCATCCCAGTCTCTTGCTTTGTTGTGGTAGCTACTACTGACTCTGATCTATTTCCCAGTTATAAGGACTTAGATCACCCAGAAAAATCTCTCCAACTCAAGATCCTGAATTTAGTCACATCTGCAAGTTCTTTTGGCCATGTGAGGTCACAACATGCACGGGTTCCAGGTATTAGGACAGTGAAGGAGATGGGAGAGAGACCTGGTTCAGTCTACCACACTAAGCAATATAAAAACTAGATGTATATGACATGGTAAGTGACAGAACCAATGCAGCAGGAGCTTTCCGACTGCTGCCCATGTGCTCGAGTTAGAACTTCTCATCCACCATCTCCCAAACATCACAAATACAATTAACTTGTATTTTCCCACATGTCCCATTGACCTCACTGATGGGCAGCCTGGCACTTAGAGCCTATGGTGTCACATAGGCCAAAACATGGGTCACAGCACAACTGGCTGGTACACTGAGGTGCCAACAGCAATCAGCCCCAGGCAGAGCAGCAACGATTATCACTACCTGGAGCCAGAGAAGTCAGTTGTCCCATGGCTCTTGTCCTAAAGAATTTCATTTTTATTTTATCAGTAATCATCCTCCATGATGCCCTTGAAAAGGGGATGCTAGTTATGCTGCCTCTGGAAAAATAAAAAATAAAAAAAAGACTTGGGCACCCCCAGCTGTCCTTTGGGTATAACCAAGTGTGAAGGGAAATACTGACCAGCGCACTATGACTCACTTGCTGCCTGCCAGAACCAGCAGCTGGAAGCAGAAGCCCACCAGATTTATCCCCGATTATCTCTGGACCACTAATAGCAGTACACTCTAAAAAAAAATCTGGGACAAATGTTAATCCAGACAGAATGCCAGAATGAATAAGAAGCATAGTCAGAGACTGTCCCAAGCAAGCCAGCACCTACAGTTTTACCCTAACAAGTGAAAGAAATTTTAGCATTTCTTTTAAAATAGTAAGTAAGCCAAGATTTGGCAAAGCAGTGATTAATAATAATACAATTTAACAACGATGGAATGTAACCCACATTCAGTTACTCTAAATTATGTATCACTTCCTTTATAAGCAGGCATTGATAATAGCTTATATCACAGAGCAGATATGCTCTTGGAAGAAAATGTTAAGACAGAATTGCAAGGTAATTTACAATCTGTTACTCACCAGTCAAACTAAGCAAGGCAGCACCTACTTTGGCAACTGTCCAAATTTAAGTAACTACTCCAAGAAACAGTGTGACAATTCAAAACCCATTAAGTGATAACAAATGGTTACCTGCCTTTCTTCACATTCTTCTTACTAGGCTTCTGACCACAGAGCCCCTGGGTTCTCCTCCTTGGTCTTGCCTGTCCTGTTCTCTTGGCTCCCATGCTGTCCCCTGAAATGGAGGCCTCAGCTTTCCTTACTTGTGCTTTACAAATACTCATTGGAGAAATAACTCTTGTAGCATTGTCTGCCATCATCTGACCAAAGTTCTCTCTCCTTTCTTGACACCCACCCAAGCTCTAAGGCTGAATCACACTTCCTTCAAGTTTCAGCTCAAGTCTGATATTTCCTCCCTGTGAATTCCAATAGCACTTATCTAAAATTCAGTTATACAAATATATTCCTACATTATTCCACATACATTTGGTCCCTTCCTAGCCACAGTGAAAACTCCTCAAGCAAAGAGGTGAGGTTTTCATTCATTCATTCAACAAACATTTATAGAGCCTCCTATGTAGAAATGCTGTTTTAGATGCACAAGTAAAGGCTGGAGACAGCTCAGTGGTAGAAGGCTTGGCTAGCATTGTAAGGTCCTGGTTTGATCCTTAACACCTCAAAAAGGTGTGTGTGGGGGGAAGCAGATCTCTAGATACAGAAGTTAAAAAAACAAACATACCTGACTTCATGTTTTAGTGGAGTGAGATGGAGAGATGAAGTGGCAGTGAGGAGGGATAGGCCAAGAACAATAAGCTAAGAAATAAGTAAATTGTATGTAGTATATTACTAAGTTTTATTATTACTGAGTATTCAATGCTCTCATGTGGCTAGTAGCTATCATTCCAGACAGTACGGGTCTTTATTTCCTGGATTTCACCTAATTTAATCTGAAGTCTGTCAGAAACAAATGAAGCTGCACTATTAGTTTTCATTTTCTCAGATGCAAAGGAAGCCACTGAACTCACACTTCGTACTTCAATTCAGGCAGTAGGAATAGGTGAGAACTGTGGTGTGGGCTGGTTTTTGTTACACAAAAAGCAAACAACAGAATGACCACATTGGCAAATCTGTGTGCACAGGCAGCTCTCAGGGCATCAGATGTTTGCTATTAAAAAAAAAAAAAAAAAAAGCAAGAAAACAAATTGTCCTGCAGACTGAAGGGCAATTACTAAAGGGAAGGTTCCAAAGACATTTTGGGAGATGATGTCACTGAATGAATGTACCAGTTGCTTGCCAATGCTCTGTGTCACCAAACCCTGTGTGCTCCCAGATGCTTCTTCCATCCCCAGCTACCACGATTTATGAGCGATTTCTGCTTCCTCTACTCCTATCTGCTCTTAGAATTTGTTTCTTTTAAATGAAATGTATATATAACATCCAATGTTTGCATAACAAAGGTGAGCTCTCGTGTACACGAAAGACTATCTCTAGAATGATATTCTAGAAACTGGCAGTCAGTGGCCATTCTCTCTGGGATGAATCTTGGGACTGGAGAGCAAGAACAGGGAGAACCTCGCTCTTCACAATATATCCTTTTGAACCCTACATTTTTTTTAATCAAATGCATCTTATTTTTTAACTTATTTTTAAATTTATTTTAGATTTATAGAAAAATGGGCAGAGTACAGAGAGTTCCCATATACTCCCTGGTCCCTCTACACTCAATTATAAATATCTTGGGTAATCCAGTACATTTGTTACAATCAATCAGTCAATATTGGTAGACTGTTATTACCTTAGGGTTCATTCTTGGTGTTTATTGCACACTCTGTGGGGTTTGACAACGTGTGATGGCGTGTATCCACCATTGCAGCATGAGACAGGATGGTTTTACTACCCCAAACATCCTCCATGCTCTGCCTGTTCATCTCTCTCTCCCCTTCTCCCCACAAACCCCTACCTAACTGGGATTTTTATTGTCTCTGTAGTTTCGCCTTTAGTGTTTTTCTGTTATGTGCATCTTTACTTATTTTTTAAAGGTTTGTTTTTTGTTTTTTACTGTAACATACTTTAGAAGTCTGTTCAAACTAGGTAAGCCTCTCAGGGAACCCACTGTAAACCATCATCATAAAGGGATTTTACAATATTAACTATGTCAATATAAAATACGTTAAGATACACTGAAAACTGTTGAACAATAGCGGGTAGGAGAAGGGTAAGAGAGTAACAGAAGGGTTAATCTGATTAAAGTCCAAGATACTCATAGGCGACATTCCTTTGAACAATGAATGATACACTTAAAAAATGAAGGGCAGGAATGTGGAACAGGTCCTGTTGGGGGTAGGTACTAGTAGGAGCAGGGAGGGTGGATGGAGAGGGTGAAAGAGGGTGAATGTAGTCGATGTACTTTTTATACTTGTATGAAAATAGAACAATGACACCTATTGAAATTGTTTTAAGTAGGAAGGTGGGATGAGGGAGAATGATAGCGAAATGACTCTAACCAAGGTACATTGTAGGCATATATGGAAAGGTCACAACAACGCCCCCCCATGTACAACTAATATATACCAATGAAATTGTTGTTCATAGAAAAATATGTTTAAAAATTATCAGAAGTATGGTTGAGTGTTTTCTGGACAGCTTGCTATTACCGCAAATATCCTCCTCTCCTTTCCCTCTGCCCTGTCTAGTGCTAAAAATGATTTCAGTTGACATAATCAAGAAACTTAGAAGTATTTGCAAACCTATCATTAATTGAAAACCACAGTATGGTGTTGCATCTCAAAGAGCAAAATCAAAGAACTTGAGGTATAAGTTTTCAGGACTTGAGTGGATTCTCAGAAAAGAAGCAGCACTCACCAAGGATGACTGTGCCTTTCCTGAGGGAAAACTGTGGTAAATACAAGCCTCCATGTCGTTACTCGCGCTTTCCATCACTACTGCCTGCTGGGTGATCTGACACGTCCCTGATCCCCACCTTACCCCTCTCCCCCCAACCTCAAAGGCACCCAGGAGCATCAGCCTGAAAGTGAGCTCAGGAACTGAATGGGGCTGGGATGAATGAAGCTTTTTCTTTACTTGGAAATAAAATCATGTAAACAATAAGAGTTGTGTGGATTTTTTTTTCAGCTTCTTTTTAACAGCTTTATCAAATGCGCTTGCATAAATCAATGATGGAAAAATGTCATGTGCCTTAATGAAATGCCAGTACCTCTCTCTCCTAGGAGAGAAATCAAGGCAGGCATAGGCAAAAAAAGACAGTTGGAGCCACCAAGTCAGTGCCTGGCAGAGGGGGGCCTCACATCCAGGGGTGCTGTGGCCTCACTACAGGCAATGTGTTTCACAGACTACTTTCCCTGGAATAAACACTCTCCACCACAGCAGACCATATTCATTCATTGTACTTGCCCTGTAGAGACTCAGAATTTTTGAATTTTCAGAATCAATGACACATATCAATACCAGAATTATCAAAATCAGTCTCACTTGCTTTTAATCATAAGCTGCAGTTGAAAATCCTGACGCTATCCGCAGCAGCCATAATGACATCTTACCTCTAACATCTCCACAGTCTTCCTTCCAAAACACATCAGGCCTGAGGGGTTTGTTTACAGAAACCAACAAGAGGCATGATAAGTGTCAAACATAGGCCTGGGGTCTCTGGAGGGAAGGTCTGTGACCACCACAGGGAGATTAGCACCTTTTATTAGTGAGTTTTACAGAGTTAAGAAAAGCAGCTGATTAAACTGAAATCTTAATCTTCACAAGAGTGGCCTGATGAGTTTGTATAATGCATATTCCTGGCTTCTTACCCGGACATTATCACAGGTTAAAGTGGGCATTAAATATTATTATTAATAATAATAACAACAGCAGCAACAAAAACTCCTGGGATTCAGATGCCAGTGGTCTGATTGGCCCTAAATTCTTAGTTTCCTTCACTTCCATTTTAGCTTCACATCATTTCTTCATAGCCCATGTTTTTCTGCAAAAGAGCTAGAATCCCAAAGGACACCCTTATTTAATATTCAGATACATCATTGAATGTTTACATGTAATTTATAGCCAACCCATCTGAGCTCTTCACTGCTCAAGGGAGATTGTAGTGGGAGATGGACAGACTAGGAAAGACTAGGTCTGGGCCCTCACTCTCAGGAAACATCCATGAGTGGCTACTCTAGGCTCATCCTTTATCTGATCAATATTCTTAGGTAGTCCTCCCAGCAACCACATTTTCTAAATGAGAAATTGGAGGCTCAGAGAGGCTTAATAACTTGCTCAAGGTGGCAGAGATACTAAGTATGTGTGTGTCTGCCCTGATCCCAGATGGACCTATTACCAGACAGCTGCAGTGTATCTGAAACACTCCACAAGCAAGCATGCAACCACTTGTCTTTAGATTTAATAGAAAAGGAAAAAAGTGAAAACCTTTTGAAAATGTTTTCACTTGATGGCTACATGAGTGTGACCAGAAATAACCCCTCCTGAGAAAGGAAATCATTTGGCTACTTGTGGTTTAGAACTACTGCCCCACCCTCACTGTCCTACCTAACAAGTCAGTGAGCTCCTAAAGTACTGCCTTCCACTTGAGTCACATCAGTGTGTCAGGGCCAGAAAAGGGGGGAAATTCCATTAAATATCAGAAGCCTTGATTCAGGAAGGAGTGACTCAGAAGCACCGACAGCCTCTCAGCCTAGAAGGCCGTCCTTATTGAGAAGACACGTGCAATCAGCAGAGACAGCAGGACTTTGGCTTCCAGAGCATCAGCCTTAAACAGATGGCTCAATTCTGGGCCCAAGGTCTGCAGGCAAAAACTTCAGACAGCCCTGGGGCAAATGATTTAACTTCCTTGATCCTCAGTGCTTACATGTGTACAGTGAAGATAGTAACACTGGTGGCATGGAGAAGTCGTGCGCATAAATAAGACGAGGTAATGAAATTGGCTCTAGTGGGTACTGGATCCATGTGAATTCCTTCTGGATTCTCTGCAGAAGGATGTAGTGAATAGAAGCTTGGCTAAAGTGCTTTACTGTTGACCTCATTCCTTCTGAGTTGCATGCCACTCACTAGGTGCTGGAGACACAGGGGGAAGGCATCTGGGACCAAGGTGGAACTCCAGTGACAATGCAGTGTGACACAAGCAGAAACTCAAAAGGAGCTGAGACAGGGCCCTGGAGGAGGACTGGCTTGCCTGTGCTGCCTAGGATGTCAGAAGGACCCCGGGAAAGCTGGGGTTGCGCAAGGTCAGGAGTAAGAGGCTGCTAGATGATCGAAAGAAAGAGTTTTAGGCAAAACAAAGAGCAAAAACAAAACTATCCAAGGCCTGAGAATGACTCTGGGCATTGAAAAATGGTCTATTTGATGGGCATAGAGTGATGGGAAACGGTGGACGGAAAGACTGGGACAAGAGGAAAGGCCTAGAATGCAGTGCCAAGCCCTTGTTTTTTGACTCTAGTTGGCAGTTGGGAGACACAGGAAGCTCCCCAGAACAGCGGAGTGCTTTGAAGAGACCTCTTACAGAGAGCTCTCTGAATGACTAGCAGCTCTGTGAACCACATAAGGGTTAGAGCCAAAATATTGAAAAATGACCAAAAAGAAACAAGGATTAAGTAATGGGAAAGCAACGCTAAAAGCCCAGCTGCTCCATGAGTTGTCTAATCAGCACTTGACAATCACAGATTACACTGAGAAGTCTTCACTATATACTAAAACCCTGTATATAGTGATTGTCATATGCTAACAGTGTGTCCTTTCCAGTGGCACATTCCAAAGTGTGACTGGGAGCCCGGGGATCCAAAAGGGATGACAGAAGGGATTCACTTCTGTCAATTCAAAATGGCTCCTCTCCTAGGCATGAGGTCAGCTCCTGGACAATGAAGTGTCTGTAGAGAACCTTATTTTGTTGTTGTGTTGTTGTTTTTTGTTGCGGTACTAGGGCTTTAACTCAGGGCCTTCACCTTGAACCACTCCACCAGCTCTATTTTTGTGAAGGTTTTTTCAAAATAGGGTCTCATAAACTCTTTACTAGGGCTGGCTTCGAACCACAATCTTCCTGATCTCTGCCTCCTGAGTAGCTAGGACTACAGGCATGGGTCACCGGTGCCCAGCATGAGAAACTTGTTTTACTTTGTTGGACTCAGCTTTCTCTGAAGCACACAGCCATGCCCTGGAACCTAGTCTTACAGCTTTGCCTTGTCCCTTATTCACTTATTTATTCATTCATTCACTCATTCATTCATGCACTCATTTAACAAATATTTGTGTCCTAGCAATATGAAGGTTATAGTAAAAATATAGAGATAAAAGAAGAACTGATTTATTTCAAGGTGACACTTCTAATATATGTCCTAGCTACAACAAAATGAAATATACTACACAAATAAGATTTTATGGAAATTCTAAATGAAAAGTGATTTTAAATCTTAGTTACTACACACAATTTGAAAATTTTCTATCAATCTTTGCTTCTGGAGGTGTGGCCCATGGAACCAGGTCCAAGACACCACCTGGCAGCTTGTTAGAAATGCAAAATTATAGCCTCCACTGGAACCTACTGAATTGGGATCTGCATTTTAGCAGTGTATGCGCATTCAAATTTGAGAAACTGGTTTAGAGCCATGAGACCTAAATCTTGCTTTATAGTCTTAAAAAAAAAAAGGAAAGAATAAACAGAAAGTGATCAAAACTCTATTCCATGTATTGTGAGATTAGCCTAACCACAGCATAATCTTTCAAAATTAGTACTTCTTTTCCTTAAGTGCATCTTGTGTTTCCAATTCATCCATTATTCCTTCTGAGAAGGATGCAGGTGTGTGGGGTTCAAAGATGAAAAAAGAAGGGAAAAATAGGTCCCCGCTGGGAGGCAGACTGGGCTGGCAAGCTACCAGCAGATTCAATTCTAGGAGACGAAGTCCATGTGCTTTGAGGTGGTCAGGAGTCACTTGCTCTTAGATCTCTGTTTCACCTGCCTTGCAGCTGTCCTGCTGTGCTCTCACAGCAGCATGGGCACATTCGTTTTTTGTGCCAGTTTCATTTCATATGTTAATCAAGAAGTACCTACTAAGTACACTGCATGACCTAAATGCTCTAAGGTACCCAAACACATGGTCAAAGATGTGCAGAAATAATAAGATCAGGTAGAAGTGTGTAGTATCAAAAGAGAAACAAAACAAAGACTACAGGTGTTTAGAGGAGGAAGAGAAAAGTCCTGGCTCAGGAAATCCAGGAAGGCTTAGATGAAGGAGGCAGGAGAAGCAGCTGAGCCTTGAATGGATGATGAGAATTTGAAGTGGTAGAAATGGAATTAGGGAATTTATAAAAGGACATCTAGGGCTGGGGGTGTAGCTCAGTGGTAGCACTTGCCTAGTGTGTTCGAAGTGCTGGTTTGATTCCCTAATACCACAAACATAAATAAATAATAGTAAAAATTTTCAAATAGAAAGGGTATCTAGCTCAGAACAATGGGGATGGTGAAATGAAGGGTTTCTCTGAGGCGATGAGAGAATCTGATTGGTGAAAGAGAGTAAATGGAAGGCTTGGGGCTAGGTCATGGATGGCCCCCTATGTCTATCCAAATGTGGGTCGCAAGGAGTCACTAAAGCTTTTTCTTTCCTTTTTTCTTTTCTTTTTTTTTTTTGGCAGTACTGGGGTTTGAACTCCAGGCTTCACGCTTGCTAGGCAGGTGCTCTATCACTTGAGCCACTCCACCAGCCCTCACCAAAGTTTTTTTTTTGGAGTGGAAGAGTGACACGATCCTTTCTGGGCTCTGGGGATTGGAGATGACAGGTGTGCTTAACCGGTGGGCAGTAAGTGGGAAAGGGTAAGAATTATGAGTCTTCCTGTTGCTTCCTACCATTCCCAGTGGAAGACAGAGCCACTATCTTTCCCTTCATGTCTTTCCAGCCCACTATCCTCCACTTCCTGCCTGCCACGCAATCTACAGATGCTTAGCGCATCTCATGCTATTAGGAGATGGAGTGGAGTCCAGGCCCCACTGAGGCCTTGTGTAGGGTTGAAAAGCGGCCCAAGCTCTGTTCCCAAGAAGACAGTCACAGAACACTGGGTTGAGCTGTGACAGTAAGTATTAAAGCCACAGGTTTCTAAAATTGGAGTTTTCATGATTCTCACTGGGCATTTCCATCATCCCAGAGGAGAGGATGGTCAGATAAGAAACCTCATTTGACAGCAATCTTCTTTCACCTGGGCTGTTTCCAGGTATGTGCTATTCTAAAAAGCAAACTTCTGTCCTCCACCATGTGAGCCTGGCTCCCCTGATCTGCTCTTTCTTCACTCTCACAGAGTCATAGAACTTAGGAGCTGGGTGGAACTTTTGAACAAACCCTTTTGCCTTAATGAAGAACATGAACGGTCTGTTCAACTGCAGTAAACCAATCCCAGAGTACATACAGTCTTTGTAAAAAATACACTAAGTGTAACACTAGAAGAGGTCTCTGACATCTTCCCACCCTTGAAAGTGGGGCTTCTCTGTTCCCCATCTCCACAAGGCTGCTATGTTCCCAGGAAGGGCCACTGCAGACTCCTTCTGAGCTGGAATGAGGCCAGCTGGGGAGGGCCCTCACACAAGGCTCCCAGGTGGGTAGCACCTCTGACCACCTGGATGATCCAGCCTGGACATTCCCCCACCCCAGGCTCACTCTCCCCATCCTCACCCAGAGATGTGAGGGCCCCTTCTTCCCTCATCAAAACAGAAATGCAATAGGATCTTAAACTGTTTAGAAGAGAATTCTAAATGAAGAAAATGCAACTTATTGTGCTTGGCCTAGACCAAAGTACAAAGAGATTGGTGTGAAATCACTTCCTGAATGAGAGTGAGACGTGCTCAGTTGGTTCCCAGTGGAGGTGAGAAGGAGTTATTGGCTCTCTGTGCAATCCCTGTGGAGAATCACTGTATGTGGGAGATAAGGCCTTTCCTGATGTAAGATTCATGGATGCCTCCTTCTCCAAGTGGTGGCCACAGAGTTCCACATGTTAAAATATCCTCTGAAACCTTAGCCTTCTTGAGCTTCAATTTAAACTTACAGAGGAGAAAAGAGGTGTCAGTTAAGTAAGACATCAAAACACATTCAAACATTAAAAGTTGTTGGCAGAGCCAGATGTGGTGGTGAACGCCTATAACCTCAGCACTTGGGAGGTTGAGACATGAGGTTGAAGAGTTTGAGACCTGCCTGAACTACATAGCAAGACCCTGTCTCAAAAAACTAAAAGCTTTTGGGTTGACTTCCCTAACCACCTGTGCTAAAAGATGAAGCCAGAGCTTCTCCTTCCAGAACTGTCTTGGTCCACTTTAAGGCAGAGCCTTGCTTTGGCTCCAGATCTATAAGAACAAGGCAAGTTCCCAGGCTCATGTCAGAAAACACTGAAGCCAAGGGTAAGACAAAGACAAATAAGAAGATTCTGTCCCCAACCAGCCAGCCTTCTCAGGGAACACGAGCACTGGACATGAGAGGGTATTTTTTTCCTAATACTTATGTAGCAGAGTCAATTGTAATGCACTCCACATACGTACAAGGCACAATTTAAAAAGCAAAAAGAAATAAATTTTAACATTTTTACCTAGTCAAATATACAAACTATGATCATTTCAACATGTAATCAACATGTGAGATATTTAACGTTCTTTTTTGCACTAAACCTTGGAAATCTGCTGTGTATTCTACATTTAGAGGATTTCCCAACTCCAACCACATTTCAAGTGACAAATGGCCACGTGTGGTTAGTAGCTACTGTGTTGAATCGCTCAGAGAAGTAAAAACAAGTTGAAAAAGATGATCTAAGGATACCTGCCTGCCTGGTATTGCAGTAGAGGAAGGGGGTGGTGGGGAGTGGATGATCCTCCAGGAAGAGGCTACCATAAAGGGGAAAAGCCATCATCATTATCACCTCTCCAGCCAATATTGGCATGACCTTTAAAGAACATGTTCCATCTTTACCCTGACCCTGTGGACTGGATATTGTTCTGTCATAATTATCAATAAAGAAACAGAGGTCCCCACACCAAAGAGGAACAGGGAGGTAGTGATGGTTGAGGAGTAAGAGAAGGAGGAGGAGAAAGTAAAACAGAGTCAGAAGACCAAGGACTTCTCCAAGGTCACATCATCTTTTCTCTTTGCTGTGCCCCTACAGTGGGGACCCTCTGCTGGGCCCTCACCTCGGTCTGTTTGTCCCCGCTCTCAAAGTAACGGCATGCTCCCAGGTACTTTGCCCCACAGCACCTTTGGGCTGAGCATCATTACCTGTGTGCCCCCTGCTTCAGTGATGAGGCATGGTGTGGTGACCAAGTCACCATTGCAGAGCTAACAGGGGCCTTCTAGAGAAAGCACCTAGACCCGAAGAGGGCAAGTCCGTGGAGTGGAGGTTCATAAGATGAATGGGTTTTCAGACACTCTCCCCTCTGGTCTATGCCCCAGACATTCAGATCTTCTAGAACTGAATGCCCTCTTCAAATCCAAAGTATTTACCACTCTTAAGTTGTGGTCAAGCTGCAGACCTGGGTGAGACCTATTTACTATAATTGGCTGTGCTGTCAGATCTGGAGAATGGGCCATGCCAGAGGGTAGAGGCCATGGGCACCTGGCTACAGACAGAGCAGGATCCTGCTTGTTCCTACCCACCTCTCATTCCACTCCATATATCCACCCATGGATTCATCTACTGCCCACGTCTCCTACCTGCCAGGTCTTGCCCTGGCCATGAATACTGGCCAACAGGTACTTGGGGAATTCTCTTTGAGGGTCCCGATGTTCTTTCCTCAGTCCTGTGTAGCTGCACGTGCATACACCCTAGACGCTCCTGGGTCCCTAGACCCAGCACAAATCCATAATTCATCATCACTGACACCCCTTGCATTCAGGGTCCTCCTAACAATGGCCCTGTGGACCGTCCTGTGTTCACCGGAGTGCAAACATCGCTCTAGTCTTTGCCCCGCAAAGGCCAGATGGAAACTCCCCCTCATTTGTTGCCCCAGATCTGACAGAGCAAAAGGCTTTTATCCCAGAAGGAAAGGGCCCGGTTCTGAGCGCAACCCCGCCCCAAAGTACACACAAAGTCAAAAAGACATTTGTTCAAAAGGCCTGTCACAGAGAAAAACTTCTTTCATTTATTTATTTTCCATTTACTTTTCCCGCCAAAATGTCTGTAGCCGCAGCGGCAGGAGGTCTGCGGGGAGCCTGCCATCTGACCTGCCGGTGCCGTCCCTAATTGCGCCCCATCTGGCGTCTGGCACGCACAAAAGCAGTCCCCGCCCCTCCTGGGCCGCTGCGTTGTGCATTTGTGCCGCGCGGGCCTGATGCGACACACTTCTGGCTGGCGCCGGGCCAAGGGGACACTCGCGGCAGGCCAGACCGCTGGGCTCCGCGGCGCACGCCGGCGAAGAGGCGCGGACAAAGGCTGCGCCCACGCCGCGGGCCTGGGCCCTCCCCGCTCCTAGGCTGCCCCTGGGACAGCTGATCCGTGATGGCGACGGACTTGGCCTTCACCAAGAGAAAGGCGATGTAAGCGCCAGAGGCCCCATCCAGAGTCCACGCTGAATGCTATAGCTGCGTGCCTCTGACTCCCCAATTCCATCTCCAAAAAAAATCCGGGGACAGAACTCAGAATGGTGCAGGGACAAAGCTGCAAAGTATGAGCAGCGACACCTTTTTGTGTAATGGCAAAAATTTGGAAACAACTCTTAACTGGATTCGGGGTGCAGCTCACGTGGTAGAGCGTTTGCCTAGCGAGTGAGGCCCTGTGCCTCCGAGAAAAAGAAAAAACAGAAACAAACAAAAAACCTCTAACAATTAAGAATGGGTTGGGTTCAGCTGGGTTCAGTTGTAGAGCTTTTGTCAAGTGTGTATGAGCCCCTGGGTTCCATCCCCAGCACGGAGGGAAGGAAGGGTTGATTCACATAAATTATGCAAATACCCGCCTGTAAAGTACTGCTATTAAATGTTGATATCAAAGGTATCCACAAGGGCATTCCTAAATTTAAAAGCAAGTTATAAAATAATATGTACAGCATGATTCTATTTTGTTACAATAAATGTTACTTATATATGCATGTATGTGTAAATGAATAAAAGGTATATACAACCAAGAAGGGAAGAGTAACTGTTCCTGGGTAGTGAGTTTATAGCTGATTTTGTCTTCCTGGTCTTGATCATCTGTATTTTCTGTTTTTTACGTATTTTCTATAGGCGAAGTATCTTACTTGTATAATAAAAAAGGAAGTTTTTAAAGTGAACACTAGAGACAGCTCTCATATTTTCATATAGATATTATTTACAGCTCTGGACTAGATGAAGTCACTGAGGGAGTGTGAAGGTAATTTGTTTGTTATCATTACCTTGCCTTTCTGTATAGCTGGAAAAGTCCAGGCAGAAACCCAGGGACTTCAATATTTAGAAGTCAGACACAGAAGGAGGAGACAGGAAAGGAAACCAAGAAGGGGTAGCCAGGAGAAAGAGCAGAAGGATCCCTCAGGCAGGCAAAGGAGGGGTTTAGGCAGGAAAGAGTTGGCTCTGTCAACAACCCTAAGAGGACGGGGCCAGGACAGCAAAGGGGCATGGGTTTGGCAGGATGGAATTTTACCAGAAAGAGGAAAGTTGACCAAGTGAATTCTGTTGTAAAGAGCAGCAGAGAAACCCCATGGGTCACGAGACAGTTGTGTTTTCAAGGCCAGAAACATCTCTGCACTGTTCGAGGATGGTGAGAAAGACCAGGTAAAGAGCAGATGATCACGTAGAGAAATGCTGGAGAGAGCAGGAAGGCTTCAAGAGGGCAACGAGCTGGGGAGGTTATAAAAGCATGAAGTCCAGCTTACAGGGAGGGAGGCCACAGAGCCAGATCTCAGCAAGGGGTCCACCCCTGCAAGGGGAGAGAAAGAGAGTAGAAATGAGTTCTACCTTGGGGAACTTGGTAGGTGTGGTGGGGGGAAGGGAAGACAAGGTATTTCTGGCTGGTTGTCTCTCTCATATCTAAAATATGGACCAAGCTGAGTATGAATGAGGACCTAGGCTCTAGGAGAGAGAGAATAAGGTCAGAGTGATTCCCTAGAGAAGGGGGAGAGGTGGTTGTCCAGGGGCACAGGGCAGGACCATGCAGCAGTGCTAGGGGACTGGTTGAGGTCTGTGAGCACCATACACTTTACAAGTCCACAGATGCCACTGTGTGTTTTCTTCCTGGTGCCCTAGGCGCTCCAGAGACACTTGCCCAGGGCGAGACAGGAGATGGCACCAGCAGAGCGTTTTTCACACCAGAGGACTGGGTCCTGGTGTTCTTCAACCTCTTGCTGGAAAGAACTTCTCCCACCCTGGTCTGAAGCCTATTCTGACTTTAGGACTTAATTTAGGGGTCACACCCTGCAGAAAGCTGAGAGAGGCACAGGAATTATAATTATCTCTGTGAGTCTAAAATTTGAGTAGGAGTTCCTTGAGGGCTGGGAATGGGTTGTCTTTA
The DNA here is from genome assembly GCF_047511655.1 of Castor canadensis. Taxonomy (NCBI): domain Eukaryota; kingdom Metazoa; phylum Chordata; class Mammalia; order Rodentia; family Castoridae; genus Castor; species Castor canadensis. The sequence goes on along the minus strand of NC_133388.1, from coordinate 121,667,952 downwards.
TCCTTGGATTCCTAGAAAAGAACTTTAAAAAAAGGAGCTCCATAAAACCATGTTAAAGGAAGGAAAGCAAGAAAAGGGGGAGGAACAGGGAGAAAGGGAATAGTTTTTCTGTTTTGGAACTGAGGAAATCAAAGCTCAGAAAGGAAAACACTGTTCTTTTGGGTTTTGCTTGTTTTTGTTTGCTTATTTTTGCTGTGCTGGAGTTGGAACCCAGGACCTTGCACATGCCAGGCAAGTGCTCTCCCACTGAGCTTCATCCCCAGCCAACATAGGTCTTCTGATTCCAGATCCTGTTTATAAAAACAACGAAGAGCTACATATAAATAATCGCTTTATTATCAAGACACATATTTAGAGCTTGGGAGACCATGCATATGGTTTATTTGCGCTTACTGTTCCAGAGTAATTACTAGTAGTAGTACCACGATTCAAGCTCAAACTGTCCCCATTTTAGATAATAAATTATATGGTCACTTCACTTATAGCTCTTTTCAAGTTACCACTGCCCTCTGAGTCACCTTCCCCTGAAAACATGGCTCCCTGTGGGCACCTCAAGACCAAGATGGAGTCGTTAGTGGACACTGAGTACTGAGTAGGGATGGATTGGCCCAAACATTCTGCAACTAAAAGTTCAAGACTTTTTCATATTTTGCATGACGTTTAGCTTCAGGTTCCCACTTTTGGTCATCTTTCTACAACCCTATAATATACATAAGTAGGAACTGAGTTACATCTTTTTAAACAACTATTTCCTCCTATTTTCTTTTCTTACAATTTTATTTTAGTGGTTATATAAACCCAACATTGTTGTTGTTATTTGTGGTACTGGGTAGTAAACTGAGGACCTTGCATATGTTAGACAAGCACTCCACCACTGAGCTACACCTTCAGCCCCAAAACAATTTTTCACAGCTCTTTAAGGTATAATGCACATATCATAAGATTTACTCATTTTTAGTGTTTGACATTTTTTAGTAAATCCACACTTGTGCAACCAACATCACAGTAATTAGATTAATTTTATTTATTTAATGGAAATCATCCATATCTTGAACTTTATACTATATGAATTATTTAATGCACACAACCCCATCATCAAACATATACTTCCTCTTTTTCTTTTCCTCTCCCTCTCTCTTTTCTCTCAGCACTTCAATTTTGCAATCACATCTATTTCAGGAAATGACTTCATCTCAACTCTTAGGAAAATAAATGGGAATTATAAAACAATGGTCAGATTCTTGAGTGTGATTCTTTAGCAGTTATTTCCAGGACATGCTCCATCCTGGGGAGAAATAAGCATAACAAGATGATAGTTCTCTACTTAGAATTTAGGAGAAACTCGATAGCTGACATCTGATGATTTAATTACATGGCGCAAAGAGACATTCCGCCTCTAGGGTTCCTCTCATCCCTATCACCCAGCATAAATCCTCAGCTACCTCCTTGTGCTTGTGGTTACTACCAAATAGACATCCTGGCTTGTCATTTAAAGCCATTTTCTCTAGATTATAAGAGACAAAAAAATCCATGCAGCTGCTGGGAATGCATTGGGCCTTGTTTTCCCATGGGCCTTTTGGTCTTCACCACAGCTCCACGTTCTGTACAAGGATCCCAGGTTTAAAATTGCTAATCAACTTCTCTTTCATTACAGAACTTAATGAAACACCATCATGGCTGTAGTGCTTCAGTTTCACTGAAATTAGTCACTCCTGTGATGTTAAATATTTAATATTATAAAATCAACTACCCCATTAAGTCATGTGAGTGAAGATTCTGATATAATGTGCAAGAAAACTTAATGGGAGCAGAACAGAATCCTGCTTCTCACCAAGCTTCGTGTCATTTGTTCAAGAACATCCACAGTATAAGAAAGTACCTGGAAGAGAGTAAAAGTCAGTCTAGAACTCTTCACCAAAAGGTGGAGAGAGGGGTTTCTTATCCAGGAACCCCAGGAGTGGTACCCACAATTTTGGATTTTATTTCATAATTTCAAAAATATTGGGGGTTTAAACTGAAAAGTGTACATCCCTGGACCAGTGATAATCACTAGGAGAGTGTCGTGTCATGATGGGCCCTCTCTGGGACTGGGGATGAGATGGGTACCTGGTCAAAACAGGGGTGATGAAGGAAGAAGGGGAGGAAAGAAATAAAGGGTGTTGGAGAAGCAAACCAAAGTGCTTATTACAAGAAGGATTTTTTAATTAGAAAAAGAGAGACAGAGGGAGGAAGGGAGGAGGGAGAGAAAGAAAGAGAAAAGGAAAGAGACAGAAAAAAAATAGATAGATATGCAAGCATTCTGAGAATATGCTTAGAAATAAGTCCAGAAGGCAGTGCTTCAAGATGTTTTCAGTAGTTGTTATTGGGGAAAAGAATGAGATGGTAAGTGGATACATGAATAAGCCTAGAGTTCTGGTGGACAACATGAAAACCACTACTAATGCAATTGTATTATATTATGGATTTTTGTTAGATAAGTAGATTTTAGTTGTGTTTGTCACACACACAAAGAGTAACTATGTGAGATGATGGATCTGTTGCATGCTTCAGCGCACTAACCATTTTGCTATTTTTCCATACCATCATGTTGCAAAGCTCAAATATTCTATTATGAAACACATTTAAAAAACCAAACATTTATTTCTAATTACTTAATCCACATTGAAAGATTGATTAAAAACAATACCAAGCTGAATTCTAGAATTCAGGCAATTAAACATGATATAATTAGTTCCAGACACTCTCATCCTGACCCCTTTCCACCCCTTAACCTGTATTATGGCCCAGGGAAATAATTTCCCATGCCACTCTCTGTCCATGAGCAAGCTTGAGAAAACATTCACCCTTAAACCCACATCATAAAAAGTAATAGTGAGAGAAATTGATTAAAGGACCCAAACCACACGAATAAGCTACAGTACATCAGAAGTGCTCAGAAGTCATAATAAATGTAGACGCTCCCGTGACCTACATTCCCGAATGAACTATGACCCCTTGGTGCCGTCATATACTTTTTCCTTTGAAAAGTGAGTAGCAAACCAAATATAAAAGAATAAACTACATTGACTAATTCAAATTTGTTGAGTACATTCATTGGTTAAATGATTTCACACTAAGAAAAAAAGGAATAGTACAAAAAATTTCCAACAGGTTTACCAGTTGCTGACATTTTAGACATATTTGCTTTATCATCTTCTCTCACTCTCCCTCCCCCTCTTCTTCTCCCTCCTCCTACCCTCCCCTCTCTCTTTTTTCCTCTCCCTCTTACACACACACACACAAACACACACACACTTTTTTCCTTGAACTATCTAAGAAAATTCCTCCTTTATTCCCATATAATTCAAGGAGTACTTCCTAGGAATAAAGATGTTCGTTTAAATAGCCATAGTAAATACAATTACCAAATTGTGAAATTTACAAATGATACAAAACACCATTATCTAACCTACGAATTTTATTCAATATCACTAATTGCATGGACTGAATGGATCTCTCCAAAATCCATATATTGAAGGCCTAATCTCCTACCTGGTTGTATTTGGAGATGGGGGCCTCTAAGGAAGTAATTAAGATGTCCATCTCCCTGGGGAAGCTTCAGGCAATATGGATTTTAGCTTTTCTCTTGGACCTCTGTGATTGCTACACATGGTCTGTAAACTTGTTGATGCATTGAATGTAAGTTTTAACCACTAGCTGCATTACAGCTTGGAGCCAGTGGTCACTAAGCCAGCCATTCCTCAATGGTTTGCCTTACCTGTTGCCAGGACAAACAGCCCAGTTCTTCCATGGGAATAATACCCAAATTATATTCACATATGTGCCTTAGGTTTTTAAAATAATTCTTTGATCATGCCCAGAGACACATGGGTTCCCACAATGTCCTCAAGATGAAAGTTCAAGCTCTCTAAAGGCCTGTTAGAGTCTGGGCCCAATGTACATTTTCACAGAATTGTTTCTTCAAACCAAAATGGGTCACTTGTCATTCTCTGAGTGAGTCCTTAATTTTCCACTCTCCAACTTTTCCCCATTCTTGTTCTGTCTTCTTAAAATGCAATTCTACCATCCCCACAGATCAAACTCGCCCTAACATTGGAACTGAATATTGGCACAGGGCAACATTTTGAATATTCTCGCATAGATTCGTATACATTTATTCCACAAGTATTCACTGAGCTCACACTATATGCCAAGCACTGTTCTGTGTGCTTCAGCTACAGTTGTAAATGAGACAGATACAGTTTTCTACCCTCTTTTTAGGACTAGGCTTTGAGCTCAAGTCCTCATGCTTGCTAAGCAGGCTTTCTACCACTTGAGACACACTCCTAGCCTGGTTTCCTGCCCTCTTAATCATTTTCATCTCGGCTAATTGGGCCATCTGTTCTGAGAATTTGAGTCAAGGTTTCTATTCAATGGCTGACATAATGATACAAGAATTGGTTATTTGATCAACAAGGATGCCTCATCTTTGCACATAATTCCATAGGTGATAGGCACATATACATACACTACCACATTTCATCCTAACTCAGAGGATAGTAAAGATACGCCTGTTCCCCTTCTATAAGAGAATAGAAATGCAGGGAGGTTAGGCTGGTGCCTGATCAAGGATGAGGATCCTGGCCTTTTTCCTAATCCTCATCCAGTTTCGAGATCTCTTTTATATACAAGTGATATTAGCACTTCCCTATGAAAACAATATTTAAGCACAACAAATGTCAAGAATTTGTTGCAAAATAAATGCAACCAGTGGTGTTTAGAAATAAAACTAAGTCTAAGTCTTCCAACAAGATAATATAAATCAGGTATCAGCACCTTAAGACAAAATTAATTACTGCCAAAGTTTACTTGAATTTTTAAGTTCAATTGTTAGAACTTGGTCCTTTCTTTATAAACATTTTAAACTTGAACAATTATTATAATTTGTTGTCAGTAAAATTTTTGATCATAAGTAATTCTTCTATGTTTTCAGTTTTGTGTACACTTTTTTTTTTTTTTTTTTTTTGATGGTACTGAGGTTTGAGCTCGGGGCCTCATGCTTGCTAGGCAGGTATTCTACTACTGGATCCATTCACCAGCCCTTTTTCATATTGGGTATTTTGAGATAGGGTCTTTAAAACTATTTGCCTGGGATAATCTCAAACTGTGATTCTCTTAATGTCTGCCTCCCAAGTAGCTAGGATTGCAGGTGTGGACACTAGCACCTGGCTTGTCTACACTATGAAAGTAACTTAGCATTTCAGAAAATTTTGGAGAGAAGAAAGCAGAATTCACCACAAATTCTAACATTCCACTTTTAGCCTGAAAGTGTCTTCTCTCAGTTTTTTACCAGATACGAAGTTCTACATTATTGTGATTATAATTCTCATATTCTGCCTTCATTCTTTTCACCCGAGATCCTATTTATACTTCTCGGTGTTTCTACATAGCCTGAAATTACAATAGGTTTTGGAATCAGAAGATCCAAATTCCAACCCAACTCTGTGACTTACCGCCTATATGCAAGGGCAGATACAGGGTTTATGAAACCTGAATACTTTTACAACTTGGGGAGCCTTCTTCAAGAATAGAAAATTAGGAGCAGAATTGACTTAGGAATCCATAAGAAAATCACAACACATTTCTAGAGAGACAGAGAGTTCTTTTTTTTTTTAATTATACAAAGGAGTTTCACTGTGGTATCTGCATACATGCATGTAATGCACTTGGATCAGCTTCATCCTCTATTACTCTTTCTTCCCTCCTCTTCCCCCTCTTTAAACAATTTTAGTGGGTTTCATTATTCTATTTGCATGCATGCGTATAAAGAATTTGGGTCATATTCACCCTTTCCTTTCCCACTCCTCACTCACTGGCTCCCACCCCCAAACAGTCTCACTTTTTTGTGTCATTCTTTTTTTATGTCTAGATTCTGCATATGAAAGTGAATATGTGTTATTTTTCTGTCTGAATCAAGTTTATTTCACTTAACATGATGATATCCAGTTCTGTCCATTTCCTGCAAATGATGTAATTTCATTCTTTGTGGCTGAATAATACACCATTGTGTATGTGTGTATATATATGTATATATATCACATTTTTTAATACATTCATCAGTTGGATGAACATTTCTTCATGTATTGACTGCCATTTGTACTTCTTTTGAGAACTGTCTGTTCGTTTGCCCACTTATTAATTGGATTTTTTTTGTTCTTTTGGTGTTTAATTTTTGTAGCTTTTTATATATTTTGGATATTGATACTTTATACAATGAATAGCTGGAAAAGATTTTTTCCCATTCTGTAGGATGTTTCTTGATTCTGGTAATTGTTTCCTTTGCTGTGCAGAAACTTTTTATTTTGATACAATCCCATTTGTCAATTCCTTTTTTTTTTTTCCAGTACTGGGGTTTGAACTCAGGGCCCACACCTTGAGTCACTCCACCAGCCCTTTCTCTCTCTCTCTTTCTGTGTGCATGTATGTGTGTGTGTGTGTGTGTGTGTGTGTGTGTGTGTGTGTGTGTGTGTGTGTGAGAGAGATGGGATTTTTTAAGATAGGGTCTCTCAAACTGTTTGCCCCGGCTGGCTTTGAATTGCAGTCTTCCTGATCTCTGCCTCTTAAGTAGCTAGGATTATAGGCGTGAGCCACCAGCACTCAATCCATTTGTCAATTCTTGCTCTTACTTCCTGATCACTTGGAGTCCTATTAACAGAGGTGCTACCTATGCCTTTATCTTCAAGTTCTTTCCAATGTTTTCTTCTGGAAATTTCAGTTTCAGGCCTTATATTTGGATTTTTTTATCTAATTTGAATTAATTTTTGTACCGGGTGAGAAGGGCTTAGCTTTGGTCTTCTATATGTGAATAACCAGTTTTCCCCAAAACTATTTGTTAAAGATGTCTTTTCTCCAACATAAGTTTTTGGATCCTTTGTTGAAAATCAGAAGGCTATAACTATGTGGGCTTATTTCTGAGTTTTGCATTCTATTCCATGGGTCTATGTGTCTGTTTTTGTACCAGCATCATGCTGTTTTTGTTACTATGGCTCTGTAGAACAATTTGATGTCTGATAATGTGATACCTCCTGGACTGCTATTTTCATTCAGGATTGCTTTGGCTATTCAGGATCTTTTGCACATGCACATAAATTTTAAGATTGATTTTTCTATTTCTCTGAAAATGACATTGAAATTTTTATGGATATTTCATCAACTCTTTAGATTGTTTTTGGTTAATATTAATTATTATTTTAACAATATTAATTCTGCCAAACCAAGAACATGGCAAGATTTTCTGTCTTCTAGTGTCTTCTTCAATTTCTTTCTTCAAGGTTTTACAGTTTTTATTGTAGAGGTCTTTCAGTTCCTTTGTTAGGTTTATTCCCAGGTATTTAAATTTTTGAGGCTATTGTGAATAGGATTGTTTTCCTGGTTTCTTTTTCAGCCTGTTCATTATTGGTATATAGAAAAGCTACTGATTTTTGTATCTTGATTTTGGAGATAGAGATTTTGATCTTCTCTTCTGAGATTTCTTTAGGCAACTTACCAGAAGTGCTTATGTAGAAATTCTAGCTAAAAGCTGGTTTCCCCTCCCACACCCCACACCCTGAGACTCCCTACACTCACGGGAACATGGCAAGTAGCAGCCCTGACACTTAAGCTTCATTCACTTTCTACTAAATTCACCTCTGCCAATCTGATCTTGAGCAGGTCAAATAAGTTCTCTGGTCTTCAGTTTGCCTATTTATAAAATGCAACCATTATATCCACTGCAGAGGATGCAGTGAGAACCACATGGATCCATCAGAAAGCGGTGCTCATCATCTTCGTGGGCCATCCAGGGAACGTTATCATTGCCCCAACACGAATGGTCAGGAAGGGAAGGCTGTGTAAGGAACACCCAGGTCTTTGGAGAGACCAGTTCGTTTCTTTAGATTATTGTCATTTCCAGCAAAAACTCTATCTTTCTTCTTATGTCACTTTTAATGGATTTTTAGACTAGAGGACTTTGTGCATTTTTACAAATCTTTCTCTAGCAATTTATGGTCCAAATAGGATTTAGTAAAAGCAACATATTATCTGGGTCTTCCTCTTGATTACTTCTTCTGAAAGCAATGTCTGATAAAATCTGATTTTCTTTTCTAGGTGCGATGAAGCAACTAGGAAAGAGGTTAGAGGACTCTAGAGAGTCAACGGCTCTGGCCTGTGAGCACATGGGCCATTCGTAGCTTTGTAGTTTCTCATTTGAGTAGTCTCCAGTGAGTTTCCTGCCCAAGCTGGTCTGCAGTAAAAACAAAAGCCTAGAGACGTGTGTGTTTCACGCCCCACTGGAGGCACATACTACCCAGGGCTGGCTCTCTGGTGGCCTGAAATCATCAAAAGGACTCACCACCCTCAGTGGGTTGGCTTTTACAAATGGCTACAGGGAAATCCAGGTTAGGCAACACATAAACATTTTGCCTCACACCACGAATGCCCCTGTCACCCTGTTACAAGTAACCCACAACGATTTCTATTAACTGTCTCCTGTTACTGAAAGAAACACACCTGTCCTGTGAAGACTTTTCTAAAAAGCTATGTGAACCCTGAAAATGACTACTGAGAGTTGTCCCTAGTTCCTTTACTCCTCAGTTTCAATATAGATCCTCCGAACACCATCTCCCTAAGGCTGCAGTTTACCTGATGTCTACCAGCTCTGAAAATAATATGCAATCTTGGGAAAGTCCCAACAGGTGAGAGGTGCCAGGTTGTCTCACTTCATTTTAAATAACAACCTGGATTTTACTCCTGCCTTTGTAAAAGAAATGCTTCTGTGATTGTAATTACTGCAGCCTCAACCCAGAGGTACCGCAGCAATGGAAGAAGGAACGAAGGAGGAGCACTGCGAGCTGTGTAGGGAAGGGGAACCCAAAACAAGGTTGAGCATCATCTTGAGAGCAGATGGGGAAAGAGGACAAGATATACACAATCTTGGAGTGATGGAGAGAGGAACAAATTACCAATCAGCTAACTTTAAAGAGGGGGTGGTGAGATAGGTCTATGACTTCCCATGATGATTCTGTCTAAACCTCTTATGTTACACTCATTTAACATATGTTATACTTAGAGATAGTTGAATGCACGTGAGCAAATTTTCTTAAATCTTAAAGTAAATGTTTAATAATTGTGCGTTTTATAAAGGATAGAATTGACCTCAAATTTTGAATTAAGTTTACAAAAATACCTGCTTGGATTTATCAGCTTTTGGTACTCTGGAAAGCCTCATGCTTTTACATCTCTTAATGTTCTTAGCCCAGGGCTGTGGCTGTGGCTCAGTGGTAGGGTGCTTGCCTATCATCAGCCAGGTCCTGGGTTCAGTCACCAGCACTGCAAGTACATAAGTAATAAAAAATAAAAAGCTTCTGCACAGCAAAGGAAACCATTAACAGAGTGAAGAAAAACCTACAGAATGGGAGAAAATTCTTGCCACCTATTCTTCTAACAGAGGATTAATATCCAAAATATACCAAGAACTTTAAAAAATTAACACCAAAAGAACAAGTAACTCAATCAATAAATGGGCAAATGAATTGAGCAGATAGTTCTCAAAAGAAGTGCATAAAGGGCCAAAAAATAAATGAAAAAATGTTCAGCATCTTTAGCCATCAGGGAAATACAAATCAAAACTATATTGAGATTCCATTTCACCCCAGTCAGAATGGCTATCATCAAGGAAACAAAAAATTATATTCTGGGACGGATGTAAGAAAAAAGGAACCATGATACACTGTTGATTAGAATGTAAATTAGTGCAGCCACTATGGAAATCAGTATGGAGTTTCCTCAAAAAATTTAACTAGACCTACCATGTGCTCCAGCCATACTACTCCTTGGTGCACACCCAGAGACTCAAAGTCAGCAAACAATAGAGATACCTGCACACCCGTATTTATCAGGGTACTATTCACTATAGCAAGTTATGAAATCAGCTTGGGTAGCCATCAATTGATAAAAAAAAAGTGTGGCTTATGTATACCAAGGATTATTATTTAGCACATTTCTTATCATCTGTATTAGTCAGTTTGTGACACTATATCAGAATACCTGAGACTAGGTAGTTTTAAAACAACGGATATTTAGGGTTGGGTGTGCTGGTACACATGCCTGCAATCCCAGCTATTCAGGAGACAGAAGTCAGGATGATTGTAGTTCAAGACCAGCCCAGAAAAAAGTTAGCAAGAACCCCATCTTAACAAGTAAGCTAAGTGTAGTGGCACACACTGTTTTCCCAGACACACAGGAGGCATAGGTGGGAGGATCAAGGTCTCATGCTGGTGTAGGCAAAAAGTGAGACCCTATCTAAAAACAACCTAAAAGCAAAAAAGGACTGAAAGTGTGGCTCAAGTGGCTGAGTGCTTGTCTAAAAAGCATAAGGCCCTGAGTTCAATTCCCAGTACCACACAAAAAAGGGATAATGAAATCATGCCATTTTTAAGAAAATGGATGGGACTGGAGACTATATGTGAAGTTAAAATAAGGCAGATCCAGAAAGATAAGTACTGCATGATTTTCCTCAGATGTAGAATTGGCGGGCAGGGGAGAAAATGACATAACAGGCACTATTACAGAAGAGGAAGGAGATCAGGGGTGGGCGGAAAAGAGTAAGGGAGGGTCTTGGAAGGGTGAGTTTGATCCAAGGATGTTATATGAAAAAGTCATAATAAAACCTATTATTGTGTACGATTAATGTGCACTAACTAAAAAATAAACAGAGCTGGTGTGGTGACACCTGTCTGTAATCCCAGCTACTTGGAAGGCAGAGATAGGAGGATCACAGTTCAAGACCAATCTGAACAAAAAAGTCAATGAAACCCTATCTCAAAAATACAAGCCAAGAGTGGAGGCACAGCTGAACTCCCAGCTACTTACGAAGTGGAGGATTACATTTCAAGGTTGGCCCAGACACAAGCACAAGATTCTATCTGAAAAACAAGCTAAAGCCAAAAGGTCTGGGGGCATGGCTCAAGTGGTACAGCACTTGCCTAGAAAGTACACGGTCCCGAGTTCAAACTCCAGTACTGTCAAAAACAAACAAACCAGGATACTTGGCACACCTGTTTATGTCCCAGCCTAAGGCATGAAAACGCTAGCTTAATCTCTACTATTACTCTTCTCAAAGATCCAGTGAAATTTCTTCTCCATGTCTTCAGTTATTGGCTTCCATGTTCTTCAAACGTGGGGCTGAATTTGTTGTTGTTGTTGCTGTTGTATGAGTGTCACTGGCGTAGCCCATGAAGTGCATGGGACAATGCTTCCCACATGCTGGATAATTAATGAGTGGTACAGAAACCCTCTCTGTACTTAAAAAAAATACCAACCTAATTTAATAGAAAAGGAACATTTAAGATACAAATCTACCTTGGACGGGGTTATCTGGATTGTTCTTTTCGCTGACTACAACTTCTGAGTATTTTAGCATGCTGTATTTACTCCACTATTCAGAGTTTGTCTGTGGACTATAGATCTGCCCCCCTACAACAACTCACAATGCACAATAGCCTGATATGAGAATCTAAATTATGACCACCCCTCCCCCAGGGCTGGTAAAGTGGATCAAGTGATAAGAGTGCCTACCTAGTAAGCGTGAGGCCCAGTGCCACCAAACAAACAAACAAACCAAAAAACCCCATAAATTATGATTTCCCAAAGATGCCAATATCTGAATTCCCAGAACCTGTGAATAAGCTAATTTACATGGTAAAATGGACTGTGCAGATGTGATTACAGATCTTCAAATGGGAGGTTATTCTAGATTATCAGAGTAGTTCCAATGTAATAACAGGGATCCTTACAGAAAGGGGCAAAGGGAGATTTGGCTGCAGAAGAAGAATGTAATAGGGATGTAGTATTAGAAAAACCACACTAGTCATTCTGATTTTTAAGAAAGTAGTAGGGAGCTGGGTGCTGATGGTTCACATCTGAAATCCTACCTACTCAGGAGGCAGAGATCAGGAGGATTATGATTCAAAGCCAGCCTGGGCAAATAGTTCACAAGACTCTACCTTTTAAAAAAAACCCAATACAAAACCTGAGCTGATGGAGTGATTCAAGTGATAGAGTGCCTGCCTAGCAAGCGTGAGGCCCTGAGTTCAAACTCCACTACTGCCAAAGAAAAGAAAGCAGAAGGGGTCATGGGCCAAAAAAAAAATAGATTCTTCCAGAAGGAATGCATGCCTGCTGATACCTTGATTTTAGCCCACTGAAACAATGGTACACTTCTTAACATACAGACTATAGGATAATAAACTTGTGGTGGTTTGTTACAGCAGCAATAGGAAATTAATACAGCAGAGGACAGTGTACTAGTTTCTCATTTGAAAGAAAGATATCTAAATTCTATTTCCAGTTTCTGCAATCTAAAGTAATTGAATATAGTGCTTGAATAAAATGATGGATCAGAGCCAGCTAGGTGACAAGAAACCAACCAACTTAGAAGTTAAGTGTCTGAAAAGAATCCATAAACAGAACCCAATGTTTGTAAAGAAAGATTTTATTCAATAACTGCCATATATGCCTTTCAAGTTTGTCGTTTCAATAAACCTAAGAATCCTATAGGAGTTAATGGTAAGAATGAACACACATGTTGGTAATTATAAAAAAGGCCCCAATGCATATGTTGGGTTTGACTTTTCTAGATCAGTGTAATGATAGTAACAATTGTAGACGTTTGTAGAGAAAGGTGGTACCAGAAGTATCTGCAGGTGGTAATTGAGAACAGGAGGTCAATGGCTCTGTCCTGCCTCTTCCAACTCTCTCCAACAGATGCCATAGTTCTTGAACTATGAAAGACACAGAGGTTATATCCAGGTGTGTGCCTGTGCCTCCTGCAGCTGTGGTCTTATCTCAGAATGCATTGTTCCAGCAGATGTTCTAGAAGGGAAGCTGAGACACCCAGAAATGGCTTTAATAAAAATGGAAGCAATGGCAGCCACAAATGAGGGCTAGATGAGGTGTGATTGAAGTTCAGAAGAGGTAGGATGACTTCCAGTGAAGGGTCTTCCTGCCTTACTCCATGAACCAGCATTCTTGACAATATTCTGCACTCCCTTGTCTCTCCAACCTTTGTCAGGTACATTTTTATATGGCAAGTGGCTGCTTCCTCTTCTGCTGCACCAGATCAACCTGGCCCTGTTGGAGGAAGGCATGCGCGGGCAGATGTGGGTCACCATGCATTCATGCTGGGTTTCTGCTCTGGCTCAGCTGAGGGGGGAGTAGGACTGAATTAGCACAGAAACATCACTATGGACCTCACAAATAATGAATTTCTGCTTGTCAACTTAAAATGCGCTCTTAGTGCTGCTTGGCAGTTAGTTCCATGTGTTTCTCTAATCAAATCCCCTCCTCATTTTCCTCAAGGACTATTTTTCATTGTTCTGAGGTTACTGGCCACGCCTCCACAGCAATAGTGGCTCCTTTTCCTCTCAGCAGATGATTCTGTTTTGTTTTTGGTTTTTTTTGGACAGAGCACATGGAAGTTTTAAGAAATTGCCTCTTCTGTCCAGTGTCCTCCGCAGGCCTTCTTCCTGGACAGCCTACTTGTATTGATGAACTCGAGACTATAAGGACCTGAACTTCTCGCCCCAGTGTCAAACAACTAGAAGGGCCATCGAGCTACAGAGTTCCCCTTAGAGTTGGTGAGGCCCTCTCCACTCCACAGTGCACTCCTGCATGGTAGTCTCCGTCTCCTTCCTCGGGAATGCCTGGCCTACCTGGTCTGGCCTCTCTGCCCCAGGAGCCTCCTCGCGCGATGCCTTCCTCCACCAATCTCACTACTTAAGACCCCTTGAACATGGAATTGGCTCGTTTTCTGGGGCCTTTTCCTGGTGTTCTCCAGCCCTCGTTACCTATTTACCTCTTGCCTATCAATCTGCAAGATCAATCACTTCAAATATAACATTCTTCCAAGAAAAACACCAGCTTCCTTTATTTCCCCCTATAGAACAGTGTTCTTTTCTTCATAGCACTTAGATCTATGTCTATCTACTCTCCTAGAATTTAAGCATGCCAGCAGGCGTCTTGGTCTTGCTCAGCGTTGCATCCTGGTGCTTGGCATATTTCTAGGTGGCGTGTTAAATGCTGGACATACAGTAGTGAACAAGACAAAGTGCCTGCCTCCAGTGAGTTTACAACCCACTCAAAGAGGCAGTAAAGTGGTGGAAAATATAGTGCTAATGAAGAAAGCGAAGTGACTTGGACAATTGACAATTGGGATTAAACTCAAGCTCCAAAACTCAGGGAGGGAAGGAAAGAAGGAGAGAGGGAGGGAGGAAGAGAGGGAAGGAGGGAGGGAGGGAGAAAGGGAGGGAGGGATGATAGTGACTATAGCTTACTAATTAACCTGTTTTGGCTGAAATAGGTAGTGTTTCTTCTGAATTACAAAAGATTTTCTCTGGGAATTCCTAGCAATTTAGGACTGCGTTGCCCAATATACAGTGGCCAGTTGTCACCGGTGACTATTGAGCCCTTGAAATGGGGCTGTTCTGAATTTGCTAAAAATGCAAAATGCACATTGGATTTCAAAGACTTAGAAAAAAAGTGTAAAATACGCTATTGGTAATGTTGCATATTAATCACACTAAAATTATATTTTGGATATGTTTGGCTAAATAAAATACATCATTAAATTTTAAAGATGTAGAGTCCCTCTAATCTGAGCTTAGGTAACTGGGAAAAATGTGCAATAAGTTGGCTAGCCTTGAAGAATGTTGGTTGACTGTATGACAGAATTAAGTGAATGTTGATTTGGAGAATGTCAGCCCTAAATAAACAAGGCAATAGCACAGGGTGTTATTATGAAATGTAATTGACAAAAGTACAATTACATTGGACGACAGCAGGTAGATAAATATTTGGTGACAAGCAATTTGGCAAATATGGATGTTTCAGGGAGGATGGGAGTGAAAGCATGAACTTCAAGATGGAGGGGCAAGACGGCAGAGATTAAGAGATGAACTAATTGTAGAGGTTTTATAAGGAAACTATTTAGTTTGGCTGAAGTCGAGGGTACATGCAGTGGAGTATTTATAAATAAAATATGAAATATAACCATCCCAGGAAATAATCATTGTTACGGAGAAGTTTAGCATAAATTTAGTTTACCAGGAGAAAGGAGCCCAGCGTCTGATATAATGGCAGTAAGTTCTGTGATCTGTGAATTGTTAGAAGTATAAGGAACAATTTACTATATTTTGCTCTGTCTGAGCATTTTTATATTCCTCTGGTAATCTTCATTTTTAAAACTTACTATTGATACATAATGTACACTCAGAAAGGTACACAAATTGTCAACAGTACAGTTTGTGTTTTTACAAAGCGCAAAATTTCCATGAAACCAGCACCCAACACCCTATTGTACTCCTTCCAACAACCCTCCCACATGGGGCGACCACTATCCTGACTTACCAGCATACATTAACTTCACCTGTTTTTGTGCTTTTATATAAATGGAATCATATATTTTTGTGCCCTATGCTTAATTTTCAAGAATCAGTCTAAATCTCAGATGATTGAACCATAGCTTCAGCATCTTACTATGTGAGTTTGGACAAGTCTCTTAACCTAAGCCTGTTTCCACATCCATAAAACTGGGTTACCCATGTTTACTCATGGGAATGTGAGGATTCAACGAGACTATGTATACAAAGCGTTTAGCATAGTGACTAGCATATGGCTGCAGTTGCTACACTGTACTCAAACTTTTAGTCTGTGCAGGACCCTCAGTGAGCCACCAAATCCCGCCAAACCCTGCATACTGGAGGGAAGGTGATCCTTGCTGTCTGGGCAGAGACCATTCCTCTACTCACAAGTGAGCATCTGCGCATGCAGTAGGGGACTTTGCTATTTGTTCCATCTCACTTTTTTAAGCCAAAGGAGAAGAAATACTTCTGTTATACACATTCGTCTCTCCTAGAATACCAGCTTCCTTAAATTTAGGGAAGGGGGATGTATTGTTTACCACACGATCACTAGAACCTAGCACAGGGCATAGTAAGGACTCAGTTAAGCTGATCATATTAGGACTTAGGAAACATGTCAGAATCTGCTCAAACCTTCGAGCTATGTTTTTAACTGTAGTTAAAATAGAATAAAGTGAATCCTCCTCCCCCTATCCCTTGCTAGCCAGGAAAATCCAATCAAACTGAGCACATTCTGTACTTGGAACTTGAATAAGCACACTGGATCTGAGAAGTGCAGAAATAAGGGCAATACTTACACTACTAAGTTAATACCAAGTTTGTCTCAAATTCAACAGCTTTTAAGGTACTTGTGCCAAGATTCTAAAAAGTTTTCAAAAATGCTCTCTTCCTAGCACATCACCACAAATAATTTTTTCCAAGTGCACTTTCTCTTGGTTATCTGGTTTTTACATATTCCTGTTGACTATACCTACACTCATTTTTAAAAGACTCAGAAAATGCAATATTCCACTGGAATTTCACTTGGTTCAATTCACCCTCTATTCATATATAACAAGTCTTCACTTCTTAGAATATGAAGTACCTTTTCAGATACTATCACTTGTTTTGCATTAGAAATTAAAACTCTGATTGGCTGGCAGTCCTATCAATCTATGACTAGATAAATCAAGCAGGAAACTTCATGGCTATGAAAATGAGCTAAAAGATTTTAAGGAAGTAATACAGTTTCTTAGCTATAAAGCAAAACTGATTTCATGAAGACAGCTAAGAAATCAAGGCTATTTATAATCTGTGGTACAAAATAAGTATGGTTAAATATTGCCTGATAAGAGTTGTGACAAATTTTTAGAAATCCTTTCAATTTAATATTTAGCAAGATTACTCTAGAAATGTCATCCAGTGGGAAAGTTTTATGGAAGCACTAGGATAACCCAGAAATTCATGGATTTGTGCCTTGAAGGCAGGGATTTTAATAGTCTATAGAGACAAAAGAGTTACACAGAACAGAATATTACTAATGAGGATATGAAAATAGAAGCATGCACATGTATGTTCTTGAGGTATCCAACTCACCAGCATGGTTGAAAACAAAGCATGGAAAAGCTGTCCAGACCCAGGTTAGGAAGCGAGGGAGAATTATTATTTAGACATGACAGCAGTTTGAACTCAAGGCCTCATGCCTACTAGACAGGTGCCCTGGCACTTGAGTCACTCCACCAGACCTGTTTTGAGTATTGTTGAGATAGGGTCTTGCGAACTAGCTGCTCGGGCTGGCTTTGGACTGTGATCCTCCCGATCTCTTGCCCTCAGAATAGCTAGAATTTCAGGTGTAAGCCACCAGCACCCAGCCTCTTATATTTGTTTCTTTCTGCTTACAAATAAGGTGAGAATTTACCAAATCCTCTCAGTAGTTTTATTTCACACTACCAACTAAGAGATTACTATTCTGGTTTCATGTATCAGTCTTACAAACTTGATATAAACCTTCTACTGAGAGGTATACTCATTTTTAGTGAGTTAATTCCAACAGATTTCTGAGCCTAGATGGCTAAATAAAGATGATGAATTCATTGAGATAATGCAATACCACCAAAACCTGACCAACTGACCAGATGGCCTTTCCCAGATGACACCTTAATGGCATTGTGCACTTTCTTGATATTTCTATTGAAGGAAACTCAGAGAGATTAGTGCACAAAACCAAATGAAAGAACAGAATTAGAATGGTGGTCTTCTGTAAGCTACGAATTTATAACAGATTTCAATGTTGTGGTTGAGAGAAGAGTAGATCATTTAGTAAGTGAAGGGAAGGCAATACCGTTGAGAGACAGAACAAAGGAATGGAGAGTCCAAGTTGGGAAAAAAGAGAAAATCTGCTTTGGACACACTGCATTCTATGTCAATAAAGGAGTTACATTAGAAGTATCTAAAAGGCAATTGAAAATATGGTTCTGAATGAGGCTCAGTGAAGAGACCACATTGTACTAATAGACACAATCACCTGTGAAGAAAGTTCTAAGAGAAAAAAGCCTAAGAACAAATGTTGGGTTCAATCCTTCAGGGTTCATTCAAGTCTGTAAAACATAAAAAGTGAAACGAACAATGGCAAGTCAGCTTGTACAGAGATGCTTTATTTGGATGTTAATATATGCAACATTGTATGTAAGATTCTCTTACAATAGAAAGTTTTCTCATATATCAAAAAACTCAAATTTAGTCAGGGTAATTGCTGTATTAGTGTGAAAACCTTGCAACAAAATGCAGGATGATATATGTGTAGACAGTTTCCATGCAAGTATGGATGCTACATGTATGTCTGGCATTTTTATAACATATTGAAATAATTCAATTGAATACAACAGTAAAAAAAGGGTGACTTAAGATGTCTGACATATTTACGATTAAAAATCTTGCAAAAAGCAACAAAGCAGTTAACTGGAGGATACAACCAATACCAACCCACCCAAATATGTACTATATCCAATAAGCCCAAGCTTATTCACAATATATTACCATTTGGGATAATTTAATGCTAGAGAAAAATGATGCTTTAAAAAATATAGCTCTTCCAAGATATACTTTGGTAACTGGAGACTATTACATCCAATCCAGCTAAGGGCTACATTTTTTAAAAGCCAAAAAACAAAAAGCCATTATGTGCTATTAGTTCAAGGTTAACTGAAATGATCCAGTATGATTTTTGCCACAATCATTGGTTTTACAAACAGAAATTTCTGTGAGAAGTTCATTAATTAGAAGGCAATCAACATACTTAACAAGCGTGCTAAGAAGATTCAAATTGGTTTATCTGTTATCAATAAGGCATAATCTTAGTATCACCATACATATTCTTTACTTCTCACTAACATATAGTATGCAAAAACTAGCAAGTGGATTCAAATAGGTTAAAATCCTTTTAGGTCTACTGTTCAAGAGTTAAGCATTAAAATACTTAGTATTTCAATTTCTATTAACATAAAAACAGATCTGAAAATCTTAAGCTGTTTTTGTTTCTCTTTTAAGGCATAGTAGTATTTTGGTCTTTGTAAGAATTTGCCTGGTAATGGTTGATTCCATTAAGTTAACTTGAGAACTTGCCATCATTTGCTTTTTATCTTTTCACACAGTGCAAGTGGTGGTTGCTCTTTCCATCTCTCATAGCAGCAAGCCAATTCTGCTATTTTCTATAGCAGCATACTTTAGGAGTGGAGAGGGAGAGAGTGTGTCAATTATAAATAATTCCAACTACAGTGTACGATTCTATCTGCCTGTCAGTGTTTAAGTTGACAGTATCATTATATGTCTCAGAAAAATTACATAAAATCTCTACCACAAAAGCAAATAAAGACATTCTTTCAAGAAGAAGTAAAATAAGTGCAAACACCTAAACTGGGCAACTGAAGCAACTGTTGTAACCTGTAGAAAAACACGAAACATTCATAAAAGGACAAATTATTTGTATAAATAAAAGATAATGTTCTCTACTTCTGAAACATTGAGTAAATATAATAAACTTTTAAGTGCAGACTGTTTTAAGGGACCAAGGTACTATTTTTAAACAAAATGCAAATATTTCAAACATATATACAAATCACCAGATTAATTTATATGACCCTCCATATAATTTAAAAAGAAAATATTAAATTATTACTTAGTACATTTTAGAACTACTTTATAACCAACATGATTTAAAGGGCATAGTGCAATATTTAGGTAGATGTGACACATACAGTATAGATATTGTACTCTTTGTAGCTATAACTTAACTGTTTCATACTTAAAGGTCAAAATTGTTCTTTACTATGTTAGCTGTAATGACAGGAAACAACACTGGCTTCTAGACACCCTGTATACATATAAATATCTACATTTAAAAGCTTTAAAAATGAAAATAAATTATAAAAACAGACTTCCAATTTACAAGGTTTTTGTGCTCCTACATACTGTACAATACATTCAACAAAACTCTCAGCTCTTCTGAGATTTATGGAAAAAATACTGACTCTTCACTAACAAGGAAAAAAACCATTTTCAATGCTTTTTGTTTTTAGTACTGTGTTCAAATAAATACACTTAACACTGTAATTTTACTGTTTCTGAAAAGTACCAAAAATTAGTAGTGTACTTTCTATCTTCTTGCAGACTCCTTTCCACTGTGTTTCTTTATAAATGGTAGCCTAAGTAAATCAGCACAAAAGTACTTCATAAACCACATTTTCTTTCCATACATAAACAAATTTCAGAAATCATAGGTATTCATCTACCTGTCTGTAACAAAACTACAGTCTCAAGAGAATAGTAGTATATATCGTGAAGATAATGTGTGAGTATTCACTTTTGGAATATCCATGAACATTTTAAATTTTCCCATTTTATTATTTAAAAACAATTTTTCAAAATCACATCTCTTAAAAAATGAACAATGAAATTGCTCACTTCTTATTCAAAGTAGTGGCTTATTAGCTTTAGCTTGCCCAAAATAGAAAAAAGATAAAACCACTTTAGGGTTGTATTAAAACTTTAAAAAGAATTAATTGGTAAAAACTTCACTGCAACCTAGTTTGGTATAAAATACAGTAAAGGAGTGGGACAGTCATCAGTTTAAATAACAATTACAGTATTAGAGCTCTTGAAGTGCTGCTGGTAGCTGTGTAAGTACTCAGATATTTTCTTGCTTGTTCAGTCATAATAAGTTGATCTTCTGTCTTTCCATAAACCACTGTTTCCCACTCACAATTTGACTAGAAAGGAAATATCAACAGTGATGTGAAAATTACTAAAATAAACTATCCATTCTACTTCACAACTACTTTTAAAAATAATTTTTTTATTGTGCTGGGTCAGGGTACATTGTGGGATTTACAAAAGTTCTTACAATATACCGTACTTGAATTCACCCCCTCCACCATTCTCCTTCGTGCCCCTTTCCCCCATTCCTGTAACAGTTTTAACAGGTCTCATTTTTCCATTTACATACATGTGTACACAGTATTTGCACCATATCCACCCTCCTTCACTATTTCCCCACCTCCTCTCCCTTCCCACAGGTACCAACCCCCCCCCACAGGACCTCTTCCATCCTCCTGTTCTCCAATTTCATATATGAAAAAAAGAGATTTTTGCTTGTTTAAGATAGCTACATTTTTGCTTGTTTAAGATAGCTACATAGGGAGTTTCCCTGTGGCACACTTCCATGTATATATGTATAACAGTCCAATTTAGTTCATCTTCCCTATAAAAATAAATCATTTTCATTGGATATTTTATAAGTAATTACTAAAAATGTTTTGACAATGGCATTTATTTGTAAATAAGATGCTAATTTTATGGCAGGAATCACCACATACCTATCAGTACTAACACTTAATGTTAATGGACTTAATTCACCCATCAAAAGACACCGTTTGACAAAATGGATTAAAAAAGAAGATCCAACAATTTGTTGCTTACAGGAGACTCATCTCACCGACAGAAATAAGCATATGCTTAGGATGAAAGGCTGGAAGAAGATTTACCAAGCCAATGGCCCCCGAAAACAAGCAGGAGTAGCAATACTTATCTCTGACAAAGTAGACTTCGAACCTACATTGATCAAACGAGATAAAGAAGGACATTCCATACTAATAAAAGGGGAAATAGACCAAAAGGAAATAATAATCATCAATCTGTACGCACCCAATGTCAACGCACCCAATTTCATCAAACATACCCTGAAAGACCTAAAAGCATATATAAACGCCAACACAGTGGTTGTGGGAGACTTTAACACTCCATTATCATCAATAGATAGGTCATCCAAACAAAAACTCAATAAAGAAATCCAAGATCTAAAATATGCAATAGATCAAGTGGACCTAGTAGATGTCTACAGAACATTTCATCCAACCTCTACACAATATACATTCTTCTCAGCAGCCCATGGAACCTTCTCCAAAATAGATCATATCCTAGGGCACAAAGCAAGCCTCAGCAAATATAAGAAAATAGAAATAATACCATGCATACTATCTGACCACAATGCAGTAAAAGTAGAACTCAACAACAAAAGTAAAGACAAAAAACATGCAAACAGCTGGAAACTAAATAACTCAACTTATCTTTGACAAAGGAGCTAAAAAATATACGATGGAGAAATAGCAGCCTCTTCAACAAAAGCTGAACTAAACAGAACTTTCTCAAAAGAAGAAATTCAAATGGCCAGAAAACACATGAAAAAATGCTCATCATCTCTAGCAATAAAGGAAATGCAAATTAAAACCACACTAAGATTCCACCTCACCCCTGTTAGAATAGCCATCATCAGCAACACCACCAACAACAGGTGTTGGCGAGGATGCGGGGAAAAAGGAACCCTCTTACACTGTTGGTGGGAATGTAGACTAGTACAACCACTCTGGAAAAAAATTTGGAGGCTACTTAAAAAGCTGGACATCGATCTACCATTTGATCCAGCAATACCACTCTTGGGGATATACCCAAAAGACTGTTACTCCAGAGGCACCTGCACATCCATGTTTATTGCGGCACTATTCACAATAGCCAAGTTATGGAAACAGCCAAGATGCCCCACCACTGACGAATGGATTAAGAAAATGTGGTATCTATACACAATGGAATTTTATGCAGCCATGAAGAAGAACGAAATGTTATCATTCGCTGGTAAATGGATGGAATTGGAGAACATCATTCTGAGTGAGGTTAGCCTGGCTCAAAAAACCAAAAATCGTATGTTCTCCCTCATATGTGGACATTAGATCAAGGGCAAACACAACAAGGGGATTGGACTATGAGCACATGATAAAAGCGAGAGCACACAAGGGAGGGGTGAGGATAGGTAAGACACCTAAAAAACTAGCTAGCATTTGTTGCCCTTAATGCAGAGAAACTAAAGCAGATACCTTAAAGCAACTGAGGCCAATAGGAAAAGGGGACCAGGTACTAGAGAAAAGGTTAGATCAAAAAGAATTAACCTAGAAGGTAACACACACGCACAGGAAATTAATGTGAGTCAACTCCCTGTATAGCTATCTTTATCTCAACCAGCAAAACCCCTTGTTCCTTCCTATTATTGCTTATACTCTCTCTACAACAAAATTAGAGATAAGGGCAAAATAGTTTCTGCTGGGTATTGAGGGGGGGAGCGGGAGGGGGTGGAGTGGGTGGTAAGGGAGGGGGTGGGGGCAGGGGGGAGAAATAAACCAAGCCTTGTATGCACATATGAATAATAAAAGAAAAATGAAAAAAAAAAGATGCTAATTTTAAAATACATACTAGAACATTTATGATCAATTTTCTTTTTTTGAAGGCATTGGGGTTTGAACTCACAGCCTCATGCTTGTTGGGCAGGTGCTCTTACCTTTTGAGCCACTCCGCCAGCCCATCAATTTTCTTTAATGTCAATTATTTTTACTATCTTTTACCATTCATAGGACAAAGGAGGCAGTATAAAAGTGTCTGCACAAACTCCTCCCAAATCAAATGAGTGTCAATAGGGAAAAAAATGTTAGTCTATTTCGCAAAAGTTTTAGAGAGGGAATAGAGATGTAGCTCACTGGTAGAGCACTTGCATAGCATGTGGGAGGTCCTTGACTTGATCCCCAGCACCACCAAAAAAAGGAAAAAAAAAAAAAAGATTTAAAGAGAGGATGTAATGTCAAAAAATGAACCAAGATTGCTTTATGTCTAACAAATTAGGAAATACATACATAGGAAATAGATTCATACAAAGTGAAGTTTATTTGATTTGTTTCTTTCCCTTTTAAAGAACAAAGATTGCTACATTATAGCTATGATCTGCTATATAAAAAACTTCTGGAGAAGTTCTATTTTACTTAAGGATTGGGAACTTAAAGCATTTTAAATGGATGAAGAGAATGTGCTACATGGCTCTTTGAAAGCAATGGCTCATGACAGAGGGGAGAGAGTCACATTTGATTGCCAACGATGTTTTTAAATATCAGGAATGCTATGCTGCAGCCACTGTAGCATAAGAAGGACTCTTCCTCCTCAATTAACTCTTACATTCTCTTAAGATAATGCAGTAAAAATTTCTCCAGCCTTAATTTGCAGATATATACTAGCGACACACAGTAAGAGGAAAAAAAGAATTTTGTTTTATAGCTTCCGAGCCAAAAAGTTTACTAAGAACCATTAGAATAACAAAATTATGCTTCCAACCACTTACCCTTTCAAAATAGCAAATAGAGCACACTTATTATAGGAGAAGAGGTGCTATATGTGGATTTAGGTATCTTAGGTTTAAAAAGAAATTGTGCTTAAGAATCACCAAAAGAGTCTTTGGCTACAACTGCAGTTGTATAGTTGATGTGTGCCCTGATGGATGAGTCTCTCAAACCCACATCTACTGAGTGACAAAATAATGATGTTTAGTTACTATGATAGTCAGTTTAAAAGAAAAAGTATAATTTGTAATCAGTAAGTCTAAAGTGATCATTGAATAAGCAACACCAAAAATCACTAAAGAAATTTATAAATCCATACCTGAAGATTCTTTTCCAATTTGACAACTTTGGAAGTGTTAGGGTTTGGTTTCTTTTTAGTAAGTGTATATGTTTTGTTGGTTGAATTTCTATCTTGTTTTTCAGGAGTCAAGTTGCACTTATTGTCATGTATTTCCAACAATGGTATCATTAACAAAGATGTTGTAAATATATTTTCTGACTAAGAGAAAAAAGAAAGAGAAAAAAAAAACTAATTCAAAAATAGAGACAAACAGATGGACCACTGAGTAAGTGGTAATGGAAGCCCTGATTTCATTTTCCTCCTAGAAAGTATTTGGCTCTGATGAACTTTCTAATAATGTAGTAATATTAAGTATTTTTTTAATTTACCAAAATAAATACTGAAATTTAAAGCTTTATGAACTATCATTTTTTGACATCATACATAAAGGGCTAATTCCTCTCAAAATAAAACAAGTAAAAAAATCAAAGAATAAAATATTCTTGATAGTTAATAGTTTCTCTACAATAAGGCAGAATGACAATAAAGAGAACTCTATGACTCACTAATGAACTGGTCACATAATGAGTAAAAAGGAGACGCACTATGACTTAAAGCAACCATTTAAAAGCATATTAATTCTTTACAAACCTGCATGTCTGAAATGTCTTCAGACAGTAGTTGAGTGCCAGGTTCTTCTTTTTCCCAATTATCTAAAACTAGTGATTTTCTGACTTTTTTCACAGAAGTAGTCTGCTAGAATGAATAATTTACAAAGAAGCATTATAGCCAAGTCACTTGGATATTATAAAGACTTTTAATAACATAATACTAAAAGATTACCTCTTGTTTGCAGCTTTTGTAAGCAGGCTCATCTTCCTCTTTGAGGAATATGTCTGTTCCAGTTTCTTCTTTTAAAACTTCTCGAATATCTTCTTCCAGGAAGGCAAGTGGCTGGGACTAAATTGTTTTTAAAAAGGTTTTAAAAGATTATTGCTAGTAATTCTTTTTCCTCCCTATATATAGAATACCTAATTTTTATACCTTTCCATTATTGGCATAATGTTCTCCTACTTACTATAGACATATAAATTCATTATAGATATATAAATTATATAACTTCCTATAGATACACAGACATATAAATTAATTAGCTAATAAGTTTTATGGCAGAATAATTACTAATTAATGAATTCATCTAAAAAGTGACTAAAAATAGACTATAAATTATCCTAAAAGTGATCAATACTTTAAAAATCATATTTTACTTTTAGTGAGCTTGTTAAATATTTGGATCTGCCTGGAATGTCCATGGCTTTTCTAAGGTATTTCAAAGGTGACAGTATTTATGAGCACATAGATAACTAGAACACTTCCCAGCTCTATTCATTCATGAACTACTGCTACTACTACAAAGAGAAAAACAATAGTAACAACTAAGCACATACTATTTTTGAAACTCAGAACAAGCCCCTTTTTTTCTATCATCTCTTTCAGCTTCACAATAAAAATCTAGGGTATGCTTTATGCCCTGTACACAAAAGAGGAAACTGAGCCTCAAGGAGGTACCCTGATCTATAAGTTTCCTAAATACTATTATTGAATTACTTGTGTATATCAAAGTGGTAAAATCATTTTATTCTACTGCAAGTAACCACTAGTGAAACTACCAAAATGTAGGTAGTATTAAGAAAAAGGTTCCACTGATAAACTGTTTCCTTTTTCTAGATGACAAAAAGTAAAAATTATAAATAAGCCAAGCACAACATTATTTACAAGTCAAGGAAAAGGATTAACACAAATTAAAACTTATAAATTAAGAGATAAAATAAAATCTTGCATCAGTTTCAGTGAACTTTTTTTTTTTTTTTTGATGAGACTGGAGTTTGAACTCAGGGCTTCAGGCTTGCAAAGGAGGCACTCTAACACTTGAGCCACACCTCCAGTCCATTTTTCTCTGGTTACTTTTGGAAATGGATCTTGCTAATAACTTTTTTTTTGCCTGTCCTGGTCTTGAACCACAATCCTCCTGATCTCAGCCTCCCAAGTAGCTAGGAGTACAAACATGAGCCACAGCTGCCCAGCGAAAATCTTTTTTTTAAATATGAAAAATCAAAGTGATTAAAAATCGGCTCTCGTTTTACTATAAGTTAGGAAAATTCTTAAAAATAACGGTATACATACCACAATTTTAAGAGGTCCATACTTTTTCTCCTGAGCAGCAAGCGCATTCTTAAAAGGGGTAGGAGTTCTTGGTGTGGTACCCAATATAGATCTTCGAATAGTAGGTGTTCTAAACCTAATCAATCATTTAGATATTTGTATTATAGTCACAGTTTAAATTCATACAAGGTAAAGAAGGCAAAACCATGCCAAAGGCATAAGCTACATTTTTCTTACATATGCATATGTTTATTTAAATATTACAGAGCTACTTTAAAGTAAGGTTACCTAAAGAATTCTTACTCTAATCAATCATCTTAAAATAGAAAAAAGGACTAATGTTACAAAAAAGTACTTTAAATGTTTTTGCTTTAAATGTTTTTGTTTTATGCTACATTTAGCCAGTTTTCAGTACCCCATGTTTTATTCCTATAAAACATAAGGTTATGACTTTTTAAAGTTTTAAATTCTGTTACGTGTAGGGATTATAATATATGCCATTTATTTGAATAAAAAGCTTATCTACAGTTGACATTATGTCTCCCATTTTCTCTAACACAATTATTTAATACCTACTTACCCTACATTTTCCTTTTGATCTTTGGGGGTTGTTTCTTTCTGAAGAGGAGTTGTAATGAGAACTTTTTGCCCACAAACAGGGGTTGATGTAAATGATGGATTTTCCATATTAAGTTGTTCATTTTCAGGACATGTGTTGAAAAACTAAAAAGGGAAGAGAGTTTGAAGACAATTTTTAGAATATCAAAATCCCAACACAAATATCAAACTGATAAGATGCTATTATTTCCTCATTTGCTTTAGGAAAAGATTATCAATATATTTATATTCTACTTCATGGAAATTGAGCTCCATAAAGGCAAAATTTTTGTTTTATTCATTACTTCCTCCCCACCCCACACTTAGAACAGCATTTAGCACATAATAGGCCTTTAAGAAACAGTTGTTTAACAAATGGTCAAAAGTCACAAAGAACAATGCAAAATTTTAAAAACCAAATAGTGTATTATCAAATAGGAATCTACAGAAACCATAGTTGGTGGTATCTTAACTGTAACAGTTTTGTACAACTGAAAGAGCTCCGTTATTAAGAAATGTTCTTCAGTGGCCTTTTTCCAAAATACAGTAATAGACTAGCATGGTGGTGCACATCTGTAGTCCCAACTCATTGGGAGGCTGAGGCAGAAAGATCACTTGGGCTGGTCCAAGAGAGAAAGACCTTGTCTTGAGAAAGAAGAAGGAAGGAAGAGCAAGAAGGAGGGAAGAAGGAAGGAGGAGAAAAAGATTCTTATAATAATGCTTTGGTTATAAGATATACAACAGTCTGGCAAATTTGCCTATCTAGAACATAGTACAGAACCTTTGAGCATACAAAACTGGTACCACAGGGTCTATTTTCTAAATTACACAATGTACTCATTGAGTCTCATATACAATTGTGAAATACAAACTTACTTTTGTAGTCCATACATTGGAAGCAGTGGTATGAAGAAGTGGAAATTGCTTTCAAGACTGCTTCTTATAACTGGAATGAATTCTAGCTCTAGCACTCCTGATTCCTAACACTTGAATTACTTTACCTTAAGATTAGCATACCAAGCCCTCTTTTACAGAATAAAACACAAACTCTTTTGTCATGGGATATAAGCACCTTTCAGACACTTTCCACCTTAGCATTTATACCTGAATAAAAATTGCTAGAGTATAAAACTCTGGAAATGGAAAACTGGTAGTGTGCTTAAGGCCTTTTCACCTTCCCAAGGATGCTTTTTAACTCGGGCTGGGAAAGGAGTGAAAATATGTACTATTCACATTGTAGTCATGTAAATGGTATCCTCTGAAGCATCTTCCCAGCCTTGAAACATCCTCCAGTAATATCTCAGCATTCTCCATGTTTATTTGACCATTAAACTTCCTAATTCTTCCATAAAACTAATTTTTAACCTCTGTCAAAACACTTTCAGCAAACTGCAGCTCCATCTCTTACTGTGACCTAGGACATGTTATTCAACTTCTGAATTTCACTCTACCTAACTTCTAAGGACTTTTTTTTTTTTTTTGAAAGATTAACTGAGATGTTATACCAAAAGGGTTTGGCCCAGCCTAGAATATAGCAAGGTGTCAATAAGAAACTGTCCTAATATACATATTACTAACGGAGAAAGCAGGCTATAGTTCCAGACATGCTTAGAAAATCTCCTGATAGGAGATTCTTATAGTAAGCAAAAGTATCTTCCAAAGAATGTTAAGAAGGAAAATACAATAGGTAAGCTAAAATCTGAATTGCTCTAGAGGTGAAGACTCTTTATACCTCATCAGGCATATGTGTTAACAGTCAAGGATCAAAGAGTCAAACTGGATCTTAGCTTCAGCTCTGCATTAGATAACTTTGGGCAAATCATTTTAACTTTCTGGGACACTTTCTTGGTGAGTTCTATAAAAATGTGGAACTGTATGATAAAGAAAACACCTTTCTTTACTCAAAAAAATTGTAGACTGCTATGACATAGCTATTATGCTTTGTTATGAGTTAGCACTCTCATGTACACATTTAAACACATTATCTGTTTTATATGTTATCAAAGCAACCAACTACCACTGAAAATATTAAAAGATCTAACTTAATCTAGCTTGTCAACATTTGGGAACATAAACAAAAACAACTCACTACCTGTGAAGGAGAAAATGGTAGTGTTTTCACCGGTGTGTGTTTTAGAGCTGTATTAGCGCCATCATTGAATGAGCTATCACCAAGGTCATTGCCTAGGGACTGTCCCATTCTCATTCTTCTCTTCTTTCTGAGGATGGTTGGTGGAGTGCTAAACTTGACCACATTTGGAGATGTTAAAGGAACAGCCTCACTTTCTCCACCATTACAACTGTTCTTTTTCCCTTCAAGTACAAGACTGACGTTAAATTGGCATTCCATGGCTCCTTCGTTGTGTTGAATCCTCATAAGTTTGACTGGGGTGGACTTGACAGGAGAAGCAGCAGCATCGGAAAGATCAAAACTAGTAACGTCACTCCACGCTACAGGATCCTGCAATAAGTTAAAATTCTTACTAAAGCTAATGCTGGAACCTAGTTAAAGCTGATCATGATTACAAGATGGAGATTTTCACCAAGTTATTTACTCATTTTATCAGTAGATCAGGCTTTCCTTGAACATCTTTTTTAAGTAAGACCATCTGACAGGAACAGATTCTGGTTTTCCTACAATACCAATTTGAAACATTCCAAAATAATATTTCATATAATTGAGTAGATGAAACTTACTGTCAAAATATTTGTATGAGAACAAATTATTTTGTCCTGAAGTTGTTTTAGAAAAGAAGAAATTATTCTAAGTTATTATCAAAAAGTACAACTCATCATAAAACTTTACATTCTACTTCACAATAGGAAAGCACTATCAAACTTTGTATAACCACTTGGTAATATATATGGAACATGTTTAAACAGTGACACATTTTGGTCCAGAAATTCAATTTAAGCTAAGGACATAGTCATTGTTTTGCATAAAGCTTTATATAAATACTCTACATAAGTACTTTTTATTAACTGAAAATCTAGATATCCCCTAATGTCCAATAGTAATAGTAAATTGAGTAAATAAATTTTCTTACATTTATATAATGCAATATTATACAGCCACTAAAATTCAAGTTTAAAAAAGCTAAGAAAACAAAGGCAGGCTCATAACATAAGTGGAAGACAAAAGAAATCACAAACATAATATATAAGTATATACTTGGGTCTAAAAACATATATATGGAGCTGGCAGAGTGGTAAAAGTGCCTGACTAGCATTGTGAAGCCCTGAGTTCAAACCCCAGTGCTGCCAATAAATAAATAAATAAAAACAAGCTGGGCACCAGTGGCTCACACCTGTAATCCTAGCTACTCGAGAGGCAGAGATCAAGCAGATCATTGTTCAAAGCCAGTCTGGGCAAATAGTTCACGAAACCCTATCTCAAATAAAACCCATCAAAAAAAAAGGGCTGGTAGAGTGGATCATGGTGTACGCTCTAAGTTCAAAACCCAGTACCACAAAATAAATAAATAAAATAATAAATAAATAAAAACATACACATGTGTTTTCTAATATATAACACAAACTGAAAGGAATACATCAAATTATTCTGAGACTATAGGGATTTAAATTTTCTTCTTCACAGTTTTCTCTAGATTCCAACTCTTTCTAATATGCATGTACAACTTACGTAATAAAAAATAATTAATTTTTAATTATAAAAAGTTATTTACAAAGCACATTCTCAAAAAATATTTAAACTTTTTTTTGGCCAAAAGCCACAATTATTATGTATGGCATACAAAGTAATGCTTAAAATGAAGTTGGTTAACAATCTATTAAACGGAGTTTCTGAGCGTGAAATCATGTAACTAAAATCAAACTTGATAATCTCTTAATTTCAAACTTACAGACTCAATAAGTTCTAGAGTCTCTGCAAATTCTGGGATGGTCTGTAGAGAAGACAGCACAGCATTTGCCTCTACAGCCAGGAACTTCGTGGGTGAATTCTGCTGAGCAGAAACAATCTGATTTTCATCCACACTGTAAAGCTCAGCAGCTTGTTCCTCAAGGCTATTTAGAGTATGAGACATACTATCATCCATGAGGAAACTACCAGACCAGCTAGAAAAGCTTCCAGGTTGCTAAAAGTACAAAAGAGATTTGATATTATTTATCATTCTCAATATAGGCATACATTTAGACTTTAAGTGAAAGTTTTTTTTCCCAAACAACATACTTCATATCATTTCAGCTAAAAATATAGTAACAAATGTAAGTCTTTCCTCAGCATTGATATAAAACCTGTTTTCACCAAATCCCATACTTTCACTATGTTTCTTTTTTCTAATCAAATTTTTAGCTACAAAATCATGGTGAAATAAAACTAGCATTTATATGTAATATAAAGTCCAAACTCCTAAAACCTGGTCTTCTTTCTTTTCAACGATCATTTCATAACACTTCCACTTACAAGTCCTTCTCCCAGGGATACCAGCCATAATGCTTGCAGTTCCCCAGTGAGTAATGACTTTTACCATGGAGTGCCTTTGTACACGGTTGCTCCTGTGATCTAGAATGTTCCCCAACCACTGACTGGAGAGAGTCCTACTCTTCATTTAAGAGTCAGTTCAAATATTGGGAAGTATTTCATATAAATATATGCTTTTATGTGTTCCATTTATAATATTGTACTAATTTATCTACTTTGCTAATATATAATCATCCCCTAAGGCTGAACACAGATAAGACTTCTCCCAGGAATGTCTCTAAGTGAATCTAAATCAGGCACCTCTCCTACGTGCTATCCTAAAACATTGCTCATATAGGAGAACCAGTAGTCACATGAGAAACCAAAATGTGGTTAGTGCAAATGAGTAATTGAATTTTAAATTTTATTTAAAACTAAAGTGTGCCTCTTCAACAAAAACTACTGGGAAAACTGGTTAGCAGTCTGCAAAAAACTGAAACTAGATCCATGTATATCACTCTATACCAATATTAACTCAAAATGGATCAAGGATCTTAATATCAGACCACAAACTCTACAGTTGATACAGGAAAGAGCAGGAAATACTCTGGAGTTAGTAGGTATAGGTAAGAACTTTCTCAACGAAACCCCAGCAGCACAGCAACTAAGAGATAGCATAGATAAATGGGACCTCATAAAACTAAAAAGCTTCTGTTCATCAAAAGAAATGGTCTCTAAACTGAAGAGAACACCCACAGAGTGGGAGAAAATATTTGCCAACTATACATCAGACAAAGGACTGATAACCAGAATATACAGGGAACTCAAAAAACTAAATTCTCCCAAAACTAATGAACCAATAAAGAAATGGGCAAGTGAACTAAACAGAACTTTCTCAAAAGAAGAAATTCAAATGGCCAGAAAACACATGAAAAAATGCTCACCATCTCTAGCAATAAAGGAAATGCAAATTAAAAGCACACTAAGATTCCACCTCACCCCTGTTAGAATAGCCATCATCAGCAACACCACCACCAACAGGTGTTGGCGAGGATGCGGGGAAAAAGGAACCCTCTTACACTGTTGGTGGGAATGTAGACTAGTACAACCACTCTGGAAAAAAATTTGGAGGCTACTTAAAAAGCTAGACATCGATCTACCATTTGATCCAGCAATACCACACTTGGGGATATACCCAAAAGACTGTTACTCCAGAGGCACCTGCACATCCATGTTTATTGCGGCATTATTCACAATAGCCAAGTTATGGAAACAGCCAAGATGCCCCAGCACTGACGAATGGATTAAGAAAATGTGGTATCTATACACAATGGAATTTTATGCAGCCATGAAGAAGAACGAAATGTTATCATTCGCTGGTAAATGGATGGAATTGGAGAACATCATTCTGAGTGAGGTTAGCCTGGCTCAAAAAACCAAAAATCATATGTTCTCCCTCATATGTGGACATTAGATCAAAGGCAAACACAACAAGGGGATTGGACTATGAGCACATGATAAAAGCGAGAGCACACAAGGGAGGGATGAGGATAGGTAAGACACCTAAAAAATTAGCTAGCATTTGTTGCCCTTAACGCAGAGAAACTAAAGCAGATACCTTAAAGCAACTGAGGCCAATAGGAAAAGGGGAACAGGTACTAGAGAAAAGGTTAGATCAAAAAGAATTAACCTAGAAGGTAACACCCACGCACAGGAAATCATTGTGAGTCAATGCCCTGTATACCTATCCTTATCTCAACCAGCAAAACCCCTTGTTCCTTCCTATTATTGCTTATACTCTCTCTACAACAAAATTAGAGATAAGGGCAAAATAGTTTCTGCTGGGTATTGGGGGGGGGTGAGCGGGAGGGGGCGGAGTGGGTGGTAAGGGAGGGGGTAGGGGCAGGGGGGAGAAATGAACCAAGCCTTGTATGCACATATGAATAATAAAAGAAAAATGAAAATAAATAAATAAATAAATAAATAAAACCGGGGGGGGGGGGAAGAAAATGTGGTATCTATACACAATGGAATTTTATGCAGCCATGAAGAAGAACGAAATGTTATCATTCACTGATAAATGGATGGAATTGGAGAACATCATTCTGAGTGAGGTTAGCCTGGCCCAAAAGACCAAAAATCGTATGTTCTCCCTCATATGTGGACATTAGATCAAGGGCAAACACAACAAGGGGATTGGACTTTGAGCACATGATAAAAGCGAGAGCACACAAGGGAGGGGTGAGGATAGGTAAGACACCTAAAAAATTAGCTAGCATTTGTTGCCCTTAACGCAGAGAAACTAAAGCAGATACCGTAAAAGCAACTGAGGCCAATAGGAGAAGGGGACCAGGAACTAGAGAAAAGGTTAGATCAAAAAGAATTAATCTAGAAGGTAACACACATGCACAGGAAATTAATGTGAGTCAATTCCCTGTATAGCTATCCTTATCTCAACCAGCAAAAACCCTTGTTCCTTCCTATTATTGCTTATACTCTCTCTTCAACAAAATTAGAGATAAGGGCAAAATAGTTTCTGCCAGGTATTGAGGGGGTGAGGGGGAGCGGGAGGGGGTGGAGTGGGTGGTAACGGAGGGGGTGGGGGCAGGGGGGAGAAATGATCCAAGCCTTGTATGCACATATGACTAATAAAACAATAAAAATAAATAAATAAAAAATAAAACTAAAGTGTGGCTAACAGCTACCATTTTATAGATGGCACATTGCCTATTCCATAGGGAGCACTCAATAAATGGTTCCCATTCCTATTAAAAATAAACATTGCTAAAATGTAGTAATGTACAATAACAAAATGTAAAGTTTCAAGTAAGTTAAAAAAATCATAGCCGCAAAACAAGTTCTACCTGTATTAAAGTTTCTAAAACTAAAATAAAACAATAATTTCATTAGCATAGCTACAATTTGAATTAACAATCACTTTCAGGGGATAGCTTCCAAACCATATTCCCGCCTTTCAATAGTCTACAGGTAGGAAGATCCAAAAGACAAAGAAAGAGGTCACTAGGCCCAACATAAAAAGCATAATATTGTAATCACACAGACCTAAATGTGACTCTCTAAAAACCCTTCATCTGCTTCACAGAATTAAAACAGCTACAAGAGTGGAACATGATGAATACTCAGTAAAATGGTAGTCATAATCATCACAAAAATGTTTTAAAAAATAAAAACATGTATACAGTCTATTCTACTGACTGAAGCAACCTCCCTCTAGAACCTAAAATATTATTATTCACAAAAGATCCCAAAAAGCCAAA
The DNA here is from genome assembly GCF_047511655.1 of Castor canadensis. Taxonomy (NCBI): domain Eukaryota; kingdom Metazoa; phylum Chordata; class Mammalia; order Rodentia; family Castoridae; genus Castor; species Castor canadensis. The sequence goes on along the minus strand of NC_133388.1, from coordinate 121,633,093 downwards.
GCAATCCTGATCAAAAAGGGCAATCCCAGAGGTATCAAAATACAAACATAGAATAATATTGGCCCAAAAACAGACAGGTAGATCAATGGAATAAAAGATCCAGAAATAAGCCCACATGGCTACAGCCATCTGATTTTTGATAAAAGCACCAAAAACCTACACTGGAGAAAAGACAGCCTCTTCAATAAGTGGCACTGGGAAAATTGGATATCCACATGTAGAAAACTAAAACTCCAATCTCTCACCAGTACAAAAATGATTTCAAAATGGCTCAAAGATCTTAATGTAAGACCATAAAGTTTAAACTGCCAGAGAAAAACATAGGGAAATCCCTTGAAGACATGGGCACAGGTAATGATTTTCTGGAGAGAACCCCAATAGCTCAGAAAATAAGAGAAATAATTGCCAAATGAGATTGCATCAAATTAAAAAGCTTTTGCACAAGAAAGGAAGCTACCAGAATCAAAAGAAAACTTGCAGAATAGAAGAAAAATCTTTACCAGCTGAATATAAGACTAATATTCAGACTCTATAGAGCTTAAAAAATTAAACACCAAAAGATCAAATAATCCAATTAATAAATAGGCAAACAAAAGTTTTCAACAGAGGTAAAAATTGCTAATAAATACACAAAATATTCAACATCCTTAGTCATAAAAGAAATGCAAATCAAAACATCATCGAGTCTCTTTCTCACCCCCATAAGAATGGCTATAATCAACAAACCAAATAAGCCGTGCGCCAGTGGCTCACATCTGTAATCCTAGCTACTCAGGAGGCAGAGATCAAGAGGATCATGGTTCAAAGCCAGCCAGGGAAAATTAGTTCATGATACCCTATCTCCAAAAGAAACCATCACAAAAAGGGTTGGTAGAGTAGTTCAAAGTGTAGGCCCTGAGTTCAAACCCCAGGACCTCAAAAAAAAAAAAAAAAGATTCTAAGATGCAGAGAAAAAGGAACCTTCAGACACTGTTGGTGGTTATGTAAATTAGTACAACCACTTTGGAAATCAGTATCGAAGTTCCTTAAAAAACTAAAGACAGAACTGCCATATGATCCTGCTGTCCCACTCCTGGACATATAAGTGAAGGAATGTAAGTCAATATACAGTTGAAATACGTGTATAACCATATTTATAGCATCACTATCCACAATAGCCAAAATATGGGATTTACATGGAATCTAGTCTTTAAAAATGAGTAATGGGAAGGTAAAACAGGTCCTGTTTGAGAGTGGTACCAGTGGGAGTAGGGAGGATGGAAGGGGAAAGTAAAAGGCTGGGGTGAAAATGGTTGTAGTATTTTATACCCATGTAAGAAAATAGAACTATGAAACCTGCTTAAATTGTTTTATGAGGAGGGAGGAGGATGAGGAAGAGAGATAGAAGGAATGAATTTGATTGAGGTATATTTTATGCACATATGGAAGTATCACAATGAAACCCCTTTGTACAACTAATATGTGAAAATAAAAATAAATCAATAAACGTGAGGGAAAAATACATTGTTATTCAACCAGATCTTTGTAAGAGCAGATTTTGTAAGTGCTAAAAAGAAATTAGTAACTTTCTCCCTTCTTAATGCAAAATGCTTTTAGCTACTTATATTTTTTTCTATTAAATTAAAATAAGACCACCATTTTTTAAAATCTAATTTCCTTTTTTTTGTTGTTTTTGTTTTGTACATCACAGGTATTCTACCACTGAACTACACTCCTAGCCCTAAAAATTTCCAAAATGGTTTAAACATGACATAATCATATACAAATGTGCTCTCTCTGATCATAACTATTTATTTGTAGTTTTGTAACAAATAAGATAGGTTCACTCAGGTCTTCCTGTTTTCCCATGGTTTATCCAGTTTCAAAACAAAAAGTGCAAAAGGCCTAGTGTTGTGGTACAAGCCTGTAATCCCAGCTACTCAGGAAGGATTGCAGTTTGAGATAAATCCTAGCAAAAAAAAGTTAGTGAGATCCCATCTCAACCAATAACCCAGGTATGGTGGTGCATGTCTATAATCTCAGCTACACGGGAGGCATAGGTAGAAAAATCACAGTCCAAGCCTGGCAGGGGCAAAAAATGTGAGACCATATCTGAAAAAGATAATAACTAAAAGTAAAAAGAGGCTGAGGCATGGCTCAAGTGGTAAGAGTGCCTGCCTAGCAAGCATAAGGCCCTGAGCTCAAATCCAAGTATTGCCAAAAAGTGTGCTTTTTCTGTAATATATCTCACCTATTACAAGTAACACATATCATTTTCCATTATCTTTTTAACTAGTATAAAGACATCACCAATTGCCTCATAATATGATTTCAAAGTCTCAGGTTATCCTATCATACAGATACTGTCTGAGTTTCTAGTCATTCTGAACGTATTTTACTCTTAGCTCTAAATCAAGAAAACCAACACTGACAGTTTTGTTGTTGTTGTTGTTGTTGTTGTTGTTGTTGTTTTCAGTGCTGGGATTAAACCTAAGGACTTACGCATGTCAGGCACTCTATGACTGAGTTACACCCCCCAGTTCAAGAAAGTCCTTTTCTAGCCTGGCTCCAGTGGCTCATGCCTATAATCCTTACTACCTGGGAGACTGACATAGGGAGCATTGTGGTTTGAGGCCAGCCTAGGCAAATAGTGCTTGAGACTCCATCTCCAAAATAACCAGAACAAAATGGGACTGGAGCTGTGGTTCAAGTGGTAGAGTGCATCCTCTGCAAGCACAAAGCCCTAAGTTCAAACCCCAGTCCCACCAAAGGAGGAAGGAAGGAAAGAAGAAAGGAAGGGAGGAAGTGAGGGAAGGAAAGAGGAAGAGAGGAAAAGAGAGGGAGGGAAGAAGAGAGGAAGGGAGAGGGAGAGAGGGAGGAAGAGAGGAAAAAGAGGAAGGGGGAGAGGCAGAAGAAGGGAAAGAAAGCCCTTTTCTAAACATAAAAAAGACTCAAGATATTATTTTAAACTTTTAAAATTGTCATTTAAGTATAAGCTTGTGTCTTTTTTTCTTTTAATTCATCTAATAGGGCCTGTTTAATTTTTCCTAACTTAATACTTCTAGTTATTCTCATTAGCCAAATCTGAGACAATAGTTTTCATACCTGATAAGACAAAACTCAACAACCATATAAAGCTTCTTTTTTTGAAAGAGTTCTTTAAGAGGGCATAAAATCAATGTTCCCGTTCTACATGTTCTAGAAAGTTTTGTTTGTTTGTTTGTTTGTTTGTTTTTTCCAGTGCTGGGAACTGAACACAGGGCCTTCTCATGGTAGGCAAGTTCTCTACTACTGAGCTATATCCCCAGCCCTTCCTTTCTACATATTTTAATGGTATTACTTTTTCCAATTTACTGAGTTTTCATATTCTAAATAGAATAAACAGGAAATTTTTTTCAAAGAGAAAAAAGGTAATTTTGGAGCTCATAAGTCTCTCTTCATCTATTAAGTTGCTCATTTCCAAGCTTTACTTTTTCCTATTAAATCCATCATTATATGGAAGGTCTAAAATAAAACCAAAGCCTAATCTAAACCACACAAATTTTTCACACACAAAAAAATTTATCAAAGGTTTTTACCCAAAGTCTGCTTGATATTTATGACTCAAGAAGCATCCTTTTTTCAAAGAAAAAAGAATATTAATACAGAACATTGTAAAATATACTCAAAGAACTGCATATCATAATCAGATAACCTCAAAGTTAGAAATTTAAAAAACTATGTTTATACCGTATTAAAATGTGATATCATACTGAAAATGCTTTATACCTGCTGAAAACTATAAAAGCATATATATGAAAGATTCTAACATAAAATGTAAACATTTAGCTTATTTCTTACAGATGGAAGTCGCTTTCTTCTAACTTCATTTTCTGCTGACATAAGAAGCAATTCAAGTTCCTTTATTTTCTTTTCTTTATCAGGATCTTCATCAACAAAGGGTTGCTAAAGTAAGTTAAATAAGAGAGAGAAACTGGCCACTTACAAAATTAAAAATGTCATTGTTCTAATTTTTATTTTCTTCTATGCAATCTAAAATGTATTTCCTCTAATAAAGCTTAGTGCTACTGAATACTAAATACTTAGTATATCACAATTCCACCAAAAATGTGCTGGTAAATATTTTCAAATCAGCAGAAAGGATTTGGGAAAATTTAAATGCATTAAAAACATATTGTTGGGACTGGTGGGGTGGCTTAAGTGGTAAAAGCGCCTGCCTAGCAAGCATGAGACCCTGAGTTCAAACCCCAGCACCGCAAAAAAAAAAAAAAATTGTGTCAGGTGTAGTGGCACATGCCTGTAATCCCAGCATTCAGAAGGCAGAGGCAGGATGATCAAAAATTTGAGGTCAGCCTAGGCTACATGGCAAGACCCTATCTCAAAAAACCAAAAACAAACCTAAAAACTACCTTGTATCATCTATATCAGTTGAAAAATTTATGCTTGAAATATTTTAGTACATTGAACTATATTATTCAATTCAGCAAATGTTTGAATATTTAAATTTTCAAATGTTTGAATGCTTTAAATTGCAAGAATGAATGAATCACTATACTGGTATTGTCAATCACCTTATACTTGTATAGTTCATATTTTTTCAAACCCACTTACACACTTTCCCCTTTAACTTTACAATACGCAAAAAGTAAATGGGACAGATAGCGTTGCTTTTACCCCATTAGCCGATGAAGAATGGGCACTAGTCTTCCATTGTTTCTGTTACCAGTTACCTGAATAAAGGCAGAAGTCTGAACATGCTCTACACAATTGCCTTCTGGTGATACATACTGATAACCGGGGATCTAAAAAGTAAGTAAAGCATTGTTAGTTTATTGGCATGTGTAAATTGTACATCGTGACATTTCCACATTGCATATAATGTGCTTTAAGCATATTCACCCTCAATTACTTTTTCTAGTAAAGCATTACTCTGCACATATAATGCTACACAAATTTTTAAAATCTGAGGTAAACTTTCTATAAAATGCCAACACTAAAAACTTATTTAATAATGTTAAAAATTCATACCTGCAATAGTTTCTTATCTAGTAACTACATCTCTCTTCCTAAAATCTACTGATCACCTTTTATAGATGAAGTACGAGAATTACTTAGCCTACTTTATCAGGCAAGCTGCTGGAGAAGGGTTACCCTATCTCCTGACAACATAATTGTGTTGCTATCTCTTAGACAAGGGACTAGTTCACATGAAGCTATCACAGAGCTGGAGACTAGCATAAAATTTTATCTCCTACTCCTACCACCATCCCATGCTAGTCTCTGAGTAGAAAGATTGGAAAACAGGGCTCCTTCTATTACTTGTCTTGGAAAAACAATCAGAATCACTCATGTATTTGAATAGATACACTGACAATAGTCTATCATTCCACCTCATTTCTAAAACATCTACAATAAGATCTGTGAAAGTCCATGTGAGTTTTGTGAACAATAATGAAAGGAAATATGAACCAGGCACAGCAATAATTCCAACTACTTGGGAGGCAAAGATTGCCAGCCCTGGCAAAAAGTTATTGAAATCCCATCTCAACAAATAAGCTCAGAGTGGTGGTATATCCCTGTGATCCCAGCTATGTGAGAGGCTGTAGACAAATAGCTTTGTGGTCCAGGTCCTCCCAGGGCAAAAACTCAAGACCCTATCTAAATAATATCCTGAACATAAAAGAGTCTAGACACATGGCTCAAGTAGCAGAGTGCTTGCCCTACAAGTGCAAAGCCCTGAGTTCAAACCCCAGTACCACCAAAAACAAGAAAGAAATATGAGAGAAGAAATTTAAAAACCTGAAAAGCAAATAAATATGACGTTGTCTACTTTCTATAATGGCCTACCTAAATCATTATCCAGTGCAAAGTCATTACAGATAAATTTTAAAATACAGCCTAACTTTTACAATACTCAATTAGTATCACTTATCACTCAAAGTTGGTAACTGCAATGAATTAGAAACTTATCTTTATCAAACTTTTCATGAAAATCTGAAAGAGTATTTCAAATCAATCTACCTGTTTCTTCAAGTCACATTTATAAATAAAATTAGAATTATCTTAAATTAATTGAACTACGAATATACAAATCTTTCTGAAATTACTAAAAAGGAAAATAATTCTTAAAACACAAGAAATATCCTGATCTTACAACACTTTGTGGGTTGGGTGGGGTATTTTGTTTGTTTGCTTTAGGAGCCCACTTGGCCTCCCACTCGAGATCCTCCTGCCTCAGCCTCCTGAGAGCTGAAATAACAGGTGTGCACCACAACACCTGACTTCCAACGTATTTTGACTTACACTCTTAAGCACTCCAATGGCACCAAGTTAATTTTTTAAAATTATTTTTCTATCAGTTAAAAAATAAATTTAAATGACAAACTTTCTAAGATAGAAGCATAATGTTTCAGTTTATGCTGGTGAAATCTAGGACTCTTAAAGAAAAATGTAAAGAAACAGACAATCCCTAAGGTTAAGTATCAGCAGATAACTATACTGTCTTCATATGTTTTCCTACTTATAAATTAAAACATCAGCACTGTCAGTGGTTCTTTTTAAAGCATGTTTTTAAAAAACTTTATGTCCATTAAATATAAAATTTTAAAAATCTGAGACAGAGCAAGCACAGATTTTTTTTAACACCTTGTCCAGTTTTATCTTTTGGTAGATGCTATTCATCATGACTTAGTCTTTACATGTTATATGAAAAGGACCAAGAATTGCTCATTAATAAAATGTCATAACAGACAGGGAGACAGGAAAAGGTAAAACAAGCCTTATGAAGAATCTAAATTAATTTCTTGTTGGTAGGAAAATGCACTGTAAGGGACAACATAGAGCTTGTCCCATTCTGAACTTGGATAATCTCTAATAATCTGTCTAAACAAAGACTGAAGTAACCCAAATGACTGGATACTGGGAGTGGGGAGAAGAGACAAGTCAAAAAATATCAAAGACCAACTATTTACTGTACCCCCAAAATGATGACTTGAATGAGTTTTGACTATTTCTCCTTTAAGCCATTTTATACACACCTACAAGATAAGTAATACTACAATTAAACAACACTTTGTGCGTGTTTTTCCTGGAAGTTCTGGGGCTTGAGCTCAAGGCCTTTGGCTTGCTAGCACAGAACACATTTTCAGTGGAAACTATAACAGATATTAAAGCACAAATGAAAATTAACTGAAGCATAAACGAAGATGCAGACAACTAGAGTGTTAGTAAATGTACACATTACATTTCTGAATGTAAAAATTATATATAAAAGGAAATATTTTAATGAGTTTTTGCCAAAATATTTGTCAAAGTTATGGCATATTTTTTAGCTTGGAAATTTAAGTGTCTATCTCATCCCCCCAATTGTGTTTTACTTGTCCTTTTAAGAAACCAAATACATTCCTATACAGCAACTAAGGAAATATTTTAAATAATAAAGATATTAAAATTATGTGCCTGAACAGGTATGTAAAACTGATTCTGGGTTTGCAAATGGTCCATTGTTGCACAAGGTTTGTGTTGGAGTTTTGATGACAATCGTTCTGATTTGATTCCATCCTGTAAGTAGCCCTCCTGTTCCACTTTTCTTCGCATGGTAGAATTCCAATGATTTTTGATAGAATTATCAGTCCTAAGAAATAAAAGTGCATAATTTTAAAAAGAAAACAGATTCTACAATTTTTAATACTGTAGAACTTGCACAAAGTGCTTAAAACAAATTTTCACAATGTGAAATCAGACACCTTTTAAAAATTCTAAAAGTGAACTGTATGTCTACTTATCAGGCACAGCTCTAAGCACCATAGATGTTGCAGCGAAATAGACAAGGAAGGTCCATGAGCTTACATTCTCACTAGAAATGTGGTAATGGGGAAGGAAGAATAGAAAAGCAAAGAAATAAATGAGAAAGGAGTAAGGAAATGTAAAGAAGAGAGTGAACCTGTTCAAAGTACACTATATGGATCTATGGAATTATCCCAATGAAACCCCTCATACTATCAATGTATGCTAATTAAAAAGTAAACCAAAAAATTTTTTTAAAGAAACAAATAAGAAAAATGTATCAGTGCATTGCCAATTAACTAAAGTAGGATAGGAAGAGTGGCTAACTGGAGTAATTTTGGTTAGGTGTGCAGGAAGGCCTCTACAAGATGACAGTGAAGTTAAGCTCTGAATGACAAGAATGAACCAGACATATAAGAGCAGAAAAAAAAAAAAAAAACAGTTGTCATGGCACAAATGTATAACCCCAGCCCTCAGGAAGCTAAAGCAGGAGAATCACAAGTTCAAGGCACATAGTGAGATCCTTTCTGAAAAACAAAAACAAAACAGGGAGAAAAAAAGCATTCTAGATAAAGAATATAGCACGGGCAAAGGCCTTAAGTCATGAACAAAATGGGTCATGAAAGGCAAAACATAGGTTACAGAATCCACTATTCTTTCTCACTTCTTAGAACAAAATGTAGTTCATTAGCTCCCCTCTTACCTAAGGTTAAAAATGTAAATCTTCAACTTATCGTTATTTGTAGTGAAAATTCCATCTGTATAAAATATACACTTACTAAAAACCTACTTTATGTTAAGGCACTAACTAGGTTTTATGGAAAGTAAAAAAATGTAGAAGAGCCACGTGCAGTGGCTCATGCCCGCAATCTCATCTACTTAGGAGGTGGAGATTGCGAGGATTGAGGCTGGAGGCCAACCCAGGCAAAACGTTAACAAGACCCTATTATCTCAACAAAAAGAGGTGGGCACAATAGCATACACCTGAGTCCCAGCTACACAAAAGGCATATGTAGGAGGACCCTGGTCCAGGCCAGCCACAGGCAAAAACTCAAGACCCTATCTAAAAAATAACTAAAGCAAAAAGGGCTGGGGGTGTGGGTTAAGTGCTAGCCACCTGCCTGGCAAGCTCAAGGTTCTGAGTTCAAATTCCAGTACCACCAGAAAAAAAAAGATATAAGAGACTGAACATGGCAAAAGTTAGAAATAGTCTAGTCCAGGGTTAGCAACTTGGATAAAAAATTTAACTATGCCTTAATTTCCTTATCTATAAAACAAAAACAATATTTGATCTCTGCATATTTCCCCATATACAAAGATTAATTAAAAATACATATAAAGACACTAGGTACAATCTAAGGTACTACATAAAAATTAGAGCAATAAAAACACATGCATATCTTCTGAGGGAAGTATGAGATTCCCCAAGGTTGTTGGTCTGTCATACTAAAGACTATTGGAAACATCTGAACAGTGCAATACAGACTGTACTGAGCACACTGCAGCCTTAGATGGAGATGCTGTATTTATGTAAATTATGTGCCATAATTTATTTAGAACTGAATTTTCAAGCTGGGCATGGTAGCTTCTAGCTACTCAGGAGGCAAAAATCAGGAAGATCACAGTTTGAAACCAGTTTGGGCAAAAAATTTGGGAGAACCCATTTCAACCAATAAGTGGGACATGGTGGAATACACCTGTCATCCCAGCTATGTGGGAAGCATAAATAGGATTGCAGCCCAGGCCCACCCAGGCATAAACTAGAGACCTTATTTGAAAAAGCAAAAAGGTGTGGCTCAAGTGGTACAGTGCCTGCCTATCAAGCATGAGGCTGAGTTTAAACCCTAGTACTGCCAAAAAAAAAAAAAAAACTGAATTTTCTTAATACACTTTCACAGCAGTTTATTTCAGCCAGTATCTTTGTAATTCTCTGATCATGTGCACTGGATACTATATCCAATATGAAATTAACATCTGATTTAGATTCCATTTCAATGGAGTTTGAACAAAGAGGGTCTGCCTGGCTAGCAATGACATGTAAACATGATTTGGGGGATACATTAAATGTTTACATAATCTAAAGGTCTGTTATTTTATTGTACAATTACTGCTATAAAATATTTCATTAAAAAAGTAATGCCACCAGGAACCGGTGGCTCACACCTGTAATCCTAGCTACTCAGGAGGCAGAAATAAGGAGGATCATGGTTCAAAGACATTGAAAAAGGAAAGGGCTGGGGGAGTTTCTCAAGTGGCAGAGCACCTACCTACTAAGCATGAGGCCCTGAGTTCTCTGTAATTACATTCCTTACCATGGATTTATTACAAATGATCCCAAACAAATGATTATGCATTCTAAATTTTAATTTTAAATAGAAATAACAGGGTACTTGAAATATATTTAATATTAAGGTAATAAGGAACATTTTTAAGTACAGAAAAACATATATACATTTATATAAGCACCTTCCAGGAAGCAGTTTGGCGATTTCTGCCCACCGATTTCCTAACCGCTTATGTGCCTCATAGATAATCCTGTCTTCTTCTTCCGTCCAGGAAGACTTCTTCACCTCAGGATTCAGGTGATTATGCCATCTTTCTCTACACTGCTTGCCTATTCTTCCTTTTAAGTGTTTTGCAATTAAAGACCACCTTTTAGGTCCATATTTCTGAACTAATTCAATAACCTAAGAAACAAAAACAAAGTTTTAAAATGCATTACTTTAAGAGAATTTTTAAAGATAAGAATGTCAGGACTGGGGATGTAGTTTAGCAACAGAACACTTGCCTTGTATGCATAAGGTCATAGGTCAGATCCCAGCAATAAGAAAATAGGACATTAAAAAAAAAAGAGTAATACAGATAGGGCAAATTTGATCAAAGTACATTATATGCATGCTGTAAATATCAAAATGAAACCCCTTTGTACAATTAATTTATGCTAATAAAAAATTAAATCAAAAAAATAGGAAATAGAGAAAAAAATGTCTTTTTTTGTTGGCAGTATTGGGGTTTGAACTCAAGGCTTTGCACTTGCTAGGCAGGAGCTCTAGGGGTTGAGCCACTCCACAGAATGTCATTTTTAATAAGTGCATTAAATTCCAGCCACAATTCTAATTTGCAAAAAACAATTTTACTAATAAATTATCCTTCAGCATTTGACAAGTACAAACCTTGGTTCCCAACTTAGGGGCTAATTAAAGTGACTCATAAGTTAAACTGCTTTCCTACAAAATTAATTTGAAATAACCATAAAAACGTTGAGATGTGCGTTTTACTTTATATCGTTAAAAAAAAAGAAAGCTTCAGTAGAAAGCCAAATAAATCAGTTTGGAGGCATGAAAGATCTATAGTAACTGTTGTTATATTTTTTCCTTTCTCAAACAGACAAAAATACAGATGGCAGAGCTGAGTACTGGTGACTCACGCCTGTAATCCTAGCTACTCAGGAAGCGGAGATCAGGAGGATTGCAGTTCAAAGCCAGCCTAAGCAATTAGTTTGCAAGACCCTATCTCAAAAAAACCCAACACAGAAAACAGCTGGTAGAGTGGCTCAAGGTGTAAGCCTTGAGTTTAAACTCCAGTATTGCAACAAAAAAAAAAAATACAGATGACATATTCTTTTTTCACATTTTAAGTTTGTTTTTTATTTTACCTAAAGTTGTAAAAATAATTATTACCAGCCCACTGATTGCCACTTTGCCTTATTATCAAATATCACATCATAAACATTGTATATTAGCAGAATTTTTTATTTTCACTCTACATATATTGATTTACTATGTTTAAAAAATAAAATTTCAGGATTTATTAAATGTACTTTTAAATAAGAGCATACATATTAAAACTTATTGTCAGCCATTAAGTGAATTAGATTAGTGCTGTGTTCACTGACTTATCTGCTTTGAGCAGTAGCAAGGATGCTCTTAACTCTCTACTCCCTCAGCAATAGGTAGGCCTTAAGGGGCATGAACTAAAGAACAATTCCTGGTAGAAACTTCTATTCTTCTCCGACTTTCATTGCCCAAAGAATGATCTTAGTTTTAGTTATCAGCCCTCTAGAAACATGATGACCTGCTGTTTGTCTAATTATGGGGTTCATTAAAGGTCAGGAGAAAAGTCAGAGTGACTTCCTTACCCGTCAAGTTATCAAATGTAAAAATAAAATTGAAATTTGTTTTAAGCCAGGCATGATGACTCACTCCTGCAGTCCCAGCTACTTGGGTGGGAGAGGCAGGATGATCCCAAGGTAAAGCTAGTGAGAGCCTGTCTCAAAAGCAAAATAAAAACAAAAGAGCTGTGGGCATGGTTTCAATTGGTAGACTTGCCAAGCTTGCACAACAAGGCTCTGAATTCAACCCCCTGGTATCACACACATACATACACACAAAAAAGCAAAAAACCCCAAAACCCTGATTTTAACATATTAATCCAATGTTGACAGAAAACTATACCCTAAATGTTGCTAAGTCAAGCTTTAAACAAAGAAACAAAACTTATAGGAAGCATTTTTCCTTCCACAAACCAAACTCTCAGAAACAAAAGGTTGTATGTAGTTAGGTGTGGTGGTACACGCCTATAATCTCAGCAACTCAGAAAGCAGAGACCAGGAGAATCCTGGTTTGAGGCCAGTTATGGCAAAGAGCTTGCAAGACCCTATCTCAACCAACAAGCCAGACATGGTGGTATATACTTGTAATTACAGTTATACTGGAAGTACAGATAGGAGGATTGTGGTCCGATTCTGGCCCCAGACAAAAGCATGAGACCCTATTTCAAAATTAACTAAAGCAAAAAATAAAATAAAATAGGGCTGGGATGTGACTTCAATGGTAGTTACTGCATAGCAAGTGTGAGGCCCTGAGTTCAAACCCCAGTACCAAAAAAAATTTTTAAAGGTTTATCTGTATTATGTTTGGTTTGACTCAATTAAAAATATCTATTATTTCAAGATATTCAACATTCAATTCTTATATAAACAGACTGCACAAAACAAAATCAAGTGACTCAAATATGCACCTGATATGTAAAAACAACAGATTAATAAGAAACACAGCAAGCCCAACTACAGTGAACATTAAGAGTACAAAGTTACCCTCTGATCTTCTTCTTTTGTCCACGGACCCTTTATCAATTCTGGATTCAAAACCTTCTGCCATCGGTGTTGGCATTGAAAATCGGAACGATTCTGAAAGAATTTGGTTAATTTTGTTATTGAACAGCTGTCTTCCAGAAAGCAAGTCAGCCCAAACTTAATCTCACACACTCAAGAACAAGGTCTTAATCAAGAATCGTGCACCTAATGCCAGTCCTTAGACATGCAGTATTTATTGTACATGCCTACACCCTCATTCTGCTCCTTTTTTGTTAATCAGCAGGCCTTAGACTACAAATAAAACAATACATTTGAACTTAAATAAACGCTATGCTTTCTAGCAAAGCCACGACACAGATACTCACATAAAGAAATGAATCTGGGATTAAAGAATAAAGAGCAGAAAGCAGAAAACTACACAAAGCAGACGTGACAACTCAAACAGCACGGCAGTCTGGACTCACATCACACAAAATGCAAGGAACCCTAAAGTCATGACTCAACGATAACATCGTATTAAAAGGATGTTTACAAATGATGACCCCTCTCAAGTTATCAAGGAAAAAGTTATCTGTATAGAAGATGTGCATCACACGTCAATTAAGGAGGTTGGGATGACACTTAAAAGAACATTAGGGCTGATGGAGTGGCTCAAGTGGTAGAGTGCCTGCTTAGCAAGCATGAAGCCCTGAGTTCAAACCCTAGTACAGCAAAAAAAAAGAAAATGAATTTACAGATTAAGAAAACTTTAAGTAAAAACATCTCAAACTTCAAAAACAGTTAATGAATGAAGGCTTATTTTAACCTAGTAACACAATGTATTACTAAAATAATAACTAATATTTCATTGCTGATTCAATACTTTATGAAGATAGTAGTTCATCTATAAACACAGATTATAGATAATTTACAAATATATAGAGAGATAGATAGGGGCCAGGCATGGTGGTACCCTCCTGTAATCCCAGCTACTTGGGAGGCAGAGCGCTGGTGGATCACAGTTTAACGCCAACTCGGGCAAAAAAAAAAAATTAGTGAGATCCCATCTCAACCAACAAGCCAAGTGTGGTGGTGCATATCTCAAAACACAACTACACAGGTGACATACATAAGAGGATTGTGGTCCAAGGCTGGCCCTGGGCAAAAAATGAAACCACATCTGAAAAATAACTAAAGCAAAAGAAGCACTGAGTCTATAGCTCGAGTGGTAGAACACCTGCCTAGCAAGTATGAGGTCCTGAATTCAAACCCTAGTACCAACAACAACAACAAAAAAAATATGGGGGGAGGAAATACACACAAATACCTTGTCTAGGAATGGCTTTATACCAATAGACTTCAAGTTATTTTTATTCAAACTGAGATTCTTTACGGCTTTTGTACATCAATGTGCTCCATTTTAGGGCTACTACTTTCTTCAAAATAATCAGCTCCTTCTTCTATGTATTTGCAGCATTTCTTGTTAAAGCTAATATAAACAGCTTTTCTAATTGAGCTTCCATTTATTAAATAGCTGCTAAATGTCAGCAGCGATGCCAAGCACCTTATATGTTATTTCTAATCCTCAGAGCAACATTACAGAAACAAGTACTACTATCTACAAATTATACATAAGGAAGATGAAGGCTGAAGAGGTTAAAACACAATTCAGACTAACTACGCTCTTTCCAAAATCTGGTCTCAGTTTTCAGACCATGTTGAAAGGCACTATGATGACAATATAGACAGAACACAGGTAACATGGCTTCTGAAACCAAAGTAAGTCAATCTCAAAATTCAAATACGAGTATTCTGCCTAACTTACTAGGCAAGCAGCTCTACCACATAAGCTCTTACCACACCAAACCAAGTCTCACTAACTTTTTGCCCAGGTTGGGCCGCAACTACAATCCTCTTATCTCTGCCTCTGGAGTAGATGGAATCCCAGGTATGCCCCACCATATCTGGCCCTAAGCATAACTTTTTAAAAAAAAAAATCAGTAACACTCTAAAATATAAACAATGACAATCTTAACAGTTTTTCCTGATTTTAGTGATTTTCCTAATTTTAGCTATCAAAATATTTCAATATTTAAATTCTCTCCAGATGTTTCAACTTATATCACAAGTATTTCTAGAGTGTTACCCAAACTTAGCATCATTTTAGTTTTGCATTGGTAACCTTTTAGGATTTTGGAATATTTGAATACCCATGAGATATCCTGAAGATGGGACACAAGTCTAACCATGAAATTTACTTACATTTTATTACATCTTATACACATTACCTGAAAGTGATTTTATTCAACATTTTTAGTGTGCCTGCATTTTCACAGTGACATATTATATGAGGTCAGGTATGGAATTTTCCTCCTGTTGCCAGGTCAGCATTCAGAAAGTTTTCAATTTTGAAGCACTGCAGATTCCAGAGTTTTGGATTAGGGTTGCCCAACACGTACTAGAAAATCAGACTTTCTAAGTCATTCACAACCAACCACAAACAAACCAGAAAGACAGGTATGCTTTAGGAAGGAAACCTAAATCAAAAATCTGTAGGCATGTTTTTGAAAAATGCAAAATTTAACCCAGGGCACTAAAGTAGCTTTATCAAAAAAAAAAAATTTAAGATTTCACTTACTTGAAGATGACTAGCAATTAGAGTCCAATCATCAGTTCCATGCTGTTCAACCAACTTCTTTAGCTTATCATCCTATTAAAACAGGTATAACAGTTAGAAATCTTTCCACCATTCTTTTCTACTCCTGAATAGAGTTAACTCTTCAATTCTGTCAAGTCATATCTAGTGGTCACTTTTAGAAGGGCTAAATCTACTCAGATACAAGTTCCTCCATGTATATACAGTATAGTAAATGACTGATCTGTCAATCCCAATATCAACCAGTTATGAATGTCTCTGACTGAAAAGAATGTAAGTTAGTTAACAGACAACTTTTTCTCACATTTTATTTTTTAAAATATCTTTCACACTATAAATATAAATATGAAGTTAGTAAACTTTGCCAAATAAATACCTCATCTCTTGTCCATTTTACTCTGTTCCAGAGTTTTTTCAATCCTTTTTGTTGTGGTACTTCATAATCATGATCAGCATACTGAAGGTCATCATCCTCATCCTCACTACAAAAAAAACATAATTTGTAAAATCAAGATTTTTATTTAGAGAATTCAATCACTGAACCTATATGTGCAGGCACAACTAAAGAAGTAACTCAAACAGCACATAACCTACTGAGAGTATTCAAAGTATGAAAAAATTCAGGTGGGCACCAGTGGCTCATTCCTGTAATCCTAGCTATTCAGGAGGCAGAGATCAGGAGGATTGCGGTTTGAAGCCAACCCGGGCAAATAGTTCGTGAGACTCTATCTCTAAAATACCCATCACACAAAGGGCTGGTGGAGTGGCTCAAGGTAAAGGCCCTGAGTTCAAGCCCCAGTAACACACACACACACACAATTCAGTCATTCAAGGGAGAAGAGCTATTATTCTTACTGACATCAAAGAGATACAGCTGAATGTGCCACCAAGAGCCAATCATAGTCTTGCATGTCATTCTAAGCACTTTAACATTTATTCTTTATTTGACCTTGATTCTAAAGAGCTCAAAGACTTCCATTAAGAGAGAAAAGAGTCAAATATTATCTTGTGTTTCAGAAAAACTCAATGGCAGAAGTATGACAGAGAAGAGAAGAAACCAATTAGTAATCTTCATAACAACCCAAGTAAGAAATTATTAGGATCTGACAAATGGGAATGTTAAAATACAAACTACACAGGTTACTTGGAAGGGGTATGTAGGAGAATTGTGGTCCAAGGCCAGCTCAGGCAAAAACAACAAGACCCTATCTCAAAAATAACTAAAGTAACACAGGGCTGAAGGCATGGCCAAGTTTAAATTCCAGTATAGCGAATAATAAAACACTATTATGAAACATAGGCGACTTGAACAAATGGAAGAATAATATTTAGATCACAAGCTTGGATAAGAAAACCATATTAAGCTGGGCGCCAGTGGCTCACACCAAAATCCTAGCTTCTTGGGAGGCTGAGATCCAGAGGACTGTGGACAACGCCAGACCAGGCAAAAAGTTAGCAAGACCTCATCCTCACCAACAGCTGGAGGCAGTGGCATGTGACTGTCTTCCCAAGTTATGCAGAGGTTGAGATCAGGAGGATCACTGCTCCAGGCCAGCCAAGGCAAAAAAAAGTTTGTGACACTCCAATATGAACAGAAAAAGGCTGGATGTGGTGATGCATACCTGTCATCCCAGCAATGGCAGGAAGCATAAAATAGTCTGTGCAAAAAGCAAGACCCTAACCAAAAAAGCAAAAAGGCTGAGGACATGACTCAAATGGTAGTGCAACTGCCTAGCAAGTGCAAAGCCCTGAGTTCAAACCCCAGTATTGCCACAAAAAAGAAAAAAATAAGATGACTATTCTCTCTAAATCAGTTCATAAATTTAAATTAAATGAATAAAAAATACCAACAGATTTTGGGAAGAAATTAGACAAGCTAATTATATCACTCACACAGAAAGAATAAAGAAGTAATAGTAGTCAGGTAGCCAGAAAAGTTCTAAAAAATAATAATAGAATTAACATTACCTAATTATCAAAATATACTTTAGAAAAAAATACAATACAAAATGGTTCTGGCATATAAACAGTCACATACAAAATTGAACAGAGTAGAACACTGAGGGGAAAAAAAACCCACGTGGAATGTAGCGAATTATAACAGTAACATTTCAAATCAGTGGGCTAAAGATGGACTTTTCAGTGAAGGGTGTTACTGGAAGCCATTTTCAAAAACTAGAGCTCTACCTTACAAAAATTAATTCAGATGAAACAGATTTTTACATTTTTAAAAATGAAGCCGTAACAGTACTGTAAGAAGGAAGGAAAGAATTTTACCTTTTTATGTCATTTAGTAGAAGAGAGGTCAGTGTGACAAAAATGCAGAGCACATAATAAAGTAGACTAACCAAGGTAAAAATAGAAAATGGAAAGTACATAAAACTGAATTTTTTTTTTTTTTTTGGTGGGACTGAGGTTTGAAGTCAGAGCTTCATGCTTGCAAAGCAGTTGCTCTATGGATTGAACCACATCTCCAGCCCATTTTGCTCTGGTTATTTTGGAGATGGGGTCTCTCGAACCATTTCCTGGGCTGGCCTCAATCTACAATCTCCTGATCTCAGCCTCTCAATAAACTAGGTTTAAAGGTGTGAGACACTAATGATTGGCCTGAAAAATAATTTTTAAAAGTAGAAAGAAAACAATTTTGCATCTGATGAATCTGAAGGACATGGAAAAAGGAGGAAATGAGACTATGTCAAGAACAGAACTGTCCAAAAGAAATATAATGCAAGCCACATATATAATTTTCTAGTAGTCACATTTTATTTTGGCAGTAATGGGATTTGAACTCAGGGTTTCACACTTGCTAGGTAGGCACTCTACCTCTAAAGCCATGCTGCCAGCAAGCCACATTTTTAAAAAAGAGAAACCACTCAAATTACTTTTTAATCAATATTATCTAACACCTACATCAAAAACACAATCATTTCAACATATGAATACAAAAATTATGAAATTTGTGTTTTGCCTACTAATGTCTTCAAAATCTAATTGAATTTTGTAATTACAATATATCACAATTCAGACTAGTCACATTTCAAGATAGCCACATGTGGCTAGTAGCTATCCTATCAGCAAAGCAGATAGGTAGGGAATGGGGCACATGGATCTTCTGCTCAGGTACAAGATCCAAGATAGAGACACAGTTTTGGCAATCCCCAGTATACAAAAAAGAGTTGAGACCAGGAGATAACCCAAGAAAAATTCACATAGTGAGGAAGGGGCCAAAGTCAGAACCTGAGCTTATATATGGTATAAAAAAGGAAAGGGCAATTTTAAAGAATGAGGCCCTAAAATAGGCAGGCCTCCATGATAAACTGAATTTGAGTATTTTGAGTATCTAGAAGCTGGATAAGTCATGAGCATCTGAAAATAATTTATTTAAAGCTTTCTAAGTACCAGACATTAGTCTACGAAATTTCTTAACACTTTACAACCATAAGAAGGGAATATTACTGTCGTTTCACAGGATAGAAAACTTTAACTTAAGACAAGTAATTTCTTGCCAACGGTTGCACCAAATATGGCAAGGCTGAAGTCTAATGTCTACTACTTTACCACTTCACTACAACACATTGAAAAAATAGGGAAAGAGTATAAGAAACTGGAACATACCAAAGACAAATGTCTAGTGCAATTTGAAATCAGAACAAGGTTCTAGTTCTAACTTTACTCACTTTCTAACTTAAACATATTCGTCTCTCAGGACTTTACTTTGTTTTTGTTTTGTTTTGTTTTTGCAAAGTGAATATAACATGGCTTTAAGTATAAAATTAAGTGAAAAAACCTCATACTACACTTGGCACAAAAAAGTGACACAGTATCATGTGTACAGTCTGATCACCTAACAGTATTCAAAATTATTTTGCCTTACTATATTCAACTTTTTCATAACTTTTCATTCTGATTTCAAACAGCAAGTTTGAAGATATGTCTAACTTTATTTATTGTTAATACAGTTAAGAACAAGCTGGGCACAATGGTTCACACCTGTAATCCTAGCTACTGGGGAGATGGAGATCAGGAGTGAGACCCCATCTCAACCAATAAAAGCTGGGCGTGGTGTTCACACCTGTCATCCCAGATATTTAGAAAGCACAAACAGGAGGATTGGAACCCAGGCATAAAAGCAAGGCCACATTAAAAAAATAACTAAAGCAAAAAAAAAAAAAAAAAAAGAAGGGAGGGAGGGAGGGACTGGTAGCAGCTCAAGTACTAGAGCACCTGCCTAGCAAGCACAGGCAGCCCTGAGTTCAAACCCAAAGAACATGTGACTGTTTCCTAATATCTAAATATGTTATATAAATCCAATCTTACAATATTAAAAAATGAAGCCCTAGATTTCATATTATTTACAGATCCTTTACAGGAACCTCTGTTTTCCTCTGACTTGTCAATTCTGTGGGACAAAACTCTTCATATCTGAACAGACAAAACATCAAGATTCCTATCTATGATGTTTATCTACTTCTATACTTCAATACACTTTAATTTCCCAATTAAATTTTCTTTTCAGGGAAAATTACTTTCTTTTCAGGTAAAGAAATTTATTTTCTTTCCCTAAAGCCAATGTCTATTTGTAACAATAATCTTCTGGTCCTTGATTTTTTTGTGAAGCCATGCCAAAAACAAAAACACAGACTTAATTAAAGAAAATACCTGTTATTGGCAGCCATTTTCAGCTATCAGAAATATCTGATTGGCCAAGAATAGACTGCCAAGTTGGAGATGATTCAAGGTCCAATCACTTCATAATTTCTACTAACTTTGATAAAGTGCCATACTGCAGTTTTCTCAGAGCATCTACTTTGCCTTTGGATTTTTTTTTTTTTTTTTTTTTTTTTTTTTGGTGATACTGGGTTTGAACTCAGGGCCTGGTGCTTGCTCAGCAGGTGCTCCACCATTTGAGCCACACCCCTGGCCCTCTTTCTTGTCTTAATGCCTAGCACATTTGCTGACCTCCCCAACTAAACACTAAGTTCAGGAGTACAAAGAACATGTCTGCCATTTTCACCACCAAGAACCTCCCTTCCATTCAAATATTTGGAAGATCAGTGGTCAATCATTCTCATGCTTTCACCTCCCCCAAGTACTCTATATTCCAAAATTATCTCATTCCCTTCCAACTCAACCAAAACTTGCACCTTCCTCAACACAGGTGCAATCTCAAAGTGGATATGAGAAAACTTTCTCAAAAACCAGGGAAATTATCACTGGGAGGAGGTGAAAGGCATTCCTACTTGTTAAAAAGAATTTTCAGAATCCAAACGCACCTCCAAGTGGTAGAATTTTAAAAAGCAGAATCTGCAAAACAATTTTTTTTTTAACAATTCAGTACAGAAGGAATTCTTTGAGGGTATCTACTAGTTGGCCTAACCTTTCCTAGAAACCACCAGCAACATTATCACTTCCTGACACCCCAAATGACCCTTAGGCATGCTTTTTACAAGTTCTCCTCTTTGTCCCTCCCCTCCAATCCCAACAGCTTCCCTACAGCATATTTGAGACTGCTATTTTAAAAATAGGTTATTCTAAGCTAAAACAAATTTTATCTTGGGAATTTGCCTATGTAAGTCTTGAGTATTCACAAAAATACCCACATCGCATCTAATCTGCACAAAATCCACCTTAAGGTTGTTTTCAAAATTATTTTAAGGATATGAGTATAAAAACGTTACTTTGTCCAAAAGACTACTTACCAAGGATAATTTTTCCTAAAAACGTGCTCATTTTAACCTTTAAATGCTGCTCCTTATTATTTTTTACCACATACTTTATGTGGAAAATTTCTATTTCTACATGAGGCTTTATTCTGTTTTGCATTCAACATGGTCATCAGTTTCAGACTATGCATTAGATAGCCCATTCGGTGTTCAGGAAGCAAGGTTTTCTGAGTGGGTGAGAGTGAGGGAGCATTAAAGTAGAATTCTTAGAATCATCTGTCTACCACTGGGACTTTCATAGAGTCTAATTCTTAATTTTGTCATCAAGTTCTTTCTTTCTTTTTGTGGAGCTAGGGATTGAACCCAGGGCTTTGCCCCATACTAGGCAAGCACTATACCACTGAGCTATGCCTCTAGCCCCAAGCAATTTCAATACAGTTAAGTGATTGTTGAAAGGATGATATATTTTTCAAGTAAGTGTGACAGAAAAAGATCCTAGAAATGTTATCAGTATCACTAGCTCCTATAGGAAGATGCCTGAGAAAGCCTATAATTTGCCAAGAAAAATGGAAGGGATAAAGTCTCACAAGTAATCTCACCAGAATTTCACTTTCACCATTTAGCAAAGAAAAAGACTCATTCATTGATTAATAATGTTTAGAAACTATCAAGACATATCTGCTCTATTTTTCTACTTTTAATACCATCTTTTGGCTTTTTTTTGTATTGTAGTAACCATTGCTAGTAATATGTAATAATTAAATAAAATTGAGCTTCCTGTTACAAAAATAAATGAACCACTTCTAGTCTAGTGTGATTAATCTAGAAGACAGCAAAAGAAGGCAATATTATTTCTCCGATTACAGGGAAAAAATAGGAGAGGAATTTGATCTTTATTTTTTTTAGGAACTTAGTCTCTGACTCTTCAGTTCATAACTTGATTCCAGAATTACTGTCAGTTTTCTATTTTAAGACAAAGAGAATATTTATTCTATAAATGCCTACCATATAACCAAACTACTGTATTCAAATGGAAAGTTTTATAAATTACGAATGAATAAAGTGATTGGGGGTCATTATGAAACAGTAAAAGGAGGCACAAAAAAACCCTACAACTTGTTAAGTCAGGAAAATAGCTAAGAGTAACTTTTCATTGGGTTATAAGTTAACATGATATGATAGTCATAACTTTACCTATGAAATAAAGCATAAACTATCCACACTTGATATTAAAACATTTCAGAGAAGTTCATTTTATAGGATAACAATTAAACCATCTAAAAACAGTAAAAAAGAGGTAGCCAAAGAGAGAATTTGAAAATTATTTAAAATTTATTTTTATTGAAAAGGGAACTACTGGTTTGAATTTAGGGAAATATGAGTAGTTGTATAGAATTTGTTCCAGTAAAATTGCTTCAACTTGATCACATTTAAAAACAAAAACTGCCTGAAGTTTGAGATCTTTATTACAATAAAATATATGTCTTTTTTAATACTTTTTGAGGATAGGGCAACTGTATTTAATTTTTTTAAGTCCAATTGCATTCAAGGTATGCACACTTAGGAGGTTGATTTAATAAAGTGAAATCAGGCCGCCTAGTGGTTAATATGATGTACTGCATATATGAATATTGAGTTCCAAATCCAAACTAATAAACTAGAATTAATATATTAGACAAATTTAACTTCACATAATCTTTGATCATTATTAGCAGCAATACTAAAATAAATGCTGAAGGGAGTTTTACTGAGATATCCATAGATAAAACAACGTGAGAATATTTCTATTTGATTTCTTTTAGAGTATGAATGTTTTTAAATGAGAAAAGAGCACAAAGGTCCTCAATATAGGATATATATTAAAGCAAGAAACTACCTTACAGACTACAAAATTCAAACCACTTATATTAGTAGTTAAAAACAGAAGCAGATTTATCTGCTTTCCTAAAGCAATATTGCCAGTTAATGACAAAGCTAAGAAATCCTTCCTCGCATTTTGGTATACTTTCACCTCCACCCACTTTGCTAAACACACACACACACAGCACCACTAAAAAAAATGACTTTTATCTTGTCAGCTTAGTGTAGTCATTGCTCATCTCAAGTGTAAATACATTAATCTGTTACTAGTAAATAGGCTTTGCAGCTTCTAAAGGATTTTTTAAAGTTTATTTTTGAAGGTAGAACTGATTTTTAAAAACTAAATTACATACATAAACATAAGTATGCTTAAAAATCAAATACATGTTAATAACAATTTTAGAACTGCCTGAAAATTATGTCACTGAAACCCCCCAGTAGGATTTAAAACTATTTTAAGTTGTAATACTAACTGGCCTTTTCCTCAACTTGAGGAAAATGTAAATCCTTATGAGAAATTCTACAGCTATAAAATAAAGATTAAAAGAGCCAACATCCTTCAGTTGTTTCATACTTGAAGTAACTGTTTTCTACTCTTAGGTGTTTCTTTCAGATAACACAAAAAGAGTCTATTATGGGATTTATGCCTAAACTCTTATATGAAACTTTTATACAGCATAGTTTTCATTCAAATCTTAAGTGGTTGTACACTGAAGATCTCAAAGTACAACCAGAAATGACTGAATTATTTCCTCTTACTACTGTAAATTGGGTTCATATAAATTAAGATTCTTAGCCAAAAAGCAAAAGTTGACTTTGTCCACTGAATAGATTTCTTCTCCTTCAAAACATTTCATTCTGGGCTGATGGGATGATTCAAGTGACAGAGCACCTGCCTAGTAAGCACCAGGCCCAGAGTTCAAACCCTAGTACCACAAAAAAAAAAATTGTTTTTTCATTCTATCATCTTCTAAAACACATAAGTCACATTTACATATAAAAGTAATGCAATTTAGAGCATGAAACTCAGTCAAGTATGAAGACCAAATACATTAGTCAGAGATAATTTCTCACCACATCTTCTACCCTATACTCCCAGAGGAAATCTACCTTCACTCCAAATAATTATAGACTTAAGACTCTAAAGTATTCTGTAATATCTTTCAGTGCTTACACTAAGCTGACAATAAGCAAAAGTCAACAGTGCAATTAATGTTTAGATCACAAGGTCACAGTATTGCCAATGAAAGAAAATAATTCATACAAACTGTTAAATCATTACTCCTCTCTTAGTCTACTACTAAGAAACAGACAATTATGAAATGATAGAAAACCACTTGTGGAGGAAAGAGTTCTGACATTCAGTCATCAGTGTCTAACCATACTTTAATCAAATGCTGAAGACATAATTAGGTAAGAAACTGTTTTAAATGAGATTGACAATAATAAGTAGATAATTTCACACCTTAAACAAAATTCTGTTATTACCTTGACATATTCATTTGTCACTGCATAATAAACTTTTTAAAGTTTACACTTAAGAATGCAAAAGACCTAAAGCAATACTTCAGCAAGCATTACCACAGAAGCTTCTAATTTTTATATTTTCTGAAGATGGAGAGGTTAATTGGGTCCTTGAATTTCAAGACTAGCAGTTCTCACCTGTGTGATTTTTGCCAGCCTCTCCCAAAAGACATGTGGCAATGTCTGGAGACATTTTTCATTGCCATGACTGTGGAAAGTGGGGTGTTACTACCTTCCACTGAGTAGAGACCAGGGGTGCTGCTAAACATTCCTTCACTACAAAGAATTATCTGATCCAAAATGTCAATAGTGCCAAGGTTGAAAACTCTGCACTAGAGGAGGTGTGTCTATGTGTGTACACATTTGTTCCACCTCCAGGGTTTGTCTTATACTATAGTTGCTACAAAATAAGGTACTTATGTTTTATGCTCATTTCTGCAAATGGTTAATAAACGAATAAAGCAAAGAATATTACAGGTAGTCGTTGCCAATTTTTAACCAAAATCTGCAATGAATGACTCCAGTAGTAAACGACTCCCAGTAGTAAATTTCAACTTAGAAAACAGAGCTCTAGATAATACTTTAAAGCTGTGAATCCAGATAAATAAAAACATTTGGAAATTCTGTCCAACACTTTTTCAGGTTTATTTACTAATACTGAAAATTTAAAAAAAAAAAAAAACACGGTACATTTTTGTCATCCAAGTGATTGCTTCACACAATTTAGGAAAATGTAAAAAATAAGTGTAAATTCACCCTCGCACATTTTCGCCAAAAAATGTGCCCTTCCTCTGCAACCCAAGGTACAGTCAGGGGCCACACTGGCCACATTCACAATACTCAGTGAATAAAATACATTGTTTTAAGATCAAGCTACCGGTAGCAACAGTGTGGCATCTTGGCGCACAAGATACTCATGTGTACACAGAGCTGGCGGCACAGAAGGTCAGACAGGTCCTCTCCCCAGTTACTCTTCATTCCGTAACCTTTCGAGGTAGCAAAGCTGGCGGAGAGGTGCCCACCTGGGTTGGTCCCGAAGCTTGTCGCTTGATCGGCACAGCAATCGTGGGGAGGGAACCCCGTTTTGAAGTCACCTGGGCAGGATACGTTCCCCTCCCTCCAAAGAGAGGCTGGGAGAGGAGGGCCGGGCCGGGTGTGCGCAGTGGGGAGTCCACACTAAACCCCAGCAGGTCACCTTGCGTCTCAAAAGCTCGGGTCCCCGTCGCGGCTGCGCCCAGGGGACCGAGAGGACTTGGGGGACAGCGGGCCGGGGAGGGCCCCGTGAGGGGGCTGAGCAAAAGAAAGGAAAGCTGGGGATCGGAGCCCAGACAGCGCCGACAGGCCTGGGCGGAGGGAGGGATGTCACCCACCTGCGCGACCTCTTCGCCATCCTTCAAGTACCGCATAGGCGCGGGCTGGGCGGGGACGCAGGTCAGCCTCCTCCAGCCTCAGGCGAATGCTCCTTCTCCCCGACCCTCCCGCCGCTTGCCTCGCTCCTTTCCCGAGGCGGCCGAGTGCGGAACACAAGCCCCCGGCAGGACAGGACGGACGGACGGAGGGGCGGACCGCGACCCGCCCCCAGCCTGGGCGCCGCTCCTAGCCCCGGCCCGGCCCGGTCAGGGATGCCCCCGTCATGTCAGGAGGCGCGCTCCCGCCCTCCGCCGGCCCCTCCCGCCGCCTCCCCGCCTCCTCGCTGCGGTCCCGGCCGCGCTGCGGGTGCCGACCCCCGCCCTCTCCCCGTAGTGAGCAGCTCTGCAGCGCTCGCAGCCTCCTGCAGGGTTTTGTCCGCACCGCCGAATCTCGCGCCCAGCCTCCCTCAAGAGCCGCCGTTTGAATCTGCGCACGCGGCCCGGAACCTCATTGGCTGTGACGGCTGCGCGCGGGGGGCCGAGGGCGGGGTGCGGAGCGCGCGCGCGGCGGAGGGCGGGGCTGAGGATCTGGAAGCCGGGACTGGAACTCGGGGAGTCGGGGAAGCACCGAGGCGGGGCTCGCGGGCCGAGCTGTGACAGGACCCGGAACGCGCCGAGAGCCGCACCGCGAGGGGGGCCGGCGCGGGGGCTGCCGGGAAAGCGAGTTCCTGCCCTCGCCAAGGGGTGGGCCGGAAGCGGGGCAGGACTGATCCCGCCGCCCCAAACTTCCCGGGGTCCGTGGACGGTGCCTCTGGGGTGTGGGCTACCCCGGGTCTTGACGGGGGGAGACGATTGTGTGGTCTCTTTTGGCCGCAGATCCTCGCTCCCTGAGTACGCAGTCTGCGGACCTGAAATAAATCTAACCATAAAATTTGCGCAGCCGTTATTTTTTTAAGCAAACTTGTGTGCTATTTTTACCCAGACATAGCGACGAAGGTGGCGGAGACTGTGACGATATCACCTATTTTACTCAAGACTGAGCAGAAGTGTGACAAACATTTTGGGCGGAGATAGGTGGTGACCGCGGCTGGTCTTGGAGGAGCTGGAACCTGCCGAGCTGCGCAGGAAGGCAGGGGGACCGGGAGTTCGCGCGGATGGCCCAGGGCCCTAGTCCACAGCAGGAGGTGACCTTCCGCAAGAGAGACACGAGGCCGGAGAGACCGGATGCACCCCAGGAGCGTCTAGCAGTTGCAGCTTTTAGAGGTTCCAAGACCAATAACTAGGAATTGCACAGTTAGAGTAGATTAACTACAGAAACCATTAGCCACTGTTTAAGGATGCACATTTGCAAGGCAACATGCTCTGCTGCAGAGAGCACTGAACCACGTTACTATTGTAACAAACTGACCTTTTGCTATTTTGAAATTTTACGCATCGTCTTTTGCAAATCAGAGATGCAGGTGCAAATATGAATTAAGAGGAGCTGGCATACGATACTGTCAGACACACTTGCTTTTTTATAGTTACCTTTTCTCAAGATAAATCGCTTTACTTTTAAATCATTCCTTACTGGGTTGCCGGTTCACTTTTTTTAAAAGCCCATAATTTAGAAATTAGCCTCCAAATTTTATTAGATTCCAAATACGTTTTCTTACTCTTGGGTAATACATTACTCCACTTTTATTCTAGCAGGAAGCAGAGTTTATGCTATGTCTATTTACTGTAGTCAATTTTACATAAAATATCTTTTTTAAAACTTGAATGTAGTAGATGTTCTAGATTTTCACAGTAAAATAAATCCCACTCGTTTTACATAATAGAAAACAATTGCTCTATATGAGAAATGTAATGTAAAATCATTTAAATCAGTTATAAAACTCAAGACAGTTTGGAATTAAAGTGGTTCAGTAATTTGAATACACATAATCAAATGTATCATAAAGTAAGATTTGGGGTGTTTCTTTAAAGCAGAACATATTTAGAGGTTTTATTCAGAATTTATAAAAAGCAATCAAAAGTCTGTTATAGCCGGTGGAGTGGCTCAAGTGGTAGAGTGCTTGCCTAGGAACCATGAGGCCATGAGTTCAAACCCCAGTGCCACTAAAAAAAAGTCATGAGGAAAAAAGCAAAAATTGGTAAAAAATCTGAACAGATACTTCATTCACGAAGATATAAAAGTGATAAAAGTGACAATAACATGAAAATATGCCCAACTCATTAAACCAATAGAAAAATGCAAATTAAACTACAGTGACTAAAACATGTCTATTAGAGTAAGAAAAAAAAGGCTAATTATAACTTTTTTTTTTTTTTTTTTGCTTATGGGAGTGCAAGTGGTTCGTGCATTTGGAAAACGTTTACCACGGCTTCACTTATAATCTTCAAAAACTGTAAATACAAATAAAGGGACATTCTTCCTTACTCCTCAACTACCTGAAAACGGTTTAGTCTAATCATTCAAGGTTTTCCAGTGAAATTACCCTCAAGGTAAAGGAGACTGACTACCAAAGGGAAAGAGGTGTTAAGAGCAAGTTTTAGAATTTTTTTAAACTATTTATAAAAACTCACATAAAAGTCAGGTGTGGGGATGCATACCTGTAATCCCAGCACTTGGGAGACTAAGGCAAGAGGATCCAGAGTTTGAGGTCATTCTGGGCCATGTAATGAAACTCTAAGAGAGAGACCCTGAAAATTCATGTAAAGTTTCCTTTCTACTCCATGATAGAGTCACATTTTATTATGAAAATAATTTTTAAATGCTTTACTAGGACTGGGGGATGTAACTCAGTGGTAGAGCACCACTTAGCATGCAACAGGGTCTAGGTTACATCCCTAGCACTACCCCCGCAAAAAAAAAAATTATTAATTCCTTTTCTTACTTTAAGTAAATTGCTTCCCCAGGAAGATGCACCATTGGCATAGCTGCACCTTCTTCTTCTCATCCTCCTCCAATGAAAGACCAAATACTCCCAAGGTTAAGGCTGAGCATGTGACTCAAGTGGTAGAGTGCCTGCCTAGCAAGCAAGGTCCTGAGTTCAAGCCACAGTATCAAAAACATTCAGATAGTTCATGCCTATAATCCTAGCTACTCAGGAGACAGAGATCAAGAGGATCGTGGTTCAAAGCTAGCTAGGGTAAATAGTTCCACGAGACCCTACCTCAAAAAAAAATTTGGAAAAAAAAGTGGCTGGTGGAGTGGCTCAAGGTGTAGACCCTGAATTCAAGCCCCAGCACAGCCCCTCCCCAAAAAAAATCAGACAAATACTCCCAAGGTTTGCTAGTTTGAAAATCTCTGGCTAATGTAGTACCTAAGAGACTATACTTCTAATAAAACTATACACACACCATTTCCATAACCATTTGTTTTATTTACTGCTAGATTCTCAGTTCCTTGATGTTCAACAAATACAGTACCTATAGAATAAATGAAAAAAAAAGGCAAGTAATAAACAAGCATTTGAGTAAGTGTGTTCACAGGGCGCAATAAGATTACAAATTCAAATAGACTTGATATACCCATTTTATGACCAATGAAGTAACAAAATTTTTCTAAATTCTGCCAGCAAGGTTTGAATAAATCCTTAGTAGTGGTATTGGAAACTGGTATAATCCTTTTGGTGAGAAAATGCCATACATATGTACATAGCCTTTGAGAGACATTTTATCCTAAGAAAATGATTCCATGTTGGGGGCTGGTGGCTCACCTATATGCTCGGGAAGCTAAAATTGGGAGGATCTTGGTTCAAGGCCAGCCTGGGTAAATATTTCTTGAGAAACCCATCTCCAAAATAACCATAGCAAATAGACTGGGGGTGTGAATCAAATGGTAGAGCACCTGCTTTGCAAGTGCAAAGCCCTAAGCTAAAACTTCAATCCCACAAAAAAAGTAATAATTCAATAGAAGTGAAAAATAGATGTGTTTGAATGCTTACAGTAGTGTATTCCAATAGAATCCCAATTTAGAAATATTCACATTTTGATACTAGCTTACATGATTCTTCAGCATAAACGAATAATTATATAGAGGAGATGCCATTAAATGGCCATTACACTATTAGGTCCTTCTAGGTGCTTTACATGCATTTTTCTTTGGTAATTTCACAAGTTTTTTAATAATAACCCTGTGAAGTATAGGTATTATTATTCTCATCCACTTTATGAATTGGGAAAATTGGGCACACAGTGGCAAAATCAAGATTAGAACTAGAACCCAAACTTTCACACTAATGTCTTAATGTCTGTGGGCACTCAATTACAAATACAATGTACATGTAGCATATAGTAAGGTATAGTGTCAAGGGAATAGTAACAGAACTATATAATTAGTGTGTCATTCATATAGATGTCTATCATTCTGGAAATGGTCTATAAAATACATAAATTGTTGACAGTGTTTAATTATGGAGAAAAGAATGGATTGGGGCAGGACAGGCTTTAACTTTCTACGCTATGTATTTTTTGTATTTTTGTATTATTTGACTTTTTTAAAGCATGAATTCATGTTAATTTTATTCTTTTAATTTAAAAAATGAATTGATGCTAAACTGTAAAAGTAGCTGAAAATCCTGGAAGGAAATAATATAAGTTGGCATATGCTATAGTTTGGATCTTAAATATCTTGTTTATTTGTTTGGGGTGATTTTCACTTGTTTTTGATTTTTTTTTTTTAAATAGGGTCTTGCTATGTAGCCCAGATTGTCCTTAAATTCCCAATCCTCCTGCCTCAGCCTCGGGAGTGCTAGAATTTTCCAGTTTCATTTCTCCTTTTTGTTTGAAACAATTTATTTCTTGATTTCTGTGATTTCACCTCCATGATTTTGATCCACCGAACTCCTCTGTAAAGCCTGTTCTTATGCCTGCTCCTCACATGTGGAAATTCCCCAGTATTCCATTTTAGCCCTCTTCTCATGCTACACTTCCTAGTCCCATCTGTTCCTGACTTCAGTCATGTCTTATGATGTATAAATCTTTATCTTCAATCCCAATACCACACCTGAATGCCATCTTTCTCCATCAGAAAGCATTAAACACATAAAATTCAACATGTCCCAACACAGAACTCAGTTTCTACCCACCAATGTGTGATTATTCCTGTTTCCTCTTCCAGATTAATAGCACTACTAGCCAGCCTCTTAAACAAGAACCTGAGAACTTGAATTTATCTTTTTAATTCTTTTTCCATCACCTTCTTCTCTCCATCCCCACTGCCTGTGCATCTATTTAAGTTCTCATCTTTTACCCAGTCACAAGTCTTGTAACTGATCTCCCAACTTCTAGTCACATCCAATCCAATACATCCTTCACCAGGTCATGGGGAGATCGTTCAAAACATAAATCTATTTATCTCTCCCCTGCTTTATAAAGCAAATGAAGAGGCAGAAAGCAGAGTTGTCACTACCTAGGCATAGGAGCCTTGGGAAGAGATGAGAAGCAACTGCTCGTGGGTTCAGACTTTTGAGGGTGATGAAGATGGCCTAAAATTGATTGTGATGCTTGCACAACTCTGAACAATCAAAAATGATTTACTTGTACACTTTAAATGGATGCATCATATAGAGTTATAAGCTGAATATCCCTTATCTGAAATGCTTCAGAAAAGTTTCAGAGTTAGGAGTATTTGCATATACATAATGAGATATCTCAGGGATGGGACCCAAGTATAAACACAAAATTTATTTGTTTCATATACACCTTCTACTCATAGCCTGAAGGAAATCTTACACAGTATTTTTAATGTACCTGTGTTTTGACTCATCACTTGAGGAATTTTCCAATTGTGATATCATCTCAGCACTTGAAAAATCTTGTATTTTGAAGCATTTTTTAATTTCAGCACTTCATATTAGGGATAACCAACTTATCTTATAAAGAGTAATACTCTTTTAAAAGAGTAATAGGAAATGAGATTGCTAACCAATCTGAGTTCAGGGTGATTGAGAGATTTATATGTTTATATAGTAAAGATTATTTGTTTTAATATTGACAATTATTTTACTTAGTTATAGCTCATTTAAAACAATACTTGTAGGTATTATTAAATAATTATATGAGCATGTTCTTTTATTTGCATATGCTTGGGTTTTGACTCAAGGCATGTACTTACTAGGCAGATGCTTTACCATTTGAGCCACACCCCCAGCCCTGTACATAATTTTTAATACATTCCCATATATTAAAAATTTTAACTGTTTCTGGCTTCCAATTTAGAGATCTAGGTTCAAGTCTGACTTTGCTATTACTTATATAAATTAACCTTCTTTTACCTAGTTCTACCTATAGTTAAATTAGTTGAAAAAGAATGAATCTAGAATGCTTGACTTTCCTGGCAACAGGTTGAGGTGCTATATACCTCAGACTGCTTTTGAGAGCAAACAGAAAGGATAAAAGATGAAGTAACTTAAAATATCTGTTTGAGATTTCATACAATGCAGCAGAATAAATAAGAATCAGGAAACATAGGAACTTTTTGTGTGCTAGGGTAATTCATATAATGTTCTTGAGTTTTCTGTTACGTCATGCTTTTCATACCTCTGTGCTTACACATACTTTATATCAAGTATGTTCTTTGCCTGTGAAATTTCTATTCACCCATCAAAACCTCACTCACATGCTACTCTTTCTAGAAAATAGACTTCTTTCATCCCTGGGATATATTTCTGCTAATACACATGTTTTAGTATAATCTGTGCCTCTTTCTCTCACCTACTTACTATGAGTTATTTATCTCTGCAGTACCAGTGTGTAACCAGTATGTATACTCTCTCTCTCTCTCTCTCTCTCTCTCTCTCTCTCTCTCTCTCTCTCTCTCTCTCTCTCTCTCCCTCTCTCTCTCCTCTCTTTTCTCTCCTCTCTCCTTTTTCCTCCATCATCCCTTCCCCTCCCACTTCTAAGATTCTGGTGACTGAATCCAAGACCTTTCACATGCTAGGCAAGCACTCCACCACTAAGCTATGCCCCTACCTCCCTAACCCCTAACCCAAAACACGCTTTATGCAATTAAAGTTGATCTTAGGAATTCAGGAACTTTTGAAAAAGAGTTTATGGAACGTATATGATTATCTATTGTCCACCCTAAACTCGTATTATTACAGTACAGCATAAAAAGGGACAAACCTAAGACAGCTAAGAATTGTAGCAGAAGGAGTATCTGTGGATTTCACTAATGTATTCCTGAAAGGCAGAAAAAGGGAACATATTGATATATAAAACATTGCTGATTGGGGCTGGGATGTAGCTCAGTGGTAGGGCCTGTGCTTAACATGCATAAGGCCCCAGCACTCACACACACAAAAAAATATTGGTGTAACCACACCTCTAGAACAGAAGACCGCAGCAGAAGTGAGAGCTTCACAGTGGGGTCTTAAGGTTCCATATTAGGAAGTGAGGGTATACTAGCCAGAGTGGGACATAAAACTCAATAATTGAAGTGTCTATGGGACAGTTACTAATTCATCTCCATAATAGAGATTACTACTTTTGTGTGTGTGTGTGGTATGGGGGCTTGAACTCAGGGCCTACACCTTGAGCCACTCCACCAGCCCGTTTTGTGTGATGGGGTTTTTTTTTGGTTTGGTTTTTTTTGAGATAGGGTTTGCAAACTATTTGCCCGGGTTGGCTTTGAACTGAGATCCTCCTGATCTCTGCCTCCTGGGTAGCTAGGATTACAGGTGTGAGACACCAGTGCCCAGCCCCTACATTCTTCTTGTGGAGGCATTTGGTTAACTAGCCAAATATTACTGCTGCTTGAAGGAAACAGATGAGACAGATACTGGCACAGGGACAGAAGCTAGAGGAAGAAATGGAATTAATTTTTCTATAATCCTGGGAATTTTGAGAAAGAATCAGAACTGAGGGCTTCTAAGCCCTGATTTGATTCTTGCTTTACTCTTTTGCTTGTATTTTTGTTTATATCTATGTGCCTAATTTACATTGAGCATATTCAGTGACAGAGAAACCTTTTAGTTTCAAAGGAACTCATGTATCCCAAATTGCTTTTATACATTCAGTAGATTCTCATTCTCTGCTAGTTTTTTTCTATTAATTCCTCATTTTTATAACCTTTCTCAAACTCTTCTTCATTGTCACTAGCCCCATAGAGGAAGTCCCAGGGTCTACAGTATAGCAAACATAAGCATCCCATTTAGTTCTGCTTGATGGACTGGCCTCATAAGTAATGTATTTTGGAGATGCTGAATCTTGCCAATTTGATTTTTAAAGTATCCTATTAAGTTTTTAGGTCTTAGCTAATGAATCACCTCTCAGAAAGCATTCCCATCCATTGACAAGTCAGGTTAGTTCCTGACTTGCAATATAATCCCATGCAATATAATCCCACACCACCTAGTATTTCCTGTATGTACACTTGTTTAAACATCTCTCTCCTTCACTAAAAATGTAAGCACAATGAAGGCAGATGTACTTATCACCAGTTTATTATTCCTTGTTTAGCAAAATTTTGACAGAAATTAGTTTTCTAGGAGAGATGCATATAGCCCATGGATTATACTTTTGAAGAAACATAACATTTAGGGAACTCTCCTGCCAAAGCAACCGAGCCACTTAGTAAATAAAAATAATTATTTTAGCACTATAAAATGAGGTAGTTGGATTTTAACCTAACTAGTAATCCTCAAATTTACACAGATTAGAAATCTGAGAAATTCTGAAATCTTTTCTGGAAGCATCTCCAAATTTGAAGTCAAGAAAAACCCAAAGGACCTTGAGGTAGAGAATTGGGGTTCAGAGAACGAATTGGTAGGAAATGAAAGTCACATACTATATGTTGAAATGAGTTTGAACCAGATTGGTATGTACAAAATAGGTATGAAATATCTATACAAATAGGTATTTGAATCGATACAAAGTAGTGGGAAAACTTGTGACCACCATATTCTATTCCTTTGCTGAATTATGAATGTAGCATTGAGGTTAAGGGCACAGGCAATGAAGTCATAAACATCTGGGTTTATCCCAGATACTACCCAGCTCTGCCACCTACTAACTACAGGGCCTTTTACATACCTAACCTATATGAGCTTGTTTCTGAAAGATGAAGATGATGAAGATAATAGACACATAGGGCTGTTTTAGGGTAAATTTAATTATTTATGTTAAATATTTAGCCTATTGGTTGGATATAGGATAAAAGCTGTTAAATAATAGCTACTATAAATATGGTTTTTACTTGACTCCACCACTGGATGTAAAACTCTTAAGTGTATAACGGAATTTGTCTCATTCATAACTGTTCTCTCAATTCCTAGAAAAGCTTGCTTTTTGACCAGTACTTGTTTTGGGTGAATGAATTCACATGTAATTCAAGTACGACCACATAATATGCCAATTCCATAAATCAAATGAGTCATTATATGGCCAGGCACTATGGTTCATGTTTATAATCCCAGCTACTCTGGAGGCAGTTTGAGAGAACTGAGATTCAAGGCCAGCCCAGGCAAAAAGTTAGGGGGACTCCAGCTCAATCAATAAACTGGGTAAGGTGGCACTACACAGGAGGCAATAGGTAGATGGATAGTGGTTCAAGGCCAGCCTAGTGCAAAAACACAAGATTCTATCTGAAAAGTAACTAAAAGCAAAAGGATTTGAGGTTGTAGCTCAAGTGGTAGCGTGCCTGTTAGCAAGCACAAGGTCCTGGGCTCAAACCCCAGTACTACAAAAAAAAAAAGTCATTGTTTTATAGGTAGACCTCATCTTGTACTAATTAACAGGAATAATCCCCCAGAGTCCTACAATTTCAGCTCCTCAAATAAGAAATAAGTGATATGACAAATGGACCAAAGACAGGTTTAATTCCAACAAGAGTATGAATTTGAAAAGCCTGTAAGTTTTTCACCTCAGTACCACAGAGTTTGGAAAAATCAATTAAAGAGTTACTTCAGTTTTTCTACATACATTTTTAATTATTAGAAACAATTATTCATTCAGAATTGCAGTTACTGGTATCTGAAAGAGCAAGTCAACAAAAATAAAATCCATAATGAACTGTTGTAAGTAGGACGTTTACCTTATTTTATTCACTGAAGTTTTTGAGAGCTCTAGCTTGATAGTATGTGACCAGTAGCATGCATATACAAGACCTAAATCCAGGTTTGGGGCAACTATAGTCACAGCATAAAGCAAAGGTAATTATGATTAGTTAACCTGGGGCTCATACCCACACTACCTGTTCCATCAGCACTACCTTCAGAGACCATGATGACATGGTGAGCAAAAACACAAGGGTAACAATTGTGAAACCACTAGGTAACAGTAGAAATAGAGGCCTTAAAAAGCTCCACAGCTTGACTCAGGTCACAGAGCAGAGTGTCACTTCTCCAGCTTCTCAGTGTTGCACATGGTCAGGTCACAAAACTCTCATAAATATTTGAATGTACAAACATCCAGTGTTTAGTCCATTAGTAATATACCACAAATTGAACAAGTTTTTAGATGTAACAAAATAACAAGTGCCCTGCATGTGGGGATTTTATTCCACTTAAATAGCAACTGAACTCTACCAGGTCACTTTAACATGCTACAGTAACAGCAAATATTTGCGTTTTTACTATGTGTCAGGCACTGCACTGCTTTAATCATTAGACAGGCATCAACTCATTCACTCTCCACAACCACTCTAGGTGTCATTATCATCCTCTCAGGAGAAACTGGAGCTGAGAGGCATGCCCTTAAGCAATGTGCTGAGACCTAGCAAGTCTGGCATCTGGGACTATAGGCTAACTACTGAGTTAAAAGTCTATTCTAGTAAAATGGATATAAGCATATATCCTAAAACTTCAAAGTAAATGTAAGTGCAATGTTACTGCTAAGCTACCCAAATATACAGTTCAGTAATATTTTCTATATTTCTCTTCATTTCCTCACTACCACTAACCAGTATTTAAAAAAAAAAATACGATAAACCAACTTCACTCTGTTTTGTTTTTAAATATTCAGTAAGCATTACATGACCCAGTTGTCTAAAGAAACTCTGCTTACTCTAATTGGGTCTGTTTCATATAGTACTGAAATCTGCACTAAGGGGAGAAATTACTGTCCCTGTATAACTCACTTAAGGAAGTCTTTAAAAAAAAAACTTTATTACACTAAGAATTCCTTTATAAAACTGAATTATTCGTTCATGCGTTATGGTAAGGTATAATTCCAGGAAACTAAAGGATAAAATATTACTTTAAAAAGCCAATGTGGCAAAGTTATGGGGGAAATAGGTACATATTAACTTAGTTTTATAACTGATATTAAAGAAACTTTTAAATGCTGTACAGTGGCATGTGCTTAGAACACTGCAGTTATAACATACTATAATCAATTATTTATTACTCAATTGTAATGTATACAGCAATCATGAAATCAGAAAACAATGGTAACAGCTAGTGCCTTAAGGAGATATCTATTTTACTGAGCAGCTAAAGCACTTGCTATTTAGCTTTTCTAAATATTTACACTATTACTGGTTATTTTTACATATTCTAAGTAGCATTTTCCTCCAAAAAGTGGACTCTCCAGTTCTTAGCACTAATTCTTAAAGTCAAACAAACCTGAAAATATGGGAAATCTTTTCAGTGTTTTATTGCTCTACAACAGGCAGAGGGGCTCAAAGAGGGGTTTCTACATTCTAAGTACAGTATGCAATACCTTAAAATTTAAAATACTAAGTAATTGATACTCACAAGCAGATAATGGCAACTAAAACTTTTCTTTACTAGTTTTTCCTTTTCTTTTACAAAAGAAAAATCACTGTATTAATATACTACAAAAGCATGTAGACTCCATAATTAAAAACTTTAAATGTCAGATATACAAGTAAATGACATTTTCTCCAATAATTCACAATTTTTACAATTTCTGCTATTTTGGAACAAATGTTAAAATATGCACGATTTAAGAATCATTAAATATGAACTGAAACATTTAGTATCTCAAAGAATTATCAATAAAGGAAGAACTCATGGGCAAGGCATGGTGGCATGGCTACTTAGGATGTAAAGATGGAAGGACCAAGGTCCAAAGCCAGCCCAGGGCAAAAATCAAGTCCTTCTCTGAAAAATAAACAAAAGGGAAAAAAGGCTAGAGGTGTGGCTCAACTTGGTATAGTGTTTGCTTGACAAGCACAAGGTCCTGAGTTCAAACTCCAGTGCTGCCACAAAAAAAAAAAACCAAACCCAGCACTTACAATTAACTCTGTAACTTAATATTGATGATGTATCTCCCCTTTGTTCTGTTATTCCTTAAATATACATTTTACTATGGTATATTCTCATGAGTGGTTCTGATTTGAAAACTTAATTTCTTAGTATTAATTGTGAAGAGCTTCAAGGTTGTACAATTTTGTTGAATTATATGATAACCCTGAAAGAGGAAATGTCCACTCAACTTAGAATATGTGGTTCATCACTACGGTTATAAAGGGTCTTCTTAGATTCACATTAAAATGAGTGGAATTTAAACAAATTCCATTTTCATTCCATGAAATAAACTCATTCATAAAAGCTTTGCTTTTATGAAAATTGTAAGATGGAGACCTTGCTTTGAGAACCACAGAACTTGCAAAATCTGCACTGCAGTATTTTTTTTGGGCCAATTAGTTACTATTGAAAAATGAGGATTAAAACTGTACCAATATTCTGAAATAAACATTTTTATGATATTACCACTATATTAACCAGGTGAAGTACAATTAGTGACAGAAATTACATGTATATTTCATACCTAAAGGTTAGTTATTAGAAAGGTGGAAATATTTAGAGAAATGTTCACTAGTAGACAGTATTAGTAGGTTAACTGCAAAAACAAGTCATAAATTTTGCATTTAGTAGCTAACATGAGATGTCAGCATAATTCTCAAAACCTGTAATTAATAGTGTATGAGTTGTTAGCAAATGATCTTCCCTGAGGTAAAAGACAATACACAATATTACACTGTTCATTTCCAATGAAGCTGATAATTAAAAGTAACAGCAATTAAGGACCTGTGGCTGGGAATCACTGATAAATTGCAGATATCTTAACTGCTGACAGTAAGGCTGACTTTAAAAACTAAACTAAAAATCTTAAGAAGATATAAACCAAATTTTAGTCAATAGCATTTACTAAATTTCCCAGGCTTGTACACTTGAACCACACCTCCAGCCCTTTTTGCTTCAGTTTATTTTTTCAGATAGGACTCATGCATATCAAGTCCCCAGAACAGGATCCTCCTACCTCCAGCTGGAATTTTGATACAAGGTCTCACTAAATTTTTGCCTGGGCTGGCCTGGAACTGTGATCCTCCCATCTCCGCCTCCCATGCAACTTTCAGGCCTCTTGTCCTAACACTTTGGAATAAAATATCTGAACACAGTTTGGGAGTAGGATAATCAGCAGTAGGCTTGCTCTTTAGTGCCTGAGTAACCACTTGCTGGGAGTTATTTATAGTCTATTTCATATTTGGCAGTATCTTGCTTCCAATTTTCTCATTACCAGTATTCTAGACACATACCACCTTTAACTCTAATTGGACTTTGGGTCATCAAATTTCGAACTTGGTATGATTAACTACAGAACATATTATGAAGAAAAATATTTATAATATTATTTCAATGTTTAGTGAAGTACTGCAAATAGAACTGAATTATAGGAATGAATTAGTTATAATAGTACATCTAGGACTAAAATATTTTAGTTAATTTAAGATCTCTAGCTTGGACTCAAAGATACTGCATTATCACAAATTAATCATTTTACAGTTATATAGCCAAATAAAAAGATGATATTTTAAAAAATAAAGAAACCCTAACTTCATAAGGCCAGCTGTTGTAGCTCAGGCCTATAATCCCAGCTTCTTGGGAGGCAGCTATCAGGAGGATCGATGTTCAAAGCCAAACCTCGAAAGAAGTTATGGAGTCCCCAATGTCAACAAAAAAGTGGGTATGGTGGCTCATGTCTGCAATCCCAGCTTCTCAGGTGGTGTAAGTTAGGAGGATTGTGGTCCAGGCTGGCCTAGGCAAAACAACAAACCAACCAACAACTAAATACTAAGAACTTATCTGAAAAATAACTAAAGCAAAAAGAGCTGGTATGTGTCTCAGTTGGTAGCGAGCTTGCCTAGCAGGGTTGAGGCTGAGTTCAAACTCCAGTACCACCAAAAACAAACAAACTTTGCGAAGAGGATACCTGACCTACTCCCTATCCTCACTCAGATTTTCAGGTGATTTAAATAATCTCCAAAATATCCCTAATATCTCAGAATCAAGCCTTTTATTCTTTATGAAGGGAGAACCCAAACTGTTACTGTACTACTTGTACCCAATTAGCTTCTAAATAGCATGCTATTTCTAGAGAAATTAAGCATTGTCAGAGATGAGTCCATCTTCTAATGTTCACATGAGCATTTAATGCTGGGCATTTAATTTTGCTGTTCTTCCTTTAATGCTTTAACATCCTATTAGTCAGTTACTAATAAAACATACCAAGCCACAGATGAAGAAAATAAAGTCTCTGTTAGAGGCAATAATATAATTTACTTGGAAGCAGTGCATATTTTGCTTACTGAACAGTTTCCTTGTACTTAAATAAAAGGAAAAATGTTTCAGTGACTGAAAAAGACAGAATTAGAGTGGTTAGTGAAGTGATTTTTGTAATTTTTAGTTTAATACAGAAGCACGATATGCTAAGTGCTGAATATTATTTGGTAGCTCTCTATATGAAAAACTAGTACACAGTATAAAAGTTCTAAATCTTATTTTGATATAAATATGACTGAAAGTAAATTTAGAAATGGAAGAATGGAGATAAAATATTGCAAAAAAAAAAAAAGCTTGTGACATTGTGATAAAAACTAACCCAAATGGATCTTGTTCAGATATACCTGTAAAATGTCTAGATTCTCCATTCTTCCCTCATTCAACAAAATGGGGTAGGTAATTTAATGTGGATTCAGTCAGAAATACTTTCATAGAAAGAAGACCAAAACCTCCCTTATCTGGAAAAACAAGTTTAAGTACTATCTATATCCCATATGAATCAACAGGCAGAGATTTTTAAATACCTGATAATACACTTTCTGATGTACAGTTTTGTAGAATTGCAAACAGTTCTGCATCTGTTACATGTGCGAACAGAGACGGCCAGGCTTTAAATGCTCTAAGTAAGAGATTGTATTAATATACATTTTGTTTTTCATCCATTCAAATTCAACTTAATTTCAGTGAACAAAGGAAGAAAATGGATTGAAATATACATTTCAGAATACAGATCTGCAGAACAGGATAAAATAGTGCAATATCAATCTCAGGATAAACACTCTGTCTTTAAGGAATAAGCATGAAAACTGCTTCTCAAAGACACTGGCATAAAGATTTAATGAATACACTATTTAAGCAAATGCTCAGTTGATCAGGGTTATACTGCAGTAAAATTTGCATCCAAACCCAAGTGAAGCCAACAAGTAAAGAAAATCTTACGGACTCTAAGAAAACATTTTTGGTTCAAAGGGGCTCAAAGACACTTAGCATATACAGGCTTAAATATCATTGATCAAAATTGCAGAACAATGTAACACATTCATAAAGATAAATTCTTATTTATAAATTCTCTGTGAATCTGACATACTCTGAAAATTAGAAATTAACTACTGCTACCATTATTTTAAAATTTTCTACCACAATTTTCAATCAACTTTCTGCAAGATTAAAAAAACAAACAGGTGGTACTTGACCAGGCCAGGATTCAAAAAATAATGGTAACATATTATCAACAAACCACACAATTAACTGTGTTGGCTCAGACAGCAACTAACTGAATCACATTGACTTTATCATTCTAGAATAGATATTTTCTCCAACTTTGCTCAAATTAGCAAAATGTTATATTATTACACTCTATTCTCAAGATATTTTTGTCAAGAATAGCTATCTCTATGAATGTGTTTACGTTCACAGAAATGTCAGAATACCACTGTCTAATAAATCATTTTATGAATTTTAAGATACAATTTAGTTCAGATAAACTTCAAATTTACACAAATCTTTTGAAACTCTAAATAAATACATAGCATGGCTACCTTGATGACATCAACATTAGGAAAATCTCCTTTCCTCCCCAGTTCTTGTCTTTTTAGAAATCAAACATATTTAGCAAGAGCATTTTCATGTTTAAAACATTAAGACTTCCGTGGACTTAAAATTATGAAGAACTTCCAATGAACCACATTTATGGAAGAAACTCATCTCAGGAGATCTAATAAACTAGTTTACAGGAATTCAGAGCCAGCCTGGGCAGCAGAACATTTAAAAGCTATTGCCAATCACACACTTGCTATCATGCACTGAATAACAAGATATAATCTTTGAATTATATACGTACAAGATTTTTAATGACTAATCAAGTTATGTGGCCCAGCCAACAAATATTACATATTCACAATAAACACTCTGCCTTTATTAGCCTCTAATGAAATCAAGAGTGATCCATTGGCTCAG
Organism: Castor canadensis; assembly: GCF_047511655.1. Classification (NCBI taxonomy): domain Eukaryota; kingdom Metazoa; phylum Chordata; class Mammalia; order Rodentia; family Castoridae; genus Castor; species Castor canadensis. The sequence continues at coordinate 121,590,731 of NC_133388.1, read as the reverse complement.
TTGTGCTAGTCATGTCAGCATCTTGACTATCCATCTCTTCAGGCTCCTCCACGGAATTTTCCTTTTGTGCTTTTGACCTTGTAGCAAATGCTGCTCCCAATGCATCTGCCACAGAGCTATCAGTTGTTTCTGTATTCAAATTTTCAGTGCCACCAGTTAAAGAAAAGGATTCAGGCAAGCCAGTCTGAAGACTCCCAGGCCTCACAGAACTCACAATTTCTACTTTTCTTTGAGGAAGATCAGATGGTGACTGCTCTGTACTTTGATCCCGCAAGTGTTTGTCCATTGACGCCTGAATAGAAGAAACCATTTCCTGCAATTTTTTCCGCTGGGCCTCTACCAAATCAGGATCAAGCTGCCTGCTGTCTCTCATTGTTACCACTCCAGGAGCTATTCGAATAAGCTCACTGTTACTAGGAGCAGCTGTGAATACAGGAGGCTCTGTTTTAGTGGAACTATTACCAAAGTCTGTCCCTGTATTATGCTTTCTTACAACTGGAGTTTCCCTAGCTCTTGGATCAAGGTGTGGATTACTGGATGCAGTTCCTAGAGAATGCCCCTTGCCCTGAAAGGCTGTTACATTATGAAGCTGCTCAGATTTCTTTTTCACTACTCCACCACTACCTAGTTTTAATAGCCCATGTGAGGGACTTGATTCCCTGCTTCTTGTAGTAGCCTCTGCTCGAACCTGACTAACAGCCTCTTTAACTAAATCTTCGACATCAGGACCAATGGGGAAATGTCCCGCAGCATCCACACACAGCTCCAATCTATCTTCAGAAGCATTATAGACAAAAGTTTTGCCAGGTAGATGTGGAAAAGTACAATGCTTGCCATCAGACATACCTGAAGAAAGGGCAGAAATATTCAACAGATTAAAATCTTACGTTAGCAAAAGTGCAGTCAAGACAATTATGGTTAGAACACTGAATTTTCTATAGCAATACATACATAACAGCTTTCAAAACAAGATTTATTAGAAAATAATTTACTCTACAACAGTAATAAATATCACCACAGACCTTAAACTAGTTCCCTGAGATTTTCTTTTTAAATCATTATCATGTTAGCAAAGTTAGGAAAGAGGCATGTAAGAAATGACTGAATAAGGAAAACAGTATAAGCCAATAAGAAAATGCACTAAATTTACTAAAACTCAAATATTTCAAATAAACATTACGTTCAACAGTAGATAAAATAACAATTAATAAAAATCCAAGTAGAATTTTCTCCTGACACACTTTTGGCAGAGACAAAAATTAAAGTCACTGGAGATGTAGCTCGGTAGAGTAAGCGCCCACTATGCTCCAGGCCCTAAATTCAATGGCGGGGGTGGGGATTAAAGTCAGAGATGTGTTGATCCCCAGGGGGGAGAAAAAAAAAAAAAGAACACCTAAAGTCAAAGATGTGATCTAAATAGTACTTTTTCTGGGCATATCCTAGATTCAGTTTACTGTCTCCTAAACCCCTATCTCAGAGATCTAGAAACCATGTCTCCAGAAACCAAAGTAGTAAAAAAGAGAATTACATAAGGCCAGGAAGCTTTCAAACATTCATTTCAATAGAGAACACTTACTGAGCCTCACTATGTGCCAGAAACTAAACTGTGACAATTTTAACATAAAATATAATTCTTAGACGACAGATACTACAAACAGATCATAACAGAATCATAAGTATAATGATGGCATACTACATCTCATCTCTCGTTATTTGAGGATTAAATAAGGAAGTATATGCAAAGCATATACCTCAGTGCTTAATTATCAGTCAGGCATTTTAATTTTGCTAGATTAAAAGGGTTTTGCAATTATACTCAGGATGCTGCTATGAGGCTTCTCCCTGGACCATCCCTAGGAGAAGTCGTAGTTCCACACACACTAATCACAGTATTACCACAGTGAAACAGAGAAACAACTGCTTGGGTTTTACATAACCTAAGAGAGGTACATGGTCCTTTGAATTTTGAGAATCAAGATCCATTAAAATTTCCATATGACAAGCCAGGTATGGTGGTACATACCTATAGTCCAGCTGGGCATAAGTAAATGGTCTGAGGCTAGCCTTGGGCAAAAAGAGTGAGACCCTATCTGGAAAATCAGGCAAAAGGAGTAGAGATATGGCTTAACTGGTAGAGTGTTTGCCTAAGAAGCACAAAGCAGCTGGCAGAGTGGCTCAAGCAGTAGAGTACCTGCCTAGCAAGCGTGAAGCCCTGAGTCCAAATCTCAGTACAACAACAACAACAAAAAAAGCACAAGGCCCTGAGTTCAAACCTCTGTACCCATCCCCAATTCTGTGTCACATATCAACAATTCCTTTACTCATTTATACTAACTAAAGACACATATACTAGTATTTACATGGTTCCTTGTATCAAAAAACTGGAAACTACTCAAAAATCTATCAGCAGAATAAGAGATGAATTGTGTTAAAAATGATACAATATATTATGGAACAGTGAAAATGAACTAGAGTTGAACCATCAACATGGATGAATCTGAAAAAAGTACTGCACAAAGGAAGCAAGTCACAGAAGAATGCATGCAGCGTAATTCTATTTTCACAAGGTTAGAACACAAGCAAAGCTAAATGTTATTATGAAGAAGACCAACACAAGTATTAAGTTTGCCACTCAGCTCTACTTCCACCTAACTGCAAGGAAACTTACATTTCAAGTCAATTAACTTTAAAATACTTTTCCAAACATAAAGAACAGGAATAGTAATAGCCCATTTTAGTTATATTGAGCGGTATTTCTACTCAATTACAAATATAATCACCTATCAGTGTGGATTTGAACAAATTAAGAGAGGTACATTTTTTTTTCGTTTTTAGGGAGAGTAGTAGGGCATGCTTAGGGGTGAGGAGGGCTTGCTAAACTTTGAGTCTTTGACCATAGGTTTATAATTACTTGTCACATGAATCTGTCATTAAAATACAAAAAAAAATTACCACAAATACTGGAAGAAATATTTTTAGAGGTAAAATAATTTTCTTTCTAAGGATGACCCATTTGAAATGATTGTATTAGCAGAGCAAAAGTAGTGCATGCCTACAGTCTCAGCTACATGGGAAGCTGAGGTCACAGGATCTCTCTTGAGGTTATAATTGGGAGACCAGCCTGTGCAACATAGTGAGACAGTGTCTCAAAAAAGAAAAGAAAACAGCTGTGTTATAATCAAAAAAACTTTACAGGCTGGGGTACAGTTTAGTGGTAGAGAACTTTTTTAGTTCTGCAAATAACAACTGAAATTCTAATACAAACACCAAACACTTGCTAAGTGTTCACTGGGGACCAAGCCCTTTGCTAGTGCTTGATGTACATGACTTCATTTGAGCCTCACAACTTGACATGATCATATCCATTTTACAAATAAAGAAACTGAATGAGGAGTCACACAGAAAGTGACAGAACCAGAATTCGGTTTCAGATGTTCTGACTCCAGAGTACTAACCTCTCTCCTAATAAAGATAAACATTACATGTTAGCATTTTTTAAAAATAGCAACTCTATTGGAATATAATTCACATACAATTCACCCATTTTAAGTGTACAACTAAATGGCTTTTAGTGTATTAAGAGTGGCACAACCAGTACATTTTTAGAATATTTTATTACCCCCAAAAGAAACTGCATCTTAGCAGTAACTCCCATTTTTCTCCTCTTATTTTATCCCCAGCCTTAGGAAACCACCCACTTACTGTCTCTCTAGGTATGATTATTCTGAGCATATTATTATATGGTCATTCATATAGCATGTTTTCATTCACAATATACCATGAATAAACCTGTTCCTTTTTAAATTGGCAAGTAATATTCCTTTGTATGTCTATACCACACTTTACCCAGTCATCAATTAATGGCCACTTAGGTTGTTCTCATTTTGGGGTATAAGTTTTGGGTAAATTTGGGTGTATTTTCATTTCTCTTGGGTACACACCTAAAGCTGGAATTGTGCGTCATACAGATACTGTGCATCTTTTGGGGAATTGCCACACTGTTTTTTCAAGTGGCTATACCATTTTACAACCCCTCCAGCAGTGTATGAAGGTTTCAATTTCTTTACAGCCACGCCAGCAGTTTTTTGTTGGTTTTTTATTTTGTTTTGGTTTTTTGTGGGACTGAGGTGTGAACTCAGGACTTTTGCGCTTGCAAAGCAGGCATTCTATCACGTGAGCCACACCTCCAGTCCATTTTGCTCTGGTTATTTTAGAGATGGGGGTCTTTCAAACTATTTGTCCTGGCTGGTCTCAAACCTCAATCCTCCCAATTTCAGCCTCCCAAGTAGCTAGGATTACCGGCATGAACAACCAGAACTTGGCTTATGCCAGCAGTTCTTATTATCTGACTCTTCAATTATAGACATGTGAAGGAATAGGAAGCACTATTTCATCATGGAGCAGGTTTTCATTTCCCTGATGACTAAAGAGATTGGCATCTTTTCATATGCTCACTGGCCATTTATATGTTTTCTCTGGAGAAATGTCTATTCAAATCTTATCTATTTTCTAATTAGGTCGTATTTCTTTTTTTGTCGAGCTGTAAGAGTTCTTTATATTCTAGATATAAGTCCATTATCAGATACAGTGTTTGCAAAAATTTTCTCCCATTCTGTGGGTTGTATGTTTGTATGTGTGGGTGTTACTGGGGTTTGAACTCAGGGCATACACCTTGAGTCACTCCACCAGCCCTTTTTTGTGATGGGATTTTTTAAGATAGGCTCTCGAGAACTATTTGTCCAGGGTTGGCATCGAATCTTGATCTTCCTGATCTCTGCCTCCTGAGTAGCTAGGATTATAGGCATGAGCCACCAGTGCCCAGCTTCTTTCTGCTCTCTTGATGGTGCCTTTTGCAGCACAAGTTTGCTTTTTAATTATCTACTTTTTTCTTCTGTTGCTTATGCTTTCAGTATCAGATGTAAAGAAAGGTTTGCCTAATCCAAGACCAAAAAATTTTATACCTATGTTTTCTTCTAATAATTTCCTAGTTTTAGCTCTTACACTTAGGTATTTCATCCATTTTCAGTTAATTTTGAATAAGGTATGAGAAGTCAAACTTCATTCTTTTGCATGTGAATATCAGTTATCCCTGCACCATTTGTTGAAAAAAATTCTTACCCCAGTGAATGGTCTCAGTACCATTACTTTTAAAATAACTTCAAACTAGAAACATAAAATTATTTAGAAAATAATCAAAATAGCCACCCCCACATACCCAGCCCAATCCCACATTCAAAAACACAATTGAGGGAAGTTTTCACTTGCATGGAAGACAAGCATACTTATCCAAATTACTAGAATCCCCATAATCAATTCTAATTAAATAATAAATTTTAAAAAAACATGAATTGGCATCAACACATTTCACAAAGTACAATAAAGTAAAAGATGAAAAGTTAAAAAGGGATGAAAAAAGAGGGATGCTTAGAGAAACTTACAGCTTTAAATGCTTACACTAGAAAATAAAAATTTAATTAATAATCTAAGCTTCTAGTTAAAAAAAAAAAAACTAGAAAGAAAAGAGCAAATTAAATCCCAAGAAAGTGCAAGGAAGGAAAAAGTTAAGATAAAAGCAGAAATCAATGAAACTGAAATCAGAAAGCTAGAGAAAACCTACAGATCTAAAAGTTGTTTCTTTAAAAAGATCAAGAAAATTGATATGCCATCAGCTAGACCAGTCAGAAAAAGAACAGGGAAGGGAGGGAGGCATAAGTTGCCAATACCAGAAATGAAAGAGCTGCAGAACTTATAGACATTAAAAGGACAATAAGGGAATATGATAAACAACTTTATACCAATACATTTGATGAATGATCTTAAAAGACAAAACTAACAAAGCTTATTCAAGAAGAGTTAACCTTAAGAGTACTCTATTAAAGAAATTAAACTCACAATTAAAAACTACCCAACAAAGAAAACTCTTAACACAGAATTCACATTCTGCACAACAGTTAAAAAAGATGCAATGTCAAAGCTATTACAAAATCTAGCAGAAAACAAAAGGAAGGAATGTTTCCCAACCCTCATTTATGAAGCCAGTATTACCTTGGATTAAACAGTCTTAGAAGAAAACTATAGGAGGCCATTATCCCTCATGAACATAGTCACAGAAACACTTGACAAAAAATAAGCAAATTGAATCCTTAGCATGCAAAGTTGGTTCAACACTCAAAGGATGAAACAAACTGAAAAAGAAAAACTAGTCATGTTAACAGATATAGAGAAAGAATACCTGACAAAATTTAACATTCATTGCCAATATAAACTGTCAACATGACTAGAAATAGAAGAGAATGTCCTATGAAAAACCTACAGGTTTTATCTTCCCTCCAAGATAAGGAGTAAGGCAATAATGTCCATCTTCGCCACTTCCATACAACACTGAACTGAAGGTCCTAGCCATTTCAGTAAGACAAGATAAAGAAATAAAAGGCATACAAACCTTTACAAAATAAAACTTTCACTTGCAAAAAAAAAAAAAACCAAAAACCACAAACCAAAACAAAAAAAAACCCATGGTAACCTACATGGACAACCCCAAAGAATCTGCTACAAAGCCAGCAGAACTATCAAGGTCACAGGGGCAAGGTCAACATATAAAAATCAATTTTATTTCTATGTACTACCAATGAACAATAGGAAACTGAAATTTTTAAAAAGCGTCTTTTACAACTGCATACAAAAAAACATGAAATATTTAGGTGGAAATCTGTTTATAAAATTTGTATGTTAATAAGTATAAAATTTTGATGAAGAAATTAAGGACTTAAATAAATGGAGAAATACAACATTTTCATAAATTGGAAGAGTCAGTGTTGTTAAGATAGCAAGTGTCCCTGATTATCTATATATTCAGTGCCATCACAATAAAAAATTCCCAGCAGACTTTTTTTTTTGGGGGGAGGGGGGCGGGCAGAGAGGATTGAACTCTGGGCTCCACACTTGAAAAGCAGGCGCTACACTAGTTGAGCCACACACCTCCAAGTCCATTTTGCTGTGTTATTTTGGAGATGAGGTCTTGAAAACTATTTGCTCTGACTGGCCACAAACCTCGATCTTCCTGATCTCCAAAGTAGCTAGGATTACAGGTGTGAGCTACTGGCACCTGGCTCCCAGTAGACTTATAATTCTAAAATTTGTATGAATAAACAAAAGACCCAGAATATGTAAAAACATGGATGATTCTTACTGACTGACTTGCTATTAAATATACAATAACCAAGATGTGCCACTGGCAAAAACTAGGTCCATACATATGTGGTCAATGGGTTTTTTGGAAGTAACTTTATTGAGGTATATTTTGCATATAATTTACCCTTTTCAAGTGTACAATATAGTCCTTTCTTTCTTTCCCTCCCTCCCTCCCTCCTCCTCCTCCTCCCTCTCTCTCTCTCTCTCTCTCTCTCTCCTCTCCTCTTCTCTCTCTTCTATCTCTCTTCTCTCTCTTCTCTCTCTCTTCTCTCTCTCTCTCTCTCTCCCTCCCTCCCTCCCTCCCTCTCTCTCTCTCTCTCTCTCTCTCTCTCTCTCTGGTACAAGGTACAAGGTACAAGGGGTCAAACCCAAGGCCTCATGCATGCTTAGCAAACAAACACTCAACCACTGAAGCTGTATCTCCAATCTTTTTTTCTTTTCTTCTTTTTTTCTTTTTTTTTTTTGCAGTAATGGGGTTGAACTCAGGGCCTCAAACTTGTTAGGCAGGCATTCTACCACTTTGCCAGCCCAGTCTTTTCAATAAATGGTTCTAACTGAATACCCATACATAAAAGTGAATCTTAACTCATACCTTGCAACATATTAAAAAACCAACTTGATTTTGTATTTGAAATTTATATTTAATACCCAAAATATAGTTAGATCATAAACTTAAATATAAAAACCTAAGGCTCTAAAATGTAAATTAAAACCACTGTGGTCTAGTACTATAATCCTGTTAGAATGGTTTTTAAAAGAAAAACTGACACTACCAAATGCTAACACACATATACAGTGCTAGAAGAAATGTGAAATGGTCCAACCACTTTGGAAAATGGTTTTGAAGTTTCTTATAAAGATGTATTTACCATAGGGCCTTACTATCCCACTCCTAAGTATTCACCAAAGAGAAGTAAAAATCTTTGTCTGCACATATATAAATATTTATAGTGGCTTTAATTTTACTAGCCCAAAACTGAAGACAGCCCAACATTCTTTGATTTTTAAAATGTTATACATCTCATTTGTGAATGTTACTCAGCAATAAAAACAAACTACTAATACATGCAACAAGATAAATAAATCTCAAATATTTATTAAAACAGAAGTGGAACATACACATGCTCCCTGTCTTTTGCCAGCAGGATGGCCATCACCAGATCTTAGACCACAGATATTTAACCCCTTGACCTTCGACCAGAGCCATGAACCAAAATAAATCTCTTTCCTTTATACTTAAAAGCAAAACATAAAAAGGCAATTCTTTTTCTATAAAGGGCAATGTGATAATTATTTTTTAAGTTTTGTGGACCATAAGACCTCTGTCACAACTATTCAACTCTGCTACTGTATTACAAGAGCAATCACTGACGATATGTAAATATGAGTAAGTCTGCATTTTAACAAACTTTGCATAAAACAGGGAACAAATATGGCATGGCCTTTAGGCCATAATTTGACAACTCCTGTAATAAATCAAAGAAATCAGACACAAGATGATTCAAACACTCTGAAGATTCCACTTATATGATATTATGAAAAAAGCAAAAAGTATAGGCTCAGAAAACAAATCAGATTGTCAGGGCATGGAGGTAAGTGAAGGAAGACTGACTACAAAGGATCACCAGGCAACTTTTTGGAGTGATGGAAATAGTTTAGATTTTGATTGTGGCAATTATATGACTATATGTTTCTCAAAATTCATACACTGTATACAAAATTCATACACAGGTTTAGTATCCCTAATATGATAATCTGAAATTCAGAATGCTCCAAAATCTGAAACTATTTTCAGTACAATATACTGCCACCAGTGGAAAATTCCACACTGTGAAACTGCCTCATGGCACAAAATTACTTAAAATATTAGATAAAATTATCTTCAGGCTATATATATAAGATACATATGAAATATAAATGAATTTTAGACTTGAGTCCCATTTCCAAGATATCTCACTATGTATACGCAATTATTTCAAAATCAAAAATATTTTGGTCCCAAGCATTTCAGACAAAGGATACTTAATCTGTACCTATTGTTCACCTAAGAAAGGTGAATTCTGCTCTATGTAAGTGATAACTCAATCATGTCTTAAAAAAAAAAAACCACACATACACACAAAAAATAAAAGCATTCTTTGGTCCCTAATTCAAATAAACCAAAAGAAAACATTTTTTGAGACAATCAAGTATCAAGGAAATTTAACACTGACTGCTTGGTGACATTAAAATGTTATTGTTTAGAGAGCTAGGGATATAGATCAGTGGTACAGTGCTTCCCTAGCATGCACAAGGATCTACATTTGAGCCCTGACACTACACACACACACTTTTATGTTGCTTTGTGGTTCTGGACATATAGTGTTCATGTAGCTCATATAATTTAGCTGTGAAATGGTACTGTGGGTGTTTTTCTGTTTGTGTTTTTCTTGGTGGCACTGGGGTTTGAACTCAGGACTTCACACTCACTAGGCAGGTGCTCTACCACTTGAGCTGCCACCCCTTTTTAATGATGTGTTTTTTCAAGATAGGGTCTCATGAACTATCTGCCCAGAGCTGGCTTCGAACCACGATCCTCCTGATCTCTGCCTCCTGGGTAGCTAGGATTATAGGCGTGAGGTACCTATGCCCAGCTATTTATTTATTTTGAGACAGGGTCTCACTACGTAGCTAAGGCTGGTCTTGAACTCACGATCCTCCTGCCTCTACCTCCCCAATACTGGGATTATAGGCATGTACCACTATGCCCAGCTTATAGCTATTTTTTTAAAAAGGGAAAAAAAAAAAGAGCCCGTACTTTAGAGATACATATTGAAAGTACTTACAAATGAAATTATGTCTGAGATTATTGAGAAGCTAGGCATGGTGGTACACATATGTAATACCCATATCAACAGGCTGAGGCAGGCAGATGGCCAATTAAAGGCCAGCCAGGGCTACATAGTGAGATCATGTTGGGAGGGGTGGAGAGGGGTGGAAAGGAAGGAAGGAAGCTGGATAAATGGGGATTCATTATGATATTCTTGCTACTTTTACATGTTTGAACATTTCTATAACAGCCAAATTGGAGGGGTTTTATACGAAAAAAAAAAAGTGGATGAGGAAGAAATGAAAACCATAAAACAGATTTTGCACTTAATGCTGGAGGCCAGATAGGTGAAACAGTGAGATAAGCCAAAAGTAATAAATTTGGGACCAAAAGCATTCGTGACAAGTCTTTGAAAAAACGTGTAAGTTCTCTCTTGAGATCTTGAAACTCTGAAAGTACAATTATATATTTACATAGAAACGTACATATCTTTACGAATAACGCACATACAACATCAAAGAAGTTAAATGTAAAACAAGCTGTGTCCAAAAACCTAGAAAGTAATGAGATATAGTCTAATCATAGCAATCATAGCTAAAACACAACAACAAAAATACTGCACTATCTGGTTTGGTTTTATTTTTTCTTTTTAACATGGTATCTTGCTATGTTGCCCAGATTAGCTTCAAACTCCTGGACTCGAGCGATCTTCCCGCCTCAGCCTCCCAAGTACCTGGGACTAGATGCATAAGCCATTATGCCCAGCTGAAAATATTTTTTATAGAATACTATTTGAACTTTCTTAATCTTCTAACAGCTTGAGTAGAGATAGTATCTAAGAATAAAATCAGATATTAACTATACCCATCGTTTTCTTCATAATATTGTAGAATACGCCACCCTGCTGAAACATGTGAGGAAGTCCCTTGGCATAAGACCACACATCTTCTCCTGTAAGACAAAAACAAATACAGTATAAGCAACAAACAAGAGTGCCACTCAGGGTTGCTTTAACACAGGTTAGCATAGAACAGGGATTGCAAGGCAGAACTCCTAAATGAGCAAAGTAGTCAGGTATAACACAGATGATACAGAATGGCAGGACTAAGGCACACTAGAAAATGCAAGGACCATTTAAAGGTGATAGCCACTGCCAAGAATTGTTCTAAGAATACAGACTGTGTTTCATGACTATGTGGATTTTCAAAAAATGGACAGCAGTCCAGATTTTTAAGAATGAATTTTTTTTCTTTTTTTTTTTGTGGTACTGGCTTTTGAACTCAGTCACATGCTTGCCTAGCTCTACCACTTGAGCCATTCCCACAGCTAATATAATGAGTCTCATATTACTTTTTTTCCCCTCCCTGTGGGACTGGAGTCTAAACTGAGGGCTTCACACTTGCAAAGCAGGCACTCTACCACTTGAGCCACACCTCCAGTCCTCAATTTTTAAATGTAGGAGCTAATTTGAAATATCTTTAAAACCACAAGAGCCAATACTGGGCATATTACAAAAAATATTTTTGAAGACTCAACCCAGCACAAGGGAAACTAGTTTGTAAACTCTGCACTAGAACAGGAAATATTATAGAAATATATTTGTTTTTTAAATATAAATATGTTTTTATATAAAACTGTATGCTTTATATTTATGTTAAAAAACAAGAATAGAAGGGACTAGAAAGAAAAATAAAAAGGCATTCTGAACATACTATTTTATTGTTCTAAAGTTAACTTTTTTAAGGGGAAAATGATTGAAAGACATTCAGAATAACCTTTAAAAGATCACAAAATATCCACAAACAATCTATTATTGCACAAAAAACATTTTTTCAAAAAGATTCTTTATAGTATCTATTTCAGTAAGAAGTTTCAAATTAAATATTGAGAACAATGGGTCTGGGAGTGTAGCTCAGTGACAGGGCACGTGCTTAGCAACCACAAGGCTCTAAATTCAATCCCTAGCACCAAGAAAAAAAGTTGAGAATGATAATCACCCTTGAAGATATGAAAGAATGGAAGGAACATAAAAGTTACTTTTGTTTGTGGCATATGGTGTCCTTGTGCTGCTTTCATTATTTTCTAATTGGCTAATATATACATATATAGCCAATTTTTTATATATATGTATTATATATGTACAATATATAATATATAATATATATATTATATATTATATATATATATATATATATATATATATACATATATATATATATATATATATACCAGTTTTATTACCAGGAATTTTTTTGTTAATTTTAACAAAGAAAAACTAATTTTTGTCTTTCCTATTAGAAAATCATACTATTGGACCTGAGCTTTGAAAGGCAATAATTGATTATACTAATTAATTGCTACATACCTGGTATCCCCTCACACATTCATAAAGAAGACTATGAATTTGTAGAGCAGTTGTTTATCATCAATTCAAAATATACAATTTTTAAGTCTTGGTATTTGATGCTCCAGTTAACCAGAACATTCAATTGCACATAAATGATTTATTGGGCTGGAGGCTTGGCTCAAGTGGTACAGCACCTGCCTTGCAAGCACAAAGCCCTGAGTTCAAACCCCAATACTAACAAAAGAAAAAAAGCAACACAGCACATATGAATAAAACGAAAATTAAAAAAAAAAGCAACATAAACAATTTATTTACTAATGATATGATACTATGAGTAGAATGGCTAATTTAAGGGTGGACACAAAAAAGTTTTTTAAAATTTTGAATATTAATAAGAGTCCCAAGTACAAAAATATTAACTGTTGGTAGAAGCTCTGATTGATGAACTTACTAAACTGTATTTGGATAAATTATTTCTATAGTAATAACTTTTCACTTAATTACTGTTAATGTTATCCTAAATGTATTTACCATTTTCTAAAATACTCTAGGATATCATTTGTTTGGAAGATATATCAAAATACATGGTATTTTTGGTAAGAATCTGAACATGTGCCAAAATGAACTCCTCAGAAGTGACCACATGTATACTAACAAGAAAAGTAGCACTTTTTAAAGTACTATATATACTTGGCTATTCCTTATTTAAGCAGGCAGACCACTTTCCTCTCCTGTAGAGTTTCTCAACCTTGTTTTCATTATCTTTCCATAAACAGCCTTTTAAAACATTATTTTCCTAATCAGTCCTACTCCCCATGACATTTGATATACTGTACATCTGTTTATGTAGTATATGTGTATCTTCTAGTTTTATATATTAAATACAGCAAGTTTTTTTTTACCCTTTCTCCCCCAAGAACCAAATTTTACCCACCAGAGCAATGTGATCTTATTAAGTGAATAAATACCATCTCAGCCTCTTATCATCTACCCATCTCTAAGAAGGTACTTTATACAGCTTAGTTTACTCATTACAGCTAGTATCTACTTTACTGACAAGGAAACAAGCTCAGACTGCTCAAATAACTCTCCCAAGATCATACACCTAGTTAAGTAACAGAAACAGGATTTGAATCCCGAGTATCATTCCCAAGCTTACTGATATAAAATTCAAGGTCAGATTGTGTTAAAACAAATGTGATGGCACAATTCAGTCCCTCTTTTTTTTTTTTTTTGTGGTACTGGGGTTTGAACTCAGAGCCTTGCACTTGCTAGTCAGGTGCTCTACCACTTAAGCCACACACCCCCATAGACTTTTCTTGTATTTATGGCATTACAAATGGCTAGAAAAAAAAAAAATGTCAGTTATCTTCCTTGGTACACAAATACTTTCAAGGAAGTTATGCTTTTTGGTAACAGAAATAAGAAAAAGGACTAGAGATCAGGACACTTTATATAAGTCCACTATAGACTCATATAGACTATAGACTCCATTTTCCTCTCTCCTCCCTCCTACTACTACTGCCCTGGTCCAGGCCTTGTCCTCCTGCTTAGATAACTACCCCTAACTCAAAACTGGCTTTCCTTTTGACTCTTGTCCTACCTGAATCCTTCCTTCATACAGCCTTCAGAGTTAAACTTCTAGTGGTTCTGGCAAAACCATATGGCCATAGTCCAAGTTCCTTTTTCATGGCATATGAGTTGGCTTGCTCTCCCATTTCACACCATAACTGGCTTTGATTTTTACAAAACACCACCACCACACTGCTCTAGTTCCCTTAAAGGCCAAAAGTGTTATGTATTCTTTAAAATTAAATTTAGGTGTCAACTCCTTAAAGGCCAATAATTGTTATGTATTTTTTAAACTCAATTTAGGTGTCAAGTCCTCCAGGATTCTTTTGAATGGTGGTTAGGTAGGTATCCTTCTTTGACGTTTGTATGTACACCTACACCACAGCCCCTATTGTACTTCAGGCTAATTCAGTTTACTTTTTCTCTTTCTCCTTCTAAACTGAAAGAGTTACAGATTCAGGGAAAGGTCAGTGGCCTACCAGACTTTCTATTCCTAGGACCTGGCACAGTGCTGAACAAACAATAGCACTCTTTGTATTGGCTGAATGGATGTATAACATGAATATTACAAATGACGTTTTTCCTTTTAAACAATGCCTGAAAGCAATCCAGAAAAACCTTAACTGAAGCAGCATGTTAATGGTTCCTCAATGTTAAATCTCCAATATGTAATTAATATTGTCTAATGTTTTCTCTTTGAATAATAAACCAAAATCATAGCAAAAACAAGAGACAATGATTTTTTTCTACCAATTTATTAGAGAACAAACTCTTTGTTTACTTCTGGTAATGGGGATCAAACCCAGGGCTTTACCCACAACAGGCAAGTACTCTATCACTGAGCTATATCTCCAGTCCTAGAAACCAAAATCTTAGAGAACAGGAATGGTGTGGTGAAGTCTCTAGCAAATATTATGTTAATTCATATTTTTCTGTAAGTCTCCCATTAGTTTTACTTTAATTCAATTGTTTCTTCATAGTACGATAGTAAACCACTTTTATTCAATGTATTGTGTGTATATAAGCATAGGAAAAAAGTCTATTCCCACTATAAATAATCTCTAGTCACACTTTGTCTTCCACCTATAGCCTCCTACAGCCTTCAGTTCTTCTACCGGAAAAATGGTTATAAATAGCAGTGGTATTATGGATGTTTTTTATTCATTTATCTATTTTTTCTATTTGGTAAGAATTTATTAAAGAATTATATTAAAATGAAGTTTTAAAAATACACTTTTCTACTTTTTCTAACAATAAAGTCAGATTAAAATGAGTTTAAAAGGTCATGACTAGCCAGGCATCAGTGGCTCATGCCTATAATCTTAGCTACAGAGGAGGCAGAGATCAGGAGGACTGTAGTTCAAAGCCAGCCCAGGTAAATAGTTTGTGAGACCCTATCTCAAAACAACCCTTCACAAAAAAGGGCTGGTAGAGTGGCTTGAGGTGTAGACCTTGAGTTCAAGCCCCAATACCACAAAAAAAAAAAAATTAAAAAGGCCATTATTCCAATTTTCTAATTTTAATTATATAGAAAGGTGATTTGGGGGAAGAGATTAGGGTAGGAGGGATAGTAAGAAGATGGCTAATGAACATGGTGGGGGCAGCAGTAGGATAGCAGGACAGCAGCACAGCTGGGTAACAATGGTTGACAACAATTAACTGTACATTTCAAAACAGCTAGTAGAGAGGATTTTGAATATTTCCAACACAGGAAATAATACATGTCTGAGGTGGATGGGTAGGCTAATAATCCTAACCTGATCATTACATAAGTTACGTGTTGGGTAATGTGTATTGAGATATCATATTGTACCCCTAAATATAGAAGATTACCATGTGTCAATTAAAAATGTATTAATAAACCAGGCATGGTGGTACACGCTTGCAATCCCAGCTACTTGGGAGGTAGAGGCAAAAGGATCTCAAGTTTTGAGACCAGCCCAAAGAAAGTTAGCAAGACCCTATTAAAAAAACGAAATACAAACTAAAAGGCTGGAGGTATGGCTTGAGTGTTAGACTGCTGCCTTAGAAGTGCCAGGCCCTATGTGCAATTTGTAGTACAATCATCAATCAATAAATGTATATTAAATAAACAAAAGGCAATATGAAGTTTCTACTTCACAATTTATGAAGGGAGTACATCTATATTTTCCTTGTTTTCTAATTTCATTGTAGAATTAGGATACAATAACCTGAGGGGGTTTCACTGTGATAATTCCATAGATGCATACAGTGGACTTTGAACAGTTTTACACTCTCCATTATATTCCTGTACTCCCCTACTCTCTTCCCTCCTGTTCCAAAGTGTTTGGTGAGTTTGATTATGTTGTCTTCATGTATATATATGTAATGTACTTTGATCTTCTTCACCCCTCAGTATTTTTTCCTTTCCCTCTGATTTCCCCCCACAGAGAGTCCCCTTCTAACATTCATTATGATTATTCTCATAATCATCATTTTAGATCTAGATTCCACAAATGAGTAAAAACATATGCTATCTGGCTTTCTGACCTTGGCTTATCTTGGTCAACATATCAGATTCATTTTTCTGCACATGACATAATTTCATTTTTCCTTATGACTGAGTAAAATTTCATGGTTTGTGTGTATATATTTTTTATCCATTCATTGGTTGCTTGGCACCTCAGCTAATTTCACAGTTTGGTTATTGTGAACAAAGCTGCAATAAACATGTATAATATAATTTAAAAATCTAACATTTAGATGAAAAGTATACTTTTTAAGGACCAAAAAGAAATACCTAAAACTAACTCTGGATTCCCAAGTATCTATGGCCATAAAATAAGCTTAATGTATTTTAAATAAACAATTCAAATTTTTTAATAATTGGAATAAGTAATTCTAAATTTAAAATAGTAACACAGGATTGTTTCTGATAGACAGAATCCAAAACGTATTCATTTGCTAAAAGTATTATTGCTATCTCTCTACAGAAATTTTTAGATCTTATCTAAAAATTTATTCACCATTATTGATATTGATAGCCAAAACTGTTTCTAAGAAAAGCATACCTGTTTCTCATCTTATGCTCAGTCCCTTAAGTGTATCCAGTCATACAACTTTTAGTGTCACCATCAGTACTAAAGGATAATTAATTTTTCACTATTTTTTTTTGTTTGTTTTGGTGGTACTGGGGTTTAAACTCAGGGCTTTGAGCTTGCTAGGCAGGCGCTCTATCACTTGAGTCACTCCACCAGTCCGTGAAGGATAATTTATAACATACATACACATGTGTACATGTGTATGTGTACACAATATATGTGTATACATGCGTATGTATGTTATACACAAACCCAATTGTGAATAAGTATGTGTATTCATATACATGGGAGCCTGAAAAGATATAATACATCCTAATCTGTTAATAATGATTTTTTCTGGGGATTGCAAATGTTAAGAACTACCATATTTAACTCCCCTCCCCCAGACGAACTGAGGTTTGAACTTAGAGCCTTGCACTTGTCAGGCAGGCACTCAGCCCTTTTTGCCTTTAGTTATGCTCCAACAGACCTGGACTGAAATCCTCCTATTCCTACCTCCAAATAGCATTTACCACCATGCCCTACTTTTACTGGTTGAGATGAGGTCTTGAGAGCTTTTTGCCCAGGCTGGCCTTGAACCAGGATCCTCTTGATCTCCACCTCTTAAGTAGCTAGGATTACAGACATAAGCCTCAAGACCTGGTCATATTTTACTTTATAATATTTGAATTCTTTGATTTTCAAGAAATATTATCTTGTAATTAAAAAAATAGTTTGGGAAATAAAAGGTATCAAATGACTGAGAAATAGAAATGTAATCAATGCTTAATCTTCAAAGTATATCACATAAAAATCACCATTTACAATGTACATATTTATCTTAAGATACAACTATATGCGTTAGTTTTTATTCAACTTTATGAGTACTCCCCATTACAAATATGCTACATATAGAGGGTTATCAAGTGGCATATAAAGAATAATATGCACCCGGTGCTGGTGGCTCGTGCCTATAATCCTAGCTACTCAGGAGGCAGAGAACAGGATTTAGCCTGGGCAAAAAATTCTCGATCCTATCTCGAAAAAACCCATCACAAAAAAAGGCTGGTGGAGTGGCTCAAGGTGGTCCTGAGTTCAAGGCCCAGTACCACAAAAAAAAAAATAAATAAAAAATATACTTAACCACTACCTGGATTTGAAACTGTCCTTCACCCAACATTTGAAGGAAAAAAGATGCAATAATAATATTCAGAGCCAATATCATTTAGAAAACAAGCATATGATTGCAAGTGTGATTCAAGAAGTATTATAGGCTGACAGTTTAGCTCAGTAGTTCAGAATGTTTGCTTAGCATACATGAGGTCCTGGGTTCAATCCCCAGCACCACCAAAAAAAAAAAAAAAAAAGAGTGGTATTATAAAATTACAAAATATTGTGGGATTTATTTTTAGTATTAAGGACTGAACCCAGCAACCCTCACATTTTAAAAATATATATTAAAAAGTCATACACTTCTTTCAAGAAGTGAAAAGTTTTATCAAAATCAAACCAGTTTCTCAACTTCCCAACGGTCAGCAATCATTGTAGTGAAATGAGGTAAATAACTACAACTCCAAACTGAAAAATTCTTTTTCAACTAATTTTGTTTTTACCACTTAAAAAAAGGAAAAATAACTAGAAACAAAATGAAATACAATATTAAGAAAAAAGAAATTAGCCTAGTATTTATGGTGGGTTATATACCACCTATCATATCACACACACACACATACACAAATAACTGGTCTATATGAAATTTTAGTAAGCCTGAGTTGGGAGTCATCCAAGTACTATACAAATAATGAAGATGCAGACTGCAAAAAGAAAACAGATCTGAATAAAACAAGCGAAACATTATAGGTAAAGCATTGTTGTTCCATTTTATACTACCATATGATTCAAAGTGACTGATTAGTTCCATGAATGGTTTGTATGGAACAAAAGACATGCACTTATTGTTTTTTTATATAAATAAGACTTAAGTTCTATTTAATGAATGTGCTACTTACTTAAAAACAAAAGAAGGTAAGGCTCTCTAGAATCCTCAGTCTCTCACACACACAGCTCAAAAAAAGGAAAAACACAGGATCTTGGCTACTACACAGCATATTTTATGAAAATATACAATCTTTCTCTCTCCTCCCCCTCATATGTATGATAACCAAATGAGAAGTTGTCTAAAATACTATGTCAATCCTACTTGGGGGTTTTATAATTTTTGTATCTATAGAAAAGTAAGTTGGCAATGTTTTAATGATAGCTATAACAACAGGGGACTCCCTCAGTGGAGATCCTGCAAGTTCATTCATGAAGGGCCAGGCCTATGTCTCATTCATCTTCCTAACCTCCTACACAGTCTCAAGCTCACAGCATGCATTTGGTTTGCTGAAATAATCTGCTTTTATTCATTCAGCAAGCACTTATTTGGTACCTACTATATGCCAGGCCTTGTTAGGTAGTAAGGTATTCATTAGTGAGTAACACAGGTTACAGTCTCTGCCTTTGTGGATTTAATAATTCAGTGGGGGAGGCAAACAAATAATTAAACAACAAATAAGATCATTAAATTTGTGATAGATGCTATAAAGGAAACAAACATGGTACAATGACTAGGAAAACCTACTTTAGAATAGTTGGAAAAGGTCTCGCAAACCCTTTTTAAACCTAAATATAAATGAGAAGGAGCCTACTAGTTAAACAGCATAAAGCTTGATAGGCTATTTTCTAAACTAACATAAAGGCAGCTTAGCACAAATTTAGTTAATTCACTAAGTAATTTTCCATTATGAAATTTTCAATTTTCAAAAATCAAATAAGAATGTCATACTCCAGCCTTCTCCAACCTAAACATCAATAGTCCTGGAGCACTCTTTATATATAGTTGTATGTCTGTAACAATCCCAAAATTGATATTTCTATAAAACATATCACTTTTTATTAAGAATATCTTTTACTAAAACATAAAAATAATTTTAAAAAAGAGTATCTTCTACATAATTCAAACAGTAATAAAATAATTAGAGGTTTTTTTGTTTTTTTTTTTTTTTTACAGTACTGGGGTTTAAATTCAGGGTCTCATGCTCATTAGGCAAGTGCTCCAGTACTTGAGCCATACTCCCAGTCCGAGAAAATAAATATTTATAGGGCAGTCACTCTGTCTTAGTACATTAAAGCATAAAGTCTCTCAAGTACTACCACTATAAAATTAGCAAGATAAACCTTTATACTCAAATTTTGTGCTGGCAGAGGAAGTAGAAGGTATGTGCGTATTTATATACACATACAGATATATAAACTTGTGGGTGAACAGAAAGACATTATTTTGGGGAACTCATTGCAGTCCACAGTCTAGTTCTTAAGATAGGTCCAGGAAGCTCAAATCAAAACCAAAATCAAATTCAAAAAAAGCCAGAATTGTATTTTATAGTCAAATATAATCTTACTGATTATATTGTTATAATCCCACCCATATCAATGTATTAATCTGCACAGCCTTCCAAGTGAACCTGCACCTGTACATCAAAATTTATTATCAGGAAGCTAAATGTATGATAAGAATCAATGTTTGATGAATATGGAATCAGACTGAGATCTTTTAGAGAGGCCATGGCCAGGAATGATCAAATGTTCAGTCCCTCAACAAAGACTACCCTTCTAATTACCAGAATTATCATGAACTCCAGATGATGTATCTTTCTCCTTTGTACAGCAGTATATAAACACTGCCGAATTCTGCTTTTCAGTCTTTTTAAATGTTCAGTGCTGAACCATCCATTCCATTTCTGCAGATACAGCCTTTCTTTAGATATGTTAATGTCATCTATTGAATTCAATTAAAAAATTTCAAAGTGTTGGGCTGGTGGAGTGGCTCAAGTGGTAGAGTGTTTGCCTAGTAAGTGTGAGGTCCTAAGTTCAAACCCCAGTACTGCAAAAAAAACAAAACAAAAGAACTGGATTCTTACATGTGCTTCCACCTGTGAAATGTGATGCTATATCATCCATTAATGTAGCCTGTGGACACACATGAGTGAATGGAAATGGAAAAGGCAAATTATATTGCCAGATGCCAGTGGCTCATGCCTGTAATCCTAGCTACTCAGGAGGCAGAGATCAGGAGGATCGTGATTCCAAACTGGGACAAATAGTTCATAAGACCCTATCTCGAAAAACCCCTTCACAAGAAAGGGCTAGTGGAGTGGCTCAAGGTGTAAGGCTCAAGGTCCAAACTTCAGTACTGCAAAAAAAAAAAAAATTTCAAAGTGTGTATTCTACATGCTTAGGCACTATATTGGGTACTAAATACACAAAGTTAAAAAAGATATGAGTCACATCTTCAAGAATTCATCTTCTATTGTGGATGAATTTTAAAAGATTGCCAGTCTTTTAAAATGTCTCTGCTTGTGTCTACTTTTATCCATTCTGTGAGGATGTTGTTTAATTTTCAGAGTTCTAGGAATACTTTACCATTGCCCTTACATACTAACAACAAGGGACGTTTTATACAGAAGTAACTGAAGTACTAGGGAGTTGAGTAGCTTGTCTGAAATTACTAAACTAGTAAGTGGTGAAATCAAAATTCAAATTCTAGGTCTTTCTGACTCCAAGGATCATACAATCTTTCCTCTACTCCATGGAGTCTCTAAGAAACCAAAAAAGATTGAGAGAAATACATGAAGTGCTGAGGACAGTTCCTCACATATCTTCCAATTTAATTACTATGTCTGCCAAACTAAAAGCAACAATATTAAGTTATAAATCTGCAGCTTTTAAATCTCCCATTAACTACTTAAGGCCCCCAAACTTAATAAGCCAAGAATGAATAAATAATGTTCATTATGGTAAGTCAAGGCCCAATTCGCTGTTATTTAGTACTCTCAGAAAACAGAATCAAAACCCAGACCACCTTTCTAGTAGAAAGCTCTAATCTCAGCAAAAACAATGGCCCTTTAGTATCGAACATACTTAAATTTTATTTCATATTTTAAGACTTACTAAAGCACATTTAAAGTGAATTATAAAAAAAAAAGTTAAGGACCAATTAAACAAAAAGACAATGTAAGAAGTGCACTGCTAGACAGTATCCCAAATCACTTAAAAGTTTAAATTGCATATTTTGTTGATAATATTTTCCCTTCATTTATACTGAATTATTAAAAAGAAATACTTCGTAGCCCCAGTACTATCTTCTGTTTCTCATGTTTTCATGAGCAATCCATGACAAAGATTCAGCTAAGCACTGAAATTACTTAAACACAAATCCTAGTGTTCACATAAGAAAAATGTGATGATTGGGAAAGGGAGAACAGGAAATGGAGGAGGCAGACTATTAGGTGGGAATGCACTGAGACTATAAACACCAGAAACTGCAACTCATCAAGCAGGAAGTCCTGAAATCACATGATAGGCAGGAAAATGAAATTTAAAAATAAATGAAAAAGGAGCAAGATAGAAAGGTCCAGCAGTGCTTAAGGGAAAAAATGGAAAGGCTTTAAATAGACACATGTGTGTTGTTTAAAAAAAAAAAAAAGTTAAATATGTTTAAATAAATAAGTGACAGTCGAGAGACTACTTTCACTTTGTAGTTATGTTTTCCTAATATTTACTCAAGAATCACATTAACACCTATTGTCAAAACACTAGAGAACTTTCTCTAACCAAATATTTACAGGGACCACGGGATTTTTTTTTTTTTTCACTAAAGACAACTGAAAAACTCAGTGTATTATATTCACAATTGAGATATACCATCTGAATTAAACTGATCTTACCCATTAATGTTGCTAAAAGACACAAGGAGTACATCTCTTTGTCAGCTTGCTCCTGAAGTTCCTTAGATGACAGTTTACCAGTAACAGCAATCTCTTCTTGGTTCACCGTGTGGGCTGAGTGTGCTGCAGCAGACTGACCACCTTCTGCTTTGCTTTTTAGAATCTCTATAGTAATTCTGTCACCATGCTGTAAAGGAACTGGCTCCTTTTCCATTCCTGCCTGTGGTGGCATTAACTCTTTAGGAGGAAAGCCATATCGAATGCACTGTAAATATGGAGGAATGCTGAATTCTCTGGCTATACTTTCCTGAAGTTCAAAAAAGGTTGTTGAAGACTTAAGTGTAACCATGGACTGTCGTCCATCATTAGTTGTAATTCTGATCTTCTTCTCCTTTGAAGTTGTAGGTGAATAAGGAGCCTTGGTAGGGGTAGCAGGTGCAGAGGATGGGCCATCACGAATGGCACTGGGAGAAACAGTTCTGTGCTGCCCTTTTTGTTCTTGTTTTAACTTCTCTGTTTTCCGTTTCTGCATTGCAGAAGCTTGTTCTGTAATATTCTGTTGAATAGTTCTTTCAGTTTTGCTCATGTTTAACTCTTCCTTGTGCAAAGTTTTTGTTTTCTGTCCAGTAAGAATAATCTTAGTAGGGAGCTGAGACTCTGATTCTTGCCCTTGCACATCTCCAACTCTTTGGGCATGAGCACCATCTATGTTTACAGGAGTATAATCATCAGGATTCTTTTTGGCAGTCTGATGCAATATAGTGTGGACAACTTTCTGAACTAGGATTTCACTCCCAAATTCACCTGGAAAGTGCTTGGTAACAAGTTTCATTGCAACATCATAAACATTACTATTCAAAGATGGATCACTTTCATACTGGAACCAATATACTGTTTCTCTGACCACTCTTCCTCCCCATTCCAAAGTAATAGGGAAAGCTTCTGGTAGATTGTCATACTCTTTACCATCCCAAAAGTGTTTGAATCCACAACCACATTTGCCACCAGTAGACCTAGAATTAGTTCTGTCTCCATCCAAATACACAATAGATCCATCTCCCCTGACCCTTCGCACAGATGAGCCATGGCACCAATTACAAGCTGTTAGGTTACTCAATCCATAGTCTGGTACCAGAACATCTTTCACTGAATCATATGAGCAAACCAAATTGTTCAAAGGAAAGCTATAATTTTTGTCAGGCCTCAGCTGTCCATGAGTACTTTTTGCCAGGTTATACAGTTTACCTCCTGGAGCCAGCCACTCTGGAGGGACATGAAGTTCAGAAAGGGCACCACAGAGCAAACATTTGTGAAGGCGATTATCCATTACTGCTTTTTTAGCAGCTGCTGTCACTTCTTCAGGCTGAACTCCTATCACTCCAGTCCTTCTGTAGAAATACTGATGGACATCAGCAACCAAACTAGGATGGATACCATGTTTATCCATAAAGACTTCTTCCATAGCAGCAACAAGCCTAAGTAAGTATTTATCTTGCAAACTTCTGTCTCCTCCAATAACACAACCACCGTCGTCCTCAAGTTTGATGTATTTTTTAATAAGATCCTGAGGCACACCCCATGCTTTAGGAAGCAAATTCATAGGCAGTTTGGGCAGAGCAGCCCCTTTTATGCCTACCAATGGGATATAATGGTTTCTACCAGAGCTACTCCAAGCAATACAGATTGGTTTGTTCAAATGACCATCTCTCCCAGTACACTTCTCTGCAGGTATGAGCCCAGGCAGAAAGGTGGCTGAATAATCACCAGAGCTTCTCATGCCACTGAGAGAATCTAACAGAATTATAGGACGATGTAATACATTAGCAAGGCCAAATATGTGGATGTTCCTCAGGCCTAAGGGAACACCCTCAGGTGGCACAAACAGAGGATCACACTCATTGATAATGTCCTCCCACTCAGCGGCATCAATAAAGTCGTGGAACAGGGCCTGATACCGGGCCAGGTGCTGCTGAAAGTGCTGCTTAAGATTCTCTCTTAGAGCATGCCAGAAGAGCTCGCGGCCTACCAGGGCCCTAGACACAGCATGCACCAGGCAGTGTCCATCCCCATCCACATGCACGGGAATGAGACACTCCTGACTTTTATTGGCCCGCTTGATATCCTCCAGAGTGTCATGCAAATACAAGAGGCTTCCAGAGCGGTCCTTGCCGTAGCCCACCGTGTTAACGTGCTCTGGTTCTATGAGGAAGGCACGGTCACCCAGTAAAGCGCAATCGAACAGTTCTCCCTGGTTCATGTCCCGGAGAAGCTTGGCCCGGCCTGTCTGTTTGTCCATTCCATAGCGAGCCAATATGGGCGACAACAATTTGCAGTGGTAGTTGGAAAGGCCCATCACCTTTACCAGTTCCGTGTTCTTCTTGGGTGCCCCCGTAACCCCGAGCAGCGCGTTCCGCAGCAGGTTATGCAGCACTACGTCCGGGTCGGTCACCTCCTCCACCCCCAGCAGCTGTTGCTGCTCGTGCCGCTGTCCGCACTCGGTACACTCGATGCTGACAGAACCGGAGGCCGGGAAAAACAGACGCGCCTGGCACTTCGGGTCCGGGCAGCTCCCAGAAAGGATTCTCCGGTCTCTCCGCTTCGAGAGCCCCCCCGGAGCAGCCGCCGCCGCCGCCAGAGACGACGGAGTCTGCGGGGCCTCTGGGGGAGGAGGTGGCGGCGGCAGCGGAGGCGGCGGCGGCGGCTGAGACATTGCGCTCGGCTCTGGTGTCTCGCTCCGCGTCCCAAGCGACCCTCACAGGCTCATAACCCAGACCCCCACCGACCCGACTCGGTCTAGTCCAGGCCCACAGCGAACCACTTTCCTTTTCCTACCAGCTCCTCTTCCTCCTAAGCGAAGGCGGAAGCACCGGACGTTGTTTTTCTTCTTACTTCTTCACTGCCTTAGCCGTTGCCCCGAACGTAACGGCCACCACCCTACCCCGCACTCAACACTCACTCACTCTCGCTCTCCCTCAGACCCACAGATATACACGCCCTCGCTGAGAGTGCGCAAGCGCAGCTTCCGCTCTGCACGCTGGGAATTAGAGTCTTCTCTAATTCTCTTGGTCGAAGTGCCAGGTTATTTTTGTCCAAATATAACTACATATACCATAATGCCAAGCGACGTGGCCGCCTGCGGAAAGGAGGAAGAGGAAGGCAATCGGAAGGGGGCAGAAGGGAAGAAGATGACTCGCGTGGCCTGCCGGGAGTTGTAGTTTAGCTACAGCTCCTTCATCGTCTTTCTTTCTCTTAGGCCCAGCCGAAATAGTCCGAGAGACCACATTTCCTAGGATGCTCTGCGGTGCGTCCACTGCACTTCCCCCTCGGGCAGAGAGGCGGCTGCGAGGAAGCTCGGTAAAAGGAGTTAAAGGGAGTGAGTGTTGTAGCGGAGGGACCAAAGTGCACAACTGCTGGAAAGGGAAGGCTCTCAATGAAGGAGGTAAATAAATGTCCAGGGATCGGGCAGCCTGGGAAGTTGGAGGAAAGTCCAGGCTTGGGGTCTTAAGAAAGGAGGAAGGGATAGTGGATTGATTCTTGGGGAGTCTCTTAAGGTCTTTTTTCTTTTGCCAAACTCCCCCCCTCCCCCCCCCCCGTTCTCATTCCAACTGCTATTCCAAGCCGCCCCGGCGCTAGAACCACCTTTTGTGCCTTTTGCTCCTCTCTAATGGGAGTTTCAAAAGCGCCATTTGGTTTCTGGTTCCTATATACCTTTTTACAATTTACAGTACAAATAACAATACCCTGGATGTGTATGGTTTTATATACATACACAGAATCTCTTAACTTTAGATATAATTTCGTTTGTTTTTTACAATCCTCCCCACTGAGACTCTGTAAAATAGACATTCACTCAGATGTTATAAGTACTGATTTGCACGTAATAATTGTCTGCAATCTTGTTCAAAAGAAATTACGTGCTTGAAAGAGTAATTCAAGTGTTAATTATTTTCTCGCCAGTTTTCCCTGGCCCGTGCAAAACTAATGCTCATGTACCTTCATTACAAAACGGGTGATGTTACCTGTCTTGAAGGGGCTATTTTTCAGTAAAGTTTTCCTCAAAGAATTAATTCAGGCAGGAAAAGATGTTTGCTTTTATTCCAACAGTAGGTACTACCTGGCAAACTACATAGGTTGGTCTTGGAACTAATTTTTAATTCAATGCTTTTAAGTGGAAGTTATTCTTTTCCTGTGACTGAGAAGTTACACCTGTAGTGAAAGTTTATTTTTCTCATCCAGAACACAAATAATTGAATTATTAAAGCATTGGAGCAAATGAAATGACAGCAGTGTGAAGTTCTAACCTGTTATGCACTTTTATGTCATAAGAAGCCAAATTCTCCTTACTAATGATACATACTAATATTAGTTTTTTAAATTGCATCTGAACATGTCACTTCAAATTGCACTTTGACAAAATAATCACTTCCCACCCCACTGAAGAAATGGGAGGCCTTTCTCTGGCTCGTCAAGCACAATCCACTTCACTGATCCCGTATTATTTCCTCATCTGGAATCTTGATTAGTGGAGATAATCTTTCCCAAAATAAATTTGCTATTTAAATTCATTTGTTATTTTGTTGCTCATAATTTTAAGAGTTATACTTTTTTGGGGAGGGAGGACCCAGAAGTTTCCTGAAGTATAGCTAACAGGGAGAGGAGTTAAGTATTCAAGCAATTATAGAATTAAATTTGGTCATTTAACCTGAAATTACTTCTTTAATAAGTCTGGAGATGTAATCAAAGTTCAGAAAATAAAGCACAATTAGAAAATAAGAAATAAGCTTAATTATCACAATTAAGGTGACAATAATATTATTGAATTAGTTATTCACTAGCACTTAGAAGGCATAGGTACCTACAAAGTAAGAAAAAGAAAACTTTATAAGGAAAGATAAGACATACTTCTTCTTCTATGGCCATAGGAGTTTTAGGAAGCCTCTAACTTGCTTCTGGAGATCCCTCTGCTTCCTTCTTCTTCCCCCCTCAAAAAATCATGATCTTAGTTGCCTAATTAAAATTAATTTAACTGCCAAGCACCAGTGGCTCATATCTGTAAGCCTAGCTCCTTGGGAGGCAGAGATCAGAAGGATGGTGATTTGAGGCCAGCCCAGGCAAATAGTTCATGAACCTGTATCTCAAAAATACCCAATACAAAAATGGGCTGGCAGAGTGGTTCTAGTGGTAGAGCACCTGCCTAGCAAACACAAGGCCCTGAGTTTAAACCTGAGTACCGCCCCGCCCCACAAAAAATTTAACTCCCTAATTAACTTCCACAGGATTTTTGTAAGGTAGATAATAGTTCTTGTTCTTGTGTCAGTATGCCAGATGGGAAAAAAGAGCCGGCACCTGTTAGCTGCTCTGATGTACACCTCCTCTCCCACCATCACCCCAGCATCACTCATATTTGAATTGCCAAAGTGCAGTTGAAACTGAAATAATTTTTCATAATTTCTGTGTGATACTTCTAAACTTCCTTTATTGCTTGTAACAAATGTGATAAATGTCAAAGAAAAACTCATTCACTTTTAGCAAGAAAACAACCATTGTTCTTTATCTTTACTTAAAGCTAGACTATAATACAAGCACAAGTATGGTATGGAAAACAAGTATCATAAATAGTATGAAATTTGTTGAGGCTTACTATAGAGCAGGTGTTTTTAATATATCATCTTAATTTTTCAAGTATTCCTGTGAGATAGTATAGTCTTTATTGTACAGATAATACATAACTCCAAAAGGTTAACAGTGTCGTCATTGTTATTACCACCCATCTAGCAAGTAGCAGAGCTGGGCTTCAAATCAAGGTTTTCCTTGTTCAGCACTCTTTCTACTACATCATAGCTGCTTAGTAACTCAGAGAATTAACCAAGAAGTGAGTATAGACTGGTGGCCAGTGGCCAAACATGGCTTAGATGTGTTTTTGTTGGGCCACCAGCAATTCAACTTTTTTGTTTTGTTTTGTTTTGGTAGTACTGGGGTTTGAACTGAGGGCCTCACACTTGCTAAATAGTTGCTCTACCACTTGAGCCACTCCACCAACCCCTTAACTTGTTTTTAATGTAAACGTTTTGGACAGTGACCAGCCCTTCACACTTTAAGGTGTCTCATCAGGCCATCTTGAGACAGATTACCTGTCTGGCTCCAAAAGCATTTGTGCTTTTTCTATCAGTTAGTAGCTGGGACAGGAGGAGCTATTCTCAAGAGGCTCATATAGCACTCAGGAGGCTAAAGTAGGAAGATTGTGAATTGGAGGCCAGTCTGGGCCTGGGCATCAGAGCAAGTTAGAGGCCAACCTTGGCAACAGAGCAAGACCTTGTCTTTAAAAAAAAGTTTGTGGAGAAAGCATAACCAAGAGTGGAAAGAGGACTTTTTCCCCTCATGTTTCACAGAAGAAGCATTGTTTTTATTGTTGCTAGTTTTTTTTTCCAATGTGGATTTTTATTAGTATATATTAATTGTACAAAGGGGTTACACTGTGATGTTTCATACATGCATATATTGTACATTAATCAGGTTAATCTCTTCTTTTGCTCCCCACCCCCCTATTTTCAGTGAGTTGCATTTTGCCACCTTCATACAGAGACAATGATTTAGCTTTGCCCCCTCCCCAATCATTGTCTTTCCCTGTCCCATTCCCTCACCCATAGTCCCTTGATTATGTTTTGGTATGTATGTATATATTTATCTTTTGGGTCTAGTTTCCACATAAGAGGGAGAACACACAACACTTGTCCTTCTGAACCCAGCTTACTTAGCTTAGCATGGTGACCCTCAGTTCTGTCCATCCTCCTGAAAATGCCATAATTTCATTCTCCTTTATGGCTGATTAATACTCTATGTTGTGTGTGTATATGCTCGGGAGGCAGAGATTAGAAGGGTTGTCATTCTAGGCCAGCCAAGGCAAACAGCAAGGACCTCCTCTCCAACCTTACCCCTAGCCTCAACCACTGGCACATACCTCTCATCCCAACTACATGGGAAACTGAGACTATGAGGATCACATTTTCAGGCCAGCCCAGGCAAAAACTTGAGACCCCATCTCAACAGAAAAGGCTGGGCATGGTGTAGCACACCTTTCATCCTAGCTACTGCTAAAATAGGAGCATTTTGGCTCATGGCACCCCTGGGGGAAAAAGCAAGATCCTATCTCAAAAATAACCAGGAAAAAAAAAAAAGGCTGGAGGTGTGACTCAACTGGTAGAGCACCTGCCTAGCAAGTGTGAGGCCCTGGATTCAAACCCCAGTACTGCCAAAAGAAAAGTCAAAAGGAATTGCTTGTCATAGAGTGTTTAAAAAATAAGTCCATAAGGAAAGTAAAATTATCCATTACCAATTAGAGGTTACAATTATGTTTCTGATAGAATGAATATTCAAGGTCTTTATTTCAATACATATAGTATGTACTTTTTAAGTAACCAAAATTGTATTATCATTATAATAATAGCTATTAACACCTATTTAGCATCTACTGTACATCAGGGTCTTTTCATGTATTTACTTAATCTGATAATACCATTATGAGGCAGCTCCAATTATGATCATTCCTATTCTGGAGATGAAGAAACTTAGGGGCAAAAAGGCTGAGATTCAGTCTCGTTGTTCATAAGTGTCATCATTAGGATTAAAATCAAAGCAATCAGAGTCTTTACTTCCATTTCCTGCATGGGGAACAGGAAATGTTTCTCCCTTTCTCCTCCCCTCACTTCTCCCTCCTTCCTGTTATACTAAAATAAACCCTTGCTAAAACTTTCAAAAAAAGCAATCTGTTACCAGAGCCTATGTACCTGACCACTATGCTACAATGACTCTTCTACTGTACATACTGTTTTTAACCTATATTGCTTAATCACGTCATGAACAGCCTTGATATAGTTAAGTCTCATTTTAACTGAAACCCTACTCTTTTCTTTTGAAATATGTCAAGCATTCAAAAGTATACAGAAAAACGTAAAAAACACCCAAGTACCTACTACTAGATTTAATGTTAATTTTTCAACATAATTTACTTCAGAATTCCCCCTTTTAGAAAAACAGATTTAATAAGATTAAGATTTTGAGGTCTAGTTTTTACATAAAACAAAATTATGCTTTGCAGAGGTGTTGGTGGCATAGTGGTTAGTATAGCTTGTCTTCCAGAGTTACGCCTTAAGTGTTTTAAAGGCAATCACTATTTCCCTCAATAAAACTAGGAGATCATTTGAACTTGAAAACAAAGGGAGAATTTCTGGATTTCACAAAAGTGAAAATATGTGGATAGTTACCAGTGCCATTATCATGTTGTCCCACTGGCTGTTTTTACCCCCTTCATCATCCTGGTCCAAGCATGAGATAAGACTTTCTTCACAGGACTTAATTACTTGGTAATAAAGGTCATGAACACAGTTAGTACCATGAAGCTAGGTAATGTGACCTGTACAACTTACTGAGTTTTCAGGCTGCATGGCATACCTCCCTGTATGTAATAAAGGTCACATTCCATCAGAACTGCCCAACAGAACTGCAGTGATGCAAATGTCATGTGCTTGCATGGTCCAGTATGGCAGTCTCCAGCCACATACAACTGTTGGACACATGACATGTGACTACTGCAACTGAGGATTGTTTATTTTATTTAATTTTAATTAAAAGTAATCACATGTCCAATATGACTACCATATTGAACAGCATAGATGTAGGTCCACAAGTTCACATTAAAAATAATGAGTCCCATGGGGCTGGCGGTGTAGCTCAGTGGGAGTGTGGGAGTGTGTGCCTTTAGCATGCACAAAGCCCTGGGTTCATCCCCAGCATCCAAAATCATAATTCCCAAAATCCCAGTTGAGTTCCTGGCTCTGGTATGGGTTGGATGATGATGGGTACTGACTGAGAAGGAACAAAGGAATTTTGGGGAGACTGGTAATATTTATCTTGATTATGATGGTTGTGGTATGGATTTATACATTTGCTAAAACTCATTAGATTGTATTCTTAAAATGGTTTCATTTTGTTTTACACAAATTATTCCTCAATAAAGTTAATTTTTAAAAGTAAAAAAAGATGGGGAAAGGTTACTTAACAGTACTAAGTTATAGTTAGGAGAAAGAGTTGAATATATATCTTTAATACAGTATAGAGAATATGTAATTTGTTATAACTATATATTGATAGATAATTTGATAATGTGTTAAAAGTTAACAGTGCTGCCAGGTGCCAATGACTCACGCCAGTAATCCTAGCTACTCAGGAGGCAGAGATGAGGAGGATCTCGGTTCAGAGCCAGCCTGGGCAAATAGTTCACAAGTCCGTGTCTCAAAAAAAACGCTGTTAAACAAGCATGAAGCCCTGAGTTCAAACACCATTGCCACTCAAAAAAGAAAAAAGTTCACAATGCTTATCGCATATAGGATTTAATTCTAAGAAATAAACAGATATGTGTGTAAAGATTTATCTATGTTATTGATAATATTGTAAATGGTCCAGTGTTTAACAGTATGGGTCTGTTTAAATGAATTATGATATTTTCTTGTAATAAGATACACTTCAGCAATTGAAGTGATGTTGTAGAAAGAAAAATGTTGAGTGCTTTTGACAGATCTGTAATTGTACCAAGAACTTTGATACTTTGGCTAACATTCCTATACAATAGATATCAATTATGCTCATTTATAGACAAGAAAACATTCAAAGAAGGTAAGTAAAGTCAAACAACTAGTAAAGTAGGGTTGTTGGAATTAAATCCATACCTGCTTTAACCCTTGTTCTAATAAGAACTGATAAGTTCTTATAAGAACTGATAAGTAACTGATAAGTTACTGTTTTCAAGCAATCTGACATTAAAATAACAAACAAAAATCTCTCTCCTTTATGCCATCCTTTCTTCCTTTCCAAAATTACTATTCATGGCAATTTTTTCTCCAAATGAATCTCCCTTTACAAATGTTTTATTGATTTTGGAGACAGACTGGAAAGGCAAACTGAGCAGAGCACAGGTGTGAATGGGTAGCTGGCTTTCAGCAGAGTGTGGGTTCACAATAGATCTGAAGCCCAACTGTCTAGATGGGGTCCCAGTTCTGTAATTTACTAGCTGTTTGAACTTGGGCAACTTGTTTGTCCTTTGTGTGCCTCAGAGTCTGATCATTGTACCTACTTCATAAAGTTGTGTGAAGATTGAATTAGTTAATGCCTGAAGTGTTTAAAATACTGCCTGAAATATAATAAAGGCTCACTATGAGTTATAATTGTTACTATTGTTAGATACGCACACATAATCTAAGAAAAGATCACTTTGAGCACTCACTATGTGTCATGTACCTACATGAATTCCCCATTTGATCTCTATTAGGCATTTTTATTATTCCCTTTTTATATAGATGAGGAAACTAAAATCAGGGAGTTATATATTAAGTCCTTAGACCCATTTCTGAGACTGGAAATAGCCTGACCAGGAGATAGCAGAATGCTGACAAATAAGATGGAAAACAGCTGAGCATGGTGGTAACATGCCTGTAATCCCAGCACTCAGGAGGCAGAGGCAGGAGGATTGTGAGTTTGAAGTGAGCTTGAGCTACATAGCAAGAACTTGTCTCAAAACACAACAAACAAGGACCAAGAGGTAGTGTGTGTGTGTGTGTGTGTGTGTGTGTGTGTGGGCACGCTTAAGAAATTTATAGTAATAAAATTAGGATATAAAAAGACACCTGGGGGCTGGCAGATTAGCGCAAGTGGTAAGAGAGTCTGCCTAGCAGGCATGAGGCCCTGAGTTCAAACCCCAGTGCCACTAAATAAATAAATAAATATAAATAAATAAATAAATACATCTAGGATCAGAAAGCTGAACCTTAAAGGTAGAAAGACCAAAGGGGTGGCGGGGGGCAGTGTTTTCAGATAAAGGATTCAATTGGTGCCTCATCTGGCATCAGAAAGCTGTGCTTTGAAAACCCAACTGTCGGACAACCGCAGTGGCTCAAACCTGTAATCCTAGCTACTTGGGAGGCAAAGATCAGGAAAATTGTAGTGGATGGTCAGCCCAGGCATCCACTGGGCATGTGGTAAGCACCTGCCATTCTAGCTCTGAGGAAGCACAAATAGGAAGATCACAGGCCAGGCCAGGCCAGGCCAACCCAAGCATAAAGCAAGACCCTACCTCAAAATAACCAAAGCATACAGAGATTGTGGAGTGGCTCAAGTGGTAGAGTGCCTGCCTAGCAAATGCGAGACCCCAACTAAAACCAAAAAAAAACAACTAAATGCTAGTTGTTGTTGCTGTTGCTTAAATATTTCCTGCTAAATGTTGGAGAACATGTCTGTAAGGAGACCAGATATGCTAGGCTTCAAATCCCAGAAGCCCAAGAGGGAAAGTAACCCAGGGAGAAAAGGACTTTCCCTAGGGCATTCTGGAGTCTTTCTGCTCAGAGCCCTGAACAGTGTTCCTAGAGGATGGCCTTTCACCTACTCATCTGGCCAGCATGACTCATTCCCAAGAGCACTGAATAAGTGAAATTTTGAACTGTCATGTTTTGTGCCTTATACAATATGATGATGTGGAGGAAACCTGGACTTTGGAGTCAGATTTGTCACTTAGTAGCTGTGAAATTTGGGACAGGTTAACTTCTCTCGGCTTCCTCATCTGCAAAATGGGAAAAAAAAATGAAACCTTTCTGCAATTAGTGTGAAAGTGAACAGTAAAACCACTGGCACACATAGGCACTCAAGGCCCTTCCTTGTGGGTTGGAGAGGTTGTATTTTGAAACAGGAACTTGCTATGTAGCCTAGTCTGACCTGAAATTTGCAGTGATCCTCTTGATCTGCCTCCCAAGTTCTGGGAATCCAGGTATGTGCCACTATGCCCAGCTATTTTTATTTCTTTCTGTATCTAGTCCAATGATTTGTTTACAGTGAACATCCTGTAAATGTTGACTAAGGAACACACATGAATGCACAGAAGCAGAATAATGGGTAAATGAATTTTAGAAGTGTTTCAATGTTTATTAATGTATTCTGTTATAGAGAAAAGGCTTCCATTTGCAGATAAATAAGATGTGGAGTTAGAGCTGCATGGGACCACTGAAGGAACTAGGTGCTTGCCCCTACCCCTGTTAGTGAAGCCTTGTGGAGGAGTGATACAGCCATCTGAGGGCACCCTGTCTCAGTTTACTCGCAAGCAGCCTTCTGCGAGGTGAATGCCAGTCTTACGTCTTTTTCTTCTGACCCAAGGGAGGCCCTTTTATGAACAGTTTGCTGTGCTTGATTTGGTATTTTTCTTTTTAAATTATGAAATACTTAAAATGTAAAGAGGATAATTGTGACACCCATTTACCCAAAATTGAAATGCCATGATTACTTTGAACTTTTTAAAAATTTGAGTGAAATTCAGACTTAAAAAAATAGAAATGACAATCCCCATTTGCTCTTCACAATTTCCCAGATGTTATTTCCTCCATTTGCTTTATCCTTGTCTCTCTATATAATATATGATGGGGTTTTTTGTTTTTGTTTTTTGGGGATACTGGGTTTGAACTCAGGGCCTCCTACTTGCTAGGTAGGTGCTCTATCACTTGAGCCACTCCACTAGTCCTTTTTTTGTGTCAGTTATTTTGAGATAGGGTCTTGTTTTGTACCCGGGCTAGCCTGGATCACATTCTTTTATTTGTGCATCTTTGCATAGCTGGGGATCACAGGCCTAGCCAGCCTTTATTGGTTGAAATGGGGTCTCCCTAACTGTTTGCCCAATCTGGCCTTGAAAGGTGATGCTCCTTATCTTCACTTCCTGAGTAGCTGGGATTACAGGCTTGAGTGAACACGCCCAGCAGATTTTTTTTTTTTTTTATGAACCACTTTGGAAAAGTTAACAGACATCTTTGTCTTCTTACCCCTTAATACACTAGTGCTTGTTCCTAAAACAAGAATATTCCCCCTTACATAACCCCAGAACAATTAACAAAATCCAGAAAACTAACATTGATAAAATACTATCACCATTTCACCATTTTGCCTAATAATATACATCATAGTAAAAGAAAATCCTGGACTATGTAACGTATTCTGTTGCATCTCTTTAGTGTCCTTTACTCTGAACAGTTAATTTCTCAGTCTGAACTCTTTCATGGTGTTGACTTTTTTTTTTTTTTGAGACAATTTCACTATGTAGCCCAAGCTGATCTCAAACTTGTGATCCTTCTGTCTCAGTTTCTTAAATGTTGGCATTACAGGTGTGAGCCACCACATCCAACATGATGTTGACATTTTTATAAGAATATGGGCCAAGCTGGGCACTAGTGGCTCCTAGCTACTCAGGAGGCAGAGATCAGGAATATAGAAATTCAAGGCCAGCTGGGGCAAATAGTTTACAAGACCCTATCTCAAAAAATACCCAATCAAATAAAGGGGGCTGATGGAGTTGCTCATGTTATAGAGTGCCTAGGAAAAAAATATGGGCCATTTGTTTTTATAAAAATATTCCTTAATTTGGACATTCTCTCTCTCTCTCTCTCTCTCTCTCTCTCTCTCTCTCTCTCTCTCTCTGTAGTGTTAAATTTTTAAAAGGTCATATTTGTTAACTCATTTGTTCAAATTTTGTATGTTTGAGCTCTCAAATTTTAGAGAACTATGTTAAAAACCTCCTGTGATTTTGTTTCCTGCCAACTCTGACCCATCCTACTTGCAGGGAACTAAGGTACAGATCAGTGCACTGACTGAGCAAAAGGGGCATCACAGGAACATGGAAGTGAATAAACTCAGACACACCGAGAATCACAACATGTCCCTGTCTCCCCCTTTGTCACGGTTTGCTCTGTAGCATAATTATCACTTGCTGCTCTCTGATATTTCTCCTCTCAAATTCCCCTTTTTTCCTCAACCCTATTTCCTCTGAAGATTAAGCCACCTTTTTGGAAAGCATTCACCAAATTCCTTCTTTCTAATATTTTAAAACTAAATTTCAATATTCCCATCACACTTAAGGGATTAGAAGCTTCAAGAAATATTTCTTTGTGATTCAATAATACTAAAAATATTGTTGGCTGTGGTAAATAAAATACACGTGGAGATTTCAGAAGTGAGAAAGACAGACATGAAACCAAAAAAAAAAAAAGTGCCAAAAGGGAAAAGATCTGGATTCTTCCACCTTCCTTGCGGTACTGGGGATTGAACCTAGGGCCTACCTACCGCTTATTAGCAAGTACTCTAGTGCTTGGCTATGCCCCCAGCCCTTTTGTTTTTATTTTATTTTTGGAATAGGATCTCTCTAACTTTGCCCAGTCTCCTGCTTCCACCTCCCAAGTAACTGGAATTACAGGCATGTACCACCATACCCACCTAAAGAGTGAATTCCATAAGGAAATAAAAAAATGGGCAACTGAGGGTGTTACAAGAGGAACAAGCAAGGCCGAGCTTAGTACAGGAGGTGGCTGGAGGTGGCTGAGAGATAGGAACTAACTCACATGTGAGCCATGTGGACTTTTGATTGTATCCAGGATTTGGAATCCACTGAAGAGTGTTAAGCAGAGAGTAAGGTGGCTGGATATCTGTTTTTTTGTGTGTGGGGTTTTTTTTTTTTTCCAATTTACACTAAATATTTTATTTTACTGAATGTGTGTGTGTTCTGCGACATGACACAATACCGTCAGTTGGTCATTCTCTATCAATCATAATATGACAGGACACAGGCTAAAAATGGCTCATCATAATTTATTTTATGTTGAAATGTACAACTTTTTTGTTTTTGTTTTTTTGGGTTTTTTTTAAGTAACTGACTAAAAAGAGAACAAATAAATACAAAAGTGTCACTGGCTCCTATTTTTTACAAGGATTTCACCTCTCTGCTTGGCCCTTACTGTCACCCTGTACAGGTACAAAGGCTACAAAAAAGGAAGCATTATAAACAGACACAAATAACTCTTCTGCTTTTGTACATGCGATTTGTAAGCTTAGTTTGAGCTATTCACAAGCTACTTCTCTATTTTTCCTTAAAAAATAACTCCAGTATTTTATAAAGATAGAAAACTCTACAGATGGAATGAAAATATAAAGTTAGAGACATTTCCATAAAATAGCAACTTTATACCAAATTCACTATTTTTTTTATATCCTGCCAAGTACTTGGACATATATGAAATGTTTCAAAACCTGACAGATAAACACTGAGATATGCTTCATTCAATAAACAGAAGTCTGCATTTATGAAACAGAAAGCTGCCTTTTTCCCCAAAGAAATCTGTCACCGAAATGGGAAAGGGTCTCAACTTTACACCATTTAGCAATAAAACCCTTTTGACTAATTAAATGGGAATAGCTTTTATAGCTCTTTACAACTTTATAATTAACAAAATATAGATATTAAAACCCTCAAATTAGGGCACCCTTATCAATGCAAAAAACTTAAGAAATGGGTATCTTTTTAAATATAACACTAGCTGGTAAGTGGAGAATGGCTAAAAAAAGTCAAAGGTGGAAGCAGGGATGCAATTCAGGGCAACTTTAGGAAATGGAGGATTTGGGTGCCATCAGAATATGTTTCTCTTTTGTAGGAAGTTCACTAAAATCACAACAGCAGATAAAGACTTAAGTGTCAGGTGTGGTAGCATAAGCCTGTAATCCTAACACTCTGGACATTGAGGCAGAAGAATCAGGAGTTTGAGGCTGACTTGGGCTACACAGCAAGACCCTATCTCAAAAAGCCAAATAGATCTGAGGTGTGGCTTAAGTGATAATGTCTGCCTATCAAGTGCCAGGCCCTGAGAGGGGTGGGGCTGGGGATGAGGGGGAAACAGGACACAGCTTTGTAAAGAATTGTTTTTATAATTCATGATGACCATCATAGACTCTTCATAAATCTGGAAGTCTAGGGTTATAACCATAACCCACACACACACACTTTAGAGTTCATGAACATTTTGTTAAAACTTTTTATTTTGAAACATTCAAATTTACATAAGAGAATAAGACAATAAGTTCCTATTTCCTTGACTCAAATATGTTGACATTTACTTTATCTTTCTCTTTTTTTCTTTGCTGAAATACTTAAGAGCAAACCCTAAATATCATTTTTCTTCTTTCATATATCAAGTAGTTAGCTCTAAAATATGAACATTTTCATAAGGTGCCAGTGGCTCATGCCTGTAATCTTAGCTACTCAGGAGGCAGAGATCAGGAGGATTGAGATTCAAAGCCAGCCTGGGCAAATAGTTCATGAGACCCTACCTCAAAAAAAACCCATCACAAACAAAAATAGAGCTGGTGGAGTGGCTCAAGGTGAAGGTTGAGTTCCAGCTCTAGTACTGCAAATAAATAAGTAAAATATGAACATTTTCTCATATAACATAGAGTCATATTCACAAAACTAACAATTTATTGGTGATATCCAATATCAATTCCATAACCAGATTTCCTTAATTATCTCAAAAATATCTTTTTAAAGTTGGTTTGTTTAAATAGGGATCAAAAGAAGGTCCACATAATACATTTGGTTATTAGATCTTTTAATTCTCTTTTAATCCAGGCACTGCTTTTTCTTCTTTTCTTCTTTCTTTATAAAAAAAATTATGCTGGGTGCCAGTGGCTCATGCCTATAATCCTATCTACTCAGGAAGCAGAGATCAAGAGGATTGAAGCCAAAGCAAATAGTTCTCGAGACCCTATGTCGAAAACACCTTCACAAAAAATGGCTGGTGGAGTAGCTTAAGGTGTAGGCCCTGAGTTCAAGCCCCAGTACCACACACACACACAAAATTATTCTATTGAGTCATAGAAACTGGATAATTATGTAAAATGTCTCAACTCTTCATAATAAAAATTCTTAATTAAAAATAAATAAATAAAAGCAGGGCAAAATATGAGGTCTGAGGCTTAGCTTGAAAATTCCAATAAGACCTCCTCTGAAGTGTTCTGTAAAGAATCTGGCATACAATACAGCCCAGTAAACCCTAAACTCGGCACACTTGACACAGTTATATGAGCTGTAAATAAGAATGTGCTTAATGTTTTAATTTTACCAAGCAGGTTCTTGACCTGCTTACTCACTGTGATTTGCCAACTGTTATTAAATTAACAGAATCTGAAAATAGCACAGGGCTTCTCAAGCTTTTTTTTTTTTTTTTAATTTAAGATAATGCTTCAGCTTGCTAACTTCAACTTTCACTTCAGAAATTAGAAAACTAAAAATAGTTGAGCTGGAGCATAAGAAAAACAAAGCATCAATACAAACCAACTTTGTTTCTACTTTAAGGATGTGCGGAAGAAGCAGTGACCAAATAACGCCTGTGTTCTTCACCTCAATGTCTGTCTTTCCTAAGAAGAAAGGCTTGATGGCTGTGCAATAGTGGCCTCTGTTGCCAATGGAGCAGATCTTATTACCTGCTTATAACTAGAATTAGATCACTGGGTTGGTTTGTTGTTGTTGATTTGGTTTGGCTTTTTTACTTTGTTGCTTCAACATATAGTACAATGGATATTATTGTAAAATTAAAAGATTTTTAAAAATCCATCTAATGTTGATCATTTTTATTTATTTAGTGGTTTGATGACTCAAAACAAGGGTATAATTCTAAATCAAGCAGAAACCATATTTACAGAAAACTAGTCATCTTCCATTGAATTGTGTTCACACATTGTGGACTCATCCTGGCTTTAGCATTTACAGGCTATATGACATGAGACAAATTATTTAAATTTTCTGAGCTGGTGGAATGGCTACCAAACATGAGGCCCTGAGGTCAAACTCCAGAATTGCAAAAAAACAATTAACTTTTCTGAGCCATGTTTTGGTTTTTTTTTTCATGCAAAATGGACATACCCTACTTATATATAGGGACTTAGGGATAATAAAGGAGACTGTGAATTTAGAGTGCATCTTCCATCAGCCAGGTTCTATGGTTTCAACTACTACTTCCTGATTCCTTTAACATGTAGAGGACTAAGCTAGACAGACACTAGCCATTGATATGGCTGGAACCTCACTGTACTATTTGGGCTAAATTTGGTAGTCACTGTATGACCTTTCTTCATCCTTAAGTGATAATTAGTCAGTCCCCTATTTATTGTATCCTGCCTTGTATTATATTTATTTGAATATAAACATATACCTTCCACTAAAATACAAATATCTTGAAAACAGGAATCATATTTATCTTTAGAATTTCTTGCTCTTAGCATAGAATTTTGTAATGAAATAAAATTGATAAATGTTCATTTAGTTGGATTGGTACTGGAATGCCCAGAATATGTTGTCTCCTCACCATATAGTCATAATGGAATAAGAAGCTGGATGGAATGTTCATCGTCTCACTGAACCTCTACTGAGAAATTCCTGTATTTCAGGCACTATGTTTGATGCCCACAATGCAAAAGTGACAAGACATTGTCTCTGCTCTCATGGAGTTCACAGTTTTATCTGTGTTTGACTAAGGAATCCTCTTTTTTTTTTTTTTTCCTTTTTTTTTCCGGTGCTGGGGACTGAACTCAGGGCCTTACACTTGCCAGGCAAGCGCTCTTCCACTGAGCTAAATCTCCAACCCCAGGAATCCTCTTTAATACTAGAACAACAAAGTCAGAACTTACAGATTGGAGGGGTCTTTTTACAGAGTAATTCACTATTATAAATGTAATTTATTCAATAACAACTATGTAAGGAGCTGTACTAGTTGTTTTGCTTACTGTACATAATTGACTCCTCACAATACTCCACTTTAAAGATGAGAGAACAGAAACTTGAAGAGGCTATGCAATTAGCCTAAAATCACTATAACCGGTAAATGGAATTAGAATTAAACTCATATCTTTATTAGTCACAGATACTAGATCACCAGTGATGATTCCCAGCAAGTATTACAAAACCTGCCTGACAAATTATAAGAATCCCAATGACTTATGAGTGTGTAATTCACAAGACACATAAAAGTTTAGGATTGGTGGTGTAGCTCAGCAGTAGAGCAATTGCCTACATGCATGAGGCCTTGGGTTCAAACCTAGTACTGCAAAAATAAAGAAAGAATAGAACTCAGTGGTAGAATTACTTACCTAGCATTCATGAAACTCTGGGTTAGATTGCCAGCACAGCAAAGCAAAGGAGATTTTAGATGTCTTTGTGAAGATTATCTGATTTTTGTACTAGCCAGCTCCTTCATTCACTCCAGAAATAACAAGTTGACCTGATTGCCAGTGATTTTCTTTATTACCAGAAGCAAATGTATTATTATAATTCCAATTGTAGCATCTCCGACATTTTACCTAAAGATGCAATCAAAAATTAACTTCCAGCCGGGCACTGGTGGCTCACACCTGTATTTCTAGCTACTCAGGAGGCAGAGATCAGGAGGATCATGGTTCAAAGCCAGCCCAGACAAATAGTTCTGTAAGACTGTATCTCAAAAAACCCTTCATAAAAATAGGGGTGGTGGAGTGGCTCAAGGTGAAGGCCCTGAGTTCAAGCCCCAGTACTGGAAGAAAAAAATTCCAAATAGGGAGAAGGGCAAATCTTTTCTTTCTTATTTCAAGTGTTTGTAATTCATTGCCATCATTGTTTTTAAATGTGATAAATACAACAAAAAAATTTACCAGCTTAACCATTTTTAAGTGTATAGTTTAGTAAAGTACACTCCCAATCTCCAGAACTCTTTTCCTCTTGCAAAACCAAAAATCTATAACCATGGAACAACCCATTCTCCCCTCCCTCCCAGCCCCTGGCAACTACTGTCCCACTTTCTGTGTTGATGAATTTAACTACTCTAGGACCTCAGATAAATGGAAGCCTGCAGTTTTTGTCCTTTAGTGATTCTTATTCTGCTCAGCACAGGGTCCTCACTCAAGATATGTTGTACCAAATGTCAGAAGAGAGAAATTTTTCTTACAATCTATTTTGAGAATACTCAAGTGCCAGAACATTTCACAAAATACCTGATTGGTATGCTTCACAAGTGTCAAGTTCCTGAAAAACAGGAAAGGCTAAAAATCTGTCACAGATTGAAAGAGACTAAAGAAATGTGATGACTAAATGCAATGTGGTATCTTGGACTAGATATTGGAACAGAAAAAGGTCATTAGTGGAAAAATTGGTGAAATCTGAATTAACTGTGGTTTAGTCAATACTGTTACATCAACACACTAATTTCTCAATTTGACTATACCATGATTATAGAAAATGTTGATAGGGAAAAGTGGACAATAGGCATATGGAAATTTTGCACTATCTTGACACCTCTTCCCTAAGTATAGAATTACTTCACAGTAGCTGTGCACTGGTGGCTCATGCCTGTAGCTAGCTACTGGGGAGGCTGAGCTTGGGATGATTGTGGCTCAAGGCCAGCCCAGACAAATAGTTCTCAAGACCCTATCTCCAAAATAACTAGCA
Organism: Castor canadensis; assembly: GCF_047511655.1. Lineage (NCBI taxonomy): Eukaryota > Metazoa > Chordata > Mammalia > Rodentia > Castoridae > Castor > Castor canadensis. Next base: position 121,547,683 of record NC_133388.1, on the reverse strand, counting down.
CAAAATAGACTGGAGACATGGCTCAAATGGTAGAGCACCAGCCTTACAAGTGCAAAGCTCTGAGTTCAAACCCTGCAGTAAAATATTTTTAAAAATTAATTTCCTCTCTTAGTGATTATTTTAAGGAATGGCAGAGTTACTCCATTAATGCTATCATTGCTCATGGTATTTTGAAAGCCCCCTTTTGGGAATTGCCTTCAAACACCTAAAATACAAGAAATCTGAGAAGTTATTTGATCCAATCTCCTCAACATTCCAGGAAACTCTGCCATGTACTTTTGTTGTTGTCTTTTCTTTCGTGCTGGGATTGACCCCTGGGCCCTGTAATGCTAGGCAAGCACTCTACCACTAAGCTACATCCCAGCCCAATTAACTCACTTTTCAAGTGATTAACATTTGAGTTAAGCTCCAAAATGTCCCCTTTACAAAGTTTATGTCAATTTTGGGGTAGACTTACCTTTAGGCTCATTTGGGGCTATTTCAGCACTCTATATTTCAAAAAGTGGAATTACTAGGCAAAGGGAATACACATTTAAAATGCTGATTTCGTTCTTTCAATTTGCCACCCACAAAAGCTGTATACTTCCACCAGCAGTTTCTTAACATAAGATGCTATATATCTTTTCTATTTATGCCATTCTGGTACGCAGGGGCCTACCAAAGTGGAGTCAGTGAGAGCAGCCTGCCTCTGTAAGAAAAAGTATTTTACTACTGACATCGTTTAGAACTGCCAGAGCCAGACAGTGGGGTTTGAACTCAGGGTCTTGAGCTTGCTAAGCAGGCACTCTACCACTGACCCATACCCCCAGCTCTCCTTTTATTGTTTTAAAGGAACTCTTTATGTATTATGAATAATAAGCCTTGTTATACACATTGAAGATATTCTCTTTGTATTTCACTTTTAACTATTTCTCTTTCATTCTATGAAAATGATGTTGGTATTTTGGGGAGGGTACAAATAAACTTTTATTCCATTTAATTTATTTCAAAATTAAAAATAGTAGGCTGTAGGATCAGGTTTCAGAAACTTATGTGTCAAAACTCCAAGTGATAAATCCTCTTTGCTTATCTGAATATGAAGCAATGCCAAAGATCAAAGCAAAGCCTACAAAAAGCTCCTGATGTGCCCTGTAGGACTCCTGCCTTTGCCTTCCCATTTCCTACCAGCCTTCATTGCTGCTTGCTGTCAACCTCAGGGATTCCTAGGGGAGAAGGAAGAAGATGAGGTGAGACTCAGTCATGTTCTGTATAGTGTTAAAAATCTTCATATAATCTAACCAACCTAATGGAAATGCATCCCATACGAGTTTGTCCTAGAAACCTAACTGGGGTTGGGTGACAGGAGATGCAGAAAGGACAACAGACAGAAAACCAAACGTGCACAAAGCTGGGGCCAGGTAGACTGGGCACTTGGATGGAGATGCTCAACAGATACAGTGGCAAAATGAGGTGGAGCAGCAGCCCTCGGGGGAGGGGGCATGACATGGTAATTCTCAGGAACAAGATGAACCTGTGATTGCTTCTCTCTGAACATAAACATCTTAGGAAAAACAGCTGTACTGCATCTTGCCCGCTTCTGCAGCTGAGGCTGTGCCAACCCAAGCCTGCAGTTTATTGGGCATAACTGCATTTGCTTCCTTCTGCGGCTGGGGCTGTGCCACACTCAAGCCTGCAGCTTATTTGATACAGCTGTGCTTATGTACTCCACTCTCCACATCTCCCCCTTTTTAAATTTCTTAAATGCTCCTGATGAAGCCTGTCCCCTAATCCAAGGAGTTGTCTTCACACCAGGCAGCATCTGACTGAAAAAAACAAGAAAACAGATGAACAGAAGAAGTGCTTTAGCAAGTTAAATGGATTAAATCCTTGAATTCATCCAGGATAGTCTTTGCAATAGTAGCTGGAGAAACCACACTATCATAACCCTTTAGCATGGCCAATATTTGTTGTCTTAATTGCCATAAGTCCACAGTATCATTTGCTTCATTCCATTCACCCATAAGATGAGCTTTACCTATAGTTAGAGTCACTGTATTGAGGCACCAAATGTCCTGAGGAGTGACCTCCCATGTGCACCATATTACGAGTAAAGACAGACACGGGGTGGTTCTACCAAGTGATAGGATGCACCACTGGCAGGATGGGCATGAAAGTCCAGTATGCATCACTCTGGACAACACCCACATGTATTATAATTATGACCAATGCCACCAGCAATGTGCCTATGGGATTCCCAGCCATCCTCAGGCTACCAGTTACCATTATTGCCATATCCATTCATTTTTCAATTTGACCCCAAGTGGGTGGCTCACTGTCCCGCATCTGTCTCACCAGCAGCTGTTTCCTTGGCCACCCTCTGGTCAGTGGAGGAGTCAGCCTCAGTGGTTCCCTGTCCCGGGGTGAGTCTTCCAGTCTCAGCCTCCTCATCTTTGGGACCAGGAGGTCCTTGAGGCTTGACAAACACAATGGTACCCACACTGGGTGTTCTGCATCTTCAGGAAAAACACAAGTATGCCTTCAACCCCACATCTGGACAGGACTAAGACCATGCCAGTTGCCAGCAGTAAAAGTGTAGATTCACTGGGACGACTTATCAGAATATCACCCATGTAATGAAGGACATAAGCTTCTGGATACTTATGGCGTGTAGGTTCTATTGCTGCAGCAACAAATTCCTGACACATAATGGGACTTTTAGTTACGCTTTGGGGCAGCACTGTCCAGTGAAATTGGCGCCCAGGGCCAATTTCAAACATGGGCTGCATGTTTGAAAGGCAAGTGTTTAATTTGTGGGACCAGGGCCCTACTGAAAAGGCTGCACAGCCTGATATCCTAGCTCCATCCTTCTTACATTCTTTAAAGGCTGCACAGGATGTAACCTGCCTTGTTGATATTTTCCCAATCCCCTAAGGGGATTATAGCCTTGTTGAAACATTTGGTGAGAGACCTTGCTATTAAGACTGCAGAGTATACGTCCCATACCCTCCAATACATTTCTTCCCTACAGATTGACTGGAAGATTGTCTAGGACATAAGGAGCAAAAAGCCCTGAGTGTCCCTCTTCATCCCTCCAGCAGATCTGCTGCGCACTCCAGAGGGGGCCATGAGCAGCCCCTCCCCCTGCAGGTCAGCCAATGTCTAGCAGCAATTACGGAGACATCAGCATCAGTACCCAAAAGTCCCCCAAAACATTTTTCATTTAAGAACAAAGTCATTTCCGGTCTACCTTTTGTTACTTGTTGTACCCAGTAGGCATAATTAAAGGAACCAAATCCTCCAGCTTTCCACTGGGTGTGAGTTAACACCTTGTCTTTCTTCACATTTGGGAGAATAACCAGCTGAGCTATTTTTGTCTCCAGGGATACTGTTACAAAGGTACCTGGTGCCTGGGCCATTATCTTAATTTCTCAAGTATAGTCTTCATTAATCATACCTGGATAAACCTGTAATCCCCTATGGTTGTGCTACTTTTCCCTAATATTAAACCCAGTGTGGGGGGAGGAGAGGGGGGAGCAGAGGGCCATAGACCCTCATAGGGATAATTTGCATTCCCAAATCAGGTGTTAACATGTTTCAGGAGGTGGGACTGAAGTCCAATCCTGCACTTCCTGGGGTGGTGCGAATGAGGTTTTCAATGGTGGATATTGGTGAGGAGCCTGCCCCCACTGTTTGACTTGGAAGTTTCCCTGTCCTATAAGAGTTTGCCCATCTATATCTGTTTTGGAGTGACATTCATTTGCCTAATTTTTCCCCTCCAACACCAAGGACATATCCCGGAAGGTTGAGCCCTGGGCCCATTGGAACCAGTCAGTGGCCTGGTGACAGGCCCCAAGATATCTAGCTGTGGTCGGGGCTTATTCCAACACTCCCTAGCAAAATGTCCTTCTTTTCCACAGGAAAAACATGCTCCTTTTTTTCCTTCCCCCAGGGCAGAACACTTCCTTTAAGGCAGCAACTAAAGCTATACCCTGGATGTGACTCACCCAACCTCTACACAAATTCTAATCATTTCCTGCAGAGTAACTCTTTTTCTATATGGCTGAGGGGCTGTCTTACCGGCCTTATTAGCATTCTCAAAAGCCAGCTGCTTTAGCAGTATGTTTCAGGCTTCAGCATCCACAACTATCCTGCTTACGTTTTGCAGCAGGCATGCCACAAACTCTTGATATGGCTCATTGGGACCTTGGAGAATGCTAGTTAATTCCAAAGTCCTTTCTCCTTTCATGGGTAATTCTCACCATGCCCTTGTGCATGTGGCAATCTGCTGATAAGCTTGAGGGGGATACTGTAATTGAATATCTATGCCTTCAAAAGGTCCTCTTCCCATGAGCATATCTGCAGTGATATAAAGACCATGGGCCAAGTTATGGTTTACCTGCTCCTGACATAACTCTATAAGGCCTGTTTTCCACAGCAAGTAATCACCTGCAGAGAGGCATGCTTTTGCCAGCCATGTCCAGTCGTCTGGAGACATAGCACCGTCTCCTGCCACACTCTGTAATAGCCCAGCATAAATGGCACTGCAGAGCCATACATTGTAGAGGCTGGTTTTACTGCCTTTAAAGTTTTAAATAGAATCTTTTCATGAAATCTCTGTTGCATGCCAGGGTTCTTAGGGTCTAGTCTCTCAAGCACAGGGTAAACTTTAAAACCAGCTGTATCCTCTCCTTGACTATGAACTGCCTGCAAGGCAGCCTGCTGTGGACTCAGCAAGAGTAGGAAATCTCTTGGCCCATGGAGGTAACTCCAAATGCAAGGTTCCCTGTGCTTGATGTGCCAGAGCGTCCTCCCGACCCTCCTCATCTGACACTGAATCAGAATCCAAATCATCTTTGGACTGAATTTTAATTTTATGTGAAAACTTATCCTCATAAGGTGGGGCTCATGGCTCAGCCACTCCATCGCCTGCAGCATTTTGTTCCTTCAAGGGATACTGCCTGACTGGTTGTAAGGAGTGAGTCCCACATCCCAGCTCGAATATCAAGGAGGAAAATCTTTCTTTATGTGAGGGAGTAGGCCGCAAACAATCTTTAATCATAGGTCACAAACCAAAAGTAAAAATGGGTATGCATTCTGGCCCCTCAGCTGTATGTCGTGCCCTCAGCCCATCTCCTACCTTGTTCCATGTTTCTAAATTTACTGTGCCCTCCTCAGGAAACCACAGGCAAGTATCCTGTACAAAATCTAAAAACTGCATAACCTGACTCAACCTGAGTCTGATTCCTCTAATCTTTAGCATATCTTTTAAAGCCTGTATATAGAGCTCTTGGTCCTTAAATTCACCCTGTCCCATGTTTTTATACCTGGCTGTATTCAATTCACTCCCCCCCACCTTACTTGTTTCTTAGTATTTACTTGTTTCTTATTATATCTTACATGCATGCTTCTCAGAGAGTATCTCCCCATCTCAGGCTTCAAGTTCCCTCATAGTTAGGTACCCGTCCAGGTGTCACTTCTCTCTCAGGTCCCTGTTCAGGTGCCACCTCTCGCGTCCTGCATGAGCTTGTCTTAGAAACCTAAGGGTGACAGGAGATGCAGAAAGGACAACAGACAGAGGACCAAGCATGCATAAAGCTGTGGCCAGGTAGGAGGGCACTCACATGGAGACACACCAGCCCCCTCCACCTCCAGTGAGTTTATTATATACAGTGGCAAAAGGAGGTGGAGCAGCAGTCCTCCAGGAAGGGGGTGTGACATTGCAATTCTCAGGAACAGGAGGAACCTGTGACTGCTTCTCTCTGAACATACACATCTTAGGAAGAACAGCTGTACTGCATCTTGCCCACTTCTGTGGCTGGGGCTGTGCCAAACTCAAGCCTGCAGTTTATTTGATACAGCTGTGCTTATGTACTCTGCTCTTCACAGAAAACCTTCATGTCTTTCTGAGTTTTGTGCAAGCCAAGAAAGTTCTTTTTGTTGTTGTTGTTGTTGTTTTTGTTTGGTTTTTGTGGTACTAGTGTTTGAACTCAGGGCCTACACCTTGAGCCACCCTACCAGCCCTTTTTTGTGATGGATTTTTTTCAAGATAGGGTCTTATGAACTATTTGCCCAAGCTAGTCTTGAACGTGATCCTGCTGATCTCTGCCTCCTGAGTAGCTAAGAAAAATCAACTAGAAAAATGAACTTTTAAGTTTAAAAAATTCCATTGGGATTTTTGCTTTCAATTTATAGCTCACTATGGGGATAATTAACTTTTTTTAATGGATTTACCCATCTCTTATTAATTTTGTTTCTAGGTATTTTATAGTGATTATTGTGAATGGGCTATTTTCCCATTATGTTTTCAAACAGTTTCTTGCTGATACATAGGAAAACTATGTTTTGTATATATACCTTTTGGGAGGATCTGTATCCTCCCAAACTCAGCCTCCTGAGTAGCTTGGAATGACAGGTACTCACCACTCTGTCCAGCTACTAGTTGAGATGAGGTCTTGTGAACCATTTGCCTGGGCTGGCCTTGAACCACAATCCTTCAAATAGCAGCCTCCCAAGTAACTAGGATTATAGGCATGAGCCACCAGGCTCTGTATTTTTTTTTTTTTGATGTAGGGTCTCAGTAACTTTGCCCAGGGTGACCTCAAACTTGTGATCCTCCTTCTTCTACCTCCGAAGTAGCTGTGATCTCAGACATGTACCAACCACCAGGCATATTTTTTTATTTTGACATAATATTTATACATCTTTATGAGGTACATTATAATAATTCAATACATACAAATAATAAGTAATAATCAAATAATCAAAGCTAGTATTTCCATCTCTTCATCCACTAACATACAAATGTTATTAAGGGGTTTAAATTAAATATACTATTAAATATAAATATATTCTTAACTATATACTGTATTAGTTTTGTCACATATTTGTAAGGAACCCACTTGCCTTCTTGTCTACCCGAGTTTTTCCAGTTTCATGGGGTCTCTGAACATTGCCACTGTGACCTCCAGGGGGCACTGTTTCTCCTTCAATAGTGGGGTGGAAGTATTTCACTCACAAATGGAGTACTGGTGAAACCAGGAAAAGTATTTTTAAAATTTTACAATGTGACCTGGCACTGGTGGCTCATGCCTATAATCCTAGCTTCTCAGGAGGCAGAAACCAAGATCACGGTTCCAAGCCAGGCTGGGGAAATAGTTCATGAGACCCTGTCTCAAAAAAACACATCACATAAAAGGGCTGGTGGAGTAGCTCAAAGTTTAGGCCCTGGGTTTAAGCCTCAGTATAGGAAAAAAAAAAAAAAAGAATGCAAGACTTTGATTTTTGGGTTTGTTAGTTTTTTGTTTTGTTTTGTTTTTGAGACAGTGTCTTCCTCTGGAGCCCAGGCTGGCCTTGGCCTGCCTCAGCCTCCTGAGTGTTGGGAATACAGATGCTCACCACTGCACCCAGCAAAACCTTTATTTCTTGTATTAATTAGCTATAATTGCATAGCAAGTTACCCCCAAAATATTGAAGCTTCAAACAACAAATACTTATTTCCTGTCAGTTTCTGTGGATCAGGAATCTGATGCAGTTTAGCTGGGTGCCTCTTGCTCAGGATCTCTTGGAAGGCGATAGTCAAAGTGTGGACTAGGCTTCCCATTGAGGCTCAAGATGATCTGCTTCCACGTTCACTCACAAGGTTGTTGATGGGCTGCAGGTCCTTGCTGACTATTGGATACAGGAGTCAAAGGAGTGAATAGCAAGAGGCAAGAACCAGTAAAGGCTATTTTAATCCTACCTCTTTTTCAAAGAGTGAAGGCTATTTTAATCCACTTTTTATCAAATCCACATCTCGCCATTGTGTAAGTGATGAGCAATCGTGTGTGTGTGTGTGTGTGTGTGTGTGTGTGTGTGTGTGTGTGTCCGGGGGCTTCCTGCATGTGAAACACACACTCTACCACTGAGCTACACCCCTGGCCCAGCTGTGAGCAATATAAGGGATATGGTAACATCTCCCTCTGAGACAAAGAATAGACTATTGCTTGCTACAAAAGCAACGGGTTCCCCAAACTCAGGAATCTCCAGCTGCCATGCAAAGTCACTGTCTAAGCCCCTTCATGATTTTCTATGTTGTTTTTCTGTGTTGTGAACAATACAGTCCATTTTCTGACTTGGATGTCTCATGTTGAAACTGGGGGAAAACTGAAATAAAACTTTCAGCTTCACTTTCTTTCAATTACTTATTTTTAGTGGATTTAAAAGTCACTTTTTTTTTTTTTTTTTGGCAGTACTGGGGTTTGAACTCAGGGTCTTGCGCTTGCTAGGCCAACCTATTCCCTTAAGAGGGCATGAACTTTCTTTTTCCACAGTCCCCACCACACCCTATTGTTGCTCACTTTGATGACTCTATAGCTGCCATTAATCTTCTCACTTCCACCTCTCTGGAACTTGAGATACTGAGTTTGTGAACTCTTCTACATCCAATCCTGATGCCTTTCATTAGAACCTCCCATTGACATGGGAGGCTCTGTAGTGCCCTTAAGGAGAACGTGGCTTAAAATTGAATAGATCGAGTTCTGCTGCTTTCTTTCTGTGTGACCTACTTGGGTAAGGTTATCTCACCTCTTTGCTCTTCTGTTTCTTTATCTGTGAAATAAGGATAATGGTGGGGTAGTAGAAGGATTAAAGACAACAATGTATGTGGTGCTGAAGAGAGGCCCGAAGCACTCAGTGAGAGCACCCAGCCTCTTCCTATAAGCCCCATGCTCACCTCTCAGGGAGGTAGCAGGGCCACTCCTGTTAGGCCCTAGCATACCGGCTGAAAACATTTGCATGCTGTGTCTGGATACAAATAAGAAAATGATAAGAAATTAGATACCACTTAAGTAAAAATTTATTTTTCTAAATTGCCATCTATCATCAAGAAGCCATAGTGGGGTTAAGCTGTCTTTAAGCCAATAGTAGCAGCTGTACTGCTTGGGGAATAATCTTATAATATAGTAAATCAAATTCCTGTAATTAGTTATGTAAACAAAACAAAGATGAAAATTTGTGAGTTAGTGTGATTTCCTTCCAGGAAATAAAAATTTTAAAGACAATTTTTCCATATGCTGGCACTTGCCTGCAAATTTTATAGGGCTCCTGATGTATCTATCTCTACATATCCATACTAACTTATTATTTTTATTTATTGCTGTAATCCTAGCCACTTGGGAGGCTGAGATGGGGAGAAACAAAATTTAAGGCCAGCCCAAGGAGGTTAAAAAAAAAGTTTGAGATACTCCATCTCAACCAATAGCTGGGCGAAGTGGTGTGCTATATGGGAGGCTGAGATCAGGAGGATTGTGGTTCCAGATCAGCCTGGGCAAAAGGGGAGCTCATATCTCCAAAATTACCAGAGCAAAATGGACTGGAGAAGTGACTGTTTGCCTAGCAAGTGCTAAGCCCAGAGTTCAAGCCCCAATACTTCCCCCTGCTCCCACCGTCCCCAAAAAAGTCTGACAAGGGTGTCCCTGGACTAAAACCAAGGTGCTGGCTGGACTGTGTTCCTTTTTCAGAAAGTCTAGAATGAATTCATTTCCTCACTTTTTGTAGCTTTTAGAGGCTGCCCACATTTCTTGATTTGTGTTCCCTAACTCTACCTTCAAAGGTAGCAACTCTGCCTATTCTCCCATAGTCACAGCGCGCGCTCTCTCTCTCTCATACTGGAATCAAACCATCATGCATGATGTACCACTGAGCTACATCTCCAGCCCTCCTCTTGTTTTCTGATTTCTTTTTCCTCTCTTCCACTTGAAAGGGCAACCTTAGACCCCCCAGGGGTGTTCAGCTGAGTGGCAATCTTAATTCCATCTGCAACCTTAGTTTTCTGCCATATAATGGAACAGCATATTTAGAGGTTCTGTGGACTAGAATGTGGCCAGCTTAGAAAGCCATTGATGTGCCTCCCATAATGAGTGTATATTTTATGTATGTAACTGACATCATATGTAATTTAACTTTTTACCAACTATGAGTTTATCTCATCTAATCCTCACGACATCCCTATGAAGTAAAAGCTACTTTTGTCATGAGAAAACTGAGGCTAAGGGAATTAAGAAATGTGTTTGGTTCCAAAGCTTGTAAGTGACAGAATGAGACATGAATCCAGGGCTGTTTTCCTCTAAAACCATATCCTTAATTATTAGGTTATAGTAAACTTTGCTCAGATTGTGTTTTTCTTTTTATTTTCCAACAAAAAGTCAATTATAATGAATTTTTTTTTGTCGGAGGGATAGCTCAAGGAGTATGTATTAGGCAAAATTCAAAGAAACATATCTGCTTATATAATATCAAACACTTTTGGTAACTAAGTTTTACTTTTCATACCATGCCCAAAGTTTCTGAAATGTTACCACTGCTTGATTTTTAAAAGTTAAGCCGGCTGAGCATGATGGTACATGACTATAAGCCCAGGCTTGGGAGGCTAAGACGGGAGGACTGTGAATTCGAGGCCAGCCTGAACTACATAGGAAGCCTTTGTTTACAGTGTTTAAAAGTAAAAAACCGGGCCTGGCGCCTCACTCCTTTAATCCTAGCTACTTAAGAGGTAGAGATCAGGGGGATCAAGGTTTAAGAACATCCCTAGGCAAACTTCCCAAAATCTTATCTCAAAAGGACCCTTCACATAAAAGGGCTGGTGGAAGCAAAAACCCTTGTTCCTTCCTATTATTGCTTATACTCTCTCTACAACAAAATTAGAAATAAGGGCAAAATAGTTTCTGCTGGGTATTGAGGGGGGGAGAGGGAGGGGGCGGAGTGGGTGGTTAAGGGAGGGGGTGGGGGCAGGGGGGAGAAATGACCCAAGCCTTGTATGCACATATGAATAATAAAAGAAAAAAAAACCATCACAAAAAAAAAAAAAAAGGCTGGTGGAGTAGCTCAAGGTGTAGGCCCTGAGTTGAAGCCCCAGTACCACAAAAAAAAAAAAAAAAAAAAAAACCAAACCACATCCAGGAGCTGGTGGCTTATGCTTGTGATCCTAGGTACTTGGGAGGCTGAGATCAGGAGGACGGAGGTTCAAGGTCAGCCTGGGCAAGTAGTTCATAAGAACCCATCTCCAAAAATAGAAAAATGGGCTCAAGCAGTAGAGCACCTGCTTTGCAGGTGTGAAGCCCTGAGTTCAAACCCCAGTCCCACAAAACAAAAAAAAAGTAAACAAGATCCCACCAGCACTTCTTCATTACTGTGTAGGAAGACATGTAGGATTCCATTTTAATGTGAAGACCCTGAGTTCAATCAATCCCCAGTATTGAAAACAACAACAAAAATCCTCCAAGGATTCCACTTTTAGTCATCCACAGAGTTTTCAGTAGATGGTCTCCCTGTTTTTTACCATTGTTCTTCAATGCAAATCAGTAAAAATGAAATGTAATTTACCCCAATCACAGATTGAAATGACTGTGTAGTTACAAATTCAATATACTAAGGAATACAGTCACACAGCATCCTGAGGATGGTTAGCTATTTAAAGTTCTGTGAATGGAAACAGAGGTGAGGGCAGAGAAGCACGTGATGCTGTGGATGGAGCTCTGCTGTGGGAATAATGCTTTATGCTTCATAAATGATACTAAGTACTTTTGGGATGATGATTATCTTTTTTATTTCTGTCTCTTGGAGCCTAGGACAGTACCTGGCCCACACTAGGTACTCAGGAGTAACTGAAGGAAGAAAGAGAACAAAGGTATCAAATTCTTAAATGACACCAAACCAAAGAATAGGGGTGTAGAAGATAAGTAACATCAGCACGTTTTTTTGTTTAACATGCAGTCTAGTAGTGCATACCTTTAGTCCCTGTTACTCCAGAGGCCAAGGAGGGAGAGGATTACTTGAGCCTAGCATTCAAGGCACATCCACATATAAATTACAAATTTGTGACCTACACTAATATTTGTACACATTATAAGATATAAATTCCAAAATTTTAAATGTAAAATAATCAATATATTTAAAATAATGGGGGCTGGAGGTGTGGCTCAAGTGGTAGAGTACTTCTCTAGTAAACACAAGACCCTGAGTTCAAACCCCAGTACCACCAAAAATAATACAACAATGTAATGATATTTTATTAATAGTATAAAAGTCTTTTCTTTTCCAAAACTCAAATACTAAAACATGAAACTTTCACTTGATATTATATTAATTGGTAACTTACTACTTTTTTAAAATCTTGGTTTAACACTTTGTGATACAGGAAATTGACAATTAGTTCTAAGTTTAGTTATTCTAATGCTTCATTTTAATAGCTGTCGAAGTTGAAAATGATATTTGGAAAACACACCAGGTTTAAATGGAAGAAATGCACTGTCATTCCCTGTATCTGCTAAAGTACTCATTTTCCTTTTCAGTCCCATCAACCAGTTCTGTGGAGGTTTTTGTTGAAGTTTGACTAGAATTTTCCATTGTCTCTGCTATCAATCAACAATTCTTGCAAACAAAAGGCATAGAAGTTTACCTCAGACACCATAAAGACCCACTGAAATTCATTATGTGGAAAAATTTTGAATAGAAAACTGTATTTCCAAATTTTTATTGTATACAGAGCATAATATGCCTTTTGATCATATACACACACACACACAAACACACAGACATTTTCTCAATAAAAATCACACACCGTTGGAAACATTTCCAAGCATTTTAAAAATATTCTCTCCAAAATACTTCTTTCAGAACACATATACACTTAGAGGGGGTGAGGGGAAGATAGTTTCTCACTCATTGCTAAACTTTACCTAAAAGTAAAGTGTGTGTGTGTGTGTGTGTGTGTGTGTGTGTGTGTGTGATTCATTTCGTAGCATATTATCCACAGGCTGTATCACTGAAAAGGTAAAGAAATCTGGATTTTTTTTGTGTTTTTTTTTTTTTTGTGACACTGGGGTTTGTACTCAGGGTCTCATGCTTGCTACACAGACACTCTACCACTTGAGCCACTCTGCCAGCCCTTAATCTGTATTGTTTTGTCAGAGAAAAATACATAATTCATTTTGATAGACACCTACACTCTCAAATAATAGCAGCCAGTGTTTATGTAATGCTTATTTTGGTTGTAGATATTGTACAAAGAGATTTATATATACTGTTGTCTCTTGGTATCCATGGAGGACTGGTTCCAGGACCCCACGGATACCAAGACCTGCAGACGCTCAAGCCCCTTATGTAAAATGGCATTAAAAATGGCATAGCATTTCCATATACTTTAAGTCATTCAGGTTATTAATAGTACTTAAAACAATGTGAACAATGATATATTGTTTAGGGAATACAAGAAACATTCAGTACTGTCGCAATTCTTTTTTTCAATACACAGTTGGTCAAATGCATACAAGTGAACCTGATGGAATGGAGGGCCAACTGCATTTATTAACTCACTTTGTCCTCAGAAGGGCTGATATCAATAGATACTATCATTATCCCTACTTTGTAGGTGAGGAAACTGGAGCTCAGAGATGTTAAGTAACTTTCCCCAGAATACAAGGCTGGTGATGACAGCACTACGGTTACAACCCAGGATCCATGATTTTGTTTTGGTTTTTTTGACAGTCTCTCTATGTAGCCCAGGCAAGCCTCAAATTTGCCATTCTCTTGCCTCAGCCTCCTGATTGCTGAGATTAAGAGTATGTACCACCATGTCCTGCTAGGATCCGTGTTTTTATTATTTTTTTGGGGGGGTACTGAAGTTTGAACTCAGGGCCTTGTGATTGCTAGATAGGTGCTCTACCACCTGAGCCATGCTTCCAACCCTTTTTGCTTTAGGGTTTTTTTTTTGCAGATAAGGGCTCACTTTTTGCCTAGGGATGGCCTAAGGTCTTGATCTTACCTATATCTCCCTCATATCTGGGATGACTGGTATATATCACCACTTCCAGCTTGTTTGATTGAGATGGAGTATGGCTAACTTTTTTGTACAAGTTGGCCAATAAACCATGATCCTCCAGATCTCTGCCTCCAAGTAGCTTGGATTACAGGTATGATCCATGCCCAGCCCAGGATCTATGTTTTTAACCACAAGTGTTTGAATACGTTGCTGGAGTTAGAATTTTCACAATCACTCCATATATCAGTATATAGGTATTAAAACAGTCCATTGAAAAGATTTATTTTTCCAAAGTTAACCACATCAATGAGCTGCTTGCTACATTACACAAAACTGCAGTAGACTGATGGTGAATGAAGGTGCCCTTGTGAACCCTTCACGTTTGGAAGACCCATTCTTCTCAGATCACCTTGTGGCACCAATTTAATGTGACAATGTGTCCTTTGTATAGTGTGAGGATGCCAGTGTCAACATATATGTTAAATGAAGTTGCAGTTCTTTCTTACTTTTTAGATAAAGATATAGACATGGCAATATTTTCTTTCTGAACTGTATTAGGTTGTCTCAAGCACACATAAAATATGCATCCTCCACTTTTGATGTCATTTGTCTCAGCTAATCTGAAGAAATTTAAAATCACTTAGGAAAAAATAGTTTCAATAAAATAGGTGCAGAGCAATTCAATAGGGTAATCAAAACAACTCCTTAAATATAATTTGAGAAATAAAAGGAGGCTGTGTTCAGATTTTACAATCTGATAATGATGAAATGTAATCTCAAACACGTAAGAGTGTGAATTGAAGAGCTGTGAGATCACTATATTAAGGAATTATCCATTTTTTCCTTTTTTGAGTTGCTGAGATTTGAACTCAGGACCTCATGCTTACTAAGCAGGCACTCTACAACTTGAGTGACTCCACCAGCCCTTTTTAGTGCTGGATGTTTTCCAGATAAGGTCTCGTGAACTATTTGCCTGGGGCTGGCTTCAAACCTAGATCCTTCTGATCTCTGCCTCCTGACTAACTAGGATTACAGGTATGAGCCCCAGTGCTCTGCTTGACCAATCTTTTATACAGTTCTATGTCTTACACTGGGAGTCTCAACAGGAATGTGGAGAATTTGGGAGAAAATGATAATGAGTCATAAAATAGAAAGAAAAGTGTGAGAAAAGTTAAAAGAAATAGGGTTATTTATCTGAGAAAACCTAAGAGAATTTAAGAGTTTTTCAGCACATGAAACGTTGTAATCCCTTAAAGTCTGCTTGAGTCTTTGACACATCTGGTTGAGCCAGACATAGATTCCTTAGAGAATTAGCTGAGGAATAGCAGTAACACACCACTTTAAGCCAGAGGCTACTAAGCCCTTGCTCTTGAAATGGGTGTTCAATCATTAATTGCACATAATTGACAGTAAATAACTGAGTCACCAAATGAATAGTATTTAAGAAAAGCTATTATTTCCCACTGATAAGTAACTTAAATAATAGTTATCTTCAAAGTCCACCTAGCAGGTTTGAGCTCAACGGCCTAATATGATCCTCTGAACATAGGAACTGCTGACAAAGGCCTGATGGGCTCAAGTGGTAGAGCGCCTGCCTAGCAAGGGTGAGGCTCTGAGTTCAAACCCTAGTGCCACAAAAGAAAGAAAGAAAGAAACTGCTGACAAGACTTATGTAAAATAAGTTACTGTTAAATATTGACAGACATAGTTTATGTACATAATAAACTGCCCAAATAAGATGAGGGGGGAAGCAAATGAGAGACAGAGAGGAAAAAAGAGTGACTTATTTTATTTTTCATACTCAAATTAGATTAAAAGACAATGAGATTTCCCTAATAGGGAAGTATACCAGTTTTACTTTAGATATCTAAGCTTAGCAAAATTTAAAGTAATTTCTAGATACTTTTTTAAAAATGATGCCAAGCAGTTTAAGGGGTCTGCTCTTTTAACACTTCCTCTTGATTTTCTCATGAGTCTAACACAGAAAGTGAGAAAGTCCTATGATCTGCAAAGTCTCACATTTGATCCTAATTGAGTCTTGCTTTAAAATGCATTTTCCCTTTATTATAAACACTTGAACTTCAGGTCTTTCAGATCAGGTTTTGGGTTTGAACTTGGCTAAGTTGACCCAAGAAACAATACTGAACTTTATACCTCTCACCTGTATCCCCCCACCCTAAATGAGCATTCACTGAACCATTTTCCAGATTAAAGAAACAAGTTAATTCTCCTCTGTGCTAAGGAAGTAAAAATCAGTCTCAATTTCAGTTCCCATGAGTATCTGAGTTTTTCTCACTGTGTCCCGCATTTCTTTGTGTTTCATTAAATTGTTTTGCTTAGAAAAATCAATGAAAGAGTCACAAACTAGTTTTCCCATATTCTTACTCATTTTTACAGCAGGTTTTTCTTTTTGATTATATTCTGAGCCAATTCACAATTAGGATTATGTCTTAAACTACCTTCCCCATAAAAACGGTTTGCTCTTTTTTCCAAGTTGTGGAATACTGCAATTGGTCTATCAACTAACTGATAAAGCTAGAAACTATAGCAACCACTCTTAATGTCTGACCCACTTCAGTAGGTGAGTCTGGAATAGCATGAAGGGAAAGATGTAAATAATATGATTCAAAGACAATTTTGCTTTTGTAATCATGTCATTGGTTATTATTACCTCTCTAGATGAGACATATAATCTGCAATAAAACAAATTCTCCAGAGAATACTGGTCTTCACTTTCTGAACCAGTTAACTTATGAAGAGAAGTCATTCAGGTCCTGTCACTACCATTTAATCCATTTTTCTCCCTAACAGAAATGATCATCCTTGTATTGGTATGCCCATAACCTCATCTAAGTTACAATAAAAGAACTATGAATAATACAGGCTTTATTATAATATAAAATAATAATTAGCTGGGCCTGGTGCACTCCTGCAATCCCAGGACTCACAAGGCGGAGGTAGGAGGACTGTGAGTTTGAGACCAGCCTAGATTACATAGAGACTCTGTCTCAAAAAAACAGAAAGAAAAATGCTTCCCTCTCAGGCATCATTTTAGAGAAAAGGTTTTCCATTTTGAATAGTGGAGGATAAAAAACAAGCTCTCGTTTCATTGGAATATATTATTTTTAAAACTACTTTACCCGGCTTGCCCAAGAAAACAAGACTGGAATGATGGCTTGGGACAGGACTCTGCATTTTGAAGAGCTACTTTATTGTCAAAACACAACAATAGAGTAGTCCCCAGCTCCCAGCCAAGCCTCTGCCACAGAATGGGGCTACAGGGCAGCAAGGCTCACTGTGTCTCACCCATGTTAACTGTGTCTACCCTGAACCATAAACACCTTCATAGGTCCCTGCCATGTGCAGCTCCAGGAGTTCTGCCAGGAGTTCTGTGTCGTCAAGGTGTTGCTTCTAACCTCTCATTATTGGTAACTTAAGAATTGCTTTTAATACATGTAAACTAAACTAAAATTCCTCAGCAGGGAAGTGGGGGGTCCTATAGGAGTCAGGTGAGCAAACCTGCTTGATACATGTACACTTCACCTGAAAAAGAAAAAACCACTTATACTAAAAAAAATTAAAAATTCATCACCTGGTTAAGTAAGGTTTTCAAAATATTTGGGTCAACTATTTTTATTATTATCAGTCTAATTTTCCAAAATTCTGAACATATCTTAGCATCTCTTTTGTGATTTTTTTTCCCTGTTAGTTTTAGGACTTTATGTATATTTTAAAAACTTCTAAAATGTGCCTGCTTTATGTAACTACAAACGAAAGACATATAAATTAGCATTTTTATGACTGTCTGAGAGCTAACGATGATGACTGTCTTAGTCTATTTTCTGCTACTGTAACAGAATACCACAGACTGGGTGTTTATAATTGAACAGAAATTCTTTTGGCTTATAGTTCTGCAGGCTGGGAAGTCCAAGAGCACTGCACCAGCATAAGGTGAAAACTTTTCATGCTGTGTCATACATGGCAGAAGGTGGAAGGGCAAGACAGAGCGCTAAACTCACTTTTAAAGAAATTCATTCTCGTTTTTCTCTTCACCATCTTTCCTCTTGCCTGGCCGCCAGCCGCCACCATGAAGGTCTTGCTGTGCAGTTTTGGAGGGTACAAGATCTACCCCGGCACAGAGGCGCTAGGCCAGGACTGACAGGAGGGTTTTCCAATTTCTCCAAGCCAAATGCGAGTCGGCGTTCCTCTCCAAGAGGAATCCCTGACAGATAAACTGGACTGTCCTCCAAAGAAAAAAGCACAAAAAGGGACAGTTGGAAGAAATTGAACAAAAGAGAACCCGACATGCAGTCAAATTCCAGCGGGCCATCACTGGTGCATCTCTCACTAATAAATATCATGGGCAAGAGAAATCAAAAACCAGAAGTTAGAAAGGCTCAACGAGAACAAGCTATCAGGGCTGCCAAGGAAGCAAAACAAGCTAAGCAGGCATCCAAAAAGACAGCAGGTGCTGCTAAGGCTCCCACAAAAGTTTCTGCTGGAGTTGGTGGAAACCGTTAATTTGGAAGATCAGATTTTTAAATAAAGATCCATCTACAACTCTAAAAAAAAAAATTCATTCTCCCCTAAATTGACCTTCTCCCTTCATAAAAACATTAATCCAATCATTGATCCACTGCTCTTGAGAGGTGAAATGGTTTATCCAAAGCAGAAAGCAGAAAAGCCAGGAGTTAAACTGAGGCCTGTCCAATTCCAAATCTTGTTCTCACAATCTCTACTCTCCAGGTAGAACAAATGGCAAACTATTTGTCTTATAAGAATGAACAGAATCATATTTCCAAACAAAAGACTGGGACCCATAGCCTGACAAAAACAATTTCTCTATTTAATATATTTATGTACACAAAACCTTTTATAAAGGCATAAACATCACCTAGACTTTTAGGTGAACATTTGGCAACAATTTAAACTTCAATTGGAAACAGTGGAAAATGGGGATATGAGCACCATAAGTGAATACGATTAATTAAAGTGATCAGCCTCAACATGTGGTTGTTTGTTTGGCAGTACTGGGGCTTGAACTCAGAGCCTCTTTGCTAGGTAGGCACTTGAGCCATGCCCCCAGCCCTTTTTGCGTTGATTATTTTTAAATTTATTTATTTATTTATTTGCAGTACTGGGGCTTGAACTCAGGGCCTACACCTTGAGCCACTCCACCAGCCCTTTTTTGTGACGGGTTTTCTTAAGATAGGGTCTCTTGAACTATTTGCCTGGGACTGCCTTGAACTGAGATCCTACTAATCTCTGCCTCCTGAGTAGCTGGGATTACAGGTGTGAGCCACTGGCACCCAGCACATTGTTTTTTTTTGAGATAGGGTCTCACTTTATGCTGGACTCGACTGTGCACCCCAGAGGAGCTGGGAAGATGAAGATAGGCATGCATCACCACATCCAGTCATTGGTTGAGATGGGGTCTCAGTAGCTGTGATCCTCCTGATCTGTGCTGGCTGCCACTGTGCTTAGCCTTCTACCTATTCTTAAAATTACTTTCAGGGTCTAGAGGTGTAGTCCAGTGGTAGAATGCTTGCCTTCCATTCCAAAGGTTCCTAAGGTCCTGGGTTCAATTCCCAGCACCAAGAAAAACATTAATTTTTAAGTGAAAAAAAACCTTAATGGCTTGTGAATATATATTTACCGCCTATAGTTTTTGAGAAATCAAGATATTAAATTGCAGCTCTCAGACTGCATATGCAAAATACCTAATCTCTTATCAAGTGAAGGCAGTTCATCCCCTTTCTTAAGATATTTGTGGGAGGTGGTGGGGTGTGTGTGTGTGTGTGTGTGTGTGTGTGTGTGTATGTGTGGTTCACTGCAGTGGGACAAATTTATCCTGGAACTGCTGTAATGATTCCCAGATGTTTGTTTTCCAAAAAAAAAAAGGTCAAAATGTGATGATAGCTAGGTATTTGTCTTTAAAACAAGAATGATGTCATTCCACTTGATGTTTATTGACACAAACTTCCTTTTGTCTAAAAAATTTCAACACTGTGAATATGGCTTTAATTAAGAAATGCACTGGTCACTTGTTGATTTGTTACAAAGAAAGAACTTCTCTGTGTTTTATTGTGCGGATTGCTTTTTGTGCCGACCACAGTGAAAATATAAAGGACCATTGACAATGTGCTGGTTTATATCTACAATATTCTTATGTCTGTTTCCGAATGCTACAGAAAACCATTGTTTAGAAAGTTTGTGGGATTATGTGGTTTAAAATATAAAAAGTATCTGGATTCATAATCCATTTTCTTTAAGAAGAAAAAGGTCATATTATGGTTTAACAGTAAAAAATGCATATTCTTACCTTTACTCATGGAGGCTCTTTGAATATTGTTTTAAAATGTAAGGAAATATCCTTTGAATTTAGGGAAGTGTCACACAGGTCCCAGTTCCACTGTCTTTGGCAGTATATTCATTCATAGATTTGTGGCAAATTTTCTGGAATCAGATGAAGTATATAGATAATTGCTTCAAAATCTGAAGCATGACATGCACATGGGAGTCTTTAAATAGTTGTTAGGATCTATCTTCGAGAGATACCGGGTAAAACCAAAATTACAGTGCTGCTGTGGGACAAACAAAAACATACCCAAAAACCCCCTCTCTACTCCACATTAAATCACACAATTCTTAGTCCTCCAGGCACTGAACAGTTCGAAAAGCATAGCTTCCGTAAGGAAGAACAGAGGTTTTAAAGGGAACCAACCCTCATTTAACTTGGAGATGAATGGAAAATGTAAGGAGGGGATTAATAGGAGTCAGTAAATCTAAAATGCTGTAGTAAAAGGAAATTTCTCTGTACACAGGACTGCCAATTTGTGAAAGCTGTCCTCTATCTGTACACACAAAAGTCCAAACTCTGCCATTGAAAAACAGTAGAAAACTGTTCCAATAATGCTGAATGAAGCACAGTTGTTCTTCTAACCCATCTGGACCCTTATTTTACGTAGAAACTCGGAGTTTCTTTCTAGTTTACAGCAGCTTCAAGTCCCCAGCCCATTCCTGGGCGTCTCTGGTCCCCTCTGGCGGCCGAGTGGTCTCGCTCCGCGTCCCAATCAACCAAGGTCATTTTCACCCGCGGGGTGGACGCTGTGGCCGCGCGGTTCCCGGGCCGCGGTCCCCGGGCCGCGGTCCCCATCGGCTGTGCGCGCGGCAACGCCAAAGTCTGAGTGTCTGCCCCGATCCACTTGAACTTTGCTCAGCGCGTGACCGCGGCCCGGGGCCCGGCCTTGCGCGCGGGCCGTGGACAGGAGACGGTTTCCGTGGCCGGCGGGGCGGCGGGCCTGACCGGGGTGCTCAGCCTGAGCCCCAGCCCGGCGCGGACCGCCCCCCGCCTCCCGCCCGCGCGCGCTCTTCTCGGGGTTCGCGCTCCACGCACCCCGCGGGAGGAGCCGCGGTGACGCGGCGGCGGCGGGGAGGAAACGGCGGCGCCCGGCGGCCCTGCCGGGAAGGAGGAGGCGGAGCGCGCCCGGCCCCGCGGTCGCCGCAGCCAGGGAAGTGCCGCGAGGGTCCCGGCCGCACACCCACCCCGGCGAGGGCTGCCCCGGCCTGGATCGCCGCCTCTCTCCGGACTTTCCCGTGCCCCGGAAACCTTGAACTTGACCCGCCCAGCCCGCGACTCTAGAGACGCGGTGATCTTTGTTTCCTCAAGGTGAATTCGGGTTGTGCTTTGAGAGGTGTCGGTGGAGGCGCATTGTGCTCGCCGTGCGCCGCGTCTCCCCGCCTTCCCCCCGAACTTGGGGATCCGGGCACCGGAAAAGGTGGGAGCCCCCCCACCTGAGCTGCAAAGGGTGCGTGTTATCTGTGAGGATCAGGGATCGATCCGGGATGGGGCGGTCGCGGCGGTGCGGGGACAGGATCGTTTTTACCTGTGGTCCCCGAACCTGCTTCGCTAGGATGAGATTTAATGCGCTGCTACTCCTCAGTGCGCTGTGACTTGAACTCTTTCCCTCTCTTTTCAAGAGAATCTGCTCTGTTGGCTCCCATTAGTGTAAGCACTGGTTTGTAGCCATCTACAAGTGCTCCGAGATGTCAGATTCTGTCATTTTTAGTGACGCTTACTTGGAAAGATAGGAAAGAGAAAGGAGTCGCCTCTCGAAACTTAATATTTCACCAAATTTTGCACGGTGATTTTTGAACCATGGAGATAGGATTTCAGTCCTGCACAAAAGACTCTCCAGAGTGCCCTCGAGAGTCAAGAAGATAGAGCACCACAATTTCAAAATCTTTGTCAATGTTAAAAAAAAAAAAAAGAGAAAGAAAAAGAAAAGACTTGTGTGTTTTGATTCTCTCCCCTCTCACTAGGTTGAGTACTCACCCAACCCATCTGGAAAGTGACTCCTTTGTTTACCAAACACTGAGTTCTTACTATGCACTGGGCTCTTTCGTCATGCTTTATAAATATTAGCTCAAATGCTTAACTAAAAAAAAAAATTAAATTATACCAGCTGTAGCCATGAAGAGGCTGCGCATACTTTAGTTCCCCGAAATGTCACAGAAAGAGCTGGAAACAGTAGAGGAAGTTCAGGCGTATTTTAGGACTGGGTGTGCCTTCTGGTCCCTTTGGCTACCACTCCCATAGGACAAGCCTGTCACCCCTCAGTCCCTGCAGGAAGCGAATTTGTAGCTCCCAGAATAGGACCTATTTGCAGGCAGGTTCCCCACCAGATCCCAAGCAGCTTTTGTAAGTTTGGCTCTCTGCTCCACCATGGTGCCCTCAGCTAACCCTGCGGAAACCTAACTTCCCTCTTTCTTCAACCGCCACTGCACAGGAGCCTAATTCTGTTTTTTAAAAAGGAGCTTTGTACCTAATCTGTTTGACAATTCCTATGACATGGCTTACATGTAAGCGGCAGATTGAACTTGAAATGTACTATAAAAGAGCTTTTTTGTTTGTGCGCATTAACATAGTGTTTTATAATTTTCCTGGCGTTTGCTGTTAGTAGCATCGACTGGTTGGTTTGCCTCGGAAGGTGTCCATTTTGTGATTTGCATATTATATATAAAAAGAGTACTTTTCCAGAATAAAATGCCCTTTCAAATGAGCCCTGTGGCCTGATGGGCAAATTGGTAGAGACCTGAAATGGTGAATAAATAAGGGAGACACAGTTTTTGTCATTCTGGTGATTATAAATATAATATCCTGATCTGCCTGTAATACTCACTTTCTCCCTTCTTCCCTCCCTCCCTCCCTCCGTCCCTCCTGGTGCTTCTCTCTCTTTCATATATTTTAATTTCCTAGGAGGTGATTAAATGAGATATAAGCCTTATTTAATAGGACTATAAAGTGTCTTTTGGAGCAGGAAGGCTCACTTTCCTCTGATAAAATTTATGGCACCACAGACATTGGTGGCACTCATGAATTCAGCCAAACAACAGCAAACACTTTCATGGTTTACAAAGTGCCTCCAGGCATACCTATTTGTCTTCAGAGAGACCTTTTGAGGTCGGTAGTCATTTTTTATCCCTTGTTTGTACAACTGAAGAAACTGAGGCAGAGAAATGTTGGTGTGCATTAGCCCGGACTGCATAGCTGCAGGAGGCAGAGCTTAAATAGAGAGTAGGTATGTGGATGGAGCCTGGCACGTGCAGGCCTGTAATAAATATTTGTGGAATGAATGACTCCAAATGACTGTAGGTAGCTTGATCTTTCAAAACATGCCTCTCAAAATACCATCATAATTGGTTTGTGCCGAAGAGATTTCCCGGCCTAATTCAATGACTCTTGTATTTCAAATAGTATCTGCTATAATAACTTTTCTACAAAAGGGCCAGGAATGCCTTTGGGACTGATGTCTTCGGATTTGTCATCTCTGGTTCTTGAAAAATAAAATAGCTTTGTTGTTTTTTCTCCCTCACAAACATCCCGTCTTTGTCCTCTGATTTTGAGAGTTTGGTTTGGACACATGATCTTTATATTCTTGTTGATAGCTTTCCTCTGTATCTCTCTAAGCTGTTTAGATTCATGATCAAGTTCAAATGCAATGATTGTAGGTATTCTCATTGTTTTCTGAAGTGTCTGACATTACTGTGTGTTTCTGAAATGTTGCAATTCTTTAGAATAAAGCATAGGTTTTTTTTTAAAAGCAGAAAAATAATCCTCAACTATTTATATCCTTCAAGCATAACCAACTCTCTGTATCCTAAAGTATGTGATTCCCCAGACGGATAACCTTCAATTAGGAAAATATGGCCACTACCTGGTGGGAGGAATTGAGGAGGGTTACCAGGGAGAAATGAATGCCAAGATGGCCTTTCCCAGGAGGGAATTAGGTGGTAGGAAACCCTTAATGAAGCTAGATTGAGCCATCTGCCTGTCAACCTTCTGTAAGGGGGTGGAATAAAATGCTTTTGAAACCTGCCTTGTTTAAGAAACTGCTTTACCTTTTCCAAGCTTCGTTTTTCTCTCTCTTTTTAAAATTCATGTAAATTATCGTCTAAACTGCTGATTCATGAAACTCAAGTTATGTAACGTGTTATTCCTGACAGGCAGCTCCCACATTATTTTAAGTCTGTTTTCTTTTACCTGTTCCTTTTCTTATGCTGGAACGTTGGTTCTCATTCCCCCTATCTCCCATTTCATGGGGAAAAGTGATAAATCTAAGAGGTGCCAATTCCACATATTTTAGCTCATGTCAACATAATTTTAGCTCAATACTAGTGTTGAGTGAATTGTTGTTGCTAAGGAAGACGATGTGGAATTCAGATGTTGCAGGCCAATTCAGAGTGTTAACCAGGGACTGGAGGTGTGGCTCAAACGGTAGAATGCCTGCTTTGTGAGCGCAAAGCACTGCCATCAAAACAAAAACAAACAAAGCAGAGCATTAACCAGTAAAATAGTATTGCCTGTCCCAGGCTCTCAGAGGGTTTTCATAGAGAATTAGAGCAGTGGGTAGCATCCATGCAATATTCAATTCCTCAGGTCCTTTCCTTTTGTTACAGGTCTTGAATGCCTGGCAAAGTTTATCTCCTTATATCCAAGCTGAGCATGGTGTCCTCTCTGTAATCCCAGCACTCAGGAGGCTGAGGCAGAAGGATCTTGAGTTTCCGGTCACCCTAGGTTATTTAGAGAGAAACTGTCTCAAAAATAAACAAATAAACCAAAAACTCAACCTGTTGTTTTCCTTGAGTAGGTAGGTTATGGGTGAGTGAAAGAAGTCTAGGAGGAATTGTTGTGGGTTGAAGGACTGATAACATGTAAGGTGGAAAACAGGAGGTGTGTGGGTGAAAGAGGTATTAGTTAGAGCTCTTGGTGAAGGATTCCTGTGTGGTCCAGCCCTGCTTCCATTGTGGGGCCATACATATAGGAAGACCTAGGTGGGACTGAAGTCCAAGAAGGAGTAGAAATACCTATTAGCATGGTAAGGTATTAGTGGAAAGAATTCCTTTACACCACCAAGTGCAGAATTTTGTTGTGTTTGTTGCAGTTCCGGTGTTTGAACTCAGGATCTTGTACTTGCAAGCAGTTGACCACTTGAGCCATGCCCCCCTTTTGCTTTCCTTAGAAAAGGGTCTTGCTTTTACATCCCACCCTGCCTGAACAGGGTTGTGATCTTTCTATTTATGCTTTTCCCATGTATATTGGATGACAGGTGTCAGCCACTGCGCCCAGCTTTTTATTGGTTGTGATGGGGTCTCCTGGATTTTTTTCGTCTGGCCTTGAACTGTGATCCTCCTTGTCTCCACCTCTCAAGTAACTAGGATTATAGGCATGAGCCTGACTGAGAAATATTCTTACAGATAACTCTTTCCTTAGGCTACAAAGTCAGATTTTTTTTTCAGATAATTAAAAATGTAGAGAGTTGGTTTAGTGGCTTTTAACTTGAAAGCAAGGGTGATTTTGACAGGTTTTGGTTGAGTATGCCCTGAACTTTCTGTTGTTTTAAAGGCTTACTCCTTTTTGAGAATGCCTATAATATTGAGATAATACCATTTTTTTCAGTAATTTTGAAGAAATAATACTGTATTTACATAGCATGTAATAGTGAGTGTAATTGAGGTTAATTATTTCCTTTCAGTTTCCTGATATATTTGCTAGTAGCCAATATATTGGTATCAGCCAGTACCAAACATTTTGTTATTTAAAGGTGAAATGGATTTCATATAAAATATATTCGCCTACAGAAATGGGACTCACTGTTGATGACACTTCCTCAAGCACAGCAGGACTTTATCAGGACTTTTGAGAAGTAAATAAATAGTCTGCTGTTGCAGTCTAGCCTCCAGCCTGTGGGCTCCAGCTTCCAGAGTAGCTGGGACTAAGGCACATGTACCTTGTCCACAGTTACTCTGTCTTAAATAAAAATAGATTAAAGTTCATTTAAATTATCTGGTTTCCAACTTGGCATCCACACACATACTGGCATATAGGTAGGACCAGTATTTAAGCTGTATAAGCTGATGCATATGTATAATAAATGACCAGCTAAAAGGAAATTTTGTAACCATATCCTTAGCTTCCCAAGAAAATACTATATTTAACATCTTTTTTTTCCCTATTTTTACTTTGCTCTTGTCCCATAGTTTTTAAACATTATTCTTTTCTTTCTTTTTTCTGGCAGTACTGGGGCTTGAACTCAGGGCCTACACCTTGAGCCACTCCACCAACTCTTTTTTTGTGATGGGTGTTTTCGAGATAGGGTCTCGAGAACTATTTACCCAGGCTGGCTTCCATCCAAGATCCTCCTGATCTCTGACTCTGGAGTCAGTAGGATCTCAGGCATGAGCCACCAGTCCCTGGCCTCTTTTTATTTCTTTTTTTACAATTTCTTATTTAACATTTTATCACAGATATATATTGATCCACATAATTTTTTTCAGAAATAAAGTAAAAGGGGAAAATAAGAATCACTGTGTTGAGTCCACTGGTGTGCCTGTCCTCCCAGCTGCTTGGGTGCTTGGGAGGCTGAGGCAGGATTGTTTGAGTTTAGGAGTTCAAGGTCAGCAATATAGTGAGACTCCCATCTCTCTCTCTCTCTCTCTCTCTCTCTCTCTCTTTCTCCTTAATAACCACTATTAGCATTTTGAAGTATAACCTTCTAAACTTTGTGTCCATATACATATATTCTATGCCGTTTGAAAAACATTTCTCTTATACAGGCTTGCTTTGTTGGTTATGTAGTCAACCAACGTCATAGATTCCATGCACCTTTGAACCAGTTGTTTTACTGTGTTTCCTGGCCATCTGCCAACTCCAAACCTGGCTGACACTCTTGGAAATTTATACTACTGCTCATAAAGTTGATGAAGTGAAAGTGTATGGATGGACTGACGAATCCATTCAAATCAACGTAATACTCACTTTTAATAGGGGGCAGTCAATATTTATATTGTCAGTATATTTAAAATACAAGGTATTTAAGAAAAGAAATTATAGAGTATTCACATATAATTGATTATAATCACTAAAGCAACAATAATGGATTGAACAAAGGGAAAATCACAACAGCTGAATTTGAGAATATTCTCCTAAGGATAAATACATGGTTGAAGTAATTGGTTTAGCAAAGCTGCCACCAGAGGTGGCATAGGTGACCTTGAAGTTTTAGGATCCTATTACAGTACAGGCTGCCTCTGGGGTTAGTAATACTTAGAATCATTTCATTCACACAACTCCCTGTTTGCACACTAACACCTGTTTTCCCAGACAGCATCTGTCTGTGCTGACATCTCTTCACTCCCCTTCCTTCTCCAAACGCTGCTCATATATACAAGCTATCACCCACACTTACTTGCCTCCTATAGTTTTTTGTGGTCTCTTCTCTCAACTTTGTTCCTTTTCCTCTTTTCCACTTCTTCCAACCCTTGCATCAAGAAAATTTCTATCCTTTCTCCATCTCACTTTCTGCATTTTGGTCTTGAGCAAAAAAAAAAAAAATACTAATCAGGGTGGTACACTTAAGAGCAGGCCTTTAATAAGGAAAAAGAAAGCTTTTAGTTGGGAAGGAAAGGTAGACATTAGGAAGAATGAGTGGTTTCAACCTTCAAAGCCCTTGAGAATACCCAGTAATTCCTTTCAAAATGTCACAGAAGACTCCACCCACCTCCTTGTCTCTAAATAAACTGTTTTTTCCTTTAAACCTTGGCATGAACTAAAAATTTGAAACTACTTATAATTTTTTGTTCATATCATTGCAACAGCATTAACAATCCCCACACCCACCATATTAAAGATGTCTGTCATGTCATGGGCTGAATAGAGTGCCTGATCTGGAAAGATAATCCTGCATATGACCACTGTTCCCTTAAGATAAGGCATCCAAAGTCCAAAGTATCTGGCTTAAAAACAACATTTTTGTCTTTAGCCAAGTTGAAGACTAGGAGTGTTATCCTAGACCAAAGGTTAGCAAGCTTGGAGAGTGGTATATCAAGATTCCAAGTCCCTTCCCTCCAGATTTTCATGAGTAGAGATAGCACAGGTGGAGTCCGGGGTTGGCCTGGTCAGTCAGAGAGAAGACTTACTTCCACAGGAGATAGAAGTGTAGGTTGGGGCCCAGGTAGCCAACTGCATACCAACTCTGCTCACCTGTAAAGGTACTTAGGCTAGACGTGGAGAGACACTTTTTCCCAAGACAGTAGCTACCTAAGCTGCACTGAAAGTAAAGGTTTATTTTTTAAAAATATTAATGAAAATGATTTTGAAACATGCTTCTGTTCAGCCTCCCAACAACATAATACTAAAACTGAAATGTGAAAGTGCTATATTATTGCTTATCTGGACTAGGACCACTGTTAACAAACATCCAGAAATAAAACTTCTACTATACTTAAAAAATGCTTCTTATTTTTTACAAATCTAAGTGTATGGAATTGTGTGTAGTGGATAGTTTATTCCATTGGGACATGTGTATAGTTCTGTTTTCTAATTGATCTTTTTATCCAGTCTCTCATCAATGTATGGTTTAATATTTTTTGTTAGTGAAAGATAAAATACGCCTATGTTTTAGCAAAGAGCAGTTTTTAGAATTTCTGACTATGCCCCTCTTTTCTCTCTTAATTTTGTCTCTTCTTTTAGATTTCTATTATTTCTGACTCCTGCTAATATTAACATCACTCTTCCCACTCCCCCCAACCTCCCTCCTCTCTCCTTTCTCTCTCTCTCTCTCTCTCTCTCTCTCTCTCTCTCTCTCTCTCTCATGTGGTTTGTTGAGATGAGGTCTTGCTATATACCCCGGCTGGCCTGGAACTCATGACCCTCCTGCTCAAGCTTCCAAGTGCTGGGAGTATACCAGCATGCTGGTCACCATGCCTGGCCTTGTTTGTTCTTTTTCTGTCCTTCAAAAGTCCACTCCGAGCTGGGTGACGGAGGCCCACGCCTGTAATCCTAGCTACTTAGGAGGCACAGATCAGGAGGATCATGGTTCAAGGCCAGGCTGCATAAGAAAAATAAGACCCTATCTCAAAAATACACAACACAAAAAAAGACTGGTGGAGTGGCTCACAGTGAGGCATTGAGTTCAAACCCCAGTACCATTAACAATACAAAGACCACTCAAGTGTGAACAAAAGTCTCTCTCCCATTGAAATTATTTGTCACTTTTATTGGATATTTTAGAATTAAAAATTTGCCTGTGAGATGTAGAATTCTGTGTGTAAAATGCTGCTCCTGTGTGGAAGAACAAGGAAAAAATGAGAATGTATTTTTGCTTTGCTCGTCTATGCAATAGAGACTCTGGAAGGATGCGTAGGGAATTTACAGTGCTTAGCTACGGAAGGTTGAAAGATGGAAACTAGGTGGATAGGAATAGGTGGGAAGCAGACTTTTCACTATGTCCCTTTTTAAATATGACTTTTTGACTTTTTGAACTATGTGAATGTGTAACCTATTATTAAAATAATTTAAAAAATCATGTCCCTAAACCAAGTATGGTGGTACATGCCTGTAATTCCAGCACTTAGGAGGCTGAGGCAGGAGGAATCTCAAGTTCAAGGACAGCCTGGGCTGCACAGCAAGACCCGTCTCAAAAAACAAAACAAACATCAAAAATCCAAGAAAGTCATTCCCCTGGGTTACTTGACTTCTTAAACATAGACCTATGTATCTGGACATATCTGGTATCCTTTTTCCTGACAAGTCTTTAGTAAAGTTGTTAGCATCTTAAATCTTTTAAAAACAGTACATGTGTAGTCTCTTCTTAAAGGAAAGTTGTATTTTGCCCGAATTTTTCCATGGCTTGCTCCTCTTTCAGTGCTCTTAAATGCTTGGCTACAGTCATTATCAAGCCTTCCATTAGGAAATTCTGATACTGCTTTAATTGAAATTATCTGCAGTATTTTGCCAACTGTTTATTCACTTGTTTCCTAATAAACTATTAAATATTATCAGCATAATTAGTGCAAAGTTATTTTATTTCCCACATGATATCTGGTATTATCACCATGGATACTGTTTATCTATTTAAGATTATATGAGTTTGGTGCTTTTAGAAAATTAAAGGTTGGTTTACTTTTAGTATTTAGATAATTCTTTTTGGTGTGTGTGGTAGTGGGGCTTGAACTCAGGGTCTACACCTTGAGCCACTCTGCCAGCCCTTTTTTGCAAAGGGTATTTTTGAGATAGGGTCTTCCAAACTATTTGCCCAGACTGGCTTTGAATCTCAATCCTCCTAATCTCTGCCTCATGAGTAGCTAGGATTACAGGTGTGAGCCACTGGCATCTGGCCAGGCACTTTTTTGTTTGTTTGTTTGTTTGTTATGAAGGGTATTTTCACAATAGGGTCTTGAGACATATTTGTTTGGGGCTAGCTTCAAACCATGTTCCTCTTTATCTCTGCCTCCTGAGTAACTGGGATTATAAACATAAGCTACCTGTGCCCAGCTAGTGTTTAGATAATTCTGCACCCCCCCCCCCTTTTTGAGATAGGGTCTTACTATGTATCCCAGGCTGTCCTTGAACTCATGATCCTCCTGCCTCTTCTTCCCAAATTCTGGGATTACAAATGTGCACCATATTCTAAAACCCCTAACAAGGATAACCACCACCACTTATATTAGTCCTTGGAAACAGAGCAATCACCTTTTTTTTTTATCTTTTTTTTTTTAATTCATATGTGCATACAAGGCTTGGTTCATTTCTCCCCCCTGCCCCCACCCCTCCCTTACCACCCACTCCGCCCCCTCCCTCTCCCCCCCACCCCATCAATACCCAGCAGAAACTATTTTGCCTTTATCTCTAATTTTGTTGAAGAGAGAGTATAAGCAATAATAGGAAGGAACAAGGGTTTTTGCTGGTTGAGATAAGGATAGCTATACAGGGAGTTGACTCACATTGATTTCCTGTGCGTGTGTGTTACCTTCTAGGTTAATTCTTTTTGATCTCACCTTTTCTCTAGTTCCTGGTCCCCTTTTCCTATTGGCCTCAGTTGCTTTTAAGGTATCTGCTTTAGTTTCTCTGCGTTAAGGGCAACAAATGCTAGCTAATTTTTTTTAGGTGTCTTACCTATCCTCACCCCTCCCTTGTGTGCTCTCGCTTTTATCATGTGCAGAGCAATCACCTTGATGATTATTGTCAAATGTTAGTTTGGCAGGTACTGGAATGAGCTCCTATTAACCAAGAAAAGATGGTAGAATACTTTAGGTCTGAATTTTTATATTCCACAATATCTGATCACTCTACTATCTAATAAAATGTGTCTATATTTTTTGGTGGGATGGTGCTATGGTTTGAATGTTTCCCAAAATTCATGTGTTGGAAATTTAATCCCCAATGGAATCATATTGGGAGGTGGGACCTTTTGGGGAGACTTTTAGGAGGGCTCTGCCCTCCTCCTCAATGGATTAATGCTGCTCTAGAAAGAGTTTATGAACCGGGTGCCAGTGGCTGACATCAGGTGGATCATGGTTAGAGGTCAGCCAGGGAAAAACAGCTCCTGAGGCCTCATGTCAACCAATAAAAGCTGAGTGTGGGTACACGTCTTGTCATACCAGCTACTGCAGGAAGCTTAAAATGAAAGGATGACTGTCCAGGCTGGCTCAGGCAAAAAAAAAAAAAAAAAGACAGAGAGGGAGACAGAGGGAAAGGAAGAGAGAGAGAGAGAGAGAGAATGAGAGAGAGAGAGAGAGAGAGGGAGAGAGAAAGACTCTATTTCAAAAACAACCAGAGCAAAAAGGGCTGGAGGTGTGGCTCAAGTGATAGAGCACCTGCCTAGCAAGTGCAAGACTCTGAGTTCAAACCCCAGTACTGACAAAAAGTTATTGATACATAATTCACAATTAAATCTGCCCTTCTAAACCACAATCCAATGGTTTATTCACAAAGTTGTATAGCTGTCACCACTATGTTATTCCAGGACTGTCACCTCCCTAAGAAGAAACTCTAGACCCCTTATCAGTCTTTCTCATCACTCAGTCCTTCAGCCCCTGGCAACAACAAATCTACTTTCTCCTTGTAGATTTGCTTATTCTGGACATTTAGTAACAAATGGAATCATACAGTGTGGTCTTTTGAGACTGGTTTATTTCACTTAGCATAATGCTTTCAAGGTTCACCATTGAAACATTGTAGCACGTGGTACTTAATTTATTTTTATTGCTGAAAAATATTCTGTTGTGTGACTATACCATACTTTACTTATTCATTCATTCATTGACCAACATTGGGTTGTTTTCACTTCAGCTATTGTGACTAATGGAGATATGCAAATTTTTGTGTGAACTTATTTTCATTTTTCTTAGATGTATACCTAGGAACAGAATTGTTGAGTCATATGGTAACTATAACTTTTTGAGGAATTGCCAAATTGTTTTCCAGAGTATTTGCTTTATTTTATCCTACCAATAATATACAGGGCTTGAATTTCCCCATATGCTTTCCAACATTTGTTGTTGTCTTTTTATTTTATCAATTTTAGTGGATGTGAAGTGGTATTTCATTGTGGTTTTGATACTCAGTTTCACACATTTTCTTCTGGTATTGGGGTTTGAACTCCGGGCCTAGTGTTTGCTATGCAGGCCTCTACTACTTGAGTCACTCTCCTAACTCTGATGTTGTGTTCATTGGCCAGTTGTAAATTTTTTTTGGAGGAATGTCTGTTCAGATTCTTTGTTCATTTTAAAAATTGGATTGTCTTTTCATTGTTGAATTGTAAGAGTTCTTTACATATTCTGGATACATCAGATACATGATTTACAAATACTTTCTCCCATTCTATGGGTTTTCTTTTCACCTTCATGATGATTTCCCTAAAGCCCAAAAGTTTAAAAAAAGTTTTTTTCAGTCCTGGGGACCGAACCCAGGGCCTTGTGCATGCAAACTAGCACTCTACCAGTTGAGTCACCTCCCAGCTTTTTTTTTTTTTTTTTTGAGATAGGGTCTAAAAAACCTTATCTCTACCTCCTGAGTAGCTAGGATTACAGGCATGGGCCACTGGTGCCCAGCTTTAAAGTTTTAATTTTTGATGAAGTCCAGGTTATCCTTTTTTCTTTTGTGTGTGTGCTTTTAGTGTCATATTATCTAAGAAATTATTGTCACAGAGATCTATGTTTTCTTCTAGGAGGCTCATAATTTTAGCTCTTACTTTTACATCTAAGATCTATGCTAATTTTTCTTATAGTGTGAGTCCAACTTCTTTCTTTTCTTTTGTGGATATCCAGTTGCCCAGCATCACCCATTGTTTATTCTGTTCTTCACTAAATTGTCTTGGTATTCAATTGGTCAAAAATATAAAGATTTTTCAAGCCCCATTACTGCCAAAATACAACTATTTATATATAAAGCATTTGTAATTAAGATTACTTATATTTATTTATGTATAAAGGTTTATTTCTGCACTTCAATTGAAGTCCACTGATTTATCTGTCTAGCTGAACAGTGCCCCACTGATTGAATTAGCTTAAAGTAGCTTTATAGTAAGTTCCAAAATCAGGATATGTGAGTCTTCTAACTTCATTCTTTTTCAAGACTACTTTGACTTTTGAGTTTGTGTGTTTCAATATAAATTTTAGGATAAGCTTATCAATTTCTGAAAAAAGGGCAGCTGAGATTTTGATAGTGATTACATTGAAGAGTATTGCTATCGTCTTAGCAGTATAAAGTGTTTTGATCCATGAATGGGTAGTCTATTGAGCTCTTTAATTTCTTCCAACAATGTGTTGTAGTCTCCAGTGTAATAGTCTTGCTCTTTTGTTAAAATTTAAAAACTAAAATTTCCTAAGTATTTTTTCTTTTTGATGCTGCTGTAAATGGAATTATTTTCTTAATTCATTTTATGTGTGTCTATTGTACTATCTGGAAGTACAAGTACTTTTTGTCTTTGTAGTACTGGGGTTTGAACTCAGGGCTAACACAGTTGCTGACCAGGTGCTCTACTGCTTGAGCCACACCTCCAGCTAATTTTTGAAGGTTGATCTTGTGTTTGTCATTCTTGCTGATTCATAATCTTTGAATAATTTTTGGTGTATTACTTAGAATTTTCTCTGTGCAAGATTATATCATTGCACATAGGTGGTTTTATTTTATCTTTACCAATCTGAATATCTTAAAATGTTTTTGGTTGCCTAATTAGCCTGTTAGAACCTCAAGTACAATGCTGAATAGAATTGAAGAGAGAAGATGTAAGTGAAGAGAGAAGTGGTAGAACACCTGGTTTGCAAGCACACTCCAATCCTACAAAAAAAAAAAAAATGAAGAGAAAGAGAACTGATATACTTATCTTGTTCCTGATCTCAGGGGAAAGCATTCAGCTTTTTGCCACTATATGTGACATAAGCGTGGGTTTTTCATAGACGGCTTTTATGCTCCAGAGGAAATTCCCTTCTATTCCTAGTTTGTGAGTAATTTTTTTTTTAACCAGTAAAGGGTGTTGAATGTTTGTCAGATGTCTTTTCTGTTTCTGTTGAGATAATCCTTTGTTTTTAGTCCTTTAAATATTGTGTATTGATTGACCTTGTGTTTCTGGGATAAATCACACTTGGTTATGATGTAAAATACTTTGTAAGGTGCAAGATTTGCTTTGCAGATATTTCGTTAAGGATTTTCGCATGTTTATGGGTCTATAATTTTCTTTTGACATCATCATCTGGTTTTGGTATCATGGTAACACTCACATCATTGAATGAGTTAGCAAGTGTACATTCCTGTTTTGGGAGGGAGAGGGTGAGGTTTTGTAAAGGATTGGTATTAATTTGTTTGAAAACATTTGGTAAAACTCACCAGTGAAGCCAATTGTACCCAGACTTTTCTTTGCGGGAAGTTTTTCTGATTACCAGTTTGATCTCTTTCCTTGTCACATATCTATTCTAATCTTATGTTTCTTCTTGAATTTCTTTTGCTAGTTTGCATAAATAGGAGGCTCATGACCAGGTGGCCCCAGGCAAAATTGTTAATTAAAGCCAAAAAAAGCACTGGTAAGAGCGAATCAAGTGGTCAAGGGCCTGCCCAGCAAGCATAAGGCCGATTTCAAACCCCAGTATTGTAAAGAAAAAATAAAACCAGAAATACAGATGATCTGTTTCTAGTTAGTTTTGCTAGTTTGTTTTTTCTATGTATTCATTCATGTCATGCTATCTAATTAGTTGGCTTTGATCATAACATTTTCTTATGGCCTTTTTCACTTCTGTGAGGTTAGTAGCGATGTTTCGTTTTTCATTCCTAGTTTTAGTAAAGTGGATCTTATCTTCTCTCTTCCTCCTTATCAATTTATCTAAAGGTTTATTTTTTTTCAAAGAACCAACTTTTAACTTTATTGACTTTGTAGTTTTTTTCTTTGTTTTGGTGATTTGTGCTCTAATTCTTACTTACTTCTTTCTGTTTACTTGGATTTAGCTTGCTCTTTTTAGTTTCTTTTCTTTTTTCTTTTTCTTTCTTTTTCTTTTTTTTTTTTTTTTTGGTGGCACTTGGGTTTGATGGAGTTTTGTTGTGTTGTCCAGGCTGGTTTTGAGTGTCTTGGCTCACATGATCCTTCTTCCTATCCTTCAGCATAGCTGGAATTGCAGGTATACACCACCATGACTGGCTTTTTTAGATTCTGAAGGTGGTGGGTTAGGCTATTGATTTGAGATCTTCCTTTTTAACATAGGGGATTTATAGTTATATATTTCCCTCTAAATACTACATTAGCTGCATCCCAGAAATTTGATATGTTTTGGTTTTATTTTCATTTCACTTGAAAGTATTTTCTAATTTTCCTTATGATTTCTTCCTCTTTTTTGGGGGGAGAAGGGGAGCAGTAGTGGGATTTGAACTCAGGGCCTTGCACTTGCTAGACAGGTGCTATGCCCCACATGCTCCCAGCATGTGGTTGGGACCTTTTTGGTTGAGGATCACTTGATCATGATCCTTCTATTTACACATTCCACATAGCTGGGATAACAGGCATGTGCCACTGTGTTGCATCATTTTTAGATAATTGGAGGTGACAGTTCAGGAGAATGTATAGATTGGATAACAAACAGCAGCTCAGAAAGATCAAGTAAGATTGTGATAGTGGGAAAAAAGTATACAAATGGACAAAGGAGGAGTAACTGTAGAAGTCTTTATAGGTCTTAGCACAAAGGCTGTTACCCAGAAATGCATTCCTGCACCTTCTAAATGTATTTCCATCTCTGGAAGTGAAGTTTCTGAGATTTATGTATGTTGTTGAAACATATCCTCTCAGTAATGTAGTTACTGCAGTAATTGAATTATCTCTTTCCGTTTAGATCACGTGGCAATACTCTTAGCAACACTGAATGTCCAAAGGTGTGAACGTGATTGTTTTAATAAGTCTACTCTAACTTATGAACTAACTTACAAAAGAAATGGTGGATTATGAAAATGCTTGGCATAGTGAAGAGGAAAAAGTAGAAATTTGATCAATGTTGGCTGATTGTAACTTGTCTGATGTTCTATAATATTTAATAGCCTTGGCTAGGGAAGTTAGAAAGCTGGATCTTAGTATTAGATATGCTACTAAATTAAGTGACACTTAGCAAGTGTAACTGCATTTTCTTTGTAAATAACTTGAAGTTCCTTCTACCTTTAAAATTCTATGGTCCTATTAAATTCATATAGAAAACACTGTAAGTAAAGATTATTCTTTCAAAATCGGTACAAGTTTTTGTTGTTTTCAACTTTCACAATTTTAACTAGGGAATGCTGCATGAATAGGATTCTTTATAGCATTATCTAAAGCCTAACACTGATTTATTTGAAAACAAAGGGTTTCTTTGCAGTGTCATTTAGCTTGGCGTTGCCATGAATCCAAGAATTATTCTACATGAATCAGAGAACAGTAATGCAGTGTGCTTAAATCTAGAGTTCCACACAGCCATTCACCACAGATGAATTGAGGTGAATAAGTACTTCTAACTTAATTTGCAAAAGTTCTAAAATGTACTAGTGGAATTCACTGCAGGAATCCCAGTAAGAAGGAGTTTGGAAATGTGGCTCTCATAGTCCAAAGCTGTTGGAGAAACCATCGCTGCTCTTTATTATATTTGATTTCAGGCTCTGCATGATTTCCAGTAAAAAGCTAGCAGTAATGTAAATTGTAGGACCATTTTTACCATTTTGAACTGATATATGATATAACTTAGAGATGGATCAGCATGGTCAACCATCTTTGCTTTTTTTTTTAAGTTTTTTTTTACTTCTTTCTGGCTGTAGCATCATCTTTGCTTTTAAAGGAAGTCAATGTGTGGCATCAAATAATGGTAGATGAAATTCTATTCGGTAGTAAACTTTATTTAAAAATTGTTAAAGCTGTCAGAACCAATTTTTTTCTACTTTTATTAAAAGAATACACTTTAAAGTCATGCATGGTGATGCACTGCTGAGGTAGGGGAATTGTGAGTCTGAGGCCAGCCAGGGATACATAGGAAACCCTGTCTCAAACAACAACAATAAAATCCCAAGAATATACTTTCCATATCTGTTTGAGGTTTCCTGGGAGAACCAGAGGCAAACAATCCAAATGTAGCAGGTGTTTTCTCAAGCTCCTGCTATAAGTGTTCATTTATCTTAGTTCCATGTGTACTGTTATGCACACATTTTGGTTTTTAAAAAGAGGGAAAAGTGGAAAACAAATTGTGAAATACAAATTTAAGTAAGGACTAGTGGTTATGAGTCATCATCATCTATTGTGTAAGTATGTTCAGAAGTAGAAGGATCTGTCAGGCATAAAATGAGATTTTCAAATCCTTCATGAAAAGGATGGTGTATACAGTTGTCCCTGGGTATCCAAAGGGAATTGGTTTCAGGACCCCTTGTGGCTACTAAAACCCAAGAGCTCAAGTTCCTCATATAAAATGGCATAGTATGTTGGTACCTGTGGGAGGGGAAGGATGTAAGGAAAGGGTGTAGAGGGTGAATATGATGGAAATATTATGTAGCCATGAAAGAAAATGGAAAAATGAGACCTGTTGAAAGTATTCTAAGAATGGGAAGGGGGGCTAAAGGAAAATGATGGAGGAGGTGAATTTGACTAAGATACATTGTAAACACTTTTGTAAATGTCACAATGTACCCTCAGTATAAAAACAATGTAATAAAAATTTTTTAAATGGCATAGTATTTGCATATAACCTACACACCTTCCCATACACTTTAAATCATCTCTAAATTACAATACTTGATGCAATATGAATGTGACGTATATGGTGGTTATACTTCATTATTTAGGGAACACTGACAGGAAAAAGTCTGTATGTCAGCACAACCATTGACACAACCATCATATAGTACACAAATGAGAAATGAGGTGAACAGTGCTTGAACAGGCGTGCTGGGGAAATTCAGCATCTGTGAAATAGCGGGAGTCAAGGGCAGAACATGTCTACATGTCACTTCATTAGATCGAATTCAGTGCAGTGCTTGAAGTACAGCAAACTCAAGTTCTGTTTTCTGGATTTATTTTTATTTTTATTTTATGCTGGAGAGAGAAACTGGGGCCTCACACATGCTAAGCACATGCTTTACCACTGAGTTATATCCGCAAACCTCAGGTTTCAATTTTGGCATTTCTTTATGATTAAAGGATGAATCTTTGGACTGGGACATGTAATAGAACCATTATCCAAACATTGGTGTAATCACATGTAAAAAGAAAATATACTCTTTAAAATATATGGTCACAAGTGGATGGATGTCATTGGTAGGCATTGTTATGTATGCAAATAGCAGTTTGGTTCTGGTAACTCATAATCTATTTTCAGCACCTGTGAGAGATCATCCTTAAAAAATAATGGTTAAGAATGGAGGCTCTTGCTGGGCACCAGTGGCTCATGCCTATAATCTTACATACTTGAGAGGCTGAGATTAGCAGGATTGTGGTTTGAAGCCAGCCTGGGCAAATAGTTCATGAGATTCCCCCCCATCTCCAAAATAACCAGAGCAAAATGGACTGTAGGTGTAACTCAAGCAGTAGAGTGCTTGCTTTGCAAACATGAAACCCTGAGTTCAAACCCCAGTCCCACCACCAAAAAAAAAAAAAAGGAATGGAGGCTCTAAATTTACTCAGACCTTAGTTCAAATGATGATTCATCTATCACTTGTAAGTAAGTTTCTTCACCTGTAGAATAGGCATAGCAATGCGACATACCTCACAAGTTTGTTATTAAGTTTAAGATAAAGAATACTTGTAAGAACTGAACATAGTGCTTATGACATAGTGAGCGTTCAATAAATGTCAATTGATAATATTTTTTCTTGCATTTCGGGAGAGCAAACACAGGTCTCATTCAGTGCTCCACCGAGTCACACTCCCAGCCACTACTAATATTCTTAGTGGATTATATTTTATGGTCTTAATTTTGTTTCTCTGTTAATTTTTTCAAAGGAAGACATGACCCAACCTTTTCTTTATTATGTCCTATGGAGTTGTAAGGAAGAGTTTAGGATCATAGGAAAGAAAGGATTCTTTAGAGATGACTCCCTACCCAAGCATTAGGTGGCAAGCCTGTTTCCCCTAATGTTCCATTCCCAGGTGTCTTTTCTTTGGGTTAACACTAGTTCTCTGTGGACAATTAAAATTACTCTCCATTGTTTTACCTATGTGGACTCTCAGATCCATGGCTTCTACCCTGACCTCTTTTTTTTATCCTTTTCACTGATATGCCAGTTACCTGCTGCTAGATACTTGGCTTCATATGCTACTCCCTCCAGTGAGCAGCATACAAACCAGCAGGTACAAGCCAGCTTGCCAGGATCCTTCTGTTCTATCTAGATAGAAACCATGGGTAGGTGAGGAGAAGCTCCTGCAGTAAGTCAGGGTCTTGGGCAGGTTTTGGTAAGTAATGGCAGCAGATCACAGCTGTCAGCAGCAGGTGGCGCCCTCTAGGGTCTCAGCTTCCTCACTTGGGATTTGAATGGAGGGAGGACTCTGACAGCTGCAGTTACCATGCTTCTGTGCCTCTGAGTGTTGAACAGTCTGTGGCAAGTGTTTGTTAGAGCTCTCACTTTGTGGGGAGAGACATCTGGAGCATTTGACAGCCTGCAGCTTTCTTTCTTTTTGTCTATCTTAGAGGCATGGGATTTGAACTCAGGGCTTCATGCTTGCTAGGCAGGCACTCTACTACTTGAGCCACTCCACCAGTTCGCCTCCAGCTTTCTTACATCACCGCAAGCCTGATCTGTCACTGAAGGTCCTGATGCTGCTCCTGCTGATAGCAGGAACTGCTTGCCAGTCTAGCTGCTACTCTTGCCACCTTGTTACTGTCGCTGTTTCTGCCACTGTTTCTCTTCTTCACATTACCACCTCAGCTGTCTACAAATGATAAAAATCAAAAATAGGCAATACAGATCACTTGAGAGAAGTCTTTGCTTGGATCTAACATTGCAGTTTTGGGGCGGGAGGGCACAAGAGGGTGTCTCCCAGCTGCTCACAAAGTGAGTTGAGCAGCCTTATGTAGACTGAAAAGGTGTGTGTGTGTGTGTGTGTGTGTGTGTAAGACAAGGGTAGCAGCCCCTCATGCAAATGAAGGATCTTCGTGTTTGCACCAATCATGGTGCAGTCCTTGTCACCAGTCACAGGCCTTCTGCTGGGCGACAAGGAGAAGGAAGTGCTCCCCATCTCGCCTGGGTGGAAGTGGTTGCTGTGGTGGAGAAGTCTGGTGCAAGCTGCTTGCTCAGGCAGTGCCTTCTGGAGCCATTGTTAAACTCTGGGTTGAAAGCAGCTGGTGCTGCAAGAGGGCAGTCCTTCACTTAAGGCAGCAGCTGGGAAAGGATCTAGCAGCTGTCAATTAGGGAGTTAAGTCTTCCAGCCCTCAATATCTCAGCACATTTAAAGGAAAAGTAAACTTTTCAAAGGATGCTTACAAGAACAGCTTATCAGTAAGTGCTTTAACAGCACTTACCAACGGTCTAATAATGCTTAACAACCTACCTCAGTGCCCAAGGAGGAGGGAGGTTCTCAGTCTATTTCTTAAGCAGTTGAGATTCAACCTGTGTAAAACAAAATGCATTTTCCCTACCCTCTTCCGGATGCGCCACTCCCACGTTTCACCAATTTTAATTTCCTTTTCCCCCATTCAATTTATGGGATGTAACTTCTAGATACTTCTATCCTAACACACTATTATATTCGAATTATATTTTTCAGATGTCTTTGTCTATACTTTGCAGCCCATGAGGAAGTCTTGGGCTACTTGAGACACATTCAACAAGCTTCTGCTCATCTTCAGAAGTGGAAGTCATAGTTGTTATTGAACTTATTTATTGAGAAAGAAGCACTAACAAGGAATAGAATAAGAAAATGATTTGGTTCTTTGAGAATAATAAGTTCATTTTAGGTGGATTCTTTTCCATCTGAAAAAGACTTCCCTTACTGTACAGGAATGTATGCATATTAATGTGGCTCAGCTTTCCTTTTTTTAAAGAGATCTTTTTACACATTTTTTATTTTTTATTTGCTTATTTATTGTGGTATTGGGGTTTGAACTCAGGGCCTTGTGCTTGTTAGGCAGGCACTCTCCCACTTGAGCCATGCCTCTAGTCTTGTGGCTCAGCTTTTAACACTTTTTATCCCTTTCACTATGTGGCAGGTTTTTTTTTTTTTCTCTGCGGAGGCTGGAACTCAGGGCTTCAAGCATGTTAAGTAAGTGCTCTATACCTCCAGCCTCTGGAGTTCTTTTGGTTATAACAGTAGAACAGGGGCTGGGGGCATAGCTCAAGTGGTAGACTGATTGCCTAATATGTGCAAAGCCCTGCGTTCAACCCCAGCACTGACAAAACCCAAACAGCACAATGCATAGAAGATAG
Source organism: Castor canadensis (assembly GCF_047511655.1). Classification (NCBI taxonomy): domain Eukaryota; kingdom Metazoa; phylum Chordata; class Mammalia; order Rodentia; family Castoridae; genus Castor; species Castor canadensis. The sequence goes on along the minus strand of NC_133388.1, from coordinate 121,505,720 downwards.
TAGGCTCTCAAAAAATGTTTGTTGAATTAATGAATACTAAACTGGTGCGTGCAAGCTTGTGTTGACACGGTCATCTGTGCATACCTTAAAAGGTAGGCTTAAAAAAAAAAGGAAAAAATTTCCCCATCATACCCTACATTCCAGAGGAGACTAATCTTCTTAACGTCCTATTTGAATTGCATGCCTACCTTTCTTAACCCACAATAGCTCTTTATTAGTTCAAGTTGAAACTCCTCATCCTGCCTTTTCTATTTAACCTATTTTTGGCAGCCCTTATACAGAATCAGTCTGTACAGTTAGGTCAGTTTACTTAATAGACAGAGTAGGGAGGGAGTATGGATTGGTTGTTCTTGCTTAAAACAGATTCTGACCTTTCAAATCTAAGCTTTAGCATCATTATATGTTATGTATGTTTGTATTTATGGTGTCATAAATACAAGCTTTGATTCACTAAATATTTACTGAGTGCCCACTGTGGACTACCACTGTAGCAGTTAATGGGACTTTGGTTATAATGAAAATCAATCCAGCTTCAACTCTCATGCATGTATCCATATAATTTTTTTTTTCTTTTGGTAGTATTACTGGGTTTGAACTCAAGGCCTCACACTTGTTAGGCAGACACCCTACCACTTGAGTCATCCCATCCATTTAATTTCGAAGGCTGATAAATAATCATAATCTAGGGTAAAAAGTGTTGGGATTGGGGAAGTGCCCCAGGAGCCCACAGCAAAGGCTTATAACCCAAGCTGTGGGATGGGGGGAGGGAGTTCCCCCAGGCTTGGTGACATCTAGCTTCATGTCAGTTGTCAGGAAGTGCAATACAGTTGAAGGACCAGCAAGTGCAAAAGCCTAGTGGGAAGGGAGCCTTGTATACTCAAGAAAGTGAGAGAAGTACAAGAAGCTGTCTGAATCACTGTATTGATCATGAAAGAAATAAAGAATATCTCCATCAGGGATGTGCTTGCTCTTCTCAGGGTCTGAACTATTCAAATGAACTCCCTTTTCTTTCAGAAGACTTAGAAAAAAATCCAAATGAAGAAAAGGAACTTCTATTGGTTCACTGACCACTCAGCTTAATTTCTGGCTATGTTTTAAGTTTATGCATAGAATTCATGAGTGAATCATCGTGAGATGATCACTGTGGTTTGCTGGCACAACAGTACACAACCACTCCTTGGATCTCCGTTGTTATCAAGATTAGTATCAGACTCCTTGGCCTTGTTGTCAAGACTCTTGTGATTAGCCTTCAACCCAGCTGTCTCTATTTTCTACTCCTCTCCATCTAGACTTAGCCTTTTCTCTTTAGCCCCTCCTTTGTTTTCCTGCATTTGAGCTTTAACTTACCTTCCCTTTTCCTGTAACAGCCTTCTTTCCATTCATTGCCTGTCAAATACGATCCTTTCTTGAAAGCTCATTCAAATACTATTTCTATAAAGTTTCTAGTGTTCTTGCCATCCTGCCTGCCTCTTCTAATTCTCCACTTCAGGGCTGGCACCTGTCTAGCAAGCTCAAGGCCCCCAATAATGCCAAAAAAGAAAAAAATGTAGTCTACCAATTTTCTACTCCATAAGTCTCTTCTTCCTATTTTTTGGCAGTACTGGGGTTTGAACTCAGGGCTTCACACTTGCCAAGCATGTACTCTACCACTTGAACCATACTCCTAGTTCTTTCTATTTTTCATATAGGGTCTCATGCACTGGCCTGGACTGTGATCTTCCTTTAAAAAATATTTTATTTTTGACTTAGCATGCATTAATAATATAAGAGGATTTCATTGTGATAGTTATGTACATGTGTATAGTGTACTTTAAACAAGTTCACCCCTTCATTATATTTTACATTAAAAAATTTCTGCCTTGTGAGGGAGAGCCTTTATTCACCACTGTGTCGGGTACTCAATGAACCTTTTCAATAGAGAATTTGTTGTTTATTTCTTGGAAAATTTATTATTTCTTTGATAATTGTATCCTCACCATTGTATGAAATTACCCAAGAAAGAATTTTCTCTCTACCTCTTCAATTAGTTGCATGTTGAGACTTTTGGATTGGTCCTCTAATTTTATCTGCTTTTATTCCTGTTGCCCACCTTTTGGTATTTTTGTTGTATTTTCTGCAAGACTTCTTCAACCGTCCGTAATTTCTATTGCATTTCCTTTTGCTTCAGCTTTCATTATTAGTTTCTAAGAGTTCTTATTCTCTTTGTGGTTTTTTATTATTTCATTGTAAAACTCTCTTGTCCTTGTTTCACACATACATCTTCTATCACTCTAAGAGTTTTTCTTTTTTTTAAGATAAACACTTTTGCCTATTCTTAACTTTTTGTCTCCTGTTTTTATTTATTCTAGTTTATTTAATTTTTTTTTAGTTGCCGTCAATAAGAAATTTACTTATTTTTTAAAAATCCAAATGCTGGCATCATCCAGAAAAATTCAACAGGTTTATTTATAATTGTTATAAAGTTGAACTGCTGAAACTTGTTCACTGAAACATCTGACTTGCATTAATGCTTTACATCCCCGCATTTATATTAAAACTCCACACACAAATGAAAATGGAAAAACTGCCACTACCTGATTTCTGTCCCGTTTTTCCACTTGCAATCATATACCTAGGTACCTTTTGACCCCACAGGAAAAAAAAATCTAACATTCAGAAGTACCAATAACAGGAAGAAGAGAAAAAAAATTGTTTAAAGAATGAAATGTTTCCCATCCTGGTGGTTCTTAAGCACTCTCTCCACGTATGCGGCGTGCTAGCTGGATGTCTTTTGGCATAATTGTCACACGTTTGGCATGGATAGCACACAGGTTGGTATCTTTAAAAAGGGCCAACCAGATAGGCCTCACTCGCGTCCTGCAAAGCACCAATAGCTGCGCTCTGGAAGCGCAGATCTGTTTTGAAGTCCTGCGCAATTTCTCACACCAGACGCTGGAAGGAGAGTTTGCGAGTCAGAAGTTCGGTGGACTTCTGATAGCGTCAATTTCCCCGGAGCGCCGCAATACCAGGCCCGGATCGATGCGGTTTCTTCACCCCTCCGGTAGAGGGCGCGCTCTTGCGAGCGGCTTTTGTAGCCAGTTGTGTCCTGGGCGCTTTAGCGCGGGCGGATTGGCGGGCGGGCTGCGTAGTAGGAGGCACGGGACAGGGGGCTCCTGACTCACGCCTTCTCCTTCCGCTGGCTCAGCCAGCCAGACGCCGCGCTGGCGTTGGAGAGCGGCGGCGGCTGTTTCTTTTTTGTTGTTGTTGTTACTGGTTTAATTCTTTCTGGTGGTTTTCCTCAAGTGCCTGGTGATTATTTACGAGTGAGACTCTGAAAAACAGACATTAAAAACAGAGTGAAAGTTTTGTGTATCTGGGTGGTACTTTGTCTTAGTCGGTTTTGTGCTTCTGTAACAGAGTGATGGTAACTGGTAATTTATAGAGAACAAAGATTTGTCGCAGTTCTAGACACTGGGAAGTTCAAGAAGGCGCTGGCAGCTGGTCTCTGCTACTAAGATAGCATCTTGAGCACTGTCTCCCCTGGAGGAGAGCAGCACTGTTTGCTTTATTGTTGTTTGGAACAAAGTCTCACTAGCTCCAGCTGTTCTCAAACTCAGGTCCTTCTGCCTCAGGCTCCTGCATTCTGGGATTATAGGCACGTACTACCATGCCTGGTTATCACAATGTTTTCTTTTTTCCCTTTTTCTAGTGTTGGGGATTGAACACATGCTAGGTAAGCACTCTACCACTGAGCTACATCCTCAGCCCCAGAACACTGTTGATCACACGGCAGAGTAGAAGGACTTTTCATAGCAGCATTAGTCCATTCATGAGGGCAGCAGCCTTATGACCTAACCAGTTCCCAACACTCTTGTGTGGGGAATTACGTTTCAACATGAGATGTGGCGTAGACACAAACATTCGAGCCATAGCAGGCTCATCAAAGGTGAGCCATCCTGTTTGATGGACCATCCAGATGGCTGCTGCAGTAGCAACCATTTACTCCAGGACCATTCAGTATTTCCGAAGGAACAGCCTCTTGCCTGTACTGCCAAATTCCCCAATCCAGCAGGTTAGCTCAGCTCATGCCTGCCTGGTGTCCATACTTTTTGCAGGCCCTTGAGTTTCTTCTGCCCTCTCCCTCTTTCCTACTCCTCCATTGGCTGCCTTCAGATAGTGTGTACTTTGCCTTTTCTATTTTGTTTTCTGTTTTTGTTTTTTTTGGGGGTAGAGATTCTGCAAGAAAGAAAGGGTGAAACATCTTTGTGGCAGCATTTTAAAACAAGAAGTCCTTCTCAGGCAAGTGTGGTGGCTCATTACTGCAATCCCAGCTGCTTGGGAGGTAGAGATTGGGTTTGAGGCCAGTTAAGATAAAAACTTAGCAAGACCCCATCTAAACTGAAAACTCTGGGCATGGTGGGGTACACCTGTCATCTCAGCTGCGCTAGAAGTGTATGTAGGAGCATTGTGGTCCAAGCCTGCAAAAAATGTGAGATCCTACCTGAAAAATGATTAAAGCAAAAAGGGTGTGTGGCTCAAGCGGCAGAGCACCTGCCTATCAAGTTCAAGGCCCTGAATTCAAACCAAAGTACCACCACCAAAAAAAAAAAAAAAAAAAAATTCCTTCCCTAAACTTTCACTAGACAGATTTCTCCATGAAGTGCACTAAAAATGGAGGGAATGTGCTGTTTCTTTACTCGGGATGTTGAGACCTGGGTTAGTCAGACTTTTCCATTATGGTGACAAAAACCTGTGAAAAACAATTTAAAAGGAAGAAAGATTTATCTTGGCTCATGGTTTCAGAGGTTTTGGACCATGGTCAGCTGGCTCTGTTGTTTTTGGGCCAGGGTGAGGCAGAACATCGTGGTGGAAGGGTGGGTGGTGGAGCAAAGTTACCTCCTACAGCACAACACAAAACTAAGCCCCACCTTCCACAGTTCTGCCACCTCCCAATAGTCTCTTCAAATTTTGAATCCACCAGTGGGTAAGTCATGATCCAAAGCCCCACCTTTGAACATCATTTGCATCAGGGAACAAGCCTTCAATATTTGAAGCTTTTTGGGAGACACTCATATACAAACCATAACGGGACCTAATCAGTCAACGTTAATACATTTACAAAGATGAAATCTTTGCGGAAATATTCTTTGGTATGCTACTTTCATATTACTTTTTAGGGTTTCCCGGTTCAAAAAAAGCAGGGTTTGTTTTTTTTTTATCCTTGAAGTTTTAGATTTTGACAGGCCAGTATTCATTGGTCTTTCATGGCCAACTCAAACATCCAAAGTTGTGACATCAGGAGACAATTCATAACACGAAGCATCCCAAATGTGGTTGGGGAATATTGTGAGTTCTCATGCTATTAAGGTGTGAGGTTTATTTTTAAAATAGACTGTTTATTTTTCTAACCTCATTTAAATTTTTGTTTTCTTTTCAAACATATGACCATAGTCTTTCCATCTCAGTCACTTCTGTAAAACTTCTGACAGCTTAGTCACCTACAAATAAAAGACTATCTTGGGCTGGCAGGTAGGTCAGTGGTTAGGGCTCTTGTTTAGCATGTGCGAGGATCTGGGTTTGATCCCCAGCACCAAAAAAGAAAAGACACACAAAAGAAGACCACCTTCACATAGTTTAAACAGCCACTGTTTTCTGACTATTCAGCACAGAATGCCTCTTTTAGAAAGCCCAGGGTAGACTCAGGAGAGTTGCAGCAGGTAAGATCTGATGTGGTATTGTATTACAGAAGAATTCTCTGCTGGGTGATTGTTTTTAAAGCTTTTCATATGTGTGTCATTTTAATATAAAGCTAAAAATTGGCTTAGTTTTCAGACTTTTAGCAATTTAGCAGTTGGTTTTTTTTTTTTCAGTCTGTTGAAATGTTTATTAAAAATGAACACAGGCAGTAGTGTTGGCTGGGCCTCGGCTTGCATTCATGTACAAGCCCTGGAATTCATGTACTAACTACATGAAGTTGAACAAGTTTCTTAATGCACACTTTCTGCATTTGTCAAACACAGAATACAAGGCTTTCCTTGTAGAACTTACTTGAGGTAATGCCTGTAAGGTCCTCTGCACCATGTCTGGCTCTTTTCATTGAGGTTATGTGAAGCATTTAACAGGGTCCTTTCCTCCTGCCTCTCACGATGTTCTGCTGAGTTAAAACTACCAGTAGAGAGTTATATACTGCAATCTAAAGCCTTCTCCTTCTTAGAAAATTTAATTTGAAAATAGTTTTAGTAAATTTAAAAAATACTACCACTGAAGTAGTATTTGTTTATGCTCTGAGACTTCTAAAGAACTGATCCCTGTCTGTGCTGAGTTAGCAACCTTTTAAAACAACTCTGAATTGCTGGAGGGAACTCCAGATTTTTAAATAATTGTTTGCTAGGCTACTCAGACTTGGAGAGCTACCTGGGGGAATTTATAAATATGTCAAGCTTTGATAAATTCTCCCTTCTTATGTTAATGCTGAGCTCATCCTGCCATCACTGCAGCAGCATCACATCCTCAGAGGCCTCACTTACTGCTCACCGGCTGGCGGGCCAGGGACCCACAGGACCAGCCTTGCAGGGCTGACTCCATTTCCCTCTGGCACCTCTGATGTGGAGATCAATAACCCCTGACAAGTAGAAGGAGCATCAATTTTAATTCTGAAAACTGCCTACATCTATTGTCATCAATTTGTCTGAATTACTTTTACAGAGAGAGGGGACTCATCAATTTGAAACCTATCATGTCAGAGTTGGCCATTAGGGACTTGTGAGTTCTCTATTCAAATTATTTCCTGTGATGCTCTCACTACATTGTCTAACTGTATGAATGCCAGTAGGGGAGGAAAGTGAAGCAAACGTGAAGGGTTTAAGGGATGGGCCCATTTAGAAAATTACTGAGAAAATCATTCCTTCATATACGTTTGCAATTCACTTTTGTCAACATATAGTCAAATGGACATTTGATTTGTTTCATCATAAAAAAGTTACTATAGTACTAACTTGAGTTTCTTACATTTGGAACTCTCTTAATTATTATTATTCTTTTGGTGGGACTGGGGTTTGAACTTGGGACCTTGCACTTGCTAGGTAGGTAGGCAGTCTACCACTTGAGCCATTCCACCAGTCAGGACTTCATGATTGCAAAACTAGGCACTCTATCACCTAAGCCACACCTTCAGTCCACTTTGCCCTGAGTATTTCGGAGATGGGGTCTTACAAACTATTTTCCCGTGCTGTTCTGAAACCACGATCCTCCTGATCTCAGCCTCCCAAGTCACTAAGATTACAAATGTGAGCTACTGACCTAAACCATTATGATAAAATGATATAGCTCTATTAGATACTTTATTCAATTATTTATACTTTATTAAAAGATTTACTTTTAAAAAATATTAATAAACAAAATATAGAGAACATTAGTAGTAAATGTGTATAATGTAAAGAGTAACAAAACTTACATAGCTACCACAGTTTGAGGGATACAGTATGACTAATATGTTAGAATCCTCCATACCTTCCATCAGTTTAGTTTACCTCCCTCAATATCTTAAGTAACTATGATGACATTTTGTGTTTATTATTCTCTTGTAAGACCAGTTTATAAATGTGCATTTCTTTCTCCCTGTATAGTACATGGTTGTTTTTTTTTTCTTTTTTTGTGGTAGTGGCGATTGAACCCAGGGCCTCATACATGCTAAGCTAGCACTCTACTACTTGAACTATATCCTTGACCCTTTTGTTTGTATTTTATTTTTGAGGTAGGATCTTGCTAACTTTGCCAAGGCTGGCCTCAAACTCAAGCTCCTCCTACATCCACCTCCGGAGTAGCTGGATTACAGGCATGGTGGCACATGCCTGGTAAAGTTTTTCATTATTTACACTTATAAAGTGGAACGATTTTTCTTGATTTCTACTTTTAACCATGAATATTGGTGACATTCATCCATGTTAATGTGTACAGATGTGGCTCATTTTTACTTCCATATAGTATTTTATCATATCACTATCACACAATTTCATTATCTATTCTTTCTCTTTTTTTAGCTGAGGACTTGTTATTTTACCCAGGCTTAAAATTCCTGGGCTCAAGCAATCCTCCTGTTAGCCTCCCAAGTAGTTGGGACTTTAGGCATGTACTACCACATTTTGCTTTTCTTGATACATGTTTGGTTGTCACTGTTTTGTGGCTAGTAAAAGCAATTGACTACCTGATACATGACCATTGGTAAATGTGAGTGAAGGTGTCATTTCTACATCAGTTGCTTAATTTCTGAACTTTACATGAAATGGATTTGCTTTTCTTTGAACTTAGGGAGGACTTAAGATTGAGATAATTTGGTCCAAATTAGTGATTTGATCATTTTGTAGCAATTTTAGTAATTTTTCTTGGAAAATAATTTGCTTTTGAAATTAGGGAAAATTGATTTTATCCAAAATTGTCAGGAAATAAAGAACTAGTTAAGATAGCTTTCATATAGATGACAAAGCTACATGAATAAAGATATGAGACATATAGTCAATTTCAAGTATTTGAATATAGCATTAGTAATAATAGGTAACATATAAAACAGGACAACTATTCTGCCACATGCCTGGAAATAGTTATTGGTATGTTTGTATGAGTGAGTCTTTGAATATGGGAAGGGAGAAATTGCCTTCATATTTCTTGAGTTTTGAACAATATTCTATACATTCATCCTTGATTCCCAGTGTATCTTGTATTGTTCACAAGTAAGATGGTGAACTGAATTTTTTTAACTATAGTGTTGAAATTCTACAATTTCAAGAAAAGTCAGTAATGGCTGTTATAATTGCCAACTTTATGATTACTGTTTATTTCCAATGCTTTCTTTGGCTATGTGTGGAAATATTTTACAAGTAAAATTTATATACATTCCTTTTTTTTTTTCTTGCAGTGCTGGGACTTGAACTCAGGGCCTACATCTTGAGCCAGTCCACCAGCCCTTTTTTGTGATGGGTATTTTTGAGATAGGATCAAGAACTATTTTCCCAGGCTGGCTTTGAACAGGAATCCTCCTGATCTCTGCCTCCTGAGCAGCTAGGATACAGGCGTGAGCCACAAGTACTTGGCTTGTACATTTCTAATATGCCCTCCCTTCTGAAAAATCCTAATTTAATCATCCTATTTTTTTATAATCACTTGTGCACTTTTGTGATTTCTTCCCTGCGTAGGGTACTTACTTTTGCCCCTGCCTGGACCAGGCACCTGTTTATATAAATAAAATAAATATTTACATATTCATTTTAGAAGTAATTTCTGTACACATATTTCCAAAGCTTAAAGAGAAAAATCATTTATCATGAGCGTCCTTAAATAACTATTCTATTTTCTTGTTTGAATTTCATGATATAGAACTGCTTTTCTCATCATTCTCCCTCATCCCCTCCCCCATACTTACCATGACTTCAACAGATTTCATTGTTCTGTTTTCATACAAGTATATAAAATACATATACCTTATTCACCCTCCTTCACCCTCTCCATACACCCTCCTCCTTCCCACCAGTACTTACCCTCTAACGGGATCTGTTTTATATTACTGTCCTTCATTTACTAAGTGTATACTCACTGTTCAAAGGGGTTTTGCCATGGCATTTCACCTGTGACTATATTATACACTAATCAGATTGACCCCCGCTGTTATTCTCACTTACCCTCCCCTCCATTATGCAACAGCTTTCAATATGTTTCATTATGCTCTCTTCCTGTACAGATGCATATCGATATTATTCACTCTATCATTCTCTTTTCCTCTCACTTCTCCCCCAGTGCCCTCAAACAGTACCACTATTGCAAACATGTTCATATATATATATATATATATATATATATTTATGTATATATGATCGTATTTGTATTTGTGTATACATTTATCTTTTGGATCTATCTTCCACATGTGAGAGACAAAATGTGACCTTTGTCTCTCTGAATCTGGCTTACTTTCCTTAACATGATGCTCTCCAGTGTCATCCATTTACCTTCAAGTGACATAATTTCATTCTTCTTTATGACTGAATAATATTCCATTGTGTGTGTATGTATATATATATATATATATATATATATATATATATATATATATATATGATATATATATGTACAAGTGTTTCTATTGTATCCTGCTTACATTCCTTCACATATGTGCCCAGGAGTGGTATTGCTGGATCATATAATTCTGTTTTTAGTTTTTTGAGGAACCTCATACTGTTTTCCATTGTGAATGTACTAATTTACTTTTCTACAACAGTGTATAGGGTTACTTTTTCCCCTGAGTCCTCTTCAACATTTGTTGTTGTTTGTGCTCTTGATGATAGACATTCTGAATGGAGCAAGGTGAACTCTTAATGTATGTATGTATGTATTTATTTATTTATTTTTGCAGTACTGGGGCTTGAACTCAGGGCCAACACCTTGAACCACTCTTCCAGCCCTTTTTTTTTTAAGTTGATGCTACATTTTATTTTTATTTTTTTAATTCATATGTGCATACAATGTTTGGGTCATTTCTCCCCCTTCCCTTACCCCCTTCCCTTACCCCCTCCCTTACCCCCCCACTCCATACCCAGAAGAAACTATTTTGCCCTTATCTCTAATTTTGTTGTAGAGAGAGTATAAGCAATAATAGGAAGGACCAAGGGTTTTTGCTAGTTGAGATAAGGATAGCTATACAGGGTGTTGACTCGCATTGATTTCCTGTGCATATGTGTTACCTTCTAGGTTAATTCTTCTTGATCTAACCTTTTCTCTAGTTCCTGGTCCCCTTTTCCTATTGGCCTCAGTTGCTTTAAGGTATCTGCTTTAGTTTCTCTGCGTTAAGGGCAACAAATGCTAGCTAGTTTTTTAGGTGTTTTACCTATCCTCACCCCTCCCTTGTGTGCTCTTGCTTTATCATGTGCTCAAAGTCCAATCCCCTTGTTGTGTTTGCCCTTGATCTAATGTCTGCATATGAAGGAGAACATATGATTTTTGGTCTTTTGTTCCAGCCCTTTTTTGTGAAGGGTTTTTTCAAGAAAGTGTCTTGAAAACTATTTGCCCAGGCTGGCTTTGAACCGCAATCCTCCTGATCTCTGCCTCCTGAGTAGCTAGGATTACAGGCCTGAGCCACTGGCACCCAGCTCCTAAAGTATTTTTGATTTGTATTTCCTTTATGGCCAGGGGTGTTAAGCATTTCTTCATGTGCCAGCAGTTAAGGAGGTCAAGGGTAGAAACCAATAAAAGTTGAGTTAAAGAGCAAGTAGTGGAGATGAAAGAGAAGCCAGCAAGCATAGACTCTTTCCTAAATAAAACTTACTGAACATGTAGTATGGTGACCGACCACTTGAGACTACAGTGATTTTTCTGGAACACAGATTGTCATGAGCAAACCAGACACCGTACTAGGCTCTGAGAATGTAAAGGGACAGACACGAAAAGAGGACATTGTCATGCGAGATGATAATGTAGGGTAGAAGTAAACTTAGTTGGCCATGGGAATACCCCCGAGTTGCAGGAAGTGGTCAGAGAGGTGAAGAGGTGACAGAGTTGGACTTAATCCAGAGCAAAGAGTAGAAGTTACCCTGACAAATCTTAGCTGAAAGAACATTTTTAGGTAGAAAATTGGGCTGTATGTGGGATTTAGAAAAGCACAAGTTACTTTTTCCAATAAAAAGAAGAAGAAAAGAAAAAAGAAGATGAAAAGAGGAAGGGATGTAGCTATAATCAGGGCCTGAGGAAGAGAGCCTATGTGTTTGTACCTAGCAGTTTGAGGATGTGGGAGATGCTGAGGGATATTAAGCCTGATGACCTCTGTGTTTTCAGTGAGACTGGGACATTGCTGGGGGAAAGGGAGAAGTGAAAGGGGTGGGGAGTTGGGGGAGTGTGGCGAAATCACAGTTTCTGAAGTAATCAAATGAGATCATATTAGGTAGAAAACCTCTGAAAACTATAAAGCATTCAAGAAATAGCTGGCCCTTCTTGGATGCTTCCTTTGGTTCAGGCACTAAATATATTACCAACATTATCACAACAACCACAAAGACAGCTACCAGTATCCACTTTACAAAGCACAAAGAAAACTCACCCAAGAATACACAGCTCCTGAGAGGTGGGAGCCATAATTCCATGGGCTCTAAAATTCCATGGGTTCCTTCATTCTTCACCTCTGTTTTAATGCATTTCCATATGTGTCCTAATGTTTTACTCTTGCGGTATTATTATTCTCAAGTAAAAGGACAGTAATCAAGGTAGAATCTTGTCCAAAGTTACAAAGGCAGTCAAGATAAATGGCTAGGCAAATGCATACATGAGAGCTACGAGGGTAGATAATCTATAAGTGGTTGAGACTCTCCTCAACAAACGGACATGATGCGCCTCTATATCCCTCCAAAATGTTGTAGCCATTTATTTATATTTTCATATTTTGAATTCAAATCTACTTTTCCCCTAAAAGACATGGCTATCACTTTTTAACTGCTAACCAAGTCACAAGATAATAGTGGCTGTTGACCTCAACCTTCCTTACAACCACTGAACTCGTTTTTCTCTGAATTCTGAGTCTTTGGGAAGTGGCGGAGGCTCTTTGGAGCTTTGCTTTATGAGCAACCTCCTGGTGCAGCATGGGAGAAAACTTCAGAGGCCTGATGGTGGGGCTCTAAAGCTTCAGCTAGCATTGACTGCTGAAGGTCATAGTTGATTTTTTCATCAAAGGCAGACAAGGGGCATAGGATGGAGTTGGTTTTTAGGTTTGGGATAGTCATAGGTCAGGGATTTTCTATTTAATTTGTGACCAGTGTTAGCTTTAGATAATTTCTGTATTTACAGATGAGGAATAAGAGATAATGCAAAAGTTAAAGAACTTTGCCCCTTTTTACACTGCAAGTTAATGATTGAGTCAGGACAAAAGTTAAGTCCATATCCTCTTAAACCAGTGCTCCAGTGGGATTAAAAGCTAGTGAGCCTTTACCACCAAGATTACCAATTTCTTGGTACATGTTTTGGGAATGGTTACTACCTTAGTATTCAGAATGCTTCCTGTCAGGCTGATAGACCTTAAATTTCCATTGTTGGAAAGAAACTCTAATGTGACACCATACAGGATTCCTTCACTCATGCACTGAGTGACCCCAGTATGTCAGGCACTATTCCAAAATCTGGGTCCCAGTGGTGAATGTCCTTGCACTCATAGCATTTAGAGTTTGGTAGGTAAGACAATCATGAAACAATTATACCAACTATTTAATTTCATTTATATGATAAATAATATGTATGCAATGCTATGTGAATAAAACAGGGGCCCTCACCTAAGACCAGGTCAAGAAAAACTTCCCCGAGGAAGTAGAAGTAAGGCTGATTCCCCAAAGAGTGAATAGGAGTTAGCAAATTGTTATAGGATGAATTGTGACCCACTCAAACGTATAAGTTCTAGCTTCTAGTACTTGAGAATGTGATTGTATTTGGAGGTAGGGTCTTTAAAGAGATAATTAAGTTAAAAATCATGTGGGTAAGCCCTAATCTACTATGACCAGTATCCTTTTAAGAAGAAGAAGAAATTTGGACCCAGACATTTGCAGAGGAAAGATGATGTGAAGATATGGCAGAAGACGACAATTCATAAGTAAAGGAGGGGCCTCAGAAAGCAAGCCTGCTAGCACCCTGAACTCAGATCTAGCCTCCAGAATTGTGAGAAAATATATTTCTGTTGTTTAGGCTATTCGTGTACTGCGTGGCTTATATTTTTATGGCAACCCTAGGAAACTAATACACCAAGCAAAAAGTAAAGATATGAGTGTTCTAAGCAGGGAGAAAAGTATGTATGAAAACTCAGAGGGAATTTTGGTTAGCTAGTTTAGTATTTATAAACTCCATCTACTTGGAGTACAAGTAATAAAGGGAGGAATAGCATGTTATCCACATTTTACAATTTTTGATTTACAAAATCAAAAAATCTTTTAAGTAAAAAACTTCCAAAAGATAAATCAAAGATCCTGAAATTAAGTCAGGCATGTGCTGTTTTAAAAAGATAACAATCAGTATATGTAAGATCACATATTTATGTACCTACTTCTTGATGGCCTAACCTTCCCTACCTGACTATTCATAGGCCTGTTTCTAAGTGTGTTACATGCTCAGGGGGTTCTTTTGCCTGGAAGGACCTTTTTCTGTCTTTCTGTCTCTGAAATCCAGTGCATAGTGTATTAGTTACTTTTCTTGTCGCTGTGACAGAATGCCTGACATAAGCAACTTAAAGGGAGAGAAGATTTATTCTGGCTCATGCTTTCAGAGATTTCAGTTCATTGTCCTTGGCTCCAATGATTCTGGGACTATAGTGAGGAAAAACATCATAATGGTGGTAGGGGCGTGTGAAGGGGGACACTGTTCACCTCATGGCATACAGGAAATAGAAGCAAGGAAGGGACCGAGCATCAGGTACAACCTTTTAAAGTCACACCCTAGCAATCTATTTCCTCCAACTAGGTTCCACCTTTTAAAGTTTCCAGCACCTCCCAAAACAGTGTCACCACTTAGGGACCAAGTATTCAACACATGAGGCTATTCAAACCATAACACATAATTCAAAAGAGCAGAAATTTTACCTAAATGATTGCTTTTCTGACTACACAGGCCTTTGACCTCTTTTACTGACTGTATATATCCACTTTCAATCGTTTTGGTCTCACAGAACCCCCTTGAAAATTTCTTGATCCTCTTGAAAATTTCTGAGGATCCCAAAAATCTTATATTTATATAGATTATTGGTATTCAGACTAGAAGTTAAAACAGAAATTAAAAATATTTATTTTAAATTTAAAAATATGCTCACTTACATGTTAACATAAAACATGTATTTATGAAAAATAACTACATTCCAGAGTTAAAAAGTTAGTGATTAGCATTTTGTATGCTTGCAGATCTCTTTAATATCTGCTGAATACGTGACAACTGCTTCTGCATTCACACTATTACAATATGTTGTTTTGATTGATGTATATAAAAGCAATCAGGTCTCACAGAGATGTGTAGTTGGACAGTATTGGCATTTGAATTAAGGTTCTCTACCATTTGAGCCATGCCCTCAGCCCTTTTTGGTTTTCAGATAGGGTCTCCCATTTTTGCTGGGCAGGTCTGGACTGTGATTCTTTTACTTATACCTCCCACTTTACAGGCACATGCCACCACACCTGGCTTATCTGTTGAGATGGGGTCTTTTTTTTCACTGTTTTTCGTTGGTTTATTTTTTTTTTCATTTTTCTTTTATTATTCATATATGCATACAAGGCTTGGTTCATTTCTCCCCACTGCCCCCACCCCCTCCCTTACCACCCACTCCGCCCCCTCCCTCTCCCCCCCCCCTCAATACCCAGCAGAAACTATTTTGCCCTTATTTCTAATTTTGTTGTAGAGAGAGTATAAGCAGTAATAGGAAGGAACAAGGGTTTTTGCTGGTTGAGATAAGGATAGCTATACAGGGCATTGACTCACATTGATTTCCTGTGCGTGGGTGTTACCTTCTAGGTTAATTCTTTTTGATCTAACCTTTTCTCTAGTACCTGTTCCCCTTTTCCTATTGGCCTCAGTTGCTTTAAGGTATCTGCTTTAGTTTCTCTGCGTTAAGGGCAACAAATGCTAGCTAGTTTTTTAGGTGTCTTACCTATCCTCACCCCTCCCTTGTGTGCTCTCGCTTTTATCATGTGCTCATAGTCCAATCCCCTTGTTGTGTTTGCCCTTGATCTAATGTCCACATATGAGGGAGAACATACGATTTTTGGTTTTTTGAGCCAGGCTAACCTCACTCAGAATGATGTTCTCCAATTCCATCCATTTACCAGCGAATGATAACATTTCGTTCTTCTTCATGGCTGCATAAAATTCCATTGTGTATAGATACCACATTTTCTTAATCCATTCGTCAGTGGTGGGACATCTTGGCTGTTTCCATAACTTGGCTATTGTGAATAGTGCCGCAATAAACATGGATGTGCAGGTGCCTCTGGAGTAACAGTCTTTTGGGTATATCCCCAAGAGTGGTATTGCTGGATCAAACGGTAGATCGATGTCCAGCTTTTTAAGTAGCCTCCAGATTTTTTTCCAGAGTGGTTGTACTAGTCTACATTCCCACCAACAGTGTAAGAGGGTTCCTTTTTCCCCGCATCCTCGCCAACACCTGTTGGTGGTGGTGTTGCTGATGATGGCTATTCTAACAGGGGTGAGGTGGAATCTTAGCGTGGTTTTAATTTGCATTTCCTTTATTGCTAGAGATGGTGAGCATTTTTTCATGTGTTTTCTGGCCATTTGAATTTCTTCTTTTGAGAAAGTTCTATTTAGTTCACATGCCCATTTCTTTATTGGTTCATTAGTTTTGGGAGAATTTAGTTTTTTAAGTTCCCTGTATATTCTGGTTATCAGTCCTTTGTCTGATGAGATGGGGTCTTGGTAACTTTTTGCCTGGGCTGGCCTTGGACGGTGATCCTCCCACCCTCCACTTCCTAAGTAGCTGGGAACACAGGTGTAATATTCATTTTCCTTATGATTTTTTCTTTGACCCATGGGTTATTGGAATCATAAATTTTGATCAAAGTATTTGGAGATACCCAGCTATCTTTCTGTTAGTGATTTCTAATGTAATTTAATTTTATTAGGAGGCATGGCTCAAGTGGTAGAACTCCTGCCTAGCAAGAGTGAAACCCTGAGTTCATACTCTAGTACCATCCAAAAAATTCATTTTATTTAAAGAATATACTTTTTTCTTTTATAGTTTTTACATTTACTTACATGTGTATACATTGTGCCACCTCCCTCCTTCTTCTCTCCCCCCACAATGACTATACTTTTATATGACTTTTTCCTGTAACTGAAACTTATTTTATGGCTCAGAATATGATGTTTTGGAAAATATCCTGTGTATACTTGAAAAGAATGTATAGTTTTCTTTTGGGGGATATTCTATAAATATTAGTTAGGCTAAGATGGTTGATAATGTTGTTTGGGTCTTCTGTATCCTTGCTATTTTTCTGTCCACTTATGCTAATATTATGAGAGAGGCTTTGAAACTTCTGACTGTAATTATGGATGTGTTTATTTCTCCTTGAAGTTGTTACAGCTTTTGCTCATGCATTTTGAAGCTCTCTTATTAGGTACATTGTTTAGGATTGTTATGTCTTCTTGATATCATTATGAAATGATGTTCTTTTTCAATGGTAATATTATTTATTCCAAAACACTTTTAAGATATTAATAGTTATTTAAGCTTGATTTGGACTGGCATTAGCATAGTGTATCTTTTCCCATCCTTTTTCTTTTAATGTATTTGTGTTCTCATATTTGAAGTGCAGATTTTCTTGTCACAGTGACAGAATGCTAACATAAGCAAGTTAAAGGAGGAAAGATTTATTTTGGCTCATGGTTTCAGAGATTGTAGTTCATTGTCCTTGGCTCCATTAATTCTGGGACTTCCAAGTCTCTTCTTCCAGCCTTTACATATTGAGGTCATATATTTACCTAAACATTGGCTATAAAATTCACAATAAATTATTGGCATCTTTTTAAACAGTTGTTATATTTTAAGGAGATTTAAATGATAAAAAAATAAACTATATGTTTATCCCTATTGTTACTGTTTCTAGGACTCTTCATTCCTTGTGTAGATCTTTATTTCCAAAAATAAGGAATAATTTTCCTTATGTTGGAAGGGCTTTCTTGAACATTTCTTGTCTGAGTTATGAACTCTTTTAGCTTTTGTATGTCTGGAAAAACCTTTATATTGCTTTCAGTTTTGAAAGATACTTTTGCTGGGTATAGAATTCCTGGGGTTTCTAAAATTCAGTACTTTAAAGATACTGCTTCATTGTCTTCTAGCTTGCACTCTTAGAGAGAAATCTGCTGTCATAAAACTTTTTTTCTGGATGCTATTAAGCTTTTCTTTTTATTACCTGTTTGTACTAATTTCATTATGATGTGTCTTGGTATAGTTTTCTTCATGTTCCTAGTATTTTAATTCATTGAACTTATAAGGTCTGTGAGCTTGACTTTCAACAGATTTGAAAAACTGTCAGCTGTAATCTCTTCAAATCTCTTTTCTGGTCTCTTCCCCTAGCACCACGTCTATTTTCTCTTTAGGGATTCCAGTTACAAGTATCTAAGCTGCTTAAAATTGTCCACAGCTCACTGATTCTTTTGTCTTTTAATTCTGTTTTCTCTGTAGTTCATTTTAGTAAGTTTCTGTTGCTGTCTTCCAGTTTGTTAATCTTTTCGTCTGCAATGTCTACTCTTCTGTTAATCCCACCCAGTGTAATTTTCACCTTAGAGATTTTTGTTTTTGTTTCTTGCAGTTGGATTTGGAAATTTTATACTTTCCTTGTCCCTACTTAACTTTTTGAGCTTATTTCCAGAATAGTAACTGTTTTACTATTCTATTCTGCTAATTCTAACATCTATGTCAGTTGTAGGTCACTTCCAGTGATTGATGTTTCTTCTTTTTATGTGTCATATTTTTCTCTTTCTGTGCATGCCTTGTAATACCGAATGCAAGCCAGATATTCAATTTTGACCACTGAATGTCAGATGTTGTGAAATTTTACCTTTTTAGGAGCTGGATAGTTTTATTTTTCAATAAATGTACTTGAATTTTTAATCAAGTTAAATTGCTTGGAAATAGTATTGATCTTTTTGGGCTTTACCTCTATAGTTTTTTTTTTTTTTGGTGGGACCCAAACAGCATTTAGGCTAGGATTAATTCCACCCCAATACTAAGATAAGACCCCACTATATTCTCTGCTCCATTGAACTGGAAGTTCTTGTAGTTGGTCTGATAACAACAGCCTCTTTTCTTGGACCTGTGTGAGTGCCTAGCATCTGTAATGCTTTCAGATGGTTTGTTCTTTCCTGGATCTTTTATGGTTTCTTTGTATGCATGCACCAATCAGTACTGTCAAATTCTCAAGAAGGACCTGCAGATCCCTGGGGTTCTCTGTGCAGTTAACTGTTGCTTGTCCTCTGTCTTGTGAACTCTAGCCATCTTGTTCTCCTTGGATTTATAGTTCCATTTCCTCAACTTAAGAAGTCTGCTTGGGCTCCCTTGTATTCCCTCATCCTGTACCATGACCAGCGAGCTCTCTAAACATAATAAGCTAGGATAAACCTTGCTTATTTTTCATCTCTGAGGGGTTACTTTCCTTCATTTCCTGATATCCAATATCTTGGAAACTGTTGTTTTTTATATTTTCTCTGGCTCTTTTTCCCTTTGCTTCAGATGAGAGTGTTAACATGGTCCTTGTTACTCCATCTTGGCTTTAGAAGTCCCCCAAAGCTCTACTCTTAATAGTTATGTCACACTTTGAGAATAAAAGTTCCCAGAGCCTGTAACCAATAGCCACTGGTACAACCACTCTATAAAATAAAGTGTGACTGCTGTTTAGTCTGCCTATTTAATATGTCTTAAGTCTCTACAACATAATAAATGTTTGCTGTGAGTAGTGATTTGTAGATTACTTGGGCTAGACTTCAGAGCTCTGGGGCCTCCTTGAAATGTACCAGTGACATTTTCAAAATACAAGGGGCCATTGATAGATAGCAAATCAGTTTTCACTCTTAGTAGCATTTTGCAAACTTGGTTTTGCTTCCACTTGTGCTATCTGGGTAAGGCTGCAGTTAAGGAAAGTTTACTCTTTCACCATCTTCCTAGTGTGTGGAGCTCCCCTAACATGGGGAATTTACTATAATTTCAAGGTTCGTATCTGGAATGCTGAAAACCTTCTAGTCCAACTGAAAAGTATTGCATGATTCGTATTTATCTTATTCTTGAGAATTTCTTTGAAATTAAAAGGGGAAACTTTCATTAAAATATTTCCATGAAAAAAGACTAGTATTTTAGTTACAGTAAAGGGAGAGAGACAGCGTAAGGAAAGTTGAAAATAATCATAGATCTATTTCACATATTTTAAAGCATTCTCTATGGATTTATCATGTGTTTGTGCAACAGGTAGTGGAGTAGATAAACTACATTAAAAAAGATTTTTTTTTTTTTGCATGCTGGGGATTGAACCCATGGGCTCATGCATACAAGGCAAGTGCTTTTATCACTGAGCTACATCCCCAGTCCCTCTCCCCCTTTTTTTCTCCATGAATGTCAAAGATTTAATCTTCTAAACAAGCATGGTTTATTAATAAGTTTATTTTTCCAGCCAGGGATGGAGGCATATGTCTGTAATCCCAGCACTTGGGAGGCTGAGACAGGATTGAGAGATCCAGGGTAGCCTGAACAATTCCTTTCAAATGATTTTGGTTTCCTTTATCAATATGCCCAGTCACAAACTTTCAAGTAGTACACCATGGACATTCATGTTGTCAAAAACACCCAAAATTAAAATTACAGGCTAGTGGAGTGGCTCAAGTGGCAGAGTGCCTGCCTAGCAAGTGTAAGGCTGTGAGCTCAAGTGCCAGTTCTGCCAAAACAAAACAATCCATAAAATTACAGCAATTTAAGTAAAGGTCTTAAGTGGCTTTATTTTGCTATTGTAGAACCAAGCCACACTTCATTTTATGAACTAGGAGTGTTCCAATGGGCTTAGTAGAGGAGGCTGGTCTTATAGACAGAGAAGGCTGAAGAAAATAGAATCCTAGAAAAAAACAGATCGGTTATTTGGAAAGCTGATTTCCTTGTACGGTGGGGACAGAGAAACAGAACAATAAAAACCAACTGGTTAACAAGCAGATTACTTCAGGTTACTTTTTAAAGGATTAGAGGATGTAAGGATTAAAGCTGAGGGAATGTCACAGTCATTGAGCAGTTTAAGAATTTGGCTATCTCATTTTCCTGTCTGGAAGGTTAGGTAACAACTTGGTCTGTATTTGGTAACACGGAACATTAGCATTTTGATTTCTAAGTCTGTAGACTGTTGGGGCCCAGTGCAAAAGCCTAGTCCTAAACAATGCCTCCTACAGTTTTTAATCTTGCCAAACCCCTCCCAGCTGTTTGAAGGGAGAGTGAATGATTAACATTAATTTAAGCCTGGGTGAGAATTCCTAACGGAAATCAGTTTTTAAAAGGAAGCGAGAGGACGCGTGGAAGTGAGCAAAGGAATGACTTCCTTTCTTTTTATGAATACCATTTCCCAACGACTTCTCACGCGGAAAGCTGCATTCCTGTGACTCCGACGCCACCAGAGGAGAATAAGATAAGGCCAATGTCCCGAATTAGTAAACTTTGTACTTTTAAGATCCCACCTGGCCCGACACTTTAGCTGGTCGCTCCCTCCAGTTCCCTCGCAGGTGTGCGTGGGTGCAGCTCTTCCCCGCCCAGAGCCGCACGTCCCCAGCCCCGTCACCTCCCAATTTATTTCCTCAGCGCCTCCCGGGCTGCTGTCCGCGGGTCCCTCGGCAGGGCTCCACGCGGGGAGAGCGCTGAAGCCACGCCCCCTCGCTTGGGCGGTGGCACCGGTGATTGGCGGGGGCGGGGGAGGGCGGGGTCCGGGCGGGGAGCCTGGCGGACGCCGCTGGGGGCGCGTGGCACGGCCCGGAGCGGGGCGAGTGC
Source organism: Castor canadensis (assembly GCF_047511655.1). Taxonomy (NCBI): domain Eukaryota; kingdom Metazoa; phylum Chordata; class Mammalia; order Rodentia; family Castoridae; genus Castor; species Castor canadensis. Next base: position 121,484,221 of record NC_133388.1, on the reverse strand, counting down.
GGCGCAGCTGCGTTGGCGCCTCCCGCTCGCCACGCGCAAGGGGAGGGTCCCCGAAGGTAAGCGAGTGGCCCGCCGAGATCACGCCGGGACCCCGGGTAGGGAGGGGCCCCGCGGGCTGGCTGCGGGAGGCAGGTGCGCTTTGCACGCGCGGCGGGGTGAACCCTCCGCACCGGGGTGAAGAGGGCGGTGGGGGGCCCGCGCGGGAGCCTCCGGGAGGGGGACCTCGAACCTCGTCGGGTCGAGCTCTTGCTCCCCACCACTGGTTCACAGCGCTTTTGCTGGGGCGGAGGAGGTTTGGGTAGTGCCACGCAGACTCGCTCCCCCTAATCTCCAGAAACCGCGGGTACTGCGAAGATCTTACATTCTTTAACCTAAGTTTGGTGTCCGTGGTTCAGGACCGAAACTCCATAGCAAGCTTGCGGGATGACTTCATGTTGACTTTGTGCTGTTGAGCTTGCGGGAGAGGTGCGACCCGTAAGGCTTCACGCAGCCCCGTGGAGATGAAGCGTGATGGCGCTTCGTAGCGGCAGGGCTTGGGTTCCAGTCTGCTGTTGAAACTCGGCGACTTGCTTAACTTCAGTGTGCCTTAGCTCTCGCCTAGGTAAAATGGTGAGGATAGTTCCAGCCGTTAGGATTGTTGTAAAGACTGATGTAAAGATCGAGTTAATACCTCGTGCCTGGCAACGGTATACGTGTTCTTTTCTTTATGATGCGTTCAGGTGAGCAATTATCTCCAAAGTTGTCATCACTGGAAAACCTGTGCTTTTTCCTCAGGGCTGTTGCTAGAAATGCTGGATATCTTGCGAGCAGAGTTTTTGTTGTTGTTGTTTGTTTGTATTGGTTTTTTTTTTTTAGATAGAGTCTTGCTTTGTAGCCCACCCAGGCTACAGCTGTAACTCTCAATCCCGCTTCAGCCTCTGGAGTGCTGACAGGCGTGGCCACCGTATCTGGCTTGTGATAGTTTTTGTGAACTGATTCTTAAAGGTCTCAGTACTTTTCTCTGTATAATAAGGTAGCACCTCGTTCCATAGCAAATTCACTCTCAAATGTTAGGAACGCCTTAGTTCTTTTTTGTTTGTTTTTTGACCCAGGGCCTCCCACATGCTAGATAACCAGTCCCTTGAGCTACACCCCTGCACTGTGAAGGCTGTTCTAGAAGAGGAACGACAGAAGCCACCTTTAGGGTGGGTGTAGCCTCTTAAGCACCAAGCCCAGGTAGATTTGTTTAAAAGCAGTTCCTGTCACTTTCTATGAAACTTGTAATTGTATTATTTGGAGGAGGTACTGTTATTGAAAGAGTAGGTAAACCAGAGCACCCAAAATAGGTAAATACCATGTGAACCATAGCTTGCCACATAGAACCTCAAAATTGAAGGAGGTCTGAAAAAAATCAAGTGGGTTTCACAGATAATGTTGAGGCTAAAGACCCAGAACCAATACTTGGAATAGAATTCAGCTCTGCTGAGCAACAAGTATAAAATGAAAAGAAGATATTACTTGTAGTTTTGATGATAGTTACTATTTTTACTTTTGACAGTTTTATGGTGCTGTGAATGGCTTTCCTCTCAGCAACATCCTGCTGGGTAGCTTGATTGCATGATTCATAATCATTCTTCAGCACCTTTGATTTAAATCACAAGTCTCAAAGTTGCTACATCAATTACTGCTTTGAGAACAAGATGATTGTCTTCTCAGCTTTGTACAAACATGTTCTAACAGTGCTTTGGTTTTGTTGCTTAAAATGCAGCTCTTTTCTCCCATGTACAGGAGGAGGTAAATAGCCACTATCAACAAATTGACCTAGTTGGCAGTTTGTTAATCACTGTTATTGGTGAAGTTTTCAGTCAGGAAGTGGAATCCTAAAACTAGCCCAAGGAAATAGGACTGGTCTTGAAGAAGTGTGTTGCAACATTTCTGCTAACTTCAAAAGCAGTGTGGAGGGAAATTATTTTGAGATAACTGGTGTCTAGTTGCTGACTACCCCAGTTCTTTGCATAGCTCACCTATGGGTATTTGTTCAGATGTTACCTTCCTCTTTAAAGTTGCATGCAACTCCACACTTCCTATAATATATATTTACTTGTTTATATAATTACTATCTGTTGTGTGTCATTAGAGGGTAAGTTTCATGTGGCTAAGCAGTTGTGTTCACTGTCGTATCCTTAGTGCCTGGAAACAATGCCTTGGCACCTAGAAAGTATCAAATGTGTGGATCTGCTGAAGAGATTTCCAGCAAGACTAGTAATTACTAAAGTGATTCAATGTCATTTTGTCCTGTTCTCCCCTGCCCCCACCTCTAGCTGTTTCTCTGGTTATCTAGGAATAAAACCTTGAGGCAATGTTAAATCCTCCTCCTGCCTTACACCCCACATGCAAATAGCTACCAACTTATTTCACCTGTCAGTTTTTTGCAAATGAGCCACTCCTGTTGCCAAACCCTTGTTTTCTTCATACCCCTTCATTTCATTCCATCTTCTACACCTACAGCCCTGCAGTTTCCTTTTTAAATGCCTTAGCGTCTTCTGCACAGTGACAAGCCTGGCTCCCAAAGTTCTCTACAACCCAATCTCAGGCCCACTTTTTCACACTGTCTTCTGTAGATGAATATCAAGTGGGTTTCACAGATAATGTTGAGGCTAAAGACCCAGAACCAATGCTTGGAATAGAATTCAGCTCTGCTGAGCAACAAGTATAAAATGAAAAGAAGATACTACTTGTAGTTTTGATGATAGTTACTATTTTACTTTTGACAGTTTTATGGTGCTGTGAATGGCTTTGCTCTCAGCTTTTCAACTTAGTCTTACAAACATGCGAGTAAGAGAAGGCTTGAAAGGCAGGGGCTTATAAAATCCCAAGGTGAGTATTGCTTCGTGGCAGTTTCTGTTTTTATTAATGAGTTGATTGTTTTCCTCAGTGCAGGCAAGCATTCAGACAAACTGATAGCTAGTCCCTGTTTGTCCGAGGAGTTCTACTGCCCTTTCTGTTTAGAGTGCTTAGCTTGCAAGCCACCCTCAAAAGGCCACTGCCACCCCAAATACTAGGTATGTTCGGTTGGAAGTGGTTTTTCCTTCGTTTGAGTTCTGCTGGCTTACTTAAGAGACTTTATCACAGTCTCCTTTGAATTGTAATTCTTTGAGCATTTTTCTTTTCTATTTTGCTGGATAAAAACAGAATAATAAGCAGCATGAAAACAGAAATTCCAAGGTTTTTTTTTCCTTTTAACATTTTTTTTCTTTACAGTTACTTTTAAAGGAAATGTAAGAGCTACTTACCTGCTTTTTAAATAAAAGTGAATTTCAAGTTCTGCCTAATAGGCCTTTAAATCATTGAAGGTTGAGCTTCAAAAATTATATTGACTGTAGGAACTTATAAGGAATATGGAAGGGATAAATTCAATAGTAAGTAAAAAGATACACATGAAGACATTGAGATCTGGATTCATGATGGAGTAGATGTACGAAGAGCAAGAAGCACAACACTCACATAGATTGGCACATGTTTAAAAAATACACAATAACCTCACTCAGGAAGCCATCAGCACAGAGTCATGGAACAGCATCTAGAGCTTTGGTTTTTCTGGTGAGGTATTATTCCCAAACCATATTTTGATACATATAATACTGTGTCTCTGCTTTGTTTTCTGAGCTGGATAGGACTAAATGTTCTCTCTGGTTTTACATGAAGCAATTTACCTCATAAAGGAGGTAAATTATGTTTTTAATCTAAGAAAAAGTTTATACCTCTTAATTTATTTCTTGTATACATGGAGAGGATATATGCAAGAAAATTTTTTTTTCTTTTGGGGTTTGAACTCAGGGCCTGTACCTTGAACCACTCCACCAGGCCTTTTTTTGTGAAGGGTTTTTTTGAGATAGGGTCTCATGAACAATTTGCCCAGGCGGGTTTCACACTGTGATCCTTCTGATCTCTGCCTCCTGAATAGCTAAGATTTACAGGCATGAGCCACCCGCACCCAGCTATACCAAAAACTTTTAATTCTGCAGAGAAAGGTGGTAGATATAAGATTCTCGAGTCTGTCTATTATTGAAGTTTATGGTTTTAAGTTTGATATCAGCATTTGGTTTAACCATTTTGGTTTATTTTACATTATAAATATCTCCTTGCACATATTCCAGTTGAGTCAGTGTTTTTATTTTACTTGTGACTCAGATTAAAACCTGATTTAAGAATTTATGCCTTTAACCCTAGCACTTGGGAGACTGAGGCAGGAGGGTCACAAGTTTGAGGCCAGCCTTGGCTACATAGCTCTGTGCATTCTGTCTCAAAAAGAAACATATGTAGACATTTCTGCCTGATTTAATTTTATTATTTTTCTTTTCCCTACCAAACCTCAACTGGATTTGCCACACTAGGGCATACATTAACGTAACTTTGTTCTTGATTTTGAATACTTACACGAATAGATCTAAATTTATTTTACCATTTCTGGGGGTGAATCTGCAGTTTCTATTGATAGGAAAGAGTAAGGAAGATATGTATAAAGGCCTTAATTTTTTGAAATGTTAAAGCTGAAGGTAAAATTCTACATATTGTTTTTTACTAATAGCTAAATAGGTTAGGACTTGAAACGAATGTGCTACAGTTTCAGTAAGTATCATAATTTAAATATGTAATTGGTGGTAATTTGTGTACTTTGGGAAATATCTTCTAAGTGCTAACCAAAAAAGTTTTACTGTCAGAAGAATTGTGAAAGCAAATACTTTCTTAGGGATAGTTTCCTGTATCCCCTACATAAGCATCTGTGTTTATCTTGAGTTCTCCTTGTTTTTAAAACACCTTTGTTTAGTGTTACAAATAATGAAGTTGGGGTACAGACTAGTGAGACATCCTCAGCACATAGTAAGTGCTGTGTAAGTAAATGTGTGTTTTTAGCGAGGATAGCATATTAAGATGTGTGATGATGGGAGTGATCCATTAAAGAGGGAGAAAGTGACTCAGGACACTGATACAGGTATGACAAAGCTCTGATTACTTTGAAGATCTCATCGGCACACTTTGTTTGGCAAGTTGGAATTTCCAAGCATGTCTCTCCTCTTGATGAATGAATAAATGAAACCAGTGTTTTGCTAGGGCTTGCTAAGTGCATGGCAGTGAATCAGTCACGGTTCCTAACCCTAGTTGGGGAAGCTTTCAGTAAGTATTCATAATGCAATCCATAAATACTAAAGTGGAAATGAACAGATGATGATGGAAGATTAACATGGCGAGGGAGCATTTTAGTTAGGGTATTCAGGAAGGTTTATTGAAAGAAGTGACATTTGAACAAAGACCTCCGTATGAAGAGATGAAGGAAAAGCATCCCAGCCAGAGGGATCATACGTGCAAGAGATGAGAGAGTGAAGATCTAGAAGGGTTTGGAGGATGTGCAAACTAGGAACAAGGTTTTGATGGGAGTCTAGTGAATAGAGGGTGAGAGGCCTGGTGGTTGCAGCTGGAGAGGTGGGCAGAGGTTGGGCCATGTGGGGGATTGTAGCCTGTCAACAATAATTTGAGTTTGGATTTTATTCTGAAGATTGTAGGAAGCCGTGGAAAGAGTATAATCCAAGAGCAAAATTACCACACTTACATTCACTCTGGCAACTGTGAGAAGAATGGATTGAAGGGTGTGGTTAGAGTGGAGAGCAGGTTGAAAGTTCGCCCCTCACCCCCAAGACTTGGAGACATGGTGATTGTTGAGAAGGTTTTTGAGCCTTCTCAAGGTGACTTCTCCCACCCTTCACGGTTACAACCAGCTTTACTTTAGGTCCACTTGATCTGCAAGTGATCACTGTTCTCTGGGAATAGCCCTTGGAGTGTTCTGTGTTCACATCTGTCCGCAAAATATGCTGGGAATGTGCCTCTGAATGGAAAAGCTTGGGAAGCTGGGAGTTGTGCAGCCATTCCTGTGAATGGACCCCAAGATGTGACGTTTGGAGTCTGAGAGCCTTGTTGCCACTGCTACCATTCCTACCCTGTTGGTTCTGGTTCAAGTGGGTGGATGGATTATCATTTGAGGAAATTTAGGCCTTCCTCCTTATCCTGACAGCCTACAGAGAACAAAGGACCCATCAGTGGTTACTTTCACGTCTTCATTCATTCTCTTTGCTAAATTTCTGTTTTTAAAATAGGGCCTTGTTTCAGGAAATCATCAAGCTTATGACTTTTGTCATAAACTCCTCTCAAATTGTTAGGTCATACTACTCTCCATTGTGTTAGTTCCAACCAACACTTTCCTTTATTAGAAATTGGAATAAATAAAAGGTACTTTAAATAAGATGTGATAAACCTAGGATAAACTGAGACTTATTTGTATGAAGGAGAAATCAAAGGGGGAGGGTGGAGTAGGAATTAAAGGAAGGATATGTTAGGAAGGAAAACAGGAAAAGTTGTAACTGATTCATCATGTGATGTGTGTGAGCAGGGGAGAAGGTTACTATGTATCTTTCATTGTCAGATCCTGTTAGGTTTTTAATCTGTTCTGCAGTGAATCTAATTTATAGAAGTGACAAAGGTGTGTTTTGTTTCTATTGAAACATTTTGGATGTGTTTGGAGCTAGTATCCTGAGAGGGGGAGTTAAAGATACATACTATAAACCATTACAGTAGCTCTCCAGTACCAGAGGCCAGTTAGTTTGGGATTAGAATTTCCTGGGAAGGTGCTTTTAATGTAATTTAAAATAAAAACTCACTTAACCTATTTCCTTCCGCCCCTCCCCAATCCCTTTGCTTATTTTCTGGGTCAGTCCCCAGTTCCCAAACTAGTTCCTTTATGCCATGCCCAGGGTATGTGCACATTTTTAGAGACTTAAAGAGCAGTTTTAGCCTTACAGTCAAATTAAGAGAAAGGTAGAGATTTCCCCTACCCCTACCTCCCTCCCATGTGCTGCCTCCTCTGTAATCAACACCCCCCACTGGATTGGTTCATTTGTACAATTGATGAACCTACTGTAACACATTGTAATCACCCAAAGGGCTGGTCCAGTGGCTCAAGTGGTAGAGCAAGCATGAGGTCCTGAGTTTAAACCCTAGTGCTGTAAAATATTGTAATTAATAATAAGCCATTATATAATTATCTAAAAAGTTTGCAAATTTGTGTTAGGGTTTTCTCTTGGTGTTGTACCTCCTGTGGGTGTGGATAGATGTATAATGACATAAACCCATCATTTAGTATCATAGATTATATCTTAAAAATCCTGTGTTGTACCTATTCTTTCACCCTCCCTGCTGTCTTAGCAACTGCTGATCTTTTTAACTTCTATAGTTTTACCTTCTCTAGAATGTCAAGTAGTTGGAATCATAGCGTGGAGCTTTTTACCTTGGTTTGTTTCATTTAGTGATATATAAGATTCTCAATGTCTGTCATAGCTCGTGAGTTCATTTATTAGCACTGAAAAATATTCCATGCTCTGGGTATACTACAGTTTGTTAATCCATTCACATATTGAAGGACATCTTGATTGCTTTTAAATTTGGACAGTTATGAACAAAGCTGCTGTATAGACACATACACGTTTTTGTGTGCATGGAAGCTTTTTTAAAAACTTCTTTGAGTAAATACCAGTGAGCACAATTGCTGGATCATATGGTAAGAGAGTATGTTTTAGTTTTCTAAGAAACTGGCAAACTGTCTTCCAAAGTGGCAGGCAGTATCATCTTACGTTCCCATCAGTAATGATTGTTGCTTCCATCCTCACCAGCATTTGGTGTTTTCAGTGTTCTGGATGCTGGCTATTTCTTACAGGTGCGTAATGATAATCTTACTGTTTGATTTTGCATTTCCCTCATGGCATATCAGATGAAAAGATGTGGAGCATCTTTTCTTATGGTTATTTGCCATCTGTGTGGTTTTTTTTTTTGGTGAGGTGTCTGTTAGGTCTTTGGTACATTTTAAATTTTTTTATTTTAGTCTTAAAAGCTCTTTGTATACTTTAGTTAACAGTCCTTTACTGAATATCTTTTGCAGACTTTTTTTTCTAGTCTCTAGCTTGTTTTTTGGTGGACTGTGCCTTTGATGTTGTATCTATAAAGCTGCCTTTTTCCCTCATCTACTTAATCTGGGTAGGATACACTAGTCACTATTGTACCAAAAAGTCTTTATGGTGTTGTTAAGGAATAGAATTCAGAAACTGTGCTTTACTTTTTGAGATAAAAGCCTAAGACTCTTTTTACCTTTCAATTGAAAATTTCTGGCTGCCCTCAAATAAAGATGGGCGAGATCCAAGATAGTAATTAGCATGCAGTAGACAAACGAATGATACAATGGTGAAGGAAGGCAATGCTTTTGAAAAACCTTAACTGATACCATTTCTTTTAAGAAGTACTTGGATCAACAAAATTTAAGAGTCTGGATGGTTTTCTGCAGTAGAGTTTTATCTATATTGCTCCTTTTTTTGGGGGGAGCGGGGGAGCAGTTACTAGGATTTTGAACTGCTTGCCAGGCAGGTGCTTTACCACTGAACCATGCCCTCGGCCCCTGTAATGGCTTTTATGACGCAGGACAGGGAACCAGTGTAGATTTAACCAGTTACTAATACACCTATTGCCAGTAGAATTCTAGGACTAGGAAAATAAGCGCAAGGAAGGCCTGTGGTTCTTTTGGACACACTGTGGGACACAAGGGCCAGCTTAACTTCATCTCATGCATCCCTCTTTAATGGTGGACTGCATTTGGGTCTCCAAGGAGTATTGTCAGTTCAGAGCTAGTATCTATTAACCTTTGGAAGGATTATATATTCTGTCTTTTGCAATGGACAGTCACCTTTGGGAATTTCTACAGCTTTCTCTGTAGAGAAAGATATACAGTATTTTTTGTAGCCTTGTAATGAATCACAATAATCGTATGTTTAATCCTTCTTGGTTTAACATCCTCTGAATATACTCCCATGTGTGCTTCCCAGACTCCTGCTGATAAAAAATGTTGAGATTCTGCAGATTTTTTGGTGTAAAAGCAGTGTTTTCTCAGAATAGGCCTTGACCTTTCTGTGTCTTTTGGGTTAGGAGTCAGTGGTGGTGGGAGTTGGTAGTAAAGTGAATTGGCATCCCTTGTAAAAGAACTTGGAAGAGTCCTCTGGGGGAGGGGAGCATTGGGAGTCAGGGTCTCCTCAGAGGAGTGGGGCAGTTGCTTTCAGCAGGGAAGTTCAGTTGAATTGGAGTTCACCATTCTTCGCCTCATCTATGTTTGCCCAGATATCTGCAACCATGATTCAGGTTCATTCTACTTTCCAGCCAATGCCCTTATGTTAGCACATCCTTGAGACTTACATATCCTTTTTTTTTTTTTTTTTGAGACTTTGCACATCCTTGGTCCTTAGTCCTGTCCATTTGACAGCTATGAGGAGTAAAAGACTCTCCAAAACAGCCATAGATTTCTTACCCATCTATTTGGGAATTCTCAGTGTTCATCTTGCCATTTGTTCTGTGCACATTCTCAAAGACAACCAGAAACAACCCTTGTCCAAGATATAATCCCTGAGGCCAGCATTTTCATCAGCCATTTGGATATCCAGTAACCTCTCCCTGCACTCCATCCTGTGACACTGTGCACAGGTAATCTGAGTGATCATGATGTCACCTTGCCACTCCCTCCCTCCACAGAAAGGCTGAGGGCACTTATCAAACAGGCATCCCATTTTGAGACTCTTTCCTGGGGCCATTATTGATTCCAGTTAACTGCATCAGTCACATTGCATACTCAAAAAGTAATGAAGGGAGTCTGATAAAGGAACTGCTTACTATGTGTTTGGGCAGAGTTAAGGGAACAAGCAACATAGCAAAGCACCTTTTTTTTTTTTTTTTTTTTTTTTTTTTGCGGTACTGGGGTTTGAACTCAGGGGCCTTCACTTTGAGCCACTCCTCCAGCCTTATTTTTATGATGGGTCTTTTTTTGAGATAGGGTCTCACAAACTCTTTGCCTGGACTGGCTTTGAACTGCTATCCTCCTGATCTTTACCTTCTGAGTAGCTAGAATTACAGGTGTGAACCACCGGTGCCCAGCTAAAGCACCCTTTTCCTAAAGGTCTGGACCTCTTGTGTGCAGTCCATAGAGGTCAACTTATGGGAACTGCCGTGGCAGAGAAAGAGTGGTGATTGAATTTGGAAGGGGAAATGGAGAATATCTAGCATAATTGCCAAAATGGAACCCTTGGCCTCAGTTTGACTGTGCATCTTGAATGTAGGCCTCTACACTTAACTACCTGCTCTACCTGTACACATAGATACCAAGTGCCTTGTATGAAATACCTTATTGCTCCTACTTTATTCCTGATGTCACTCACTTTCCTGATAAAGGGAAGGCCTGAGGCCTAACGTTCTCCTGTAATTCTGCTGCTGTGGGTTTCAGCATAGTAAGGTACAGGCATTTTAAGCTCATAAATAGTAAAGTACCTGCAGGACCTGTCACACAAAGCCCACATGCTCAAGAGAAAGTTATGCGTAGTGTAGCATGAGCTGCTTGCTACAGGTAGGGAAGGGTGGGCTAGGGTGGGTCCTGGGCTTCCAGATAAGGCTAATCTGCCTTAAAAGAGTGATGGGCTCCACCTGCTCTAATAGCTAAGCAGTAGACCTGTGACAGGAGGGCAAGGCTCTGGTTATCCTGTTAGAGCCCCTTTAGTGTGCATTAACCCTTAAGTCCGCATGAACTACAGTGTACAAACTCCTGAAATTTCTGAGTAGTAAGGAGGTAAAAAGGATGAAAATGTTTGATTGTGGTTTAGTGATAGGATCATAAAAGAAACTAAGTTTCTTATCTAGGCTGAATTTATGAGTAAAAGTAAACTTTTGCTAGACTAAACATTAACTGGGTCCTATTTTCAAGGAATGACAAATCATAATATTTTAAAATTATTTTGCTAATCCTTTTTTTTCCTGTTGGTTAAGGTTGCATGATGGAATTTGAACATTACCTCAAGAGGTTTCATATTTTGGATTAGTTAATTTTGCTCATCCTCTGCTGATTATTTCTCCGGACTTATTTTTTTGGTGTCATTTTGAGGCATTAAGTGCAAAGAGGTTATACCATGGACTACAAGGAAAGCTGCCCAAGTGTAAGCATTCCCAGCTCTGATGAACACAGAGAGAAAAAGAAGAGGTTTACTGTAAGTATGTAACACAAAGCATATGGGAAATGATCATAGAGAATATTTCCAGTTCTACCTTTGTTCTTCTCTAACCTAGAATGACTTCCCTTCCCTCATTTCCAGTGTCCAGTTTGTACTTCTTTTGAATGATCTATCCTCCTCCATAAAACCTTCCCTGGCTACTGTAATTGTCTTGTTTTAGTGCAGATTTTTGCCTATTTACCTGTCCCCTTGGAAAATCTTAAGAAACTGTCTCAATATACCCTCTTACCAGAAAATGCACATGTGCATATATGTTGATGTACATACTGGTAATTTTCCGTGCACTGCCAGATGTTGTAGACTCCTGAAGTCACTGATCCCATTGGTAGAGCACTTGCCTAGCAAGCGCATGGCCCTGAGTTCAAGCCCCAGTACTATTCTTAAAAAAAAAAAGAACCACTGTCTTGAAATATTTTGTTTTGTTTTTTTTGGTGGTGGTGATACTGGTGCTTGAACTGAAAGCCTCATGCTTGCTAGGCACCTGCTCTACTCTTGAGCCATTCCACCTGCCCTTGAAATTTTCATAGTATCTTTTAACATTTGATGTTTTCTACCTCAGTTTAAAAAATACTCCACTGTTTATTTTATGTTTTTTTTTTTACCTTAGAGGCAAAGACTGTTTTTAATTTTTTTAACACTAGAGTGTATGTTGTAGGGCTTTATAAAAAGTAAGCACAATAGGGCTGGGGGCTTAGCTCAAGAGGTAGAGTGCTTGCCTAGCAAGCTGAAGCTCTGGGTTGAATTCCCAGCACTGAAAAGAAAAGAAAAAAGCAAGCAATAAGCACAGTGAATATTTGCCAAATCAATATTATTTTAGAATAGATACTTTTCTAATTAGTGTAATGAAATAATATAAAACTGTATTTAGTTCTAATAGTCTAGTTATATATGGAAAGAACTCTTACCGTCTTTCTCCTGTGAAAATGTCCTTTATCTTGTCTATAATTAATCAGGTCTTCTCTGTAAACAACCCCCCACCCCCAACACTCACTGAGTAATATGAAGAAATTCGTTTCATTAATTGATTAATTAATAACTTAGTTCTGTTTAGAGCTTAGTTTGATCTAGGTAAAATTCTCCAGGCTGTCATAATTCTGTTGTCTTTTTCTTTTTTGGTGGGACTGGAGTTTGAACTCAGAGCTTCACTTTGCAAAGCAGGCGCACTCTACCACTTGAGCCACACCTTCAGTCCATTTTGCTCTGTTATTTTGGAGATAGATTTTCTTGAGCTATTTTCCCGGACTGGCCTGGATCCCTAATCCTCCCGATCTCAGCCTCCCAAGTAGCTAGGGTTACAGATGTGAGCAGCTGGTCCCAGCTCTGCTCTCTTTTTCTTATTTGAACATCTGTTCCTCCCTGAGGTTGGCATCTTGGTTTATGGGAGGAGGGGTGTCCACGTTCACAGTGATTGATGTGTAAATGACTGACCTCAAGGTTGCTGTGAAAGCACTTGTATTCTTATCATCCCTGGAGATCTTTACTATTCCATTTGTAGAGTGCCTCGTCTGGCAGATACACAGCTACAGTGGACACGATCCTGCCTTGGGCATTTTATCAGCTTTGGTTGCTAGCATCTGCAGTTGATGGGCTACTTGGGAATCCTTCTTCATTGGCTTGTCTAGGGTCTTATGGGGCTTTCCATAGCTAAAGATCCCCCTGAGGCTCTGACATGTCCTTTCCTGTGCTTGGCTCAGTGGTCCACCTCTAGCCTCCTTTAATGGGTCAGTCACCTGACCCCTGCCAGTTGAGCCACATGACAAGTGACTTTAAACTTAAGAGTCCATGTCACACAGGAGTTGAGGAAAGCTGAAAACTTAAAATTAACACTGTCTGACCCTCTATTCTGCCTTCTTATCTTTCTCCCAAGGTCCCAGACAGGGAGTTGACATACATCCCCCTTGGTTTTCTGGTCGTCATTCCTAAGCAAACACGCCTCCCACACCCTGAACTGAAGCCTAGAGCAGAGAGATGGGAGTGTGTATCTGACCATTTAACTCTCCCCAGCCTCAGTGTCACAAGGACATTATAAACAGTGTGTGTTTGTAACACATTTGTATAAGCACTTTTTTAGCAATATCACTTTGAAGGTACACCTCCAGCCCATTTTGTTCTGGTTATTGTGGAGATGGGGTCTAATGAACTCTTTAACCCAGTTGGCCTCAAACGATGATCCTCCTGATCTCAGTCTCCCAAGGATTATAGGCTTGAGCCATTGGCACCTAGCTACCCTACTGAATTTTTTAATAGCTGTTATCACCACCTGATATACTGTGTTTATTTGTGCATGTCTTGCCTGCTATAAGGCAAGGTCCTTTGAAGCAAGGACTTTCCTCTCAGTTGTTTCACCAGCTCTTCAAACAGAGGTAGTAGAGTTTAATATGTATTTATTAAATTGCTGTTGAATGAAAGTAGTACTGTTTCATTCTGTTAGCTACTAGTAGTCTGTTAGTTTTACTAGTCCTCAGTCCTCAAGAACCTTGGTTCTAGTCAACACAGATCAACCACACCTCACCCAACAGACTCTGTCCAGCTTAGCAAGCTCAGATGCTTTGTATAATTCAAAGCAAAAGTAGACATTGTGTTACTGAGTATTTAATAATATTTTAATATTCTTATTCTCATATGCCTTTTATATATGATTGCATTTCAGCATGCCTTAACTTAAGCCAAGTCTACATTATACTTTGGTTTAGCCACATAATTGTCAGTGGGTTTCTATATTGTGCCAGGTAATAGTGTAGGCACTGGGGGTTCAGTGAGTACTAAGAGTGACAATCCTAGCTTTCCAAGAACTTACATTCTTGTGAGGCAAGACACTAACATAATAGCAAATAAAAATAAGATAATTTCATACTATAATAACTCATGCTGCTCTCTGTGAAAAGTATGCATGGATTTATTACACTGGGATTTGACCAACTGTGGTCAAAATAAAATTATAAAAATTTGTTAAAAATCAAAAAAGAAATTTCCAAAACAAAAATTACAAATTCCTGCACATGCATTACATGGTTCAGTAGATGTGGAAAAGCTCTCAGTCCTGCATTATTAGTTGTATTTAAATTATTATATGATCTGCTGAGTGCTTCCTTGCCCTTAATTTTATGAAAATATGCCTCCCAAAAAGCAAGTGATACCCAAAAAGCAAGGTAAAAGTTACAGTAATTCTACCAAGCCAAAAAAACCAAAAAAACCCATTCAATGTGCTTACTTTAAGTGGTAAAGTGGAAATTTAGATTTATTGAAAGCAGCATTTCTTTAGTGGAAGTTGGGTGGCATTATGGGAAAAATGAATCAAGCATCCTCTGTGTATCCTGAGCGTTCATGGTTTTTCCTCAGCAGTGCCTCCTTGGAACTATGTACCTGCAGATACCAAGGACCTACTGTATTTTTACAATTTGAATAGTTTTTGGTTTTGTCTGTTGGAATTTTCTTAGAACTTATTTAATAAGCACTTATTTGTAACCATACTTCACAAAGCCCATTCCTATATATTGTTTGCTAGGGAGATACTCCATCCTGGAACCTAGACTTGTTTATAGTCTTAGCTTGTATTTGTGTAGCCAGAGTAGGCCACCTGACCTTTCAAATGACCACTTTCTACACCAGAAAGTCAGCACAAAGAATTTAAGAAGTTCAGTATCATACAAACCTAAGTTTCTCTTTTTTTTTGTCCTTTTGTAGCAGTGCTACTTCCAGGCCTGTCTGATCCTGAGTGCTGTATTTGATGTGTCTGTATCAGATATGTCTGTAGTCTAGTCTTAGTCAACTTCCCCTGGAAATGGTCTTCTACCATTTCCTTCTGCATGTTTTCCATTTGGGGGGGTGTTATCTTACATTTAATTCTTATATTTTACATCTAATAGCTCCTTCTAAGACAGCTTGATGCCTGTAGTTCATGAGCTCCAAACTCTCTTTTCCTCTCCATCTCAGTGATAACATCCTTTGCCCAGGTGACTGATAGCAGAGACTTTGCCTCACCTTTCAGTGGGACTTTAAACAGTACTACAGAGTTCATACAGTGTAATCTTAAGCAGTATCAAAACAGTATTTTCTCTCAGCTTTATCTAATGTGAACTTAGGTTACCTATTTTTCACGGCAAGGATAGTTTATACACATTTGTGTGCCCAACAACTGATATAAACCTGGTTTCCTCTTTTTAAGTTGTCTGACTGATGTGGACAATTGTACAGCAAACCCTAAAAGCAACTCATATCTTTCCTGTAGTTATCACTATAAAATATGAGATTGATAACCCAAGCCTTACATCAGACTGCCTTTCCTCATATACCTGAATTCTTGTTATTTACCCTTTAGAAATGATGCAAGATCTTCGGGATCCCAAATTTTTTTCTCATAATTCATTATAGTATGTTGAATTACATTCTAAGAGCACCTGTGGAATGAATAATGAGAATTAATTCTGTAACTATTGATGATTTGATACCAGTTCTGATACGTAGAGGGTAGATTTAGATTTTTAGTTTCAGTTTTATGTTAATTAAATCTATGAGTATGATCAAGTTACTTGGCTATTGTCTTTATTATATTGACTGAGGGTTATAATATTATAATAATGTTTACTTGATAGGGTTGTTGATTATGATAGTTTTTTTTCTTATAGATGTTAGGTACATGTAAGATGGCATTAAAAAATCTAAAAATAAATTTTTTGTTTGAAAAATACTGTGAGGGGCTAGGGGTGTGGCTCAAGTGGTAATGTCTGCCTAGCAAGAGCAAGGCCCTGAGTTCAAACCCCATTAAAAAGAAAGGGAGGGAGGAGGAAGGCAGGGAGGGCTGGAGGAAGGATGGATGGATGCTGTGTAAAGGATGACCTGGAAGGAAGAGAGATAATAGTCGAATGTTTACTTTGTTGCCAGGCATCGCCTTTGAAAACATTTTAAATTTCAAGGCAATAACTACTACTAGGGGAAGAAAAGAGGAAAATGGTATCAGTTGAACCTATGTGTTATTCTTAGGGAAAAACTCTGAATTAAAAATGGCAAAATGTTAGAATTCAGTAGATCTAAATAGTGAGTGTGTTTATGTTCACTATGGCATTCTCTTAAGATTCCAGAAAAATTTTATAACAGTTAAAAATATCACATTTGGACAAGATGAAATACATGTTTAAGTTAATATGTTATATAGTCTTGGAGAATCATACATAAACATCAATCTTAGTATCAGTTTCATGAGTATTAAAACAGGTTTTATATATTTAAGTAGCTAATGTAGTCTTTTTTGCAGCTAAAATTTGTTAAATTTTTTTTTTTTAAATTTCCACAGGTTTATAAGGTTCTGGTCTCTGTGGGCAGGAGTGAATGGTTTGTGTTCAGGAGATATGCAGAGTTTGACAAACTTTACAACACTGTAAGTAATAATCTGCAAGATTTCTATTTAAAACAAACACCTGAGAAAAATCCCAAAAGAAAGATTGATTTGGATGATTAAATTAATATATACATCAGACATGGCAAAAAAGGGAGAGATTCTTCAAAAGCATCCTAAACTTTAGTTTTGTTTTGTTTTTTACAAAAAGTGTGGAGAAAGGACTGTTGAGCAGTTCCAAATAAACCACTGAAAATAAAAGAAGTAGATGAACAATTTAAAATACATTTTAATGTCATCGAATACTAGAATTAAATCCTTTATGCTCAATAATAATTGTTAATCATCATGGCATATCTGGTTAAATTGTTTAACCCCGTAAGATCTGAAAGTCTTTGACAAACCTACTCTTCTTCCACATTTCATTCTTTTTTCTAATTCATTTATTCATATGTGCATGCATTGTTTGGGCCATTTCTCTCCCCCTGCCCCCCGACCCCCCCATATTTCATTCTTGAAGTCCTAGATTCCAGATTTTAAGTAGCTAACAGATAAAATTAGTATTGACTTTCTGTTACCTGGAGGGTGAAATTTAGAGACTGCTAGCTCTCTAAATGGCTGAAACTTGTTTTTATATACTCATAATTCATATATTAAACAGTTCTCATTGTCTAGTGATTGCAGTTGCACGTACTTTCTAAAGTAAGCAGTGAGGTACCAAGGTCATTGTAACTCAACAGGCCAGATTTCACCATGTACTGATGCTGGGTGGGTATGGCCTTGAAAATCTTATGTGGAGGTCAAAAAAATGCTTCCTGGGTCAGTCCTTGCATGACCCCAAGGTAAAAAGAACTCTGGGTTCCAAGCATTGATTCATCTAAACAAAAAAAATGCACCTCAAACTCCAATTTTATCTCCTAGTGTCTTTTTTTTAAAATGAGTACTAGATTACAAGGCATCCTCTGGCAAAAAGTTCTATTGTACATTTGGGAAGGTAATTATTTCATTTTGGTGGGGGAACAACACTGGGATTTGAACTCAAGGCTTCACACTTGCTAGGCGGGTAAACACTTGAGTCACTCCACCAATCCTTTTTTGTGTTGGGTATTTTTGTTGTTTTTGTTTTTACTGTACTGGGGTTTGAACTCAGGGCCTACACCTTGAGCCTCTCCACCAGCCATTTTTTGTGAAGGGTTTTTTTGAGATAGAGTCTCACAGACTATTTGCCTGGGCTGGCTTTGAACCATGATCCTCCTGATCTCTGCCTTCTGAGTAGCTAGAATTCCAGGCATGAACCACAGGCACCTGGCTAATTCTTTCATTTCTAAATACTGTCTCCTAATGTTAAAAATAGGGATAGATGTATAAATCTGTAGGCTATCATTTGTAAGATTTTTTTAAATGTGAGGGATATTAAACATATCTCTATTAGTAGATAAGTTACTGTGTGTGTGTGTGTGTGTGTGTGTGTGTGTGTGCGTGCGTATGTACGTACTCAGGCCTACACACTTGCTAAGTAAGTGCTCTTAGCACTTGAGCCACTTTACCAGCCCTTTTTTATGGGTTTTTTCTAAGATAGCATCTTGATAGCTATTTGCCTGGGGCTGGCTTCAAACCTCGATCCTCCTCATCTCTTCCTCCTGAGTTAGCTAGGATTAAGGAAGTGAGCTACCAGAGAGGAAATAAATTACTTCTTAAATAGGCTGGAATGAATCAAACAGTATCTAGCTGCAGCACTTCCATGTTAAGTTATGAAAGTTAGGCTTCTGATTCATTTTATTTAGCATTTCACTATAGCTATATTTTGTTCAAAATAATATTCAAATGACTTGCTAATTGAAATTGAACTTTGAGAAATAATGTTGTAATTTTTAAAGAGGCATTTATTTGTCCTGATGTAAAATTAGTACATATTATAGAAAATCTGGATAATAGAGGAAAGTAAAAGTAGGGTAAACTTAAAATATCACCCTTAATGTTACTACTCAGAGATAACAGTTAATATTTAATTAGTTGGGATGTTAATACTTGAGTGTCTTTAAAATAGGAAAGCTTGTTTTGGGTCGTTTCCTCTCGATCACTTTCACTCCCTTCTTCCATGAAAATACTCTGTCTTTAAACTTTGTGTGTGTGTGTATGTGTGTGTGTGCGACTGGAGTTTGAACTCAGGGCTTCACACTTGCAGAGCAGGCCCTATACTGGTTTGAGCTAGTCATTTTGCTCTGGTTATTTTGGAGATGGGGTTGGGTCTTGCGAACTTTTGTCTGGGGCTGGCCTTGAACCACCATCCTCCTGATCTCAGCCTCCCTAGTAGCTAGGATTATAGGAAAGGGCCACCAGCACCCAATCACATTTAAGCTTTTGACAGAAAAAAATCTCCTTAACATGTAGTTCAGTTTTTATCATCAATCTCCGCATTTCTATTACATTTCTCTTCCTTTTTTAAAAATCATTTTCTGTCTACCTTATATAAATATCTCAAATTCTGCCTCCTGTGGTGAGGGGCAAATAAACAACAAGGAAAATGGTATCAATTGTGTTCTTTGAAAGGATGGAAATCACATTAAACCTAGCCCAGAATTCCCTAAGTTGAAAACGTATTCTTTAATGTGCTTCTCTTAGAATAAAAGTAATGACAAAATTTCTTTTCCAACCTGTAAGCATTTTGTCATCTTAGAACTATGTTTTTATGACTATAGTTTATATTTTTTAACTTTTTATTGATAAAAGTTGTCAAACATATACAGAAGTAGACAGACTAATACAAATACAGAAAATAATACAATGGTACCATCCATCTACAGTGACTGATCGAGCACCATTTATTTTCTCTTTGTCCCTAGCCAGCCCATTGTACTTTTGGCACCAATCTTAAATACCATGTCATTTCATTTGTAAATATTTTAGTCTACATCCCTAAAATAAAGATTCTTAAAACAAAATATAGTAATGCCTTAATATTAATCAGCTATGCAGTTAATGTTTCTGTAACTGGTTGGTAAGTCTATTAAGTGTCTTTTAAATTACTAGTATCCCCCTCTGTGTCTGTTTCCTTTACAATTTTTTTGTAGGTTTTTTTTTTTTTTTTAAACAGTCACTTGTTTACAGACTGTTTTTAGTCTGGATTTTGCATGGTGTAAAGTGATTGATACATTCCTTTCTTCTTTGTATTTCCTATCAGTTGCTAGGTTGAGCTATAGTTTCTGTGTGTATATACAGGTTTTTAACATCAAGCTTACAATAAAAGTGTAGCCCATTTTTATGACTTTACTATCTCAGATTTCTTCAGAGCCATATTTACCTCTCTGAGGACAAGCAAATCTGATAAACAAATGTATTAGAATATTTATAAGGAACTATGGAAATGATCCCTGAAAGTACAGTCTTTGTGTTAGAATGTTAGTAAGAGGAATGCTAGAGCAGGGGTGTTGAAAGCAAATCATCGATCTCACAAACTTATTGTCCGTCTATTCATGGAAAAAGAACACAAAGAGCACACCTTCTTTTGATGTGTAAACAGTGTGTAACATACTCAGAAAGACATGCTAGGTTCTAATTTAAATGCGTAACCTAAATGGTCTCCTTCAACCAGGACAAGAAGTCTGTAAGATGCTTGCTCAAACATCCTCATTTTATAGACAGGAAAACAGAGATGTTAAATAACTTGTCTAAGGTCACCAGTACTAAGTGTTTTCTTGGGACAAAATGGGATGATTAGTCTGTGGTACTTTATTGATTTTGTATATTTAAATATGTATATTTAAAGAATATTTTTTCTTGTTTTTATTTGTGTTTGATTTTCTTTTTAAAGAATATATTAAGTATGTATATATAAAGTGAATTTTTTAAAAAATTAGCTTGTATTTGTTTTTAGTACATATATAACTTATAAAATTAGTTCATGTAATACTAATTTTAAAAATTCTAGTTAAAGAAACAATTTCCTGCTATGGCCCTGAAGATTCCTGCCAAGAGAATATTCGGTGATAATTTTGATCCAGGTAAGCAATAACTTCCTAGACCAGCTGTTGAGTGAAGGTTGAAGTTTGAAGAGGTAGTTAACATATTCATAGCACTATATAGTAGTCTACGACTTTTTTTTTTTTAAACAGAATATCATTATGTAGCCCAGGCTGGCCTTGAACTCATACTCCTGCTTCAGCCTCTTAAGCGCCCAGATTACAGGCATGCACCACCACTACCACACCTGGTTTGTCTAGGACTTAAGGAAACTGAAGCACAGTTAGGTTCATTAATTTGCCCAGGGTTACATATAGGTAATAAATAGCAGATTTAAAAGTTAAATTCAAACAGTTTGGCTACAGATAAATTTATTAATCATTAAGGATAATTTAGGATACTTTTCTAACAGTTGGTACCCACTGGGGTTGTTCATCCTTGAGAGTCTACTGATATATATTTTTTTCTTTTTCCTTTTTCTTTTCTTTTCTTTCTTTTTTTTTTTTTTTTTTTTGCGGTGCTGGGGCTTGAACTCAGAGCCTTCACTTTGAGCCACTCTGCCGGCCCTTTTTTTGTGAAGGGTTTTTTCAAGATAGGATCTCACAAATTATTTACTGGTATGGACCACAATCCTCCTGATCTCTGCCTGCTGAGTAGCTAGGATTGTAAGTGTGAGCCAATGAGGCCCGACTGGAGCCTATATATTTGAAGCCTCAAACCTGGATCTTTTCCCTGGAATCTGAGTGATCAGTCTAGGTCACAGATGGCTACTTACAGGGAGACAGAATTCTCCTTATCCACCAGGAATTCCATCAGGAGAGTTGTCTATCTCTGTTCCACACAAGAACCCTGAATGGATTGCCCTTCCTGCCAACTAATTTGCTTACATCTTTATAATCCATTTAATCTGTGGCACATTACATATGCTATGCTCTTGTATCACTTAACTTGACCATTCCTTTCCCTTCCAGACCTTTTCATTATGTTCTGTGGAATTCTGTCCACAATTAACAAACTCCTCTTTATCAACTCCATCTTTTAAATGTTTCTTTTACATTTTTGCTTTAGTTAAAGTCTTGTTCCCCCTCGCAGCTCTCAATGGGAGGTTCGTTATTTACACTTTTTTGTGGGGGACAGCACTGGAATTTGAACTCAGGGCCTCATGCTTGCAAGCAAGGCACTCTCACTAGAACTTGAACTACTCCACCAGCCCATGTTTACGCTTTTTGAATCTCTAGATTGGAGAATGTTCTTACTTCCTCAGTTACACATAGTCAATTTTTTTTTTATTCCTTGAGAGAATTATAGCATACTTTATTCATTGTATTTGCTTATCTTTTATGTTCAGGTTATAGAGTTTATGAAAGTGGGATTATTTTTATTGATTTATAGTACCTGGCAATACTAGAGTTGGTTTTTGTTCTTTGGGCTTTTTTTGGTGCAATTGGGGTTTGAACTCAGTACTTCATGCTTGCAAAGCAGGAGCTCTACTACTTGAGCTACACCTTCAGTCCATTTTGCTCTGGTTATTTTGGAGATGGGATCTTGTGAACTATTTGCCCAGGCTGGCCTATAAATGCAATCCTCCTGATGTCAGCCTTCCTTCTAGGTAGGATTATAGGCATAGCCACCAGTGCCTGGCAATCCTAGATTTAAAATAGAACTTAGTACATGAGTCCATTAATAAAGAGAAGCAAGGAAAAATTGAGTTGCCACAACAATGCCAGATTATAAATTCAGTAGGATTGAGTCTGTGGACCAGTAGTTTTTGTACTTTTGTTTTTAGCAGCAGAATGCTTTTTTTTCCCCTGCCAGTTGTCCTAGCATTAGATAAGAGCAAGAAGATTAGGGTGGAAATGAGGCTAGAATATGAACCATGTTGAGAGTTAAACTCGGACTGGCACTCTGTAGACCTTTTAGTTGAATGCTTGAGGCTGAATCATTTCATCACAGAAGGAAGGGAAAGAAGTAAAAGACTTGAAACATCACTGTTTCATTGTTAAAGGCCAGAAAACTTAATGTTTTGATGAATTAAGTATCTGACACTAGAAATTGATTTTTATTGAAGAACCATTTGAAACCTATCTTGAGTGTATTATAAGTGACTTGTCAACAGTAAGATAGAATGTATGTCACAGAAATCTTGGAAAGCCGTACATTGGGAAATCAAGCCTTAAGTCATAAAACTCCAAAGATGGAAAGATGCTTGTTTCATTAAGCTTTGAGGAATCAGGCTTTCTCACATGCTGCTGGCAGGAATGCAAAGTGCTGCAGTCCATTTTGAGAGTAATTTGGCACTGTTTAACAAAACCTTGCATACATTTCACTTTGACTAATGTAGCATGCTTTCAGAATCTATCTCAAAGATAAGTGGTGCGCAGGCAAGACTGGGTATGGTGATAGGATTTTTAGTGCAAAAACTAGAAACAATGAAATATCCTTCCAAGGCTGGAACACAATGTAACTATAAAAAGGAACAAAAAAGCTCTTTATATATGAATGGAGTGACCTCCAAAATATATTGTTAAGTGATGAAAAAAACAAGGCATAGATGAGTTTGTGTCATGTATTTTTTTGCGTAGGAAAGGGTATGGGCATTCAAAAAGAAATAATGGAAGAATAAATTTAAAAATGAATAAAACTGACGACTTTTAGGAGGAGGGAAAAGGCCAAGAGGGGCTTTAGGGGGGACGTTAGATTTCCCTGAATGAATCCCATTTATAGCTTTGACTTTGGAACTATGGATACATCTTAAAACAATTTAAAAACAAAAACAAAGGCTGAGGAAGCAGGATTTTGAGTATGAGGTTGGCCTGGGCTACAAAGCGAGACCCTGTCCCAGAAAACCAAAAAGGAAAAGGGAGAGAAGGAGGGAGGGAAGGAAGGAAGGAGAAAGGAAGGAATCCCTAATAGTATTTTACTTACTTATTCACTTCCAAAATACTTTATATTAAGTATAAAAACTTATACTTATTTTATACTTCTATTATGCTTATAAAGTTTAATATAACTTTGTATTAAGTTAGAGCTTAATATGTTTTTTTTCTTTTTTTTTTTAAATTGTGATCCTTACCTTCAACAGCTTATATAGAAACCACTTTTATTTTTCACTTTTAATAGATATTTTCACAAAAGTTACTCATTGGGGAGATTTAACAATACATCTCTTCAGCTATTCTTAAAGATAATACATTAACCTTGTGTAAATTAAGTGCCTTGTAGCACTTAACTGATATGGGTTTGGGCGCATTTTAGTCTGACCCTGTATTTTTTCAGAAATTTGCATGTTTAATGCTGACCTGAAAATTAAGTTTGGAATTTCCCTAAATTCTGCTACTGTTATATTTCTTGTTATTTCATTATTGCCACCTTTTCCCTTCTGTTCTTACGTAGGACTTTACATAGGTATTTAAATACTGCTCAAAGCCAGTAATGAAATGGAAAGTCTGGCAGCACTCAGTGCAGCGTAGACTGTAAGTCATTGAGGAAACGAAGTTCCTTTCTCTTTTCATTCTGACCCCAAAGCAAAACATATCATCAGTAAGTAGCCATAGACAGTTTAAAGGTGCTTCCACATAGTTACTAGATTTTCTTTTAATATTCTAGCCATAGTCATTCATTTTAGTTCTTCCTCCTGTATTACCAAGTCTAGTGTCTGACAAATGTCTTTCAAGTAGTTTTTAATGTAAATTTCACATATGTTTTACTGCCTGGTGACCTGAAAAATGCCCTTGTAAGAGTTTACAAGTTACCTACCTGAGATGCTTTAAGAAATTTAGGGCTGGCAGAAAGACTCAAGTGGCAGAGTGCGGAGTTCAAACTCCAGTGTTGCCCAAAAAAAAGGAAATTTGTAATTGAACTACAGCAGCAACAAAATTACCAAGTGTGTCTGGATCCAAAAGACCAGATCTAATGTTGTATGTTCTTTTTCTTTTTTGTTTTTAAGTAGGACTGGAGTTTGAACCACTTATAAACCAGGTGTTTTGAGCCACGCATGCAGTCCATTTTGCTCTGGTTATTTTGAAGATGGGGAGGTGGGGGTGGGGGTCTCATGCACTATTTGCCTTGGGTGACCTGGAACCTCTATCCTCCTGATCTTGGCCTCCCAGGTAGCTATAAATATGAGCCCCTGGTGTCTACCTGTATTTGTTTTTTAACAGCCGTACCTTACATTTAAGAAATGGACATGTTTATAATTCCATCTACACTGAAGGTGGAGATAGCAGGATTGCAAAAAATTCAGTGAGACCCTGTGTCAATAAACAAGACAGGGCTGGTATGATTACTGAAGCCTGTAAGCCTAGCTATTGAAGAGGTAGAATCAGGATTACAGTTTGAAGCTAACTCAGGCAAAAAGTTCACAAGACCCCATCTCAACCAATGGCTGAGCATGGTCCCAGCTATGTGTGGAAGAACAAATAGGAGGATATTGGTCCAGGATAGCCGGAGCATAAAATGAGATCCTATCTTAAAAAAATAACCAAAGCAGCTGTGGTGTGACTCAAGCAATAGAGTGCCTACCTAGTAAAAGTGAAGTCCTAAGTTCAAACCCCAGTACCCACCAAAAAAAAAAACCAAAACAAACAAAACCCCAAAGCAGCCAGGCACTGGTGGCCCACACCTGTAATCCTTGCTACTTGGGAAATTGAGACTGGGGGATCACTGTTCCAAACCAGCCCAGGCAGGAGTTCACAAGATCCCATCTCAACCAGTAGCTGGGCGCTATGGTGCACACCTGTCATCTCAAGCTACAAATGAAGCTAAATTGGGAAGATGGGTGTTCCAGGCTGACTTCAGGTAAAAAAGTTTGTGAGGCCCCATTTCAACAGAGAAAAGCTGGATGTGGTTATTTACGCCTATCATCCCCACAATGTGGAAAGCTTAAAATTGAAGCATCCCAGTTGAGGCCAGCCTGGGCAAAACAAAAGGAATACCCTGTCTCCAAACAGCCAGAGCAAAAAGGGCTAGAGGTGTTTCTCAAGTGATAGAGTGCCTGCTTATCAAGCATAAAGCCCTGAGTTCTAGCACCAGTACAGCCAAAAAAGAAACAACCAGTGCAAAAAGGCTGGCAGCGTGGTTCAAGTGGTAGAGCACCTGCCTAGCATGAGCTAGGCCCTGAGTTCAAATGCCAGTGCTGGGGAAAAAAAAGAACCCAACAGATTTGTTGGGTAGAAATCAATTTTACTAAACTGAACCTCATCATTTATAGGTTCTATCTCTAGACGTTCACTATTAGGAAACAGTTTGTTTTTGTTTTTATGAGACTGGGGTTTGAACTCAGGACTTAAGTGTTTACAAAACAAGCACTCTATTGCTAATAATAATAACAAAAATGATACTAGGTAATGATTGTATTTGTACCATCTGTTAGCTATTCTTCTGTAACTACATTATGAGGTATAAATATTGCTATCTCCATCTCACAAGGAAGGAATTAGGTCTTGGAATGTCTCAAGATCAGTTAGTAAGTAACAGAAACAGGATATTTATTCCTGTTAATAAAAGTTTGCCAGTTCCAAGAACTGTTTGTGCTTAATATGTTTTACAGAACTGTTCAGTGGTGGTTGTGTAAGTTTTGGTTGTCAACAAATAAAACACTTTGAAGCTGCTGTATAATTATTTGTTAAGAAAGTGTACTAGCATATTTTTCAAGGAGTTATTTATTTAATTTTTTGGTACTTGGCTCAAACCCAGGGCTTTGTGTATGCTAGGTAAACAAGTGCTCTATCATTGAGCTATATTCCCAGCCTTTGGGAAAAAAGTAGCTTTTTTGAGACAGGGTCTCACTGTGTTTCCCAGGCCGAGCTCAAACGTGGGATCCTTCTGCCTCAGCCTCCTGGGTGCTGGGATTATAGGAGTGTACCACTATGCCCAGCTTCCAAGAGGTTTTTAGCATCGAAATTAAACCAGAGTTTTGGTGGTTTAACCAATTAATCATCATTTCCTAGTTATAAAGGATTTCTGCTAATCCTTTTTTTAAAGTATGATTTTCAGTCATCAGTGTTTTTATTTATCGCCTGATATGTAAGGAGCTGGAGAAAGCAAAGTGCCTTTCCAAGTTTTGTAGTGAGTCTTATAATTAGAATCTATCCAGGTATAGTGGTACACATCTGCAATCCAGCGTTTGGGAAGCAGGAGGATCATGAGTTCAAGGCCAGCTTGGACTACATAGCAGGATCCTGTCTCGAGAAGGAGAAGAAGGAAGGGGGTATTTAGATCTAAAATAGGCAGTTTTTGAAAGTTTTCTTTTGGGAGGTACATTTGCTTTAATTTTTTTTCTTTTTTGGTTGGAAGAGTTTGAGACAAGTCTTGCTGTATAGCCCAAGCTAGGTCTGAACTCTTGGTCATTCTACTGCCTCAGCTTCCCAAGTGTTGAGTTTACAGGTGTGCACCGTGCCCTGCTTTTTTTTGGCACTGAGGTTTGAATTCCACCTGTGCTTGTGCTTGCTAGGCAGGTGCTCTACCACTTTAGAGATGTCCCAAACCCTTTTTGCTCGAGTAATTTTTTCTAATAAGGTCTTGTGTTTGTGCTGAGACTGGCCTGGACTATAATCCTCCTTTTACACCTCCAACGTAGCTGTGATGAGAGGTACACACCTCTGCACCCAACTTTCATCAGTCAAAATGGGGTCTTGTTAACTCTTTTGCTGGCCTCCAACCAGGATCCTTCCAAGAAGCGCCCAGCACGCGCCCACCTTTGTTTTTTCAGTCACATTTATAGATCATATGCATTTCAATACATACAAATACTCCTGGTTGAATACTAAGCGTGAACTAAGAAATAGCTTCTTTATCTCAACTTACTATCTGTGCTTGTATACTGTTTATTCATGGTGTTGGGGATTGAACTCAGGACCTTGCTAGGCAAGCAAGTAAGCTACACCTACACCCCCAGCCCTTTGTGTGTGTGTGTGTGTGTGTTTCTGGGGTTTGATCTCAGGGCTTCATGCTTGCTGGGCAGGCACTCTACCACTTAAGCGTTTCTTCCAGCCCCGTGCTTGTGTGTTCTTACATAAATGTTTTGATAGTAACTACATAGACTGCCATAAATAATCCTAATGGTTATATCTCTCTTACAGATTTTATTAAACAAAGAAGAGCAGGACTGAATGAATTCATTCAGAACTTGGTTAGGTATCCAGAGCTTTACAACCAGTAAGTAATTTTCATTGTGCTCTAAAGGGACAGTGAAACCAAACCTAAGAGTATTGAATAAACCTTGTAAAGAATTTATCTTACCTATAAAATGTTACCATTCTCTATATGTTAATAAAATCTTCTGGAGCATCTTCCCCCAATGTTTGTTAGCCTCTTTTTCCCTTCCTCTCCTCTTCTTTGTTATATTGTTCTTTCCTTTTGTACTTGTATTGATTTTATAGATTAAACATGGAAGGAATTTGCATGATACAGTTAAAACATTTTGCTAATTATCTGATATTACATGTATCCAGAACTTCATACTATTTGCATTGGGAATAGGAAGCTATGTGAGTGTTGTCATACCTTCCAGAGGCATGGACTGCCAGGCTAATGTAACCAAGGAATTGAAGCCAGGTAATTTTCCATTAAGGCACCAGAAGATAACAGACATATATGACCAGCTCTGCTCAGGGAAGTTGGGGAAGGCTTCCTGGGACTTAAAGGATGTGTAATCAGTTAAGAAAAAAAAAATGGTATAGAGAGCATTCATACTAAAAAGATGAGTACATATTAAGAGGCTACAAAAAAAGCCTGAAAACTGAGGACACTTACATGTTAACATTGTGTGGTGACTGGAACGGAGTAGAATTTCACAAGAGGGGTTGCTGAAGGAGTGGGCAGGTTTCAGGCATACATGTCATCACATCCTGTGCCACCTGGGGCGGTATTCTGTGAACCTCAGGCTTCAGTCCTTTTCCACACGGCATCCAGACAGCACTTAAGTTGAAGACACTTTCTCAGCCCTGTGCATGTGTTGTGCTAATGAGTTTAAGACTACATGAGGGGAGAAGGTAAGCCATATCAGAAACACGTAGGAAAACACAGGTGAACCTGTGGCTTGGTTCATTTTCATTTTTCAGTCAGGTAGTAGATTTTGAATATTAATTATTCATTGTGATTTTTAATTTACATATATATGTTATTTCTTTTGTGTATATAAAACATTCCAAGAAGTAAGATAAAGTATCTAGGGTGTTTCTCCACAGGTCACCTATATGTGTAAATCTCAAGGTTGCACTATGGATGGTGGTGTGAACACGACACTTTTTTTTTTAACAATTTTTTTCAGAATCTCAACACTGAAGGACTATATTTTTGAGCAATTAAAATGGTGTGTGTGTTGCTGATGACTGTACCTAGGGCCTGGCAAACGCTTTGCCACTCACCCATACCCCAGCCCTGAACAAATTTGTAGAAATGTTTGCCATTTGTGTAGTACTGTACAGTTTACAGAGGGTTGCTACCATTCTGAGCAGGTTCTCTGACTTGCTTTTTAAGTTTGTGAAATTTAATTTACTAAATTAACTAAAACAATAAAGCTGGACCTCTTCCAACATGGTCTTCTTCCCAGATCTGTGGATTTCCCCTGGTGTGCACAGATTGGAGAAGAGTCAAGGAGGTCCTACACCTCTGGTAGGACCAGGGTTATCAGAGCAGTAAGAGCAGTGTGTTTGCAGTGTTTCCATTTTGAAATTGAGGGGGATACTTGGGTTAAGAGATCCCATGTCAGGCCTCTTCCTCAGCAAAGAGCCTTTTGATATTTGTGTCATTTTTTAATAACATTTCTTTTCTTAGGACAAATTTTATGCTATCTTTACCTTATATCTACCCTTCTTACCCTCTTTAAGTTTTGGAGTATGCACTGGAGATTATTTTAAATTAGTATATCGTGGGCTTCTTTGAAAAATAATTCATACAGTCAGACTTAACATTTGTCTTTTTCTTTGACAGATCTTGGTGTGGAATTAAGTGTACAATTACTGGTGGTTATTGTTATTTCCTCTGGTATTTTAAACATTACTCAGAAACACACTATACAGTAAATACTGAATTTTCATTCTGACTCTTGAAATGTAATAGTATAAAGGTGTTATATTTGGCATTAAAATTCAACTAAAAGCAATTCTGTTATTTTAAATTGCCAGTTTTTAAATACTGAACTGTAACTGTATAAGTCCTACATATACAACTCAGTGGATTTTTGCATACACATGTCCCTTGTAAACACTGCCTTGTGAACACTTCGCCATTTGAACACATACTACTAATGCATATCACTAGAAGTGCATTTCAGGACAGATTTTTTTTAAATTAAAATTACTTGGTGTGAATTATAAACCATTTTAGGGCTTCAAATATAGTCTGATAATCTGGTTTCCTGAGAGATTTACCAATTTATACTCTTCTAGCAGTCTGTGACTATCCTGAAGACTCTTCCAGTCTTAGTTAGTATAACACTACAACTGCATTTATGATTTCAGGAGAAACTTTGTTTTTTTCTTGCTCTTATCAATACTATTGCCATTTTCCATTAACATCCTTTTCGGTGCACATGTGCAAACATTTCTGCAGTTTCTCTTTTTTTGGTGGGTGGGGTGGCACTGGGTTTGAACTAAGGGCCTTGTGCTTGTGTAGGCAGGTGCTCTCACCACTTGAATCACTCCACCAGCCATTTTGTGTGTGTGTGTGTGTGTGTGTGTGTGTGTGTGTGAGAGAGAAGAGTTTTTTTGAGATAGGGTCTCATGAACTATTTCCCTGGGGCTGGCTTCAAACCATGATGCTCCTGATCTCTATCTCCTGAGTAGCTAGGATTACAGGCATGAATCACTTGGCACCCAGCTCCATTTCTGGAGTTTCTGAGTTGTAAGGTTATGCATATTTTTAACCCTAGTGGATAGCAATGTTTGTACTTTGGTCAGCAATATGTAGAATCACCTCACCACCACTTAGCATTGTTAGTGGTATCTTACTAGCTCATTGTTGTTTTTCACTAATTAAAGAGTTGAATATGTTGTCAGAGATGGTAATATAAAATTACTTACCATCTTTTAGCATTTAATTCTAACCATGCTTAGAAGAGTCTTTAGGATGTTCACTTATTACTCTGAAAGTACAAATTAATATACCACCTGTCTGAAAATCAGTTTAGAAGACTGTATTTGAAGCCTTAAAATGGTCAAGTAATTTTAATTTTAAAAATGTGTCCTGAAAATCACAAATTCAGTTTTAGTGTTAAGCACAAAGCTCGAGAGTTACATTATTTATAGCATGAAAGTTACATAACTTTTAGTGTGTTTGTATTATTATACAATATTATACATCTACCAGAAGTGTTTATAAAGAGCTTTAACTGTGAATGGAGAATGCTTATGATGTAATTTAAGTGGAAAGCAGTAAGATAAAAATTTTAATATTGCGTGAACTCAGTTGTGCATAGAAAAAGACTGAAATAAAGTATGCCAAAATGTTAGTAGACGTAATACCAACCCACTTTGTAAAATTTCAGATAAAATTCATCATTTTAGCTATTTTAATGTGCACTCATTGGTTCTTAGTATGTTCACAATGCTGTACAGCCGTAATTGCTGTCTAATTCTATCATCCTGTGTCTAGTCCAACATTTCCATTAGAAAGAAACAGTACCTGCAAATTCTCTCTTCCACCAAAGCTTGACAACCACTAATCTAGATTATATCTTTAAAGATTTGCCTATTGTGGACATTTCTTACAAAATGAAGTCATATAATATGTGACCCTTTTGTTCTTTCTTTGTGTGCTTAGTATGTTTTTGAGGTTCATCCATGTTTTAACATGCACCAGTACTTATTTCTTTTATGGCTGAGTAATATTCTCCTGCATGGGTATACCACATTGTGTTCATCCATTTATCAGTTGATGGACTGGTGGGCTTTTTCCACTTTTTGGCTATTAGGAATCTAACACATGCTGCTGTGTGTATTCATGTATGAGATTTTGTGTGGGTATATGTATTTATTTCTTTTGAATCTATGGTTAGGATTTGAACTGCCAGATCATATTTTAACTTTTTGAGAAACTGCGAAACTCTTTTCTACAATGGCCTCACCATTTTACATTCTCACCAGCCCTACCCATTTTAAAGACAGTTTTTCATCTTCTGAATTTCCTGTAATGAATATATGTTATTTGTAGCTGGTTATTAAGACAATTTGAAATGACAATATTTGTTCATGCATGGCCCTCTTTAATTTTAGCCCATTGCTTTCTCTTCATCTTACATCTTTGTACCCATTTCCTCATATCTGCTATGGATCCTACTTTACAGTATATCTTTCATACCTCTGTATCTTTGAAAACTTTAGGCAGACTGTTCTTTGTGTCTGAGTATTTAATAATTGTTCTGTGCTGTCACTCCTTGTTTCTGGCTGCTGACTGGTGCTCTCTGTCAGCAGCCACCTTAGTTGCCTGTTTTGCTTCCAGTTTGCTATTAGAGAGCATGCTGCAGTGAGCACCACTGGTCCTGTGTTTTTCCTGTACTTTTTCTCTTCAACTAGTATTTCTCTGGCTAGGAAAAATGGAAACAAAAGCTCTCTAAGCATTGCCAGATTGCTTTTTAGAAAAGTTGTCTCATTCTACATTTTAACATGAGGGTGTTTCTTTCCCTGTATCTTTACAAAATTTTAGTGTTGTCTGTCTTTCTAACTTTAGCTAATGACATAAAGTGGTGACTCATTATTGATACTATTTATATTTTCCTGATCATTAGTGAAATTAGTGTCTGCACAAATTTGCTTGCCTTTTTGGGATTCCTTTTCTATGAACTTCCTGTTGATACTTTGCCTATTTTTTGAGTTCCCCATTTAAAAAAATTGAATTGCTTTTCCCTTTTATAGCAATGCGTTTTGTGTAAATTTCTTGCTATACATGCTAATGTAGTGGTTTTTATTTTAAAAGAGGGTAAAATCTGTAGACATCCTTCCTTTCAAAGTCGTAATGAAGTTAATTTTTTTTAGTCCAGATGTCAGAGCATTCCTTCAAATGGACAGCCCAAAACATCAGTCAGATCCATCTGAAGATGAGGATGAAAGAAGTACTCAGAAGGTAGTACAAGGAATTAATTGTATCTTTAACAGAAAAAAATACCATTTCACAAAGATAAAGTTTCTTTCGAACATTTACTCAAATGTAACGAAGTAATTTCCTCCATAGTGAATTTTCTACTCTGTATTACAAATACCTAAACACAATGCCTCCTGACCACTATTTCTTAAGAACTTCATAGAATTAATGGAATTAGTTCTTTCTTTCTTTCTTTCTTTTTTTTTTTTTTTTCCTGTTGTTGTTGTTGTTGTTTTGAGATAGGGTCCTTCTCGGTAGCCCAGGCTGGCCTTGAACATGGCAATTTTCCTGCCTCAGCCTCCCAAGTTCTGGAGTTAAGGCCCAGTGAATCTGTCTATACCTGGCTAGAATTAGTACTTTTTATAATAAAAAGGATAATTCAGATTTTAGAAAATAGCAAGTGAGAAGAGAAGTATTACTCATAGGCTTGCCACCCAGAACTTGTGAGTTTAACATTTTAGTGATTTTCTTCCCAGTTCTCTCTTCACATGTAGGCTTTTAAGCTCTCTAGGTTATATAGTGTGTACAGTTTCTCTTCACTTTACATCTTGTCTGTTTATTTTTTTTTAGGCAGTATTGGAGTTAGAACTCAGGGCCTTGAGCTCTCTTGGCAGGTGCTCTTCCACTTGAGACCCATCCCCAGCCCTTGTTACCTAAGTTATTTCTGAAGTAGGGCTTACTTTCTACCCAAGCCAGCCTAGATCTCGATCCTCCTATTTATGCTTCCTTCATAGCTAAGATGACAGGCATGCACCACCATGCCCAGCTGTTGGTTGAGATCTGGTCTAGTGAACTTTTGGCTCAGACTGACTTCGAGCTGCCATCCTTCTGATCTCTGCCTCTCACATCACATTTTTTCTTTTTTATCATTATATGTGTTTATCATCATAATTGTATTTGAAACTGTTACTTTGAATTTTCATCAGCAGGAAAGGCCGTTTGGACCAGAACATTATATAACCTTATTTTGCATTGTCAGGTTTTCATGTATAGAGTAGTCAATACACGTGTGCCAGTTGGCACCAATTTACTTTTTCTTTCTGCTGCATATGTACATAATCAGTATGTGTCCTAATAAACAGTAAGCTGTTAGTAATTTTTAAACTAGATTGTGATAGTAAATAAGCGAAACAAGCATGTTTTAGGAAGCTATTTCTAACATGCACTTCAAAAACTATGGGGAAGCTAGATGTGATGGTACATGCCTGCTACCCCAGCTATTTAGAAAGAGGCATGAGGATCACAAGTTTGAGACTAGCCTAAACAGAGCACAAGACCCTATCTCAGAAGTAAACTACGAGGGGAAGGGGGAATAAGGAAGAGTAACAGAGGGTGTAAATTTGATCAGAATACATTATGTGCATGTAAGGAAATACCACAATGAAACCACTTTGTACAACTAATATATACTGATTTTAAAAAACACAAACAAAAGGGCTGGGGTGGGGCTCAAGTGGTAGAGCACTTGCTTGTCTAGCACATGTGAGGCTCTGTGTTCCATCCCTAGTACCACAAAAAAAAAGAAAAACAAGCTATGGGAAAAGATAGATTGTAATAATCATATACAATGTAATAATTAGAATTATAAATGTTTACATAAACATGACAATACTTTTATAACTCAAAATATAACTGGTATTAAATATATGAGAAAATCAGAAGTGTTGAATTGAAGTCATTTTTCTTTATAATTTTTTTTCATTTTGTTGTGATTCTTTTTTGTGATTTAAAAGATAATGTTACAAGTTGGAACATTACTATCCCCGAGGTAAAATATTCTTCTGGAAAACAGACATTTCTTTTTCGTGACTACGAGAAAGTAACATTTTTCCTTCTTTGATGCCAAGGAGGATTCTCAGTGAAGAGAAAGATTAACTTTTTTATCTGAGACATGGTTAGAACCTCATAAAAGGATAGATTTGTCTCTCTGCAACTAGTCAAAAAGAAACAACAAATGGGGAAAAGATTTGCATAAAAAATTATCTATGAAAAATGCTTACAGTTGAATTTTTTAAAAATAATGTTACTTAAGAACCTAGTGGATAAAAAGAGAAGGGACGTGAAGAAGGATTTAGTGAAGAAGTATATGAGAAAATGTTTAGCCTCGATGGCAATAACAGATGGTTTATTACTTGTTTCTATAATGCTGTGGGTTGAACCAAGGGCCACGAACATGCTAAGCAAGTACCTCACCACTGAGCTACTGCCTCCAAATGAAATTTTTAAAGGAAATGTTTTTATTTTTCTGCCAAATTAACAAAGTTATAAGTAAATAAAATGCTGTAGGACTGAAAAGGATAGGTAAGATGACCAGTGCACCCTGGGCATTATTGGCCTCATGATTTTATGCAACTTTTTGAAAAGCAGTACACTTTACTTTGAAATTTATGCAAATGAGGTAATCCTTATAATTTTTTTCTATTAAAAAAATTGAATCAACCTTCATCGCCATCAGTCTGACTTTGCTTGTCCCTATATATGTAAAGTATCTTTGAAGATAATATTTTAAGCCTTGGCAGACTAAAGAAGTGAAATCAGCATATAAAAATCTACATGCACATTTACATAGTGTGAATTATAATCAGTTAAAAATATACAGAGATGAAATAATATCAATGTAAATATTTGCAGTTAATCTGTTGGTAAGATGGATATTTAAAAACGCCCTTTTCAACTCTGAGTATATATTTTTAATTAAAGACAGCTATTCAAATATTTTAAAGAATAAAATTAATGTAAATATGATTTTCCATGTTTTGCTTGGAGAGTATGTTAGCTGAGGTCATTTGAAGAACATAGCTATTAAGAACTTCTAAGTGTGTAAATAAATGAAGCTCATAAATGAAAGATTTTTGTAGTGAACCTATACCTCCTTATTTATAAAGAGAAAAATAAAGGTCAAGAGAGGCCAAGAAACTTAGGATCTCAATTAGTTTTTATATCATCAATAAGTTAAACCTTCCCCTCAATTTAGTGGTTAGATGTCATCTTTAAAAACAGTAGGTACATGGGCTGGTGGAATGGCTCAGGTGCTAAGAGCACCTGCCTAGCAAGTGCGAGGCCCTGAATTCAAACCCAGTACCACAAAAAAAAAAAAAGGAAAAAAAATAGTAGGTACAAGATAGAGGTATAGCTCAGGTGGTAGAGCACTTGTCTAGCAAGAGCAAAGCTCTGAATTCAAACTCCAGGACTGCTAAAAATGGTAGACAGAATGAAAAATTGTCTGGCTATACATTCCAGTAATTTTCACAATTTTAGGAATGTGCTAGGAATATCATTGCCATATAATACAAATCTATATGTAATTCGGAAGACAGATTGCCCATGTTGTTTAATCCATATTTATTGAACTATCTTCCCTCAATGAAAAGTTCATTGAATAGAAAATTGATCCAGTTATCCACACATTCACTAAAAGAATAAGTGTACAGAAATTACAGCTTAGTTTGAATTATGTTGCCAGATTCTTTGGAACACTAATATTTAGACATAAAATTTTACTCTCTCTAGCTACTCAAGAGGCAGAGATCAGGAGGATCACAGTTTGAAGTCAGCCTGGGCAAATAGTTTGCAAGACCCTGTCTGGAAAATGCCCAACATAAAATTAGACAGAGTGGCTCAAGTGATAGAGAGCCTGGCTAGCAAATATAAGGCCCTGAGTTCAAACCTCAGTGCTGTCAAAAAAAAAGCTTACTTTCATGTTAAAACTATACCACAACTGGACAAATCTCACTCAGTAAACCAGAGTATTTATAAATTTTTTGTCTTGTGCTAGACAAGTGATTTCATATACTTCTGTTTTCAGGGGATTTGAAATTACATGCAGTTTTTTTTATATAAAGATGTTAGTAGGGAATGTTTGAATTATAACTCAAAAGCTGGTGCCAGTGTTTTTTTGTAAGAAACATACTTCAGAATTTTTCAAGAATGAGAGTTTAGCATTTATTTAAAAAATGCTCTTTTCTGGAGATCAGGAATTCGATAAGAAATTCTGTTAAACTTTCTTGATTCTAATTAAAGAAGTTTTTTAAAAGCTTTTTCTACTTATATCTTGTACAGCGTGATGCAGGGCTCTAGTGAAAGTACATGTACTAAAGACATTTATAACTGATTTAATTCTCTGAATGTGTAAAGAACTTCAGAATGAACTTTCGTAAAGCAGAGCTCACTCACACTTGGCTTTTGTAGTAGAACACATGTACCTCGCACCCACCAGGCCCCAAGTGTGACCCCAGTACCACAAAACAGAGCAGACAATCACGCTGGCGGATCACTAGAGCCATTGTTTAGGATTTTGAGTTAAATTTCTAGCTAACTGTTAGAATCTTTCATAAGTTAAATTATTTTATGGCATATACTAGATAAATATTTGCTTTTAAGTTAATGGTAGGTATTAAATTTACTCTGTTAACTATTGTAAAGAGAAAAGCCTCTCTAAAGTTATGGAATTGCTGTGATACTGGAATCAGAAAAATCCTGTAGTGGTATTTCTTAGAAATAAACTTACCTATTATCAAAATATTAAGAAATTGAGTATAATCTTCATTACCATTATCCTATCATTTTCTGTTTTTAATGAACTATTTGAAATTTTGAAAGATACACATTTTAAACCACTTGTTTCTTAGGTTTATTTCCTTAGACTGTGTAATACATTTAGGCCTTCAAGGTAATTGTATAGTACAAAAATTTTAATGTAGAAGTCAAATTCATAAAATAAAAACACTATTTAGCCATTACCATTTGATTGAAGCTGATAACTACGTGGTAGCATTTTGCATATTTATCTCTTAAGGAATTGAACACTTCCACATTAAGTCTCAAAAAATTCTGAAGCTGTTTTTCATACACAGCAATTACTCAAAATGCATTTTTCACCCAACTGGGAATCTCATAACTGCCTCATGAACAGATCCAAATGCCAGGCTCACTTTGCTTTTTCCTATCTATGCTAGGGCAAACCTGTGAAGTTTTTTTTTTTTTATTTCCAGAGAACTGTACTTTCTCTGTAAAGAAAAGTTCTTAGCTGAGAGCACAGTTCACAGAGCATTCGGCAATGCCTATAGTGCCACTGCTGCTCTGCTCAGTCACCTGGCGCCTCTCGTCCATTAAAGCAGAGGTGCATTCTTTGTTAGTGCCTTTTTGTCCTATGAGCCAGTCCTGTTGTGGTTCAAAAGGAAAAGAGTGAAAACAATTTATTGAACTAGCTGAGCAACTGATTCTGTGGGGGTTCACCCCTGACCTTTACAAGGACAATATTTCCATAAACAAATTGGGAGCTTTGTTTTTTTCCATGAAGACAACTAATCCAAACTTTAAAGACATTTGAATGTGGAATCACTTTACTGTTCTTTTCTATAATGATCTAGATTGAATGTCATTATGCACTGAAGCTTACTGAGTAATTGAGTACATATGAGCTTTATTTGATGATATAGTCATGGCTTTTTAAATATAAACCAGTTTTTGAAAAATTAAAATCCCTCTTAAATCATGTTTTTGATGCCCATTTCTTCTAAGCTTTCCCTGTTTACTTCAGTCATTTGCTAACTTAACTTTGATCTTTATTTTTGGTTTACCTTTTTCTCACAGCTGCTCTTGAAAGTTATAATAAAAGTGATTGTTTATGTTGGTTATGTACATTTTAAGAATGAGGACTTTAGGTTGCTTTAAAATTTACTGATATCTATGGTAAATAGTGTATTTTAAAAACTTGAAGTTCCAATAAGATTGCTGTTGTTTTTTTCCCCATCCAAACAGCTACACTCTACCTCACAGAACATCAACCTGGGACCAACTGCAAATCCTCAGTAAGTTTTAATTCTTTTCAAACAATCCTTTATCTAAATTGTAAGAAACTTTTTTTGAGTGTATACAGATGTAATTATATCTGTTTAATTGGGGGGCCTGTGAAAATATAGCCATAGTAATGATGACAACAATGCTATTGTTTGCTTGACTGACTCACTGTTGTAACTTTTCATAGCTTTAGTAGAGCCCTACTAAAGAGCTGTTTTTTTAACCTATAAATTGTTAATTGGATTCTGGCATTACGCCATTGTTACTGTTCTGATTTTATTTTTGTGTGCATATGAAAAATCAGTTGACCATATTTCCCAAGGATCTAAAATCCCATAAGGTATTCTAAAAAAGAAAAAGCATCCTTGCAGGCCTAATTAATACTCTCCTCATATTAGTGTTGATGGTGTACCAGCTTGTTAGCTGGTTGTTAGCCAGCTTGTTCCAGTGTCTTGATGGATACTACCATAAGGTCTTTAAACTTTATCTAGTTTTCCCCACATTTCCATATTTATTTGGGCACAGGGGAAACATTTTGAGGATTATGATCTGAGAAATGTCACATGAGACCAGGGGTAGCAAATGTAGGCCTCATCTCTACTGTCAACTCCAGCAGTTCAGTGGAAGTGAATATCTAGAGCATTCAATACAGAGGATTCCAAGGCTGCTACTTGACTTAGTTTGAAGAGTCCCCAGATTAATTAGTGATGTCTGCCACAGGCTGCAGTAAGTGTTGCTATTCTTACTTACCTGTAAGGCTTATTGGAATAAGCATGGAGTTTCTTTTATCCCAAGGCACCATGCTTTCCCTGCCATTTGATCTACTTGGAAAGTGAATATAGACAGATAAATGACCCAAGGCTTATGACCAGAGACACTTCAACATCATGAGGTCAGGAAAAAGCTGGTAATGAGGACTGAGAAAGAATAGTAACGTAGGATGAAAACCAGGAATACAGCGTCCTGAAGTTGGGAAAAAGAAAACATCTCAAGGAGGGGCTAATTAACTCTGTTAATGTTGCTGATAGGACAATAAGAGAGCGATTGAAACCTGACCAAGTACTGGATTTGATAAGTCATCGGTGAACTTCCTGAGCAGTTTTGATGCTGTAGGTACAAGCCTTGATATGAAAGCGTTCACAGCACTGGAGCAGAGGTCAGCAGGATAGACAGCAAGCTTAGCCCTATTACTGAGGGTTTGCTGCATAGGAAAGCAAGGGACTGGCCTGGCAACTTGAAGAGGAAGTTTGGTCTTGAGCATTCTTTTCTATCATTCATAGCATTGAACAAGATGGTACCTCAAAGCAAAATTTACTTTTGATTAGGGTTCATCAACAGCAGTTAATGATGGGGCCTCAGCCTATTTGCACTTTGGAGGATTTACATGTGTTTCATTGTTACATTTGTTGGTTTCATTTAAAAATTATTTCATTTTCTCAACATTTTAATAACAAAAAGAGCAGGTTTCTGAAAAAGAAATACATCTAAGTTTAGTTCAGTTAAGTATTTATCTCACTAATTAAGCTAGCCCTAGTATTACTGCCATGTGTGAATTGACTTTTTTAATAATCGTTAGAAATTCAAATTTAAATGGAGCCATTCCTCTCTGTTACAACTTAGGGATTCAACCTGTCTTGAAGGAAACAGTTCTTCCAGCTACTTAGCTCTACTTTACACTGCCATATGCATTTGACTGTATATAGCCAATGTTTTTTTTTTTTTCATTTTTCTTTTATTATTCATATGTGCATACAAGGCTTGGTTCATTTCTCCCCCCTGCCCCCACCCCCTCCCTTACCACCCACTCCGCCCCCTCCCTCTCCCCCCCCCTCAATACCCAGCAGAAACTATTTTGCCCTTATTTCTAATTTTGTTGTAGAAAGAGTATAAGCAATAATAGGAAGGAACAAGGGTTTTTGCTGGTTGGGA
The DNA here is from genome assembly GCF_047511655.1 of Castor canadensis. Classification (NCBI taxonomy): domain Eukaryota; kingdom Metazoa; phylum Chordata; class Mammalia; order Rodentia; family Castoridae; genus Castor; species Castor canadensis. The sequence continues at coordinate 121,444,006 of NC_133388.1, read as the reverse complement.
TAAGGATAGCTATACAGGGCATTGACTCACATTGATTTCCTGTGCGTGGGTGTTACCTTCTAGGTTCTTTTTGATCTAACCTTTTCTCTAGTTCCTGGTCCCCTTTTCCTATTGGCCTCAGTTGCTTTAAGGTATCTGCTTTAGTTTCTCTGCATTAAGGGCAACAAATGCTAGCTAGTTTTTTAGGTGTCTTACCTATCCTCACCCCTCCCTTGTGTGCTCTCGCTTTTATCATGTGCTCATAGTCCAATCCCCTTGTTGTGTTTTGCCCTTGATCTAATGTCCACATATGAGGGAGAACATACGATTTTTGGTTTTTTGGGCCAGGTTAACCTCACTCAGAATGATGTTCTCCAATTCCATCCATTTACCAGCAAATGATAACATTTCGTTGTTCTTCATGGCTGCATAAAATTCCATTGTGTATAGATACCACATTTTCTTAATCCATTCGTCAGTGCTGGGGCATCTTGGCTGTTTCCATAACTTGGCTATTGTGAATAGTGCCGCAATAAACATGGATGTGCAGGTGCCTCTGGAGTAACAGTCTTTTGGGTATATCCCCAAGAGTGGTATTGCTGGATCAAATGGTAGATCGATGTCCAGCTTTTTAAGTAGCCTCCAAATTTTTTTCCAGAGTGGTTGTACTAGTCTACATTCCCACCAACATTGTAAGAGGGTTCCTTTTTCCCCGCATCCTCGTCAACACCTGTTGTTGGTGGTGTTATAGCCAATGTTTTTATCTGATCAGTTAAAATAAATAAAAGGACAATCTTAGTATTCCTTCTGGCTTTCCTCTAGTTATCATCCAGGAGAGTAACACAGACAGGTCATATCTTTAATGTATAAGTGACCTGTGTAAAATACCGTGAAGACTTTTTTTTTTCCGCACCAGAAAGTTTTCTTAGCATTTTTACTAGGTGTTACAACTAGTAACTTCTTTTTTAGAAGAATTACCAGATATAGGGCTGGGTGCATGGCTCAAGTAGTAGAATGCTTGTCTAGCAAATGTGAGGCCTTGAGTTCAATCCCTAGTACCACAGGGAGGGAAAAAAAAGGAATTACCAGATACTGATGATCGTGATCGTGCTTGGAATGCATTACTTATTTACACAATTAATTCAGTTTCCTTACTAACAACATTGGTAAAGTTCATGGTTAATAGATAGAGATACGTTATAGATATATATCTTTATAGAGTTATATCTCCATCCTTCTCTCCCAGAGAATGTTATTAAAGTCCATCTTTAGCAGAACTTAAGAAGACTTAAATAAAATTAGAAAATATTTAATCACAAAGTATCCCTTAGTAAAAACAAGATTTGCCAGGTGTTCTGAAAGCTGGGGTCATCATACCTTCATAAGTATTTTGTACCTAACGTGTATTCGTTAAAGAATGAGATGTTATAACAGTTTGTACTTTTCTTACCAGAAGTCTGACAAGTCATTCTTAATTTATTTCAGTGCTAAACCAACTGACTTTGATTTTTTAAAAGTTATTGGAAAAGGCAGCTTTGGCAAGGTAAGAGTGTTTGTATTTTCTCAATCAGTGACTAAGTCCTTAGGGAATGAGTGTATGCTTACATGTGTGAGTCATGGGACTTGGTTGCATGCAAGACATAGACTTAAGCTTCTTTCTCTGTCCTCAAAGTGTTAACAGAATAATTAGGGAGATAAAGCATGCTCTCAGATTCTAAAAGTATTTGTTGAGCACCTATGTGTCTAGTACCCATGGGCCCTGGTTAAATACTGTCAAAAACCTGTCATGGTTACTATTTCCATGATGCTTAGAAGCTAGTGGGGAAATAATCTGTTAAAAACTTGCTGTCAAGTATGTATAAAAAGTAATGGGGCTGTGATGGACATCAGAAACAGTGTGAATGACAGGACAGTATGCAGCAGCAGAGGGCAGAATCCCTATTTAGATGGGTTGGTTGAGGATGACTTCTTTAAAGATGTGCTATTTAAACTGAGGCTGGAAAGAGAGAAATGAACATCTGTGTGAATAATAAATAGTTGGCAAAGGGAAGGAATGTAAAGACCCTGTTTATTTTCATAGACTATCAGATGGATCATGTAACTTGACAATATAGCTATATCAAAAAAGGAGAATCACCAGGAAAAGCATCATAGATGAATTTATCAGAATGATCAGATATATTCAAGTGTTTTTTCACATTGTTTTTCAATCTATAGTAAAAGTGAAAATGTTTGCATTTAATTATATTTTGCTATATTCATAGCTTTTATTATTTCCAGTTTTATTATTTTCAGTTCCTTTGAGATCAGAAGTTGTGATAGTACCATTAAAACCCATGTGCACTCATTCATTCACCACCTGTCACATGCTGTGCATTGTACTAGTATAAACAATAGAAAATTAGAAATGGATCTTACTCTCAAAATGCTAATAGTTTATTGGAATGTTGGAGACAGTTTGTCACTAAAAACAAAAACAAAGCTGGGTGTGATGGAGCATGCTTGTTATCCCAGCTATTCAGGAGGCTGAGGCAGAAGGATCATGAGTTCAAGGCCAGCCTGGGAAACATGAGATTCCCATCTTAAAAACAGCAATGAAGAACAAAAAGGTTGTTTTTGGAACTTCACACTTAGCTCTAGAATCCACCAGGAATTTGTTCATACATATTATGTGAGGTGTAGGGTCACAGTTCATTTTTTTCCTATGGGTATTCAGCTGATCCTGCAGAATTTATGAAAAGACTTCTTTACTCACTGATCTGCAGGCCGCTTTCATTATATATCCCATGCACAAGTCTGTTTTAGATTTTATATTTCTGTTTCTACATTTTGATATTCTATCCATTGTTCTACTTATCCTGGCACCAATGCCACACTGTTTTAACTGTAGCTTGATAATCAACAGGACAGATCCTTTCCTTATTCTTCAAGAGGCCTTTCTTAGGTTTTTGCATGTCCATAATACATTTTGGAGTCATGTCAATTTCTGCAAAAACTTCAGTTGGGACTGGGATCACATTGACTCTGTAAATAATTTGGGGAGAGTTTATGATATCTTTATGATATTGAGTCTCAGTCCATGACCATGGTAAAACCCTTTGTTAATTTAGCTCATTTAACTTCTCGATATTCATAGCGTTCTGTATGGAATTTTATACAGATCTTTAATTAGATTTAATCTTAGGTTTTTTTATGCTGTTGAAAATCTGTATAATTATTGAGGGTGAATATATTCATTAGCTATGATAAATTGGTTGTACTCCTACCTAGCTTCCCAACGGGAAATGCATATACATATGAAAGGCCTACGTAGTCATGCTCATACATCACTATTCAGAAACAATTTGAATATCACTGAAGGAATGTATAGTGGAATATTCTGCATAGCAATGAAAACTATGCTTCATTCCACAACATAAGTGAATACTGCATAATTTAAAGTGAAAGAAGTGAGAAAAGGAAAATTTTGTTTGTATAATTCTAATTACATAAATTTTTTTAAAAATCCAAAGCTACTTGTTATGGCAAGTCAAGAGAGTGACAATTACCTTTGAGGAGGAGTTGGATGAGTCATTAACTGGGATGGGGCAAAAGAGAGATTTCATGTTACTGGCATGTTTTATTTGACCTAGATAGTGGTTTCATAGGTGTGTTCACTGTGTCATAATTTATCAAGCTATGATGATTTGTGAGTTTTTCTACATGTATGGTGTGTTTAATAAAAATTTTAAATCTTACAAAGTGATTAGAAAATGCAATAAAACCAGCAAAAGGCTTTAAAACAAAAAGAAGGGAAAGCAAACAAATGCAAATTCACATTCTGCTTGAAAAATAGAAAGGTACATAATAAACTGAACATATATAACAGCAGTCTGACATTTATTCTAGACACTGTACAGTGGGTGGTCTTGATTCCACTTTGTGTTTGATGATTTGTTTCTTAACCTATCTGTTGTCCAAATCTGCCAATCTACTGGAAAAAAAAATGCCTTTTTTTTTTTTTAATCGTCACACAGATTTATTGCCTCCCAGCTCTGGGACTCAAAAGTCCCAAACCAAGGCATGAGCAGGGCTGTTTCCTTCAGGAGACTCTGCACAAGGGTCAGTTCCATGGCTCTCTCCTGGCTTCTGTGTTGCTGGCCATCCTTGGTGTTCCTTTTATTATTATTATTATTATTATTATTATTCATATGTGTATACAATGCTTGGGTCATTTCTCCCCCCTGCCCCCACCCAAAAAATGCCTTCTAATTGCCACATTTTTGAAGTATTTTCTAAGAAGGTACTTATTGATGAAAGATGCATCGGAGAAGGAAAGGTTAGGCAGCTTAGAGTTGTCAAGAAAGAAAAAAAATTGAGGAAGAAATGTTCACTCAAGTCATATTCTGTTGAGAACAAGAAAATAAGAAACAAGAAAAATGCAGTTAAGCAGAGGACATTTTCATCCTGAAAATGTTTGACTCTTGTCTTTATAAATAACAAACATTTTTATTGATAGACTTTCTTTCTTAAAACAGTTTTAGATTTAATGAAAAATTGAGCAGACAGTGCAAAGAATTCCCAACACAGTTGTGTTCTTATGAGCATCTATGTTAGTATGGTACATTTATCACAACTGATGAACCAGTGTTGATACATTACTAACAGAAGACTTACTCAGATTTCCTTAGTTTTTGCCTTGTGTCTTTTTCTGTTCAAGAGTATTTAGACTGAGAGTTACAGGTTTTAGCAGGTAAGACCTCAGAGATACTAGAAATAAGCCACAGCAATACTACCAGTTGCTGTGTCAGATCAGCTAAAAAGCTTTGGGACAAATTGTTTAATAATTATAGAACTTGTGGGTGGTCTCAAATTCCTTACAGTTAACAATGGGAATGTGTTCTGATAAATGTGTTCTACACTTGATCTTAGCCAAAAGGCCAAGAAATGATGATAAATGTGTCTTTAAGCAATTTCATCATTGTGAGGACATCACAAATTATACTCACACAAACCTAGATGGTGTAGCCTTCTACATACCTAGGCTGTATGGTACACACTGTCATATATGTGGTCCATCACTGACCAAAATATTGTTATGCAGAGCATAACAATATTTCCAAGACCTTGAGTAAGTATTCCATTTTCTGGGGCAAGATCCTCTAGGTTTCTTCAGATTCTTAAAAGTGTCTGTATGCAACCCAGTCTATTGTAAAAACTCAGCTATACATGATGCCTCTTCCTCTGAACTATTCTGAATTTAAAGCCAATAAGATTACCTAAATATAAAGAAGAATGCGGGCTGGCGGAGTGACTCAAGTGGTCAGAGCACCTGCCTAGCAAGCGCGAGGCCCTAACTTCAAACCCCATTGCTGCCGAAAAAAAAAAACAAAAATAAGAATGCCTTTTGGTCACCAGAAATAAATCATTTCCTTTATATAGCTATGAAGTTCATATCCTCAGTATTTTCTAAGGGCACTCTGAGTTAACACACACATTAAGCTCTCAAGCAGTATGGATTTGGGTCTCATTATCAATATATTAAGTGATAAAGAAATGGTGCCTGATTATCCAAATCACTGTCCTTTTCTGTTTTATTAAAATAGCTAAGGAAATGAAATTATGTAAATAAATTTAGTAGTACTCAATTTTCAAAAGGAAAACATTATATAGGTCCCTTGTCGACTTACATTTTGTAAAATTTAAAAATTAGTTCATCAACAAAGAAGTTCTCCCTATAAAAATAGTGAAATTTCTAATTGTTTACATAATCTTTTTAACAGGTTCTTCTTGCAAAGCGGAAACTGGATGGGAAGTTTTATGCTGTCAAAGTGTTACAGAAAAAGATAGTTCTCAATAGAAAAGAGGTAAAATAGCTGTTGTTTCTCCTTAGCTCATTTTCTTAACTAACAGAATTGTTTTCTGGCATATAATACAAGTTGATTCTTTTCCTTTTTTTCTAGCAAAAACATATTATGGCCGAACGTAATGTGCTCTTGAAAAATGTGAAACATCCATTTTTGGTTGGATTGCATTATTCTTTCCAAACAACTGAAAAGCTTTATTTTGTTTTGGATTTTGTTAATGGAGGGGAGGTGAGTTTTGTAATTAAGTTTTCTAGTATTGATAATAGAAAAATAGCTTGGAGTCAGAAAGGTTTACTTGTAAGTTTTAAAGTGACAGTTTATTGTCAGCAGCTGTGTGTTGAGTAAATATTCAAGGGACTGACTAAGGGCCCTTTAACATATGGTGTAGTGGGGAAATTCATAAAACAACCTTGGTGTGAAGCTATAGACATTATGAATAGGTTTGTCACTAAGCTGTAAAACAAGAATGATGTACTGAAATATTAGAATAAAATATGATTTGTAGTTAAGGTAATGACTGTTTCCACAGGTACCTATAAATCTTACTCCAGCCTGCATTTTCTAAAAGGCACAAACTATTACTCACTGAGGTGATCCTCTAATAAAGAACCCTGTGGTGAAGTCAGTTGGGAAATGATTCATGTTTTAACCACCTTTTGGTTGATTCACAGAATATTTTAGCATGTTAAAGACTTTGAGAAGATCTGTTTAGAACAAAGAATTTCTAAAAGTCTTTTTTTAAATCACACAATCCCCTGTTTGAGCCAAATCTATTAGTAATAGTCTCCAAAACTCTGATTGAGAAGAATATTGAAATATACTTTGTAAATATAATAGTTACAGCAGTCGCTAATGTGTGTTGAGTATCACTTATGTGCCCAGCACTCTGGCTCTTTGTGTATATTATTTTATCTTAACAGTAGTCTAATTATAAAAGACAAACTTGGGCACAGAGAAGCCATGTAGCTCGTAGAAGTTGTGTAGTTAGCAAGTATTGGAGTTGGACTGAATTCAGGCATCAGGCAGATTAATTCCAGGTTCTAGACAGCTGACCATTCCTGTGGTCCTCAGTTCTCACATGTTTCTAATTTGTTTGATCTGTGACCCATGAGTGTCGCTTAAAATTATTTTAACTAATAGATATTACCATCTTTACAAAGGAATCATCCATTCCCTAATCTCAGCAGAAAGAAGAAGAAAGAACATTTCATTGTTTTGTAGTATACCTACCTATAGCATAAAGCAGCTAGGAGGAAAACTTGTTTCTATTCTGCAAATCTGACAATTGATTAAAAACACCCAGATCATTTTGGGACAAGGTCCTAAAAAGAATCTACTTGAACTCCTTATCTATGACAAAAGTCTCTTAAGGCTCAGCATAGAAGCAAGATTTTGAGGTATCCTGATTCAGGGATGTAGATGACCTCACATTGTTCCCAATTTGGAGCTTGTCATTTTATTTTATGTGTGTCCAAATGCTAGCAGCTAATAAGAAATTATTCTGGGTTTGCACTTTGCAATTATTTTGCATGCATTATTTCAGTTAGCCCATAACTTTTTGAGATTACTCTTCTAACCCATTTTATGGATAAGAAAATTGAGGCTCAGAGAGGTTAACTTTCTCAGTGTTCTGGTGTCAAGTTCCACATTTAACCTACACTTTGTGACTGTAGTGCCACTCTGTATCTCTGAAGTGCCACTGTGTATCTTTGAAGTGTTCATGTGAGGTATCTAACTGCACATAAGATCCTACTATGAGTTTTCTGCTTTAGTTTTGGTTTCTTCATGCTGTTGTAGGACTGTGCTTCTGAGCCCTTTTTATACAGTGTCTGCTTAAAACTGATCAGCAAAGGTGCAAATAGGCAGGCTTGTCATCCAAGAGATGTACTTGACTGAGATAATGAAAAAATGAAATATAATAGAGGAACTAGGAAGCATAAGAAATGAGCTGGATGCTGGACTGAAGTAAGAGGATTGAGAATTTGAAGCTAACCTGAGTCACATAGCAAATTCTAGGTCATCCTAGGCTACATAGCAAGACCTTGTCTCAAAAAACAAAACAAGGGCCAGGCATAGTGGCACACACCTGTAATCCTAGCTAGTGGGAAGTGGAGGTAGATGATCAAGGTCCCAGACCTTTTACCTAGGTAAAAGGGTAAGATACTATCTAAAAAGTGAACTAAAAGCAAAACGATTAGAGTGACTCAAGTGGTAGGAGGGCCCTGAATTCAATCCCTAGTACCACTGAGAGGGGAAAAAAACAAAAACAGAAATGAACTAAAGTTCAGGTACTGCTCACATCCAGCCATTTCCAACCACATTGAATGTAGATGTTGATGGTGTGCAGCTTTCTAATTTTTTTTCTCCACAAGCAACCAAAACTCAGTTTTTACTGTACATTATATTCTCCTAGTCACTGTATTTGTATTTGGTTTTTGGTGTGTTTTTTTTTGTTGTTGTTGTTTGTTTGTTATATCTTGTTTTCAGCGGTACTAGGGTTTGAACTCAGAGCTTTAGCCTCACTAGGCAGTCACTCTTAACACTTGGCCATGCCCCCAGCCCTTTTTGCTTTGGTTATTTTGGGAATGGAGCCTTCTGTTTATGCCTGAACCGACCTGAACTATGATCCTTCTATTTCTGCTTCCCACATAGCTGGGATGACAGGCAAGTGTCACCATGCCCAGCTTTTATTGGTTGAGATTGAAGTCTCATAAATGTTTTCCTCCCTGGACTGGTCGAACTACAATCCTCCTGATCTCTGCCTACCAAGTAACTAGGATTCCAGGTGTGAGCCACCCTACCTGTCCTGTTTGTTTTTTAATGAAAAAGCAATACAGAGAGGCTCAGTACAATAATTACATGGCACTCTCAAGACTGTTAGTCTTCATTGACAATCTTCTTCTACAGTGGTTGTCTGGAAAGATTAGGATGAGGATTGAGAGGAGTACATGAGTTATGAGCGAAGTGAGGAAGGGTAAGCAAGATGATAGCTGAAAAGAGGATGATAGTTGAAAAGAGGATGATAGCTGAAAAGAGCATGATAGAATTATTGGATGAGAGAAGGAGGGTCACAGGCCTGAGTGTTACTGCATTTTATTTCATGTTCAAAATATCAAAAACAATTTCCACTTTTGTATTTACAGAATATGTTTAACACTATATGTGAATGATTTTAATATTTCCCCAACCCCCAATTTTGCAGCTGTTTTTTCACTTACAAAGAGAACGGTCCTTTCCTGAACACAGAGCGAGGTTTTATGCTGCTGAAATTGCTAGTGCATTGGGTTACTTGCACTCCATCAAAATAGTGTACAGGTAAATTGTTTTAAGTTTTACATGTAAAAGTATTTTCAGTCTTAATTCAGGTAAAACTCAGCTTTTTTTTTTTTTCTTTCCTCTTAATTCGATAGAGACTTGAAACCAGAAAATATTCTTTTAGATTCGATGGTAAGTATTGCCTTTTAAAAATTTGTTAGTTCTCAAATTTTTGTTGTTGTTATGCATGGTGGAAAAGTGTCTTAAATGATCTCTACTATATGATTGCATTTATATAACGTTCTTGAAGTGATAAGACTAGAATTGGGAACAGATTAGTGGTTGCAACAGAACAGGGTCCAAGGAGAGTGCAAAGATAAAGGAATAGCATTAGAGGATGTCTTTGTGATATAATAGCTCTCTATATTACACGAACCTGTACATGTGTATTTCATAGAAACTCATACACACAGGAGCATTCATCTTTAAAAAGTGAAACCAGTTATGATCTGTCTTCTAGTTAGCAGTATTGTACCAATGTCCATTTCCTGCTTGATATTATACTGTAATGTCAATACTGAGGGAAGCTGGGTGAGAGTACATAGAACTCTTATGTACTATTTTTGAGTTTCCTGTATGTCTGTTACAAAATAGAAAGGTTTTAAAAATTGCTAATTTGTATCCATGTATTATTTTACCTTTCTGCCCCTGTATTTGTCAGGGACATGTTGTCCTAACAGATTTTGGACTTTGTAAAGAAGGAATTGCTATTTCCGATACCACCACAACCTTTTGTGGAACACCAGAGGTAAAAAATATATCTTGTCATTGATATAATTTGTATAATAATGTGTGGTTTACATTTGCATTCTATAAAAACACGTTTTAACTGACTTTGCAGCTCATTTAAAGCTTCAGTTTGCAGTCATTCTTTTAAAAGATTTCTATGTGGAATGTTCACTTAAAATTAAGTCCTCACTGGGATTTCAAGTTTCATTGTCAGAGATGCAGAAGTTCTTCTTCAGTGCAATGCTAGACTATTTTACTTCAGTTCTTAGTGTTTTTCTTTCAAGGGTTTCCCAATTTTACTTTTGAATTTTTTTTTTTTTGCCTACTTCCTTTAATATATTCTCAGGTGAGGCTAGTTGATAATTATATCAATAACCATATGAATGAAGATGATAAATGAGGTATAAAGATGATAAATGAGGTATAAAGATGATGAATGAGTTGTAGAATCAACATAATGAAAAGAAACTGCAAGATCAGAAGAGCAACCAGAATCCTCTACAGGAAAATAATAGTTAAAATTCCAGTATAAAAGGTTCTGGGTAGATAACCTTTATTAAGTGGTGTTCTGGTACAAAGGGGTAAAAAGTTTCTTTACCATTGGTATCTCTAGAATCTCCAGCTTCTGCATTTAGAATTTCCATGCATTTTTCCAGTGCTAAGTCTTTGATGAAGGAGCTCTGTGTACATTCATCTGTCTTAAATGCACTGACAAATCACTTCAAGGCTTCTTTGCTTAATACATAACCAGCTTCTCTGCTCATGTGACCCTGCGTTACATAGGTCTTAAATCTTCTTCCAAAGTAAATGGGTTATTCAGCTGAGTCATACTTTGAAAGAATCTATCTCAAATTGTGCAGTATGATGTATGTATCATCATCAGCTTTCATAAACCAATCAGCATCTTCTAAATAATGTCATAAACATACTGAAAAGCTTTGTTTTTCCAGTATGGTTGATCTCTGCTTTTTTTTTTTTTTTTGTAGTACTGGGGTTGAACTCAGGGCATACAACTTGAGCCATGCCAACAGTTCTTTTGTGTGTGTGTATAATGGGTTTTTTTCGAGATAGGGTCTCACAAACTATTTGCCCAGGTTGGCTTCAAACTGTAATCCTTCCAGTCTCTGCCTCCTGAGTAGCTAGGATTACAGGCATGAGCCCCACCAGCACCTGGCTCTTCTTTGGTTTTTAATCCCACAGTAGGGAAGTCTTAATTTTCTTCTGATGAATTGTACATTTTAAAAGGGTGAATTAAGCTAGTGATGGTGGCTGAAGCCTATAATTCTAGCTACTGGGGAGACAGAGATCACGGTTCAAAGCCAGCCCTGGCAAATAGTTCATGAGACCCTATCTCAAAAATGCACCACAAAAAAGAGCTTAAGTGGTAGTACATAGTGCCTGCTTTGCAGGCTTGAGGCACTGAGTTCAAATCCCAATACTGCCCGGGGGAGGGGGTGGGGGGGGCGGGAAGGTGAATTGTAAGGTATGTGAATCTCTAAGCTGGTTTTTAAAAACTGAGCTAAAGCAAATATGGCCAAGTATTAATATTGCCTATAATTGTGTGGCAGTTTGACTGATTTTTGTTACATTTTGGTATTTTGTTCTGTATGGTTGTAATACTTCATAATAAAATTATTTTAAAGAAAACTAAAGAAGTAGATTTGAAAAGAATCACAGTTCATAATTTAACCAGGATATTCTATTCTTAAACATTGTTAGCTAGGAGAAAATGTATCTTTTTTTTTCTTTTTATCTTAGAGAAGGAGGCTCTCAAACTATTTTGCCTAGATCCACGATCCTCCTGATTTCAGCCTCCCCAAGTAGTTAGAATTATAGGTGAGCCACCAGTGCCAAGCGTGTATCTTTTTTTTATTTTTAATATTAATAATCTTAGTTTATTTTAAATCTTTATTCATGTATGGAAATGTCACAGTGGAACACATTAATGTGTATAATTAATAATGCTTTAAAAATTATAAGAATTTTAAAGCCTTATTCTCACTTCCCACACAACTCTGCTTTATTTCAAACTGTCTTAATTTCATTATATTTACATAGTGATCTTAGGTACCATGTAATGTTTCATCATCATTGTGGGATAACTGCACTAAGCATTTTTTTTTTCTTTTTTCTTTTTTTTTTTGTGGTAGTGGGGTTTGAAGTCAGGGCTCTGTCTGTGCTTGCCAGGCCAGCACTCTCTCTACTGCTTAAACCATGTTTACAGCCCAGGTACTTTCAAATACAATGTTGAAAATGTAACCTAGGTTTGTTAGGGAATACACACACACCCCAAAACAGAAACAGTGGGAGGGGGAAAGCTATTAAAATTATCTTCAAGTAATAATCATTTATCCTAAAAATGTATTTTTGTTTCTTTTCTCTCTCTCTACTCTAACCCTAACTCTTAGATATTTTTGTAACCATTCTGTTTTGGTTTGTAGTGTGAAGAAATTTTTGTATGAATGTACAGTGATTTAAAAAAATCTTTCCTAAGTCCTGTAGTTTTAGAAAGCAAACACACGCTTTTTTGGCATTTAAATGTAAAAGTGATCAGAAATTATTAGACCATTTTATTTATTTATTTATTTAGTGGTACTGGGGCTTGAACTCAGGGCCTTCACCTTGAGCCACTCTACCAGCCCTTTTTTTGTATTTTGGAGATAGGGTATTGCAAACTATTTGCCTGGGCTGACTTTGAACCACGATCCTTGGATTACAGGTGTGAGCCGCTGGTTCCCGGCAAACCATTTTTATTTATGTTAGCATTTTTGGATCACATAAAAAAAGCCTAAGAGGAAATTTCAAATCACTTCTTTACATATATTTCATGTGGGAATAAGTTATATATTTTGGAATGTAAAATTTAGATTTACCGTCTTCTATGTGTGAATTTGTGATAAGTTTTTTATGAATTAAACACAAGGTTTTTAACATGCCTGAGACTTGCTATTGTAATTCTCAATAAGAATGCAGTTCCGGCTTTTGTCTTTTCCTTAAAAAGAAAAAGTAAGGATTATAATTGTCACATTAAGAATTCTTAGTTGTGTATCCATGCCTGTAATCCCAGCATGTGGGAGGCTAAGGGAAAATGATTCCCAGTTTAAGGCTAGCGTTGGCTAAGTAACAATGACCCTGTTCCCTCACCCTCCCCCCAAAAAAACAAAACAAAACAAAACTCCAAAGAATTTTTTCTGAAGCTGGGCATGGTGGTGGGAGGCTGAAGCAGGAGGATCTGTTGAGCCAAGGCTCACCTTGGCAACATAGTGAAACCCTGTTTCAATATGTATATAATTCTTCAAAGGAAAACAAATAATGACAAGACAAACTTGTAAATTAATTTGATGAAAGACTTTCTCCCAGAATACCTATTTTGTGTACTCAGCATTATGTATCCCGCATTTGTTGTTTTTTCTGTGTGCCTTTTTTTTTTTTTTTTCTGGATGATGATTTCTTTGCTAGGGTTTGTTGTTTTTGCTTTTTGTTAGCAGGATCAGATTTAAACTCAGAGCTTCCTGCTTATAAGGCAAGTGCTCTACCTCTTGTGCCACTCTCCCAGACTGTCTTAAGTGCATCAGGTTCTGGGTGAAGTGCTTGAGTATATGTGTTTTGAAAAGTGTTCCCGTTGACATTGCCTAAGAACCACTACTATAGATTGAGAAGACCCAACCCTTTGAAAATCCAGATGATACCGTTTTAGTATGATAATGATGCCTAAAATGTGTTATACTTCTCAGTTACTTCCAAATTTTGTCTTCAGCTTTATTGAGTTCTCATGTTTTCATTATTTTCAACAGTATCTTGCACCTGAAGTAATCAGAAAACAGCCCTATGACAACACTGTAGATTGGTGGTGCCTTGGTGCTGTGCTATATGAAATGCTGTATGGATTGGTATGTATTTCTGTTCTTGATAATAATCTCATATTATTGATAATATAGTAATTGGTTATCTTTTAATAAAACCTCAAGGACAGTTTCATATCAGTAATAGAGCAATAATAGTCTTAAGTGAATCCAAAACCACATTAGAAATGTGTACAAAAAGAAAAACTGCATTTTGTTACTGGGTTTCAAAATTAATACTATTTCTCTGTCATATCGATCACTACTTTCAGGTGTTATCATTATACAGGCAATTTTAGAAATAGACATCTAGATATAACATTAAAATTCTGCTTTCAGCCAGGCACTGGTGGCTCACGCCTCTAATCCTAGCTACTCAGGAGGCAGGAAGGATTGCAGTTCAAAGCCAACTTGGGCAAATAGTTTGAGAGACCCTATCTCGAAAAAACCCTTAACAAAAAATGTGTGTGCGTGGGAGGGGGTGGCTGGTGGAGTGGCTCGAGGTGTAGGCCCTGAGTTCAAGGCCGAGTACTGCAAAAAAAAAAAAAAAAAAAAAAAATTCTGCTTTCATTCTGTTTACACCAAACATGAGCTGCCTAATTTCAAAAAGATAGAAAGGCAAAAGATTTTTGCAGTTATCAGTACATTCAAAAGATAATGCCTTTTGGGATTTTGCCTTTTATTTTGTTTTTATGGGATTTAATTACTATACCAGGGCTCACCTTTTTCTACCACTGGAGATCCCTCTTTATTCCTTTCCCTGTAAACACCATTTCATTGGGGTTGGGGGAAAGATGTTTACTATGTAATGAATTACCCCAGTTTTTAGTAAGTACATAGCCAAAAGTTCTATTAAAATGAAAGTTGTTTTTCTTCATTTAGATAATGTTATTCTAACTGAAAGCAAACAATTTAGGCATTTTAGTTAGTTTTTCCTTATCTTTATAAGTTTTGTTTTTCCTTAGCCTTTTTGAAATATTTGGGGTGATTTCTAGCTCCCTTTGTGATCCCTTAGTTTCTGTCCATCCAGCAGCCTCATGTGAGAACCACACCCTGATCCCTGAGGTTGCTGTCAACACTGATACTAAGTGTGACCACCAGCTGAGACCTGAGCAGGTGTGTGTGTTTCCTGCTAACCTTGGAGCCTCTCAGTTAGCTTCAGCACAATGAGATATACTGTTTCATACAGATAATTTTGAATGATAGAGTCCTAGGAAAACCAACACTGTCTATTCTTTGCCCTGGAATTACAAAAAATAATGCTAGTGATTTAGAATGTTGGATAACCACTTTATATCTTACTTTCTTCAGGCATTTGAGGGTTTGCTATCTTGATATTTCAGAATCTTTTGTGTTTCTTTACAGGACTTTTAAAGTATAAAATAAGGTATTTTAAAAGTTAAGATACAAGGGGTTTTTTTTTTTTTATTTGGTTTTCTTTCTTGTAAAAAAGTGACAGACCCATAAAACTCCCTTAACTTCAGCCACATTTAAAAAAAATTTTTTGGTGGCGCTGGGCCTCTCACTTGATAGGCAGGTGCTCTACCTCTTGAGCCAATCTGCCAGCAACTCCCTTAA
Organism: Castor canadensis; assembly: GCF_047511655.1. Taxonomy (NCBI): domain Eukaryota; kingdom Metazoa; phylum Chordata; class Mammalia; order Rodentia; family Castoridae; genus Castor; species Castor canadensis. Next base: position 121,428,717 of record NC_133388.1, on the reverse strand, counting down.
CTTTAAAAATTATTTTTACTTTAAAACTTTTGGCCAGATGATTAACTGGCTAATGTTCACATTGAAGCTATGACTTAGGTCTTTAGGCTATGGCACTAGGATCTTTAATTCTACAAAGCACACTCCTAATGTTGTCATTGTCACAAGTACTTAGGAAGGCTGGTTATCTTCAGGTCTCTGTCTCACCTGGACAAGTTCTTCCCCCAAGTCTGCAGAAATTATTTAATGTTTGATCTTGTCAGTCTTTATTTCTAATCTTTATTTCTGCCATTATACCTATGATGAGGCTGGTGGTTGTTTTCTCTAAAACATACTTTAGAAGTTATGTTCATTTTAACAGCTCTCAACAGGCCAATCCTTGTGAACGTGTATTAAGCTCAGTAGCCTACTAGGTTTTTTTAAGTTCTTTGCCACACTGCCAATGTCTACATGTGCCAAGAAGATCATACATTTCTGTAGCTGTCCAGACACAAATGCTCCCTGAAGAACAAACCCAAGTCTAACTATTCTTTAAAACTATTTTGGCATAATTGACTCACCACTGAGTTTCTTTATTTTGCGTTTCTTTCAGCCTCCTTTTTACTGCCGAGATGTTGCCGAAATGTATGATAACATTCTTCACAAGCCCCTAAGTTTGAGACCAGGAGTGAGCCTCACAGCCTGGTCCATCCTGGAAGAACTCCTAGAAAAAGACAGGCAGAATCGACTTGGTGCCAAAGAAGACTTTGTATGTAACATGTTTCCCAGTACCAGCTTTATTTAAAAAAAATTATATTTAATGAAATAGCTGTTAATGAATAATGTAATTGAAAAAAAAAACTTGTTCCCACAATTTTCACTAATGTTCATGTGGAACTATGCATCATTTAAAACACTTTAACTTAGAGTTGTTTCATACAATCTTCTGTTTATGCCCCACATCCAGGTTTTATATCCTATTATTTATTTGATTATCATTTTAAAAAACTTCTGTGCCCTTCCCTTTATATATATTTACATGCATACATATATAGGAGTTGAACTCAGGGTCTCACACTTGCTCTGCAGGTACTCTACCACTCAATTCCACCAGCTGCCGTGGCTCAAGCCAGTAATCCTAGCTGCTTAGGAAACAGAGATCCAGAGGCTCATGGTTTGAGGCCAGCATGGCCAAAAAGTTCCTGAGACCTTCTCTCAACCAATGGCTGGATGAAATGTTGCACACCTGTTATCCCACCTACACAACGAAGCATAAATAAGGAGAATTGTCGTTCAGGGCAGCCTGGGCATAAAACAAGACTATCTCAAAAATAACTGCACAATAGGGCTGGCAGAGTGCTCAATATTATAGTGCCTACCTAGCAAGCATGAGGCCCTAAGTACTGCCAAAAAAATGTTATATGGAATATATTTTTGCTGGGGCTGGTGTCATGACTCAAGTGTAGTAGAGTACCTGCCTGGCAAGTGTTCTACCATCTAAGCTATGCCCCAAGTCCTTTTAGTTTAAAAAAAAAAAATTTATTTGGTGGTACTAGGGTTTAAGCTCAGCGTTTCATGTGTGCTAGGCAGGCACTGTACTGCTTGAGTCATATGTGCAGCCCTAGGTTTTTAATTTTGATTCTGCTGCTATCTTTGCCTGGGCTGACATCAAGTTCTCAGTCCTCCTCCCTTTACCTCTGGAGTAGCTGGGACTACAAGTGTGTACCAGGAGACAGGGTCTTGTTAGGTAGCCAGGCTGGCCAGGAACTTGCTATGTAGTCCAGATTGGCCTTGAACTCAAGATCCTTCTTCCTCAGCCTCTGGAGTGCTGGGATTACAGGAATGTGCTACCTCAGCTGGAAATGAAAATTTTTACTACTACATACTAGCATTTCCATGACCTTATAACACAGAGACTGAACAACTAGTTAGATTTTTCCTGGGGCTTGATGGTACATAAACTTTTTTTTTAATTTTTATTGTTTTATTATTCATATGTGCATACAATGTTTGGGTCATTTCTCCCCCCAGCCCCATCCCCTCCCTTACCACCACTCCACTCCCTCCCTCTCCCCCTCACCCACTCAATACCTGGCAGAAACTATTTTGTCCTTATCTCTAATTTTGTTGTAGAGAGAATATAAGCAATAATAGGAAGGAACAAGGGTTTTTGCTGGTTGAGATAAGGATAGCTATACAGGGAGTTGACTCACATTAATTTCCTGTGTGTGTGTTACCTTCTAGGTTAATTCTTTTTGATCTAACCTTTTCTCTAGTTCCTGGTCCCCTTCTCCTATTGGCAGCAGTTGCTTTTAAGGTATCTGCTTTAGTTTCTCTGTGTTGAGGGCAACAAATGCTAGCTAATTTTTTAGGTGTCTTACCTATCCTCACCCCTCCCTTGTGTGCTCTCGCTTTTATCATGTGCTCAAAATCCAATCCCCTTGTTGTGTTTGCCCTTGATCTAATGTCCACATATGAGGGAGAACATACGATTTTTGGTCTTTTGGGCCAGGCTAACCTCACTCAGAATGATGTTCTTCAATTCCATCCATTTACCAGCGAATGATAACATTTCATTCTTCTTCATGGCTGCATAAAATTCCATTGTGTATAGATACCACATTTTCTTGATCCATTCATCAGTAGTGGAGCATCTTGGCTGTTTCCATAACTTGGCTGTTGTGAATAGTGCCGCAATAAACATGGGTGTGCAGGTGCCTCTGGAGTAACCTTTGTCAGTCTTTTGGGTATATCCCCAAGAGTGGTATTGCTGGATCATTCTCTTTAATGAATGTCTTTGGAATTTTGATGGGAATTGCATTAAACATGCAATTTTTACTTTTGGGAGTATAGACATTTTTACTGTTGATTCTACCAATCCATGAGCATGGGAGATCTCTCCACTTTCTACAGTCTTCCTCAATCTCTTTCTTCAGAAGTGTATAGTTTTCCTTGTAGAGGTCATTCACATCTTTTGTTAGGTTTACACCTAGGTATTTGATTTTTTTGAGGCTATTGTAAATGGAATTGTTTTCATACATTCTTTTTCAGTTTGCTCATTGTTAGTGTATAGAAATGCTAATGATTTTTCTATGTTGATTTTATATCCTACTACCTTGCTATAGCTATTGATGATGTCTAGAAGCTTCTGAGTAGAGTTTTTTTGGGTCTTTAAGGTATAGGATCATGTCGTCTGCAAATAGGGATATTTTGACAGTTTCTTTACCTATTTGTATTCCTTTTATTCCTTCTTCTTGCCTAATTGCTCTGGATAGGAATTCCAGTACTATGTTGAATAGGAGTGGAGATAATGGGCATCCTTGTCTGGTTCCTGATTTTAGAAGGAATGGTTTCAGTTTTTCTCCGTTAGGTTTGTCATATATAGCTTTTATAATGTTGAGGTACTTTCCTTCTATTCCTAGTTTTCTTAGAGCTTTTATCATGAAATGGTGTTGGATCTTATCAAAGGCTTTTTCTGCATCTATTGAGATGATCAAGTGGTTTTTGTCTTTGCTTCTGTTAATGTGGTTTATTACGTTTATTGATTTTCATATGTTGAACCACCCCTGCATTCCTGGGATGAAGCCTACTTGGTCGTGGTGAATAATCTTTTTGATGTGTTGTTGAATTTGGTTTGCCGTTATTTTGTTGAGGATTTTTGTGTCAATGTTCATTAAGGAGATTGGCCTATAGTTCTCCTTTTTGGAGGTGTCTTTGCCTGGTTTTGGGATAAGAGTAATACTGGCTTCATAAAATGTGTTTGGCAGTTTTCCTTCCCTTTCTATTTCATGGAACAGTTTAAGGAGGGTTGGTATCAGTTCTTCTTTAAAGGTCTGATAGAATTCAGCAGAGAATTCATCAGGTCCTGGACTTTTCTTTTTGGGGAGACTCTTGATTGCTGCTTCAATGTCATTTTGTGTTATAGATCTATTCAGGTGATTAATTTCCTCTTGGTTCAGTTTTGGATGATCATATGTATCTAGAAATCTGTCCATTTCTTTAAGATTTTCAAATTTATTTGAATATAGGTTCTCGAAGAAGTCTCTGATGATTTCCTGGACTTCCAATGTGTTTGTTGTTATCTCCCCTTTAGCATTCCTGATTCTACTAATTTGGGTTTTTTTCTCTCCTCATTTTAGTCAGGTTTGCCAGGGGTCTATCGATCTTGTTTATTTTTTCAAAGAACCAACTTTTTGTTTCATTAATTCTTTGTATGGTTTTTTTGGTTTCTATTTCGTTGATTTCAGCTCTTATTTTTATTATTTCTCTCCTTCTATTTGTTTTGGGATTTGCTTGTTCTTGTTTTTCTAGGAGTTTGAGATGTATCATTAGGTCATTGATTTGGGCTCTTTCAGTCTTTTTAATATATGCACTCATGGCTATAAACTTTCCTCTCAGGACTGCCTTAGCTGTGTCCCATAGGTTCCAGTAGGTTGTGTTTTCATTTTCATTGACTTCCAGGAACTTTTAAATTTCCTCTTTTATTTCATCAATGACCCATTGTTCATTAAGTAATGAGTTATTTAGTTTCCAGCTGTTTGCATTTTTTTTGTCTTTACTTTTGTTGTTGAGTTCTAGTTTTACTGCATTGTGATCAGATAGTATGCACGGTATAATTTCTATTTTCTTATATTTGCTGAGGCTTGCTTTGTGCCCTAGGATATGATCTATTTTGGAGAGGGTTCTATGGGCTGCTGAAAAGAATGTATATTGTTTAGAAGTTGGATGAAATGTTCTATAGACATCATTAGGTCCATTTGATCTATTGTATATTTTAGATCTTGGATTTCTTTATAGATTTTTTTTTGTATGACCTATCTATTGGTGATAATGGGGTGCTAAAGTCTCCCACAACCACTGCGTTGGAGTTAATGTATGCTTTTAGGTCTTTCAGGGTATGTTTGATGAAATTCCATGCATTGTCATTGGGTGTATATAGGTTGATAATTATTATATCCTTTTGGTCTATTTCCCCTTTTATTAGTATGGAATGTCCTTCTTTATCTCATTTGATCAATGTAGGTTTGAAGTCTACTTTGTCAGAGATAAGTATTGCCACTCCTGCCTGTTTTCGGGGGCCATTGGCTTGGTAAATCTTCTTCCATCCTTTCATCCTAAGCCTATGCTTATTTCTTTCGGCGAGATGGGTCTCCTGTAAGCAACAAATTGTTGGATCTTCCTTTTTAATCCATTTTGTCAAGAAGTGCCTTTTAATGGGTGAATTAAGTCTGTTATCATTAAGTGTTAGTAGTGATAGGTATGTGGTGATTCCTGTCATTTAGTTGTCTTAGTTGATTGAAGGTTTGATCGTGTGTACCCAAGTCGAGGTTACTCTCTACTTTCTTGCTTTTTCTTTTCCTGTAGTTTGGTGCTGCCTGTCCTTGCATGGTTAAGTTGGGTTTCACTTTCTGTGTGCAGAATGCCTTGAAGAATCTTTTGTAGTGGTGGCTTTGTGGTCACATATTGTTTTAGTTTCTGCTTATCATGGAAGACTTTTATTGCTCCATCTATTTTGAATGACAGTTTTTCTGGGTAGAGTATCCTGGGGTTGAAATTATTTTCATTCAGTGCCTGGAAGATCTCACCCCATGCTCTTCTTGCTTTTAATGTTTCTGTTGAGAAGTCTGCTGTAATTTTGATGGGTTTACCTTTGTATGTTACTTGTTTTTTCTCTCTTACAGCCTTCAATATTCTTTCTCTAGTTTCTGAGCTTGTCGTTTTAATGATATGTCGTGGGTAGTTCTATTTTGATGTGGTCTGTTTGGTGTCCTGGAGGCCTCTTGCATCTGTATGGGAATATCTTTCTCTAGATTTGGGAAATTTTCTGTTACTATTTTGTTGAATATATTACACATTCCCTTTGCTTGTACCTCTTTTCCTTCGTCGATGCCCATGATTCTCAAGTTTGGTCTTTTGATGGAGTCAGTGAGTTCTTGCATTTTCTTTTCACAGGTCTTGAGTTGTTTAATTAATAGTTCTTCGGTTTTTCCTTTAATTACCATTTCATCTTCAAGTTCTGAGATTCTGTCTTCTGTTTGTTCTGTTCTGCTGGATTGGCCTTCCATTTTGTTTTGCAGTTCTGTTTCGTTCTTTTTTCTGAGGTTTTCCATGTCCTGGGTGGTTTCCTCTTTAATGTTGTCTATTTTTGTCCTGAGTTCATTTATCTCTTTATTAATCGTGTTCTTTGTTTCAGTTTGGTGTTTATACAGTGCTTCTATGGTTTCCTTTATTTCTTCTTTTGCTTTTTCAAATTCTCTATTTTAGTTGTCTTGGAATTTCTTGAGTGTCTCCTGTACATTTTGATTGACCGTATCCAGTATGATCTTTATAAAATTCTCATTGAGTACCTTTAGTATGTCTTCTTTTAAATTATTCTTGTGGGCTTCATTGGGTTCTTTGGCATAGTTTATCTTCATTTTGTTGGCGTCTGGATCTGAGTATCTGTTTTCTTCATTTCCCTCTGGTTTGTACTAATTTTTTGCTGTGGGGAAACTGGTTTCCCTGTTTTTTCTGTCTTCCCGTCATTGCCCTTGGTTTTGTTATTGTCCCTGTACTGTGTGCTATTAAGTATTTTCTGGCTTATAATAATAGCACTAATGATATTTAGAATGGAAGGGTGAGAGGAGATGGAAAGCAAAGAAGTTAAAGGAAAAGGGAAAAACAAATAATCAAGTAGAAAACAAAACAAAGAAACAAAAAAAGTTTCAGAGCTATAAACAGGGAGAGACAGTGTACTAATCAACCGTAAGCTGAAAAGGCATTAGAGAGAGAGAGGATTGTAAATAAAAAGAATAAAGATAAGAGTAAAAATTAAAAAATAAGTAAATGAAAGAAAAAAATATATATATAAATAAAATAAAATAAAACAAAATAAAAAAATAGAAAAAAAAACCCTCCAAGTTCAAATGCAATGAAGTTTCAGTGTTAGTAATTTTGGTGTTCGTCCCTCAGCCTCCAGTCCTGGAGATGGTGCCTCAAATGTTGTTCTGTAGTTGTCTCATCAAAGAGGATGCATAAAGTAGAACAAAACTGCACAAGAAAAAAAAAAAAACCCAGAAAGTGTCCCAAGTTCAAATGCAATACATTTTCAGTAAGTTTTTCAGCATTCAGGTGTAGTTGGGTTGTTTTCTCAACAAAGGTAGGGAGAGAGAAAAAAAAGAGTCTGGAGACAGTTCTGAGAATGGTATCTGCAGCTGTGGCTTGCCTGCCTGCCTCTGTCAGCCTGCTGTTGCTGGCGGCGTTATTTATGCAGATCTCTGGGGTGAGCTGAACACTCTCCTGGCCCCGCAGGCTTTGTTTACTCAGAGTTCTCCTGTGCACGAGCCACAGCTACAAGCTTTCCCCTTTCCAAGCACACTGGGGGAGGTGACGCTGCACCCACTTTCTCAGGCCTGCGTGTTTATTTACAGCTCATGTGGGAGGTGGGCCTTCCCCCCTCTCCTGTGGAGTTTTCCTCCCACCGCCACTTTTACAAGCTTTCCCGCTCCTGATTTCTAGGCCTGTGCTTCTGCTCCTGCTGGCCGGTGTGTTTGTTTACAGGTCACATGGGAGGTGGGTCTTCCCCCCTCTCCTGTGGAGTTTTCCTCCCTCCGCCACTCTCACCAGCTTTCCGGCTCCTGGTTGCTGGGCGCGCGCCGCCACTCCTGCCTTTTCCAGCCATTTCCAGCTTGTTTATTTACAGTTCAGGGAGGGATTCCCCTCCCCACCTCTTCAGTGCTCAGGGTGCTCCACCCTCTTTGCCACATGTCTTTATTGTTCTTATTGTTCAGTTTCTCTTTTTTCCCTGGTCGGGGTCAGTCTGTCCAGGGTGCTATGCTGATCTGGCCCAGGGTTGTCTGTGGGAGTACCGCGTACTGCTTAGCTCACCTTGTCTGTGTCTTCCCAAGCCATCTGGGCATGGGCGTCTGGTCGCCCCGGGGGCCCTGCTGGTTTCTCTGTTTAACCGTACATAAACTTCTAAATCATTTTTGTTATTAAGAATTTTTAAAGTACCTCCTATTTATAGGAGGTAATGCCTTTTGCCTTAAACTATTTTTATATTACCTTTTTTTTTTTTTTGAATTTGGTGATAATTTCTTTGAGATAATTACAGAATCTGCCAGTTTGTTTCAAATCAGGGTAAAGCTAAGTGTTTCCAGTGTTAGGTTAATGTATCAGTAAATTCATAAATTATTGAGGAACATGAGTTTTTAAATCCCTTACTCAAATTCTTGGAGCTGTTTTCAATCTTGAACTTGATCTGTGAATAGTAGACTTCTTTACTACTGCTCTCCTGTTCTCCCATTCAGTTCAGTGGGTAGCTCTGTCAGCAGTTTCTTATTTACTGTTTCCCTCACTCTTGCTGATGTTTCACACATCCTGTTCCTTGGTCCTTTTATTGAACTCACTGTCAGAAACTGCAGTCTTATATAAATCTAGCTGTCCTATCCTAGGCTGTTGAACAGTGCTGTAGAATGTGACAGTGGGCATGCTGGAAGCTGTAACATCAGTCATAAGCCTCCTCTCTGCTTCACCACTGTTTGGTAATACTCCTGTGTTCTGCATTCAACTTACACTCGCTACTCTGTGGTAATTGTTTCAAACCTCTCAAAAGCTCCAGATCCTTTTATTTTGTTTTTATAGGATTTGATAACTACACTGGTGCTTAACTTTTTCTGTCATTGGAGACCACTCTTTTCCCTTGTCTGAAAATAACATGTCTTAAAGATGATGGTTATTATACAGATGGTTTTTACTGCAGACACATAAGGCCAGGCAGAGCCTCTGATTAACATGTGAGAAAAGTTGTATTAATTACTACATTGAGTAAGTACTACTTGAACTCAAAGCAAATACCTTAGCTTACCTGTCTGTCTGTATAAGAGAAAGTTCAGGCTCAGTCGAAGAGTACATTAGCAAGGACGTGAGTTCCATCCCCAGAACCACACACTCAAGTATAAAGAATGTGTTTTGTCAGGCCTTTGAAATGTTTAGAGTAGTTCCTCTCCCCTGTCTCCTGTAGCAGATGATCTTGCCTTCATTTTATAGGGAAAATAGAATCAGCAGAGTAGAACTAACCAAGCTCCCTGCTATCAACTTTGCAAACCTAGGTACACCTGCCCATAACATTCCTTCTTCCTGTTACTATGGAAAAGGCCCATTTCTGCCTGTGCACTTGTTCCTGTTTCCTTCCCAGGAACTCTGTGCATGTCTTTATCTGCACAAATAGCTACCCCCTTCTTGTTCTGGTTCCCTCTAATCAATAATTAAACATTACCAAGTTTCCTCCTTTTTAAGTCAAAAACCTTCTACCCTACTGTTCTGTTGGTGCTGCTCTGTCTTCCGTTTTTTGCCACACTTGTTGAATGTTTTATGTGTTTACTCCATCCCCACCTCTTCTCATTTGTCAGTCTTCCACAAAATAACTGCAAGAATCACAGGATCCCTCTGCTCCTCCCATTGCTCTCAAAGCAGCATTTAATGAACTTGGAACGCTCTGGTTTCCTACACACCTGCTAGAACACACATTCATCGCTCACTTTGTACTTTCCTTCCTAGATTTCCAGGCCATCTTCCATACCCTCCTGTATAAGCTGCTGTTCTTCAACTAGACTCTTAGGTGTGGCAGGGCCTGGAGGTTCTATTAAAGCCCTTATTTTTCTGCTGTGGTTTTTTGGCAGTAGTGGGATTTAAACTCAGGGCCTTGAGCCACACCCTCCCTAGCCTATTTTGCCTTAGTTTATTTTTCAGGTAAGGTCTTAAGCTTTTGCCTGGGACCAGCCTTGGACCACATTCCTACTACTTCTACCTCCCACGTAGCTGGAATCATAAGCGTGCACCACCACTCCCAGCCTGGGTTTCTTGAGAGTACCTCAGTTGCAGCATGTTCAAAATTGAAATCCTGCTGTCACAGGAGGATTCCTGTGCTCCCTTTCATATTAAAGAATATCACTGACTACCTGGCTATTCTGGTCAGAAATCTGAGAGACTTTCCTGACTTCTTTCTTTCTTACCTCCATATTTAGCAAATATTCAGGTCTCGCTGCATTTGCTACCGAAATCATTCCTGTATCCACACACTTGTGGTCTTGATTCACAAACCCATTTTCCCTCTATAGCCAGGGAGGTCTTTTAAAAAGCAAACAACAGCAATTTTTTTTTAAATGTGACATTCCTGTCACCCTGAATTCTTTTTTTTTTTTTTTTAACCTGGAGATTTTTTTTTTTCATTTTTCTTTTATTATTCATATGTGCATACAAGGCTTGGTTCATTTCTCCCCCCTGCCCCCACCCCCTCCCTTACCACCCACTCCACCCCCTCCCGCTCCCCCCCTCAATACCCAGCAGAAACTATTTTGCCCTTATCTCTAATTTTGTTGTAGAGAGAGTATAAGCAATAATAGGAAGGAACAAGGGGTTTTGCTGGTTGAGATAAGGATAGCTATACAGGGCATTGACTCACATTGATTTCCTGTGCGTGGGTGTTACCTTCTAGGTTAATTCTTTTTGATCTAACCTTTTCTCTAGTTCCTGGTCCCCTTTTCCTATTGGCCTCAGTTGCTTTAAGGTATCTGCTTTAGTTTCTCTGCATTAAGGGCAACAAATGCTAGCTAGTTTTTTAGGTGTCTTACCTATCCTCACCCCTCCCTTGTGTGCTCTCGCTTTTATCATGTGCTCATAGTCCAATCCCCTTGTTGTGTTTGCCCTTGATCTAATGTCCACATATGAGGGAGAACATACGATTTTTGGTCTTCTGGGCCAGGCTAACCTCACTCAGAATGATGTTCTCCAATTCCATCCATTTACCAGCGAATGATAACATTTCGTTCTTCTTCATGGCTGCATAAAATTCCATTGTGTATAGATACCACATTTTCTTAATCCATTTGTCAGTGCTGGGGCATCTTGGCTGTTTCCATAACTTGGCTATTGTGAATAGTGCCGCAATAAACATGGATGTGCAGGTGCCTCTGGAGTAACAGTCTTTTGTAACCCTGAATTCTTAATGTAGATTCAATACATTACACCCCATTAAACTCTCAAGCTCCATCTTATATTTCAGTCCCATCCTATGTGTGTCCTCCCCTTCCTTCCTCCCTTCCCCCTCTCCCACACATACTGTGGTCTTGCTACATAGCCCAGTTTGGCCTCAAAGTTTTTTATCCTCCTGTCTCAGCCTCCTGAGGGCTAGGATTACAGGTGTGCACCACCATGCCCTCATTTTTTTTGAGCCACTCTGCCAGCATCAACTCCCATTTTCTTGATCAAACTAACCTCTTTGTCACCTTATGACTTTCCTGTTCTTTACCTGGAACTTTCTCCCTTTACTTTTTTGACTGGCTAATTTTTACACATCTTTCAGACTTTTGGTCAGACATTACTTTTGTTTGACTGTGATAGATCTACTTTTGTTGCATTCCATGACACCTTGCAGGAATAAAGCTAGAATCAGTACTGTGACAATTTTTGATGGTGCCAACCCAGAGTAGAATAATTTTTTCTGGTGATGGAGCTCATTATCTTGATTTTCAGTTCTGCCCCACTGTGTAGAACTCCTTGTCCAAATTGTTCTTCTCGGGTAATAATTCTTTGTACCTGTGTGGACTTCCATATTGTTAGTAACTACAGATAGTTTTTTTGTGTAGTTATGTTTTTATGTATCTGTAATATCATCTACTACTCAAATGAGCTCTCAACTTACTACTATTACTGTCCTTACTAGTATATTTGTTTTATAGATGAGAAAGTAGAAGCTGAGGCATGTCACATAACAGAATGAACAAGGACGTTTATCCTTTAAACACCCAGGAAAGATTTAGGACAGGCGTGTTAACCCCATTTTGCCTGTGAGGAAACTGTCTGTGAAAAGGATGCAGCTTAAGTTTAAGTTTATCTCACATTTCCTTTATGAATGATATAAACTGTGCCTGAATGAATTACTGAGGGGCAAACTGGTAACGATGTGAGCTCATAAAATTCTCCAGTGAGTACTTAATGTATTCTTCATCATGAGTAACACAACTCTTTGTTTAATATTCTAGCTTGAAATTCAGAATCATCCTTTTTTTGAATCACTCAGCTGGAGTGACCTTGTGCAGAAGAAGATACCACCACCATTTAATCCTAATGTGGTATGTACCCAAATCTTCCTTTCCAGAACCCTAGTTCTGGAACCCTAGCTCATCATAACCTTGGAAATAGACCTCAAAACCTAATCTCAACAAAACAGATTTGGTACCTAAGTATGCGTAAAATACATCACTCAGGGTTGTCTAATACATCTGGTAACTTCAAGAGGGGCAGGGATGTAGCTCAGTGGTAAAGCCCTTGTCTAGATGCTTGAGGCCCTGGGTTCAATCCCAGCACCACAAAAAAGAAAAAGAAAAAACCCAAGCTTCAAGGTGGCCAATAGTACTATGTTAGACTAGGTTGATGAAAGTATCTCCCAGCAAAATAATTGTAGAGTTTCTTCAGAGTATACAGAAGAAAGGGATGAACTCAGTAAGTAAAAGGATACAAACGATTAGCTGTCATTTTCATACATTATAAATCAACAAACATTTAAATTAACACTAATGATGGTTTTTCCCTAGATTAATAAAAAACCCAGGTACAAGCAAACATTTTTAATGGTGAATTATTCCATATTTTCTGGAAAACAGTAAGTGCTTAAAAGAACATTTCATGCTGGGCATGGAGGCTCATGCCCGAGTCCTCGCTACTCAGTAGGTGGAGATAGGGAGGGCTGTACTCTGGGGACAACCTGGGCAAAATGTGAGACCCCATCTCAGTCAATAGCAGTGCATACCTGTCATCCCAGCTACAGGAAACAAATAGAAGGTTAGTGGTCCAGGCCAACAGGAGCATAAATGCCAGACCCTATTCAAAAAACACCTCAAGCGAAAAGGCCCAGAGGCATGGCTCACGTGGCACGTGCATTACCCTGTACCACCAGGAAAAAAAAGAAGGGGCTCATATTAGTGACACTAGTTAAATCTAATGATGGAAGCGTTTCATCTAAAGATAATATTTTTAAGGAAAAAGCTGTGTTAAAGATGTGTTTTTAAAAATTGACAGTTTTGTAAAATTCTGGAAATCATATAATAATAGTCATCAGTAGGCCAGTGATGTTTAGTAATTACTGGTATCTTCCTTTGAATAGGTATATGCACTTTATAGATGGCTATAATGCATAATTTACTCCTTAAGTAAGCTATCAACTTACTAACATTCTTATTAGTATATTTGCCTTATAAATGAGGAAATGGATGTTCAGACATGTCACATAATGGGACAAAGAGCACCAGAGCCAAAATTGAAGTAGAAGGAATTGAAATTGAAATAGAGTGTTAAATGAAAAATATGGTAATTATACTTTTTTTGTGACCTATGACTGTGAACAAGATTGATTTGAGTTTCAAGTTCATGGGTGAATTTTTTTTTCTTTTAAAGTTTTTTGGTGTTGCTGTGAAACTTAAGGAATACTTTTTTAACTTAGAGCAGGATAAGGAAATCACTTTTCCTTATTCAAGAAAGTAGTATTATTTAGTCTACTCGAGCTTTGTTACAGGTTAGTTTCTGTGCATAGCTCATAGCTGTTATTAAGAGGTGTAACATTTTACAACTACAGACATAACAGTTTTATAGACTTACTTCATGTAGTTCAGAAGTGATAGTGTCAGAAATGGCTCCCTCTGTTGGGAATAATTTCTAGAGTTTGTAGATGTTGAGTCTACCTTACCTGAAATCTGAACTATCTTATGGTTGGGACCCAAGTTGAAAAACAAAATTCATTTGTGTTCCACACACACCTTATACACTTAGCCTGCAGGTAACTTTAGATAAAAATGTTAGTGCACCTGAGTTATAACTATAACTCATCACATGAGGGTTAGCGGTGGAATTTTCCACTTGTGGTTCAAAAATTGTAGATTTTTAGCGTTTCAGATTTTTTATTTTGGGCTAGAGATGTTGAACCTATATTCTTATTTTACAGAAGAGGAAACAAGCCTGTAGAGATAAAGTAGTTTATATAAAGAATTATAGCTAACAAACTTTACAGCCAAAATTCAGAAGCCCATGCTTTTAGGATTATATGTAATTTTTTTTTTTCTGATGGGGCCAGGGTTTGAACTCAGGGCTTTGCACCTGAACAGCAGTCACTCCACCACTTAAGCCACACCTCCAATATGTAAAAATTTTTTAAAGAATATTTCCTTTTCTTTTTTTTTTTTGTGATTCTAGGGATTCAGTCCAGGGCCTTGTGCATGCCAGGAAGCACTGTGCCAACTGAGCTACACCCCTAATCCTGAAAAAATTTTTTATTAAATTTCTTGTAGTGCTACAATTCTTTAATGCTAAAATTTCTAGAATTCTTTGTCCTCTGTGGGAAATTTTCTTATATAGAAGAATCTAGCATTATGGGTTCTGGTCTCTGCTTAATTTGTAGATATACAGGCTACCTGATAGCCCTGGCTTGTCTGTTCTGAATCTGTCTGTCCACCTTAGTTAGACTTCATGACTTGGTCACACATTTTAAGGATTCCCTCCACGTAAAGCAGAAATAACTACAGGTTCAGTAGTTTACAAATGAATGACCTGAATTTGTATCCCACTTTTTATCTATAAATATATTCAGAGAAGAAGGTCTGTGAGCGTGCATCACATTCACAGAGGAAGAATAAGAACGACTGCCTTTGCGCCTAACCAGCCACCTTACTCCATTTCCCATGTACCCAGTCCTCTAAGGCCCTCCAGCCAAGGATGTTCTAGCCAAATGTTTCATGACTTAAGACTTAACTGTAGCACACTAAGAATCACAGTGTGCTTTCAGTTTTACTTACAGCCCCTTCATTCCTCCATTGGAAGGCTTTACCTGTCCAGAAGATGGACAGGCATTTGTGGAAGTTCAGAAGTAAAATGCTATCCTGAAAACCATCCTGAGCCCTGTTTTTGCACATAGGGGTGGTGAGTGGTGGTAGGTAGAGAGAAAGGGAGTCAGTTACAGGGTCTCAGATTCAAGTTAGCTTCAATAAAGATTCTGGTATGCTTCCCCTCCTTATACAAAACCACCGTCTCCCTACCCAATAATGAGAACCTTAGCTGTTCAGACAGATAACCTCACCTAAAAAAACTCTGGAAAGGAAAAACATGAAAATGAAGCCCCCAAAAGTTTAAACTTGCTAGGAAAAAAAATAGACAAAGTCAAAAGGAAGATTTAACAAAGAACTAAGTTAATAAAAGAAATGCCAAGGTGAATAATACTATGTTTTTAACGTTTTAGGCTGGACCAGATGATATCAGGAACTTTGACACAGTATTTACAGAGGAAACAGTTCCGTATTCTGTGTGCGTGTCTTCTGACTATTCTATAGTGAACGCCAGTGTACTGGAGGCAGATGATGCGTTCGTTGGTTTCTCTTACGCTCCTCCTTCAGAAGACTTATTTTTGTGAAGTTTGCCATTCGGAAACTGTCCAGCAAATACAAGCCTACAAATGGGAGTGGAATGCCTCTGTTTGTGTGAATATATTCAAATATGTTTAACAGTGCCTCATTTTTACAAGTAATGTTGAAAACTATGAAAAACGTATTTTCTGCTGTATGCAAGAAGATAGGGCATTTCAAGTAGCTAAGTTTTGAATTAAAATTTGTATTCTTGTTTATTGAGCTTATTTTTAAACAAAATTTAAAAGCTATTCTTCATATTAACCTATTTTTTAAAGAAAACTTTCTTGCTATTGACTGTTTTTTCCCTCTTAAGTTTACACTAACATACCCAAGATAGACTGTTTTTTTAAGTCTATTTCAGTTGACACATACTAATACCTTTGTAACTCTACTATGACTTTTATCATACCAGAACTATGCAATTGGTACATGGTTGTTGAAGAAGCAGCCATATCTTTCCATGATAAATCACTGTTTTAAGTAATTGGGTTTTGGTAGAATTAAAATGTAAGAGCATAATTAATAGATTAGCTGCTAATTAACACTGAATAACCATTTAGCAGATAATGTAAGAAATAACAAGAGGAAATTATTTGTTTTTGAAATACCAGTTAAAATTTGTGAATCTTTTTCTTCTGGAGAAGAAAAAAATTAGTGCTTAGAAATTTTAAGAACTCCCAAAGATTTGAAGGGTAATAAAGTACTGCTGGATATTTTTTAAGGTGGTGCAAAAAAATGAGTGTGTCCGTGTCATATTTATATCATAAATATGTCCTATTTATGTTCCTTTTGGTCTTTCAATGTTTAATATACTGTTAGATAAGTCTATATCTTAATATTTGTTTTTGCAAATGGCTACTTCAAAACTGTCTTCCTAATTGGTTAAATTTTAAAAAATTAAAAATGCTTTCTAGATTATTTGCCTAGTTGGCAATTAAAAAGTAAAATAACAAATCTGAGTCAGTGTAAATGTATATAATTTAACTATGCTGTAACTTTTTTTTGGTAGTGCTAGAGATGAAACCCAGGGCCTGTGTATGCAAGGCGTGCACTATATCACTGGGCTGTATACCCCCCAGACTCTCAGTATCGTTAATGTGTCTTAGATAAGTATTGGAAACTGACCTCAGAATCATAACGTATCAGTTAGTTGTGCATTTGTAATGGTAAAAAGAGAGTAGCTACTGAAAAACTATAAAAGAATGCATAACTTGGAATTCTGATTCTTAAAGTGGCAGTTTTTTCCAGTCAGAGGAAACAGTATTTTGAGAGTCTGGTGACCAGTTTAGATGCTCTAAGAACAAGCTTCCCTTCCATGTATTTGAGAAAGAAATTACAGAAGCATTTCTCACCAGTCCCCTTTGGCTTAAAAATGGTCAGCAGCATGAGTTCAGTGGTTGCTTTTGTTTTATTAACAATATTTATGTCCAGTACACTGAATCTTTCTTTAGAGATAAGATCATAATATCTACACTGTAAATATTTGTTTTGTTTGCCACTACTGTAAGTCCTGCTTTTACAAAAAGCCTTTTGTTTATTATAAAGCAAAGTAAAAACTGTAGTTTCTTGTATGATTTTTATACTCAATTACTCCTTAATTAAACTGCCAAGAATTAAAGTGCAATATTGTATATTTTTAAGAACAAATTTAAAATAGAATTTTGATGTTTCTTGAATCACAAGTACAGATCTATATAGTATAATAAAATTAGCAAAAGATTAATAATCATCATCTACTGCCTGTCATTATTTGAAATTAAAATTAGTAATGATTACAATAGTCATCACAAAATAATTGATACGTATAAGGGGGAAACCATAAAATTTTAAGAAAAACATTTGGATAGACATAAACTTCTGGGTTATCATAAGCAAACATGTAATAGTCAAGGAACAAAAAGTACTTCCAAGTTGCAAATTTTACATTCTCTCCCATAGCATAAGTCTTTGATAAAGATGAATGCCCTTTGAATAGCTGAACTATTTTGTGTAATTACCAAAATAAACTCAAAGGTCTAAATGAAGACCCACTACTCAATACATGCGATTTGGAAGTTAAGCTCTGTTTTGTTTTTGCTTTGTTTTCCTTTTTGAGACAAGGTCTCCCTGTGTAGCCCAGACTTGCTTCAAACTTACAATGCTCCTTCCTCAGTCTTTTTTTTTTTTTTTTTTTGCACTACTAAAGTTTGAACTCAGGGCCTATACCTTGAGCTCCACCAGCCCTTTTTTGTGATGGTTTTTTCAAGATAGGGTCCCGCGAACTATGCTGGCTTCGAACTGCAATCCTCTTGATCTCTGCATTGTGAGTAGCTAGGATTACAGGTGTGAGTAACTGGTGCCCAGTTCTTCCTCAGTCTCTTGAGTACTGAGATTACAGTACAGCCCTTCCATCTTAGCTGTTTTTTGAAGATTATCTGCCTCTTGTATTTATAGACTTTTTTAACTTACATTGGTTTATATAGATTCTTTCACTCCTAAGGTGAGTAAAGGTTTGTTGTCTGGTGAGGATCTGCCTGTTTTTCATAAATGGAGCCTTCTTGCTTATGGAGTAGAAGGGCTAACCAGCTCTTTCAATTCTCTTTAAGGCACTAATCCTATTCACTTGACAAACATCCCGTCTCTCAATACTACCATTGTGGGGAGTAGGATGCAGCATATGAATTTTGTGGGGACACAAGACATTGAGAGCATAGCAGTTTGACACCCTAAAGTATATATGTGAGTTCTAAGTAGCTTGAAATGATATAATAATTTTCGTGTGTAAAATGAGTTTTAACAGGGGCAAGGTGGCAAGAATGACAGCTTTATCAGGAAGACTCGTATAAAAATAGTGGGGTTCTGTGTCAGTTTTCTTCACTCAACTAATAATAAGAGAAATTGCTCTTTACTTCCCTGATAGCACTCCAATTGGAAATTTATCTCATTTATGTCCTATTTTTGGTGTTTTGCCAATATTGTATAACCCATTTGCCATCTTTTAGACATATTCCTTAGTGGCTAGAAAATTCTCAATTCATTGTTTATGTTATGTTAATCTTTACGTAGGTATACACTATGAGAGAAAAATGTTTGCCTGTCTTAAAATGTAATTTTTGGCTCTTGAGCTACAGGTACTCCCGTTAAGCCATCTTGCTCAGAGCCGGCTTCCTCACCTTCCTTGGGGCATATACTGTCTACTTTCACTCATTCTTTCTCACTATCAATAAAACTGTCCTGCTGCTAAAAAAAAAATAATAATTTTTAAAACAATTTACCCCAAGTTGAGAGAGAAACAATTTAAAACCATATTACACAAAGAAAGAAAGCTAAGAGAGTTATCTATATTGAAAGTGATTTATAGCAGTGAAGTAGCCAAAGGATCCTACAAATGAAAAGTAACTTATTTTTACATACTGTACAGAAAACGATGGGTCACAACATGAATATTAAGGAAATAATTTAAAGTTATATCACTTTTCAAACCCTGCTTACTGGAAGAAACACACACTTGTTGATTTTGCAGATCCTGCATTCAAATGCAATTTGTAAATTTTTGCTGTAAATTGTTTTTGCAGGAATGTTTCTCAGGTTCATCATTTCTCCCCACTAATATATTTTGAGTAATTCACCTGGTTTTGTGTTCCAATGGTTAATTCACAGAATCCAGAAGGCATATATATAGTAAAATCAAATCTACTCAACTGATCAATTTATTTATTTATTTTTTTTTTTTTTGTGGTGGTACTGGGGTTTGAATTCAGGCACACTACTAGGCAGGCACTCTTACCACTTGAGCTATTCCACCAGCCCTTTTTTGTGATTTTTTTTTCTTTTTTTTTTTTGAGATAGTCTCGCAAGCTATTTGCCCAGGCTGGCTTCAAACTACAATCCTCCTGATCTCTGCCTCCACTGGTGCCTGACATCAACTGGTTAAGTTTAATATCTGTTTTGGATTTTTTTCATTTCTTTCCAGACAGGAGTTAGTGTTTTTTTCTAATGACTCAGTGATAATAAAATTGTAAGGAACTGCCAAACGAAGACCATGCCACGTGTAGAAAAGAAAGCTTTATTGCGGCACAGACCAGTGGGCTGCCCCTCTTTGGTTGAGAATGCAGCAGCTTGGCTGGAATGGGTAGTGGGCTTTATAGGAGGGGCCGCACCATGAGAGAGGGAGAGTGTTCATGGTCTCCAATTATCTGTGATCACCAGATGGAACAGGATGACATGCCTAGCTAGTTGAGAAACGGGAAGTTCCTGAGATTTTGCAAGCAGGGAAACAAGCAGGAGAGTTTGGCAAGCGGTCATAAATCAGGGGATCTGGTTTTGGTGTTAGCCCTGGGACTCTGCCCGCCCCAAGAATGCCAGGGACCTAACAAAAATAATCAAAAATTGACAGCTTAAGAGTCGAGGGTGTCACTTAGTGGGACAGTACTGAGTTTGGTACTCAGCATGTGTGTGTACACACCCAATATACTTTGTTAATGACACATTGATATTGAACACTTAACACATCTCCCTTAATTTAAAATGTCTCATTAAGTACAGAGGAAAATGTTTTCTAGATGTATTTTAATCATTGGAAGTTGTAGCAGGGAAATGCAGCAACACTTGGTGGAAGGACGGTCCTCACTCCATTGGGGAAAATCCTTCTACCCTAGCATGCAGCTTCCAAAGACACACATGGACCAATGAAAGACGGGAACACCACCTAGCCAGCCAGGTCAGCCAAATCAACCCTGCTGATCAATGGGGTGACATGTCACAGCCACATTGCCCTCACACCCATATTTTGATCTTTGGCTGGATGATTTTACCAAAAATCAAGATTCTTTGTTGATTCCTTTTGTGATCCCAAAGTAGCTGTAACACTCCCAGAGTCCCTTAGAATGAGGACACCTATTCCAAGGCAAAAATACTCACTTCCCCATGTCCTCAGAAGCTCCACAAGACTTCTTTCCTAAAGGACTCATTAGCCAGAATCACATCACACATCCATTCCCAAACCAAAACTGGCAATGAGAATAAGAATTTAGAGTTGCACCTCTCAGTCAGTGTATTGTGTGTGGGTGTCTGGGATGTCCCAAGACATGGACCTTTCATGGGTTCCATGACATCAAGAGAATTTTCAAAATAATGCTAAAATGTTACTTGCCTTTATTACTGTGCTGTTCACACTGGTGGTCTGAAAGCAATAGTGGATAAAACTGGTGCATCTTCCATGCAAACTGTATCAGTGGCCATCATTACAGTCTTCATTGCCAGCATTTGCATTACAAAAGAATTTCCCAGGGCTGGTGGTATAGCTCAAGTAGTAAAGCAAGCATGAGGTCCTGAGTTCAAACCACAATACCACAAAAAAACAAAAAATTTCAATTGGTATGTTCAAATCCATATCAAAACAAGGGTCACTTTTTTTGGCAGGAGGTGGGGGAGCTTGGCTTAGCCTCAAACCACAGTTCTCCCCAGTCTCTGCCTCCTAAGTAGCTGGGATTACAGATGTGAACTACTCCACCCTTCATTTGCCAAAAAAAATAGCCCTAAAATTTGAAATTAGCATGTCAGATATATACAGTCATGTTCATTGTAGCACTGTTTATAGCAATCAAGTTATGAAATCAATCTAAGTGTCACCAAGATAAATTCATGAAGGAAATGTGTTACATATTACATACGGACTACACCTTAATGGAAATTCTGTAATTTGCAAAAAAAAAAAAGTTTATATATCCAATGCAATATTCATAGGTCTAACATATTTAAAAGATGTATTCAATATGTAAAAACACATCAGAAGATTTTATTAATGTATAATGTTTGGTCATAAAACTCCTTTAGTTTGGCACAGAAATGAACTAATGGCTAAGTGATTAGTTAAAACTTTTAAATACATGAATGTCTTCTTGGAGAATTGACTCTACTTTAAAATGCAAGACCCATCAGCAAACCATAAGAATTACAGTACCTGACAGTTTGGACAGCCTCTTTATGGTTGCAAGTTGATTTCTACTCCAGAAAAGTAATTTTTTCACCTTAAAAATAATACCGCCAAACTGAGGTGTTTTGTCATCTCTACTATGTAAGGAAAGGGATGATCTGAATTACTTCCCATAGGAAATGACCCAATCCCCCATTCTCTGGAATCCACCCTCCCTCAATGTACCAAGTAATACAGTGGAAGAGCCAGCGCAACTTTTAAGGGTTTTGTGGATTTTGGATAAAATCTGTATAGAGATTTAATTCACATACTATACAGTTCATCCATTTAAATTGTACAATTAGTTGCGCATAGTGGTGCATGATTATAGTCCCAGCACCTGGAAGAGCCAGGCAGGATTGTGAGTTCAAAGCCATCACAGGCTACATAGATCCTGTCTCAAAAACAAAAGGATACAGGATGGTTCAACATACACAAATCAATAAACAATACAGCATGTAAATAGAATAAAGGACAAAAATCACATGATCATTCCAACAGAAGCACAAATAACCTTTGACAAAATTCAACATCCTTTCATGATAAAAGCCCCGAAGAAACTAGAATAAAAGGAACATACCTCAACATAAAGACTACATGTGACAAACCTATAGCCAACAAAGTACTGAATGGGGAAAACTGAAGTCAGGAACGAGTATACTGCTTGAATTCTTAGCCAGAGAAATAACAGAAACAAAACGGATCCAAATAGGAAAGGAAGAAGTCAAATCACCCTATTTGCAGTTGCTGTGATTCTCTACTTAAAGGACCTTAAAGAGTCCACCAAAAAAACACCTTCAGCAAAGTAGCAGAACATAAAATCAGTATGGAAAAATCAGTAGCTTTTCAATGTATCAATAGTGAACAGATTGAGAAATCAGGAAACAATTGCATTCTTAATAGCCTCAAAATCTGCTAGAAATAAACTTATCTGGTAAAAGACTGCAATGAAAACTATAAAACACTGAAGAAAAAGATGAAGAGGACAGAAGATGGAAAGACCTCCTATGTTCATGAATCGACAGAATTAATATCATGAAAAGCAATCTAATACGTTCAATGCAGCCCCATCAAAATTCCAATGTCCTTCTTCACAGACCTAGGAAGCAATCCTAAAATTCACAAAGAAAAAAAAATGAATTACCAAAGCAATCCTAAGTAAAAAGAACAATGCTAGAGGTGTCACAATGCCTTACTTTGAATTTTACTACTGAGCCATAATGACAAACAGCCTGGTATGGTTCAAAAACAGAAACAGGCCAACAGAATAGAATAGAAGATCCACAAATAAGCCCACGCTGCTGCAGCCAGCTGTTTTATCAACAAAAGCATGCTGGAGAAAAGCAACAAAAATGCTGTTAGGAAAACTTGATATTGACATGTAGGGAATGAAATCTAGATCCCTACCTCACCCTGTACAAAAGTCAATTAAAAATGGATGAAAGACTTTAATATAAGGCCTGAAACTTTGAAACTACTATAGAAAACACAGGGAAACACTTAAGATATAGGCATAAGCAATGATTTTCTGAATTGTACTAATAACTCAGAAAATAAAGAGCAAGACTTGACCATTGGGACATTGCATCAAATTAGAAAACTTCTGCACACAAAGGAAACAATTACCAAAGTGAAGAGGCAGCCTACAGAATGGGAGAAAATCTTTGCCAGCTATTCACTGGACAAGGGGTTAATATTCAGAATATATAAAGAACTCAAACACCAAAAGAAGAAATAGTTTATAGGCAAATGAGTTGAACAGACAGTTCTCAAAAGAAATACAAATGGCTAATAAGTACATGAAGAAATGCTCAGCATATTCAAACCTACATTGATAAAACGAGATAAAGAAGGACATTCCATACTAATAAAAGGGGAAATAGACCAAAAGGAAATAATTATCAACTTGTATGCACCCAATGTCAATGCACCCAATTTCATCAAACATACCCTGAAAGACCTAAAAGCATATATAAACGCCAACACAGTGGTTGTGGGAGACTTTAACACCCCATTATCATCAATAGATAGGTCATCCAAACAAAAAATCAATAAAGAAATCCAAGACCTAAAATATGCAATAGATCAAATGGACCTAGTAGATGTCTACAGAACATTTCATCCAACTTCTACACAATATACATTCTTCTCAGCAGCCCATGGAACCTTCTCCAAAATAGATCATATACTAGGGCACAAAGCAAATCTCAGCAAATACAAGAAAATAGAAATTATACCGTGCATACTATCTGATCACAATGAAGTAAAAGTAGAACTCAACAACAAAAGTAAAGACAAAAAACATGCAAACAGCTGGAAACTAAATAACTCATTACTTAATGAACAATGGGTCATTGATGAAATAAAAGAGGAAATTAAAAAGTTCCTGGAAGTCAATGAAAATGAAAACACAACCTACCAGAACCTATGGGACACAGCTAAGGCAGTCTTGAGAGGAAAGTTTATAGCCATGAGTGCATATATTAAAAAGATTGAAAGATCCCAAATCAATGGCCTAATGATACATCTCAAACTCCTAGAAAAACAAGAACAAGCAAATCCCAAAACAAATAGAAGGAGAGAAATAATAAAAATAAGAGCTGAAATCAACGAAATAGAAACCAAAAAAACCATACAAAGAATTAATGAAACAAAAAGTTGGTTCTTTGAAAAAATAAACAAGATCGATAGACCCCTGGCAAACCTGACTAAAATGAGGAGAGAAAAAACCCAAATTAGTAGAATCAGGATTGCAAAAGGGGAGATAACAACAAACACCATGGAAGTCCAGGAAATCATCAGAGACTACTTTGAGAACCTATATTCAAATAAATTTGAAAATCTAAAAGAAATGGACAGATTTCTAGATACATATGATCATCCAAAACTGAACCAAGAGGAAATTAATCACCTGAATAGACCTATAACACAAAATGAAATTGAAGCAGCAATCAAGAGTCTCCCCAAAAAGAAAAGTCCAGGACCTGATGGATTCTCTGCTGAATTCTATCAGACCTTTAAAGAAGAACTGATACCAACCCTCCTTAAACTGTTCCACGAAATAGAAAGGGAAGGAAAACTGCCAAACACATTTTATGAAGCCAGTATTACACTTACCCCAAAACCAGGCAAAGACACCTCCAAAAAGGAGAACTATAGGCCAATCTCCTTAATGAACATTGATGCAAAAATCCTCAACAAAATAATGGCAAATCGAATTCAGCAACACATCAAAAAGATTATTCACCACGACGAGGTAGGCTTCATCCCAGGGATGCAGGGATGGTTCAACATACGAAAATCAATAAACGTAATAAACCACATTAACAGAAGCAAAGACAAAAACCACTTGATCATCTCAATAGATGCAGAAAAAGCCTTTGATAAGATCCAACATCATTTCATGATAAAAGCTCTAAGAAAACTAGGAATAGAAGGAAAGTTCCTCAACATTATAAAAGCTATATATGACAAACCTACAGCCAGCATTATACTTAACGGAGAAAAATTAAAACCATTCCCTCTAAAATCAGGAACCAGACAAGGATGCCCACTATCTCCACTCCTATTCAACATAGTACTGGAATTCCTAGCCAGAGCAATTAGGCAAGAAGAAGGAATAAAAGGAATACAAATAGGTAAAGAAACTGTCAAAATATCCCTATTTGCAGATGACATGATCCTATACCTTAAAGACCCAAAAAACTCTACTCAGAAGCTTCTAGACATCATCAATAGCTATAGCAAAGTAGCAGGATATAAAATCAATATAGAAAAATCATTAGCATTTCTATACACTAACAATGAGCAAACGGAAAAAGAATGTATGAAAACAATTCCATTTACAATAGCCTCAAACAAAATCAAATACCTAGGTGTAAACCTAACAAAAGATGTGAAAGACCTCTACAAGGAAAACTATACACTTCTGAAGAAAGAGATTGAGGAAGACTATAGAAAGTGGAGAGATCTCCCATGCTCATGGATTGGTAGAATCAACATAGTAAAAATGTCGATACTCCCCAAAGTAATCTACATGTTTAATGCAATTCCCATCAAAATTCCAATGACATTCATTAAAGAGATTGAAAAATCTACTGTGAAATTTATATGGAAACACAAGAGGCCACGAATAGCCAAGGCAATACTCAGTCAAAAGAACAATGCAGGAGGTATCACAATACCTGACTTCAAACTATATTACAAAGCAATAACAATAAAAACAGCATGGTACTGGCACAAAAACAGACATGAAGATCAGTGGAACAGAATAGAGGATCCAGATATGAAGCCACACAACTATGAGCAACTTATCTTTGACAAAGGAGCTAAAAAGATACGATGGAGAAATAGCAGCCTCTTCAACAAAAACTGCTGGGAAAACTGGTTAGCAGTCTGCAAAAAACTGAAACTAGATCCATGTATATCACCCTATACCAAGATTAACTCAAAATGGATCAAGGATCTTAATATCAGACCCCAAACTCTTAAGTTGATACAAGAAAGAGTAGGAAATACTCTGGAGTTAGTAGGTATAGGTAAGAACTTTCTCAATGAAACCCCAGCAGCACAGCAACTAAGAGATAGCATAGATAAATGGGACCTCATAAAACTAAAAAGCTTCTGTTCATCAAAAGAAATGGTCTCTAAACTGAAGAGAACACCCACAGAGTGGGAGAAAATATTTGCCAGCTATACATCAGACAAAGGACTGATAACCAGAATATACAGGGAACTTAAAAAACTAAATTCTCCCAAAACTAATGAACCAATAAAGAAATGGGCATGTGAACTAAACAGAACTGTCTCAAAAGAAGAAATTCAAATGGCCAGAAAACACATGAAAAAATGCTCACCATCTCTAGCAATAAAGGAAATGCAAATTAAAACCACGCTAAGATTCCACCTCACCCCTGTTAGAATAGCCATCATCAGCAACACCACCAACAACAGGTGTTGGTGAGGATGCGGGGAAAAAGGAACCCTCTTACACTGTGGGTGGGAATGTAGACTAGTACAACCACTCTGGAAAAAAATTTGGAGGCTACTTAAAAAGCTGGACATCGATCTACCATTTGATCCAGCAATACCACTCTTGGGGATATACCCAAAAGACTGTTACTCCAGAGGCACCTGCACATCCATGTTTATTGCGGCACTATTCACAATAGCCAAGTTATGGAAACAGCCAAGATGCCCCAGCACTGACGAATGGATTAAGAAAATGTGGTATCTATACACAATGGAATTTTATGCAGCCATGAAGAAGAACGAAATGTTATCATTCGCTGGTAAATGGATGGAATTGGAGAACATCATTCTGAGTGAGGTTAGCCTGGCTCAAAAGACCAAAAATCGTATGTTCTCCCTCATATGTGGACATTAGATCAAGGGCAAACACAACAAGGGAATTGGACTATGAGCACATGATAAAAGCGAGAGCACACAAGGGAGGGGTGAGGATAGGTAAGACACCTAAAAAACTAGCTAGCATTTGTTGCCCTTAATGCAGAGAAACTAAAGCAGATACCTTAAAGCAACTGAAGCCAATAGGAAAAGGGGACCAGGAACTAGAGAAAAGGTTAGATCAAAAAGAATTAACCTAGAAGGTAACACCCACGCACAGGAAATTAATGTGAGTCAGTGCCCTGTATAGCTATCCTTATCCCAACCAGCAAAACCCCTTGTTCCTTCCTATTATTGCTTATACTCTCTCTACAACAAAATTAGAGATAAGGGCAAAATAGTTTCTGCTGGGTATTGAGGGTGGGAGAGGGAGGGGGGGAGTGGGTGGTAAGGGAGGGGGTGGGGGCAGGGGGGAGAAATGAACTAAGCCTTGTATGCACATATGAATAATAAAAGAAAAATGAAAAAAAAAAAAACTGCAACTGAACAAACAAGTATGAGATTATTAGATTCTACTTTTGTGTTTGAATTTTTATATGAAAACGATTTTAAGATATAATTTTATTTAAGTATTTATTTATTTGTGGTACTGGGACTTGAACAAAGGTCTACACCTTGAGCCACTCCACCAGCCCTTTTTTGTGAAGTTTTTTGGAGATTGGGTCTTGTGAACTATTTGCCTGGGGCTGGCTTATCTCTGCACCTGGGTAGCCAGCATTGTGGGCATGAGCCACTGATGCCCGGCAAAATATTAAAATATTTTAACTGAAACTTTTTTTGTAAAGAATAGTTAAAATTCTAAATTTAGTTATGTATACTTTACCATAATTTATAAAGAAAAATCCCCTATCTGTAAGCACTCTACTACCACCTCCACCAGCCCTAGGCAACCTCTAATTTACCTAGCTTTGCTTGTTCTGGGTATTTCACGTAAATGGAATCGTACAATATGTGGTCTTCTATGTCTTCCTTCTTTCATGGTTTTCTTAAGAGCCATCCATGTTGTAGGTTGTCTGAGAACTTCATTCCCTCTTATGTATAATATTCCATTTTATTGCTGTTACCACACCTACCCATTGATCATGAATGGATATTTAGGCATTCACTTTAGGGCTATTATGAATATTGCATAATATATAACAGACAGTGTTAAATTATGTCTAAATTTTTCCTTGGATATAAGCTTTCAATGCTCTTGAAATTTCCAGGTCATACTTTAGCTCTGTTGAGTCCTTTCAGAGCTTACAGGGATGTTTTCCAAAGTGTGTATGCCATTTTGCATCCCCACCAGCATCTACTTCGGAAGTATAAAGTCCTAAGTTCAAACTCGTCCCAACAGACAAACAAACAAACAAACAAAAACACCCTATCTTTGGAGTGTGGTAACAGCAAAAACCAGACAGCCCTGTCTCGCTGCCTGCAGGGAGGGGTAAGAGCGCAGGCGCGGGGGGGGGGGGGGGGGGGAGGGGCTTACATCCCAGCAGCCCCCGCGCCGCTAACGGTCGGCGCGCGCATGCGCACCAGGCTCAGGTCCTCAGGCGCTCTAGGAGGCGCGGGACCTGCGGCGCCGCGTGGGTGCCGACTGTGAGAAAGGTAGCGGCTGTGGGTAGGCGGGGTCTTGGTGCCCAGAACGAGCTCGCGAAGCCGCGTTCCCTTGTATTTGCGTGGTAGAGGCGTTTCCCTGGCGTCCGGCTCCTCAGTCCCTCCCTGGCGCTGCAGCGGCCAGGAGAGAAGACGCTGGGAAG
This sequence comes from Castor canadensis, assembly GCF_047511655.1. Classification (NCBI taxonomy): domain Eukaryota; kingdom Metazoa; phylum Chordata; class Mammalia; order Rodentia; family Castoridae; genus Castor; species Castor canadensis. The sequence continues at coordinate 121,400,227 of NC_133388.1, read as the reverse complement.
ACCTAAGAGAGAGAGAGAGAGAGACACACACACACACACACACACACACACACACACACACACACACACACACACACACACACACACACACACACACACACACACACACACACACACACACACACACACACACACCCCCGCACACACACCGCACACACACCGCACACACACCGCACACACCACACACACACACACACACACACACCCCGCACACACACCGCACACACACCGCCCACACACACACACACCGCACACACACACACACACACACACACACCGCCCACACACACACACACACACACACACACACACCGCCCCCCCACGGCTCAAGTGGAGTCAGGGTCTTGCTATGTAGCTCAGGCTGGCCTGGAATTCCTGATCCTCCTGCGCAGCATCTCAAGTGCGGCACACACCACGGCACCAGGCTCCCATTTACCTTTTGGCACTCTTCTGTGTTGTAGAGACTGGTCAGCAAGTCCAGCATGGACTCTTTAAATTCTAGAATGTATCCCTTCCATTTTCTTCCTAATGCTCTAGTCTAATCCATCCATCTCTTAGGAATATTGCCATAGGTAAAAATTGATAATAACTTTTCCCGTTTCAACTCATTTTCCACACTGGCAGCAGGAAAGGAGCTGATTTCCAAAATAAAAATAGGACTGCTCTGAAAATGGCTTCCCTGTTTTCAAAAACTTTGTAGACTTCTTTTCACCTAATCAAAATGGACTTCAATAGTGAAATCCCACTATTTCATTATCAATAGCCTTTGTTCAGCTTCAGAAACCTAATGTTCTTTTATTAAATTGTATTAGCGTATAATAGTTCTACAGGGGGATACATTGTGATGTTTACATATGTGCTTACAATATATCTTGGATTTACCCCTCCTTCGTTCTCCCTCCCCCCTTCTTAGAAAAATGTCAACAGGTTTCATTCTTCTATTTTCATATATGGATAAAAATGTATCCACCATATTCACCCCTATTCCCTCTTTCCTTGTGCTCATCCACCCCTGGAAAAGACCTAAAAGCCTAATGTTATTGTTTGTTTCGTTGATTTTGGGTTTCTTTTTCCCCCTCTATGGAGTTACAAGCTAATATTTTGTGGGGGGGGGCAAGGATTTATATTAGTAGGACAGGATAAAGTGGGGGAAAGGGGGAGAAATATTTCCTGCTCTTCTTGCAGGAAATGGGTGTAATGACTTCAGTTGAATTTTTTTCTTTTCTTTCTTTCTTTTTTTTTTTTTTTTTTTTTGATACTGGGGATCGAACCCAGGGCCCTGTGCATGCTAGCCAAACACTCAACCACTGAGCTGCATTCCCAGCCTGCCAGTCAAATATTTTTACAAGTAGCTTTGGAATGGGAAAGGAAAAACATAGTTCTGGTTATTCTTCAGTGATCTGTTTCTCTAAGCATAATTCCACAGACACCGGAAACAACTGTGTTTAGTCAGCTGGGAAGGAAAGAAAAGGATGAAATCCAAGAGTAGGTAAGCCTAATGTTTTAATGAAGCAGAGAGATGATGTCCTGAACATGACACAAGTGTTAAGATTATCATACATATGGCCACAGAGAAACTCCAAAGTTTCACCCCATGTAATGGCAAAAAGGATAGACTCATTGAATTACTGTTCTTTGGAAAGCAGCCTGAACTCCAGGGAGTAGCAGTGTGGTTCCAATAGTGTAAGACTTGTTTTGATGGCTAGGAGTTCATCTACCAAAGGCCACCTTTAAAGTAGAATTCATAGCTTCTTAGGACCCCATTGTCTTCAGTTAAAAGGTCCTAAAACAATACACAGACCCCAAAATTTGTGAACTATTTCATATCTGATGTCCCTTCCATGCTTCATAGTATATTCAGATTTCTATTAGAGCGCTTAAGTTATCATTTAATTGTTTCCATATCTGTTTCTGAACTCTTTCTGAAGAATGGGGACTATATTTTTCCCATCTTTGTTTCCCTACTGACTAGATCAGGTTGTCCAATAAGTAGTAGATGTCAAATAAATTGATAATGAATTATTTCTGACTTTTCTAAATTGGCAACTCCTTGAAGGCAGGATCCAATCTTAATCATCTTAATTCTAATATATATTATAGTTACTTTACTGGCATATATTGTTTCTAATTAGTATTTTGCTTTCTGTCTTTAAATGAATTTTTCATATTTAACTCTCTACTATGGTTTTTTTGGTCACTGACATAAGACTTTAAACTGAAAGCAGACTTAAACACCTAATATAATTCCATTCATTTCCTTCAGATAATAAAGATACTGAGCCAAGAGAGGTCAGGTGATTTCCCCGTAACAAACAACACTAAGTCAAGAACCAGTTTCTCAGATTTCCCAGGTTAAAACAAACAGCTTTCACCACTTTCATTTTTTAAACAGTGCACACAAGGGAGCCTCATCATCCAATATTGTTTATTTCAACAATCATATTTTTCTTTTCTTATTTATTTATTTTTGCAGTGTGGGGGCTTGAACTCAGGGCCTATACCTTAATTCACTCCACCAGCCTTTTTTGTGATGTGTTTTTTTCAAGATAAGGTCTCTTGAACTATTTGCCCAGGCTGGCTTTGAACTTCAGTCCTCCTGATCTCTGTCTCCTGAGTAGCTAAGATTACACATGTGAGCCACCCCACCGGCGCCTGGCTTCAACAAGCATTTTTTTTAAAATACCTACTCATCAAAGACAAATGAGGATCCTGTTCTTAAGTTTGTGATCTTAGGCTGTTGGAATGGCTCAAGTGGTAGAACGCTTGCTTAGCAAGTGTGAGGCCCTAAGTTCAAACTCCAGTAGTGCCAAAAAAAGAGAAAGAATAAGTTTGTGATCTTGTGTAGGTCTCATAACTGATTAAAATGTTATTTGAGGGCTGATAAGCATGCATGAGACCCTGGGTTCAATCCCAAACACCTCTTCAAAAAGGTTTTTTGGCAAAGTAAAACAAGGGTTTGTTTCCCTTTTCATAGTGATTTTTTTAGAGTTGGAAAGTTTACCTAGTTTTGTTTTATTCTCAATTTTAAGTTTGATTAGAGGTCTTCAAAAGTAAAACTTATTTTATTTTACTTCTAGGTTTCCGCATCATTTCAAGTGTTTTTGCTACTTGTAATGTTTACAGCAGCTGTGGCCTAACTTGTTAGTAATAGGGACGGATCATTAACTAGGAAAAATGTCAAACCTAAAAATGAAAGAGGCAGCTCTTATCTATCTTGACAGAAGTAAAGGCCTCCAGAAGTTTATAGATGATTGCAAGTACTACAATGGTAGGTTCAGTAAAGGTGAATTTATGTTTAAAAAAAAACCTCTCAAATAAATTCCTACATGTAACTATCCTGACGTTTACATTTGTGTATTTTTATAGATTCAAAACAAAGTTACGCTGTCTATCGTTTCAATATTTTAGTAAATCCTTCTGATGTTGTTGAATTAGATGCTGAACTTGGAAATCACATCTTACACCATCCTTTAAAAGCTGCACAAGTTTTTCAATCAGTAAGTTAAAGAAAGAAAGAATTTTATAGCATGTGGAATTTTTGGTAATTTGTGTGTTTGAAATCACAGGTCTGCTTTATTGCTGTTAAGACTCTCTCATTAATTGGACAATTACAAACTGAGACTCAGGTAAGTTTTAAAGAAAACTCAGAGGAAAGCTCTAAAGATGATTTGTAAATTAATATTTTCCATTTACAGATTTTGTTTGTTGAAAATATATTCTTCAAAGTTCAGTGGAATATTTTATGTTAGATTTTCATCAATGTGACAAAATATTTGACAAAAACAACTTAAAGAAAGGAATTATTTATTTTGGTTTACAGTTTTAGAGATTCTAGTTCATCCTGGTGGTGAGGGTGTGGCAGAGCAAAGCAGCACACATCATGGTGGCCAGTACACAGAGAGCGGGTGGGAGTAGAGAATGCTGGCGTCCTGAGCTCTCCCTTCACTGTCTTATTCTCTCTGGGCTCCCAGCCTATGGGATTATGCCCCTCACATTCAGGGAAGGTCTTCTCCCCTTAGTTAATCTTTTCTGAAAACATCTTCACAACATTTCCAAAGGTGTCTTCACTTAGCTCCTAGTCAATCAAGTTGATAATTAAGTTAACCATCAAAAATATCTTTATTTCCCATGTTTTTACTTATAAGATTAAAAAGTTTTATAATAACAAATTTCAGATACACCCCAAAGTAAAGAGATTAATTCACTGACCCTCCATATACCTGTGCTCAAATTCAGTATTTTGCTGTATGTGCATCATCTGTTTTTATCTGAAATATTTTAAAGCAAATCCAAGATGTTCTATTATTTTACTGTTACATACTTTGGTATAAACTTCTAAGAATTGTAGATATTTTTCTTACATAACCACAATGCCTTCATCACCCCCTACAAGTAACAATAATTCCTTGCTATTACCTAATATCCTGTCCACGTTTAAACTTGCTCAATTTTGTTTCAAGAATGTCTTGGGGCCAGGAATGGTAGAACACATCTGTTATCCCAGCTACTTTGAAAGTGGAGATTGGGAGGATCAAAGTTGGAGGCCAGCCTGGGCAAAAAGTTATTGAGACCCCCTCTCAACAAACAAGCTGGATGTGGGAGTTCACATCTGTAATCCTAGCTATGAGAAGGCTTGAGTAGGAGGATTGCAGTCAGACACAAACACACACACACACATACACACAAGATAAAAAGTGCAATACTGTATCTGAGAAATAAAGGAAATAAAGGACTGGGACATAGTGCTTGGCTAGCAAGTGGGAGGCCCTGAATTCAAACCCTAGTCCCATACAAAAGAAAAAAGACTCTTTCAATTGGTTTGTTCAAATGAGTATCAACACAAAGGCCTCATTTCTTTTTTTGACTTGGCCTAACCTCATACCCTCATCTCTGCCTCCCAAGTAGCTAGGATTATAGATGTGAGCCACTGTGCCTGGCATTATTGGTTCTTATATCTCCCTAAATCATTTTCAATCTAGAACCACCCCTGCTCCCCCCCTCTTTTATACCTTGACTTTTTAAAAAAATGAGTGAATTGTCCTATTAAATGCTACATAATCTTAATTTTTCTGATTGCTTCCTTGTGGTACTATTTCAGTTATTCTCCTGTACCTCTGATATCTAAAATAGGAGTTGGCTATAGAGACTTAGATTCATTTGACTCAATTTAATATGATGGTGTCATGTACTCCATACCTCATGACATGAGGAGGATACAAGGTTATTCCATTTTTAACCTTGTCACAATTGATCAGTGGGTTCTGGTGATATGCTGATCCCCTACATTATACAGTTTCCCATCACCTTTCATCTGACTTTCACACAGAATCCATCTCATTAGGAGTTGCAAAATTGTGATTTTTCTGATGTTACCAACCTTTTTGAATTTATTAGTTAAAATTATTGTATGAAAGAAATGTTCTGGGCTGAGAGTCTCTAGCTCAATGGTAGAGCACATGCAAGAAATAAAAATCTTATCATCTAACACTTAATTCAAAATATCACAGTCAACTCATAATTTTTCCTTAAAACCCACAAAAATCAAAATAAAAACTTCTCAACTATTTGGTTACTCTGAAATACAATTTGGGAAATTGTACAGGATACAAGATAAATGTTTGATTCTCTTTTTAAATGTTTCAGAGAGTGAGTTGAAATTCAGAAGCCTACAATGAGCAATTTGGGGGGGTTTATTTTTCCTTTTTTTAAAATATGAGGAACTCGTGAACATTTAAATATGTTTGATATGTTTTTTCAAGCTTATTTTCAAGCAGTACTAGTGTTTGAACTCAGGGCCTCACACTTGCTGGCAGGTGCTCTAATCATCTCAACCATTCTGCCAGCCCACTTTTTCAAGTTTTATGAGATAGGATTTTGCTATGGAGCACAAGCTGGCCTGAAACTCACAGAGATGCTCCTACCTCAGCCTCCAGAGTGCTGAGATTACAGGTAAGCACTACCACTCCCAGCTATCTGATTTGGGGGAGGGAGGTAGTACTAGGGTTAGAATTCAGGGACTCACACTTGCTAGGCAGGTGCTCTGCCATTTGAGCCATGCCCTCAGCCCTTTTTTGCTTTAGGTATTTTTCAGAAAGGGTCTTGAGTATTTGCCCAGAGCCAACTCAGACCAAGATTCTCCTAACTATGCCTCCCATACAGCTGGGATCACAGTCATGTGCCACCATATTCAGTTTATTGGTTGAGATGGGGTCTTGCTAACTCTGCTGGTGCTGGCTTCAAACCACATTCTTCCTGTTCTCTCCTTCCTGAGTAGCTAGGATTACAGGCATGAGCTACCATGCCCAGCCTCCATTTGATGTGTTTTCTGTTCCAGTCCTGGATTAGTCATCTCTCCAAAATATCCCAGGCTCCTTTTAATAAGAAATTATATTTAGAGATCATAAATTGGGTACTAGAAGTATTCTATGCTATTGGATTGGCATTATTTTTCTTTAGTGAATGTAGCCAGGAAATGTGTATTTTAAGGAAAAATGAGCCCATCATCACATTTTCAATTAGAACGATAGATTATAAAATTTATTTTATTTCATTTTAATTTTAATTTTTCTGTACTGGGGTTTGAACTTAGGGCCTCGTGCTTGCTAGGCAGGTGCTCCTTGAGCCACTCCACCACAAGGATTTATTTTAGTATAACAGGGTAAAGTATAGAGAGGGGCGAGGGGAAGAGTGAGAAACATTTCCTATTCCCCACTCAGGAAATGGAAGCAAAGACTCAGATTTTTATTTCTTAAAAGTTGAATCTCTTTTATGCTTAACAACACTAAACATGCACTTGATTTACTCTGCAGTGTATTGCTTCTATCATAATGCAAGTTCAATTGGATCTACAACTTTTATTAATATCATTTTTATGTTCTTGTCAGATTAATATAGTGCTGAAATTAACACATTTACCTCCTCTGCCATGTTATGGTCTCGATATTTCTGAGTTTCCACGTGATTATACATCTCAGAGATTTTATATGATGCGAGGAATTGTGATTGCACTGGCAACCATAACCAAGTACACACAAGGGGCAAGGTTCCTCTGTTCAGATGAAGCATGCCCGCTTTCAAAAGGTAATATTCAAGGGCAAAACCAAAATCTCAAGGAATGTATTGTTTAACCCCAAATGATGGCTACGATTAGTTACTAGTCACTCTCAAAGTAAAATGAATGGAAATTTGGTTATCTTCTAATGTAAGTTTACTTGCATAATCTTGAAATGCATTCTTTCTCTCTACACCAACAATTTTACAAGTGTTCTTATATTGCCGAAGTACTGTTGTTCTTGTGCATTATTTCATGACTGCTCCTGCTGTTCCCTCTCCGTTAAGGTACTTTATCAGCCCTAGACTTAGCCTGGTCAGCCACTCTCTAGGACATTTCTTCCACTTATTCCACCCCTCATTGAGTTGGATGCCCATCCTCTCTTCTCTCTGAACATTCTGCAAAATGTTGCCACATATTGAAATTATGTTTCTTATTGCTGCATGTAAAGTGTGTTTGAGCATACATTTTACCAGTCCCTTAGCATAGTATCTAGGAAGAAACAGCTGTGTTCCTTGCTCTTTGGAGACTGAAGCAGGAAAGTTCCAGTTTGGGCTGGGCTACATAGAGAAACTCTGTTTCAAAAAATAAATAAGTAAATAAAAATTAACCATGCAAAAAACATTAATTGAACTACTCTGAATTCAAATGCATAATTGAATTAATTATGCTTTGAATTAGATAGCGTTAAATAATTGAAAATAGCCAAATCTGAAAGCAAATTTAGCTTACCACTGTTTTCTTTTAGGGTTTCGGTACATAAGAGTGCATGTTCCTGGTGCTACAGAATCTGCAACAGTAAGAAATGACTTTTTGTGTAATCTATGTTCATCTCCACTTCAAGAAGACAGAAAATTTAGAGTACTTGGTGGTAAAAATGCATCTACATTTTGTAATTGTAACTTATAAAATAGTTTCTGGCATTTTAATATGAAAATTAAATTGAATGTATAATCTAATAATTAAATTGTTTTGTTCTTTGCCTGAAGATAAACAGATAGTTGAAATAATTACCACAAAATCACTTCATGCTTTTCAAGGATATTTTAAAAACCAGCCATTTAGGTTTCAATCTCTTACAATTTTCCTAAGAGGTATGTAAGTTTTGTTTGAACTCAAAACAAATTGCTATAAATATGGAATTGACTTGCTCATGCTTATATATTATAAATATATTTCTATAGTTTAAGGATTACAAATCATTTTATTGTTGAGTTGCTAAGTCCCAGGGTCATAGCCATGTTATGATAATTAGTTCATATTATTCTATGTGTATATGACCTACGTCAATACTGGAGTTATTTATCTTTTTTTTTTTTTTTTGAACTCAGAGCCTTGAATGTTCTTGCTAGGCAGGTGCTCTACCACTTAAGTCATGCCCCCAGCCCTTTTTTGCCTTGGTTTTCAGATAGGGTCTCAAGTTTTTGCCCAGACTAGCCTCAGGTTGTGATCATTCTACCTAAACTGCCTTCATATCTGGGATTACAGAAGTGCCCCCACATGCCTAGGATTTTGATTGAGATGGGTCTCACTAACTTTTTTGCCTGGCCTACCTTAAACCATGATCCTCTGGATCTCTGCCTCCCAAGTAGCTGGGATTACAGATGTGCACCACCAGGCCCAGTTGGTATTGGAGTTATTGCTTTAGAATATAAGCATGATAAAAGTAGACTTTGGTTTTTATTGCACAAAGTAAAAAGTTGGTATGTGTTAAATAAATGAATTAGCATCCTCACATGATTAACTATTGGTAACTGCATGGGTAAGTACATCTGACTAGACAGTCTGCATGAAGGAGGAAATCACTAACAGTAACAACCACTCAGGGAAGAAGTGAGTCTTCATTGAAGAGTCAGAACTGAATGTGATAGGGCTCCACATTTTTCTTTTGGTTAAAATGAAGAAATTGAAACTTCAAAAAGAAGATCATGTATGAAAACCATGTACAGGAAACACAAGAGTTAGGAAAGTCAAGACTTGAATAAGAACTCTTACCCTTAGTCTGACAAAGATGAAGCAGGTATTTAAAACTCAGAAATAATAAGTAATTTTTAGGAGAGTCTCTGCTTTTCTGAGACATGAGCTCTTGGGCTGTGGCTCCGGCTGGGAGAGGGCAGGACTTTCTGACCCTTTGCACCTGCGATGTGACACATCTTATATTGTTTAACTAACGTAATCACACACGGTGGGGCAAAAGCCAATCTAACCTCAGTGACTCTATTAGGAAAGGGCCCAGCCACTGCGGTGTTGCACGTGCTGGTAATTAAGGGAAGCAGAGGAGGCTAGCAGTTATTATGGACAGGTTGTGGGCGCCTGTGAAATGCTTTACGTGCGCTAGCTTTTAGCTGTTATTAGTAAGATAATAAAGCTGCCCCTAGATCACAGCTGCAGGTCACACCCGGAGGAAGGCTGCAGTGGAAGGAAAAAGTGGTGAAACGGAGGGAGGGGGAGGGAAAGAGAGGGAGGAGGAGGGGGTATTGACAACCTCTCTTGGGGACTGGATGGAGCTAGCTGGTTTTCCTCTGGGCGTGAGTCTTCCAGCTTTTGGCTCTGCTTCACCTGCACCACCAATGTGGGAACTGGTTTTGTTCCAGAGATACATGGACAAATTGCAACGCAGAAAACACTTTCCCTAGCTGATGATAAATCAGTGGTAGAGTGTGTGCTTAGCATGCCCGAGGCCTGCTATCCCCAGCACCTCTAGGAAAAAAAAAAAAAAAAAGGAAGGAAGGAAGGAGGAAGGGAATGAAGGAAGAAGGGAGGTAGGGTAGGAAGGAAAATAGGAAAGGAAGGGAAGGAAGAAAAAATAGAAAAAAAAAGTAATTTTTATATAGCAATTCCTATGCCAGAAATTCTATATACATTAACTTATTTAGTCACAGTAATCTTGTAAGGTAGCATCTATTAGTACATTCTATCAAATTGTATCTCTCATTTTACAATCAAAAACTAAGGAACAGAGAGGTAACATGTCCAAAGCCACACAGTAAATTGCACAGGCAAGATTCAAACAGCCTCAAAATCTGTGCTTTTATTACTGCATTTTATTATATACTATATGTATATTAGCGTTACATTGCAATATAGACTGTAAGTGGTTATCCTGCTTGCATTTTAGTAGAAAAGTTTTTCTCCAAACCAACTCTTCCAAGGAATGCAAATATCCAGGCATGGTGGCACACGCCCATAATCCTAACTACTTGGAGGCTGAAGCAGGAGGATTACAAATTTGAAGCCATGCTACGCAGTACAGAAGGAACCCATCTCAAAAAAGGAACTCAAATAAACATTTAAAAACTAAATGAATAAAAGCGGACCTTTGAGTTGACTCAGAAGATATCTCCAGACTTTCTGGACTCGTCTTCCTCTTGAAGTTTCAGTGGCCTTAGAACACATGCACCAAATTCTAAGATTCTGGAAAACAGAATTTAGAGAGATTATAGTCTCTATTTTTATTTCCCCTTATAATAAATTCTGCATCCTTTAGTTTGTTTATTTTGGTTGGTTGATGGGGGTTTAATGTTTGTGTTTGTTTTTATATTTTCTCAACTGTTGAGCAGGGTTCTTCCCTTTCAAGTATACAGTATACTTTCTGGAGCTAAGAAAGGGAGGGAGAAGTGAGGGAGAGAGAGAAAGAGGGAGAGGTCACTGATCTGCACAGAGAAAAGCTAACCCTGCTACTTCTTGTAAAGCTTTCTTTTATAGCTTTTAAAACCAACCAACTTCTGGCTGTGAAATGGAGGATCAAGATTTTTAGTGTGTTTTTAAATGAACTTTGAGCCAGGCGCCAGTGGTACATGCCTGTAATCCTTGCTACTCAGAAGGCAGAGATCAGGAGGATTGTGGTTTGAAGCCAGCCTAGGGGAGTCCCTATCTTGAAAAAGCCCATTGAAAAAAAAGGGCTAGTAGAGTGGCTCAGTAGAGCACCTGCCTAGCAAGTGTGAGGTCCTGAGTTCAAATCCCAGTGCTTCCAAGAAAATAAAATAAACTTTGGACTCATACAAAAGTTTTGCTCAATCTGTAGGTGTGAGGGAAGATTCTAGCCACCTGAAAAAGGATGGACCCTGGAGGCAAGCTGAACTAGATGTGGATTTCAGTTCTGCCACTTACTAGTATAGTAATTTAGCTTTCTACAAGTCACTTGCCCATTGTCTTCATATATAAAGTGGAGATAAGAATACCTATTTCACAGTTTATAATTACATAATACATGTATAAGTATTACAAGTATTGTGAACAGTGAGTGATGACTTTCAATATTACTTTGTTCCTAATTAATATTATTATTTGTAAGATCATTTTATAAACATTTCTGTCATTTAATGCAAAAATATTGCATCTTGTATAGAATGATCTTTTTCCTTTTGACCAAATTATAACAGTATCTATAAGCTTCTTCAAGATAATCCTATTGCATTTAAATATAAATATTTCTTAGCAATAAAATTGTCTCCGTTTACATTATTAGTACCATTGTATATGGATATTATACTAAGCAAAGCTAAATACTTCATTAATATCTCAACTACTGAATTGTTACTGGTTGAGGAACTTTGAACCATATGATCATGTACAAGTTTCATTTAGTGAATTCTATTTTCTTTGCTTAATAATTTTAGATGAATTAGTGAATAAAATGAAAATAGGAAATGAATATAAAATTATTGGAATTCCAGCCTGTGTCAAAACCTCACAAACTTCTCTCTGTATAGAGGCAAATAGCATCATGCTTTGCAATTCAAAAGGTAAAAAAAAAAATCATATATTAACAAATATTTAAATTTAAGCCCATTTGTTCAACAAATAGCTATTATTTACCTATGTGCTGGGCATTCTAAGTATAGGGATATAGTTATGAATAGGACAGTCAAGTTCCTACTCTTAAATCTTATAGAAGGTGGTCAATAAAAATATAATATAATCAATGGAACAATTTTTGATATTATGTGCTACAGAGGAAGTAAAACTGGGCAGTGTTGTACAACCTTGCTAGCAGGCAGGACCCCTTTCTTTAAGTTTAGGGTTTGGGTTCTGGGCTTTGTACCTGCTAGGCAAGTATGCTACCACTTGAGCCATGCCTCCAGCCCTTTTTGCTTTAGTTTATTTTTCAGATAGGGCTGACACTTTTTGCTGAGGGCCAACAATAGACTGCAATCTTCCTAACTGGCCATCTTGACTATCTGGGGTTACAGGGATGTACCACCATGCCAAACCTCCTTATTTTCAGTTTTTATAATTAGCAATAAGAAAAATGTTTCAGGAGCTGGGTATGGTGGTGCATATCTGAAATTTCAGCACTTGGGAGGCTGAGGAAGGAAGATCATGAGTTGGAGGCTAAGCTGTACTACGTGGCGGATTCCAGGACAGCTTTGGCTACCTAGCAAAGGAAGGGAGGGAAGAAGAGAAGGAAGGAAGGGAAGGACAGACAGGGGAGACAGGAAGGGAGGAAGGAAGGAAGGAAGGGAAGAAGGAAATGTTTCAGAATCGGTAAAAGAGCTTTTCCATACTACGTTTTCTTTTCCAGCTAAGGGAATTCAAAGTGGCTGTTGTGGTCTGATGAAGAGCTCAGTAAAAACTCCTTTTTTTCCTTATCTAAGTTCTGAAATAAGAAAAAAGATAAAAGCATTTAGGGACCAAAATATCTTCATTATTAATATTTCCTTTCAAAACTCTTAACACAATTTAGTATTACATAAACAAAAGTAGAGAGCAGACCTACTTTTTTTCACTTGGTTCACAAATATCTAAATGTAGAACAGGCTGGTTAAGTCTTGAATAGAGGGAATTTTAAAATCCATAGGTGGCCATCTGCAGTAATATAGGCCCAAGTTAAATTTAAAGTCAAGTGGATTCCAGATACTTTGACTTATCTTGAAGAGAAAACTTCTTACAGAACAAAAGTGCTGAAGAAAGCAAGCAGAGATGGACCATAGACAGTTTAGTAATCTTTTTATATTTTTTTACTATGAACTGTTCAAGATTTATTGATTTTTCTGGCAGAACATAACTTACATGTAGGTGGGAAAGTGTGTTTTCTTATGAAATTGGGCATATTTAAGCGCCCAAATGTGGGAAGACCTGGACTAAGGTCTGTGGGCAGGTATGAATAGAGAAAATCATTGCTCTGTGATGGCAGCCCAAGAGGAAGGAGAAAGGGTCTGGATTATTCATGCACAGCTGTTCCTCCCAAACTGACCAACTGGATAAATCCCACCCTTTGCAGGAGTTAGAAGGAGTGGGAGGGAAGCAGGTGGAGATTTAGAATGTTATAGTATAGTACAGTAGGTACTTTCAAAGTACTAGAAGATGGTTCAGAGGTGTGGCTCAAGTAGTAGAGTGCCTGTCTCAAAAGCAGGAGGCCCTCAGTTCAAATCCCCAGTACTGTCGAAGTAGAAGATAAATCTTTCCTTTAAACCACAATTTCATGAGCCCTCACTGAAGGTGCCAAACATAGAAATACAGGACAAATTCAGCAGCATAGGAAGGAGCCCCATAATCTGCTTTACTCACACAACTCTTCAAAAGAGAATGAGAGGCTTGGCTTCAACTCACAGCTAATCTATGTGAATACATGAGGTGACTGCTTGCTTTTATCACATTCCCTGAGATGGAAATGATAGACAAGTGTGCCACCAATCATAATTTAACATCATTATAAAAATTTGAATATGACATCATTAGTCAAATAACAATTTGATAATTTTTTGGATAAATGGAATCAAATGTCTATAATGCTATTTTTTTTGTTACTTTTTTTTTTCAGTTCCTACAGGTATTAGTGACAACTTCAGGTATCTCCTCTCCTTGACTTCTAGCTCATGCTGGAAGTTTTCAGCAATACTTGCCAATATCTTTGCATCACAAATTGTTCCACCTGGGACTTACAATTTGCTTAAGCTCTGTTTGTTGATGAGTCTAGTACAGACAAGTGACCGGAACAAGGAGCTAGAAGACTGCTTGGATATTTTAATTATAACAAGTGATACCCTACTTATAGGCAGGTAAAATATGTGCTGTGGATTTTCAAATTATAAATTGGCCACAGAAGTGCATGAATCCCTTCCATAAGTATTAATACAAGATGAATATTTAGAATTCATGTGAATGCTACAGTATTTAAACCAATTTTTGTAAATGAAGTTCAAAACTTTTTAAACATGAGTTGTGAACTAGAATATTTGCTTTCAATATTTTGAGAATCTAACCACTGAAAGTTTCAATCTATTTCTCCACTCAGACCTTTGCAAATAAATGTGTCTTTCTCAGCTTCCTTTTCCAACATTCCCTAGCTCACTATTCTGCTTTTGTCTCTTGTTTCTACTTTTAAATGATCTTCCCCTGAAGAGCCAACAGGTGCTTTCTTAATTTTCTTATAGATTCCACTCACTAATATTGATTCACTACACCCAAATAAGATTGAGAAAGTGCCAAAATTACTGTTTTGTAGGGGATATCTTCCTAACTAACCTTGGAATAAGAATTTACTTCCCACTAGCAAGTTCCCTTTTTATTGTAATTTTTTTTTCGTAGTACTGGGAGTTGAACTCAGGACCTTGTACTTGCTAGACAGGCACTCTACCACTTGTGCCTTACCTCCACCCTTTTTAGTTTTGTTTTTTGTTTGTTTGGTTTTTGGTGGTACTAGGGCTTGAATTCAGGGCCTCATGCTTGCTAGGCAGGCACTCTACCACTTGAGGCAAGTACCCTTTAAAAAAAATAAAAGTTATGTATCTCAGGGCATTGGTGGTCACATCTATCATCTAGGTTACTCAGGAGGCAGAGAACAGGAGAATCATGGTTTGAAGCCAATCAGGGCAAATAGCTCATGAAACCCTATCTTAAAAATAGTCAACACAAAAAGGGCTGACAGAGTGGCTCAAGTGGTAGGGCACCTGCCTAGCAAGTGTGAGGCCCTGAGTTCAAGCCCCAGTTTTGCCAAAAAAAAAAAAAAGTTGCATAACTGTTTATAAAGCTAGAGCCATGTGTGGTGGTGCATGCGTATAACCCCAGCTGATAAAGTTAAAAATAAATAAATAAAGCTAGGAATAAGCTCTTTGTTAATATCTTTCATGTAACTCTGAAGGAAAAATAAATTTATAGGCTGAATTTTTAATTTTAAATTAATATTAACTTAATTGAGCAGATGATGTTTTGTTAAAATTAAGTCATCACCGGCAATTTAAATATACTAAATGTTACAGATTGCACAGTTTATTCTTCTACTAACAGCATGAAAGTGTTTTCTTCCTCAGTCTCACTAACTCTGAGTGTTATCAGACTTTAAAATTTTTCCATCTGATGGGTGAAAATGGCTTTTTTTTTTGCATTTCTTTAATTGGAAATAACCATCATAATTTAGAGTTTATTAAACACTTGTATTGTTATGAACTTCCTGCACTTATTCATTATCCATTTTTCTATTAACTTGTTTCTTATTGATTTGTGATGCGTGTTGCAAATTAAGGCCTTTGTCTCTTTTCCTGTTTCTCATAAACCTTTTGCCTTTTTTTTATAGCATTTGAGGCTATATGAGAAGCTTTGTTTTTTGTTTGTTTTTAGGTAAAATTTATATATAGTGAAGTAGTTAGAGCGCATCATTATTATTAAAAACAATGCGTTTTGCCAAACACTCCTATAACCACACTCATGATAAGACAAAATATTTTCATCACTCTAGAAATCTGTCTTATTCTCTTTTAGCATTAGTTCCTGATTTCTGTTACCATAAATTAATTTTCCTATTCTTGAACTTCATATAAATGGAAGCATATTGTGCATACTCTTTGGATATATTTTTTCTTGATCATATGTTTTTGAGATTGATCCAGTTGTAGTCATCAGTAGTTCATTGTTTTTATTGATGACTGGTATTCCATTGTATGAATATACTACAATTTATTCATTTTTCCAGTGATGGACATTTGAGTTTGGTATGTATTGACTATTATGAATAAAGCTCTTGCAAACATCATTTTCTATAGTTTTGCAGTGCTGGAGATCATTCCTAGGGGATCTTGAGCATACTAGAAAAGAGCTCTGCAGCCACAGCTCTGCAGTAACTATTCTTATATAAGTCATTTTGTGGACATGCATTTTCATTATCTTAGATAGTGGAATTGCTTGGTCATAAGATAGATACATAAAATTTTATGAGAAACTGCCAAACAGTTTTCCAAGGTTGTACTATTTTACATTCCTCACAACAATGTAAGAGCTCTATTTGTCCCCATCCTCACCAACATTTGGTGTTGTCAATCTTTTTCATTTTAGCCATTCTACTAGTTGTGAAATTGTATTTTATGCTTCCAAATTTCATTTCTCTAATGACTACTGATTTAGGAACATTTTGTGTGCTAATTGGACACTCATATATCTTCATTTTCTGAAGTATCTATCCAAGTCTTTGCTCACTTTTTAGTTGGATTTGTTCTAGATGCATGTCTTTTGTCACACATATATAGTATGAATGCTTGATTTTAAAGGATTTTCTTAAAGATGTCTTTGATGAACAGACTTTCATTTTTATTAAGTTTAATTTATTATTTTCTTTTGCTTCATGTTTTGCTGAATTTTGTCTGAGAAATTTTTGCCAACTTCAAGGTCATGAAGATTTTTTAATGTTTTCTTTGAGAAGTACTTTCAGATTTTGTTTTAGGTCTTTTTTTCTATCTCAAGTTAACTTTTGTATATAGTGTGAGGTAAGAGTTAAGGTTAATGTTTTCCATTTCAGTTTTCCCTCATGATTTGTTGATATGACTTTTTCCCCCCATTTAATTGTTTTGACACCATTGTTGAAAGTAATTGAAGTAGGTAAAAACTGAGTATAAAGTTGAACTGAATGTAAATCTATTTGGACTCTGTTTTCTGTTGCTTTATTTGTCTGTACTCATGCCAGTACTGTACTGTCTTAATTAGTGTAACTGTAAACTCATTCAAACTCAGGTGATGCACTGGTGGAGTGGCTCAAGTGGTAGAGCACCTATCTAGCAAGCAAGGCCCTGAGTTCAATCCCCAATTAACAACCCCCCAAAAAAATCAGGTGATGCAATTTTATTCCTCATTTTCAAGATTTAAAGAAAAACTATTTTAAGTACTTTTGTATTTTCTTATAAATGTATGTTAATGCCAAAAAAAAAAAAAAAAGAAACCTTTTAACGATTCTGATTGCTACTGCATTCAACTTACAAATAAATTTTGGGGAGACTTTTCATCTTAACAGTATTAATTATTCCAGTCCATGAATATTGTATAGCTCTTTGTTTATTTAGGTCCCTAATTTCTCTTAGCAATATTTTTTAAAAGTCTCACATATATTTTATTAAATTGATGCTAAATATCTGATATTTTGATGCTGTTAAAGTGGTAGTGTTTTCTATATTTCATTTTCAACTATTTGCTATGAATATATAGAAACTAACATGGTTTTTTCTATTTTGGCCTCGCATCAATAGTTTTAAAAATTCCTTAGCTGATTCCATGATTGAATGCCATTGTTCCGTGTGACTAAGTTGTCAGCCTGGCTGCATATTAAAATCACTTGGGAAAGTTTGTTTTTAAAAAAAACATTTATAGCTGTGCGTGTGTGTTGGCACATGCCTCTAGCTACTCTGGAGGATGAGGTAGGAGAATCACTTGTGCTTACAAGTTCAAGACTAGCCTAGGCAACATAATGAGACCTGATCTCCAAAACAAATAAATAAAAAATAAAAAACCATCTATAACTGTGTACCACCTCCAGAGATTCTAATTTAAGTGTTTTGGGGTAGAGCTTAACACTGGAATTTGTTTAAAAAAAAAAACTCCTCAGGTGATTTTAATGGTCTAAGGCTGAGAACCACTGCAGTACAGGCTTGACAAGTCTTTTTTCTTTTTTTTTTGTGGACTGGGGCTTGAACTCAGGGCCTACACTTTGAGGCATTCCACCAGCCATTTTTTGTGATGGGTTTTTTCAAGAAAGGGTCTGGTGGACTATTTGCCCGGGCTGGTGCAATCCTGCTTGTCTCTGCCTCTTGAGTTGCTAGGATTACAGATGTGAGCCACTGGTGCCCAGCCGGGGCACAGTTTTTTTCTAAGTATCACTTCCCTGTTTTATGTATCTTCGAACTAGTGCTCGAATTCCCTGAATGGTA
The DNA here is from genome assembly GCF_047511655.1 of Castor canadensis. Lineage (NCBI taxonomy): Eukaryota > Metazoa > Chordata > Mammalia > Rodentia > Castoridae > Castor > Castor canadensis. The sequence goes on along the minus strand of NC_133388.1, from coordinate 121,382,047 downwards.
TACCCTGTATCTGCACTCATTTTGCTGTGTTTTATAGCATGTGTGCATCCACATCTAAGGGATACTTCTTCAGCCTCTTTTTTCATTGCATGTCTACATCTGCTCTTTTATAGTTGATTGCATCAGCTACTATGATTTCTATGGCAAGGATTATTTTGGCAGTACTGGTGTTTGAACTCAGGGCCTCACACTTGCTAGGCCACTTGCTCTACCACTTGAGCCATGCCTCCAGCCCTTTTTCAGATAGGGTCTTGCACTTTTTCCCCAGGCTGTCCTTGGGCCTTCTACTTCCACCTCCCACCTTGGTGGGATTACAGGCATGTCATACCATCCTGGCTTATTTGTTGAGATGGGGATACAGGTTCTTGTTAGCTTTTTACCTAGGCTGGCCCAGTAACCAGAATTACAGATGTGTGCCACCAGGCCTGGCCCTGTGGCAAGGAGTTTAAAGCTAAGTGTGTTAGACTTTTCATCACTGTGACTAGTACCTGAAAGAAACAATTAGAGTCAGAAAGATTTATTTTGGCTCATAGTTTCAGAGATTTTAGCCCATGGTTGATTTGCTCCACTGGAAAGCATCTCACTTTGTAGCAGCCTAGAGCCAGAGAGTGACAAGAAGGGGCTAAGGAAAGATACCTTTTTTCAGGGCTTGCCCACAGTGACCCTCTTCCCACAAGTAAGCCCCACTTCCTAATAATGCCATCATATTATGACTCCATCAAGGCACTAATCCATTGATTAGTTCTCAGAATCCAACTGCTTCCCAAAAAGTCCATCAGCTGGCAACCAAGCCCCCAACTCATGAGCCTATAGGGAATTTCTCAGACTCAAACCACAACACTAAGCTAAAAAAAATCATATCCATTTTTCATAATTTGAATTTGAGAAATGAAGAGATTAAGGCAATTAGCACAGATGTTAGAAGGCAAAAGGGTATATCAAGAGTTTCCATGATTAGAAATGCTGAGAAACTTCACGGAGGGAACAAGATGGTGGATTAGAACCATCCATCACTTTGACTCCATGAATGAGAAGAGTGAGGTAACACAGGAGAGACTATATTCTGAAGAGAGGAGGAGCACTAGAAATCATGAAAGACGTGGCAAGATAGCAGAAAAGCATAGAGGAACTGAGACAGCAGACAAAGAGCAAGTCCCATTCATGTTCCTTAGGGTGAAGAGAAGCCAAAGACACAGTCACAGGTAAACCAAATTGTCCTGGCAATTCTAGCTGCAAGATAATCTCACACTTCCTGCAAGCCTTAAACCCAGTGTGGGGATTCCTTAAAGCCAGTCTTACCCTGATAACAAAACCGGATAGAATATCACAAAAAAAAAGAAAACTGCAAACCAATTTCCTTGATGAACATGGATGCAAAAATTCTCAATAAAATACTTGCAAACTGAATTCAGCAACACATTAAAAAGATCCTACACAATGATGGAAATTGGTTTCATTCCAGGGATGCAAGTATGGTTGAATGAACACAAATCAATAAATAATATGTCACATAAATAGAATCAAGTACAAAAATCACTTGATCACCTCAATAGATGCAGAAAAAGCCTTTGGCAATTTTCAATATTCCTTCATGATAAAAGTACTGAACAAATTAGGAATAGAAAGAACACACCTCAACATAATAAGGTTATACATGACAAACCTATAGCCAATATTGTACTAAATTGGGACAAACTGAAACATTTCCTCTAAAACATTCTTGAATGCTACAAGGGTGTCCATTTCTCCACTCCTTTTCAGTATAGTGCTTAAGTTCTTAACCAGAGAAATAAGGCAAGAGAAAGAAATAAAAGGGATACAAATAGGAAAAGAAGGGCTGGCAGGCAGAGTGGCTCAAGTGGTAGAGAGCCCACCTAGCAAGTACGAGGCCATGAGTTCAAACCCCAGTACTGAAAAAAAACCACAAATAGGAAAAGAAAAAGTCAAATTATCCCTATTTTCAGATAATATGATCCTATACTTAAAAAACCCTAAACTCTCACCAGAAACTCTTAGACCTGATATTACTTTCAGCAAAGTAACAAGATACAAAACTAATATAAAAAATCAGTAGCTGTTCTATATTCCAATAATGAACAGGCTGAGAACTAAATCAGGAAAAAATAATTCACAATAGCCTCAACAGCAAAAAATGCTAGGGATATACCTGATAAAGCTCAGTTCAAATGTCATCTCTCTTTTGCTTCCTCTGACTTCTTTTCAGGTAGAAATAATACCTCTTTATGTGTATTCTTAATATGTTATTCTAGTACTTATAACGTATGTTAGGTTTTTTTTATTTCTAGGCTGTGAATTGTCCAGTGAAATTGTCCAAGTTTCATTTATGTTCTTATCCCTAGGACATAGCTAATAATGCTCAATAGCATAGGGACAAATTTAATTTGTGTGGCTGTTAACACATTATGACTTCTGAACTTAAAATACTAGAAAGTAATAATGAATAATTTATTTTCCCCCTAGACTTTTGAATTTTAGCATAAACCTTGTTCCTCGTGGTATACATCATCCTGTCTCTACCGAAATTTTCCCTACTCTATCCAGAAATAAATATGGAACAGGAGCAGTTAGCATTCAAGCTGGCAGTGCCTTGCTAGCTAAGGGTGGTATCTGCTTTATAGGAGACTTAACTTCATACAAAAAAGATAAACTTGAACAACTTCAATCAGGTAAACAACTTTTTTTCAAATTAATTTTCACCTGTTTAACCTAGCCATATCAATGTCAAGGAGTTACTTAACACTTAAGATAATATTGTACATATTTCAGGAGGTGAAGACTCATGGCAAATGTTATTTCTCTTTTCAGTTTTATAAATAGAAATAAGAATTTAATCTGTAAAGGTACTGTTTTAGCCTTTGCTCTGAGTTGTGCTCATGCACGACTTTGTATTAGGCCAAGTTGTTTTCTCCTTGTTTCTTATTGCATTAGCAGTAACGAGGGGGAACAATCCTTGCATTGTTCCTAATCTTAGTGGGGAAACTTCAAATTTGTCACCATTAAGTATGATGATGTTAGCCTTAGATTTCTTTTTATCAAGCTGAAGAAGTTTCCCTTTATTCATAATTTGCTGAGAGCTTTTGTAATGAATGAGTGCTGGCCACTGTCAAATGCTTTTTTTGCATCTATTAATCTAATTATGTGATTTTTCTCATTTAATCTATTGATGAGATAGCTTACATTAATTGATCTTGAATATTGCACCAGCATTGCATACCTGGGATAAATCTAATTAATTGGGGTGCATAATTCTTTTTATACATTGGGTGTCTGGTTTGTTATTATTTGGTTGATGACTTTTGCGTCTATATTCATGAGATATACTGGCACGCGTGCACGCATACACACACACACTTCTAAAAATAACTTTGAACTTGTGTTTAACAAGGAAGTGCAATGAGATAGGGGAGCCTAAGCATGAGCGGAGGAAACAGGGTCAACAGTGCCTATTTCTCATAGCATCTACTGTCACTGTGCAGCGTCCCTCGTGTACTTGTTTGTTCTTACTTTTTCACTGACCCCCCATGCACTGTTGGTGTACTACAATTCAGGGCTCGCATTCCTTATCAACATGTCTTCAGCTGAGTAAGAAGGGATGCTATCAACTTCCAAAGGCCATGCTTTCTCTTCAAGCCACATTTGCCTTCTCTTTCTGTGGATTTGCCTATTCTGGACATTTTGTACAATATTTGGTCATCTGTAACTGGCTTACTTCATTCAGCATAATGTTTTTGAGTTTGTTTCATCCATGTTATAACATGTATTAGTGTTTCATTCCTTTTATTATTGTAGTAAAAAACACACACATTACATAAGCCAGTAGTGGGGCTGGCGGGGTGGCTCAGTGGTAGAGCACCTGCTTAGCAAGTGGGAGGCCCCGAGTTCAAACCCCAGTACCACCAAGAAAAAAAAAAAGAGTAAGCCAGGAGTGGTGGTGCTTATCTGTAATCCCAGCACTCAGGAATGCAAGGCAGGAAGATTGTGAGTTTGAGGCCAGACTGGGCTAACATAGTTCACATTAGATAAAAGTTATCATTCTTAAGCATGCAATTTAGTGACATTAAGTGTATTTACAATGTTGCATAACTGTCACCACTGTCTATTTCTAAAAAGTTTTCATCATCCCAACTACAGTCTCTATACTTATTAAACACTAATTCTCTATTCTTCCCTCCCCCATCCCTTAGTAACCTTTATTTTACTTTCTGTCTCTATGAACTTGCTTATTAATCAAATTTAATTTTTATGGCTAAATAATATTCCATTTTATATATACCACTTCTTTTAAAACCCCCATTCACTTTTGATGGGTACTTTGTTTCCAGCCTTTTGACTATTATGAATAGCAATGCTTCTAGGGACATTGGTTTATAAGTATTTGTTTGAGTCACTGATTTCAACTTGTTTGGGTATATACAACAGTAGAATTGGTGGGTCATATGATACTTTGATAGAATAATTTAAGGAACCTCCAAGCTATTTTCAAGAGGAATCACACCATTGTATATTCCCACCAGTAATGCATGAGGGATACAGTTTCTCCACTTTACTCCATTGCACTTTATATGTAAATATGTTTAAAGGAAAAAGCTTTGTATATTAAAACTGTGTGATGTGTGTGTGTGTGTGGCTACTGGGGTTTGAGCTCAAAGCCTCACACTTGCTATACCACTTAATCCATGCCCTCAGCCCTTTTTTTTCTTTAGTTATTTTTTAGACAGAGTCTCAAGTTTTTGCCAGGGATTGGCTTCGGACCAAGATCCTTCTACCTATGCCTCCTAAGTAGCTGGGATTATACCTGGCTGATGAATTGAGATGGAGTTACATTAACTTTTTTTTTGCCCAAGAGATCCTCCTGATCTCCATCTCCCAAGTTGCTGGGATTTTATACCTGAACACCATGCCTGGTCCACATTAGTCTTTTTTTCCCTGCTTTTTCAACAAGAGGAGCAGATTTTTGTTTTTTATTGGGCCTCTCAAATTATGTAATTGGTCCTATTAGAATGGCAAAAACTAAAAAGATTAACAACAAAAACTGTTGTTGAGGATTTAGAGCATATACTGTTGGTTGTGGGAGTATCAGATAGTATAGCCATTTTGAAAATTGCTCTGGAAATTTCTACAAAGTTTTAATCTTGTTTTTATTTGTGATATTGGACATTGAACCCATAGCCTCACACTTACTACGCAAGAGCTGTACCCCTTGAGCCATGCCTCCAGACCTTTTGTTTTTATTTTGTTTTATAGATAGGGTCTTACTAACTTTGCCTGAGCTGGCCTCAAACTCTTGATCCTCCTTCCTCTGCCTCCCAAGAGGCTGGGATTATAAACCTGAGCCACTACACCTGGTTGTTTGAAATTTAATCTTGATTAACAACTTGATTAGATTAAGACATGCCTAGATTAAGCCAGGTGCCTGCAATCCTAGCTACTCAGGAGGCAGATCAGGAGGATCGTGGTTTGAAGCCAGCCCCAGGCAAATAGTTCATGAGACCCTATCTCAAAAAAACTCATCACAAAAAAGGGCAGGTGGAGTGGCTCAAGATGTAAGCCCTGAGTTCAAACCTCAGTACCACAAAAAAAAAAAAAAAAAAAGAAGTGCCTAGATTAGTAGAACATACTTTTGGGTGTGTCTGTGAGTGTGTTTTCAGAGAGAATTAACTAAGAGGAAAAGACCTGCCCTAAATATGGATGGCACCATCCCATAGGCTGGGAGCCCAGACAGAATAAAAAGGGAAAAGGAGAAAGCCCTTTAGTGTAGGCATTCTCTCTGTCTGCTTCCTGGCAGCCATGGTATAAACTGCTCTGCTCGGCCACACCCACCTTACCAGGATGGGTGGAAATCTCTGAAACTGTGAGCCAAAATAAATTCTTCCTCTCTTTAAGTTGTTTATGTCAGGTATTTTGTCTCAGTGATGAAAGTCTGACTAAGACACATGGACATGAAAGACTATTATTATGAATGAAAAGATTAATTTGAAAATTATTGAGATATAGAATTCTAAAACTACAGTTAAATCCATAACTTGAATGGTTATAAAGAGTGAAGGAAGGCTAAAAAGAAGAATAGGATGTTTCCATATTTTTTGTTTGGGTTTTTAAGTGAATGGGTGGTATGCTACCAATTGTGAGTGATGACCACACAGCTTTGGGGAGGGGACTTTGATTATGAACATCTTGAATTTGAAATATATTTCCCCCAGTCATTGTAGCTCACATTCTCTATCTCTTCTCACAGTCCCACATAGTTTGGCCTACTTCCTATCATTTTTTTCAAGTAAAGGATATTACTTATTTTCAGCCTCTTTTGTAAGCCTACATGATATGACCCATCTCCTTGCTCTCTGCCTGTTTCACTCAGATGCCCAACCACAGTTCCAGCATACGCTTTGGACTGGTGCTTCTCATCAAGTCAAGGAACACATAAACATTCAAATATTTTTCTTGTCCTGTTGTTTTATGGCAGGAGGTCAAATTTAGCATTATCTTACAAAACAAATTTATTTGAGTCTTCACTCTCTGAAGTGTAGAAAGTAAAATTTTATGTGTGACAACATTTGTTATTAATTTCAGACACATAGACTAAAATGATCTTAAATAACAAATGGATAATGTCTTCTCTCTAGTTCTGGAGAGCAGGAGTATGACAGTTTACATCCCAGGAAGAAAGTTGGGGGATGATATCGATCAACAAATGACTTTTCCAGTTCAGTGCAGTTTTTGGTCTTTTGTTGATATGGATTCATCTTCAAAGAGAAATGCACAGAAAGCCAGCACTATAATTGGTCAGATGGTAAGGCATATGTTTATTTTATTGTTAAACTTGTTCAGGGAATTTAGTCACAGATTTTAATGTCTTTTTTTTATGATATTTGGGTTCGAACTCAGGGCCTTGATACTCTACCACTTGAACCACAACTCACAGCCCTTTCTTCTTTTTTAGTTATTTTTTCAGTTGGAGTCTTGAGTTTTTGCTTGAGGCTGGCCTCACTCAGATGGCAGTTCTCCTACATATGGCCTCTAGAGTAGCTGGAATGACAGGCTAGCACCACCATGACTGTCTTACTGATTGAGGTGGGGGGGTCTAGCTATCTTTTTGCCAAGGCTGGCCTTGAACCTTTAGCCTCTCTATTTGTCCTTACCAAGTGAGCCACTATGCTTGGCTTTATTGTCTTCTTTTTTCTTTTTTAATTGTCTTCTTAATGTTTTTGTTTTTCTTTCTTTTGGGGTTTTTTTTTGTGTGTGTGTGTTGGGGGGGAGGTTGTTGTTGTTTTTGGTGGTAGTGGAGTTTGAACTGAGGGCTTTGCACTTGTTTGAGCCACACCTCTAGCCCATGTTTTTATCATTAACCCATTTCTATACTTTATCAGGCACCAGAACTAAACAATAACTCTGTTCAAACTTTTATAATTTTTAGGACTGGTGGAGTGGCTCAAGTGGTAGATTGCCTGCCAAGCAAGCATGAGGCCCAGAGTTCAAAACTCAGTACCACCAAAAAAACTTAAAAAAAATTTTTTTTTGCAATGCTAGGGATCAAGCCTTCAGCTTCATACGTGTTAGGCAAGCACTCTACCATTCAGCAACATCCTCACCCTTGAAATTTTAATCATGTGAATCAGGTGTCTATTACGTAGGAATTCCTATTTGAATAGGGAGATGAAGAATCTTTAATAAACAATATGTAATAAACTACTCAATGAAAAGACTTGTTAAAAAGTTGCTTGCAACAAGTTCCCAGGCTATTCAAAAATTGCTTTAAATTATAATTATTAATAATATAAGTAATGACTTATATGTAATGACTAACTTGTAAGTAGTTATTTCCAAATTATAAAAATTCCAGAGCTTACTGTTTTGTTTTGATGTAGGATTGCAGTTTGATTCCAAGTAATCTTGTGGAAGCATTTGGATTATTGATTAACTGCAATGAATCATCTCCTTGCCATCCACTTCTTCCTTCTGTTCAGCATACTTTAAAGAAAGCCATTGATCCCGAAGGGCTGTTTTACTTAGCTTCTAAACAGTTCACAACTGAAGATTTTGAAAAGGTAAATGTAAATAAAATGTTTCCTTATAATGCCTGTGTTATTGTTTCTCTGTTTACATAGAAATCTTTGAGTTTTCAGTTTTCTTCATTTAGAATTCTTTTATTCCAACTTGCTTTCACATTTTGAACATTTTAGGGATATTGTATATAAATTACTTAGGATTATAATTAATCAAATAACTGTGTAAGGAAATGGATATTGAAATGTTGCATTTATTCTTTGTACCATGGTCCAAATCACCATAGTTTAAATAAGCTCAATGAAAAGAAAACCAAAGTAGAATATTTCTGTAGAAAATTATGACAGGCAATATGAATATGCAGCTATTTACATTTTATGACTATCCAAAAGAATTTCTCTTACATGAATGACTTCAGAGTTCTGATTTTCAGGAATATCTATAAGTAATTTAGGAATTTAGAAACAAAGATGTCAGGCTGGAGGTGTGGCTTAAAGCATCGAGCACTTGCTTTACAAGCCCTAAGTTCAAGTCTCAGTACTACTTCCCCCTAAAAAAAAAAAGAAAGAAAAGAAAAGAAGATAGCAATGTAGAATGCAAGAGTTGGGAAGACTTTGAGGAGGATAGGGGACTTTAGTTGGTCCTTAAGAAGAGGTAAAATTTAGATGGCAGGAAGAATGTGTTATTCTAAGCAGAAATAATAATAGAAGCAAAGTCATGAAAGTAAAGATTAGTAAATGTGGAAAACTATGAGAAGACAGACTTGCTGAAGCAAAAATTGTATTACGGAGTCTCAGGGCTTTGGCAGTTTGCAATAAGCCTTGAAGCTCAGACAGAAGAGTCAAGTTGATTTGTCAGGCTGTAGAGAAGAGTGGTAGACAAAGTAGGCAAGTGAAATGGTAAAAATGGTTTCTTTGGAAGATGAATCTCCCCATCACACAAATCAAAGAGGATGGGCTTTTTTGTAGACTGGGCTGTCAAGAAGGAAGAGTTTAGTGTGTCAGTGTGTATTAGGGAGTGTTTTAGAAATGAGAAAGCAGGATTGGGCAGAAGAAGGAGTCAAGCTGTAACACAGGCCAAGTATTAGCCTCTGCTGGCACTGTAGTGTTGTCCAGATTTGGTCAAAATGAAGGAACTTCATAAAACCCTCCTATACTTCTGCCTCAATCCCTCATATGATGTAGACTGTCCTTAGGCAAGCCCTGAAGGGGCTGACAGCTAGAAGTCATTGCTGACAGCACTCCTGGGACAACAAGTCATTTCCTGAAGGGTGATGTAGGTGGCACATCATCATGCCTGTATAGGGTAAAACTTAGCCTGGAGAGAATTATGGAGTATACAGAGAATAAAGACAGTACATATCCAATCCAGGAAGAGTGTGTTCAATTCAGGATATATCCATGTACTTTTTTTTTTTTAATAGTGGTACTGAGGTTTGAGCTCAGGGCCTCTACCACTGAACCACACACACACACACACTTTTTCTTTCTTTTTTTCTTTTTTTTTTTTTGCTTTCAGTTATTTTTGGGCATTGTCCAGCGTCCTTGCCCAGGGTAGACCTGGGACTGAGATCCTCCTACCTACACCTTCTGCATAGCTGGGACCACAAATGTGCACCACCACACAGGCCCCCCCACCACACTTTTTTTAAAGGCTAATGCCAGGCATAGTGGTTCATGCCTGTAATCCTAGCATTTGGGAGGCAGATGCAGGAGGACTGTGGGTCTGAGGCTAGATAAAGTGAGACCCTGTTTCCATTCATGTAAGTGTCCTTTAAAAGGAAAGAAGAAAAGTAAGCAGGGTAAATAGCTCTAGGACCAATGAGAGAAACTTATGAAGAAATAAACTGTCAAAGAATTAAAGATATTCAAAAGACAAATGAGATTTTGAGGAATGTAAGCGTTTTTTCCCAAGGAAGGACAAACACTGTCTAGTCATTCAAATACATTGCATAGGGCTGAAGGCATGTCTCTAGCAGTAGAGTGCCTGCCTTGCAAGTGCGAAGGCTGAGGTCAAATCCCAGTACTGGGGCTAGTGGAGTGGCTCAAGTTTCTTCCTAGAAAGTGTAAGGCCCTGAGTTCAAACCCCAGTACTGCCACCAAAAAAAAAAAAAAGAATCACCACAAACCCCAGTATCACAAAAAGTTAAATAAATTAATTAATTAATAAAATACAATGCAGAGAACATTTCTGCTCTGTGAGGGATACTATTCTGGGAAAACCTTAATATTTGTTTCATAGTGCTAGGGACAAAACCCAGGGCCTCAAGCATGCTAAGCAAATCCTCTAAGTCTTAGGCACATGCTGAGTCCTTTACAAGCACAGACTATGATTTAAAGTTCTCAGTGCCGTGGAGATGGCCCCAGACATTTATTCAATTTTTATGTAAATAAAATATGTGAGCTTTTAAAAGTAAGATATGAATATACTTTGGATTTATGTTATATAAACTTCATATTAAAACTTAAATCTCTTAAATTTCTCACATTTTAAATTTAGCTACTGGCATTTGCAAAGAATTTGAATGTAGAATTCAGCTTGGAGGCAGAGAGAATGATTCATGGCTACTATCTAGCAAGTCGCAGAATCAGAACAGATTCTATATATGGATCAAAACTATCAGCATCAGCATTAAAATATTTGTAGGTATTCAGTTCAATATTTTAAGGCCAGAATTGACTTTTAGATGTGGTTAATTAACTTATCTACTTCCCTTGCTTCTCTGTTTATTTGATTGCTAGTTGATTGGTTTGTAATTTACCTTGTTCCAAAAGAATTTAAGATGACAACAATTTCTTTTGTTATAGTTTAACATCATTTGCACCTCTAATAATTCTTTTTTACTAAATTAATTTTTATTGGATCCCCTGTATAAAATGTGACTGAGAAGAGTACACAGATTTCAGATGCAAATGATTGTTTTTATAAGTGTGACTGTTTATTTTCCAAGTATTTTGTAGTTGAACTTAGAGAAAATTCTTCTTTAGGAATATTGTTCTTTGAACTTTAAATATGTGTGATTTAATGCATCAATTGTACCACAATAAAGTTGTTCAAAGCTGGGCATAGTGGCCACACCTGTAATCCAGCATTTGGGAGGCAGAGGTAGGAACACTGCAAATTTGTACATGGTTAAACCCTATCTCAAAACACCCAAAACAAACAAAAAATAAAACAAAAAAACCACAATAAGCCAGAGAGTGGCATGGCCTCACCTAGGTTGAGAGGCCCCGGGCTTGGCTTTCAAGTTGGATTTTCCAACTGGAAAGGGAAAGAAGGTTTTTTCCAAATTACTTGACTTTTCTCTCTTCCAGTCCTTTAGCTGGCTTCTTTATTTTAGGTAAACTGTGCGTGCCTTCTCCAAGGTGAAGAGAGACAGTGGAGACAGTGTGAGAAGTGACGAGCGTCCTGGTGTCCCAGGATGAGAGACTGCTATTACAAAAACAAAAGGGGTGGGGTACATTATGTGGCTGTGGAACAGATGGTGGTGGCTGGCAGGGTAGGCTCAAGGTGGCTACAGAGGTCCCTGCATCAGCTGCAGGTCTTCTGTGGAGGGATATGGCAAGTGTATATATGTATATATACCTTCATAGAGCTTTAAAAAATACAAAAGATAATCCAAGGTAGAAAGCAAGTCTCAATAAGTGTTTTAAAATGATAAACAGAATTACATAATGGTTCCCATTTTCTGAAGTAATACATAAAATGCTTAGATCAAATTACATTGTTTCCAAGATTCAAAAATCTTGTTTTCTCATAGCTTTTCTGTCTTTAGTAAAAAATATATTGTATTTAAATTTGTATAGCCTCAGTTTACATATGACTATGTTGATCCAAAAATGAAGCCAAGTTACTTTTTCACATTGTATAAATAAATACTGAGGGTGGAGATAGGGTTTATCAAGTAGCATAGTAAAGGAACCACTATCCAGCAAAATCATAAATCTTAAATTTTTCTCTCCTTCTATAAAAAGGTACCTTGTAACACCATATTTGCTTTTCTGGAAAAGTGGAGCTGAACATTGCACACTCTCATCTCTTTCTGTGAAAGGCTATATACATATTCTATTCCTGGTCATTTTTGGAAGGAGCTTGGATGAGACTATAAGGGACATGATATTTAAACTTGAAAATAAGCAACACTGAGAGAACTTCATAGATTTGAATTATGATCTTAATCTAGCAATAAGAAAGTTAATAGGTTAAATGTAAACTCTTCATTTAGGTTCCCAAACTCTAGTACAATTGTGAATGTGTGGGATGCGGCTTAATATACAAAGATATGAAAAGGAATTGAGATTTTTGTTCTGTTTATTTTCTTCTTTTTTGGTAGACTAGGATTTGAACTCAGGGCTTTGCACTTGCAGACTAGGCATTCTATTGCTTGAGCCATACACCCCCATCCATTTTGCTCTGGTTATTTTGGAGATGGGGGTCTCCATTTGCCCTGGCTGGCATTGAACCGCAGTCCTCCTGACCTGATTCCCAAGGGCTGGGATTACAGGTGTGAGCCACAAGCATCTGCCTTGTTTATGTTTAATATGAGTAAATAATGTAATATGACTGATGTAGTATTGAGATTTGGGGTTGTATTAACAGAATATGTATCAAGAGCAAGAAAATGGCTGGGTGCTAGTAGTTCACGCCTGTAATCCTAGCTACTTGGGAGTCAGGAGGATCTTGGATTGAAGCCAGCCTGGGCAAAAAGTGAGACCCTATGCAAATAAGGGCTGGTGGAGTGACTTAAGTGGTAAAGCACCAGCCTAGCAAGCATGAGTTCCTGAGTTCAACCATCAGAGCTTCTCTCCCTCCGCCAAAAAGCTAGTTCTTCCTTACTTTCACTCTGATGATCAAATCACATCTACAGTACTGTACTGAAAAGGAGGATTCACCATATCTGTCACAATAACAGTAGTAGGTAGGTAGGATTGTAAGGGGCTGAAAATTATATATCATGCAGTATTACTTTGTGTATGTATGTGGTGCTAGGGATGGAATCCAGGGCCTGTCATGTGTTAGGCAAACACACTACCATTGAGTTATACCCCCAACCCTCAACATATTAAAGATATTAGGAATATTTAACTTGGAGGAAAGAAAACATGGAGCAACCACAAAAGTTACACTATTTGAAGAACTGTCACATTTGAGAGGTATGAAGCATTTTCTGTAGTCTCAGCAGATAGAACATGAGATAAGTGGGTGGAAATTTGCAGTGAAACTAATTTCAACTTAGATTTATGTAAGCCTTGTAGGTTGGTTGTAAAATTTTTGAATGCCTTTACTTAGTATCCCTGTTTTATACCTGAATTCTCAAAAAAAAAAAAAAACCCTCAGAAATCAAGTTATTTATATAAAATCATACAGCTAGTAAATTCAGGAGACTCAGCTTCAGTTTTCTGAATCTCAAGTCCAGCAGTCACTCAAGTATACTACATCTATCTAATGAAAGCTTAAGGGAGATATTTCAGTAATCAAGTAAGAAAAAAATATAACACACATGCACAGGAAATCAATGTGAGTCAATGCCCTGTATAGCTATCGTTATCTCAACCAGCAAAAACCCTTGTTCCTTCCTATTATTGCTTATACTGTCTCTACAACAAAATTAGAAATAAGGGCAAAATAGTTTCTGCTGGGTATTGAGGGGGTGGAGGGCAGAGGGAGGGGGCGGAGTGGGTGGTAAGGGAGGGGGTGGGGGCAGAGGGGAGAAATGACCCAAGCCTTGTATGCACATATGAATAATAAAAGAAAAAAATAAAGGAAGTTGAAGTTGTGGCTCAAGTGGTTGAGTGCCTTCCTAGCAAATGTGAAGTCTTGAGTTCGAACTCCAGTACGGCCAAAAAAATAAATAAAGGAATAGATTGCCTCATGAAGCAGTGAATACTGGAAGAGGTTCGAAAGAGACTGGAAAATGAGTAGCCCAGGATATTGTGGAGGAGATTCACTTATCTGATGGGACTTTGAACTCTAAAATCCCTTACAACACTGAAATTATAAGATTGTATAAGGACTGCAGATAGATGTAGAACTGGATAAAGACATTGAAGATGTGATTATAAGAGATATTTAGTTAGGTGTATTTATCTGAACAAAGCTTGAAGGGTAGGGGTGGAATGCTAAATAGAAGCCAGTATAGAAACCTTTAAGTCAGGATACTGGCTTGTTAAGGAACAATCTATTTAAGTTGGTGGGAAGAAACTTATACCTACAGTATATATATTGAAAAACAGTATTTTTATAAAAGTAAGGACATGCCGATCTTTAATGTGTGGCTAATGTTCACATGTCTTGGTTTGTTCCGACCAAAATACATATTATTTTTGTAATATCAATATTTTATTGACATAATTTTTTTAGAGTTTCCTTATCTGAAGCCCATGCTCGACTGAACTTAAGGAATAAAGTGCTAAAAGAAGATGTACTAATTGCTGTCTTATTATTTGAAACATCTCTTACATTGAAATATGGTAATGAATTAAACTATTAGTGATCCCTACAAATAATTTTAAACTTAAATATTCTTAGATTATCAAATTGTTATATATATTTTAAAATTATTTTAATAATCTCCATCAGGTAAGACTTACTTGATTTTGAACATTTACTAATTGTTGTCATAGTGCAGTGATAATGGAAACTTTGTGTGGAGGTAGTACAAATAGAAATTAGTGAATTAGAGATATAAAAATCAATAGGTTTTGTTTATAAAATAGGCTACGACTTAGGTGCAGGGGTAAAAGGAGAGGAATTAAGGAAAACCCCCACAAATCAGGTTATAGTGCCACTTATTAAGACTGGGAGAAACAGAGGAAAAGGTTTGGGAAAAAACCAAATTGCTTATGTTTGTGATATCCTGCAGAGATATAAGTTTCTTTTAACTGAAACTGGATAAAAGAGGGAAGTTCTAACCTAGAAATTAGGAATCTCCAGTGTACAGTATTTAAAGCCAAGAAGTGAATGGAATCATCTGGAGAGAGCCTAGAGAGAACTACAGGACTGCCCTTGAATTCTGGTATTTAGAAGTGGGGTTGAGGAGGAACTAAAAATAGAGACTGACAAGCAGGAGCTAGAATGTAGGAAGAAAATAAAGCATGGTGTTACACACGCCAAGTTTGCACAGAGAAACTGGCCAATTATATCACATGCTACTGAGAGTTTAAGATTACATTTTGGTAACCTAGAGGTTGTATGAAGGTAGCCTATGATAAGAGCTATTTGGAGAGCTGAGAGGGGGAATGGGGACTAGGGGGTAAAATACAGCTATGAAGACAGCACACAGACAACTTTTAGATGTTGACTATGGAGATGAGGGAAGAAATGGTGGACATGTGATCCAGGAAGGGTTTTTTTTTATTTAAAGACATGAAGTACTAAATCATAATGCACAATAAACGTGTGATACTACAGAAGGGCAGTGCTGGGCGTGGTGGTGTCTGGACAACATAGTTAGGCCAGTCATAAAAAGGGATGGGAGGAAGGAATCAAAGGAGTAAAAAACGGCGAGAAGGGATTGGCCTCTCATAAAAGGGTCACTTCCTAATTTTATAGGAATGAATATAGAACCAGGTAGGCTTGTAGATGTGGTCTTATACTTTACTCAAAGGTCATCATTTTGGGTTTGAAAAGACTTAATGATTAGTGGAATACTGTATTGAGTAGGTCAGAACTTAACTTTTAAACCTTAATTATTTTGGTTGAAAATGTGATTTCATTTCTGTATTTTAAGGAGTATTTGTCATTTACACTATATCTCATTCTTCATTTAGGAGCCACTGTGTTTTGTGTTGCTCCAAATGCGGTATTTCCATTTGAACTGTATAATGAAGAGTATTTAGAGCAAAGGGATCTCTATCTAACTCAGTGCCAGCAACAACTCCAACAGTTTATTGCTACATGTGGACCTGGGACAGCTGTTTTCTCCAGCGATGAATAGGCAATTTGAGAAAAGAATTTTGATCAAGTGTATTGAGTGATTTTGAAGTAATGCTTTACTTACCAGTATTACAATATTATCTGAATGTATCTAGTGTACACTAGAATTGCATTAAAAATATAAAATGTGGTCACAAAAATTAACTAATGGAATAAACACTAATCCAAATGTTTAAAAACTGAGAATTTTAAAATGTGATTTGAAGTTGCTCAAGAGAATCCTATTTTAAACAACTTCTGATTACCCCAGTACACCAGTGGGAAAGATAAAAAAATGTAAATGTTGCAATATGAAAAAAGGTAATTTAGTGCATGCTACTTGTCACAGATGACAGTAATTTACCTGTTAACCTTTTTTTCTTAAATCTGTAATGCCTGAAGCTTCAAAGTTAAGGCCTTTTCATGCTTTATTGACATGTGCATTGTGTAAATTTATGTATTTGGAAGCTCAAAATGTAGAACCAGGGAAAGCCTTATAAATTTTCTGTAACTAGATATTTATATATGGCAAACCAAATTTGAAAAAATGGAGTAATTTAAAAATTGGCTGTGACTCCACATGGTTTTAAGGTTCCAGTAGGCAGAGACCAATTTGCAAACCCAGTCATTTTTCTCTTAGGTGGGGTCTTGCTAACTTACCCAGAACTCCTGGGGTCGAGATCCTCAAGTCTCCCAAGTAGCTGGACTATAGGCACATGCACCCTCACCTGGCTTCACAGCATACCTATCTCATAAAACCATTATTACTGAATACCTACTAGTGCCAGAGGCCATAGAACTGTGTAAAGAAGTGATCAAGCTCATCACTTGTACACAGGCACATTTTAGAGATAGGAGCATTAAGTAGCCACTCAAAGACTAGTTATAACTAATGTAGTAACTTGGCTAGATGCCACCTTTTCTCTATATTGATGTAAACATACTGTACTGAGCAGGCTGGGGTGCCTGAACCTACTGCTGCTGCTGGGGGCTGACTGGTTGCTGCCTAAATGGACAATAAAGCATATAAAATCTTTCCTGGCTCCTGTTTGAACTCTGGACTTGAAACTTGCTAGGAAAGCACCCTACCACTTTAGCCTTTCTCAGCCCTTTTTTAAAGCTAGCTTTTAAACATTTACACACTACAACTTTGCCAGTTAAGAACCATACTTTTCCAGCCTGTAGGTGAAGGTAAAACAGTACCATTTTATAAAAACTGGTCACCTACAATAGCCTTAATTTTATAAGTGGAACACTGGGAGAATAGCTTTTGCATGCTGGGGAGTCTAACCCAGGGCCTCTAGCATGCCAGGCAAGCCTTCTACCATATGGATATATCATAGCCCTTAAGATAGTTTTAATTGCTGTGCAAATTTCATACTGTTTGTTGCAAAAGTAGGAACTGAGTAAAAGACTTAGCTAAATGTATGCCTTCAAGTAGGCAGGAATTTTTAGAATTCTTTATAAATACTTAGAAGTACTAGACTGGCATGCTGTTATAGTGTATTACTATTATTACTGCAGTTCATGTGTGAAATCTTTATTTGTAAAAGGCAATGTAATTAATTGCTTTCTAGCATTTAAGGAATTAAGGAAATTCCAAACAGCCGTTTTTTTCAGGTATAATAGGTAGCACATACCCTTCCAGAATGGGAAAATAGAAACGTCTCCCCAGATGCCCACCTCAATGAGAATCTCCCCAAATGAGCAAGTTATTGGTTAGTTATTGTTTTAACCTACTTAAAGAGGTTAAAACAGGCTTGACTAGTGGCTATGAGAATGGAGCTGTTTAAAGAGTATTCAAAGAAAACATAATTTTTTGCTCAGAGCAATTAACCAGCCATGCATGTACTGTTAGCATAATTTATTTAGTTTATCAACATGAAATATTAAATTTCATCATTTGCTTCTGCTCCTGTTTTCTTGACCAATTCGTTTTTTCCTTCCAAATGTTGCATATCACACCCCTAAAAAAAAAAATCAGAATCAGCAAGCAGTGAAAGTCATCTTTACTCAAACTCAGCAGTTCTCAGTAGCCTCAATATTCATCAAAAAAAAAAAAAAAAGCAAGAAGGAAACATACCTTAAGAGATAAAGGCAACTTGAACTGGACCCAACCCTTTGGAGTTATTATCCAATAACACTGCTTCTGAGTGAGCAACAGATGTGATTTCTCGAGAAGTTCTAATTACTTGAGGCGACAAAGGACTTTGAAAAACATCACAGCTAATGGACTTGGTTGAGACACTCATCTGCAGTTACCTGCATGCTAAGAAAAAATATTTCACCTGTTTTAACAATAATTTGTGTTACATTTCAGTAATTCACACAACCAAGAACCAAGAGATTACTGGCATCTCAGTCTTAAAATTCTTTCTTCAGAGAAACGCTCAGCTGGGTAAACGGCAAAAATTTAAGTCATCATTGTGCCAGCTCTGATACGTATATATATGTCAAGACATTACCAGGTTTTGGCTAATTTATCGGGAGAAAAAAAACCACACACCTGCATTTCTTGGTACCTTCTTTGTGGTCTTTGTAGTTTTCTTCAATCATCTTCTTTAACAAATTTTTAGACAGCACTGTTTCAACATCTTCACAACACAGATTTTGTTGTACCTAGAAATTGAGAGGGTCAGTCAATTCTCATAAGTACTTCTATTTGTTTGGCACCTTACATGTGGGAATATCCAGTAATTTCATTCTCATTAGGAGCCATAAAAATCATACATGGAACCTTACCTTCAACTCACAATTCAGGGATCATTAGCAAAGGAAGAAAAACAGCTGAAACATAGCCTTCACTAGGGGCAGTATTGATTTATTGATTTATGACACCCTGGTCACCGGGGTCCCCAGCCATGACGGATAAACTATGAGCCAGGTTAAAGGTTAGATGCATAAATACAAGTGTACACACTTTCACCTACAAACATTACAATAGCAAATGTAATTTTAGAGCAAGTATACCTTATGTGGCCAAATTGACTGGAAGCACACTAATTACTAAGTACTACAAAGGACATAGCCAGTGTCACAACTCATGTCCTCCAGCACCCCAAGAGGATAAAATCATTGAACCAGACTGCTACTGGAAATGATTTATGAAGACGTTTAAAGTTGGACTTTGCTAAACAATCTATCACTTTCACATCCTGACATAATGAAATGTTTCAGCGAATACTCAGAATATAGTACCAACTACTGGTAGTGAATAATTGTAACTTGAGATTTTTCAATTAAACCAGACAACTACACCCATTAACATTTTTAAAGCTTAAGAAAACGTCTAGAAACTCTATGTTATCTACCCTACTCACCTTCAAAAACCAAGATTGATGGATACAAATTACCCTTGTGACTACTGGCTAGCAACTCCAGAGGCAAGGGAATGAGACAGGCAGCAAACAGACTAATTCTGGTGCTACAACAGTTCTGAAAAGAACTGGTGCAAAGAGTGGAGGTGTGGCTCAAGTGGTAGAGTGTCTGTAAGTCCTCAGTTCAAACTCCAGTTCTACCCCCCAAAAAAAAAAAAAACACCACCCGAGTAATAATTGGTGCGTGCTTTTGTATTCTTATTTCAGAACTCTCAGAGCGTCTGGGTGCAGCAGGTGCTCGCACTAAGGGCCTCCTATACCTGGCACATCCTGCTCTGCAAGTTCAGAGCCTCTCCTTTAGATAGTACTTAAACTGAAATCACTGCTGGGTGTCAGAAAACGGCGCTAACTTCAGTACCTTACCGTCTACGACAGCCATTTCCCCTTTTATAAAACGCCCCCTAAGAAGTAAACTGTCGGTTTAGGGGAATCAAGATCGTGCAGCTGGGGAAGCCACCGTCCGTTCCTCCAGGGTAACCGAAGCCTTCTACTAATTTCTGGGCTGGGGACCGTCAAAAGCGGCGCTGGAGCAGTCCGCCAACCTCCCCGAAGCGACTGCGCCCATGGAGCGGGAAGAGCTCCCGGCCGCAATCACTGGGTGCGGGAGCGCGGCTTCGCAGACCCGCGCCGCCCACACCCGGAGGCCGCGGGAATAGGCAGCCCCCGGGCGGAGGAGAGGAGGGCTGAGACCGCGAAAAGCCTCACCTCCATGGGCCCGGCCACCGGGCCGCAGGCGCTGCCGCACTGACCGCATGGCTGGCGCCGCACAGCAAGACCTTCGGCAGCGGCACGGAAAAGGAAGCGCGGGGCTCGCGAGCGGCCTTTAGGCTCTCGGGTGCTACGCCCCGCCCTTCCGGCCCATGGCCACGCCCCGAGGGCGGGACTCTGCCTGGAGCCCCGCCCCCTCCCGGGTCCTCCCTCGGGGCGGTGCGCCGCTCGCAGAGCTTCTGGGGCGGGGTCAGAAGGTTGGCGCCCGAGCCTGGGCCCAAGGTCCGCGCCGCCGGAGCCGGTCTTTGACTACGCCACGGTGAAGCCGCGGGTCGGTGGTAACGCTCTGAAATGCGACGGTCCCCCTTTCTAGTGCTTCTGTTTGCTGGGACTTCTACACCCTCGCACGTGTCAGTG
This sequence comes from Castor canadensis, assembly GCF_047511655.1. Classification (NCBI taxonomy): domain Eukaryota; kingdom Metazoa; phylum Chordata; class Mammalia; order Rodentia; family Castoridae; genus Castor; species Castor canadensis. The sequence goes on along the minus strand of NC_133388.1, from coordinate 121,361,606 downwards.
ATTAAAAAACCGGTGGTACTGGACGACTCCATTTTGAGTAAGCGTTCTGGAGTCCGTCCTTTTACGCACACAAAAGAACTGGTTATCGCAGAAGGGACTTGCCGGTGTATTTTCTCTGTATTATGATAGTAGCTACCATTAGTTTTTGCTACCGTTTTTATTGATAGTAGCAAGAGTTTCTTTAAAAAGTACTCCTAAATCTGTTACCGACCTTGTTTATGAGCATGTTCTAATTTGCTGTTGATTTCATGTCGCATTGCTCTTACTTCTCTCGGTCATTACATACTGAGTCCTGACTACAAAGCACCAGGCTTTGTGCTGGAAAAGACAGGTTCAGGAACTTGTTGCCTGAAAGAACACACTTGTATAAAATTGAACAGTTACATCGGTAAAGGCGGGTTCTCTCTCCTTTAAAAACAGGAGTTTAGGAAACATTCAAGAGCTAGTGCATAGAGTTTAAGAATCTTGGTTTTGGGCCCCAGATGCAAGCTGTTTCTTCTGTTAAGTACCGAGGTGGGCCTCGGCCTACCTCAGAGATCTGGATTCCTAGCTGGGTATTGCTTCGAGAACCTGCAAACACCTTCAACAGGTGTTTACCTGCAACTCTGTGGACAGCTGTGGCAGGGCGTAGGAGAGCGTGAGATTGGATGCTGAGCCCATCAATGCTAAGGCAGCAGTTTAGACAAGTTCTAAACTCAGGACCACTGAGTCCTGGGCATGTGAGAAAGAACTGAAGACAAATGTGGACACATTGGTCCTCGGCCACAGCTCCCTGTGGGGCAGCGCCTGTGTTGCTCCCAGGTTCTGGCGCCTCCTCCTGCACTGCGCACAGTGCTTCCATCGGCTACTATGCCAGGAGATAGCTGAGCCGGGTGCATGGATATGGAAGGGCCACTGCCTTGATGACTTTTCTTTCTTTGCACGATGCAATTAAATATCATGACTAAACTTTAGGTGTTCCTAAAGCTGCACAGCTGCCTGTTTTCAGATTATCATTTTAGGTCAGTAATTTTAATTGACTAATAATGTCACAGTGTTTTCAACTGCGAGTAACAAAATACTTAGCTTCATTTTTAAAAATGAAGACTGTTATTCCACATTACAAGAAGTCTAGAGATATTAACTAACTCTAAGGTTTGTTGATTCAACAGATTTCTAGTTAAATTCTCTGAGAGTCAGTTTTCTCTTCAGAGTTGTAAAAAGGCTTCCATAGGTGCAAACATAACATCTTCATATAACAACATCCACAGGCAGGAAGGCAAGACATTTCTTGTCATGTGTCTCTCTTTTAGCTAGGGTGGAAAACCTTTTCCAGAGTGCTTGCAAATAGACTTCCATCCATATGCTTTTGGCTGTGTTTGGGTCAAAAGACAAACCATTATCACACTGTAATGTGGGATGAGACAGAGAGAGAGAGAGAGAGAGAGAGAAAGAGAAACAGCTGTTAGGGAGGCTATCAGTGCCTGCCACACTGGGGGGAATTCTTAACTTTAAAGTAGTTGGGGATGTTGCCATGAATCTCATGAACTCTCTTTTTATCATTATACCGAAAGCAGAAGATTACAGGGGAATAATGAAAGATACAGGAATTCTGACAAAGATTGGGTACAGATTTTCAGTTCAATTTCTACATTAAACATTGCTATATAACTCTGGTGTGTGGTGGTTAAAAAAAAAAAAAGTTGCTACAAAGGCCTGGTGTGTTGGTGCATATCTGTAATCCCAGAATTCAGGAGGATGAGACCGGAGGATCAAACATTTGAGACCAGCCTGGGTTACATGGTGAGTTCCAGGCAAGCCTGGGCTACATAGAGAGACCCTGTCTCAAAACAAAACAAAACAAACATTGCAACAAAAGCAAAAATAACTTTTCTTTCACACAGATTGACTGACATTCAAAAACCTGCACATATTTAAAATGAAAAATCTGATAAGTTTTGACATACGGAACTACACAGTAACTTAAACAGGAAAAGTTTAAAATAAAGAATTACTATGACAAGAGATTACCTGTTAGGAAAAAAAAAGAAAACTCTAAAAATACAGAAATACAAAGCCAGGTCTATGTTCATTATCTGCCCCTAGGGTAGATAATAAACACAGACCTGACTTTTGCCCTTTTGTTTTCTTCTCTCTTTCATCTTCTATTGAAGCCCTTATAGTTCTTCCTCTCTACAGGGGGCTGCTTTGAATTCTTGTCTTCAGTAAATCAGTTTTTTTTTTCACGTCAACAACCTTTATTATCATTCACATACTTCACAGGATTGCAGCAGAGTTACATGTATTAGGTCAGAGTTGTATGAAAATATAACTCAGATTTGTACAATCACTCTACAGGTGGGAGGAGGGCAGTCCCCACGTCAGGCACAGCAGCTGCACTTGTCGGATACCTCTTTATAGACACAGTTCTGGGCACACTTGGCATAGCCCATGGGGCAGCAGAACAGCAGCTCTTGCAGGAGGTGCGTTTGCACTCTTTGCACTTGCAGGAGCCAGCGCAGATGCGGGAATCACCAGTGGTGCAGGAGTAGTTGGGGTCCATTTCAAGCTCAGGGAGAAAGAAAGAAGCTGTGTGGCTGCTGCAAGACATAGTACATTCAGTTCTTATGTTTCCTCTTCTTATGTGAAACTGAATATTCTTCTAAGCTTTGTTCTGGGTAGTAATGGGATTTTTGGAATTTAGAATCTCTCACTTTCAGTCTATTATTTTCAAGAAGACTTAAGAAAGCCAATGCAGAGACTCAGAATTGTCTAATAGCCTTGATTACTAATGCCAGTAGCTTGCCATTATAACTTTAAAATATCCTCTTGTGTATATGTATGGACAATTGAATTTTGACAACAGTGCCAATACCATTCAATGGGGAAGAGGACAGACTTTCCAGCAAATGGTGTGGGGAAAACAATATCCACATGCAAAGAGATAGGTACATGTACAAAAATTGACTCAAAATGGACCAAAACTCTTTTTTTTTAAATTTGTACCATCGCTGTAAGTTCTGTGAGATTGAAGACGCTGTTTTATTCGCCTTTTTATCTAGCAGCTAATATAGTCCCTAGCACTTAAAAAATAATTGCTGCATTGGTAAACAACTGAAATACACATACACACACATATAGACACACAGTGATTTGGAAAAACTTCAAGATATTTTTTGGGGTGGTGGTGCTGGAGTTTGAACTCAGGGCCTTGCACTTGCTAGGCAAGTACTATTCTACTTGAATGTGCCTCTAGCCACCACCCCCACCCTTTTTTTTTTTTTTGCTTTAGTTATTTTTCAGATAAGATCTTGTGCTTTTTGCACAGGCTAGCCTTCTAGGGACCTTCTGCCTATACCTCCTGCATAGCTGGGATTATAGATGTGCACCACCATGCCTGGATTGTTCTTTGAGTGAGAGTGTCACTAACTTTTTTTTGCCCACATTGGTCTCAATCTGCAGTCCTCCTATGTCCATTTCTTAAGGAGGTGGTGAGTCACCACATACCTTATATGATTTTTTAATGTGAAGAATATTTTCTGAGTGCTTACAAAAGAACCTGTTTTCAATATATCCCTCTAGGCACTGAAAATATGGGATTTCTTGGGGGAGGGTGATTTTTTTATTTTCTACTTTTCTTTACCACTTAGAATTCTGCTATACGTATGCATTGATTTTATAATTGCAGGCTGCAAAAATAAACCATTTTTATGATTCCTGCCTCCAAGCCCACACTTCTTCACCTGACTGGCATTAGAAGAAACTAGCCTTCTCCAGAAATGAGCAATCCATGGGTGTGGCTGGTCCCTAAATTGCTGAACTAACACTGGCAGTTGCAAATACAACCAAAAGCACTTCAAGGGAAAAGTTTCGTGATTTAAATCTGATGCAGCATTTATCAAAATTAACTTTTTTTTAAAAAGCCATCCTTTGATAACATAACCAAGATTAGCTTGGAAAGTTTACTTTTTGTAGATGTACCTGTGGGCACAAAGGCACATAGGATATTGTTTTCTTTTAATCTGTCAGAATCTACAGTCTGCATTTACACATGTAACTCTCATTAGTAAATTGATACATTTGGCACTCAGTCCTTTTTCATATTAGTGAGTGATTTGGAGAACCTCCTAAGTCTTCTAGATGTTTGTAGCAGAAAATGAGGTTGGAATCTGCTGTAATAACCACATCCTCGTGCTTTCCCTTGCTTGATAGCAAGTATGTCAAAACAGAGAAATGTAAATGATCCTCATCACAAATGCATGACTTTGCTATATAAGACCCTTTTACCTCAGGCAAGATTATTTTTAAACATAATATTGACATTGAGATAATCATAGCATTTATACAGCTCATCCAGTTTAAAGTTCCAGAAATGTGGAAAAAATACATTAAATTGTCAGGAAATAGGGCACTGATCTGAATGAAATTCGATTCTTAAACACTTGAAGTACATGAACTTTACTGAGATAATTTTGGTGAAAATTACTTAAATTACTTATGATTTCTGTCTAGATCTAAAATAGTTTGCCATAATGGCTTTAATTATCAATGTGAGACAGTAGGGTTTTCCTTTTTTTTTTTTTTTTTGTTTAGTAATTTAACTTTTATGTTAAAAATAAACTTTGAAAATAACTACTTAAGTCCTATTGTGACAAACTCTGAATGTCATGGAGTTTTAGAATTGTTCAAACTGGCCAATGGGACTTGAGGGGAAGTCTGCTAGGGGACTGAGGGGAAGTTTTCCTTTTTGTTGGGGAATCACATATGAGAAAAAATGGCTCTTCTTTCTCTCAACATTCTCATCTGTGGAAGAAGGCCTGGCATTGCTGAGGGAGCTCTCCTGAGATGGCAAAGCAACTAACAGACATTGATAAATCACCACATTAACTAGAATTTATAAGCCAGGGAGCCACTCCAGCTTAGGCTTCTTATTGAAATAATACATTTTTCTTACTATTTAAAAAGATTATTCAAGAATGATTACATAGTCAAGAATGTGTAATTGAAAAATTCCAACTAAGGTTAAGTTATGGTGTTATTCATACCTCAGTCATGGTCTAATATAAATTATATCCTGCAATTAACATCCCATTAAACCTTCCAATGAGTTACAATGAGGAATTAACTCTTCTCTCAAATTTTACCAGCTTCACTTTTAAGGGACAATAAGTATGCTGTTCTCAAACGTCTCTAAGGGAAAATATAATGATTGACAAGGAATGTATGAACTCGAAGGAACAGTTAACTAGAGGGCATAACATTGCAATTACAGCTGTGTAGAAAACTAATTTTAATATCATTGGTGTATGGATACTGACACACTTACTTACTCTTGTGTGTTATGTATATGTGTGTCAGAGACCCCTGGGCCCTGCCTTTCAGAGGGTGTCATGCTATGTGTGTAGGAGTCTTCTCCTGGGAACCTGGAAACCTTGGTTCACTGGTGAGTGTAATACACGGATATGCACTCCCTAATACATATTTGTTAACCACACAGGACACAAATACAATAGCAAGGTCCCTTCAGAAGAAAGCAAGTAACTGTCTTCTATTTTGTAAGAGGCATCCAGGTAAATGTCACAGTTCTCCAAATAAATAGCATGTTCCCATGTGTGGAGCTTTTGCTTTTTCTCTGGCTGGGGTACCTTATCTATTCCTCTTTGTTGACTCCTAATTAGCTTTCAAGACCCAACCTGGCCACCAAATCCTGCTAGTTCTCCTCTTATAGAGCTGTAGAATTATTAGAATGACAAGTGACCATAGGAAATTAAAATAAACAGAAAGTAAAATGAAAAAAAAGAAAAAGAATGATAAGTAACTGACTCTCTAAGTTGATTCCTTCTCTCCCTGTAGTAGAATGTTGGGACAACTGAATGAAATAAATTATTAAAGCTGAGGTCCTGGTAGAAGTCATTTTCATGAGACCAATAGGCATTCGAATTGACTGGATCCTGCCTCTCTTTTTTCCAGTTCTAGAACATTTGGCACACTGATCAATCTTCCTAAAATATCTTTGGTATGGAATTTACTGCTAAAATAACAACAGCTTCGTGTCATTCAGTGGTATAGGACATGCCTAGTATGTGCAAGGCCCTGGGCTTGATCCCCAGCACCATAAAAATTAAAATAAATAAATAAGATACAAGTAACAGCACCAACAACCTTTTCAGAACGATCCATCCTAGCTCCTTACTTGTTCCCTCCTGAATGCATGGCCAGGAAGGTGGATAGCTGTGAAATGGTATGTGTTGTTATTTTAATTTGCATTTTTTCCCTTATGTTTTTAATTACTTGAGATTTCTATAAATCACAACCTTTCTGGCCTTTGCCCAATTTTACATTGGAGTATTTGTATTTGTAAAAATTAGCTTCTGAGGTTTCTGTATATTCACTTTGGATATAGTAATCCTTTGTCAATGAACATTTATTAGCATGCAAATAACTTCTCCCAGTCTGTTTTATTTTTCCTCAAATTTATAGAGTCTTCTATTGTTTGGAAATCTATGTTCTTCTTCCTGATTCTCATGTGCTCCTGTCCAGCAACTCACTCCTCTGCATTCTGTGAAAGATTTCTGGCAACCCTTCAATTCAAATCCTTTTAAAGTCTCTTTCAAGGCACTCTTTAATTTGAAAACTTGGAATAATACAGTACTTATTCTTAGGACTTCTGTGAGCATTAGATAATATATGTGAAGAATCTGCCCTTCTCCCCTGCACTTTCTTTCAAAGTGCATGTTCTTCTTCTCTGCTTTTTCCTATGCCTAGAGTATCTTTCTCATCCCTCTTGGCCTTCCCCAATCTTTTAAGACACATGGAAGATGCTCCCATTGCTCACCTAGTAGCCACCCCCGCCTTCTGCCCTGATCAACGAACCCTGTTTGTGATATGTGTCCAGTCCGAGGGTCAAGCCAGTTATTTCTGTTTATTTGCTGCCCCTGCCTCTTGTGGTAGATTTGGAGGACTGGTCACTCAACAGCTACCCCAGCCTCCTTTTACCAGCTTTTGTGAACCTCAGAGGCTGAAAAGGTAAGTATTACATATTTCCAGACTGTCTTGAGATGGGGTTGTGGATGTGGTTATACAATTATATTGTCATAATTGTTGTATTTTATTAGTAGCTACTATTGTGAATCTTGATGTTCCTAATTATAAATGAAACTTCATCACAATTATGTGTATATGGGTATGTAGGGAAAAGCCAGTGTCCATAGGGTTTGGTACTGTCCGTGGTTTTAGGCATCCACTGGGATCTCAGATTGTAACCCCTGTAGGTGAAGGAGGATTACTGTACCTCTGAAAGGCCCCACCTTCTAATACCAACATACTGGAAGTTAGGATTTCGATATATGAATTTTGGGGTACACATTCAGTCTGTAACATCCAGACATAATGCTTAGCTATCTGGGCATCTCTTGGCTAGTGAAGTTGATACAAAAGAATTAATCATCACATACATGTAGCAAAGGCAGCATGCTTCTCGAATTAGCCACAGTAGGGTAGCTTCCCACTGGGCAGGTAGAGTCTAGATTAGAGCAGAATGTCAGCTGCCTTTTCAGCCACTTCCATGGAATGACTTTGGAAATTGTTCCTATAAATCCATCCTGATTTGATTTCATCCCTACTATTCTCTGGATAGGCCTATGTATTCCTCCAGGCCTATGTATTAATGGCTTAGTCCCCAGTCCATGCATGGTACTTTTGGGAAGGGAGTGGAAACCTTTAAGAGATGGGGTCTTGTTGAAAGTCTTCTGATTGTAAGAGATGTGTCTTTGAAGGAGATATTGGGATCCTGCCCCTTCTCTTTCACTTTCTGGTTGCCACAAGGTGATCAGCCTCCTCCACCATGCCCTTTTTCTATGTCCTGCCTTGGTACAAGACCAAAAGTAATAGGCTAGCTGACCATGGACCAAATTTTGGGCTCCAAAAATGTGAGCCCAAACTAAACCTTTCTTCTTTTTAAGTTAACTACTTCAGGCATTTTGTTACAGTAATGGAAAGCTGACTTATACATCTCATGATTCTCTAAGTCAATAGTAACCTATAATAAGTTCCTTTCTTTTAATACTAGCTGGAGCAGATACCATAACCAAACCCAGACTGTATACCTGCCATACACCTATGAGTGACCTTGTGATGAAGTCCTAGCCAATAAGAAATATCCTGATACTTCTATGAAGCCATTTTATCAGTGCTGGAACTTCCTACCTATGGATTTCTTTTACGAGGGAATAAAACCCTAATTTACTGAAGCCAATTCATATTAGCAACTAAATGCAGCTCTATAACTGATATAGTAAGCAATGAACAATGCCTGCCATAGTGTTAAAAAAAATTCAGATGAGTCTGATTGGAATTGTCACTATGAATTCCATCCCCCTCCCCAAAATGAATGTATCCAAATAAAAAAATTTGTAAAAATTAGACCAACTGATGATTGCTGAACAAAGCACTGAAGCATGAAATGGCTCTGTGTGTGCATGTCTCTGAACTATATGTAACTCAAAGTGTGACACAGGAATTTGTGGAGAGTAAGGGCAGTTATAGGAGGCTCTTAAGTCAAGGTAAGGGGCTACACTTCACCCTTAGATCACTAGTACCACTAAAGGGATTTAAGCAAGTCTGTTCCATCTTCAGGTTTGTATTTTTCATGGGTTACTGGGATGCTGTTAATACTGAAGTTTGGAAAAACTGTTAAGACTACAAGTTATAAAGTGAAAGATTACTGCAATAATTATTCTTACATAAATTTGTAGATATAGGTATTTCTGTAGGGAAATTCTTTAATATGGAATTGCTAATTAGAGTGCATATTGATGGATAGTTCCAAACTGTGTGTAAGACAGCTTACTCTCAAACAGCACAACAGCCCTCATTCCCTCACCCTTACCAATAATCAGTATTTTCTGTTTGTATCATTCTGATAGGTGAAATGTGTTTTCGTTGCCTTTTAAATTTATATTTATTCATATTAAGTGCTTTTGTATTTTTTCATAAGGAGATTAGCTGTTTGATTTTGTGGTGTGTGATGGTACTAGGACATGAGAGCCCCTGCCTTGATAGACAGGTGCTCTTACCTGCTTGAGCAACACCCCCAGACCTGTTATATTTTTATCAACTGTTTCTGTTTCATTCAGGGTAACCTGCATCTGTTTCTGAGCAATGTTCACTCAAGGTAAGAAAGATTTCATTCTAGGAAGAATTTGCCCTTAACCAGAGGCCCTCAACTCCAGGAATAAAGGACACTGAAGGCCACCTTTGGTAATTAAAAAATATACAATATCCCTCTTCCTTAGTAAACTGCTGCCTGCCCTAAGAATATTCACATAGGTGTTCCCACCTCACTCCCTAGTAAGTGGGATCTGTGGCTCTTTATAGAATCAGCTTTTTTCCTACCTGTCTTATCTCCCCTCCCCCGTTCCCTTCCACAGGTTGACTAAACCTGGATTTTGAGAAATAAGCTCCAGCCACTGAATGGTACTACCCATTCCAGTAGGAAGTTCTGCTTCCTCTCAGTAAGGGAAGAGGGGGCACTAATTAAGCAAGTGTACATCCTCTGAGAGGCCATAGGTCTGGATGGGGCTTGCATACACTGGGGAAAGGGAGAGATTGACAGTCATTGCTTAAGGTGACAAGTCATCTGTGTTGGGTTAAGCCGCTTCCATTGCCACAACCACCCTAGACGTAGGTTGTCTAGCTGAATCAGGCTGAGCATGCCCCAGCATTATCAACTTCAGATTCTTGTTTTGTCTGGTCTGGAGGTCAGGTCTTATTTATTAAACTTGGTGGTACCAGGGATTGAACTAAGGGCCTTGCTTGCTAGGCAGGCACTCCTACCACTTGAGCCACATGCCCAGCCTTCAGGTCTTTCTCTTCAGTCTCTCCTGTGTGTCCCTAGAATATAATCACAGGTATAGCCTGGTTGGACTTGAGTGGATGGCCTCCTTTCTCTAACAGGACTGAAAATAGCATTCCATATTTTCTCTTCTCTTGCCCTTCCTGTCTCTGCCATTGGATACCTGGTTTTACTTGGCTGCAGTCAAATTTCAAGATGACTTTTGTTCAGGGACGTAACAGTAGCAAGGGGGCAGATGTGCTGTGTGCATAGTAAGAATAATCTTGCATAGGCCTTTTTTTTTTTTAATGTTTTTGTGATACTGGGGATTGAAATTTGGGCCTCATGCTTTTGGCTTTTTAGATTAGGTCTCTGGCTAACTTTTGCCCAGGCTGGATTTGAACCATGATCCTCCTGTCTCCTGAGAAGATGGTATTACAGGCTTGCACCACCACACCTGGCCTGTTTTTAATTTTTTTAAAATAAAACTTAAAAAATTTTTTTCCATTTGATAAGCCTGTCTACATAGAAAATTATTAAAATAGCTTATAACTTGCTAGGCAGGCATGCCACCACTTGAGCCACTCCACTAAGCCCTTTTTTGTGTTATTTTTTGAGATAGGGTCTCACAAACTATTTGCCTAGGTTGACTTCGAACAGCGATCCTCCTGATCTCTGCCTCCTGAGTAGTTAGGATTACAGGCATAAGCCACCAGCACCTGGTGAAAATAAAAATATTTAACATCAATTTTTATTTAGAATTCTCATTGTTTGGAATGGCTGCACGTTTTCAATGGCTATAAAAATGAAGAGTGGTAAAAGTTCATCCCCAGGACATACTTCTTGGTCCTGAGAGGGCTGGAATGCATGTGTTTCTTCAGTAACATCTATGTGCACAGGAAATGACTATTGACATAATCTTTAAGCCTAATAGTTAAGATTATTCTCTGGTTTATAATTTAAAAGCTTCTGACAGCTAAATGCTACAGTATAGTGTATAATGAAGGCATTTGAGTGACTGATGTATATTTCACTCAATTGGTTTCTCTTATGAGTTGAAACTAAGACTTGTGTAAACATAGGAAGGGAAACTCTCCTGGGCTTAAGTAGTTAGGCAAGAATATTAATGTCCCTCATTCTCAACTGTGCTGCAGTTCCATCTGTGTGGTGTTCATAGTCTCCAGGAAGCAATTCTATAGGATTTCAGAGGCATTTATTTTTCAGTACAACAGTCTCATATAAGACCACTAACTACCATTATCTAACAAAAGTACATAGTAATTTCTTTGAGATATACAATTTTACAATACTTCCCTTGAGTTCTCCTTTTAAAATCTGGAATCTTGGTTTTTGGATACTTTTTAAGTTATTAGAACAAAAGTAACTAAAAAAAATCAAAAGTGTGCACCTTGGAGAAAGACAGCAATAGTGAATTACTAATTGTAAATCATCTGGGAAACTGATGGAAATTTTCCAGCAATGATTTTAAGAAACAAAACAAAAAAAACATGTATTTCTTACCAGATTAAAGGAGAATCTGTCAGTGGTAGAAGAGTCTGGTGGAGTGACTCAAGGTGTTGGCCTTGAGTTCAAACTCCAGTACCACAAAAAAAAAAAAAAAAAAAGGAAGGAAATCTAATATATAAATTTGGATCAGAAGCAATCTGTTTGATTTATAATTTCTTTTCCCTCCCAGCTAAGGACAATACAATTTTACATAGTCAGTAAGCAACTTGTCCCATCACGATCACAAATATAATTTACGCACTGATCTCTCTGTGATCCTGTGTGCCTGTGCCTACTGCAGAGATTTTTTTGTTTTTGTTTTTGTTTTTTGAGTCTACACCTTGAGCCACTTCACCAGCCCTTTTTATGTGTTGAGTTTTTTGAGATAGATTCTTGTGAACTATTTGCCTGGGTGGGCTTCGAACCTCTATCCTCCTGATCTCTGCCTCCTGAGTAGCTAGGATTACAGGTGTGAGCCACCGGTGCCCAGCTGCAGAGATGTTTTGTCTGTATTGCATTATTTCCTCAGAGAGGCACTGAGGCCTAAAGAAAAAAGTTTAAGAAATGTGCCAGAAAATACATACAGAATTACCTTCCCCCCTACTCTAAAAGAAGAACTTACTAGTGCCTGAATACTTTCTATTTAATTGAAAATAAATGTTTTGATGAATTTAAAATGAAGCCCTCTGAGAAAAAAGAGAAATTACTCAATAATTTAAACTAAGAAGTAATTTCAACCAAAATAATTACTGTGCATTTCAGTAGTGTCGATCAACATTTTCTTTTTGCACAGCTTCTTTTAAGTTTAAATAAAGTCTCCATGAATAGATAAGAAAGCCACTGTTTAGTTATTTGTAACTGTAAGACTGGGATATTTTGGTTAAAAAAAGCACCTTATAAAAAATGCAAAATCATTCTTCACTACTAAGTAATATGGAAAGACAAGCCCCCTTTTTCTCAAACACTTCCATTCACAACTGTTTTACTTTCCACTTCATGCTTTTTTGTTCACTTTATTTTAAAAAACAAGTTTCATTGATGTATAGTTTCACTGATGTATAGTTGACATATAATATAATCAGAAAAAAATACTTTAAAGTCTGTTAGAAGTTAGAACTGGTTATGTCTCTAAAAAGACATTTGCCTAATCCTCCAAGTTATCATTTTACAGGAATTTTAAATAGAAAATTCTATTGGGAAAGCTGAGTGACTGAAAAAAACGTAACTGAGGGTTACATTGTCCCATGCAATTAGCTAATACTGCGATGCAAACATACCCTCCCCATCCGAATATAGTTCGGAAGTAGGTGTCTATCCTCTAGGAAGATTTTCAAATGTACCATGTTTGTTAAATATTCAAAGCGACAGATGCAAATTTAACAGGCTAATTTTCAAATTAGCACTTTCTTTTATTTTTTAATAATAGGCCATATCCTGCTCATGCATCATTAATCAAAAAGCATACTACTTTGAATCTTTGGGTGAAAATATCCAACTTCTCAGATTTTCCATCCTGCTAAAAGCTGTTAGCACATTTAGCAATTTAATAAGATAATATGGAGGTCTATGACATAAATACACTTCTTTGGAATTAAAACATTTGTAACTGCACAAGCAGAAATAAAAAGTTATTCCATCAAAGGCAAAGTTCTACTAAATATTTAACAGGATGATTTAGGAAAGTCCAATACTTCAACAGAAGTCAGAGTTTTTTTCCCAATTAAATGGCTGTAAAAATTGTAGCCACAGTAATAGATTAGTATTGCAAGCAAAAAAAAAAATTGCTGAAATTTTTACTACCAAACTGATGAGATAACTTTAAACAAGTTTTTATTTCATTCCTTAAGATAAAAACTGTATGAGCACCTCCTGTGCCACCTATGCCAATGACTTAACTGCTGAATCCAACATCAGATGAGCAGGTAAATGTATTTACAAATATTGAAATCACAATTTTTGTGTTACATATTAATAGGTAGAAATATTTTATTACTGATCATACTTTAAGAAGGATATTCACATTAAAATAATAAAACTTACAAATTATTGGATAGAAGTCAAAACATGATCAGGTTCTCCTGAATGAACTCAAGGATAGATCTTGCCTCAGGGACTAAGACACTGCTCAAGTGGTTAGAGTTCCTGCCTAGCAAGCAAAAGGTCCAAGTTCAAGCCCCAGTACCACCAGAAAAAAAAAAAAAGTTCTTGCCTCCAAATTATCCTTCACTACATTTCACTGCCAAAAGCTGGAAGAAAACTGAGGTGAAAATAAAATGGTGTTTCAACTGCTGTAATAATTCAACCAAATCCATTCTATTTGCTGATCTTGGATCAAATTCAGCAACTTTAAAGCTAGGTTTATTGAGAAATCAATGAACTTCACAGTTGGAAAGGGGAATAGTAAAGACTGAGTGAGAAGAATAGCAAGAAGTGATAAAAAGGAATCTAAATTAGCAAAGAGATGATACTGAATTTTTATCTCTATTGTACTCCGTTTTTTTGGGGGGCTTAGTGTGTATTCCCTGACAAACATCTATACTGACTGATAACACACAACTTCTCCTCTGACAGTTGCCACTTTACTAAAAGCTGTCAGCATATTTAACCATAAAATATTACAATAATCTATTATATAAATAATACTTCGTTGGCACTAAAACATTTATAACTGGATAAGAAATAAAACACAGTATCATCAAAGGCAAAGCTCTATTTAATAGGATGACTTTCAGCAGGCTCCTGTTAAAAACTGAAACAACTGGTTTAATCTATCATACCAGCTACTTCCTGGGCATTTAATGGTGTGCATTGCAGTGGGAGAGGCCTGCTGGTGGAATTTCATACTGGAGGTCTGCTGCAGCCTAAATTTATCTCAGGACAGTCATTCTGTGTCCTTAAGACTCTTTCAAGGTATAGATCAGTGCCAGAATTCCAAAACTGGACAGGATTTCCCTCATTTCACAATGGCCAAGTAGGTGGATTGTGACCAATTGACAAGGGAAGAAAGCTGGACACCAATGGCTGAGGGAGATGGTGGGGATTCACTCAAGGCCCTCACCAAACTAGGGCTGCTACAGCTGAGCCTGCTCACCTAGCTCAGGACCAAAGAAGAGGACAGGGTGGATAAGGTGTGGCCAGTGGGGAGAGCAATGAACCCTGCTGCCCAGTAACAACTTGGTATGTGTTCATACTGGCTACATGTATTCAGAGCCTTCCACAATTTGGGAACGTGGATGTCACACCTTAACACTGACTAAAACTCTTGAAAAGTGGCCATGCCCTGTTCTTTAGAGAAAAGTTTTTTTCCCTTTTTGTGCACTGGGAATTGAACTTAGTCATGCTTGCTAGGCAGGAGCTCTACCACTTGACTGGTGCCCCAGCCCAGATTTTTAATTCTCCAAACAACTTTCTAAGAGGGAAAAATAACTAGTAATAGAAGTTACTGCAACAATTTTTATACATAATATATAGCCAAACTGAATAAATGATCTCACATCTTCCAACTGAAATGGCTTCTTTGGCCAATAAAAAGCACACACTGGTTTTCACAAAAATGGGATACTAGTATATTACAAACGCAGATTTTTTAAAACTAGAATGATGGTGTCAGCTTTTAAGTTTGTAATACATACACTACAGAAAATGTATTCAGGGCTGATGGAATGGCTCAAGTGGTAGGGTGCCTGCCTAGCAAGCACAAGGCCTTGAGTTCAAACCATAGTGCCAGAAATAAAAGAAAAAAAATTCTCTTTAGAAAAGGTATTCATTCACTGGATATATATACACAACTGTTTGCTTTTGTGTGTCTTTATTTTTTCTAATAGCTTCTCTTGCACCACACAGCAAGATAAGCTGTGTGGTTCATGTAAGACTGATTATTTAATTTTATGTTTATTTAGACAGATAAATTTTGACATTTAAACTATGGGCTCCAATGTAATTCTTCAGAAATTATGCCTTTTATGACTGATGTACTAAATACAGAACTATTTCACTGTATTTAAAAAGAACAGCCACCACTTCTACCAGACCCCACCAGGAGAGGCCCTAAGGCTGTGAATCTGCTGGAGTGTTGCTATGACTTGCTTCTTCTCCAGAGACGGAATGCTTCAGAAACTGACCAGTAGCACCGATGTATAATCTTGATCGCATAGGCCATTTCTGAAAAAAAAAATTTAAAAAGAATACCAGAGTTATTATCTAAAACATATATAACATGTCTGTAATATTAAAAATTCTGAATACTCCAATGCAAATGCAATATTATCATAATCATTGTTATTAATCTTGGTGGTGGTGGGACTGGGCTTTGAACTCAGGGCTTTGCGCTTGTTAGGCAGGTGCTCTACCACTTGAGTGCCCAGCCCTTTATGCTCTAGCTGGGCTGGCCTGGACTGTGATCCGCCTGTGCTTCCCTTGTAGCTGGGATAAAAGGTGCATGCCACCATGCTCAGCTTTTCTTTCTTTCTTTTTTTTTTTTTAATTGGTTGAGATAGGGTCTTGGGAACTTTTTTGCTTTAGCTGGCTTTGAAACAAAATTCTGATCTCTGTCTCCTGAGAGGGTTACAGAAGTGAGCTACCACACCTGGCTTTAAATATATTAAATATATTTAAATATGCAGTTAGTAACAATTATAATTATGAAGTCTAAGGGACAACATGAAAAATGTTCATTAATGCAAGCCATAAAAATCAAGAGATTTTAATAACTGAAAAATAACATGTATATGTGGACAAGAATTGCAAAAAGTCATAGGAATGAATATAGATGAGTGTAGAAAAATCTACTCACTTAATTTCAAACAAAACTTGAAATTAAATGTAAAATGTAGTTCTGAAAAGTAAGTGCTCAATTATACATATAATAAAACTGGAATGATACAGAGAATGATTAGCATGGCCACTGAACAAGGATGAGTTTCTTGTGTTTTACTGCACAAGAGTGGAGTGATTACTTATAATGATGATAATACTTTATATGTCAAAAATCCTGAAGAAAATATCTTGAATAGTTCCACCACACAGAAATGAGAAATGTTTGAAGAGATATGCTTACCCTAATTTGAACACTATATAATATACACATGCACTGAAACATCACATTGGATCCCATAAATATATACAACTCTTATGTATCAATTAAAAATTTTAAAATAAAAGTGGAAAAGTAGAAAGTCTGTTCTGTAGCATCCAACAAAAATCCTATCTCAGTGTCTCCAGATGTGATAGGTAACTTTGTTCCCAGGTAGCTGAGATCATTTAAGATTCTAGCTGTGAAATCGTATTTTAAACAGATAAATATAAAATTTGTGTTACCTAGAATTCAAAATAGTCTACTTGTATTTAGTCTTCCTATAAATATTACCACTATGCTACTTATTTTTGCAAATTCATTTCAGAAATGAACAGAATCACACACCTCTTCTTGAGGTACTGGGGTTTGAACCTGGGGCTTTGGGCTTGCCAGGCAGGTGTCTTCCTGCATGAGCCACCCCCCCACCATCTATGCATTTTTTTAATCTTCTGGGTGCATCACTGTTAATGGTTCTGGCCTTGGAATTCTTGCTACAGGCTGTGAAACTGAAGTGTTTCAGAAACTGGCATGAGGCTTACCTGAATGGCAGGGACTGGCAATGTTAGGTAGATTTAAGTCCTGCGTGATAGAGCCTAGTGCTGCAGTGTTAGGGACTGAATGTTTGTGTTTACCTCAAAATACATACTTGAAGCCCTAACCCCCAACGTGATTAATTGGGAGGTAATTAGAAGTAGAATAGGTCATAACAGAAAGGTGGCCTTTGAAGAGAAAGATGGATAAATCTCTGCTTCTTCCCTTACCCTCCTTCCTTGGTGTGCATGCACCAGCAAGGAAAGACAAAGTGACAACACAGAGAAAAGTGGGCCATTTCAAGCCACCAAAACAGCCCTCACCAGGAACTAAACCCTACTGGCTTGATCTTGGACTTGCCAGCCTCCAGACTATAAGAATGTAAATTTCTGTTGTCTAAAACATTGGGTTTGTGGTATTTTGTTATGGTGGCCTAAGCAGACTAACACATGTAATAAATAGTGGAGGGCAGAAATCACCAATTTCAAGATTTTTGGCAATATTATAAACCAGTGCTTCTCGGTATTTTATATCACCACCCCATTTTCACAAGCATAAAAGTTTCATGCGCAAATCTCAAATGTAATTTGAAAATTATGTGAACTAAATCCATCTAAAAACAAAATTGGAACATTACCGAATGCTCCCTTGGAGGTTCTCATATGTGATGCTGCAGCCTCGTGTGTTGAGAAATGCTCTGAATCATTCAGCTGAATGCAGAGACAAACGAAGGCACCTGTTCCTTACTTCCTTGCACGTTAGTAAAGCAAGCCGAAAGTGTGTGTGGCTTCTGCCTTACTCCCTGGGCTTACTGATGAGACTCCCTGAAAGAGCTTTCATCCCTGATCTTCAAAGGCTTTTAATGATCTTATTCAGTTTTTTAGGGTTTTTTTTTTTTTTTTAGTACTGAGGATTGAACTCAGGGACTTGTGGCATGTGTACTCTGCCACTTGAGCTGCATCTCCAGTCCTTTTGTTTTCTATTTTCTTTCTGGGATAACTGCCTGGGGTAGCTTTGAACTCGGTATCCTCCTGCCTCAGCCTTCCAAGTAGCTGGGATTACAGACGTGCACCACCACTCCTGGATTATTCAATTTAATTTAATGTAGACACGTAAGTAGTTTTTAAGAGTCAGAAATTATAATTTAAGTAAAATACTGGGTAGATGACATGTAACTGCGATGCCAAAACAAAACCAAAATCCAGTTGACTTATCTACACTCCACTTTTCATGGTTTTTTTTTTAGCACTGTGTGAATTAATATAATTCTGAACTCTACGTTCCTGACTAAGATATATTTAAAAACCATGTCATTTTCTTTAAACTTAGAAAAATCTAGCAAGCTCATAATTAATCAGAACTGGACTTGAAACGGAAGACCTTAAAAATTCACTTAGTCTAATTAAATGACCTCAAAGTAACAAATCCTGTGTTTATATTTTTTTAATTGTTATTTATTTGTATTATGGAAAATGATTTTTAAGTGGTGCAGCAATTAATAAAGTCATCTGTGCTTTTCTCCTAATGTTAAAGTCTGAAATACATTCCTGGTCTCTTGGAGCATAACTGCCCCTTATGGAGCACTGATGCTGACTCTACCAGCTTGTGTTCCAAGGGGATAAAAATGGGTTTAGGCTATGCCCCAGGAGCCCAGGTGATTAAGCCTTCCAGTTTAATATGAGACACTTTACTTTTTGGTGCCAGGAATGGAACCCAGGGTCTTGCTACCACTGAACTACACCCCCCGTCTCTCTTGTGAGATAATCTTAATGTATTCCTGTAACACTTCCAACATGTTCATAATATTGGTAATAAGAACTGATGATTAAAAATCATGGAAATGAAATACTGGGGTATGTGTGAATATGACTGAAGTGCTTTAAATAACATAACGTATGAAAATATGTATGTAGTAGAAAAAAGCCAGGAGCCGGTGGCTCACGCCTATAATCCTAACTACTCAGCAGGCAGAGATCAGGAGGATTGATCTCTGTCAGCATCTCTGTTCAAAGTCAGCCCAGGCAAACAGTTTGTGAGACCCTAGCTAGAAAAAAAATCTTCACAAAAATAGGTCTGGTGTTGTGGCTCAAGGTGAAGGCCTTGAGTTCAAGTCCCAATACTGCAAATAAACAAATACAGGAAATTGTTAAAAAAAAAAAAGGTGGGGGAGAAGAGGATAAGAGAGTAAAAGAGGAGGTAAACTTGATCAAAGTACATTACATGCATGTGTGGCAACATCACAAAGTACAGTTAATATACACTAATAAAGTATCTTTGGTCATCAGAGCAGGACTTAGTAAAAGTATTGTTGTAAGGTAGAAAAATAAGGCCGTTTTAACACACTTATTAAGGGCTACAATAATGAACTTTCAGTTCATCAGAAAAACAGAAATGATCAGAATAATTTTACACTTTTTGCATTAAAGATATTTAGTATGTAAATGTTTAGTGTCTGTAAAATGTGTTAACAGGCAGTTTCAATTATGTATGTAAAATCTCTTCCCTCTGAACCTCCACAGCACATAGCAATAGTGCTTTCACAGCACAATATTTTCCCTTACAGTCCTATACTATTACTTGTGTTTTTGGTTTTGTCTCTAAATGCGTTATTAAGGGGAGGGACCAAGTCTTTTCATTGTATTCACTGTCCTAAAACAGTGCTTTCTATATAGGAAGAACTCAAATGTTTGATTTTAAAACAAATCAATCAGTCACTAGCTAAACATCGATTTCATTTTTAAGAGATAATCTTTGGCCTTCTATCATCTCTAGAGTTGTTTTTTACATTCAAAGATAATTGGCTCAAATGACAGGTAAGATTTTTCTATAATAGTTACATGTATAAAACATTTGGTATATGAACCAAGTACTAAAAAAGCTGTCTATGCTTATTTGTTAACATTCTAACATTGATTCTTCTAACATAAAAAAAAATCATTGCATGAAACTAAGGTGAAAAACTTGTGATCTCATTCTGAATTTTATATCCCATGAAGGAGACATTTAACAGATTTACTAAAATCTACTTAAAGTTAAAATAAACTTTCTTAGAATATGTGGCAAATGTCAAGTCAAAAGAAATCAACATTAGTGGTAGAGATTTGAACAAATCTAATGCACACTGTAAGACAAAACCCCTTAATTAGAGTGACTTCTCAGCTGAGATTGCTATAAAACTCATGAAGAGGATGGTTCTATCATAATTATAAATAACACTATTTCATTTTTATAATTAATACTTGAAATGGTTTAAGTCTTTCATCACATTGATTGTATTTGCAAAGTAAATTCTGTTAAAACTCACCCCCAAATTTTAAGTACAGTTAATATTAGAGGATGTGCTTTACCACATCTCAGCAGTAATTATTCAATAATTTATTGAACACTGAGAAACTTGAATCTAAGTCCTAATTTTGTATTTGTGTGTTTGTGTTAAAATACTTAGAATGGTGTGACCAAAACTTCGAAAATTTAGGTTTAGCAAATACAGATATTATGCATTTTGAATAGAAAGATCAAATGCAAGGTTTCAAAATAAATCTAGGAGGAAAAGTAATAAATCAAAGTCATATATAACAATATATGTAAAGTATAGGTGATGTGTTTATACAGGTAATAAATCATACACATACACAGCACATTAGGTGAAACTGTGACCATTTTACCGATATGTAAAGAAATTATGTGAAATGGGTTTTCTTGACTAATTCGGTACACTACAAAATTTGAATACAGTATTTGACCAATCTCACTCAGCAAACTTGCCAATCTGACAATTACATAAACCGTTATAGTCTTTCCTAACGTTCTGTCTAGACCATGATAACTGTATTTTTTTAGTTCATTAAATTTAACCTTTATTTAAACAAAATGAAATTATATTCCATGGGGATGTGGAATGGTCTCAGTGGTTTTTACTAATTTTACCCAAACATTTCTTAACAGTGTTTTTCTAGGATTGCTTAGGGGCAGATAATTCCACGACTCCATTTAAGTCGTGAAACTGTCCCATAAAAAATACAACAGATATGTAAGTTTAAAACACTTAAAAACTCTCAGCGGGTCATAAATGTAACTTAGATATTATTAATATTAGGACGTACAGCCAAGTCTTCCATTTCTCACCTTGAAAGGCCGAAAATGCTTAGAATGCCACCCTGCAAGGGGCATGAGAGACTCCTATCCAAGCCACCCCAGGTTCAAAGGCCCTGCCCACTATTTGCGAACTGTTAAGCAGCAGTTTCTTGACACCAGTGCCCACGGGCCCGGATCGCGTTCTGCATCTGTTCGCCGCCTTGCTCACAGGTGGCATGTACGCAGGAGGTCGGTTCAAGGTGCCCTGCTCTGCTTCCCATCCAGCCCCGCAGTGCGCCTGGCCTGCCTACCTTGACCGGGTGCAGGTAGCCATCGCCGCGCAAGGTGCCCAGACCAGGATCTGCTTGCGCCTCGGCCTCATCCTGCAGGCTACGGGTCAGGTGGGCGATGTAGGTGGTGGCGAGCAGCAGCACGTCCAGCTTGGACAGCTTGGTGTCGGGTGGCACAGACGGCAGCGTACGCTGCAGCTCCAGGAAGGCGTGCCGCAAGGTCTGCACGCGGCTGCGCTCCCGCGCAGCATTCGCCGCCGCCGGCCGCCCGCCCCCTGAACGCGCTCCGACCGCGGGCCCGGTGCGCCCGGGGCTCGAGTCGCGGGCGGCGGCGGCCGAGGGCGCGGGGTCGCCACTGGCACTCGGGGGGCTGTTGGCCCGGCAGCCGCGCTCCATGGCGGCTTCCAGCCGCGCGCTGTAAAGGACAGAAAGCACGGTGAGGCCGGGGCGCAGAGCTCGCGCTCGCCCCGCGAAGGTCCCGCCGCCCGACGTGGCTCGGAGCGTTCTCCGAGCCGACCCCGAAATGACTGAGGACGCGGAAGGGGAGGACCTCCTGGGCCTTTTAAAGGATGGGGAGCCGGTCCCGGCTTTACTCTGCAGGGACAAATGGAGCGCAAGGACCACTACGACTCCAATAGGGAAAGGAGCTGTCGGAAGCGCAGCCGCGGCTGGTCACTTGTTCATGCTTCATTTTGCAAAGAGCTGCGGGTCAATCCCGCTCACCAGGTGGGAAGCCCTGGCCTCGCAACCGCCCGAGGTGCCACGCCAGGCGCCCTCAGGTCGTTCGCGCCCTGGAGGGTTCCTGCCTGCGGCGTGGGTAGGGAACCCTGGCCTCAGCCGTAGGAGTCAGGTACCTGCTACCGCTCTGTGTGGGACCCGGACCCTCACCTTTCCTGGAGCGGCCGTGCAAGACAGCAAGGGGCGTCGAGCCGAGCGTGCGTGGCCGGGGCCTGCGCGGGTCAGTCCGGCCTCAGCAGGATGAGCCTTTTATGCTGGAGCCCCTGAGGCTCAGCGAGCGTGCCTCGGACAGCGATGGCACGTCGGGCGGAGGTCAGCACCCGGGCCCCTCGGCGTGGAGTCGCCCCGCCGCGGAGCCAAAGTCATTAATCAAGCCGCCTGGCGGGAGTGGTGGGGGCGGGGGCGTGGCCGCGGGGACCCCCTCCCCGGCCACGCCCCCTAGCTGCACTTGTTTCTCCCGAGGCGCGACGCGGAGGGCGACGGGCCGAGCCGAGAGCGGCCATGGGCTGGGGCCGGGTCCCGGTGGGTCTGCGCGCCAGGCCTCTGTCTAGGCCTTGGAGTCCCTCCCCTGGCCGCCGTCCCGCGACCTGGGCCCTCCTGAATCAGCCGAGCGGGAACGCTGCGGTGCTCGAGCTGGATTTTAACTAGGAGGAAACGCCGAGGACGCCTCGTCGGAACGCTGGCCTTTTATTCTACCACGAGGTAAATGTTTCTGTAGGTCCCAATTACTCACGGTTGTAGTTCCTCCTCCGTAGTATTCCGACAGGTTGCACGTACCTCCAACGTCTCCTTCGTCGCACTTGAAGTCCCCGAGCAGAGCAAACTCCCGGGAACGCGGACGCTGGCCACCGGCTCGCGTTGCCCCCGCAGGGCCACCCTTTTCACTGTTCAGGCATGCATTGCTGTGCTGGATTTGCACCTGCGGCCCCACAGGGAGCGTGGTTTTGCGGGAGGAGCCCGGTGCGCGGCCCCGACGCCCCCGGCCCCACGCAACTGAGCCCGTCCGGGACCGGTCACTTTCGCAGCGCAAAGTCGCGGTGGCCGCGCCACACTGTGTAGCAGTGTAATCAGCACATTCTCTCTCTTTGGGGTCAAAACGGAACTACCAAATTTAAAATGTCATTGAAGAAACGGTTCTTACGTACGTTCCAATAGCTTTGTAACTTTCCAAATTGGAATTACCAAGCAATAGATAGCAATGATGACACTTGCTATACTTGAATGGACCCGCCCACACGATGTATTAAGTGTATTGGTGAATCGGAACAATCTCAGTTCTCTTCCAATAACTGTAATTAGACTTGTACTTTACAGAGAAATACATCCAAATTCCCTTGATTCAAAAAGGACTTGAATAAGAGTATGTTTTTATTTTTCCCAGCAAATGGTATGTGAAAAGTAGTAAAGCAAGTAGGTCCTTGAATTTACACGTGGAAACCAATGTCTCAGATTCTATAAAGAAGCAAATCAAACAAGAACTTACAAAGAACTCTTATATATGAAGATACCATTAAATTACAAACCCTCGAAAGTGTTTGTTACCTAGATCTATGAAGTTAAGAAATGAGATCGCTTGAGGCTGAATTTACTCTTTTTCCACAAACAAATTTTCTTTTACTTGTGGGCTTTTGAGAAGGTGAGGTTCATGCACATCATTTTTTGTCACCAAGTTTTCAGATTCTCTCAAAGAGAGACTCCTGTATTTATAAGGACAAATAAACCACACGTTTAATTATTTTTAAAATGAAAATATAAAAAAAAAAGTAGCAAACACGTAGAATCCAGGACACAATAGCAACAGAAAAAGTGAATGATTAGTCACCACACTGTGAATCTCCTCAGGCTTTTATGAAGCAGAAATAAAGTTTTTTTCTGTTTCGGAAAAATGTGAAGAATATCTGAGTTGGGAGATGTGTGGAAATGAGAATGTTGGTGTGAAGGTGGACTGTGACTAGGGGGAGGTGATCGAGATGCCTGGGGTTCTTTAAACTTTTCACTCTTCGCATGCTATGTGCAGTATCCTAGCCTACTAGCCTAGCCTGCTGGAGTTTCCTGTGATTGTGGGGTGGAGAGATGACCCAGGCTCTTTAATGCCAGCAGTGGTTGGGCAGTAGTGGGCTGTGTGAGAAAGAAAACTGGTATTAACAAGACCACCCACTGTAGGCCACTCCCTTTTATCCTGTCTTCTGCCACTTTAAGCAGCAGCCTCTCTGAAGCCATGATGATTCTAAGTAGTCCTGATTCCTGAAACAAATCAGTATTTGCAGTTAAATTCAAATATGGAAATCCTGAAATTTCCATTGTTTTGTAAATAATTAGTAACAGGTGCCACTTGTTTAGTACTTTATATGTACTAACTGCTTTAGAAGGTGTTTGCTTACTTCGTTTTTACAAACACTGAGGATTAAACAATTTCCAGGTGAGAAAATAAAGCTCAAAGGAATTAGGCAGTTTTGCCCAAGGTACGTAGTAAATGGGTGAGGCAGGGTTTAAACAAAGCAGACTGACTGTAACTCTTGTGCTCTTAATTTGCAAGACATTTTGTATCTTATTATCTTAATAAAGTGCATCATTTAAATAATTTGACTTCTTATTAACAATTCAATTACTGTTTACATAGTGTATCTTTCTTTGAAGTGTGGCTTCAAAAAGTGTGGCTTTAGAATGGTGTAGATTTTATTTAATTGAGTGTGGTATTGGTCTTAGAATTATTCTTCCATCTTTTTTCCTGAATATATCAAGTTGTAATGTTGATTTGTTAAGATTGTCTTTATAATGCATAATATAATGAAAACATCATGTGTTGGTGAATAAAAATGTTTTATATAAAAATGTATAATGCATGCATATATATGTATATATAAACTTTTATATATGTACATATTTTATATAAATTGTTTTATGTAAAGCAAAACATTAATTGGTGCTTTTCTTCACCTTTCAACTATTTCTCTCACTGTTTTAAGGTGTAATATACACATGGTTAAATTGACCTTTTTGAGTGTATAGTTCAGCAAGTTTTGATAAACACATGCAACATTGTCACCACTACCACACTAAACACATTTTCCATCACCCTCCAAATTCCCTGTGCTGGTTCTTTGTAGTCAACCCTTTCTCCCATCCTCAGTTCCTGGCAGCTAATCTATTTTCTGTCTCTTTGTACTTGTCTTTGCCAGAATATCATACAAATAGAAGCTTACAATATGTAGCCTTTTTAGTCTGGCTTCTTTAACTTAGCATAATGCTTTTGAGACCCATCCATATTACTGCGTGTATCAGTTGTTCATTCCTTTTTGTTGTACTACAGATTGTTTATCCCTCCTCCAGCTGAGACACTTTTGTTTCAGTTTTCAGTGATTATTAACATCCAGGGACAGGTTTTCATGAGCATAGGTTTTCATTTCAATTGAGTGGGACTGCTATATGTGGTACATGTATTTTAACTTAATAAACCATTGTCCTAAGTGGTGGCTCATTTTTTCATTCTCAGTAGTGCATGAGAGTTCTAGTTGCTCCATATCATAGCCAATAATTACTAAGTTTTTGTATCCATTTTAATCTGTTCTTTTAAGAAAAAAACCAATATTTATTTAAATCAAATGATTTTACAACCTAGATATCTTATTTCCCAGCTAGTCTGATTTCTCAAGTTTATGTGCACGTGCTCACACTATTCTGGAGGCAGATGGCTGCAGCTGGACATGTTCTTTCCATTTCACCCTAGTCAACCTGACTGGCTTCCCTTGCTTACTGTACCTAATCATGCCTGAAACTCCCTAGTGGAGTAATAGCTTGGTTATTCAAGTCAACGACCTGGCTTCCTCTTACTGAACTTCATCATACCTCATTTTCCCATATGTAAAATGTTGTTCTTAACATTCTTTTATCAAAAGGTTCTAATATTTAAAAAATTTTTACGTGGATAATGACTTAGCTCTCAAAGTATGGGCATTTTAAAATAGAAAATAGCTAATACAGTTTTTTGGAATGACTCTTGTTTCATGAGTAAGCTGTTGATAGATTTGAGAATAGAAATCATAAAAAGTTGCTGGGTGAGGTGGCTGAAGCCTGTCTGTAATCCTAGCTACTTGGGAGGCAGAGATGGGGAAGATCATGGTTCAAGGCCAGCCTGAGCAAAAAGTTCTTAAGACTCCCCATCTCATACCAGTGTCTGCACATGGTATCCTGTATTTTCTGTATTTGTCATCCCAGCCACATGGGGAAGCACAAATAGGAGAATCCTAGTCCAAACTGGCCAGGGCATAAAGCGAGACCACATCTCAAAAATATTCACCACAAAAAGGGCCGGGGGATATGGCTCAAATGGTAGAGTGCTTGCCTAGCAAGCATGAGGCCCTGAGTTCAAACCTCAGTACCCCTCCCCCCAAAAATCACAAAAACTAGCTTTATATGTTCTAACTTTAAAAAACGATATGTCGCTTAGGGCTGTATCCTAATTTCAAAAGAGTTCTTTAAGAACGCTAATCAAGATGTTGACATTATATATGCATGATCAGTACACATTTAAGTTTATTTGCATGTAAAATTTAACACACTGAGGTAAGATTTAACAAAACAAAAATAAAGGCATTTTTTTGCTTTCCAAGTGAATTTATTTCAGAACATTCTAGAATTTGTGAGTAAAAATTATCTGAGTTTTAAAAATTCTTTTTGAAGCACATAGATCTGTTATAACTGTTTAAACATGACCACTGTTTACTGGTGAAAGCATGTTATTTTAACTATTATAATTCACTTTTTAATTCAAAGGAACAAAAGATACTAGGTATTTCAGAAATAGTTAAATAACATACAGTGAACATTTCCTGTAAATTTTGACTCCTAGAGGCTCACATTCGTTAAAGTATCTAAACTCATAGCATTCAGATCCAGCTAGAAAGTTATTTTTACATTAACAAAAGAGATAGACTGACTCTATCAACATTGCTTGACCTTGAAAGATAGTTAAGCAATCAGGTAACAGTTTGCTTTTTTTCATTGTACAGTGCTGTACAGTATTCTCAGTGGATCTTATATGTAATATAAGAATGTATTTAATGTCTATTTTTAAATTACTATGGCTCAGGCATCTCCTAGCATGTTTGAAAAGAGGAAACATCTGTCAGAAGTATTTACTGTGACAAACACAGAAGCAATAATGTATACCTTTTTTGTTTGTTTAATATCATATATTATTTTTAATTGAACAGTGAAAGCATTTGTTCAGAATCAGGCTTTAAATAAAAAATAGTTTTGACCTAATCTTCAGTTAAAGTGTACATTGATAGTATCAAGTTCAGTTTGAGGGTCAAAAACAACGTCAATGAGTCTGACTTTTTCTCCCTGTAGGGAAAGCAGGCTTGTATAAATATACATGAGCACAGACTGCATGCATTTATAAAAGAAGAGGAAAACATTCCCGTCTTTGGGCAGATGTTGCTTTACTGTGTTCTGCTTAGGATACAGGCACAGTGCTCTGGATATGGAACAGTCTAGGAGCGTGGAGCACATGCTTTTAGCTTTGGATCTGCAGTCTAAGGTCTTTTCCACCTTTGCGTAGACTTCTCACCTTGAATGTTATATACAGTCTGAAGCGGATGCTTCTGTTGACACCAGTGCATTCTCTCAAAGTAGTTAAAGGGAGTGGTTATTTTAATCAATTTTCTAGAAACTACAAAGCTATTCTTTGTGTTTGAGTTGGTATTTTTGTTTCTTTGCTTTTTTTTTCCTTTTCCTCCCCCCCACCCCGCCCCCGCCCCTGTACCTGGGGATTGAACCCAGATACCAGTCAAATGCAAAGCAGGTGCTCTACCATTTGAGCCACACCTCCAGTCCATTCTTCTTTGGTTATTTTGGAGATGGGGTCTTGTGAACTATTTGCCCAGGCTGCCCTCAAACCACAATCCTCCAGAAAGTAGCTAGGATTACAGGCATGAGGCACTGGTGCCTGACTTTTGTGTTTTAATTTTATTTTCCACCATATGATATGCTAGCAATACTTGTCCAAAGTACTTGGCAAAGAAAAGAAATCTCAAGAACAGTATTGTGAAACTGCTACCAATTGTGTAAATCTTAAGAAACTAGGGCAGGAGGCATGGCTCAAGTGGTAGGGTGCTTGCCTAGCAGTCACAAGGCCTTGAGTTTAGTCCCCAGTTCTGCCCTGCTTACCCCCCAAAAAATCCAAACCCAAACCAAACCGAACAAAATAGCAACGACAAAAACCAAACAAGAAACTATCAGGGTGCTGTGGACAAACTGGCTATGGTTTGAATGGTATTGACATGTATGTTTGTATGTATACAGGAAAGCAGATTCTCACATAGCTCCCATTTTATTGTGACTGGAGAAAGAAGACCAAAACTAGGAGTCCCAGAATAACCTTTCTTCTCTTCACAAATGAAGGTGTTTTCCAGACTCATAGGCACTAAGTCTGCATCCTGCCAATCCAGAGCTGTTCTGAATGGAGTAGGGAGGGTAGTGCAATAGTGCTGTTCACAAGACTTCTTTAGGTGGGCTGAGATAGGGATGCTCAGTCACTGTCTCTCCATTAGACCCTCCGACAGACCCACCTGACCTTGACAGTTCTGGGAAAACTAAAACTATTCCAAAGTTTGTCCACGGGCTCTGCTGACTTTTTCAATAAAATATGCTATTGCCCTTCATTATATTTAGTGAATAGTATGATACGATTGGAAAGATCAACAGAGCAATCACTATATAGACTATAAATGAAAAACAGTTGAATGAAATTTTATAGTGTGTTATTAGCATCTGGTTTATAATGCACATAGTATTTATTACACTATATACTGATTGAATCACAGTTGACTCCCTGCATAGCTTGTTGCAAGATATTTGAGTTTAGGATCCTCTCATTTGAATTTTTATATTGTACTGACTGACATATGGGAGGTTTCTGTTTTAGATTAAGTTATTTTCAGTATGGTATATGGAAGCTATCTTTTTTATTTTTATTTATTTATTTATTTATTTACAGGGAAGAGTGTGAACACAGTCTCCCACTACCACAAATTATGCAGTTGAGTTTCCCACATTTGTTGAAATCACAGGGGTCAGCACATCTGGAGCACAGTGGATGAGCCTCGCCCTGGGAAAACCACCCCAGCCAGGTAAGTACAACAGCAATATCTTTGTTAAACCAAAGAAATTTTCTCCTTATCAGGAGATCATACTTCATATGAATCTCCTTAGAGGCGATTCATATGAAGCTAAATTATAAGAGACCCAAGGTTTAGACTAGTGATTCTAAAACCATTTTTTTCTTTTTTATCATAAGCTCTTTTGAAATCTAATGAAACTTCTAATGTCTCCTTTATAAACAACAGGTTAAGAACCTTTGGCCTGGAGACATGGTGAAAGTAACCTACACAATCCTCTCTGGTTCCCCTCTTTTTTTTGCAACCACATGCTCTTACTGCTGTAACCTCCCCACACTCACTTTTGTGATTGCTAATCATTCAGCATCTTTTCTTCTGAGACTTTCCTGAGTCATCTGCCCTACCTCAGTGAGTATATTTAGTCTATAACTCCCTACTCTTCTTGAACCAACTGCAACTTTATGCCTTTGGACTGACCAACAATGAATTTTGTGCGTTTGCCAGGGTGTTTGAAAAGGAGTGCAAACAAAAAACTGATGGAAATGGATGGAAGACCTCTCTTCACCTGTGTTGCTGACAGGGTGTCCCATCCCCCTAAAAAAGACAAATCATACAAATATTTGAAAGAACCTACCCCATCTCTTCAATAATTTTATCATCTTCAGAACTTCCAGGAGATGCATTTACAAGGTGTCTCTGTATGTCAGAGAAAAGGACTAATTTTGGCTTACCCAACTGTGGGTAATAAACAGGAACTATATGATGCATTGTTTCAAAGTTACCTGTAGCATACAAAGAATTAAAAGGATCTTGCTTTGAAACTAATAACTAAATTGTAAAAATGACATATAATAGTATTAGATTATCTAAAATTGTATTTTATAAAATTGGAATTTAAAAAGATAAATAGATCCACAATAAGTAATAAGATTAATATCCAAGATAAAATATAATAGACATACATAAAAATTGTACAAGAAGATTTGTGGTTAATTCTTACAGAGAAAATGGGCATGCAAGCATTAATATAAATATTAACTGTCTTAAATTTTGCTATTCTGAGTTTTTTCAAAAGTGTTTAACCTTTTGGGAGTAGATTAGTCATGTATAGTTTTGGGACTATCTTCATATCTTTATTCTGGCAATTAACACTCCACACCATTTACCTGTTCTCAGATTGGCTCCTTTCCAACGGCGATGTCATTTTGAGTGAGAACTATCTTATTTACCGCCAATCCCTAGTGCCTTAAATAGTCCTAGGCACATCCAAGGTGTTTAACAATTTTTTTTTTTCAGTGTTGGGGATTAAACTCAGGACTCATTCTGAGCTGCCTTAATTAGTGTCTGTTAAATGAATATGTGAATTTTTCCATAAAAGGAAAGCAAATAAAAAGGTAAGCATATATTTTGAATTTTATTAAATAATTTATTACCAATTTTGAGTTATATGGCTATATTTAGGGTAAGATTTTTTTAAATTATAAAATCCTTGATGTCAAAGGTTACATTCCCTATAATTTTACTACAATCTCTAGTATAGAGCTCCAAATTTACAAGGCTATCAAAACTATGAAAAATACTTTAAGTGTAAAATATTAATATCTACAAATATCACTATCTTTCAGGATAAGAGGTTTAGCTCAGTAGGAGACCATGTGTCTAGAATACATGAGGCCCTGAGCTGGATCCTCCAGCACTGCAAAAAACAAACAAAACAAAAAGGTATCTTCCAAAGATTTCCTGTGACTCCCAGCTCATTAACAATCTTTAAAGTATGTGCATACATTAACAACAGAGTATCTGAAAAGGAAATTAGGAAAATACCCTATTTACAATAGCACCAAAAAGAATACTCAGGAATAAACTTAATTAGGAAGTGAAGGATTTGGTTTTGTTGTTGTTTTGTTTTGTTTTGGTGATGCTGGTATTTGAACTTGGGGGTTCCTGCTTGCTAGGCTGATGCTCTACCACCCGAGCCCTGCCTCCAGCCCTGACACTTACACTTTTGCTGGGGTAAGACCACACATCCCCTCTCTTGGGAGTGTGTTACGTGGCTGACGCAGTCATGAGCCAAACACGGGTTCTGTTTGTTCACAGTGGCTACCATTTTCATAATAGGCAAAATGTCCTAATGACTGTGTTTATTTTTATTGACAACTAAGTAAATAAACAACAACAACAAAAAAACAACCTAAGACAGATGCTGTGGATGACACCTGTGATCCCAGTTCAAGGCCAGCCTGAGCAAAAAGTTAATGAGACCCCATTTCAATAAACAGGCTGCATTTGGTGGTACACTTCTGTAATCCTAGCTGCATGGGAGGTATAGGTAGAAGGATTCAGTCTGAAACTGCCCCCGGCGAAAATGTAAGACCCTGTCTGAAAAATAATTAAAGCAAAGAGGACTGGAGCTGGGGCTCAAGTGGTAGAGTGCTTGCATAGCTAGAGCAAGACCCCAAGTTCAAGCCCTAATACTGCCCAAAAACCAAAACCAAAGTAAAACACCCCCTCAAAACAAACAATAAAACTCCTAACAACAACAACAAAAGAACCCTTGTTTCTTGATTGTTAGACTACACTACATCCCATGTTAGAAGTGGTCAGTTAATACATGACAGCATGCTTACTTATGTAAGGGTTGCTTGCATCCTTGCTTTTACTGTCCTTCTTCTTGCTGGTTTTCTTAGCATCTTTGGATGCTTTCCAATTAATTAGGAATTGTCTTTCCATGTTTTTAATTTCTTTTCCATCAAGAAATTCTGGCGAAAAATACATGTGTTAAAAAAGTACAGTATATACAAATGAATATATAAATGAAAATGTATACATCTAGCTTAAGGCATACAAACAAGTTATATAAAGGCTGAAATAAATTTATTTTTAAAATACTCTACTTGTACAACTTCTATATTTTTGTCGAGTATTTATTTTTAGTAGTCTGATTTCAAAAATAATTTTATAAACTGAAACATGATTAAAAAAACATGAAAAGGCTCTATAATTACCCATCCCCCTCTTTCCTATCACTGTCAGAGATTCCCACTACAGACATTTGGGTTTATGATCCTCCTTATAAGGTCAAATGTAACTATATTGTTATTACTTTGGTATTTTTTAAAACAAATGTTGTTATACACAGTAACATTTACACCATATTTTTTACTGACAATATTATTATTATTGGGGAAAATAGTATATATTTAAAATTAATGGCAAGTTTTATAACTAAAATGGCATTTTGAAAGACATACAACATTAGTAATGCTTCTTATATCTTAGGACAGAGGATGTAATAGGAATGACCTATGGAATTGGCCTCTTAGTTCTGTGAGGTCTATGGTTCAGCTATTTTGCATTTTGTTCCTTTTAAAAAGTTTTAAAAATTGAGGTTCTTAAATTATACAAGTAATTTTTGTATTTGATATTTGGAAATAACAAAAAAATTAAAATTGCCTTAGCACATAATGAGAAGTAATCATTAGGAAGCAGTGGCAAGGTCTGATGGAGTTCAAACTCCAGTATGACAAACAAACCCAAAAACTCACAGGCAATATTAGAGTATTTTTGTTTTCTAGTATTTATATATGTGTATATTATATAAAATGAAATCTGCTATATAGTTTTATATGCTGCTTTAAAAATACTATATTGTGGGCATTGTACCATGTCTTTCTTTAAACGGTGGTAGTATTTTGTTATATATGGATATTCTATAAAATATTGAACAATCCCCTTCTTATAAGACAATTATATTATCTATATTATATTTTAATCACATAAATAAGGCAATTTATGTGGCCTTGATTTAGTAGAAACTATTTTTCCTAACAATGTCTCTGTATAATTTTTAAGTTAAATGTTTTCTTTTACTATCTGTGTAATGTCTTCTACTGGATTTCAGAATGTAGTAAGGATGTAGTAAATTTTCTTTAGATCATATTCTTTTAGGGAACATGAAAATACTTTGATAAAATATTAATTGTACTGTTGAAAGTATTAAAACTGCCAGTTAAATATGATCCATAATATTGTGTTATGCCATAAGTACAAAAATAAAGTTGTGAAACTAGAATACAGTTGACCCCTCACTATCCATGGGGGACACATTTCAAGACCTCCCAGTAGATACTGAAATCAATATTAAACCTCAAATATACCATGTTTATTCCTATATATACCTATGAAAATATTTATAAATTATGCAGCAAGATTAGCCAAATAAAATAATTATAATAATATACTGTAAATTATGTAAATATGTCTGTCTCTCAAAATATCTTATTGTATTATACTGTATTTTCTGAGTATGTTGGTTTTTGACAACTGAAACTATGTCAAGCAAAACCACAGATAAGGGAGGAGGATTGCTATATAAGAATCATGAGTTCTACAAGTATAACTGTCTTCACTTTCTATGTACATT
This sequence comes from Castor canadensis, assembly GCF_047511655.1. Lineage (NCBI taxonomy): Eukaryota > Metazoa > Chordata > Mammalia > Rodentia > Castoridae > Castor > Castor canadensis. Next base: position 121,328,038 of record NC_133388.1, on the reverse strand, counting down.
TCTTAACTGAATGATAGAACTTTCCAAACTATAATGTAAGGAATTAACTAAATGTTTTATCATTATGCTTCTTAGTACTTATAACTTGACATTGAAGGTCATTTATTTGTTCTCGGTTTTCTCAACTACTTGGATTTATTGATGCCGTTCCAGATTTATTTTTTGTTAATAAGTTATATAATTTGCTGATGTATTTTTCGATGGTATGTACATCACCAATACATGTTTTTAAAGCATCTGTTATGAAGGTAAGGAATGACAAATCCAAGTCTTTTATCACAGTTCCTTCTTCCTCATGTTAAGGTCTCAGAGCTAGGAATGACCAGGAGACTGTATCTCAGTTAACCTGATTCCATGTCATTTTAAGCATATGGTCCTATTTGAAGTTATGATGTGTGGAAGTGGTTTATAAGGGAAGGCAGTTAGTGAACACAAAGTTTTAGGAGATTTCTTTCATTTTAATGAGTTGCTCCCAACATGAAATTTGCTCCCATTCATGTCAAGTAAACCCAATGCATGGCTTTTCATTTGGTGAGCACTGGGTAACCTGCAAAACTGAGAACGGTTCCTCATAGTCCTTACTAAGACAAAATGAATCAGTTTTATATTGTTTACGGTTTACATTTAGTAAAAAGAAAGGAATGTGAATAAGAAAAGCTAAAATAAAAAAAAGAAAAGCTAAAATCAAAGAGAATTTGTTATATGTGCATAGAAAAAAAGACTGGAAAGACATATACTAAAGTGTTAAAACAGTTGTGGTGGAATTATGAGTGATATTTTCGTATTTTAAAAGAACAGTGTTAATTTTTTAATCAATAAAATATTTCATAGAAAACTTATTCAAAACACATTCTGGATAATTCTTTATTTAGAAATCAATATTCTTATCTCCACATCTTTTATAGTCTCACCTACAGTTTTACACAATGAGAAATGTTTCTAGAAATGGCTTCATGAGCACTGGAAAGTTCTTTTTACTTTTTGTGGCAATAGGGATCAAACCCAGGGCCTGTGCATGCTAGCTGTACACTCTGCCACTGAGCTACAGATTCCCCATCCCTGTTAATCTTCAAGCATCACTTGTATGTACTTTCCTCTGCTTGCTAAGGAAAGTGGACTAATACAAATGAGTGTGATGGGCAGAGAGGGGAGAGGGTAAGAGGACAGGGTAAGAGACTGCATAGCAGAATTATTTGTAGGGCGTTTAAAAGACATACACGACTGCTTTCCCTGTGTATTCTCTCTTCCCTTCTTTTGTGGGCTAAATGGGGCCCTTGCATACATATTTTGAAAAAATGTCTTGCATTTTTCTGATCTGTCTTTATCCCCACCCCCAAAATTAATTAAGAACGACTTCACTAGCATTATGACCAACCAAGGTTTACTACTGCTCTGAGCTTTGAAGTGGTTTTGTCATACATACTTTATTCCACGTTCAGCATGCCCCAGAAGTTCTGATTCAGGAAACTCTCTCATGAAGCTCCTTTAGAGACAGGATTGCTGTGTAACTTGTTTACTACTCTCCATGTGTTTTGGTCCCCTTCTCCCAACTTAGTGCATGTTCAGGAATGTTATTATTTGTAAGAATTTTATAAAGGGTCTCCCTATGATGCTCCCTTTTCAAATGAAAGGGACTCCTACATGTTCTTAGGGTACCATTTGGCAAATGTCAGACAGCAGTGATAATCTTGATCAATCTTATTTATAGAACTAAGAGTTAAGGAGTCTCTTGGGATTATCAGAGGATTTATGCCAATGAAAGTTTAGCAAAAGGTCAGCAAGTTCTATGCATTTATGACTAACCATTTTTGTTGGTAACAGCCACATTTTTTTTTCCCTTAAAGGAACATCTGCTTTAATTCTTTCTCTTTTTTCTTTTCTTTTCTTTTCTTTCCTTTTCATGATACTGGAGCTTGAACTCAGGACCTACACCTTAAGCCACTCCACCAGACCCCTTTTGTGTTTTGTGAGGGGTTTTTCAAGACAGGGTCTGGAGAACTATTTGCCAGGGCTGGCTTCAAACCATGATCCTCCTGATCTCTGTCTCCTGATTAGTTAGGATTATAGGCATGAGCTGCTAGCCCCCAGATGCTTTAAGAATTTCTGAACAGTAAATATTTTCCATGTGTTATTCTCAATTTTATCTTTTGCTCTTACCCAAAATATCAAATTTAAAGTTGATCATTTTCTAGATCAAGATATCATATTTATATCTCTGAAAACTTGCTGATAAAGAGGTGCCTTTCTTGGAGGAAAATTATATTAATATAAAATGTGTACCTAGTGATTTGGACACCAGTATCAGTCTGTCCCTGTATTTTGGTTTGAGGCAAACAGGATTTCCATTTAGATCCATTTTCCATAGCTTCATCAACTTGTTCAGTAAAAACTCCAAATCCTATAATTAGAGAAGAAAAAGCAAGACATAGTTATTTCATAATTACCAGTACTTCTAGCATTTCAGCTCGTTGTTTTTAAAGCAATTACTGCTTTTCATGGAGTTCTATCTCAGTGCCAGGTACTTACAAGATGCATAATAACTTTTGAAGAAAATGGTCTGTATTGGTAGTTGAAGGGGTAAAGATGAGGCAAAAAGTGGAGCCCTAAGTTGGGGATCACAGAACTCCTCTTGGTCATGTCACCTTTAAATGGACCTGATCTATAGCTCAGAAACACTTCTTGCTGCAGAGAGTTGCCCTATTCTTAGTGGAATTCACAGACGTTTATAGGTTAAGGCAATTAAGAAGTAGTATAGAGTCCATTAGCATTGCAAGGGATTGTGCATTGCACTTTTATTAGTGTTGAATATGATGCCCGTAATAACAGTATGAGAAGTTTAAATTGATAAAGATAAAAAAAGAATGCTTGGAGTTTTGTTAATTATTCCTCACTTGATAAATGACCCTCGACATCCTCCCTCCAGTGTATGTTGACTTAAGACTAAACTAATCCTGTGCTGAAATATGATTACCCTTTGGATATGCTCTGGTTGTTCATTGCCTTCCTGTCTTTAATAAAATGCTTTCACTTTCCTGCCCTTCAATAAGTTACTAAAGGAAGCAGACACTTTTCTGGACAGTCTCTGTTTGATAAATGATCATGTCATGCTATCGCTTAGAGCCAGTTCTGCTTCCCCTGCAGGACTGGTGCCTCAGCTCCATAAGGACGTCGGCAGCAGGCCATGCTCTCTCCACAATTAATGACGACCGCTGATGAGCCTGCATTTGACCAGCATGCTCCAATCTTTATCGGAAATGTCTGGCCCAACTGTTCTTCCTAAATCTAAAGACAGCCATTTGTCATCCCCCTGACTGCCTGTCATCATCTTCTTGGGAAAATCTATAATTTTTGGCTTGTTCCTGACTAAACTGTGGAATGAATAAATTTATCTTTGGGCCACTCTGCTTGTCAGGATCAATATTGAGCAGAGGTTGAATAAATTAGAAACTAAGAAAACATGACAGGCCATCGGAGTTTGCTCATTTGTGTCTTACAAATCAAATATTTCATTTATATAAGATGCAAGCATGTCAAATTTTTTATTTCCCCCATTCATTCTGAAGATTCTATACTTTATGATAAATAGTCATCAGAAAACCAATGAAGTAACTCACTTATGGATCTGACTGTGAGATGAACTTTTCAGGTCATTTTATTGATTAAGCAAACTTTGAAGACATAAAAATACATAAAGATTTAAAAATTTTTTTGCTCTTTTAAGTTTTGTATATTTTCACAACCAGATATTTATTTGACTTTACAGCATTAGCAGCATATATAATGTTGGCCTAGTGTACTCACAAGCAACTTGCAGAAATGCAAAAGTCTTGCTATAAATCATCTTAAAGTATTTGATATTTTTATATATGGAAGTATACCTGTTTAAACAAGTTACATGGAAAAAAATGCAAAGAAATGTTAACCAAAAAGTAAATGTCATTTAAACTAGAATCCTGCAAGTTAAAGAAAGTAGTCTCTAAACTATGTATTGTCTGGCCTAAAACTTCTCTTTCTCTTACTCAATGGTTCATGTTGGCACCAGTTTTATTTGGGGAGAAATGGGTAATATTTCCATGAAGTTTTCTCAGTTATCTGCCTCTGATCTCACTCTTCCTCCTTTCCCATCCCTCTTTCCCATTTTTCTCAACAAAAGAAGAGTATTACTTCTTTTCCCATGTTAATCAGTTTTCTTGATCTTGGCCTCCTCTTGGGATCTTCTTTCTCTTGCATTTCCATTTCCAGTCTTCCTTCTCCTCTGGTTGTTGTCCTCTTACCTACCATTGCCAGACTTCTTGACCAGTGCTTCTCAAGTTTTCATGTGTTTAAGAATCACTAAAGGATCTTGTTTAAATGCAGGTTCTGATTTGTTAGTTCTGAGGAAGAAGTTGAGAGTCTGTATTTCTGATGCTGTTGTTCCTACTTGTTCTCAGGATCCATTTGGATAATGGTCTAGACTCCTGCCTTCACTTTCTCAACCTCTGAGCACTCCTGCAGCTTGCCACTATTTGAGAAGGCACTGGTAACCTATCACTGAGCCAAACATTACCAATCATAGACTTTATAAAAGCCTCAGTTCTGTGGAACATCTTAACCTGTGGCTGTACCATTCATGGCTCTGTGATTCTGCATTTCTTCAGGCTTCATGGATCCTTTATGAATTTCTGACCCCCCCAAATAACAAATCTCTGACCACAGACATCCCTAATCTATGAACAGACTATGTTCTAAAAGTTGCTTTTGAGAACTGAGACTACATCGCATAAAATAAAACAAAACAGTGTTATACCTAGTAGATAATTGGTCTAGATAAGTCCATGAAAACAACCTATTTGAGAAAAAGCATGGAGAACATTTGTGCAGTGCTGGAGGAGTGACTCAAGTGGTGGGGAGATTGCCTATCAAGTGCAAGGCCCTGAGGTAAAACCCCAGTAATACTAAAACAAACAAACATACACAAAATCCATTTGTGCAGTGCTATAAAATATCCCCATAATGCATCTGTGTTTTCCAGAGCCCCATTACTCCCACCAGGAGCAGGAGCAGGTGTCTCCTGTGGTAGACCCTCAGGAACCAATTCACTTCTTCCTTTTCTATAATTCACATTTATTTCTTTCAAGCAATGTTTGTTTTCATTCTAAGTTAGAAAAAGTTTTCCTTCATTAACCCACTACCTTCTCCATTTATACTTAAACCCTTTAGAGAAAAGAATGTCCAGTTCTGTTGTCCCCCCACATCACATTCTTGAGGGCATTTTCAGTGACTACTTAACCACTATGCTGAAGACCCCCACATTCATCTATTCTCTGAGGTCTGGCCTTATATATTCAATTGTCTACTTGATATTTCCTCCAGAATGTTTCAAAGGCACCCTAAACACTACATCACCAAAAGTAATGATCTACTCCTTATCTTCTAACCCTGACTCTTGAGTTCTCCATTTTTCCATTGTGCAAGGCAGAAGCCCAGGAATCATCCTTGACCAAGTCTTCCGCACACTCCTATCTCCAACTCACAACCAAGTCTTGTCTGTTAGGGTGAACAAAAGGAAGCCATGTTAGACTCGTACCCCTCACCACCAACTTACTGGAAGGCAGCTTACTGGAAACATCCCAACACCCACTGTAAGAACCATACCTAGCCTCAAGGTAATGACAAGCTGCCACCTTGCCAGGGGATCCAGAGCTGAGCAACTTATCTGATTACCATTTACCTCCTTTAACTTCCTTTAGCAAGCTTTCACTCCTCTGGAAAAATTTCCTCTCCAGATCCCTCCCGATAACTACTCCAAGGATGGGGGTCTGTAAGTGGGGTTCTGGTTCTGGCTTTGGCTGGAAGTCCGCAGTACTTCTTCCCGAGTAGTAAACCCTATGCTGGTGTTTGAGCTGTCTCCCTGCCTCTCTCTGCCTCTTTCAGTCTAACATTGTCCACTCTAAACAGCTCTGTAATCTGTCTGCTCCATCTCCACCCCAATCCTGTTACGGCTCCACCATCTCTCACTGCCTAACTAGCCTGGGCTCTTCCAAACTGCTCTTTACACTGTAGCCATGCAGATCTTTTAAAAGGCCAGTCTGTAATTACTTCACCCCTAGAGTGAAGTAACACCTTCTGTGGCTCCCCACTGCTCTTAGAATAACGCAAAGCTCTATCATAACTTAGGCAGCCTATCTGCCCACCAGCCTTTGTGTTATGTCCTGTCTTCACTCTGTCAGCTTTTCATCTTCACATTTGCCACGGTTAGACCTCCTTCAGGGCCTTTGCACACGCTGTTTCCTTTGCCTGTCCTTTTCTTAGAACTCAGCCCAGCATCCCTTTCTCAAGGAAGCCTTTGATGACATCTGAATAACCCCCTGATGAACTTTCAGAGCTACCTATTTCTCCTTGTGGAACGTGTGCAATTTTATTTATTTATTTATTTATTTATTTATTTATTTTATTTATTTATGTGATCACGTGCTTAGTGTGTCCCTTCCCTAATGCTGAGAGTTCTTCAAGTCCAGGGATCAAATCTGCTTATTCTTGTCTCCCCCATTGTCTAGCTAGTGCTGCGACAAAGTAAATGCTTTCAGTGAATGGCTAAGAAGAAATGTATGAGTAGGAGAGATGCAGAGAGTCCGATGTTAGAAGCAGGACAGGAACTATAAGAGAGAAATAAACTTTTTTTGAAGAAGTTGTTATTATAGGGGCTGCAGAAATGGAAAGAGATGGAAAGACAGGGTTTATCTTCTCTTGCACTTCTTCCCCTGCAACCCCCCTCCTCCCCTTCTATATACTCCTGCCTAGAAGCCCTGCCCCTGTTCTGGGCAAATTCGAAGTTGGGCCTAGAGCAGCATGGAATAATGAGCGCCTGGCAGCTGGAGGTCTGGAGCGTGTGGAGGGTAAAGGAATGAAATCCCAGGTAGGAGGATGGGCAGAAGCCTTTGACCAGTTGCTTTGTTCAGGTCTGTATCCCGTGCCTCAGGCTTCTTTTTTTTTTTTTTTTTTAGCAGCACTGGGGTTTGAATTCAGGGTTTCATGCTTGCTAGGTAGGCGCTCTACTGCTTGAGCAAGCCTCTAGCCTGTGACATGTATTCTTTAAATTTTTTCTTAAATATCCATCTCACTGCTCAAGTCAGAATGTCCATTGTAAGATTCAAACCTACCTAACCATTCTACAAGGCCGTTCTTTTTTGTTTTTCGTTTTTCTTAAAGCAGGCACTTAAAAATGGACTTTCTCTGTATTTGTGTACATTTTGTCACATATATAGTATATGCATATAAAGAGAGAGAACATGATAATATCAGCCTGTCTGGGAAACTATGGGGAGGTGGGAGAGAGACAGGGAATGTTAAGAGAGTGAGTAATACTGAAACACTATCAGTGTATGAGGATAACCTAACAAAATGCACTGTATGCTGTTGTATAATAGGGGAGCAGGGCATTAGAGAAAGAGTATGTAATGGGGGAGGTAATCTGGTTAAAATACAATGTCTGCATGTGTGAAATGCCAAGGCAACAACCCCCCCTTGAACAATCAATATACACTTAAAAACATGAAGACCGGAAGGTAAAATAGATCCTGTCCAGGTGGGGATTAGTTGGAGGGGGGAAGCAAAAGAAGAGGGTGAAGGATGGTGAATATGGTAGATGTATTTTGTGTTGTGTATGAAAACAGAATAATGAAACTTGTTGAAATTGTTCTAAGAAGGGGAGATGGGAAGAGGGAGAATGATGGAGGGGTAAATCTAACTAAGATACATTCTGTGCACATATACAAATGTCACAATATATCCCCCTGTACAGCTATCATATGCTAATAAAAATGAGTTTCCCATGACAAAAGACATTTGTAAAGATAAATCACTAACATCTTTTAGTTTATGGCACTTCACAAAAATCCATATACAGGACTTTTCATAATACCATATAATGTTTTACAACATTGATAATATCTAATAAAATGAGAGTGACTAAAATCTGTTTTTAAGATACATTTAAATGACTTCATTTTTAGAGACAATAGCTTAAATAACTTAAATTTTTAGAAACAGTAATGCGATACTTTCAGTGTAAGAATGCACTCAGCTATTTCATGTATTTTCTGTAGTTGCATTTGAGGAACCTACTTGATGTCCATATAAAAGCAGCTGCTCTCTAAGTGCTGAAAACCTCACGGAATTATCGTGGTTCTGTTAGGCTGCTCTAATGATGGCCACTTCTTTCTCCCCATGGCATAAAGCTGTCTATTGCTGACATCTTTTAGGATAGGTGTCAGCGACCTTATGTATGGCTTGAGAGATAGTTCTCCCCCACAGCACAGGATGTAATGCCAGGTTTTGGGCAATTTATGTGGGCAAAAAGAATTGAAAATTAAGTTTAAAAAATAGAGACATTGGCCCCAGAATACATACAAAACAAAAAGAAGATTAATATTCTGATGCTAGGCTTCAACGTGTTCTTGAACTAAATTTTCAGAGGATAACTTAAATCACAAAAGTACATTTCAAATGTGTCTTGGGCAGTGTCTGTATTCAAATACACAATCAGTTGTGTTTAGGCATTTTTAATTGTTTGTAACCTTATGCTGAAAGGAAAAGAACTTGAATTTCCCCCTTACTCCCTGGGTATCTTCTTTCTATGGGAGGGAAAAACTACTTTTGGCATATTTCAAGCACTGGAACTTACTGTATGGTTTGCATTTTGTCCCCATATAGTTGAATCTTTTTTGCACCCCCATTCATTTATTCTATAAGTAAGCATTAGGTGCTTACTATAAGCCAATGCTGGACTGAGCTCCAGGTCGTCCAGAAGTCAATAAATTAAAACGTCTTGCTTTCAAAGACAATCTAGTGGGGGGAAAAGTAATATACAGTAACAGTGCCATGTTAACCAGGTTTCCTTGCCAATCACTCACTCTTTTGTTGTTTTCTTTTGCTGGTGCTGGGGTTTAAACTCAGGGCCTCATACACTAGGCAAGCTCTCTACCACTTGAGCCACTCCATTAGCCTCATTCACTTTTTAAATTAGATTTTTAAAAAATTAAAGAAGCAAGCCAGGCACTGATGGCTTACATCTGTAATCCTAGCTACTTGGGAGGCTGAGATGGGGGAGGATGGCAGTTTGAGGCCAGCCTGGGCAAATAGTTTGCAAGATCCCGTTCCAAAGTAACTACAGCAAAATGGGCTGGAGGCGCAGCTCAAGCATTAGAGCGCCTGCTTTGCTAGTGCCAAGCCTTGAGTTCAAACCCCAGTCCCCACGCCCCCCCCCCAAAAAAAACAGTTAAAAAGAATTAAGTCTATTAGAATATTTTTTTCTTTCCTCCCTTTGTCCTAAAAATTTTTAAGAATAGACTTTTGTGAACTTCAGTTTCACTCAGTGTGCTGGGCATTTGGGAGTCAGTTCTAGGCTGGGAATTCTTGTCATTTGACTTGGACATGTTTTCTAAATTTGAACTCAGGGCTTTGTGCTTGCAAAGCAGGCGTTCTACTGCTTGAGCCACACCTCCAGTCCATTTTTGCTGTGGTTATTTTGGACATACCATGATCCTCCTGATCTTAATCCCAAGTAGCTAGGATTACAGGCTTGACTCACCAGAGCCCAGCTCTAATATTTTAAATCAACTTTATTGAATTATCATTTACATACAATAAAATGCATCCATTTAAATGACCAAACATATACATCCATGTAACAACCACCATAATCAAGATGTGAAACATTTTTATCATCCCAAAAGATTCTCTAATGGCCTTTTCTGGTCCACTGCTTCCCATCTCCTGGATAAGGCAACCATTGAAATGTATACTGTTACTGTATACTTTTTTTTTTAAGAGTGTAATATAAATGGAGTCATACAGTATGCAGTGCTTTGTGTCTGGCTTCTTTTACTTTGCATGTTGTGTTGGAATTTGTCCATGTTGTAGTACGTTACTAGTTCATTCCTTTTTGTTGAGAAATATTCCATTGTGTAGAATACAATTTATCTACTCCCCATTTTACAGAAACTTGGTTGCTTCCAATATTACAAATACAGTTACTATAAAGATTTGCATATGGGTATGTATGTAAATATGGGTTTCATTACACCTGGGTCAATACCTAAGGAGTGGGATTAGGAGGTCAAATGGTTGTGTTTTCCAAAAAGGTTGTACTACTTTGTATTTTCCTTAGGAATGGATGCAAGCTCCACTTGTCTCTTGCTCTCCATCCTCATCAACAATTGGTATGGTCCTTTTGAATTCAGGGCTTCATGGCTTGCTAGGCAGGTGCTTCACCCCTTTAGCCTGTGACAGCTCCAGCCCCATCATTGTCTCTAATGTTAACCATTTTAGCGGATGTGTAGTGGTTTCACACTCTGATGTTAATTTGTATTGTGCTGATGAACAATGATATTGAGCATCTTTTCTTGTGGTTTTTGACCACTGGTGTATCTCCTTTTATAAGTCACTGTTGAAAATCTTTAGCATATCTTTAAAACATTCTGTTTTCTTCTTTATATATCCTAGATATAGATTATTAGGCAGATACAAGTATTGCTAATACTTCCCCTATTGTATGGTTGCTATTTCATTAGTGATGTCTTTTCAAGAGCAAATGTTTTAAATTTTCATGAAGTCTAGTTTATCAATTTTATGGATCAAGATTTTTTAAAATATTTTAAAAGGAAATTTTCCTCTAACTTATTTTTTCAGAAGTTTTTAGAAGTTAGATTGACGTCTGACCCATTTTGAATAAGCTTTTATGTACAATGCAAAGGGTAAGTTTTACTTTTCCTATGTTTATCCAGTTCTTTCACCAGCATTGGTGAAAGGATTGTCCTTTCAAAAGTCATTTGATGATATGTGTGGGCTTCTTTATAAGCACTCTTTTGTTTCTTTGATCCCTATGTTATTTTAAGCCAATACGTCATTGTCTTGATTTTACCATCTTAAAGCTGAGAAATCAGGTAGTTTTCCAACTTTATTCTTTTTAGCAATGATGTTTTAGTATTCTAGATCCCTTGCTTATAAACTTTAGAATCAATTTGTTAATTTATTAAAGAAACACAGATGATTTTAATTGGGATTATATTGATTGAATGTATAGATCAACCTGGAAGGAATTAGCACCTTAAGAATATAGTCTTCAGTCAAAGAAAAATGCTCTCTCTCTCCAATTATTAAGATCTTTAATCTTTCCCAATGTTTTATGTTTTTATTGTGCAGCTTTTACACATATTTTCTTAATTTTTAAATTTTTTCTTAATTGTATTCTTAAGAATTTTATGTTCACGGGTGGAATTCAAATGGTATTTAAAAAATCTGATTTCCAGTTGTTCATTGCTAGAGTATGGGAGTACGGTTAATGTATCCTATGACATTGCTAAATTCATGCCATAAGTTATAATAGTTTTTTGTATATGTCTTGTGATTTCATACATACCCACTCATGTAGACTGGATGCAGTTTTACTTCTTCCTTTGCAAGATGAATGCCACCTGTCTCTTTACCTTGTTACCAGTGGGTAAAGCTGCAGTGTAAAGTTGAATAAGTGTGGTAGCACACATCATGCTTCACCTCCAACCTTTGGGGAAGCGCTCAGTCCTTCGTTACACATGGTGTGGTCTGTAGGTTTTACACAGACGCCAGTCATCAGGGTGAGCTCCCTCCCATCCACAGTGCGTGAGGATGGCTCTAATGCCATAAGTGAGTCTGAAATTTTATGGTGCATTTCGTGCATCCATTGAGATGATCATATGTCTTCTTTTACTCTCCTTTATATAAATCCTGTTGTTAATGTAATGTTCTATGAGGGTAAATTAGATCAAGTTGGTCGGTTGTGCTGTACCAATCTTTGAGATTCTTTGTTTTATCATCTGTATGTTCTATCAACTAAGAGAGGAGTGTTGAAATTTCTACTAATTATGGATTTGTCTAGTCTTCCTTTCCTGTCTGTCAACTTTTGCTACATTCAGTTTGAAGCTCATATTAGGAACATAAGCTCGTCATGTCTTCTCAATGAATTGGTACTTTTATCACTACAGATTTTCTTCATCTATCTAATATTTCTTCTCCTAAAGTCTATTTTGACTTATATTAATATAAACACTATAACTTTCTTATTTGTATTTATATTACATGCATTTTCCATAATTTTACCTTTAATAATTCATATATTTGTTTCTTATAGAGAAGATATGATTGGAATTTTTGAGACAGAGTCTTGCTATGTAGCTCAGGCTGGCCTAGAACTTCCCTCCATGCTGGGATTATAGGCATGTACCACCATGCCCAGCTTCTGCCTATGTTTTTAAAAAGACACATTTTTTAGGGCTCAGTAGCAGAGTGTTTATCTAGCACGCAAGAGGCCCCTGCACACAACTAAGACTGGCACATCTTTTAATTGGAATATTTAGGTTATTTACATTGAGATGATTATTGGAAATTAAAACTACTAGCTTGGGCTGGAGGTATGGCTTAAGCAGTAGAACACCTGCCTAGTAAGTGCAAAGACTTGAGTTCAAACCCCAGTACTGCCAGAAAACAAAACAAAACAGTTGGGAGTGGCCCAAGTGGTAGAGCATCTGTCCAGCAATCATGAGGGCCTAGGAACAATCTCCAGTACCACCAAAATAAATAAATAAATAAATAAATAAATAAATAAATAAAATAAAATAAAACTACTATCTTGCTGTTGTCTCATCTGTTTTGTTTTGATTTGGTGGTACAGGGGATTGAACTCAGGGTCTTGGTGCTTGCTAGGTAAAGTGTGGTACCGTTTGAGCCACACCCCAACTCTGCATCCAAAGTAGCTGGGATTATGGGCATGACCCACCACGCCTGCTTGTTTTTGAGATGGGGTCTTGCTAACTTTTGCCCAGCCTGACCTTGAGCCACTATCCTCCTGTCTCCACCTCTCAGATGGCTAAGATTACAGATATGTGCCACCACAACCAATTTCATCTGCTCTTTATTCCTTTTTTCTTCTAAATTAGTTATTAGTTATAAATATCTTTTTTATACTTTTTAGTGGTTGCTTTAGGACTTTAAACCATCATTTTTTGGGGGATGGTGGTGATAGTACTGGTATTTGAATTCACAGACTTGGGCTTGTCAGGCAGGGACTCTATTTAAGCAACCCCTCAGTCCTTTTTTGCTTGAATTATCTTTTGGGTTGGGTTTCATGCTTTTTTGCCTTGGACTACAGTCTTCCTACCTATACCTACTGCAAGGCTGAGTTTACAGCTACATACCATCACATCTGGATTGTTAGCTGAGATGGGGGTCTTACTAACTTTTTGCCTGGGCTGTTCTCAAACCATGATCTCTGCCTCCTAAGTAGCAGACTACAGGTGTAGGCCACCATGCTGGCCCCTAAAATAAGCACATTGTGCCTTCAAGTAATATGATGCCACTTTACATATAAGAACCATAGAACAGCATGTCATCATTTTTCACCCATCATTTGTGCTATTGTTACTGTATAGTACTTCTATATATCATAAACTCCAGAATTATTTTGGTTTAAGCAGTTAATTTCCTGTTAGGAAAACATAAAGCCTTTTATATTTACCCTATATTTAACCATTTTCAACATTCCATTTCTTTGTGTAGATGAAAACTCTGGGTGTCATCATTTCTACTTCAGCTTAAGGAGCTTCCTTTAATTTTATGGTGTAGGTCTTCTGGGGGAAAATTCTCTCTTATCTTTTATTTTATTTTATTTATTTATTTTTTATTCATATGTGCATACAATGTTTGGGTCATTTCTCCCCCCTCACTCCACCCCCTCCCTTACCCCACATCCCGCCCCCTCCCTCTCCCCCCCACCCCCTAGATACCTGGCAGAAACTATTTTGCCCTTATCTCTAATTTTGTTGTAGAGAGAGTATAAGCAATAATAGGAAGGACCAAGGGTTTTTGCTGGTTGAGATAAGGATAGCTATACAGGGCATTGACTCACATTGATTTCCTGTGCATGTGTGTTACCTTCTAGGTTAATTCTTCTTGATCTAATCTTTTCTCTAGTTCCTGGTCCCCTTCTCCTATTGGCCTCAGTTGCTTTTAAGGTATCTGCTTTAGTTTCTCTGCGTTGAGGGCAACAAATGCTATCTACTTTTTTAGGTGTCTTACCTATCCTCGTATCTCCCTTGTGTGCTCTCGCTTTTTATCTTGTGATCAAAGTCCAATCCCCTTGTTGTGTTTGCCCTTGATCTAATGTCCACATATGAGGGAGAACATACGATTTTTGGTCTTTTGGGCAAGGCTAACCTCACTCAGAATGATGTTCTCCAATTCCATCCATTTACCAGCGAATGATAACATTTCATTCTTCTTCATGGCTGCATAAGATTCCATTGTGTATAAATACTACATTTTCTTGATCCATTCGTCAGTAGTGGGACATCTTGGCTGTTTCCATAACTTGGCTATTGTGAATAGTGCTGCAATAAACATGGGTGTGCAGGTGCCTCTGGAGTAACCTGTGTCACAGTCTTTTGGGTATATCCCCAAGAGTGGTATTGCTGGATCATATGGTAGATCAATGTTTAACTTTTTAAGGAGCCTCCAATTTTTTTTCCAGAATGGTTGTACTAGTTCACATTCCCACCAGCAGTGTAAGAGGGTTCCTTTTCCCCCCACATCCTTGCCAATACCTGTTGGTAGTAGTGTTGCTAATGATGGCTATTCTAACAGGGGTGAGGTAGAATCTTAGTGTGGTTTTATTTTGCATTTCCTTTATTGCTAGCGATGGTAAGCATTTTTTCATGTGTTTTTTGGCCATTTGAATTTCTTCTTTTGAGAAGGTTCTGTTTAGTTCACTTGCCCATTTCTTTATTGGTTCATTAATTTTGGGAGAATTTAGTTTTTTAAGTTCTTTATATATTATGGCTATCAGTCCTTTGTCTGATGTGTAGCTGGCAAATATTTTCTCCACTCTGTGGGTGTTCTCTTCAGTTTAGAGACCATTTCTTTTGATGAGCAGAAGCTTTTTAGTTTTATGAAGTCCCATTTATCAATGCTATCCCTTAGTTGCTGTGCTGCTGGGGTTCCATTGAGAAAGTTCTTACCTATACCTACTAACTCCAGAATATTTCCTACTCTTTCCTGTATCAACTTTAGAGTTTGTGGTCTGATATTAAGATCCTTGATCCATTTTGAGTTAATCTTGGTATAGGGTGATATACATGGATCTAGTTTCAGTTTTTTGCAGACTGCTAACCAGTTTTCGCAGCAGTTTTTGTTGAAGAGGCTGTCTTTTCTCCATCGTATATTTTTAGCGCCTTTTTCAAAGACAAGATGGTTATAGTTGTGTGGCTTCATCTCTGGGTCCTCTATTCTGTTCCACTGGTCTTCATGTCTGTTTTTGTGCCAGTACCATGCTGTTTTTATTGTTATTGCTTTGTAATATAGTTTGAAGTCGGGTATTGTGATACCTCCAGCATTGTTCTTTTGACTGAGTATTGCCTTGGCTATTTGTGGCCTCTTGTGTTTCCATATACATTTAAGGGTAGATTTTTCAATCTCTTTAATGAATGTCTTTGGAATTTTTATGGGAATTGCATTAAACATGTAGATTACTTTTGGGAGTATAGACATTTTTACTGTTGATTCTACCAATCCATGAGCATGGGAGATCTCTCCACTTTCTATAGTCTTCCTCAATCTCTTTCTTCAGAAGTGTATAGTTTTCCTTGTAGAGGTCATTCACATCCTTTGTTAGGTTTACACCTAGGTATTTGATTTTTTTTGAGGCTATTGTAATTGGAATTGTTTTCATATATTCTTTCTCAGTTTGTTCATTGTTAGTGTATAGAAATGCTAATGATTTTTCTATGTTGATTTTATATCCTGCTACCTTGCTATAGCTATTGATGGTGTCTAGGAGCTTTTGAGTAGAGTTTTTTGGGTCTTTAAGGTATAGGATCATGTCGTCTGCAAATAGGAATATTTTGACAGTTTCTTTTTTTTTTTTTTTCCATTTTTCTTTTATTATTCATATGTGCATACAAGGCTTGGTTCATTTCTCCCCCCTGCCCCCACCCCCTCCCTTACCACCCACTCCACCCCCTCCCGCTCCCCCCCTCAATACCCAGCAGAAACTATTTTGCCCTTATCTCTAATTTTGTTGTAGAGAGAGTATAAGCAATAATAGGAAGGAACAAGGGGTTTTGCTGGTTGAGATAAGGATAGCTATACAGGGCATTGACTCACATTGATTTCCTGTGCGTGGGTGTTACCTTCTAGGTTAATTCTTTTTGATCTAACCTTTTCTCTAGTTCCTGGTCCCCTTTTCCTATTGGCCTCAGTTGCTTTAAGGTATCTGCTTTAGTTTCTCTGCATTAAGGGCAACAAATGCTAGCTAGTTTTTTAGGTGTCTTACCTATCCTCACCCCTCCCTTGTGTGCTCTCGCTTTTATCATGTGCTCATAGTCCAATCCCCTTGTTGTGTTTGCCCTTGATCTAATGTCCACATATGAGGGAGAACATACGATTTTTGGTCTTTTGGGCCAGGCTAACCTCACTCAGAATGATGTTCTCCAATTCCATCCATTTACCAGCGAATGATAACATTTCGTTCTTCTTCATGGCTGCATAAAATTCCATTGTGTATAGATACCACATTTTCTTAATCCATTCGTCTGTGCTGGGGCATCTTGGCTGTTTCCATAACTTGGCTATTGTGAATAGTGCCGCAATAAACATGGATGTGCAGGTGCCTCTGGAGTAACAGTCTTTTGGGTATATCCCCAAGAGTGGTATTGCTGGATCAAATGGTAGATCGATGTCCAGCTTTTTAAGTAGCCTCCAAATTTTTTTCCAGAGTGGTTGTACTAGTCTACATTCCCACCCACAGTGTAAGAGGGTTCCTTTTTCCCCGCATCCTCGCCAACACCTGTTGTTGGTGGTGTTGCTGATGATGGCTATTCTAACAGGGGTGAGGTGGAATCTTAGTGTGGTTTTAATTTGCATTTCCTTTATTGCTAGAGATGGTGAGCATTTTTTCATGTGTTTTCTGGCCATTTGAATTTCTTCTTTTGAGAAAGTTCTGTTTAGTTCACATGCCCATTTCTTTATTGGTTCATTAGTTTTGGGAGAATTTAGTTTTTTAAGTTCCCTGTATATTCTGGTTATCAGTCCTTTGTCTGATGTATAGTTGGCAAATATTTTCTCCCACTCTGTGGGTGTTCTCTTCAGTTTAGAGACCATTTCTTTTAATGAACAGAAGCTTTTTAGTTTTATGAGGTCCCATTTATCTATGCTGTCTCTTAGTTGCTGTGCTGCTGGGGTTTCATTGAGAAAGTTCTTACCTATACCTACTAACTCCAGAGTATTTCCTACTCTTTCTTGTATCAACTTAAGAGTTTGGGGTCTGATATTAAGATCCTTGATC
Source organism: Castor canadensis (assembly GCF_047511655.1). Taxonomy (NCBI): domain Eukaryota; kingdom Metazoa; phylum Chordata; class Mammalia; order Rodentia; family Castoridae; genus Castor; species Castor canadensis. The sequence goes on along the minus strand of NC_133388.1, from coordinate 121,310,688 downwards.
CATTTTGAGTTAATCTTGGTATAGGGTGATATACATGGATCTAGTTTCAGTTTTTTGCAGACTGCTAACCAGTTTTCCCAGCAGTTTTTGTTGAAGAGGCTGCTATTTCTCCATCGTATATTTTTAGCTCCTTTGTCAAAGATAAGTTGCTCATAGTTGTGTGGCTTCATATCTGGATCCTCTATTCTGTTCCACTGGTCTTCATGTCTGTTTTTGTGCCAGTACCATGCTGTTTTTATTGTTATTGCTTTGTAATATAGTTTGAAGTCAGGTATTATGATACCTCCTGCATTGTTCTTTTGACTGAGTATTGCCTTGGCTATTCGTGGCCTCTTGTGTTCCCATATAAATTTCACAGTAGATTTTTCAATCTCTTTAATGAATGTCATTGGAATTTTGATGGGAATTGCATTAAACATGTAGATTACTTTGGGGAGTATCGACATTTTTACTATGTTGATTCTACCAATCCATGAGCATGGGAGATCTCTCCACTTTGTATAGTCTTCCTCAATCTCTTTCTTCAGAAGTGTATAGTTTTCCTTGTAGAGGTCTTTCACATCTTTTGTTAGGTTTACACCTAGGTATTTGATTTTTTTTGAGGCTATTGTAAATGGAATTGTTTTCATACATTCTTTTTCAGTTTGCTCATTGTTAGTGTATAGAAATGCTAATGATTTTTCTATGTTGATTTTATATCCTGCTACCTTGCTATAGCTATTGATGATGTCTAGAAGCTCCTGAGTAGAGTTTTTTGGGTCTTTAAGGTATAGGATCATGTCGTCTGCAAATAGGGATATTTTGACAGTTTCTTTACCTATTTGTATTCCTTTTATTCCTTCTTCTTGCCTAATTGCTCTGGCTAGGAATTCCAGTACTATGTTGAATAGGAGTGGAGATAGTGGGCATCCTTGTCTCATTCCTGATTTTAGAGGGAATGGTTTTAATTTTTCTCCGTTAAGTATAATGCTGGCTGTAGGTTTGTCATATATAGCTTTTATAATGTTGGGTACTTTCCTTCTATTCCCAGTTTTCTTAGAGCTTTTATCATGAAATGGTGTTGGATCTTATCAAAGGCTTTTTCTGCATCTATTGAGATGATCAAGTGTTTTTTGTCTTTGCTTTTGTTAATGTGGTTTATTACGTTTATTGATTTTTGTATGTTGAACCACTCCTGTATTCCTGGGATGAAGCCTACTTGGTCATGGTGAATGATCTTTTTGATGTGTTGTTGAATTCGGTTTGCCATTATTTTATTGAGGATTTTTGCATCAATGTTCATTAAGGAGATTGGCCTATAGTTCTCCTTTTTGGAGGTGTCTTTGCCTGGTTTTGGGATAAGTGTAATACTGGCTTCATAAAATGTGTTTGGCAGTTTTCCTTCCCTTTCTATTTCGTGGAACAGTTTAAGGAGGGTTGGTATCAGTTCTTCTTTAAAGGTCTGATAGAATTCAGCAGAGAATCCATCAGGTCCTGGACTTTTCTTTTTAGGGAGACTCTTGATTGCTGCTTCAATTTCATTTTGTGTTATAGATCTATTCAGGTGATTAATTTCCTCTTGGTTCAGTTTTGGATGATCGTATGTATCTAGAAATCTGTCCATTTCTTTAAGATTTTCAAATTTATTTGAATATAGGTTCTCAAAGTAGTCTCTGATGATTTCCTAAAGTTCCATGGTATTTGTTGTTATCTCCCCTTTTGCATTCCTGATTCTACTAATTTGGGTTTTTTCTCTCCTCATTTTAGTCAGGTTTGCCAGGGGTCTGTCGATCTTGTTTATTTTTTCAAAGAACCAACTTTTTGTTTAATTCTTTGTATGGCTTTTTTGGTTTCTATTTCGTTGATTTCAGCTCTTATTTTTATTATTTCTCTCCTTCTATTTGTTTTGGGATTTGCTTGTTCTTGTTTTTCTAGGAGTTTGAGATGTATCATTATGTCATTGATTTGGGATATTTCAGTCTTTTTAATATATGCACTCATGGCTATAAACTTTCCTCTCAGGACTGCCTTAGCTGTGTCCCATAGGTTCCAGTAGGTTGTGTTTTCATTTTCATTGACTTCCAGGAACTTTTTAATTTCCTCTTTTATTTCATCGATGACCCTTTGTTCATTAAGTAATGAGTTATTTAGTTTCCAGCTGTTTGCATGTTTTTTGTCTTTACTTTTGTTGTTGAGTTCTACTTTTACTGCATTGTGATCAGGCTGGAGGTGTGGAGGAGTCAAAGTTTTGCCTCTTCTCGGTGGTTTTTCCTGTAAGGTGTATCTCCAGCGTCTCTCCAAGATTTTACTTTAGGAGGCAAGCTTTCTGCTTCCTCCCTCTAGCTGCCATCTTGGAATTCTACCCTCTCTTATCTTAAAACAATGTTTATTTTGTCTTCATTTTTTCCTCAAAAATAGTTTCACTGGATATATACTGGATGTACAAATTTTAAGTTGACAGGTTTTTTTCTTTTAATATTTTAAATGTAATTATATTGTCCTTTGGCTTGCATGGCTTTTGATTAGAACTCTAGAATAATTCATATCTTTTCTTGTACATAAAATGTCTTTTCCTCCATTTGCTTTTATGATATTTGCATTGTAAAAGGCTTTTAGCAATTTTATTGTGATGAGCCTTTGCTGTAATTTTTCTTTGGGATTTTCCTATTTGGGTTATGTTTAGCTTCATGAATCTAAGAGTTTAAAGTTTCATCAAATTTGAGAATTTTGGGCCACTGTTTCTTTCTTGTTTTTTGATACTGTTCTTCAGTTTTTTAAGGTGTTTTATTGAGATATAATTGATGCTCCATAAGATTCACACATTGAAAGTGCATGATTTGACCGGGAGGCAGCTCAAGTGGGATAGCTCTTGCCTAGAAAGCACAAGGTCCTGCGGCCGATCCCCAGGCCATGGGGAAAGTGCGTAATTCTGTGACTTGAGTATATTCTCAGAGCTGTGCAACAATCAGCACATCAGTTTTCAGAACATTTTAACTGCTCCAATAATTAATATCACTTCCTGTGTTCCCCAGAGCTCCAGCCCTGCTTCTGTAGCTGTCTGTTGTGGCCATTGCGTAATGGAACCTTACCATTTGTGGGCTTTTGTAACTGGCCTCTGTCATAATGTTGTGCAAAGCTCAATCATGCTGTAGTGTGAACCATTATTTCATTCCCAAATACTCTCTTTCATAAACACACATTCTTTTATCCATTTATTAGTCAGTAGACATTTGTTTCTACTTTTTGACTATTAAGAATAATTTTGCTATCAACATTCATGTACAAGCTTTGTGTTAAGACATGTTTTCATTTTTCTCTTAGGTATACAAAGCAGAATTTTGTGACATATGAAAATTATGTTTACCATTTTGAGGAACTTCCAGACTGTTTTCTAGAACATTCTCCCAGAAATATATGAGGGTTCTAGTTTCTCCATATAATTGCCAACACTTGTTATTTTCTATTATTATTATTGTAGTAGTAGTAATAGTATTTACAGCCACTTCAGTGGGTGTGAGGAATTATCCATTGTGGGATTTTCCCCAGTTTTTTTAATTGTGGGAAAATACATGTAAAATTTGTCATCTAACTATGTTTCAATGTACAGCTAATTTTGTAAATTTGAAACTCATTACACAACTGTGCACTCTCCTCTCCCCCAACTATTAGTCACAACCAACCAACCAACCTTCCTTCCTTCCCTCCCCTCTTCCCTCTTCCTGCCTTCCTTCTTTTTCTGAGATGGGCCTTACTGTGTTGTTTTCATGGTCTTGATCTCCTGGCCTTAAGCAGTCCTCCTGCCTCAGCCTCTTGAGTAGCTGGGTCTGCAGGTGAGGGGCGCGCCACCAGGCCTGACCACTCTACTTTCTGTGTCTGTGATTTAGGCAGGTGCTCTACCACTTGAGCCACGCTGCCAGCCCTGCGTCTGTGGTTTTGCAATTGAACAGTATATTTGTCTTCTGTGACTGGTTTATTTCTTTTAAAATAATGTCCTGAAGGTTCAGCTCTGTTGTAGCTCTCATTGTGCTTCTGCTTCGCATCTTCTAACGACTAATAATGTTGAGTATTTCTTAACATGAGTACTGCATATTTTATTTATTCAAGTCTGCCCCATTTAAAAATTGGATTGCCTTTTTGTTGTTGTCTTGTAATAGTTCCTTATATATTCTAGATACAAGACTATTGGATATGACATTCACAAAATTTTTTCCCCATTTGTGTCATGTCTTTCTCAGTTTTTTTTTTTTTTTTTTTTTTTGGTGGTACTGGATTTGAGTGAGGGCTTTGCTTGCTAGGTAGGCACTCTATCACTTGAGCCATGCCTCCAGCCCTTTTGCTCTGTTATTTTGGAGATACGGTTTTAGCTTTTGCCCGGGCCAGCCTGGAAAGCCATCCTCCTACTTTACATTTTCTGCAGTAGCTGGGATGGAAGGCATATGCCACCACACTCAGCTTTTCTCTGTTGAGATTGGGTCTCATGATTTTTTTTTTTTGCCCAGGGTGGCCTGGAACTGCGACCCTTACATTTTCAGCCTGCCATGGAGGTTGGTATGACAGGTGGACATTAGTACACCCAGCTATTAGTTCAGATGGGGTTTTGTGAACCTTTTGCCCAGGCTGGCCTTGAATCTTGATCCTCCTGATCTCAGCTTCCAAGTAGCTAGGGTTACAGGTGTGACCCACCAATGCCTGGCTTTAATTTTATTATTTAAATTTTATATTAAATATTCAATTTCTCCTATCCTATTTTAAGTTCTACGTGTTCTCTCTTATTCACTTAATATTCCTTTAAAAACAGAATTCTGTTTTTATTTCAAGGTTATGGAACTGTTTGGCCAGGCTGTCCTCAAATCTTGATCCTCCTTATCTCTGCCTCCTGAGTAGCAATGATTATAGGTGAGCCACTGGTGCCTGGCCACTGTATGGTTCTTGAGACCTGGAACTGAATCCTTCCTTCCTTCTGTGAGACAGTGCCTAAAAAATATGTAGGTGCCCAATACCTATTTGAACAAATGAGTAATTGAATGAATGTGCATGATACAACAGGACATGAATATAGCTAAAATAAACTAGAATAACTACCCAGGGTAGTTATCCATGTAGGAGCAGCCAGCAGAGTGTTCAGGTATCATCAGAGGTTTTAGAAACTCATTCACAGGGAGGTTATAGTTAAGGGGGAAGACAGCTAGTCTCTAGAAGGAAAAGTTGATGAATAAATAATGTAGGCAGAAAGAGCATGTAGTTCCTTCTCAGAAACTTTTACTGTATTGGTGAGGGATTGAAGCACTGGTTATGGAGAAGATATCCCAGTGCCCAGATAAGAGAGAAAATTATGGAGTAATAAATAAATATATGAAAATAAATGACAACTAAAAATAATGAATAAACATATTAAGCAGTAGAGATTCATAACATAGTTTTAGAACAAATCCAGAAGTATTTTTTAAAGTGATATTTTCCAGATATTTGAAAACATATTTTTCAACCACAATTTCCTGTGAATATTTTGGAATTTTTTTTTACACTACCTTCACATGGAGGAGTTGGTTGTCCACTGCTATGAGGTGATTAAGATTCTCCAGTATTTCTAAGTCTTTTATGTCATCAATATTATTGTTGCTGATATTCAATATAGAGAGAGATTTCTGTAAGAAAAATAACTAAATTACCATTAATAAAAAGTTTAATTACTGTATATAGGAACCTATATACAGGAATCCTAATCCTCGAACAGTTTAAGATTTATCAGTTCAAATTATTTTGCTCTTTATGCAAGAAAATCAAAAGCCATGGAAAGCTGCAAGTCGGCGGTTCACACCTGTAATCCTAGCTACTCAGGAGGCAGAGATCAGAAGGATTGCAGTTCGAGACCAGCCCTGGGCAAATAGTATATGAGACCTTATTATGAAAAAAACACATCACAAAAAAGGGCTGGCAAGAGTGGTTCAAGTGGTAAGAGAGTCTGCCTAGCAAGCACAAGGCCCTGAGTTCAAACCCCAGTGCTGCCAAAAAACAAAAACAAAAAACAAAAAACAAGAACCCATAAAGATTCTGCTTCAATGCTCTATTTTTTTCAGATGGAACTTTTATAACTGTAGTATATATATCTTGCTCTCTTTTTTTGCCTCTAGTTCTTCCATAAGTCCTATTTTCCTCTTCCAGGATACAAGATAAATTTAGAGTAAAGAAGCCAAGAATCAAAAATAAAGAAAGAGAAAAGATGCTCCGATAAACAAATGATAGCACAATGTAGAAAAAAAAATGTTTATTGCAGTTTAAACAAATTACCATTTTGTGCTACATATCACTGAGATTTGTATTAATAGGGAAGATATATTTTTTATCTTTGTTTTTCTAAAGAGGAAACATGACCAAGCATGAAAGAATTTCTGGGTTTTTTTTTTTTTAATTTTTATTTTTTTGGCAGCACTGCGGTTTGAAAGGGTCTGCTAGGCAGGTACTCTACCACTTGAGCCACTCCACCAGCCTCTGAATATCTATTTTTTATTTTTGCTGTGACCTCTCATTTGCTCTTGACAATCCACATGTTCAGAAGCCACTTGAAAGAAAGTATTTAGTAAAGATTTCAATGTTGACCATTAATGAGGATATAAATATATATAATATGAGAACACTAAATCAAAATTATCTTAAAAATCTGAGGCCCAGGGATCTCTACCAAGATTGAGTATACTCACCAATGCACCCATATGCAGCAGACCTTTAGAAAAATATTTCCTGATACTTTTTTTTCATTTTTTGGCAGTATTGGGATTTGAACTCAGGGCTTCACACTTGCTTGGCAGGCACTCTTATCACTTGAGCCACTCCACCAGCCAGTCCTGATACTTTTTCATTCAGTGTTTGTTTTGCTTATTAGTTACTTGGTGGTCTGGGGGTTTGAACTCAGGGCTTTGCACTTGTGAGGCAGATGGTCTACCACTTAAGCCACATGCCCAGCCCCCTTCCTGATACTTTTTAAGACTTGAAATAAAACTGAAAAACAAATGGTGCTTTATATTTCGAATTTCAGAATCTGCTTGAATCTATGCAAAAATTGAACCAGCAAAAATGTTTTCAGTGATGCTTTGGTCTAATTGGAATCACTGAGGTTGAGCTATGGTTGGTAATAGCTGATGCTGTGGTGAGTGTAGGATAGAAACCAGATCACATCTTTCTTTCCACCTTAAATATCTACCTCTTAATTATATATCCACCTCTCAATGTTGAATCAATTATAAACTTGATTCAACAGACCCCATACTGCCCTCTATTTCATGCCCTTAAAATAGAACTGATGAAATCTGTAAACAGCAACCATGTGTCACTTATATCTCCTACCCCAGAATAGAAAGTAGCCTGTCCAACAAATCCTTTCCCCTGTTTTGAGGAGCAGCAAGAGCCTCTGGTGCCTTCTGGCTTCTCAAATTATTGTGCACCTTCATGCCAGTGACCAGTTGTCAAGTAACACAGCTGGAGCCTCAAACCTGGTACTCCTAGGGATGCATAGTTCTGATGAGGCAGAGCCATGTGCTATAGAGCTTAAAATCAAATCAGAGTCCAGGGAGAAAATGACCTATTGCAATGACTTGGGTACTAAAAATTGCCAAGTAGCTGGCTATTGTGGCACATGCCTGGTAATCCCAGCACTTGGGGACTGAGACAGAAAGATCATGAGTGTGATGCCAGCCTGGGTAATATAACAAGACCCTGCCTCAAAAAATGTTGTCAAATAAATATACACTCCTTTTTCTTTAAACATTCCTACAATTTTTAATTGTAAGCCATGATAATTAGTGAGATCCAAATTATGAATGGACATCTGTATTAGAAAATAATTTACATTAAGCCTTTCACATCCTTCTTTTGAACATTCCAGTTAGTCTAAGAGGTGAGCTATACTGTCCTACTTTGTAGTACTGTCGTACTCTTAAGACGTGAGAACATGAGATCCAGTCCCTGAATAAACTCTCAGCTGGCCTTTTAAGCAAGTAGATAATGTCTGTGTCAAATATACCTTCACCACCTTCCTGTTCCCATTCTAACTTGCTACTCACTATACCCGTGGTCAAATATTCAAATGCGACCTTACTGCCAAGGAACGAAGAGTTCTTGGGTCAAACAGAAGCTTTTCTCCAAGGGGAAGCCTCTGACTCTCAACGTGAAGCTCTCTTAGTTCTTTTAATCCTTCCAAACCTTCTATAACAGCAATGTAATTGCCTCCCAGATACCTGCAAAACATAGACACAGTTCTGAATAGACTTTCCGAGAATGCCACGGTCTTTAAGCATGATAAGAGTGAAGAATATCGTGTTTATATTGATTCTATGAAAAGTTTATCTAAATGACAACAATTTATATTCTTACACTTAATCCAAAATATAACTTTTATTTTATTTTATTATTTTTGTAGTAATGGGGTTTGAACTTGTGTCCTGGAGTTCGCTAGGCAGGTGCTCTACCACTTGAGCAGTGCCCTCAGCCCTTTTTTATTTTTTCCTTATTTTTGGATTGGGTCTTATGTTTTTGCCTGGCTTGAGATCTCTATCTCCCTACCTATGTCTCTCTTGTAGCTGGGATTACAGGTATGAAGCCCACCTTATTGATTGAGATGGGGTCTCACTAACTTTTTGCTTAGGATGGCCTCAAACTGTAATCATCTCTGTCTCTACTTCTGGGGTACCTGGGATTACAGGCCTGAGCTGGCCCAGCTCCAAAAATATATTTTAAATTTTTTAAGGTGATGGAATTGAAATAGTCTTTACTACACTACCAGGGCTCCTATGTTAGGATTCAGAAGAATCACCTGGATCATAGGCTTAAAAATGAAGATTTCTAGGTCTAATTCTCAGACATTCTGATTTGGATGTCTAGGTTGGAACCCAGCCATCTGCATTTGAACAAGTATTTGCCACCCCACTCTTGTATCCCCATTCTGAGGCACTGGTCAACTGTTTGAGAAACATGATAGCTATTCCATTCTGGAAAACTTGGATCTTCCAGTCTTCATTACCTAACTGTAATTATTACGGCAGTAAATGCCTTTTTACAATTAAATTGCATAAGTATTATCAGTTCTGTGACCTTGACTTTTTTTTGGGGGGGACAAGGTCTCACTATGTAGCCCAGGTTGGCCTCAAACTCTCAATCCTCCTTCACTTTCTGAGTGCTGGGATTACAAGTGTGAGCTACCATGTCTGATTGAAATCACCTGACCTTTTGAGACGTGTAACTCTCAAAGGCACAGAACTTAACCTGGATTCAGTGGAAACTTTTTGACCAATTGAGCCTATATGAGGATTCTTAAGTGTCCATAAAAGCTTATAGCACAACTTACCTCCCTCCCCAATAGAATAGTGTATCAGGCTTAATAAAATATAGATTTCTTAGTATTACATGGGAAACACTTTATTTCATATGAATAATAGTATAAAAATAAAAATTGAGGCCTGTTCCACAAAACATCTGTGAGAATCAGATTCCAATACATTTTCACTTTACTTTTGAAACCTAATGCAGAAATTGGAATTGCCTCCCTCCATAAAATATGTACTGTGACAACGGCAAGCAGTTAATTTACTCAGAAAGAAAAGCACTTACAATTTTTCCAGTTTCTTTAATGACCTGAGGTTCTCTATGCATGAAATACAATTGTTTTGTAGGTACAAGTGGGTCAGATTTGTGGAATAATTCAGGTTACCCACTTGACTAATATGGTTGTCATATAAATATAAAACACTAAGGTTTTTGCAAAGGGAGAGGTCATCCTAAAAGGAAAACAGAAACAAGTCATATTTAATTTCTTCTGAAAACTTAGAAAGTTGTTTTTAAGAAAGTTTTTCACTTGAGCTTTCTACAATTTTCTTAATGGTTAATATAAAATAACATTTTTCTGTTCTAAGGGCAGTCAAAATAAGATTACAGTAATTACAAAATAAGTTCTAGACTTTAGCATCCTGTAATTATAGCAGTAAAATTGTGTTTGTTAAGCTTTTCAGAACTGGTGGAGTGGCTCAAGTGGTAGAGTGCCTGCCTAGCAAGCACGAGGCCCTGAGTTCAAGCTCTCCCCACCAAAAAAAAAAAAAAAGAAAGAAAGAAAAAGATTTTCCCAGTGCAAACAATTTTCCTTGGAAGCAATTAGGCTCCTTTGAAGTCTAAAACGTTGAACAAATTATTGTCCCAGTATTGTAAAGCAGAGCTTTATACTTATCTTTCTGTAGATTTGTAAGTACACTGTTAATGCTGTTAATGGTTTAAAATACTGAAAATTATGCCAATTATACATCAGACAAAGGACTGATAACCAGAATATACAGGGAACTTAAAAAACTAAATTCTCCCAAAACTAATGAACCAATAAAGAAATGGGCATGTGAACTAAACAGAACTTTCTCAAAAGAAGAAATTCAAATGGCCAGAAAACACATGAAAAAATGCTCACCATCTCTAGCAATAAAGGAAATGCAAATTAAAACCACACTAAGATTCCACCTCACCCCTGTTAGAATAGCCATCATCAGCAACACCACCAACAACAGGTGTTGGCGAGGATGCGGGGAAAAAGGAACCCTCTTACACTGTGGGTGGGAATGTAGACTAGTACAACCACTCTGGAAAAAAATTTGGAGGCTACTTAAAAAGCTGGACATCGATCTACCATTTGATCCAGCAATACCACTCTTGGGGATATACCCAAAAGACTGTTACTCCAGAGGCACCTGCACATCCATGTTTATTGCGGCACTATTCACAATAGCCAAGTTATGGAAACAGCCAAGATGCCCCAGCACAGACGAATGGATTAAGAAAATGTGGTATCTATACACAATGGAATTTTATGCAGCCATGAAGAAGAACGAAATGTTATCATTCGCTGGTAAATGGATGGAATTGGAGAACATCATTCTGAGTGAGGTTAGCCTGGCCCAAAAGACCAAAAATCGTATGTTCTCCCTCATATGTGGACATTAGATCAAGGGCAAACACAACAAGGGGATTGGACTATGAGCACATGATAAAAGCGAGAGCACACAAGGGAGGGGTGAGGATAGGTAAGACACCTAAAAAACTAGCTAGCATTTGTTGCCCTTAATGCAGAGAAACTAAAGCAGATACCTTAAAGCAACTGAGGCCAATAGGAAAAGGGGACCAGGAACTAGAGGAAAGGTTAGATCAAAAAGAATTAACCTAGAAGGTAACACCCACGCACAGGAAATCAATGTGAGTCAATGCCCTGTATAGCTATCCTTATCTCAACCAGCAAAACCCCTTGTTCCTTCCTATTATTGCTTATACTCTCTCTACAACAAAATTAGAGATAAGGGCAAAATAGTTTCTGCTGGGTATTGAGGGGGGGAGCGGGAGGGGGTGGAGTGGGTGGTAAGGGAGGGGGTGGGGGCAGGGGGGAGAAATGAACCAAGCCTTGTATGCACATATGAATAATAAAAGAAAAATGAAAAAAAAATACTGAAAATTAGAAATCATCTGATAATTCAAAATGTGTGGATTAATTAAAAACTATGATACTCTGAGTGAAACCATTAAATATCCTTTAGTTAATTTAGCAATATCTTGTAGATTTCATAATGCATAATTAAGTGAAAACAGTACATTCCTATGGCCCACTATTGTAAAATAATATATATACATGTTTAGGAAATAGACTGGGAAATACCTAAATATTAAAAGTGGTTATCTCTGAGTGCTCTGAGTGGTAGGATTCCTTTCTTTCTTCCTCCCTCCCTCCTTCCTTTCTTTCTTTTTTTTAAGCTACTGGGTATTGAACACAGGGCTTAATGCATGCTAGAGAAGTGCTCTTTACCATGAGCTACATCCTCATTTCTTTTTAAAAATTTTGTCACACAAGGGATTGGGCCTCCAGGGCTTCATGATAGGCTAGTAAACCTTTTACCACTGAGCTCAGGCCCCAGCCCTCCCAAACCTTTTGTTTGTTTTGCAGTACGGGGGATTGAACTAGGGTCCAAAACGTTCCTTAATGGACAGTTTTGCCTGAGGATTTTGTGTTCATTCATTTAATAAGTATTTGTTAATCACTTGATATGAGTCAGGCATATATTACATGGGGGATTTAGGATGCTGTGAACAGAATGGAAATCACCCTTGTACTCACATAGCTTCTGTGTTTCCAAGAAATTTCCTCTCATCTATAGTCTTTTTTTTTTTTGGCCATTCTGGAGTTTGACTCAGGACCCTGTGATTGCTAGGCAGGTGCTCTACCACCTGAACCACTCTCTTAGCCCTTTTTTAGCTTTAGTTATTTTTCAGATAGGGTCTCCCATTTTTGCCCAAGGAGGGCCTCTGACCAGGATCCCTCTACCTACATACACCTCCCTATAGCTGGGATTACGTGCACACACCACTGTCTGGCTTGTTGGTTGAGATGGGATCTAACTTTTTGCCAGGCTGGCCTCAAACCTGATCCTCGCGATCTTCACCTCTTGAGTAGCTGGGATCACAGATGTGCACTACCATGCCCAGCTCATCCATAGTCTTTAGCATTTATTGTAGATAATAGATACCAATACAAATGACCCAAAAGAGTTACTTCAGCCTTTAGAGTCTCCCAAATTAAAGCCAAGTATTACATTAGCACTGAGAATAAGTAGTTGCAGAGTATATCCAAGTAAAAGTATTCTTGTCTGCTACAACTGACCCAGCATCTAACATATGTTTACACATCAGTTAAATTATGTACAAAAAAGAGTTCACATTGAATGTTGGGGCAGTGCTGGGCACCAAGCACAGTGCCTTGGGCATGTTAGGTGTACCACACTGAGCTGCATCTCCAGCCTTACTGTTGAGCTTTTTAATTATGGCACTTAAACAGTCCTTTCTTTACATTTTCAGATGTAAAAAATTAGATTCCAATGGTATAGAATTATACAAAAGCAATTATCTTTGAAGTTATTTTCCAAATCTAGTTTGCCCTACTGTAGAGTATTTTAAGGAAACAGTAACATATATATTTAACATATATTTGCAGAAGTCACAACACGATGCTATATTTTATAGATTTAATTTTTTTGTTGTACTAGAGATTGAACCCAGGGCCTTGTGTATGGTATAGATTTAATATGATTGATCTCACAAGAAATAAAAGGAAATGAAAATATAAAACTTCCTGGTAAAACTATAGTTAGTGAGTAAAGTCAAATAAAATTAATATATTAGTAGGCCTCAAACCAGTTTCTAAGTGTTACATTGTTAATTATGCAAAATAGGAAATAATTTCAGAGATCTTACAATTGCATCTATATTTCTTTCTGAAAAATTTATATGAGTTATTTTCTTCAGACATTGTGCAATAGTTTCTTCTTTTCGTGGTTTAAGATTGCTGCTTTTGGCAATTAAATCCAATGTCAGTCGAACCATAATTGCTCTATAAATCAACCTCTAGGCAATAAAGCTGTGTTTTGATACCATATCCAAAAGTGGGTTTAGCGATTATTTCCAACGTTCTAAAAATTAAACAAAAAAGAGGAGTGTTATGATATCATATGGCAACATATCAATTTTATTCTCTTATATAAAAATCTATTTGAGAACCTAGTCCATAGACTCAAACCCAGGGCCTTTTATATGCTAGGCAAGTGCTCTGCATTGAGTACATTCTCAGTCCTTTTTTCCTTTTTCTTTTCTTTCTTTTTTTCTTTAAGACAGGGTCTTGTTATGTAGCCCAGGCTGGCCTCAGTCTCATATCCTTCTGCCTCAGCTTCTGAGTAGAGATTACAGGTGTGCACCACCATGCCCAGTGAAGTAACAGGCTTTTGCTTTTACTTCAAAATGTTCTCCTCTCCCTGAGTAGTACTGAATTGTTATTTTCAGCTTTTTCTTTCTCTTTGCAGTGCTGGGATTGAACCCAGGGCCTCACTAGGCAAGCACTCTTCCAGTGAACTAGATCCCTAGCCCTATTGTGGTAATCTTTTAAAGGATTAATTATTCCCTCGTGGAGTCTAAAAGCACCTGAAGGAATATTGTCCAAAGTTCTTATTTCGAAGATGAAGAAACTAAGACCCAGAGAGTAATCGCAAGATTCTCAAGCTATTGTCAACTGAAAATGGGGCCAGGTCTTCTGTATCCTTTTCCTGCCAGTATCCAATAGTGACTGTATTTCTAAAAACTCATAAATCAGAACACATGATGTGAAAACCTTGAGTTATACATTCACCAATGGTGCAAAACACTTGAAAATGGATCTGGCCTAGAAATTTGTTATCTTACTACAGCTATAATCCAGAAGAGTCAGAGAACTCAGTGGTTTTCAATCCAGACTGCCTTGTACAAGGTTTGGCCTCATTGCTCAAGATTGCCTAACCAGGCAATCTTGATCAAATTACCTCAGTTTTTTATAAAAACAAAGATAGGGCCAGTGGTAGAGTGGTAGAGTGGTAGAGCTCTTGCCTAACATGTAAGAGGCCCTGGAATTGATCCACAAAACCGCAAAAAAAAAAAAAAAAAAAATCAGAAACAAAATAAAGGCCCATTGGGAGGGATGCTGCCTATAGTCCCAGCTGCACAGGAGGCTGAAGCAGGAGACTGCTTGACTTCAGGAGTTTGAGGACAGACAGGTCAATGTGTTCAAGAACCCGTCTCAAACAAATAAATTCAATAAGGATAATGGTGTCTGCTTCCAAGGGGCAGTGTGAGGATTTGTGAGATAATCAAAACAGTGTTTTGCAGAGTGCCTCCTGTACATGAGTCAATAAATGTTTGCTGTCATCATCACCATTATTCTGTTACTGTTTTGTTCACAAAGTCATCTTCACTGTTTTACCTCTACAGTATCAGGACCATGATATCAAATAAAATACTACTTTATGTAAGTTATCCATATGTTGTTCATGAGTTTGAGGAAAGCCCTTTTATCCTATCACCCAGAAAATATAGCTATTTAAGTGACAAATATCATAGTTTCCCTAACTGTACTTCATTTTTTTTTTTAACTAAAAATGTAATCCAACATACAATTTAAAATTGTGTATTATTATTCCAGTGTATCTGGAATTTTACCAGCTAAATACCTCAATTTATATAATATTCTGGATGTAAAACCTATATTTAGGAAGGAAGATGAACTCAGTAGATGATAAGTATGCACCCTCCACAGACATATTATTTCCTAGGCTATGTTATTACAAATGACCTACAACAAAAATATGGAAGTTGTCAAATGGCGTTATAGAAGATGTGAAGATATTTGTTGGATTAAAATGAACAAAATCAAAGAGGAAGACTCTAGTCCAAAGACTGTTTTCCAGAGAACAAAGGAACACTGTCTTATGGGGATCAAAGCACTATGAAGTTAAGCACAGATGGGATTTCATTCATGCTAATGTTGACATTGACTTAATTATCACAGAACCTGAAATTGCAATATAGAAAAACCTGTGGAAATTTTTCACATAATTTTTGTCTTGGTAGAGGACGTCTTCATCTATTTGTAAGAGAAAGTACAATTAGGCCAGGCCAGCTTACGTTTGGACCAACACTTACAAATAGCAACTGCAATGCAGAAACATATGCATTCTAATTCAGTGCCCATATTTCTGACTGGACTGGATGTACAGAGGAAATTGAGAGACTTCAACCAGTTACCAACTCTAAAGTGTGACTGGGGTGGGTGGTGGAGCTCCAGGAGTTGGAGAGGTGGAACTTCTGATGGCTGTGGGGGGAGAAAGAAACGATCCAACTTCTGAGGAGAAAGATGGTTTTAGGGGAGACTGTGGAGGAGCACAGAGAGGTGGCCTTCTACATTGATAATTTTTAACACACCGATCCTATTAAGACCCCTCTAACCTTTATCGTGGAAGACTTACTTTAGAACTCCATTTCAGCTCAGAGTTTGCTGTAGTTTCTCTGTGCTGCCAGGAATGCATTAGCCAACCTTCCTTGCAATTGTCACAAACACAATGTCTAGTTTTGTTGAGGGCAAATGAGTGATTTGCTTTTGTCACATGCATGTAACTGAGCAGAATGGAACAACACAAGTAGCTTCACCTTTAGAGACTGAATTTATCTGATTTCAACTAAGGCTCTTGCTTTTTTAGAACTAGTTGAATGGTGAAACAACTCTTTCTGTGGCAACTTCTAGGGCAGGCAGGAGTTAATAACGTGCCACAGCGGATGGGAAACTGTGTGGGAGCCTTGATAGAAGAAGAATGGAGTTGGGAAAGCCTGAAAGCTTCTGTCAGGGTTTTAACATTTCCTTGTTGAAAAAAAGTAGGCTTCTTTCTTCTTTTAAGAAAATTTAAATGTAGTTTGAATACTGTGAAGACATTGAGAAACTTTGAAACCTCCTTCTATATCTGTGTGTGTAAGGAGTGGTTTATCTTCCAGGAGTGGGTGAAAGGCAAAGTAGAACTTAGTAGGCAGATAAAAACAAAAACTCATCATCATCTGTCATCCGGCTCTGCTTTTATCTTTTTTAAAATTTCTTTTGTCCTATTTTCAGGTTTATTTGTTCTTTTGCCTAGGTCTCAATATAGATGCTTGCTTACTTAATTTTCATTCTTTTCTTCTAACATACAAATAGATGCATAATTAAAGGTTAGAATATTCTACCCTGATTCCACAAGATGTGATATTTTCATTAGCGATAAATTTTTAATTTTTAATATTCATCTGTGATTTCTTTAGCCCATTATTTTAAAATTTTGTAACTCTTTCTGGAAAATTTTACACTAACTGAGGTGAAAATGCATGTTTAAAAGAGGTTATCCACCTCAGGACCTCCTCCTTGCAGCTGAGGGAATCTATTGTATTGGTGTCTATGCAGAAGCATACCTGGCCTGTGAAGGAGGGGATAACTTTGATCAAGGGGACAGTGGATCCACAAGTGATTTATTATCTTTCCCTCATGGATTGTTGGGAGAAACATTAATTTCAAAAGATAACTCTAAGACATGGGTTATAAACTCTCTTTTATGTTTGCTCTTCTTCCATCTCTCTGGTTCCTTTCTTTCCTCCACTTCTACTTTCCTGGGACTACAACCCCCAAAAAGTGTTATCACAAGTTTTTGCTTTAGGCTGCGAAACCAGAAATTTTGGATAATCTGAATCCCCATGAATGACTATGTTCTTGCAAGGGATGCAAAATTTTACCTCTATCCTCTTGGAGTTTGTTTTTTCTTTTTTTCTGGCTGTACCTGAGAATTAAATCTACCTAATACAGAGCAACAGACAGGAGAAAAGAATATGAATTTATTTAATACAAGTTTTATGTGGCATGGGAGTCAAGAAAGTGGAAACTCAAAAGACACAGAGTTGAACACGTATGTTGGATTAGACAAAGACTTGGAAATTATGCAAATTTGACAAATCAAAGGGGATTGGGCAAGTGTAGCTTATTGATGGAGAAGTGGTTCGGCAAATAAGGGTTAGTCTAAAACTATTTGTGCGAACTTCCCTGGACCTCAATTTCCTGTTCCTGTGATAAGAATGATACTTCACCTTCTCACATAGGGAATTTTTTACCTTTTCATATGGGAAATTCATGGCATGCTTTCACAAAACAAAGGTCAGAGTGATCTTGCATCTGCTATTTTTCAGCTGACTTTAACTCAAAATCGTTAATATATCAGAGCAGCATATTTTAGGGTGGCATATTCTTAAGTCCTTCACTATAAATGAATTCTGCCTACAAATTGATATTTGTGTAAAAAATTATTTCAAATAATTAAAAGAGGCGAGCATATTTTTAAACCAAGGTTAGGCCAATGAACCTAATCAGTAAACTATAGGAAAACTTTCCAGGGAGAGAAATGAATCAACCCACTATATAAATAATATTGTTAAGTCAAAAGAACCTGCACTGTAGCAGTCCACAAGAGAGGACTGTTCATCTTATTTAGACTTTACTGATACTGTAGTTCCATTGCTTTAGAGAAGTTATAAGTCCCTGGAGTTTAAACTCAACTTAGTAGAGTGAATTTGGACACATTTTAGTAAATATAATTTAAAAAATGATGTCAACGCTTGTGGGGTGTCCTTAGCATTCTAAAGTGAGAAACGGAATTCCATCATGTCCGTTTATCTGCGATGGGCTCTGCTTGCTAGGTCGTGTCCAGGACCCCTGCGGGGCAGCTTAGAGCTGGGAACCCATTTCAGCGGACCCCAGGCTTTTCTCCCGGCTCGCACAGGCCGGATGAGACGGACGCGCTCAGTGGCTTTCCGACGCTCTGCATCACCAGCTTCGCCCTAAGCTTTTCCGAGCCCTTTCCAACTCTGAGTCGCGCCCTCCGACCCCGCTCCCCGGCCCGGCTGCCACCTCCCTCTGGAGCTGCTTGTTGAAAATACTTCCAGACTGCTTTTCTGCAAGTGCTGGACGTCTAAAGACAGGGGCCGGGATCTCACTGCATTTTCACAGGCGTTCCGGGAAAGTATTACCGGAGGCGAGCTTGAGAAACAGGGCTCCAGGATTTTCCCCGTCCCGACGCTTCTTCCCCGGAGCGCTTTAGTACTCCCAGGACCTCCGTCACTCCGTCACTCCGGTTGGGAAACTTTCGCCGACCCGGTTCCTCTGCGGCCTAGGGCGGTTGCCTGGCGACCGGATGCTGGCTGTCCACGGCTCGCGGGAAATCTCGCGAGGTTTCTGGAAAGCACCTCCCATGTGGCCCAGCGCGGGCCTGTTGTCTGTGACCTGAGGGCCGCAAGGTCGGTGGTAGATACCAGGTAGTCCCGACTGGAGGTCACTTAGCTTGAAGAGGCTGCGAGGTTGTAGACAGAACAAGTTTTTGCAGGTCACCATTTCCCCCTACTGAGTTATCCTGCCGCTAGCTTTACCATTTTATTGCCCAATAACCACCTTGTCCCGGTACAGACCAGAAATGGAAATCTCTTAATCAAGATTCAGCCCGTAGTTCACCCTTTCCTCAGATAAAATCCAAACAGGGTGACGTTCAAGGCCATTCATCATGACCCGCCTTGCCTTTTGCCACTTGGCCTGCTACACTACAGTATGGCCCCGTCCTTAAAAAAAAAAAAAAAAAAAAAAATTCCCTTCCCCTCTCCAATCCTCAGGGTAGCAATAGCATACATTTTCTTCGGTCTTTCATTTTCATTTCCCTTTTAAGAGGACGCAGCTTTGAATAAGTGCATCCTCTCTTGAAGCCTTCCTACGCCCTACCTTGTCAAGTGATGCGCCTTTTCGCCCCACCTCCCCAAACATTTAGGATGTATTAAATTTTTTAGCTTGGCACTTAACACTGTATTGTCTCCAAAAACATGACAAATTCTTTGAGGACAATGATTATATCTTTTATCTCAGGAGCTAGGGAAGTGCCTTGTACATTAATAGCTATCTCATAAATGTTTGTAAAATGAGTAATTTTTAAATGACGGAAAGGAAGAGTAATAGTAGTACAAAGAACAGATGTTTACAGTGAAAACATGGGTTCGTTAGAGATATGTGTAGTAAATGGTCTGGACGTGAAGAATAGTGGAAGCTGGAAAATGGCAAGTATTAGCTGTGATGGGGGTGAAGGATTGCCATTGCCTTCCCTTTAGCAAGTAAGTGTCAAAGAAGATGGAGTTGTAGGATAGCTTAGAGCCTAGACCAACTGTCATCTGCAGATAAGGCCTAGAAAGGAAAGAAACATGGTCAAGGTCACATTTGGAAAGGCAGAAAGGGAACTTGTCCTTGGGTTCCTGATTTCAAGTTCAGTTCTCCTTTCATTATATTTCACTGACCATTGCAGTAACAGTAGCCTAGGAAGGGGTGGGGAATGGGGGCAGAGGAGCCCAAACTTTAGTTCAAAATGTTGTTGTAAGGCAATTTTAGTCAATTTGGGATGGAGACAAGTGGAAAGGAATGAAAAAATGTAGGAAATAACCTGAAGCATGGTTTAATAGAGACTGGTTAAGATAAAGGGAGGGGAGAAGTTGAAGATTATTCCCCAGGTATTAACCAGGATAAAGGTATAATACTGGAGAGAGAGAAGAGGTGTCAAGTAATTTGAAGGGACCTGGTAAGTTTGGCTTCTATATTTTAAATGTGAAGTGAGATAGGTGTTTTTATAGTCTCCAGTGGTTATTTTTTGGGTGGTGGGATATTCTCTCTGTCTCTCCATCGCTCTCTTTCAAAATTAATTATTGAAACTAGTGGTGGAGAGGGAAAATGTTAGGGAAGAGAAATAGTGGGTGAAGAGCTATGATAACTAGCTTGTATGGAGGAGGAAAGAGGGTGAAGAAGGCAGAGAAAGATTCATGAGAGGTGAAATTTTTTCTAAGAAAAAAAATGCACTGATTCAAAACCTAAATTCTGATTCAGACACTGGAGAGTGTTTAGGGAGGGGCACCTAACAGGATAAAAAGCTGCAGAAGAATAAGAAGTAAAAGAAAAATTAGAATAATGTAGTTAAACACTAGGGCATCTATCAGATGTCCCGCTCAGCTGTTTTATAGATTTCTTGTTCCTTTGGGGACAACAGCTGTTAACCATGTATGCAGAACTGGCCAATTGCTCTGTGCAACACTTAGTTAATCTGCTAATACTGCTAGAAACCTTGTTCAGCAATGCCTCACTGAAAATCAACTGCTCTGGAAAGATTCACTTTGGAAGAGTTTCATGTATCATTACAAAAGGGAGTATGATCCTATCTGTGGTAGTTATTTTACACTTTTGTTTATTCTTTAATTAAAATATTATTCTTTCATTAAAATATTATTTATTTAGAGACAGGCTCTCATTATGTAGCCCAGGCTGGCCTTAAACTTTCAGTTCTCCTGCCTCAGCCTCCCCAGTACTAGGATTATACGTGTTTGCCAACACAGCTGGCTTATTTTTTGTTAACATAGTGTTTCACCATGTTGCTCAGGCTGGTCCCAACCTAATGGGCTCAAATTGTCTTCCTGGCTGTGCCTCCTGAATAGCTGAGACAACAATTGTGTCCACCACACCTGGCTATATATATTTTTAAATGTCTGTAAAGATATAGGTGGATATACACCAAAAGATTTAACGGTGGTTATTTCTTGGTGGTGGGATTGTGACTGTTTTTTTTCTTTTTCTAGTAATTTATAGATTTATGGAAAATTATAAAATTATAGAGGTTAAGAAAGAGTAATAGAGGTACAGAATTTGATATGCATATATGTAAATATCACAGTAAAACCCATTTGTACAATTAATTTACACTAATAAAATTTATGAAATTACATTTAGAAGTTCATTTTGGATCCTGCTCTTCAGAGTTGAAAATCACTTTGTGACTGGTGGTATTTAAATGGTTTGAATTATAAATTCATTTTTAATATAATAGATTTAAGAGAAAGTGTCCTCTTATTAAGATGTTAAATATAATCTGGGTTGTGGTGGTAAATGCCTATAATCCCAGCACTCAGGAGGCTGAGACAGGAGGATATCAAGTTCAAGTTCACGGCCAATTTAGGCTACATAGTGAGTTCAAGGCCAGCCTGGGGTACAACATAGCAAGACCCTGTCTCAGAAATAAGCATGAAATATAACTCCTGTCTAGTGGCACATGAGGTTACATAGTCATCTGTGTATTTTCCCACGTGGCAGAAATTTGTCAGACTACAAGAAATACTTGTCTTCAGCACCATATTTATAAGTTCAGCATAATACTCAAAATTTTCACTTTAACAAATATTGGAGAATTTGCATTTGCAAAAAAACACGTGAAGTCTTGAGAATCATTTTAAAAGGCACTTTTGGAAGAGTGATGCTACAAAACACATTTTGGAAAGTCTCAACTAGAGTTTCCAAGTAACTTCAGACAAACATGCTGTATATTTCATATGTTGTCTTGTCTATCTTTGTCATTCAGTTATTTCCTAAGTATATTTGGTACAGCACTGTAAAGCACTAAATAAACACTTTGATGATTAGTTATCTTTCATTGAGAAACCAAGAAATCAAAGGGCCCAGACTTGGTATATCATTACCTAACTCTATATAGACAAACCAGCATCTTTTGGACTTAATGCTTCCTTTTGTCTTCATCTTATAAGATTGGTAAATATTAGTGATTTGGTAGGCACAATTCTAAGAGTGCCTGGATGATCTTGCTTCCCGGAAGCCATGCTCTTGAGTGATCCTCTCCTCTGGAGTGTGGTTTGGACCCGGTGACTTGGTATAAACAATAGCATAAGGTAAAACTTATATTATTCCTATGATTAAGTTACAAAAGACTGTGACTTCTGTCTTGCTAACAGATTTGTGGCTTACACTTTTTGATAAGGTGAGCTGCAATTTAGGAAATCATACATGGCAAGGCTTTTAGGGTAGTCTCTAGTCTCTAGTCAACAGCTAGTGAGAAACTAAGGCACTTGTTCCAGTGAAAACTTTAGAGCTGTAAAGTTGATCCTTCCCCAGTTGAACTTTCAGATAAGACCTCATTCCTGGCTAATGATTGTAACCTTGTAAGAGACTTTGAAGCAGAGGACCCAGGTTCCTGGCCTGTGAAATCTCTGCAGTAATAAATTTGTGTTGCTTTAATTCACTAACTTTTGGGGTGATTTGTTATGCAGTAATAATACAGGAAACACTGGAAAATTTCCTTAAGGAGAGGTTTATTCAGAGATTTGGGTTGATTTTCATTTTCATAGGACATTATTATGGATGCTCAGAGGAGAGAAATTCGAGTGACTACAGGAAGTGGTAACTTACCTGGAACAAACATTTCTGATATAGAAGCTAGAATCTGTAGAAACAATACAAATGAAGCCCTTTTGGTTATGATGAGTTTCCATTCCTGACATCTGTAACCTGTAGATGGTCATATATCTGAGAGCTTCTGTAGAAGAATAGGAGCCTTTTAATGCCATAATGTATACCAGATGGGACATAATAAATGATTTTTAAGTAACTTAGTAACTGATGTCATTTATCATGTATTCTGTAAATGTAAGTGATGACATAGGTTATACATAAAACAATCCATGGTATTTCTTCTGAGTTTCAGACCTATGCATCTACCTGCCTTCTAGACATTCAATCCAACTGGATTTGCATGTCTCAGAGGCAGTGAAAACCCAACCTGATAAAAACTGAACTCTTTTCTATCCTATAAAAATCTTTTTTTTCTTATTGTTGTGCTGGGTGTGGGTACACTGTAGCATTTGCAAGGTTCTCACAGTGTATCAAATATATCATACTTGAATTACTCCCTCCATCTCTCTTTCCCATTCCTCCTCCCCTGATCCCTGGAACAGTTTTAACAGGTATCATTTTTGCATTTGCATACTTGTGTATACACTGTTTACATCATGTTCATCCTCCTACCCCCTTCTCAACCCTCTCCCCCCTTCCACCAGTGCCAGCCCTCCTCTATCCCACACAAATCTGACATCCTTCCTGTAGCTCCTGCCTTGCCCACAGTCCATACTGCTATACAAAGCAGAGCCTGATAGCCATCTCCAACACTCTTTCATTTACTGGTACCCCCACATTCAGTAACCAAATCAAGTCCACTTAATCTCAGAAGTGATTTTCAAATCCACCTGTTTCTTCATTGCCATCTTGGTCAAGTTCTACTACTTTTAAAGTTCTATTATTGGATACATGAAGATTTTTCTCAAGTTCTGTTATGTTTAATGGTTCTGTTCTAAAATGGTTCCCTTCTAACTCCACACTGGAGGGCCAAACTAGTAAGTACATGTTTATTTTTATAACATGAGATATAGCTGTAAAATAAAGTATCTCAGCTGAAAATAATTTTCATTACCTTAAATGTGTCTATTTACATCATACAATTATAATAAAAGCATGTTTTCTGAAAAATATTTTGTAAACATTGTCACTGATATTCTAACTTAAGTGGTGGTTCATCCTTATTTCTGAAATATTTATTGTCAAAAGAGTCTACCAGTTTAGTATGAGTTTTCCAGGAAGAATTTACAAGAAAGGAACTTATAACTGTAGGACTTTAGGTTAAAAAAAATCTAGGTTGAATTTCAGGAACCGTTTCTTGCTTAAGTTTTAGGAATTAAAAAGAAATTTAAAAAATGTCTTTTGTACCAGAGGTGGGGAACCTCTGTCTTCTAGTTAGAGATCCAAGATTTTCCTTAAGTTAATCAGGCCAATAATAAGTTCAGCAAAAGTTTAATTAGTTGGTGATGGATTAATGAGGCTGAGTGAAACTTAGCAATGTAATATACTCTATCCTCATCTCTTTCAAAATAATTTGTTTAAATAGGTGAAAACGTCTTATATATCTGTGTGCCTCTATTTAATTGCTTCATCAGTGACTCCTTTCTGCCATTGTCGGTCAGTTTGTTTGAAAAGAGTCCCACTACACCATGCTTATTTTTAAAATTACTAGTGCTTTTTTATTAGTGTGTGGCCTTTTGCATATTTCTGCAATAGTAATCCTTCATTGAAAAAGAGGTCTTTTTACTCATGTTCTAAGTCTGTTAAGAAGTTTTGGGAAATGTTACTAATTTTATAATGTCCTTAAAGTATGACAAAAGTCACATTGCCATAAAAAAAGCATGAACACATTTAATTTAGTCCTTTTAGAAACACACTGTTGGCGTTTCTTAAACCACAATGAAAATGCCCAGCGAATTTACTTCTTCATCAAAAAATATTTATCAAGTACCTACTGTTGTAGGTGGTGAGAATACAAATGAGTTAGATCAAATTCTTGCCCCAACGGACCTTAACATTCTAAGGGAGACAGTGAAAAAGCAAATGAGTCAGTCACCAACCACCAAGACAATATCAGGTTGCAGGAAATTCTGTGAAGGAAACTAATAGGGTGAAATGCCTATGTTACTGGAGTGTAGAAGTGGGGATTTGGTGGGGGGGGAGGAACAGCCATCTGAGCAAAGACTTGAAGAACGAGAACCCAAGACTATGAGACTTTGAGGAAATGTTCCAGGCCCAGGAAGCAGCCAGTGTGAGGTTTGGAGGGAGAGCTAGGTATAAGAATGCAGAGGACTATGTGGGTGGAGGATAGTGAGGGAGGAGTAATGGAGAGAAGAAAGTAGGAACCAGATCTTGAAGGGCGCTTAGGTCACTGTGAGAAATTTGGATTCTGATATACAGCAGCATTTACATGAGGCAGAATGTAAAGTTTCCTTTCGTTAACAGGAAAATAAACTTTGTTTCATTTAGAGTTTGAGTGATAGAACAGTTGCCACTTTATTATGGAATACAGTACTCTTGTACTGTGATATTAATGTAATGAATTAGTGCTATTGAGGATGCCCTTCGAAATGTGAGGATGATCCTGAGAATGATGTATCACTTGAACTCATGTTCCAAATTCTTATGTTCAATGTAGCTTTTGTTTTAGTTTTGCTTTTTTTTTTTTGGTGGTACTGGGTTTTGAACTGAGGACCTTGTACTTGTTATGCAGGTGCTCTACCTCTTGATCATGCCCCCAGCCCTTTAGTTTTGTTCTTTAGTGAAATGGATAAGCCACATGTTAATTAGTTACTTTTATCTTTGGGGATAGCTAGAAGTTCATAGTGTTTGAGGTTCATCTAAACGAATTGACATTTCAATAGTTCATACCTCCTTTTTTTTTCTTTTTTGTGGTACCGAGAATCTTGTGCATTCTAGGCAAGTACTCTACCACTGAGCTACATCCCTTTCAGTTCCTTAGTTTCTTAAATTATTAGCATAATTATACAAGGTTTCATTGTGATATTTACATACATGCATATAATGTATTTTGATCGAGTTCACCCTATCTGTATTACTGGGTTATTTAGTGGTATGGGGGGCTAGGGGTTGAACTCAGGGCCTCGCACTTGGCTAGGTAGGTGCTCTGCCACTTGAGCCATGCCCTGTGCTTTTTGCTCTAGTGAATTTTGAAATAGGTTCTTGCTTTATATCCAGGCTGGCCTGGGCCTTGATCCTATTTGTGCTTCCCTGTATAGATGGGGATGATAGATGTGCCATCCTCCCCCCTGCCCCCAGGAACCGAGATGGGGGCTTGCTAACCTTCTGTCGCTGTTGACCTTGAGTTGTGATTCTCCCAATCACAGCCTCCCAAGTAGCTACAATTACAGGCTTGAGCCACCTATCCCAAGTGCTATATTACCTTTTCTTAACACACCCCCTCCTTTTTTAAACAGTTAAGTGGATTTCATTATGATATTTTCACACACACACACACACACACACATATATGTATATATGGTACTTCTGTCATGGTCACCCCGTCACAGTTTCCTATTTTTAAGTGATACAGTATTTACCTTAAAAATTAAGGTTAGAAAGCTTGAAAATTATCTCTCCTAAAAAGTGGTGTTCGTGTGTATTCTGACTCAGTGGCACATCAAATTAACTTTCCTGAAGCTATAAAACATCTCAGATGGTTATAGTTATTCAACATAGTGAGTCCCAAATTAATCTATTTAGTCTATTTTGTGTTAATTTACTTTTCAGTCCAGATTAAGGTAATAGCCTCATTATGCTGAAAAGTCATGTAAGAAATAATAGCTAGATTACATAGGGATTGAAGTAAAAAATTAAAGCTGAACATATTTATAAATGACTTATTTAGCATTACCACTAATAAAAAGAGTAAACTGAACTGAATATGATGAGGTATGAAGTAGCAAGTTTTAGGAACAAAACTGAATCATATGTTAAACATTTGAAGATGAGTTTATGCCAACTAATTTTTCAGGAAGGCAAGTTGCTTAAAGTCATGATCATCAGTTGGAAACATGTTCATAATTTCAAGATAGATACTTATAACCTTCTAAGATCCAATAAAAAGGTCAAACATTATTCCAGACAATATACTTCTTTACGCACATAACTTTTAGATTTTTGAAAAGTACAACTGTAGTTCATCAAAATATGCCCCAAGGCACAATACCATTTTACTCTGTCATTAGGAAGTTTAGCACAATTGCTTAGTGTAGTCCAAAGAAAATATGAGTACTGACATCTGGGACTCTCCAAATTTGTTAGGCAATTGTTCCATAATTTTTGGCACCAAGATAATCCACATGTTGAGAAAGCAATTAATCATAGTTGTTAGATATTAAGCTGTGATTTTAGCTGTTTCCTCCCAAATCTGACCCAAAATGACAGAGTTCCTGATTTTATTTTCATATTATTCTGACTTCTGGATGAAAAGTTCAAGTTTGCCAATCTGGTCACAGTTGACCTGACTTTCAGAAATATGTTTTATAAAATAAGCTTTTAACTTTATGCTTACAAAGGTGAATGATATTTCTGCTGCTAATATTTGGATAAAAGGTTTAGAAATCATAAGAAACTTATGGACTGATTACCTCAGAAGAAGTTACTTGAAGTCCTTAAGCTAGTATTTTGGCCCTAAGAAGCAACTTACCTTCTTGGGGCCAAAATACTAGCAACTTGCTGTTGGAACTTGTCATGAAAACAGGCCAAAATGAGAGAACAAATAACTGAATTTCCAATTTCTTAACTAATATTTTGCAAACACAATGACTTATACAGCAATTATTAAGCAAATGGGTAACTTTTATCTAATGATAACTTGAACACAATTATCTTTACTTATTTTATATCATAAGGATAAGCAAAAATAAGAGTTGTCATTCTGCATGGTTTATTTTCCTGTCTTCAAAAAAACAAAGGCAAGAAACCATATTGCTCACCAATATGTCTTACATCCTAATTAAAACAATCCAAAAATATAAAGAAAACTTGGAAACTCAACATCCTGTATTGTTTATTCAGCTTCATGTGGATCCAGTGCAGACTTTGTAATATAAATGAACTCTTCTCTGCATGTCTGACTTATACATCTGTACCTTATCACTCACAGAACAGCTCAGCAAACTCTGAACCTCCGCAGCATGCAGCACTCCAACTTTCAGTTTCTGTGATTCACTAAGTTACTTACACTCCTCTTCTGTGTTTATTTTTAACTGTCTGTATTATTGGGCAGTTTATTATTCTATTGTACAATGCAGTGATTTTTCAAAGTTCTGAATACAGGTAGTCATACTAATTTGTGCCAACAATCTTCAGACTTGATCTCTCCAAAGGAGCAAGTGATGTTTGGTTTCAGAGTTTACTTTCCAAATTCAGAAACAACAGAGCACAAACAGCTTCTCTTCTCTCCTGGTTTTGTTCTCGGCAGTATTACTGATTTCAAAATAACTTGTATGGTATGGCACTGGTAATACAACATCAAGATTGAAGTACTCATAATTGTATAATATAACATAAAAATAACACTAAATGCCTAAATTCACATATATGTATATATTGTACTATATGCAGTATGTGTATATACATAACACACACATGTATATGCATCAAATTGTTTGGGAGTTAGCTTGAGATTAAAACAACCTGGAAAATTTGAAGGACCCTTGATTCTGGAATCTCAGTGGACCTCTTAAGTGGCCTCAATCCTCACTCTATAGTCACTGACTTCTCTCCCCATCTGTGCTCCAACCTAAACTTTTAGTCCTGCTTTGGATCCAGTTTTATTACTTGGACATTAGGATTACATTTATGATACTTCCTGTATATTATCATCAAAGAGTATGAGAAATTATCTCTGAAAAATTTGAGACTTAGCAAAAAACAGACTATACTTAGGAAAAATGGCCTTAGCTCAAGGATGTAAGATAATACTTTGCAGAAAAAGGCAAAAAAAGCCCCATTTCATGACTTAGTTTATGAATGCCTGTAGATTGAACCGATTTCCTAAAAGCCCAATGTTATAAAGCATTTATATAAGAAAAGTGACCATGAATAGATATTAAAACTCGAATATATACTTCAAAAATATCTGTACAGGATCTTTCTAAATACAGTAACTACATTTTCAAAAAAGTGCAAATGCTCCTTTCTGGGACTATTTTTGCCTGGGATGGATGGCTGATTGAGAGGACACTATTGGTTATTTCTGCGGCATCCACTTAACCCACTGTGTAGTAGTCACACAGTTCGTGTTAATGACCCTGCTTCCAGGTTTAGAGGTAACCCTTAAAAAGTGGTCTTAACCAATTGTGTGTGATACCAGGCATGGACTCACTGCTTTTAGATACATCAGCATGAAGTCAGAACCTCATTTTGACGTCGCTGAGCAGCTTTTCCTCCTAGTGGTGTGGTGGGCAGCCAGTTTGGGGGAAACTAGCTTGAGGTTTAGGTTAACATGTAGAGGGCTCAGGTGAGAATCCTAACAGGAAGTCTAATCCAACTGTGCCTATGCCAAATATGATTCTCCACTTTGGAGTTAGGTGAGCCAAACAAATTCTTATTTAAGCAACTTTTTTTAGTTACTAACAATGAAGGTACTGTTATTGCTACATTGAGACTTTGGAAGCGAGTCCAGTGAAATTAGGACTGAAAAGCTCTCCTTTCTTGGTAATTCTGTCATAAGCACAAGTATTTTCTGTTTTTCTGGGATATCGTAATTGATTAGGTTAACAATCTTAAATGTGGATAACTATATTCAAGTCTTGGAATGGAAACTATGTTTTCATGGTTAACTTCAATGTCTCCTTAATCTCTTGTGTCAAAATCATAACCTTACCACTCAATCATGTCTGTTAGGGAAACCTGACGGCTTGTCAGAGTTCCTAGCAGGATGACACAATATGTGATGGCATGATCGAAACTGTGGAAGCAAATATAGATTCTTCTTTGGGGGCAGTCATGTGGAGGTGAGGTTGAACCATGAAACTGGGGGTACATGCTTCTACTTAAAGGTATTGCAAAACAAAACGAAAATGTTAATGTATTTATAGTCTGTTTAAGAATGTGTTCGATTACTAACTAGTTTTCTTATCATAACCAGACTACCTCACTGTAAAAGTTACCAGGAAACTTTTAGGCTTTGTTTTCCCTGCCCTTTTGGTCCCATGTGAAGTTACTGGTAAAGTTCCTTTTTAAAGGTTTTCCACTCTTCTCCTCCTGTGATCTCCTCTTCCTCTGTCCATTTAAAAAAATTTGATGTTTCCACAAGCCAGTCTTAGGCCCTCTCCTCATTCCTTGTTCCCAACAGTTAACTCATCTAGCTTTTACTATCAAATCTCTACAGAACATTCACATAAAAACTAATCCAGAGCCAGGGGTGGTGGTGCACATCTATAATCTCAATTAGTTGGCAGGCAGAGATCAGGAGGATCGCAGTTTGAGGCCAGCTTGGGCAAAAAGTTAGCAAGAGCCCATCCCAACAAACAAGCTAGGAATGAATGGTAGTGCATGCCTATGATTATTAGCTATGGGGAGGTAGAGGTAGGAGAATTGTGGTCCAAGGCCAGCAAGGAGAAAAAAGAAACAAAACAAGAAACCCTACCTGAAAAATAACTAAAGCAAAAAAAAGGGCTGGAGATGTGGTTCAAGTGGTGGAGTGCCTGCCTAGCAAGTGCAAGGCCCTGAGTCCAAACCCTATACCACAAAACAAACAAATAACAAAAAAACAAATCCCAAAGCCAGTAAAACCTCTTAAAAACAAAAAACAAAAACCAAACCAAACAATCCAAAAAACCCCAGTACATTTCTGTTCTTTTTAAAACTCTAGCTCCTGAATGCTGTTAGGATCCACTTCAAAGGCACCTATAGGATCTAACCTCGTCCTACCTCTTGAATCATCTCTTATCACTTCCCACATCCTATTGGGCAATCTCAAGTTTAAATGAATTGTCATTTCCTTGCTTTCTGCCCCTACCTTCTGCACATGGTTGTACTCCCAGTCTGTAATAGTAACAACCTCACATTACCCCTTTTCTGGCTAGGCCTCCTTTCTTTCAAGTTTTACCATAATGGTCAGATCACTTCCTCCAGGAGGGCTACCTTACTAACCTAACCCTTTTCTAGAATAAATGTTCCTCCTGAGAATCCTTCAGCATACTTTATCTTCATAGCAGAATACTTAAATTCTTGTTAACTTAGCCTTAGCTTCCATGGTGAGTTCTCTGAGCACAGTGGCCATCTCTAGCTTATTCAACATTTCTCCAGAGTAACATTGGGCCGGGTGCAGGAAAGGCACTTGGTGACTATCTGAATGACTGGATAACCCATGCTAGGTTCTCTAATAAGTTATTTAATTTTTTAGGAAAATAATTTATGGTGACTTAGCTCGTGTTTCAAGGAACATAAAGATGTTAAGTTAAACTACATTTTTACTAATAGACCACCAAAAGAAGGTACAAACAAAATAGAAAAGAGTTCTGAACACTGTATGGCAAGAAATTCTTTGATTACTTTCAACAGGAAACATATAAAGGGTCTAACGAGCATACAGGCTACTAGAAAAAAATAACTCCATCCACAAAACAATGAAAGGACAATTTCACTTTATAGAGTTTTATTATAGGATGTTAATATTTAGGACACTTCGGAGCACCTTATACTTCTAATCAGATTTTTTTGGTAACTGGTTTATAAAGTGTTACTTGAGTACTTTTTACATATCAACTTTCAGGCAAATGTACTACTCAGTGATTATTTAAGAGATGTTAATTTGATTAAACAGTTTATCCTTAATAACCTGAGACATCAATCCATGGATGGCTTCTATGGTAGTTTTACAGCTAGAAAGAAGAAACACATAATGTCACAAATTGAAAACTGTTTCAAACATGCAAGTTCCCCTCATGTCTATCCTTGCACCCCAATAATGGTTTTCAGTTTTATTCATACTCCTAAAACCACACCAATTTGAAGTTTACCCTTGTGATTCTTAGCCTTCTGAGTATCATTTGACCTTTTATTAGTTACTTGAACTTTCATGAAAGAGTGACAGTATAAAATTTGATGTAAAAAAATTCATAAAAATCAATTACTGTTACTTAGCAGCAGCTTTGGGAAAAGTTCTGTTTTAGAAGGTAACTAAAGCCAAACATTAATTTTATATCAATATTACATATCAATCTGTAACTACAGATTGATTGTCGTATTACAGTAGCATTTGTTATTACTATTTCCTAGAAAAATTTAAAAAATGTTAAAGAATTCTATGCTTTTTTTTTTTTTTTTTTCCTTTTTCCTGAAATAATCACAAATATCCTTCAAACAATTAAGGTGAAAGTTAGGTTAGTGAGTGAAGGACTCAGATTTCAGAAGCGATAAAAAATAAAAAGGAAAAAAATGGCAAAATTCTACCATTATTTAGAGGAGATGCAACTCTTATAAAGCTATCACAAAAAAGAAAATTTTCTACTTTTATTCTTCTTACTTTTTCTTGTTTCATAATTCAAGAAATTCTTCTACAGAAATTTTTGCTATTTTTTAAAGACATTGAGATGCAAATGTAGATAAAATTACAAATAACAGACAAAAAGACAGTCAAACCAAAACACATACTAAAAGCAAGTACCAAATATAAGACCTACTGCCAAAGGAAAATATAACTTTTATTCAGGCTATTCGCTCTACCTCCTAAAAACCCATGAAGAAGAGAATAAGACATTTCTAACCCAACATGATTCCTTCTGTCATGGTAAACTTCATCTTATCTTCTCCTTTCTTTTTCCTATAGACTAATCCAGTTTTTCTTAAAATAGATACCAAATGTATCAGCTTGTATTTATATAAACTTACATAGATATAATGATTAAAAATGATTAGGTCAGCGTAGGTTAGGACATCTTTTGCAAAAATTTTTTTCTCCTCAAAAAAAAAAAAATTCAGTGATGGACTGCTTTTCTTCATTACACTTTTTTCTAGCTAAACCTAGAAAATGTGACTGCAGTTTTCTGTAACATCACCTAGGTCTTTGATTTAAGCCTAAATGTTTTTCCCTATTGTCTCCTCAATTTTCAAATTAAAAATCTATGTATGATAAGTTTTGCAGATCCTAAGAAGGTAGTATTCAGATAATATTCAGGTATCATTTTAATTCAGTTATAACTGAATTGAATCATAAGAAACTTGACTCCTACTATTATTTGCAAATTTGAAAGAAGAGTTAGGGGCAGGAATCTTACAGATTAATTCTTACCTGTCTCTTGTAGCTTTGGCAAGTTTATCTTCTGACTTTCGGTCATGTGTTTCTAAACCCAACATGAAACTCCCTCGTCCCAGCTGGGCTTCTGACTGCTCTAACTTTTCAGACAAATCGAACACCTGACCAGTGGTATAGTCTGCATTCTGTGGAGAAAACAGTATTGATCAGTGTATAATATAAGTCTACTCTTAAAAAAATATATGTTGGACTGGTGGCGTATCTTAAGTGGTAGAGTGCCTGCCTAGTAAGCATGAAGCTCTGAGTTTAAACCCTAGTATGGCAAAGGAAAAAAACATTTTACTTCTATTTTTTTATTTTTTGCACACAGGGTTGAACCCAGAGTCTTGGATGTAGCTCAGTGGTAGAACACTGAGCTACATTCTCAACCCTTTTCATTTTGAGACAGGGTCTTGCTAGTTGTTCAGGCTGGTCTTAAACTTCTGATCTTCCTACCTTGGCTTCTCGAATAGCTGGGATTACAGGTGTGCACCACCTTCCCATTAAACACCTATATATTTCTAGGTAAATTAATTTTATTCTACATAAAACATTTCATGTTTCCACTATAAAATCTGAGTGGATAGTCAGTGAAGTAGGAAGTTAAATTCTAGCTACAAAAACTGCTTCTGAATTCCAGCAGTAAAATTTAGATGTTTTCCCTTTTAAAATTTCAAGATTAAATTTGGAATTTGTCTCTTTGACTGCTTAAATCTAGTTGTTTATTTTCTGGCAGTACTAGGGATTGAACTCAGGACCTTGAACTTGCTAGGCTTGCTAGGCAAGCATTCTCTTGGAGCCATACCCCAGTCTTAACTGTTTAAATCTAGCATTTGCTATGACAGGAGGTTTTGAAGTACAATGGATTTGAGTGTAGAGGGTAGCAATAATTTCTACCTTAAGGCATTTTTCAAAGTTAAAATGTATATAAAGGTCTCAGGACTGTCCATGACACCTAGTAAGGGTAAGTAATTATTAGCTCATTTTGTTATTGAACTTTGAGAATTAGTATTTATAACAATATTTAAAAAATAATATTTTAGCATTTCTAGTCATAAAATTAGTTATAGAAAATACAGAAAATGTAGAACAATGTAAAGCAGAAAATAACACCCAATAATCCCACCACCTCACTATAACCAGTTATATTATTTAGAGTGCTGTTACATGCTCACATGCATACCTAGATTTGAGACACTAGAATATTATGTATACTATTTTTTCTTTAATATTATACACTTTTTAAAAAGGAAAAAATCAATAGCTTCATGTATGCACTTAGCTGTGATATTTTATTTATTTATTTGAGACAGGATCTTGCCTAGGGTGTCCTGGAATTCCATATATAGCTCAGGCTAGCCTCCAATTTGTGATTTTCCTGCTTCAGCCTCTTGAGTGCTGGGATTATAGGTGTGAGACACCATACCTAGCTGTTAAGTGTGATATTTTTTAAAAGATTTTCATAAAGTATTATCTTTTAGTGGTAATTAAAATGTAATTTTTTTTCTGCAAAAATAAGTTGTGAAGTATTAGTGAACAAGTTGGCAAAAATTAGTATGTTACTTTATTTGCTCAGTTTGTAAGATTGCATCCAGGAAACATAGTTCCACCAAACACCAAAGTTGTCTTTGCTGTCTTACTGCTACACAGCAGGCCCTTTAAAATGCTACTGGTTCTGCCGATGATTTTACAAACTTAGATATTTTAAAAAGATATATCTATTCTGTGTGGATGCAAGTAGTTTAGAAAATTAACACATTTTTCTTTCATAAACTTAGAAAAACCCTAAGGTTTATAGACCTCATCATAATCATAAGATTTAGTTACTCAAGCCATGAAAACATAAGCTACCAGAAACAGTTATACTATTAAAATGTCAATAAAACATCCAATTCCACTTCAAATGCATATAGAATAAATTTAGGCAACTAATAGAAAAATAGAAAATAACTTTCTGTAGCTTTTAGTTTACATGCTGATATTAAGTGATTTAGGCTGGGGAAGAAGAGAAGTTGAACATATATTTACATATTTTTTTCTTAAAATGTTGTAATGGACCACATTAAAAAAAAATCACAAAAGGGAGGAAACCTAACTCAATCTTTTCCTGATTATCAG
Source organism: Castor canadensis (assembly GCF_047511655.1). Classification (NCBI taxonomy): domain Eukaryota; kingdom Metazoa; phylum Chordata; class Mammalia; order Rodentia; family Castoridae; genus Castor; species Castor canadensis. Next base: position 121,275,694 of record NC_133388.1, on the reverse strand, counting down.
TGTCCTCATATATATAGTGCTGAGATATACAGACAGCCATGTCCCTGTCTACTCAGACTGCTCTGGTGTTTTTCTGTTTTCTGTTTTGTTTTGGTCTGGGCTTTGCACTTGCTGGGCAGGTGCTCTACTGCTTGAGCCACACCTCCAGCCCTGATCCGGTGCTTTCTTCCCTTGCTATCAGGTGTCACTTCTGGCTGCTATTAGTACACGTGTCTCTAAGGAAACAACATATTAAAACCTTGTGTCTGGCACCTAGAAAATACTAAAAACCTTGTCAGAATTGTGCTTAAAATCTTAGTAAGTAGATTCACAAGTGGTCTTTTTCCATGAACACAATGCACCAAAGTAATAATAATCATTAATAATCATTTATTAGGGTGTTATTATATGCCATATACTTTGCTAAGTGCTTTATATAAAGTACCTAATGGGCTGAGGGTGTAGCTCAAGTGGTATAACACTTGCCTACCAAGCTCAAGGCCCTGATTTCAAACTCCAGTACCACCACCAAAAACCAAACCAAACAAAAAAACCAGTACCTCATTCTCTCAATGTGCTTAGTGATATATTATCATCACCATTGTATACCAAGATAGGCTTAGTCACAGGTGGCCTATAATTGCAGTTATGCAGGAGGCAGAGACTAGAAAGACTGAGGTTTCAATTCAGGCAAAAAGTTATCAAGATCCCACTGTGCACCTCCAGCCACATGGGAGGCCTTAGGTATGAAGGATCATGGTCTGATGCCTGCCAAAGGCAAAAACACAAGACCTTGAGGGCTGGTGGAGTGGCTCAATTGGTAGAGGGCCTGCCTAGCAACCATGATGCCCTGAGCTCAAACACCAGTACTCCTAAAAACAAAAACCAAACCAAAATAAAAAAATGCACCTAAAAAAGATCTAAAGAAGTAAAAAAGGGCTGGAAATGTGGCTCATGTGGTAAAGTATCTGCCTAGCAAGCACAAGCCAAGTTCAAACCCCAGTACCAACAAAAACAAAACAAAATAAAAGGCTCAGTAATATTTAAATAACATTCTGAAATTACCCAGAACTACTAAATTTGTAAGGTTGTTTTCAAAACTCTGTTTATTTTATTCCAACTCCCATGGTTCTAACCTCCATGTATTGATACTATATGAAACAGCCTACTTTTTTCAAAGAGTAAAACTGCTCCTCAGTTCTAAATACAGAAAGAGTTATTAAATAAATATCTTTCTAAATAGATTTTAATGATATACCAGAGAATATTAATTTTAATTTTTTTCTCTGTCTAGCATTTGTTGCTTTAAGGTAATGATCTTCAGATTTCTTTCTGGGTACCTGTCCTTCTCCATGCTAGTCCCTGTGCTCTTGAAGGAGTTGTCTCCAACTCTGCCCAGCAGTGAAGCACTGGCTGTGACTCAGCCACTAAAGTTCATTTCTCTGGCCCACAGCAGGTCTAATGATGGGCAAGTGAAGTTAGTCAGATACGATGAGGCCTTGCCTGAGAATATGCCAGTGTATATATCTTGAGTTTTCTCTTTTGAATGTAAAACTGAGAGGCTAGGAGATCTGAAGGTAAAGCTTCCATCTTGCATTAATATGAAGCCTGAAAATGAATTTAACTGATAAAGCTGAGAGTGGAAAAACTAAGACTTCGTAATATTGCATGAATGAAAAAATTTGCCTGAGATAAGCTCTATTCCTTAACTTAATAGCTTACACAATTCCCTTTCTTATTTCATTGAGTATCTTGTTACTTGTTAGAGACCTACCTTAGATATCTGTTACATGATGCAACAAAAACTGTCTTTGTATTTTGTTCTCTATAAGTCTCTTTAAGGCATGTGCAGATCTGATACCATTTAGACTTGGTATCTCTGGCACATGACATAGACCTTGAATTGGCTCATTCTGATCCAGCTTGGTGGTGCAGAATCCTACCCTAGACCTGGTGTCTTGACCAAGTCAGGTACTGTCTTTCTGTGAAATAAGAGTTTCAGGTATTAAACAGCTTCTGTAGCTTAGATGAAATTTCAATTTGCCTGGCATGGTGGCCCATGCTTGTTATCCCAGCACTTGGGAAGATAAGGAATGAGGAGCACAAGTTTGAGGCCAACTTGGGCTACAGAGGAAGACCCTATCTCAACCCCCAGCCCCCTAAAAATTTCAAATAAATCCCTCACTAGTACAGTACTTACAGTAAGCAAGCTAGAGGAACTCAGCGTATTCACCCAGTATTTATTCCATAAAAGTTCAAGTAATTTGCGATCCAAAGAGGATTTGAAATATGAGACTTCTAAGGCATAATATCTATGAAATGAAAGCACAAATTCAGGTAAATGAAAAAATTATTCAGTTACATCACATAGAAGTTATGGCAAAACTTAAACAAATTTTATTTTATATTCAAATAGTCATAGTTTTTAGTCCAACAGAACAAAACTCCCTTGTTATGTATTTTCTTTTAGAGTCCAGAAATTTCCAAGAAGTTATTAATAATCAGAATTTCTCAGTGACATATTTATTCATGTTATTGAGCTTATAGATTCCAGCTAATAACACATAAGCTTAATGAGCCACGAGCTACTTATCTAGGGTAACCTATAATTTTTGTTGGACTTTTAAAAAAATACTAAAAATGATTATGTGGATTCCCCATTTCTTCCTTTCTAATTCTGTAGTTAGCATCTGGTGCTTTTTTCAAAAGCAACCTTAAAGTAGGTCCTAACTGCCTACAAGAATTGTTACTGTTTCCAAAGATGGTTAATTTATACTCAAGGCATAGGAGGCAAAAAAAAAAAAAAAAAAAAAAAGGCATAGGAGGCAAATTTGGTTAAATGCCTAAGAAACATACATGTTTTTCAAAGTAACAAATATTTAGATTTCTCAGTGGATTAGTGGTACAAAAGATAAAGGCACATGGACACAACAAGAAGAAGCCTGCTGATTAAAGCTTAGCAGTGAAAAAATAAAAATTAACTTGAAGTCAGGTGCTAGTGGCTCATGCCTGTAATCCGAGCTACTCAGGAGGATATCATGGTTCAAAGCCAGTCGGGACAAATAGTTTGAGAGACCCTATCTCAAAAAAAAAAAACCATCACAAAAATGGGCCTGGTAGAGTGGCTCAAAGTGTAGGCCCTGAGTTCAAGCCCCAATACTGCAAAAAAAAAAAAAAAAAGAAAGAAAGAAGTTGAAGACGTTGGAATTAAGTGAAGGCCTTTTCAAGATTAAGACACTATGCATATCTGAAGATAGAAAAGCAGTAGCGAGTGAAACGTGGAAGGAGAAGTGTATTTCTTAAGCATCTACTGTGTCTTAGATGCTTTACCTATGTTCTGATTTAATCTTCCCTACACCTGTAGGAGAGAGGATTTATATTATCTTCACTTAACAGATAAGGAAACAGATTTAGAGATTAAAGACTGCTACAGATTGGATCTAGAATTTTACCTAAAGGCACATGTGTTGAAGACTTGATCCCAAGCCTGTGGTGCCATTGGAAGTGGGGCCCAGTGGAAGGAAAGTCATTAAGGGTGTGCCCTTAATGGAGCTATTAGACCTGGCTCTCCTCTTTCTCCCTCTTTGCTTTCTAGCCACCATGAGGTGAACAGCATTCTCCACTAAGGTTTATGTAAGTTAAAATATTGAACCCATCAGATTCTATGTTTAAAATGGAGTTTGGCAGCTGGGAGTGTAGCTCATTTGTAAGTGCTTGCCTAGTATGTATAAAGCCCTGAGTTTGATCCAGTACCACAAACAACAACAACAAAAACAAAAAAAAGGGAACAAAACCTCAAATTTTGGGTTTGTATTATGATATGGAATTTAAGGTAGGAAGAAAAAAGAAAAGCCAATATAAGCTGCAAATAACAGATTAGCAATTAATAAGTTAGGAAATGGATGTATAACCAGCCTATAAAAAACCCTTGTTCTTTCAACTTTGTACTATGTTTCATTAAATACTTGCAAATACATAAATAAAATAATTTATTTGTCCTATTAAAATTTTTACTTATTATTTAGGAATTAATTGAAAGTAAGAGAACATCTTTGAATATTGTAGCAATTCTAGGTTTGCCACTCCTTTCTCTTTGACAGGCTCCTATGCGTTACTTAGAAAATGAGTCAAGCAAAACACACTTCTTAAACAGGAATGGCTAATACTCTTTTCAATGAGGCAAATTAAATGATTAATCGTAATTATTTAGGATAGAGATAAGTAGTTTTTATAGAAATATAGTGGAGGTGGTTAAAAACCACATATATTTAAAAGCTCACTCTAGAAAACGGAATTTTTTAAGAATTTCTAAATGGAAAAATAAGAGCAGTAGTAGCTTATAAGTAATTAATATATTCCTTGAAGTTGGGATAAGAGGTGTGGAGAAAAAGAGACAGTAGATACTCATTACATTATCATTTATTCATTTAAGCAACATTTCTTTTAAAGGGTCCACTCTTATAGGTACCATGCCCTGTTTTATCTGCAAATTCAGCAGCAAATAATTCTGTTTCCATGAAATTCACATTCTAAAAGGGGTCAATAGCATGGAAGCAAAAACCTAGCAATAATAACAAGTGCGAAGAAAAAGAAAGCAGGGAAAGGGTAAAGAGTAACAGGAAGGTGCTATTTGACATAGGGTGACCAAAGAACCTTTTCTCTTAAGGTCACACTAAAAAAGAAACTCTGCAATTAAAGTAGTTAATGAGCCACATGGAAATAAGGAAAAATGTTCTAGGCAGAGGAAACAGAAAGTACCAAAAAGGTCCTGAGGAAGGAGCAGTATGGCTTTACTGGAGAGAGCTAAGGCTGTGTGATGAAAGATGAGCTCAGAACAGTTGTAGGGGCCGACCATATATGGTTGTGTAGTCTATTGCAAAGCTGATGGGAAGTCATTCTGAGAAGGAGGAATATGATCTGACTTAAATTTTAACAGAATTAGTCTGGGCTGAGAAAATACATTTTGGGGGTGAAGAGTATTTGTAGGAAGACTAGTTAGGCAGTCAGAACTATGGCTCAGGCTCCAAATGGCATGGGCTTGGGTGAAGGTGGTAGTAAGAAAGGTGGTGAGCTATGTGCAGGAGGTTAAGAAAGCTATTCTTATTGACTTCTTTTTTTGGGAGGGGGAGGATCATTCTGGGGTTTGACTGAGCGATGCTCCTAGCCCACTTTAACTTTACTTATTTTTCAGATAGGGTCTCACTCTGGGACCATGAGCCTCCTACTTACGCCTCCTTAGTAGTGGTACCACCATGCTCAGCTTATTTGTTGAGATTGGGATCTCATTAACTTTTTGTTTGGGTTGGCCTTGAACCACCATCCTCCAGATCTCTGCTTTCTTATAGGTGTGATTATTGGCATGAGCCACCACATCCAGAATTCATTGGTTTCTTTAACATAAAAAAAAAAAAAAAAAAAGGGGAGAAATGCAATTCATATACCCTAAAACTTCATCATTTTTAAAAAGTATATAATCCATTGGTTTTTTCATATGGCTTTTTTAGCCTTTGGAGTAAAAATGTATAGAAAGAGTCGTTGCTAAGTAGAAATTGGGTAATTTACAGACTACAAACACCGTGGTATCAGCCTGGCCCCGAACATAGCATTTTCAATTATTAATTTTGTTATGTGCAAGAATCTTGTACATACAGGAAATGTTTCAGAATCTAGACCTGAAATGTGTGTGTGAATAATATATATTATCTATTTATAACATGATGTTGAAAAATGGGGGAGGAGGGAGAACAGGGAAAAGAGACACATTAGAAGGGGTTAATTGATCAAAGTACAATCAATACCATATATACAATTAATATATACTAATAAAAACATTTAGCTGTTTAATACAATTTGTTACCCTTTTTTTTGGCCAGTACTGGGGTTTGAACTCAGGGCCTCACACTTGCTAGGCAGGTGCTCTACCACTTGAGTCACTCCACCAGCCAATTTTTACCCATTTTTACTAAAACGTTTGAATCCAGTTGTCCTCTTATTTTGGTGGTACTGAGGTTTGAATTCAGGGCCTTGTTCTTGCTAGGCAGGCTGTCTACTGCTTGAGCCACTCTGCCAGCCCTGTTCTGTGTAGGGTCTCAGGAACTATTTGTCTGGGGCTGGCTTTGAACTGCAGTCCTCCTGATCTCTACCTCCTGAGTAGCTAGGCTTACAGGCGTGAGCCTGATGCCCAGCTTCCAACTGTTCTATTTTTAAAGGAATTAGTTTGAGTTGGCAGTGTTTCTATAAATGTCACTAGTACTTTTGCTGAGTGTGGCTGTCTAAAACAACTTTGCTTATACCAAAGATACCATAATTTCCTCTTCCTGTCACTGAAATAATATCTCCTTGAAATGTAGATGAACTGAATGTGTAAGAAAGGAAGAATTTTCTTTTTCTGTATAAAGACACAATAAGGTAGAGTGCGATATATCTTGTTGGATAGAGAATATTAATCATAGACAATTTGGGAGAATTTCTTTTATTAATAGTTAGCAAACTATTTAGCAGCTGAAATATCTGGGGTCATCCTAGTAACAAATCTGAATCAAATTATAATAACATTTTACAATAATTTAACCCACATTGTTTTGTTTTTGTTTTTCGGTGGCACTGGGGTTTGAACTCAGGGCTTCCTCCTTGCTAGGCATGTGCTCTACCTCTTAAGCCACACCTCCAGCCCACTTTAACCCAAATTATCCTTTTAATTATTGCTAAACATTTTCTAAACTTTGTTGAATATTTATTTCAATTAAAAAGCAAAAAATTGAAATAAATGTTTACAGTTATGTGAATGGCAAATAACATGCTAAATTCAAAATTTTGAACTTTATCCTAAATTCATATATTTTTATTATTATTTCAAAGGGTACTATATTATGAAATGCATTTTACCTGAGTCTTATTCTCATTTGTAAAATGAGGGGCTTGGATTGGATGACCTAAGGTTTCTTATGAAGTTGGTGTCAGTTATTTCTCTCTCTCTCTCTCTCTCTCTCTCTCTCTCTCTCTCTCTCTCTCTCTGTGGAGCTGGGCATCAAAATCAGGGCCTTGGCAATACTCAGTCAAAAGAACAATGCAGGAGGTATCACAATACCTGACTTCAAACTATATTACAAAGCAATAACAATAAAAACAGCATGGTACTGGCACAAAAACAGACATGAAGACCAGTGGAACAGAATAGAGGATCCAGATATGAAGCCACACAACTATGAGCAACTTATCGTTGACAAAGGAGCTAAAAATATACGATGGAGAAATAGCAGCCTCTTCAACAAAAACTGCTGGGAAAACTGGTTAGCAGTCTGCAAAAAACTGAAACTAGATTCATGTATATCACCCTATACCAAGATTAACTCAAAATGGATCAAGGATCTTAATATCAGACCCCAAACTCTTAAGTTGATACAAGAAAGAGTAGGAAATACTCTGGAATTAGTAGGTATAGGTAAGAACTTTCTCAATGAAACCCCAGCAGCACAGCAACTAAGAGACAGCATAGATAAATGGGACCTCATAAAACTAAAAAGCTTCTGTTCATCAAAAGAAATGGTCTCTAAACTGAAGAGAACACCCACAGAGTGGGAGAAAATATTTGCCAACTATACATCAGACAAAGGACTGATAACCAGAATATACAGGGAACTTAAAAAACTAAATTCTCCCAAAACTAATGAACCAATAAAGAAATGGGCATGTGAACTAAACAGAACTTTCTCAAAAGAAGAAATTCAAATGGCCAGAAAACACATGAAAAAATGCTCACCATCTCTAGCAATAAAGGAAATGCAAATTAAAACCACGCTAAGATTCCACCTCACCCCTGTTAGAATAGCCATCATCAGCAACACCACCACCAACAGGTGTTGGCGAGGATGCGGGGAAAAAGGAACCCTCTTACACTGTGGGTGGGAATGTAGACTAGTACAACCACTCTGGAAAAAAATTTGGAGGCTACTTAAAAAGCTGGACATCGATCTACCATTTGATCCAGCAATACCACTCTTGGGGATATACCCAAAAGACTGTTACTCCAGAGGCACCTGCACATCCATGTTTATTGCGGCACTATTCACAATAGCCAAGTTATGGAAACAGCCAAGATGCCCCAGCAATGACGAATGGATTAAGAAAATGTGGTATCTATACACAACGGAATTTTATGCAGCCATGAAGAAGAACGAAATGTTATCATTCGCTGGTAAATGGATGGAATTGGAGAACATCATTCTGAGTGAGGTTAGCCTGGCTCAAAAAACCAAAAATCGTATATTCTCCCTCATATGTGGACATTAGATCAAGGGCAAACACAACAAGGGGATTGGACTATGAGCACATGATAAAAGCGAGAGCACACAAGGGAGGGGTGAGGATAGGTAAGACACCTAAAAAATTAGCTAGCATTTGTTGCCCTTAACGCAGAGAAACTAAAGTAGATACCTTAAAAGCAACTGAGGCCAATAGGAAAAGGGGAACAGGTACTAGAGAAAAGGTTAGATCAAAAAGAATTAATCTAGAAGGTAACACCCACGCACAGGAAATCAATGTGAGTCAATGCCCTGTATAGCTATCCTTATCTCAACCAGCAAAAACTCTTGTACCTTCCTATTATTGCTTATACTCTCTCTACAACAAAATTAGAAATAAGGGCAAAATAGTTTCTGCTGGGTATTGGCGGAGGGGAGAGGGAGGGGGCGGAGTGGGTGGTAAGGGAGGGGGTGGGGGCAGGGGGGAGAAATGAACCAAGCCTTGTATGCACATATGAATAATAAAAGAAAAATGAAAAAAAAAAATCAGGGCCTTGGGAATGCTAAGTAAGTGCTCTACCACTGAACGACATCCCTAATCTATGTATGATTTTGAATTACTTACTGTTTGCAATGTACACCAAAGTCTTCTATTTTATTAAGTGGGATTGTCTGGTACTCAGAAGGTCCTTCATCAGGAGGTTTGTAGCCCTAAGCAAAGACAAAGAAAACAGAAGATTAAAAATGACAGTCACAACAGAAAAGCAAGACAAATATATATTTCCTATGCACCTTTTAATTTACGGGAACATTAATTTTGGGGAGCCAAATATTCAACATAAATAATCTAATAAAAAAGAATACTTCTTCTATCCTTTCCAATCCCATTCAGTGGCTCTACGCTGCACTTGACTTACAGATTCATTGCTCTTATCGTTAGGAAAATGCTAACATCTGTTGTAAACTGCAAGCACCCTCCCGGGAAGGAAACAGATCTCTAGAACCTGCCAGAATGCCATCGGCACCAAATGCTTATTATATTAGTAATATAATCTCTAGTGAGATTAAAAATATATAACATAAATGAGTTAGTTTTGCTACAGACAGTCATGAGTGCTGTTTTGTAAATATCACTAAACTGTTTTAGGATAAAAAGAGATACAAATCAGGCTGGGGATGTAGTTCAGTCACAGAGCACTTTTTTTTTTTTTTTTGTGATACTAGGGACTAAACTCAGAGCCTCCTACTTTGCCACTTGAGCTACTTCCCTAGCCCTGTGGCAGAGCACTTGCCTAGCATCAGTGAGGCCCTGAGTTTGATCTCCACCACCCCCCCACCCAAAAAAAAAGAGAGAGATGCTAATAATATCTTTTTTAAAAAAGTTGAGTATTAGGAGTTTAAAAACTTAGAAAGACTTGTAATTTAAAAACGAAAAGTTACCTTTGGGTATGTCCTAAAGGCTCCAAGATTCACTTTTCCTGCGGATATGGTTCTTGTTGGGTCAATCTACAAGAAATATATACTTAATATTTGACAATATTCAATCATTACAAACCTAAAAATACAAATGTACATATAACACTCTCTATATACAATAAATTACAACATGAAAAATAACCAAATCAAAAACACCATAAAAGTTCAATGAAATGGGAAAATATATAAAAGAGCCTCACAGTTAATTTAGAGATTAGACTTAGTTATTTTATCATTTAAGAATATGGGCTGCGGAAGCACAGTGAAAGAGTGGTAAGCCCTTGGTTCCATCCTGAGCACCACACACACACACACACACACACACACACACACACACACAATAAAGTAGAGGTGTGGCTCAAGTGGTTACAGTGCCTGCCTAGCAAGCACAAAGCCTTGAGTTCAAACCCCAGTACTGCCCAAATAAACAAAACTATTAAGCCAAGCATGGTGGCACACACCTGTAATTCCAGCGCTCCAGAGTCGGAGGCAGGAGGATCGCGAGTTTGAGGCTGCACTGGGCTACATACATTGTGAGATCCTGTCTTGAAACAAAAACAAACAAAACAAACTATATATAAAAAAAATATATATATATATATATATATATATATTTTTTTTTTTTTTTGGTGGGATTGGGGTTTGAACTCAGGGCTTCATGCTTGTAAAGCAGGCACTCTACCACTTGAGATACACCTCCAGTTCATTTTGCTCTGGCTGTTTTGGAGATGAGGGTCTCTCAAACTATTTCCCAGGGCTGGCCTCTAGATCTCAGCCTCTCAAGCAGCTAGGATTATAGGCATGAGTCCAGCTTCTTTTTGCTTTCAATAGATGAGCAATTTCAACTTTCCTCCAAGAAATCTGGATTGCATCTAAAATACAACAACAATGGCTCCTGAAATTCCTGCCTACACAATTCAATCATAGACTGAATGCCTATGATAAGCTGGGTGTAAGTTATAGGTGCTACAATTAACCTCATGTGTTGGAGCTGGGTGGGGAGTGAGATGCAGAGAGGTTAAGTAACTTGCTCAAAGTTCTAGTTTCTAAGAGGTGAAATTCAAATCCAAACCTGGGCAGACTGATACCAGAGCCTTGTTCTTTACCATACTGTTTTGATTTCTAAGTGTATTTGTTTTAATAAGTCTTCAAAAAGAACTTAATTAAAACTGGTTTTAAAAATACTTACTACCACTGCTACGAATGGTTCCTGGAACTGCTGGTTAAGCATCTGTGTACTAACATCAATCCCAGAAAGCCAGCATCCATAGCCAGGGTGGCTATGATACCAGCCAATTGCATTTTCAAGGCGGCCAACCTAACAAATGAAGAGGACAAAGAGCTTGAGATTCTTGTTTAATCTCAGAGATACTGCCATCTGCATGTTTTATATAGCATTAGTGGTAGAATTACAGTGTGCAGGATACTTCATAGTATATGCAGCTTTCAAGTTAAAAGGATTGTTTTGAATAGATAATATATGTACAAAGCACAAAGTTAATAAGGTACAAGAACAACAAGGGTAACTAGTAACTCTTTCAGCTTTTCCTTCAACTATTTGGTTTCTCAGCCCAGATGTTACTCCTGTAGTCAACTGCTTACATACTCTCACACAGATATTCTTTGAGTATATATAGATTAACAGACACACTCATGTCCCATAGCGTACCACACACAGTATTTTACACTTTGCTTTTTCACTCAACAAACAATTTTGGAGTTTGGTCCATATTAGTAAATAGAGATAGTTATTTTTTTTTTTTTTTTGAAGCCCGAGTAAGTGGTCCATTAATGGATGCACTATAACTTATATAACTGGTTTATACTCAGGAATATGCAGGTTGTTCCCAACCTTTTTATTTTATTGTATTTCATTTCATTTTTTTTTTTTTTTGCTCGGGATCTTGAACCTAGGGCCTCCCACATGCTAAGCACAAACTTTTTCTTTTAAACACATTTCTTTTTTTTTTTTTTGTTGGGACTGGGGTTTCAACTCGGGGCTTAGTGCTTGCAAAGCAGGTGCTCTCCTGGTTGAGCTCCTAAACACATTTCTGATAATGAATATAATCTATGCTGTACATCTTATCAGGCTTTTAATGTCATATACATTTTACATAGAAATTGGTAACCTGAAATATAAAATTTAATGTAAAGAGGATAATTTTAAGTTCAGAAACTCAAGTCACCTAAGGCTCCCAGGTGCAGTTACTGACCTTTAAGAAATGACACTTTTTACCTGCTTGGCGTTCTCTATGTATGCGGCCATGTACTCGTAAGCAGCAGCCTGCGCGTTCACTCGGGTTTCAGTGCCCTCCACAGGCAAAGCGAAGCTGTCCATAATGATCATGGTCTCACCGTCCACCTTCCCCAGCATCAGGCCCATCACTTCCAAGTTGCCTCCTGATCTGGCGTGCATCACCATTTTCAGCAGCGCCAATGCTGAAATTTTGCAGTACTTAAAGTAATGGTGACTACAAAACAAAACCATGGTGTGATTAAATTTCTCATATAAATGTACAATTCCCAAAAACTGGTGTTTGTAAAGATAATGAGTAAGTGCTGAAGGGATTTACAGCAATGGAAGGGGGAGTACAGAATATGGGAAGAAAAAGGTGATGGAAATAATAAATATTTTCTAGTCCTTTTCAGTATTTCTGTTGGGGAAGGGGAAAAGTATGAAATAGTTTTTAAATACACTATTCAAATGAGGGAACAACATGATGAGTTCAATAGGCTTTTTCTCCACCAATTTGGAATCAGATTATCTCTGACTCTAGTTGAATGGTTGTACCTAACCCTTCTTAGACCTAACCTTCTGGCCTAATTTTTGTGAATGTGCTTCTAAATCCATCTGCCTAGGTTTGAATCTTGTCACTGACACTATCTAGCTGTGGCAGGTGGACCATTTAATGTCTGTGCTTCAGTTTTCTCAATGGTAAAGATAATATTTCCTAGTTGTTAGGGTGAAATAAAGCACATAAAGAGGTACTTAACTTTGTCACTGCCATATACCAAAACTTTAATAAGTACTGTTATTAGCATTATTAATTTGTCTCTTATGGCTCTCTCAAAGGAACAGTGTGTTGGAAGGGTGTGACTTCCCTCTGTGAGAGCCTCAAAATTAAAAAGTAGTCCTAATATCCCTACTTTTTCTCTGACCACTATTCCAGAGTTGTCATTGGATGTGACTAAACTCTTGAATAAAATTACATTTGGTATCACTGATGCAACCTAAGACAGCTAGAATGAATATAATTAGAGCCACAGACAGTGAGGCAAATAGTTAAGTTTCCAAGTATTTAATAAACTACATCAACATAAAATGTACAGCCTGCTACAGAAGTAGACAATCAAGCTGTGTAGAGTGGTCAGTCAATGTCTGAGAAAGATTTTTAGATGTCTGCCCACAGAAAGCAACCAGGTTTAATATCCAGTTTTTACCCGAATTGAACCACAACCTGAAAGATAAAGAGACTTTGTCTTGGAAGTCAAGACACGAATTAAAATCTTGGCTCCCAGTTTAACTGGGAAAAAGAAAAACAATAACCACAGTTATTGTGCTCCTATTATATACTTTCTACATATTTTTAATAGATATCTAATCTTCATGACAACACCAATAGATAGGTTTATTTCTATTTTACAGATAAAATGAAGATATTAATGAGTTTCCTAAGGTCAATCAACTTAGTTAAGTGACACTTATGACAGACATATGATCTTAAATCTGTTGCTCATTTAAGAGTTCACTGCTTCACTATGGTCATGAGGTAAGTTTCTTAATGAAATTTGCTTATTTTCTTATTTGCTAAAAAAGTAATGAAAATACAGTACTGAGTTGTGATGAAGATTATGACATGAAAATTCATAGCTCAGTGCCTGACTTATCTTAAGTACTCAAATAAATATTGCTGAAACTAAATACTGACAGTTAAGATAGCCTTGGGAAAAAAAAGTGAGGCAGATGAATGTTCTTTTGTTGACATAGCTGTCCCCCCTCCCTCCCTCACACCCACCCACACATACACTCACTCTCTCTCTCTCTCTCTCTCTCTCTCTGGTGGTACTGGGGGTTGAACTCAGGGTCTTGTGCTTGCTAGGCAGGCATTCTACTAGACAGCTTGCTCTGCTTTCTGTCTTTCACCAGACAGTGTCCTTTATGCTCTTTTTACGCTCTCCCTAATAAAATCTGCTTGCAGGAATGGATAAATGTTATGGGTGAAGAACCTGTCATCACTTTCAGGGATACACAGATTTTCCTAAGTCTTAAGTTTTATTTTTACAACTTCCGGCTTATGTGAACTGGTGGAATAACATCTGAGTCTGGACAGAGCCTCTGTGTACCTCTGAAATAATTACCATCAATCAAAAAGGCTATTAGATATCTTTGAGAGACATATCAAGGCTATTTTCAAGACCCTTGGTCTGCGGACTCGATTTCTGAAAACAGCTGCAATTCCCAGTTTGGGATCAGCTGAAGGCCCCCAACAAGGTGCACGTCGGCACCGAGTTCAAGGCAGATGTGTGACACATATGACAATAATGATGCTGAGAAATGACAACTCTAAGCCACCGCTTGTTCTCCTTTTACAACCTCCGGAAACAAATGGGTTGAAGACATGGAACGGGAAGTCAAAGCTTTCCCCAGTGGAAGGGCTTAAGCTCCACGGACCAGGACAAAAGCAGAGCAAAATTTCTCAGGCGCATATTCTCTCCCTTCACCTCCTTTGACGCCCAGTCCCCCCGGGTTTGTTAAATTCCCGCCATCCCTCCCCTCCCCTTCGTGTCGCCAGGGACCTCCTCACTCCTTAGTCCAGGGCTTCGCCGCCAGGATTTCTTGCTGCTGTTTTTTGTCGTATTTGTAGATTTCATCGATACTTTGGGCTTCCTGCATGTTGTTGGCCAATTCCCAGGTTTTCTGAGCCATACCGCTCCCGGACGCCGCCATCGCCGAGGAATCGGGGAAGCTGTCGCCTCCAAGACCAGGATGCAACTTTCCCTCGCTAGGACTTCGGGTGTGAGCTTCCGACCTTCCCCACCACAGGTGCAAACTCTCACTAGACTCGCGAGGCCGCCATGACACCTAGAACCGGACGTGAAGTTGGTAGAGACCATTCGGGGAAAGCAGGAGCTCTTCAGGGAGGCGGCGATATAAAAAGCAATTAATTTAACAGTTAGGGAGACATTAATCGTCTTGTGTGTGAAATGAGGACATACTGTCTTGGAAAATTGTATGCATAAAGTAGGACAAACATAAAGACTCGGAGTGGGAATGGTATAGCCTTCCGCACCGGAAGAAGGGCATGTTAACGTTATGCCAGAAACGGGTTGGCCTTCTCTGTTAGTTCTGCGCAGGCTCCGCCTCCGCCATGTTAGCTGTAGGTGGAGCCTTAAGTAGGCATGGGTGTGTAGGTACCTTAGGGAAGTTCCTTGGAAGACTAGAAAATAATGTCCTTGGAAAAACCGAGATGTAAGTAGCTCTGGATACTGGTTCTGGAGAGGAAGATAAACACGGAATCCTATTTTACTTTAAGATAATTCAGTGCACTTGAGTAAAACCCCAAAGGTTCGTGGTTGCTTGACACTTCGCTTTTGGTTGGACTTTCGCTAATGCTCGGAGGAGATAATGAAAACGGATTGCTGCGGCCAGACGTTTTGATGTGTTTGCAAAAGTTAACATCTATATATGTATTAGGAATTGTTAGTGTTCTGAAAATGTTTAGCCCTCACTTTTTATAATAGGTTAAGTTTTGTCTTTAGCACTGCTATGAACTGCTTTTGGCCCGGGGCAGAACTAATGTCGGCAACTTTTTGGTTTCTTCCAACAGTTACTACTATATTTGTTTAATTTGTTTGCTTGTTTTAGGTATTTCTCCCTCTCCGTCCCATCCCAACACTCGCATTAGGTCCTTAATTTCAAAACATGGACCAGGTGTGTGCCATATTGTATCCCAAACACCTAGAATAAGTAGTCAATAATTTCTTTTTGCTAGGAAAAAAGCATCACAGCTCTTCACAACCTGTTTCCTATGCACTTCCCCGGTTTTTAGTCCTCCCTGAAGCTTTACATTCTAGCAATGCCTTTGCTTTTACTTTGGCTTAGCAATACATGTGTTCAGCATTGCTTGAAGTGATCTTCCCTGACTTTTCTGCCTCGGAGCTCACATGAATCTCTAAAAACACAGGTCAGAGATCTCTACCGTGAGCTCTTTCTTGACTCTGTCCAATAACCATTCCTTCATGGTGTCTCTAAGGATCTGTAGCTGCTTCTACAAGAGTTAACTGCTCGGTAAGAATGTATTTGTTTCTGTGGAAGTTTTTCTTTTCACTGTAGGCTTTGCGTTGTAGCCTCCACTCCTAGTGTAAGGTACTTGGCAGATAGTTAAGTAGGTAAAAACAAAACTGTTCGCTCTACACCACAGCTGCGGTTTTGACATTGACTTCAAATGGCGAAAACTTGCCTTTAAAACCATCTTAGAATATAAGTTCAGATAAATTAGGGCCCTTGGGATACATTAGTATCGTCAGTTACATTCTCCTGGGAAGTTGGTGATCTCTTTCTAGCGCTAGCATGTGGCCGCTCAGGATTGAGGGAATTGATAACTTGTTGAAATGGTAATGAAAAAGCGTAGGACGTTGCCCAGATTCCTGGGCTGGGAATAATGCCTCAGAGACACAGGCCAAGAGTTCCCCTCTCTGTCACCACCCTCGTTTTCTTTCCAGGCTCTGACACTGTTCCCAGATCCGCCGGCGCGCGGAGAGGGCTGGAAGGGCTGGAGTCGATTTGACCTGGGATATGGCTCCCATGGCTTAACGGCCCTTGGGTGCTGCAGGGGAGATAGGTGGCCAGTCCGCAGCCTAGATGTGGGATCGCTTTGCTAGCAGCGGGGGCGGCCTCCGGAACGGCAGGGGGCGCCCTCCGCCGCGCGGCCTCCCCCAGAGGGGCGGGGCCGCCCCCGGCCGTTGGCGCTGGGCGCACGGAGGGCTGGGCCTGAGAGGCGGAGCGCCTACCGGCGGTCTGTCACGCTGTTTCCGCGCCGGGCGGCCGCCGTCACGCCCTCTAACGGCAAAGATCCTTGCTGGAGCGCTGTGCGTCTCCTCGGACCCGAGCCCGCTCTCCTGGGTAAGAGTCGGCCGGCCGCGGGTGGGGAGCAGAGCCCCGGGATGTGGCCTGAGGGGGGCGGGGTGAGGGCGTTCCAGGGCGGGGTTCCCAGCGCCTGGGGAGGAGGTCGCGCGCGGCGTCCGGCCGGCGGCGGAGCGCGAGGTAGAGGCTGGGGGTTGGGGTCCTGGCGAGACGTACGTTTTGTACCTGCTGGGCCAGGCGAGGCGGGGAGGGCCTGAGTTACGGAGGGGGAGGTTTAGGGTCTCGAGGCCGTCATCGGGCGGCAGTGATGGGGTTATAGGGTTGGAAGCGGGAGTTCCTTGACCGTGGGGTCTCGTTGCTGCGGGTCGGGCGACGACTCCCTGGTTACGGGGGGTGGGGGTTCACTGCCAGTGTGTGTGGGGGTGTCTCCCGGCTCTGCCGCGGGGCCGGTGTCCGAGTTATGGGGTCCGGGTCTGTGTCTCTGCAGCCGGTCAGTCGGTCCGGAGGAGATGCCGAGGTTACAGGAGTGGGGCTTCCTGTGGGTGTAGCTCCCCAGCTGCCCCGGTTACGCGGTTCGGACTCGCGGGCAGCGC
Source organism: Castor canadensis (assembly GCF_047511655.1). NCBI lineage: Eukaryota > Metazoa > Chordata > Mammalia > Rodentia > Castoridae > Castor > Castor canadensis. The sequence continues at coordinate 121,258,322 of NC_133388.1, read as the reverse complement.
TGTGGCCGTCGCCTCGGGTGTCGAGAGCCGGTTGCCAGACAACGCGCTGACGCTTTCTGAAGAGTCCGCCGCTGGAGTGTCTGGAGACTGCCGCGCCTCGGGCCTCCGGGCGCCTGCTCTCCGCCACTGGAGGTTAATGTTTGATGTTTGAGCGCTGTGTGCCCGGGCGTTTTGCTTTGCAAATGAAGTTTACTTACTGTTCTTCGTATCCCTTTGAGGTCATTGCTGCTATCCTTTTTCTCTCTGAAGTTGTGTGGAGCCCAACTAACGGACGGCCTTGATGTTTAGGTTTCTCGTTTGGAATTTGAATCTAGTTTTCATGAAATGTTAACAGTGCGGCTCATCTTTTGAGAGATGAAAAACACTATAAAATGTAAGGACCTAAAAGCAACTATTATGAGTTTTAAGCGGATTATCCTGAGAGGTTTATTGTATTGGGAAGAATGGCTTGTCATATTGAAAAGCAAGAAGGAAACCAGTAAGATGCTTTCTTTTCTCCACATCGTTCTCTTGAGTTTCTGGTGAAATGCTGAAGTGCTCCACAGGGAGGCTGTTTTGGACTTCCTGTAATGTGGATGATCTTCCGGTAGGGAGCAGGTAGGTTCAGACTAGATAAATTGAAACCAGATGCATTCAAGGCAGTTTTCACCCAAATATTATTTAACTTTTAGAAAATTAAGCAAATTTAACATCTTTTTATTGTCATTCTGACTTACTGTGATGTGCTTTCCTGAGTGATAGACAAAATTGTTTGAGCAAGTGTTTTAGCAATCTGTATCCCAAAGGCTGTCTAATGTATGCTACTGCCCTAAGTTACCGTTACTGGTCTACTAATATCTGCTAAAAGACTTCAAAGTGGTTTTATTTATTCACTCTCTTTGTGTCCTGTCCTCCACCCTTCCAGTTGCTCCCACCCCAGGCAACATAGTATAGTATAGGTGTAATATAGTATACACCTATAGGAGTATGCTGCTCATGTGGAAACTATCTGACAGGAGAAAGACTGAGACCCTTTCATTTGGTGAAAAGACAGCTGAGTGAATAAGTGGGAAACCCTCTCCTGATCACCTCACCTTTCTGTCCTCTAGGACTCTTTCACAGGCACCATCCCACATACCTACATACTTCCCACACCATACTTACATGTTATCACTCCTTGAGACTCTGCCCTTGGTTCTTTTCTTCTACCCTAGGGTCTTTAATGTCAGGAAATCTCTTCTTGCACAGTTTTTTGTTTGTTTGTTTTGAGGCAGGGTAGCCTAAGCCTGGCTTGGAACTTGAGATCTTCCTGCTTCAGCCTCCTAAGTGGTGAGGTTGCAGGTGTGTACTACCACACTGACAAAGAATCAGCAAAATTTTTTCCCCAATGGTAAGTATCAAAGCCAGGGCCTCATGCCAGGCAAGTTACATCCCCATCATCAGTAATTACTTTAAACATTGCTAAATCTTTATACTCAGCCTGTGTTCTATTATGAGTTCCAGATACATTCAAATTATTTTCTTGATCTTTTAGGGGTATCTCACAGTAATCCCTAAATCCCAGTCTGGCAAGACTGTGAATGACTGTGACAGGGAATATTAGTTTATCTAAATTTGAGGGCAAGGATCTTCTTTTGTTCTTATATCCACCCCCCTGCATCTAGCACAATGTCTTGATTTAGAAGGGGGGGGGTCATTTTCTATTTCTCATGCTTCCATAATTGGGAAAAATTTACCCTTGTTGAGAGGGAAAAGAATAGAAATAACATCTTCCTTTCTCATTGTGATTAATGAATCACAATGAGAATGTATGCTTCTGTATTTTGGATTGTGCTAGGCTTAGCAGAATGGGTAAGTATGGATCTGCTTATAAATTTAAGATTTAGAAGTATTGGTTTGGATTTTGATAATCAATGATCAATTATTAGTGATTTAAATCTCAGCACACTTCAAAGGAGTATGCCCCTCCCCTTTTTTTTTGTGCTGGGGATTGAACTGAGAGCCTCATGCCTGTTAAGTACATGCTCTACCACTGAGTTACACCTCCAGCCTGAATTTTTTTTTTCTTTTAACTCATACAGCACCCGATATTCCCAGGTGGCCTCCCATCCAAGTACCAACCAAGCCTGACCCTGCTTAGATTCCAAGGTCAGACAAGATTGGGCATGTTCAGGGTGGTATGGCTGTAGACAGATGCTTTCTTTTTAAAAGGTGAATGTTTATATATGCAAAGACTTTGAAAATACAGCAATATTTAATAAAATAACTCATTGATTTCTAAGCATTAGATTCTCTGTTATATTTTTTTTTTTATGGTACTGTGTTTGAACTCAGGGTCTCCTGCTTGCTAGAAAAGCACTCTTATTTTAGCCACGTGTCCTGCCTTCTGTCATACATTTTAATGTGTTATTGTTTTTTTTCTTTGTAACTCTGGAGTAGGTAGTATTTCCATTTTATAGATGAGGAATCTGAGAACTAGCTTAAGGAACATACTTTTTATATCAATCACATGGAGTCAATAAGTGATGGAAAGTGGGTTTCATTTCTAGTAAAACTGTTTTCCTGAAAACTTTCTTATTTGTATACTATGTACACAGCTAACGGAAAAAATACTCAGTAATAGTATCCCAAAAGAAGTTGTAATTGCATTGTAAAGTGTCAAGAACATACAAAATTCCATTTAGGTGTTTTTCAGCTGATTTTTTTTTTTTTTTTGGCAATTTAATCCTTAAGTTATACACATTCTGATTGTATTTTGTATGTAGGCTGTGCCCTTCAACCCAGTCAATTACAAATCACAAATTACCAAGTAATTTGTGAATAATTTTGTAGTCAAAATAGCTTTATGTAATATGTCACATGCTTTTAGGGGTGAGAAAGAGAAAAGTGGCTAAGCTAGAAACTGGAAAGTTTTATTGCCTTGTGCTGCTAAGAACTGGCCTGGCACTCCTCGCTGTGTCCTGTTGAAGATAAACAATTGTATAGAACACCAACATCAGATAAGACCACTCTGATGGATCAAGACAAAAACAAATAGTCCCTGCTTACAGGAATGACTATTGCTTCTTTACCAGCTAATAGCTTTAGTCTTACACTACAGATAAGATTTATAACAATGTCCAGTCCACTTATGACAGCAAAACTCTGCTTCCTTAAACCTTCCTGCACGTTGCCCAACACAAGCTCCAATCATGTTTCTTCTAGTGGTTTTCCACTAAGACATCCAGTGGTTGCCCGTAGTGTATGTTCTTGATGCATCCCTGAATGCAATGAGTAATCTAATTTGTTCAACTATTGTAGTATTCTTGGTGGTCTTTGGCTGGAGGTTACCACCTGGACAAAGCTTATTAGTATCTTTGACTTTTTTGGTGGTACTTGTATTTGAACTCAGGGCCTCATACCTGCTAGCTCTACCACTTCAGCCACACCCCCATCCTTTTTTGCTTTAGTTTATTTTTCAGGTTTATTTTGTCCAGGGCTGGCCTAGGACTGAGATCCTCTGGCCTCCAACTCCTGTGTAGCTGGAAGTACAGGTTTGTGCCACCATGTACAACTTATTTTTGGAGTTTAAACTCAGGGCTTCATGCTTGCTAGGCTGGCATTCTACTGCTTGAGCCACACCTCCAGTCCTTTTTGTTCTGGTTATTTTGGAGATAGGGTCTTGCTTTTTGCCTAGACTAGACTAGACTGTGATCCTGTTATTTATGTTTCCTACCATAACTGGGATGATAAGTGTGTGCAACCATGTCCAGCTTTTTTTTTCATTGAAATGGGGTCTCTGCAAACTTTTTTGACTTCCTTGGAACCAATCTTCTTGATCTCAGCCTCCCAAGTAGCTTGGGATGACAGGCTTGCCCACCACGCCCAATGAGATGGGGGTCTCTTGAACTTTATTTTTACCTGGGCTGGTCTTGAATCTCAGTGCTCCTGAGCTCAGCCTCCCCAGTAGCTAAGATTAGAAGTGTGAGCCACCAGCTCCCAGCATATTTTCTGAGATAGGGTCCTGCTAACTTTTTTTGCCTGGGCTGACCTGGAACTGTAGTCCTCCCATCTCTGCCTGCCGATTATCTGAGATTATAGCCATACATCACTATGCTCCACTCTTTGATTTTTTCCATTTTATATTAAAAATGTTATAATCTATTCAGATAGACAGTAAAACAAAACTAGAAATGACTAAATGTATACTTATATCTCTGATAAGTCCTGTGTTTTAGTTTGGATTATCCTGTATTCACTACCATTGGTTAAAAATGTGGTCTATTACCATAGTTACTGGTACTTAAAATTTGTTTTAGAATTTGTAGTAATTTGCTAAGTTTCATAGTAAAGGGAAATGTAAGTATAAATTCAAGAGGGAACCCTTTCAAATTCTGGTTAAGCAACACTTAAATGAACATGCTAATTAATAATCCCTGGTAGGATTGTATGGAAAAACTTAATTCATTATAAAAGAGGCTTGTTACTTTCTTTTTTTTTTTTTTTTAGCTCAATATCATTTTTTGCTTAACTTTTGTATAAAATCCTGTAGCAAACTATATGCATTATCTCTTATTTCTTTCAGACATCAAATACTGAAGACAATTAGGATTTTAAGAAGTAATTTTTTTTTTAGCTGGGTGTAGTGGCATCTGGTTACTATCCCAGCACTCAGGAGGCCGAGGCAGGAAGATAGCAAGTTTGAGGCCAGTTTGGGCTACATAGTAAAACCCGGTCTCAAACAAAACAACCCCCCCCAACAACAGAAAAGTGAGTTTTTGACATGAAAACTTTTGCTGTTGAGGTATTCTGAATATTTACTAGGAATAAAAATCTTTTGTGACAGCAAGTTAATAGTGACTGAGATATGTTAACTTTTATTGACTTGGAATATATTTTAGTAAAGCTGTATTTTAAAATTAGTGCTCTTTTTCTTTTTGAAAGTAAACACTGCTTTATTGGTAAAAGTTTCAACTTTTTTTTTTTTTTTACATAAAGCTTCCTTTTTAAATATTTTTCCAAATTATAATTTCTCCCAAACATTCAATTAATTGGTTGCTTTAAAAAGAAAATCTTTTTTGGTGGTACTGAGGTTTGAATTAAGGGCCTGGCACTTGCTAAGTAGGTGCTGTATCTCTTGAGCCACACTCCCAGCCCTTTTCTGGTTTTAGTTATTGTTCGGGTAGAGTGTTTGGATTTTGCCTGCATTTGACCTCAGACTAAGATTCTCTTACTTCCAGCTTCCTGCTTAACTGTGATTACTGGTGTATGCCTTCATGCCTGACTTATTGATTGAGATGGGGTTTCACTACTTTTTTTTTTTTTTTTTTTTTGCCTAAACTGACCTCTCATTGTGATCCTCCTGATCTCCACTTACTGAGTAGCAGGGATTACAGATGTGAGACACTGTGCCTGGCCCTGTTTTTTTTTTATTTTTATTTTAAATTCTTGTGCATTTGATATTGCTTAACAATTCTGGCCTCTTTTCCTCCACTAATTATGTTAACAGGGTTTACTTTATTTCCCTCTTTCAATTATTTTATTTTTTAACAGTCTCACTATGTAGCTGGCTTCAAATTTGCCATATTTCTGCCTCAGCCTTTTAATTATTTCCTCTGTAGTTTTTAAATCAAAATACAATTCAGTTCTTCAATTCTTTTGTCGTTCAGATGAACAATGCCCAGCATTTAGTTCTAGATTATCTCCCATTTTCCCTGCCTGTTCTAATTTACTAGGATTTTCACTATTATCTTTAAAATAGTTGGCTCATTTTTTTTAAGCTTTGTATTTATTGAGTTTCACAGATGGCAGAGACCCACCTTCTATAGTAAGCATGGCTCCCTCATAATAAAGCAAAATAAGTAAAAGTTTCATGTCAAAAACAGAGTTAAGCAAATAGCCACATAGCTAGACTTGCCCATGATAGTGTTTCTTGAAGTTGCTGCTTTACTATAAGAACACTAAGCACTGAGTCAGTCTTAAGATTTTTCAGAGGGAGAGCATGGTTTCATGCCAAGATGGCAGAAAAGGAAACAAGAAGGCTGGAAGCGGTCACACTAAAGCTCTGTCTGTAGGTAGACACAAATCCTCATTTACAGTGCCTGCCTTAGCGTTGTGTTGTGTGCTTGTAAAAGAGAGGAACGTTCTGAGTTTGGTTGGTAGAGATGTGATGATGTCAGCTGATCTCCCTCCACTCTTTGTGGAAACTCAGGATGTTCTTGGTTTCCATACCAGCCTCAGCTGCAATCTCTAGCACCATCTGTTAGAAATCCTTAGGGTCATCCAGCAGACAGTTAACATGCTGGGATCTGGTGTTCTTGGCATGGATGAGTCTGGAAGACCTTTGCAGAAGTGAAGGATAGAACAGAGGTCTCAGGCATCAGAGTCTGGCTTGGTCATCCTGGGTCTCACCAACCTTTTGGACACAAAGTTCTGGCAGAGAATGTTTTACTTGCCTCTCCTCAGCTCATCTGATAGCAAGGTAATGTGGCTGCTACTGCCACATTACCATCAGGAGATGTATACATTGTGTCAAACCTACCCGGATGGTGAGTTGGTGGAGGACTAGAAGATATAGAGTGCCCTGGAGACAGGGAACAGGTTAAGAATCAAGGATGATCAAATTTGGGGCCCCTAAAGATCATCTCTCACAGTGCTACTTCATTCTGAAGTCAGAGAAAAACCTGATCCTTGAAGTTCCTGTTGGAAGCTGCTGAGATGGATTTTCTCCATTCCTTCCCTCCCTTTGTTCTTCCCTCCTTCCTTCCAGCAGTACTGGGGTTTGAACTCAGGGCCTCACACTTGCTACATAAGCACTTTAACACTTGAGTGATGTCCCAATCCCTTTTGTACTTTAGTTTGCTTTTGCCCAGGTGGCCTCTGAGTTGCCCCCTGAGTTGCTGGGATTACAGGTATGAACCACTGCTCCTGGCTCATTTGTTGAGTTAGGATGTCTAATTTTTTGCCTGGGATGGCCTCAAATCAAGTTGCTCCTATCTTTACCTCTCAAGTAGCTGGGATTACAGACATGCACCATTATGCCTGGCTTCTAGTCTCTCAAGTGTACTGCTTATAAAAGTCACCCACCTTAGAGTTGAGCCTCAAACTGTCCAGGGAGTCCAGTTACAAAATGGCCAAAACTTCTGAGGAAACAGATGCACAAGGCAGCTTCATCCTGGGGCTGAATGGAGGTTGGTCCTGCTCTAAGCCCACCTCTTCTCAAACCTGTTGTGGAGAATGCTAGAGCAGGACAAGTCCTCAGGTAGCTGCAGGCACCTGTGTGCATGTGTGCTTTTCATCTCTGTAACTGGTCATGGAAATGGTGGGATGGGCAGGCCTGGTTGGCTAAAGGTCTCCCTCTGAGGGCAGCAGGTTCAGCAGCACACACAAGGTGACTCCATAGGCTAAATGAACTCTGCCAGAATGAGGAGAGGAGACTATAGTTGGTGTTGAGCCAGCCCAGGATCGCCTTGATGGTGGGCAGTAGCCCCTCTGCAGAGAGGATCTTCAATTTCTTTTGAATGGCTTGGAGATTGTCTCACAATAAGCTAATGGAGGCTTTCTGCCCCAACCAGGTACCAGTGTGAAACTCTAACTCAGAAAAGCTGCTTCTGTTGCCTTCAGTGCCAGGGTATGGCTGGAGGCAGGGCTCAGATCAGAATACGGTGGCTGAAGACAGGAATCAAGTGCAAGTCATGTTTTCCTTGGAACTTTTGGCTCAGTGGAGCTGGCTGGTTAACAGTTAGTTGTTCTCAAGAGATCTAAGAGACAATTGAGAGGTTTGAGCTTTCGGTTTATTCCTGGGATGGACAGCTTTAAATTTGGATGTGGTGCCATTTTTCTGCATTGCTTCTGATTCCAGCAAGCCATTCCCTTTTTCATCAGTTGTCTCTGAATTGAAGTTTGACTCCTTGTTTCTGACTGGGCCTGTGAACTTAAGGATATGTTTTCCTTTTCCATGTCACATATGAATCACAGCAGGAATGAAAATGGCCTCTCAGTTGCAACTCTCACTACAAACACAGCACCAGCTGTGGCTTTTCTGGGATTTGTTATGATGGGGCCTGGGGACTAGAAAGTCTTATTGTCCCCCTCCAGTCTCTTTCTCCTGGCTTCCATTGCTGGAGGCTGCCACCCATGGAGTCATCTTCCCTTTCTGGAGTCTAGTCTGGATTCATGTATTCACATGCTGAATTATTATTTATTTGTTCATTTATTTCTTTGTTAACTATTGTGTTTGGTGGTTTTTTTTTCTTTTTTGTTTTTTTGGCAGTACTGGGGTATATACTCAGGGTCTTGTGCTTTCATATGTTGAATTAGGTGGGAGAAAAATGAGAAGATGACTGCTGGGTTGTGTTTTTACACTTACTTATGAAGCAAAGAACCACCATGTGGAAGATGAGCAGTATGGGAGAACCAAATAGCATATTGGGGGGCTTCCCTTCTGTGGAAGCCTGGCAAAAGTCAGATGGACATGGTTGATAAGAAAGACAGTCGTCTGCTTTGAATTTCCTCTAAGAGGCTTCAGGAGGCCTTCTGAAGGTAGTGGAAGCTAACCAGAAGTCTTGTAAACCCAACACTGCCTTTGGCTGCAAGACAGTTTCTTTCCCTGGTATCTTTTCCTTGTGTGATCATAGTACCATTTGAGTTTTCAAGTTACCCCTTTAAAAGGCACTTAGTGGATAGAAGTATGTGGTTTCAATTTGCTCCCTGTGAAAGCTCCCAACTTGATGAAGGGCATTCCCACGTTGGGGCCACTGACAGGGCTCTGTAATAGCATCTCTTGGCCAGGTTCTTGGTGGCCAGGTCTAGGAACTCAAAGTGGGACACATCTCCCAGATAGAGCAGGCAGTGATGACAAGCACTATGAGCCCAGTTTCTTTCTTTGATGTGAGTCCTTACTTATAGCCAGTCAAGTAGAGTGCACACTGAGGCCATCAGTGTGGTTCTGTAACATCAACTCATAGTGATCCTGAAGGAAGAGATTTTCATAGAATTTGAGGCCACTCTTCATGTGAGCCCACAAGGGGTCTTTCCAGGGCTTGAAAGTTTCCATGTGTTTTCTCTTGGTCTTCATGAGCAGAATGACAATGTCATAGGCTTTTCTGCTTTTTTCCATAAGTCACTCATGGGTATAGGAACATGAGTTTAATGCTGGCTTGCTGAACCATATATTTGAGGGCTAGGATGTGTGGTTTGAACACCTATTTGTGTGTGTTTCCTTTCTGGAAAGAAAAGGTCGTGATGCTAAGCTGCCAAACAAATCTGGTAGAAGAGTTTGACCTTCAGGTCTTCTGCTTGGCTTCTCTTCATGGGGCTGAACTATTTTCCAGTGATGTTTCTGTTGTGTCTTTTCTTACGGATCATTTAATTTTAGAAATTACCTTTATTCAACATGTCCATATAAAGTAGAAAACAGATCAGCTTGAACCAGTAAGCCAGAGCCCCTAGAGAGTTTACTCCTTCTCAGCCTTCTGACTCCCAGCCTTGAGTTTCACTAGCCTCCTAAAATAGTTAACTCTTAACTAAGCATCTCAAATGTGGTTCATTTCCTTGAATTTGAGTCTTGTATTTCTAACTATCTGTTGCTAATTTCCATATGTCTTATTAGCTTCAACTTAACATATGTAAGCCAAATCTTTTCAAACCAGCCAGCTTGTTCTGATTTGTTTTTGTTTCAGGGTTCCATTCACATTTCCTTTCCAGGTCTTAATATTTTAGTCATTAGTAGCACTTTCTTTCTTGTCTTGTATTAAGTTAGTCACTAAACTAGATGTGTTTTTGGAAAACATTTTAAAAAAAATCTAGTTTTAATGAAGAAAGTAGTCTTTTCAAAAAATGATACTGGGATAATCTGTATTCATATGTAAAAAATTGAACCTTGACTTTTGCCTTACGATTTGCAAAAATTAAATGGCTCATAGATTCAATGTAAGAGAGAAAATTGTAAGAAAAGTTCTAAAAGAAAATGTAGAAAAACATTTGTGATCTTGAGATAGGCAAAAATTTCTTAGATATGACACAGAAACACAAGTAGATTAAAATTGATGAGAAAATTCATAAATTGGACTTGACAAAAATTAAACACTTTTACTATTAAGAAGACACTATTAGGAAAACTTACAAACTACTGGCAGAAAATATTTACAGACATGTTCAGTAGTGTACTTGTGTACAGTATATAAAAACATCCAATTATAAAAATGGGTAGAAGATTTGAATAGTGGTACTTTGCCAGTGGTACTATGTTTGAATATGTGAATGGCAAATAAGAACATGAAAATATCCTCAATAACATGTTCATTAGAGGAGTGCAAATTAGAACCACATAGCGATACATACCCAACAGAATGACTAAGATCAAAAAGACTGAACATTTCAAACCCTGATGAAGATGGGTAGAAATCACAACCCCCATTTCCGTCTTGGGGTTCTGCCTTACCCAGAAGTGGAATCTTGTTTTGATCTTTAGTTCCCTGGGCTTCCATCCTTTTTTTTGTTCAGGCATCTTCTTACATTACTCCTTATGCTCCATGTTGCAACAGTGTATGTCTACAGGAATATTACTTAAAAGGTATCTTTTGTGTTATGTGTATATTCAAAAAGTAAAATTTGAGTACCTACTCTACGCCAAGTACTGTGCTAAAGCACCAGGAGATAGATATTTAAAAGACTCTCATGGGAAAAGTTTATTAAAGGGTTTTCTAACTTTGCTGGTGAGATTAAGTATACTCTTTCTGCCAGATTTCTTGAGAATAGTATTCTACAAACTTTACCCAGAATTAATCATCTGAAGTGCTCTCTTTAAGAAAAGCTAATCTCAAGCTTTCCTTCTTTGTGCCTTTCCCTCAGCTTACTTGATGAGGCCCAGTAGTCCTCATTTTGATATCCTTCCCTCTTAAGGGGAGAAATGTTGGTTTGATATTTCACTGGCCATTGAACCCTAATCCTCCCCAAGTTATTTTCGGACGTGCTGCTTTAGTGAGAGCATCTAGTCATTCACTCCACAGGTATGTATCAAGTACATGAGATAGTTTTTGAGCCAACTAGACTTAGTGATTGACTGGACTGACGCTATTAGGAATAGCTATGAGTAAGACAAACTAGTTCTTTCCCTGGAGTGCAATAAAATATTGTGGACACAATAAAAAAACCAAAACAATTGCAGCCCTCATGTATTGCTGATTGGAACGTAAAATGATTATAAGCACTACACTTTGAAGAACTGTTAAATTGTTAGAGCTAAATAGACATAGAATATAAAACGTATGTCTACACAAAAACCTGTATATGAGTGTTTATAGCTGCATTATTCACAAATATCAGAAAAATGGAAACAACCTAAGTGTCCACCAGCAGGTGAATAGGTAAACAAAATGTATTTCCATACACAGGACTGTGGCTTAGCAGTAAAAAGAGAAAATGATTACCTGCTGAAAGATACAACTATATAGATGAACCTCAGAAATGCTAAGTGGAAGAAGTCACACACAAAACACTATATATTATATGTGATCCACTTATGGGAAATTTCCAGGTTAGGCAAAACTATATATAGAGAGAGGAGAAAAACAGTTTGCTGAGTTGAGGGTGGAAATGACATCTACAGACTTCTTGGTGTTGCCAGCCCTGTGGGTTCTTAGCAGAAGAATCAGGCACAGCATCTTGGGAACAAGGCTTTTTATTCTTATGCCTAAACATAAGGAAGGCATGTGTGGAGAGAGAAATTTCCAAGCTGACTCAAAGGAAAAAGGTCCACAGCTTTATGGCTTCTGTGTGGTAAGCATGGACCTAGTCTTGATGTTACTGAATGTAGAGATGGAGTCTCAGTTGCACTCTTGCTCACCTTCATCATGGGTCTTTGTGGAACAGTGTTTTATTAAGTTAAGTCTCCACCTGAGGGTGTGATTTTTACTATGCTAATTAGGCAAAGGTTACTATAGGATATTCTAGTAGCCATTTTAGCATGCATGTGCCCTTACCATATGGTGAATGCCACTAATATTTTAAGGCAAGCTAAGCTATTTAAGTTTGTGTATGATTTGTAGTTAGTTTTAGGGTGCCAAAGGAAGGTTGAGTAATAGTTTACTTAATGACCTTGGTTTTTCTCAGCTTTTGGTTTTTCAGTATTCTGAAAAAAGACCACATAATCTTTGACAATTGAACTGATTCTCTTTCTACCCATCCTTTGTGGCAGTTTTTTGACTCCCAGAGCCCAGATGGCTATTCTAGCAGTCTCATTGGGATTGGCGGCGAAGGAAGCATTATAAAATGTGATTGTGGTAATACTTTGAACAACTGTATGAATTTACTAAGGCTTATCGGGACAGTTCACTAAAATGAGTGAATTTTATGATATATATGTTATTTTTCATTTAAAACTATAACTTAGGAATTTAAAAATAATTCCAGAGCTTATTAAAAAAATTCGTGATTCTACATGATAATCTAAAAATTACATGGGTTCTTTCTTATGATAGAATGATAAGGAAATAACTGTATAAGGGTTGGTGGAATTAGAAAATTAGCATTTTGTAGCCATCTAGACTCAAAGGTTGGATGAATCAAGAATCACTAATTGATGTTAAATCTAGATAGAAATTTTGATCCGGAGTAGGATATTTACATAGTCTAAAAGTATTCCTGCACAGAATGCTTGCTGTTACAAGGAGCAATAGTAGAGAAATCAGACATCTTCTTGATCAGGTGATGAAAAAAACCTCACTAATGAGGGTTGAGTGGATATCATGTGTCTCTACTGGTGGCACTTCATCTTGAGAAAGATACCTGTATAACCTAATTAAGCCATGAAAAAACATCAGTCAAAATCTAGGTGATAAAAAAGGTAGATAGTAGATGGTTGTATTAAAAATATTAATATAATAAGAGACAAGAGTTGTAGAGATGTTCCAAAGAGACAGAACATCGAAATATACCTAACCTAGTCTGGATCCTGAACTGAAGAGAGAGAAAAATAAGCTGTAAAGGCCACTATTGGTCACTTGACAAAACTGGAATGAGTACAATAGATTAAAAAAAATTTCAAAGTTTATAGTTAAACTTATGTAAGAAAATAACTCAAAGGACTGGGGGTATAGCTCAAGTGGTAGAGTACCTGTCTACCAAGCACAAGGCTCTGAGTTCAAACCCCAGTACCACCAAAAAACCTCCCAAAACACCTCCCCATAAAAACCCAAACCAAAACAACAAAACAAAACAATTTTTTTTGGTGGTACCAAGGTTTGAACTCAGGACTTCATACTTGCTAGACAGCTACCACTTGAACCACATCACCAGCCCTGTTTTGTGTTGGATATTTTTTGAGATAGGGTCTTACAAAGTATTTGCCCGGGCTGGCTTTGAACTGTGATACCCCTGTACATTGCCTTTTGAGTAGCTAGGATTATAGGCATGAGCAACTAGACCCCTGCCCAAACCCAATTCTTAGTATTGGGGATTGAACCCAGAGCCTCACACATGCTAGGCAAGTGTTTTACCACTGAGCTACATTCCCAGCCTCAAACTTTTTTTTTTTTTTTGTGGCACTGGAGTTTGAACTCAGGGCCTCACGCTTGCAAGGCAGGCACTCTTGCTGCTTGAGACACTCCTCCAGCCCTTTTTTTTGTGATGGGTTTTTTCAAGATAGAGTCTTGGGAACTATTTGCCCAGGGCTGGCTTCGATCTGTGATCTTCCTGAGAAGCTAGGATTATAGGTATGAGCCACTGGCTCTGAGCTAGCCCAATTCTTAAGAAATATATACTAGAGGCAGGTGCTGTTGGCTCATCCCTGTAATCCTAGGTACTTTGGAGGCTGAGATTGGAAGGATTAAGGTTCGAGGCCAGCCTGGTCCAAAAAGTTAGTAAGACCCTATTTTAACAGAAAGAAGCTGGTTATAATGGCACATGTCTGTCATTTCATAGACTGTGAGGTAGTGTAAAATAGGGGGATGGGGTCCAGTTTCGCCTAGGCAAAAAGTGATACCCTATTTGAAAAAAACAGGACAAAAAGGGCTGGAGACATGGTTCAAGCAGTAAAGCACTTTCCTAGCAAGCACAGAGTCCTGAGTTCAAACTAGTACTGTCAAAAGAAAGAAAAGAAAAAGAAATACACATTGGAGAGTTTAGGGACAAAGAGCTATGATATATATAATTCATCCTTTAATTTTAGAAGAATTTATATTCATATGTATAGAGAAAATGGCCCTCTGTACACAAGAAAAGGATAAAGCCAGTAGGGCAAAATCCAAACAATAGGGAACAGGTAAATACTATAGAGTGTGCTTGGTATTATTTTTGTAACTTTTTGGTAAGTTAGAAATTATCTCCAAATAGTTAACAATTTCTTTGGGAAAATAAGTGCTCATCTTAAGGATTAAAGTTTTCTGTTTTTATTTTCTAGTTTGTATGTGGCTAATGATGATGGTTATTCATTTTGGTTTTCAGTTACTTTTTTTCTTTTTTATTAGCAGATATTACCTGTACAACATAATGAGTTTCATTGTGACATTTTCATTCATGCATATGTTTTTTTCAGATTTTTTGAAATGATGTAAGCTTTTCACCAAGTTGAGAGAGGAGAGGCATGCATGCATATTTATGGTCAGGTTTAAGTTTGAGGTTCTCAGTTTGATGAGACTGAATACTAAAAGTGGAATAAGCCTTCATCTTAATAATTATAATAAAAATACAATGATGTAGTTTTGCTCATTGAAGGATTTGTTTCTTTTTTTCAGGATCTACAAAATGGGAGATAATTTGGATGAATTTATCAAAGAGCAAAAAGCCAAACTGGCCAAAGACAAAGCAGAATTGGAAAGTGATCCACCTTACATGGAAATGAAGGTCAAGTTAATAATTTCCTTCCAACATGTTTAATTAAAAGTGTTTCTGAGGATTCCACCTGTGTAAATGTAAAACATCTTCTACGAGTGAGCATCTTCTGTTTCATACACTTTAGTTTGGTTATGCTGTCATTCTGACTCTTGAAGGAGTCTGATTCCAGATAAGATGTTAGTGATTTTTTCAGCACAGTTTTTCTTTTGTGGTGATGTGTATCTCACAATACTCTTCTCTCTTGTTGGAGTTTCAATGAATAATCAATTATGTGCTTCATAAGATGATTAGGAAGCAGTTCTTACATAAACAACTTCCAGAATATAAACTGAACACATATAAAAGCAGGTTCTCCTATTCCATGTGTAAAGTTAGATTATAAATGGATCAAACTTTTTTGATATCTACATTAGTAAATTAATTAGGGTAGTTTATTTTATACTACTTGCTTTTTAGAACATAGATTTGTTAAAACAATTGTTTCTGAAAGCAGTGTCTAGAAAGTTTTCTTAAAGTTTTTTTCATTTTGGTAAAAGAGTGATCCATTTAGCAAATACTGAGATTGTGCTAGGCTCTGAGAATACTGCACCAGTCTAACAGATGTGTCATCATCTCATGGGCTCATTGCATGTAATAAGATATAGCATGTAGATTGGTCTGTACCGAACAACTGTACCATATGTTCAATGTTCAGTCTATATGAAATAATCATATATATTGGTTTGCTTAAGTCATTTCTGGCTTACCTGTTATTTCAGTGTCTTATCTGGCTTAGCATTTCTCCGGGGCAAAGACGTCTAAGTTGAGATGATAATTTGGACACTAATTATAAAGTAATTTTACTTCCATAATTAATGTTTGTTGAGTAATTATGGACAGTCTTAAAAGGGTATATTTCACTGTAATCTATAAGTACTGTTACTGTGATTTTTCCAGATGAGTAAGGTGAGAGATAGGGAGGCTAAATACTGAGATGAAGGTGATAGAGCTGGTAGAACTAGGCTTTGATCCTTCTCATCCTGACTCCAGTGCTTGTTCTCTTAGGCCATCACACTAGGTTGTCTTCCTTTTGTAGTAATCTGCCAGGTACAAGGAGTTATGCCAAGAACTTTATGTGTATTGTTTCATTTAGTCATAATATCCATGTGAAGTAGAGGGCTTTTTGTTTGTTTTACAGATCAGGAAAGTAAGGCTCAAATGGGTTAAATAATTTGTCCAGGTAGACACAGGTGGATTAAGTATTGGAACCTTTATGTAGTTCCAAAGACTATGCTCTTACTTTCTAGTACTGAGGGGTAGTATATAGTCTTTGGAGTTCATAGTTAAAATACGTAATAGCTTTAAATACTGATTTGTTATAATCTCTCATGTTAAATAGTGTATAAATAATATCTTAAATGTCAGTTCAATAATAACTTGCTCATTGAGGCTTTACAGTCTTTCATCCAGCATTTCTGGGCTCCCTAATCTTGCTCTATTTTTTTTCTTTGTGTAGCCCCTCCCTGTCACTCTTTACATATTATATAATCTAAGTAATATTGTTTATTATGTGTCTCTCCAGCGGTTCATAAACCCTATGATGACAGAAATTTAAGTACTTTTTTACTTGCATTTTATAGGAACTCACTTGCTGATAAGTGAGTGAGTTAAATATTGGAATACATAATACAATATTTAAGTATCTTTGGTTACTTTCTCAAACCTTACATTTAAATCTCTTCTATTATATGTAATTTTGTCAGGCTGTTTAGTAAAAGTTTTGAGATGAGTTGCATATTTTGTGAGGTTTTTTTTTTTTCCTCTCCCAGTTTGTAAATATTATGTCTCTTTCAGGGAGAAGCATCAGGGAAGCTTTCTGAAAATAGTAAAATACTAATTTCCATGGCTAAGGAAAACATACCACCAAACAGTCAACAGACCAAGGGTTCTTTAGGTATGTTATTAGATGTACTAAACTGCTATTAAGATATCTTTAGCAGGCCGTTGTGAATGAAGTTTGTCTTGTCAGAAGAAAAGGTTTCTTTGAAATTCTAGTGACTTTACTTTCTGGAATCTTACATTTGACAATATAGGTTGCATATGAAATATAACCTATACTGATAACCTTGTACCTATTTTATTGATGTATGGAAATCATAGTAGTAAGTATGTATAACATACCTAAAAATTAATTGGAAAAAACACAATGGAATTTGTGTGTATGTTTGTATGTATGTGTGTGTGAGAGAGAAGTTGAGGTGCTTGTTGAATAAAAATGGTAGGATTGTGATTTGAGGCCAGCTTGGCCAAAAAAAAAAAAATGTTAGCAAAGATCGCATCTCAAGAAAGAAGCTGGCATGGTGCAAATGCCTGTAATTCAGCTATATGGGAGGCTTAGGTAGTGTTGGAAATGCTGTTCTCAATTGATGATCAAAGAAATACTCAGGATTTGCTCAGCAAGGCAAAAAGAAAAGTTTTACTTCTGCAGAAGGGTGCAGCCACACACCAGAGTCTGATAGGCAGAACATACTGAGTGTGGAGTCAGCTCAGTTTTTACATCTCTGCCCCTCACCTTGATGGACTGGTTTCGGTTCATAATCTTTGTGATTGGTTACTTAAAAAAGGGGGCACATGGAGTAAGGGGGACCTTGAAGTAGGGAGAACAAGAAAATTCTTTTGGGTAATATTCATCTTTAAGTGAACAGCTTGAGATTAGGCTATCTGGCGATAAACAGCTCTTTAACTGCAAGAACCTTGCAAACTCAAGCAATGTTTTACAAAACATGTTGGCAGCAATTTGGGGAGGTTAGCTGGCATCCACACAGTGATAGTTTTACATTAACTCCTTTGACAGGAAAAAAGACCTTATTTTCAGTTGATTCTCATAATTCTCCCTCCCCCCTTTTAAAATTTACAGTTCTTTTCTTCAGACTTAGTATTAATTGACTTTTGATTAAGCTCAACCATCTAGTTGTCCCTATTCTTATCATAGTGGACATTTTAAGAGGGCCTCATTAGTCCATCCTGTCCTTCAGGCTTGTTATCTGTATTTTTGACTACTGCTTATTATTTTGGTGAGGCCAATTTTCTTTTATTTTGGGAGAGTTTGTTGTGCCTCAGCACCTGTGTGCGAAGCTGGTTTTTCATGTCCTTTTTAAATGTTTTGCTTTTAAGTATGTCTTTTTTGTCTCCTTTATCTAAAACAAAGTTAACTTTTGTTCTTTTTCCTGCTACATTTACATCCCCAGGGACATTTTTGTCGTTCATTTTTTTTTACATTTGTCTCCTTATATTCCCCCCATCTCCAGAGGTAACCCTGAATTCTGTCAGGAAAGGGGGTATTGACTCAAGGGGTCCCTGAACAGTCAGTCAGTGTCTTCCAGGATGTTGAAGGAGGTCTGTCAAGGAGTCCATGGTATCCGAAGGAGGTCTCCAGCATGTGTGGCTTTGTCTCTATCACCATCTGGAACTTGTGTCCAACCTTGATGAAACAAACTTGACAAGCAGATTAAGAGACCAGAGGCCAAGTAGAGGGAAGAACTAGGTTAGAGATGGTAGTCAAGATTTAATTTTTTTTGTTTTTGTACTTCTAGCAGGAGGTGTTGGCTATAATACATTTGTAAAAAAATATTTGAACCTGCGGTTTTTCTTGTCTACAGAATTACCGTGGCAACAACATATTATCAGAGTATATGTCCAAGAAAAACCCATTGTTTAAAAAAAAAAAAGCTAAAAATACCATCTTTACGTGTCAAAGGACATGTCTAGAGCCAGTAAAAATATTTTGTCTCTGTTTAAGTAGAAGACCCGGGCTAAAAATAGGAGTTTGTGCCTGGAAGGGCTTTAATGCCAGATAGCCACACATGCATAAGAACCATTTCTTCAGTCTTCTTGGCTTTGGTTATTTTTGAGAGGTCTGGCACCAGTGACTCCATTTGAACTTTGATGGCATTCCTCCCTTGTCTCCAAACTGCTTGTCTCTGAGCAGTCTCCTCTGAAGATCTTTCTCCCACCCTCTTCGTGAGGATTTTTTTTTTTTGAGTCTTGTGTGTGAAGGGGTGGGGGGGTAACAAGCAAATCAGGTGGAAGTCAGTGCCAACTAGACCCTTTTAGCCAAATTTAAGCTACAAAGAGGTTTAGAAGGAGTGGCTCTTAGGCAATGGACTTCTTCACAAGGACAGTACAAAATGAAATCCAATAAAAGCAGACATCCAAAAAGCTCACCTGGTTGACACATAAGTACTTATTAGAGTCATTTTCCATGGACTCGATTATAAATGCCTCAGAGGGATTAGAACTGTAATGACAAAAACTTAAAAGTGCCATGGTTAATTTTTTTTTCTTTTTTTGCACTATTGGGGCTTGAACTCAGGGCCTTCACCTTGAACCATTCCACCAATCCTATTTTTGTGAAGGAGTTTTCAAGATAGGGTCTTGGAAACTATTTGCCTGGGCTGGCTTTGAACTGCAGTCCTCCTGACCTCTGTCTCCTGAGTAGCTAGGATTATAGGCATGAGCCACTGGTGCCCAGCAAAATTTTGATGGATAATTTAGTAACTAACAGAACGGTATATCAGTACCATTAACTTCTTGTTACAGTGTTTATATAAACTTACTATTTTAGAAGGCTTGATATACTTGGAAAACCCAAATAAATATATAGGAGCCAGCAACAGCATCGCAGCTCTATAGAGATTATGTATACATATTAGTTTAGTTGTTACTCTTAAAGTGAAACCTTAGATTTTCCCATCAATTTGGGCTGGGTTACAGTGTCAGTGACCCCAAACAGCCCAGTCACAGACACATACAGGGTACTGACTACATTAGAATCATCTAAGACAATAGTTGTTTAATTATAATTATGAGGTCATCTAGAATATTTTACATAAACCAACTCTTAAATGAACTTTTATTTAGGTATGACTCAGTTACCTCAGTAGTCAAAACCTTGACAAAAACTAACAGTGAGCAAGTAAATATTTATGGAGACTAAGTATGGAGTTAGGAAACCTAATGGCCAAGAGTCATGGCTCAGATGTTAAGGGATAACATAGATAGTTAACATTAACAGATGGCTCATGACATACAGCAACATCCCACCAATCTTTAGTCAGTGGAGCCCCCCCCTAAAATAACAGGCCCAATCTGGCCATCCCTTAACCTTGATTGTGTCTATTTCCCCAGGAAAAGATCAGGGCTCCCCTCCCCCACCACGTACTGGAGGTTTCTTGCATTTTGCCTAAAGTGCTTTATTTTTCACCAAAGTCAGTACTTGTCAAACTCTTGTTGTCTTGATAAAATTCCCTTTGCCCGACATGTGGAAGGAGTAGGACTAATACCTCTTCTGTTGATTACAATAAAAACTGAAGGATTCAAGACCTCCAATGTAGTGCGCCTTTTGGAGTTTTCCCTTTATCATACTTGGAGTGTGCACTTTAGCATTTTTTTTTAAAACTTTGCTTTACATAAGTAAATCTGCCCCAACCTTCATTTTAGTACAGCAGCACATCCTGTGCTCAGCTGCCAATTGCCTTTCTGTGTTTTAATAAACTCTTGTTGTCTTGATAAATCTTTGGATTAACCTGTAGCACCAAAAATCCCTGACAGTTATCTTAACAAAACAAAAACGTTTTTTTAAGACAGTTTTTTTTTGTAAAAATGATAGTTTTACATTTACTCCTTTCTCAATCCAGATTGGCCTGGGCAAAAAATTGAAAGACCCTATCTGAAAAATAACTAAAGCAAAAAGGGGCTGGGGATATGGTTGAAGTGGTAGAGGCCCTGAGTTCAAACCCAATACATCCAAAAAAAAAAAAAAAAAGTACAATCATACTGATTTTTTGATTATGGTTTATTATGAGGTTGGTCTTGGAAACGTTTTACTTTTGGCTTGTTGGTAGATATATTTTTTTTTTTAAGGAAAATGTATGAATGTTTTAATATAAATTTTGTGAATCCTTGATGGTGACTGAAACTTTTTCACAAAAAGTAAGTTAAATATTCAGTTGGTTCAAGCATTGTTCTAATCTGGACTATTTTTCTTTCCTGTTAACATTTTTAGTTTTTCAAAGTAACAGGAATTGTATACAAATGACAGACCCTGATTCTTTATTTTTATCTAAATAAAAGATAACTAAAGGTGAATTTTAAAGGAAAAAAAAAAGGTATGTACATAAGATCTTTCATCGTGTACTTGGAACCAGTAGTTGTGTTGCTGTCATAGAATCAGGAAACAGGTTGTGGTAAGTTAGAAGAGATATCATTTCACCTGCAAACCACCTGCCGTGCAATGCATTGAGAGCAGCAGTACCTGCAGCAATTGGCAGGCACTTCACGTACACATTGCCCCAAGTTGTAAACTCCTCCATGTTTATTACATGCTTTAGTCATATCATCCTTCATCTCTGTATACCTTCCAACTTCTGTTTGAGAGCTAAACATGTTAGACAGTTGGAAACACTGTGTTGCAGGTGGTTGAACAGAGGCAATTGCAGCTAAAGCAGAAGCTTCAGTCTGTTGGGAAAGTTGCACTTGCAAATCTATAACAAAAGAATTATCCCACAGCCAAAGAGCCACTCATTTGTAAAGCTTGTTGTGCTTCTGGTGGAATCTGCAAACCTGTAACCTTGCGAGTCTCACCATTAGTTGGAGATGACCAGTTATTCCCAAGTCAATTCCAGTCCTTCCCAATTCATTTCCTTCCTTCTTCCCTCCCTCCCTTCCTCCTTCATTTCTTTCCTTCTTCCCTTCCTCCCTCCCTTCTCCCCTCCCTCCCTTTCTTCCCTTGAGCCACTCTACCAGCACTTTTTTTGTGATAGTTTTTTTTTTGAGAAAGGGTCTTGAGAACTGTTTGAACTTTGATCCTCCTGATCTCTGCCTTCAGAGTAGCTAGGATTATAGGTGTGAGCCACTGGCACCCGGCTGTGTTGGGTATTTTTGAAATGCCTTTACATCACTTTCCTCAGTAGGTTCCCTCACAGGGCTCTTGTCTGAATCTGTACTTTTGCTTTGGGAATGTCCTTTGTTTAATTTGATGGTATGAGGTAACCCAGTCTTTCCTTGGATGGCACTGTTCCATTTTGGCCTGGAGCTGGGACTTTTGCAGTGAACTCAGGATCTGCAGTCTTGACTTGGTGAGCGCCTCTGTCTCCTTTCTTTGCTTCTACTTTGCCTCTGTTCATGGCTTTTCTTCTTTTTCCTTTTCTGTCTCCACTTTGCTTCTGTTCCTTACTTTTGCTTCTCTTTAGCTCATTACTACACTTCTGCTCTTGCTTTTTTCCTATTTTTGCTATGTTCTTCAAGGCTGTTAGTTAGTATGGTTAACTTATTTTTATCCCTATGATTGACAGTTCTCAGTAGAATCAAAGGTGAATTCATGGGAGTAGAAGTGAGATATTGTTAGGCAAGGCTTATAAGGAGCCTCAAGAATTCCTTCAATATCAATACTGTCTGCCATTTTCTCTAAATCACCCATCCTAGATTTGGAAAAAATCTGCTTCTGCCAAGGCTGCCTCCACAGATGTTGCTGTTGTTAAGCCGGTAGGCCTAGGCCACAGTATAGCTCCACCCGACTGTTGGGCTCCTAGGGCAGCTAGGCTCAGCAAATCTAAAAGAAACAATGGGAGTAGAGGAGCTGGTGCTCCTGGACCATGCATAGTTTCTCAGGATATCCACCACTGTGCCCTGAAATAAATGGTGGCTGCTGCTTCCCCACACTCAGGAATTCACCCTCAAATGTACTATTTTAATGGCAAGAGGTATATTCCTAAATTGTTCACCACTTTGCTTTTGTTTGTTACTGGATGAAAAGGGATGTTGTCTAAGAGACTAAATAGTTAATGAGCTTTTTTTTTTTTTTTAAACTCAGGGTCTCACACTTGCTAGGCAGGTGCTCTACCGCTTGAGCCACTCCACTAGCCCTTTTCTGTGTTGCATATTTTTGAGATAGGGTCTGGCAAACTACTTGTCTAGGATGGCTTCCAACCTAGGAGTAGCTAGGATGGTGCTTGACTAGTTAATGGGCTTTTTGTCTCTTTATTAGAAAAATACCTTAAAGTGAGATCAGTATCAGATATATAGATAACTCAGTTTTGATTTTCTTACAAATTATCAAGTCATACGTAGCTTTAATTTTAAAAAACATTATATTTTTGGTATAGTTTCCTTCATCTTTAAGGTCCTCAATTTCTTTAACCTTTTTTTTTTTGGTGGGAATCGGTTTGACTTGGGCTTTGCACTTGCAAGGCAGTCACTCTGCTGCTTGAACCACATCTCTAGCCCATTTTTGCTCTGGTTATTTTGGAGATGGGTTCTCTTAAACTATTTTCCCAGGCTGGCCTCAAACTGCAGTCCTACCTTCTTACCCTTTAAAGTAGCTAGAATTACAGGCATGAGCTGCCAGTGCCCATCTAGGCCCCAGTTTCTTTTATGAACTTTAGATAGAAATGTCAAATTTCCTAGCAGATGTCTCTCCTGTGATGTTGTGCTCTTACAAACAACATATGTAAAATTAACTCACAGTCCTCCAACTTTCTGCTGCTCCCCACCTTAGTAAGCTAGCTGGTAGTCATTTCTTTTGTTTTGTTTTGTGTTTGTTTTCTTTCTCTACTGGGGTTTGAACTCAGGACTTCCCACTTGCTAGACAGGTGCTCTACCACTTGAGCCACACCTCTAGCTCTGCTAGTCATATTTGATTCCCCTCCCTTCTTCTGCCTTCACATTAACTATTTAGACAAGTCTAAATAGTTCTAAATCTATTCTAGTGTCTAAATCTCAAATCAGTTCACTTTTCTCTAACCCCACTGACATTTTTATGCAAGATTCCATTGTCTTTCATTTAGATTTTTGTGGTAGACTCCTATTATTCTTTTGTTTTATAGTTTAACCCCTTCTGCTAGATCTCTGCATTATTTTTTTAAATTCATTTATTCACATATGCATACATTGTTTGGGTCATTTCTCCCCCCTGACCTCACCCTCTCCCCCCAACGCCCCTCACTTCTAGGTAGAACCTGTTCTGCCCTTATCCCTAATTTTGTTGAAGAGAAGACATAAGCATAGTAAGAAAGACAAAGCGATTTTGCTAGTTGAGTTAAGGATAGCTATAGAGGGAGATTCCTAGCATTGCTTCCACGTACAAATGTGTTATAACCCAAGTTGATTCATTTCTAACTGATCTTTACACTGGTTTCTGATCCCCTTCTCATGTTGACCTCGGTTGCTTTAAGGTTTCTGTATTAGTTTCTCTGGAGTGGGGACATCAAACACTTTCATGTTTTGGGTTTTCTACCTATCCCCATACTTCCCGTATGTGTGCTCCCCTTGTCATGTGACCCAAGTCCAACCACATTGCTGTATTTGCCCTAGATCTAAAGTCCGCAGGTGAAGGATAACATGATTTTTGGTCTTCTGAGCCTGGCTAACCTTGCTCAGGATGATGTTCTCCAGTTCCATACATTTACTTGTGAATGATAAGATTTCATTCTTCTTCATGACTGAGTAAAATTCCATTGTGTATGAATACCACATTTTCTTGATCCATTCGTCAGTAGTGGGACATCTTGGTTGTTTCCATAACTTGGCTATTATGAATAGCGATGCAATAAATGTGGGTGTGCAGGTGCCTCTGGAGTAACCTGTGTTGCATTCCTTTGAGTATATCCCCAAGAGTGGGATTGCTGGATCATATAGCAGATCTATGTTTAGATTTTTAACAAGCCTCCAAATTTTTTTCCAGAGTGGTTGCGCCACCTTGCATTCCCACCAGCAGTGTATGAGGGTTCCTTTTTCCCCACATCCTCGCCAACACCTGTTGTTGGTGGTGTTTTTGATGATGGCTATTCTAACAGGGGTGAGGTAGAATCTTAGTGTGGTTTTGATTTGCATTTCCTTTATGACTAGAAATGGTGAGCATTTTTTCATGTGTTTTTTGGCCATTTGCATTTCTTCTTTTGAGAAAGTTCATTGATTTTGGGAGAGTTTAGTTTCTTAAGTTCCCTGTATATTCCGGCTATCAGTCCTTTATCTGATGTATAGCTGGCAAATATTTTCTCCCACTCTGTGAGTGGTCTCTTCAGTTTAGAGACCATTTCTTTTGTTGAGCAGTCCTATTTGTCTATCCTTTTTCTTAGTTGCTGAGCTGATAGGGTTCTATTGAGAAAGTCCTTGCCTATACCTATTGCTTCCAGAGTATTCCCTGCTCTTTACTAACTTCAGAGTTTCGGTTCTGATGTTAAGGTCTTTGATCCATTTTGAGTTGATACTAGTACAGGGTGATAGACATGGATCTAGTTTCAGTTTCTTCTGCATTATTTTTGATCTTTTCAATAAAGTGAACTGATCATGTTAGTCTGTTTCAGATCCTTCAGTGCTCCTTGTTTTAACCTATAATTTTAACCTATTATTTCCCCTAGATTAGGTTGGCTATTCCTGCTTGTGCTTGGTCTTCCTCTTGAAGAATAGATTTGAATTTGTTAAGTTTTCTGTTGTACAGTGTCAGGCCAGCTTGCCTGCCATTATATTTAACCACCTGGCACAGAGCCTGGCATTTAGGTGCTTGGAAAAGTTGTTCTGAATAATTAATGTTCTCATTGCAAAAATGAAATCACTTCTCTTGGGAGTTTAATTTTCATGGAATCTTTTTTTCTAATTGCCAACTGAAACATTGATTTGTTATTTCTTATGTTCACTGAATATTATTGAAGAATAATATACATATTAACTAACTTTTAACTTACAAGCTGATATGTCCTTAAAATTAGGCCAAATATGTAGGGTTTTTTGGAAAAAATGTAATTTAGTGACTAAGAATTATCTTAAGTGGTTTCATCTAGGGATCATGAAAAACTCATATAAGTCAATTTGGATATTATGTATTGACTTAAAGCTTTGTGACTCCATAGTTCAGTGAGTATTAAAACATAGTATTAGTCAGTAATATATACCAGAAATACCATTTTGGCCAATGAAAACAATATAGCTTACAGTACAACAACATTATGTTTTTATGAGCTTATAAGTAATTTCTGCTAGATATTAATAATATACATGGCTAATGCCATTTGTGTGGTTCATTCTTCCACTGTTTTACCTCCCTTCCAAGGATTTGAGGTAGGATTATACAATTCTTTTGATACCAGCTGCCTAGAGTTGCACTAAACTTCACAGTTTAAGGATGCAATCCTCCACAAGATTGTCCTTCCTTCAGACACCAGGTACAAGTTCAGAGATTCATAGGCCTCCTCAGTTCTTGCCAGGTAGGTATAAATTTGGGGGTACCTGTTACCCCCTTGGGTTCAGTAATTCTTTGCCGCAGTTTCCTCACTCACAGAAGTCAGGAAATCACTGTACTTAGGATCAAAGGTTTATTCTCATAAAATAGTACAGATTAGAACCAGCCAGAGAGACACACATAAGGCAAGATGTGGGAGGGTCCAAATGGGAATTTTATGTTGGCCTTAGGGATACATCACCCTCCTTGCACATCAGTATGTGACAATGTTTATTGACTGTTGTCAACCAGGCTAACCTGAGCTTCTGTGTCCAGAAGTTTTTTTTTTTTTTTTTTTTTTTTTTTGTGGGACTGGTGTTTGAACTCAAGGCTTCACACTTGCAAAGCAGGCACTCTACTGGTTGAGCCGTGCTTCCAGTCCAGTCCATATTGGGGTCTCATTGCATAGGCATAATTGAATCTTTGCCCATTGGCTCAAAGGCCCATGGTTGACAAGCTCCTCCATCTGTGTCAACTCTGTTTTTCTTTTTCTGTAATTTTTTGTGGTGCTGGGGTTTAAATTCATGACTTCACCCTTGCTAGGTAGGTGCTCTACCATGTGAGCCATGCTCCCAGACATCAAATCTTTATTGTATATTCTCTAGGGGCTTACTATGACTTACCTTATATAAACTATTAGGTGTGCCCTGAGGGACCCAACATGAGTAACACTGATACCACAGACAAATGTTCGTCATGAATATAGATGCTAGAATCTTCAACAAAATATTAGCAAATTGAATCTAGCAACATATAAAATTTGATGTGCCAAATTAATAGAGTTAAGGGCATAGTCATCTCTATAGGTCCAGAAAATAGCATTTGACAAAATCCAGTACTCATTCTGGATAAAAACTATCGATAAAGTAGGAATAGAAGCATTTTTCTTTTCCAATTCTGGGGATTGAACTCAGAGCCTTGTGCATACCAGGCAAGTACTCTACCACTGAATTATATTCACAGCCCTAGAAGACATTTTTTATTCCCCCTGAAAGGACTTCTGTAATATACTGCCAGCCAGCATTGTGCCTAATTGTTTATGACTGTGTGCTTTCTTCCTAAGCAGGAACAAGACAAGAATGTCTGCTTTCACCACTTCTGTTCCCCATTGTATTGACAGTTTTATCTAGCATAATGAGGGAAGAAAAAGAAAAGTCATTAATGCTAGAAAGAAGTCATGATTCTGCTTGTAGAAAATCTTAAGGAATTCACAAAGAATTTACTGGAATAATAAAAGAATTCACCAAATTCATGGGATATGAGATCAATGTACAAGAATGAATTGTATGTCTATATGTTATTGTTACCGATGTGCTCTGTCTGAGCCCAGGGTCTTTGTCTTGCAATTCTGAAGAATGACAATCATGGACAATAAGAGTAAGTAAATCAAGAGAGTTTATTGAGATAGGAAAATAGCAAAGAGTAGAGCTACCAGAGCTGGCAGGGTGTCCCAAGAGAGGGCTGCTAGAGAAGTGACATGGTCTAAGGTTTTTATCCCTTTATCCCAGAGTGTTGCTCAATCTGTATGCTAACTAGTTGTGCAGAAAGCAGCATTCTGGTTTGCTGTGCCCTCAACGTTCTGATTGATTGTGCCCTTTAAACCATGGGGGTTTGAAATTCCTACTGGTCCTCATTCTGGTCCATCCTGCTTTTCTGTTTTGCCCTTTAAGATACAATGGAGCTTTCCAGGGGCCCTTTTGTCTAAGCTGTATTAATTTTAGCTAATTGCCTAGCCTACTTGCTCATTATATTTCTATTATATGAATGAATATTCTGAAAATATCAAACAATCCCATTAATAACAGCATCAAATAGAATAAAATGCTAAGACTTTAATAAAAATGTGCAAGACTTTACATACACATAGAAAACTAAAACATGGCTGAGAGAAATTAAAGGATGTCTAAGTAAATGTAGAGACATTCTGTGTTCATGGAGTAGAATTCTCAGCATTGGGATTGCTAAAGCTTAGAAAAGATGTGCATACCATATTGGAAGCCATGTATGTTCAAGTTATTATTATTGTTATTTTTTTGCGGTACTGGGGCTTGAACTCAGGGCCTCACACTTCTATGCAGGTGTTCTACTACTTGAGCCACTCTGCCAACCCTTTTTGAGATAGCATCTCACATTATGCTCAGGCCAGAGTGGACTGCAATCCTATTTGTACTTCCCTGTGTAGCTGGAATGACACAGGTAATACACCAGTGTGCCCGGCGATTACATTGGTTGACATGGGGTCTTGAGAGCTCCCCCAGCCCATCGGAACCTCCATCCTCCCGTTCTCTGCCTCCCAAGTAGCTATGATTATAGGCTTGAGTCACCACATACACCATTCAAATTGCTTTTTTTTTTTTTTGGCACAATTGGGGTTTGAACTCAGGGCTTTGTTCTTGTCACTTGAGCCACATCTCCAACCCTTAGATTACTCTTGATAAGTTTTTTTTTTTCACTTTTTCTATAAAAGCTTTAATTTTTTTCTGTTTACTTATAAATGTTTATTATAATTCATTTATGCTAATTAGGAAAAATGATTGTAATGAGTTCCTTTAAAATTATCTTCTACATACTTCAGCCTCAACCTTCTCACCTGCCTCCCCTCGACAAATCTGCTGAGAAATTGAATAATGGAATAATGATACAGAGTACTATCTGTTGGGGCACAGAGCAATTCACGATGTAATTTCCCAAATACCAAAATTTCAAACTTCTGCCAATATAAATAAAAGGACTCAAGTGGCCAGAAATTATAAGAGGAAAAATGCAAGATACAAATATTATTTAGCTTTATACCTTTCCTTCAAGCTAAAGGTATTCTTTAGATTACCTTAATAATATTGTGTATACGCAGCTACAACAGATTAGATTTGCTCTAGAACATATAATCATAAAAATAACCTAACTATTCCATACTTCATTTGGTTATTAAATAGTTTCTTCAGGGAGGAAAACAAGCATTTTGTGTTAAGAAACTGGCGCATACAACTGAAACTGGGTATTCCTTTAAATCAGAGGGAGCCTAAAGATGAAGTTTGTTGGCTTAGCAAGGTAATCCTAGATACTTGGGAGGTGGAGATTGGGAGGATCTCAGTTCACAGCCAACCCCAGGGAAAAAGTTTGAAAGACCCCCATTTCAGTCAATAAACTGTGTGTGGTGGTGGCAAGTGCTGGTCATCTCAGTTACATGGCAAACATAAAGAGGAGGATGATTGTGGTCCAGGTTGCCCCAGCATAAAGAGTGATCCTGTCTCAAAAGTAAACACAGCAAAAAGGTCTGGGGGGTCATGGCTCATTTGATAGAGTACCTGCCTAGCAAGCACAAGAGCCAGAGTTCAAACCCTAGTACCACCCCACCACAAAAATAAAGATAAAAAAGTTTGGTTTTGCTGAAAATGCAGTACAGATATGCACTTAATCACTGTTCGTATAATGATGGAATGGAAGGGTGTATAAACAGATACAATCTCTTATGTGTATAGCTGGTTGTAAGGTACTCCAAATGGGAAGAACTAATGAAGACAATAGTTTAAAGGAAAAAAGAATCAAAGCCAAGAAAAAGATTAGCAAGAATTCCTGCTCTTAAAAAAGAAAGACATCTGGGGGTGTAGCTCATGTGGTACAGCACTTTACTGTGAGAATTATCCTCATTTCAAATTCATGACTTGCTTTTTTACCCATACTTAGATGCATTCTATTTCCATTATAAGACACTTTATATTTGTCTAGTGGTTCATTTAAATCAATATATTACATAAAAGAGGATCTTGATTTTTAAATGAATCTTTAGTACTATAGCATGATGAGTTTAATAGTTGAGGAATAATAGGGTAACTACATTGCACTGTTTAAACTCATTCACAGATATAGCAGAATGTTTGACTTTTAAAATACAACTGAGATGAGACTGAATAGCTATGAACAGCAAATGAATAAATAAGGTAAATTTCATCAGTAACTACTCAGAAACCTGGAAGAAATTGTCCGCTTTGAATTTCAAATGTTCTGGCAGCTCTAGTCCTTTTGTAATTTCTTCAGTATCACATTGACCTGCTGAAATAAGTTACTCTAAAGAATCAAAGTTCTTTTTCTGGTCTGAGGTAGCCACCAGTGGCTATCCTGAGGATTTCCCTGTCAAGTACTCTATGAAATTAAACATGAGTTGTTTCCAGGGACTTTTCGTGTTCTTGTAGTGTGGGTTCCATCCTGTGCTTACCACCGTCTTTTGAGCCTGTTCTTCCAACACCTGCCGGTGTACACATTAGCTGGAGGACTATCTACTACTTGTTTAGGCAAATAACTATGGGGCTGCTGAGCCACTTGGGGCCATGGTGGAAACCCTGCAGCCCTTGGTGCTGGCAAAAGTAGGGCAGGTTCTGAGGATGTCCAGTCCTTGTGTCCGAAGGAGCAGCATGGGGCGATGCTGGACCCCACACCCCCTGCCACCCACCACCCCGAGCAGTTGTGGATGCCAGCAAGAGGTCTGCACCATGGCTGGGTGGCACTGAGTACCTGCCCTAGTGGGCCCAACACAGTGCTGACCCCACAGCAGCTGCCAGGCTCAGGAAGTCGGTCTCCATCCCCAGAGCCGACCATGCAGAAGTACACATGGGCCAGCAGCGCTGCACAGGTCTCAACCCGCTCCACACAGCCCACGTGGCATACTTCTACACCATGTTTTTGTGTTTAAAATATTTAATTCTTGGTGTTTCTAATGTCAGTTTCAAAGTACTAAGTAATTATTAGTTTTACTGTTTTAAAATTACATATAATCGACAGTAAGAGTTTTAAGTGTTTTGATAACTTGTGAAGGGGACAGATCAGTAGTAGCTTTCCCATTGATTTTTTAATATTGTACGTGATTTCAGCTTGCATGATCATTTTTATGGTCCTGTAGTACCATGCAAAGTAAGAAGTAATGTGCATCATGTTCAAATGGGCTTTAGTCCATTAGTGCAATATTCATCTACTATATGAAAATCAGTGTAGATTAACATCTTAACAAAATAAAGGCAAAAATTTTATAATTATTAAAATGTAGAAGATGCTTTTGATATAATTTAGCAATATTATGAAAATTCTCAGCAATCTAGGAATAGAAGGCAGACTCCTTAAACTGATAAAGTATAGCTACAAAGCCCTATATTTTAATATACATAGTAGTAAGATAGCGATGACTTTTCACTGAGTTTAGGAACAATGCAAGGCTATTTTTTGCCACTTTTTTTTTTAATACAGGAAAGTCTAATCAGTACATTAAGGAAAAATTTGGAGAGGAGGAGTAAGATTATCATTTACAAATTACATGATTGTTGGGAATCAGTCTACAAAATACTAGAATTAGTAGTTTCACAAGTTTGCAAGATACAAGAATGCACAAATTGGTTTTTTTGGCAGTACTGGGGCTTGAACTCAGGACCTCATGTTTGCTGCTAAGCACTCTATTACTTGAGCCAATCCACCAGCTCAATTTCATTTCTGTATACCAGCAATAAACACAGAAAATGAAATGAAAAAATTTAGGCCTGGTGGAGTGGCTCAAGTGGTAGAGCACCTGCCTAGCAAGTGTGAGCCCCTGAGTTCAAACCCCTGTGCTGCCAAAAAACCAAACCAAACACCCTGCTAAAAAATTTAGCTGTATTGGAAGCACCAGAATGTAGGAACAAAAATTTAAAAAATTCTTCAGTTTGAAAATTTGAAAGATGAAGTAAAAATTTATCCATGTACAAAACTCTCCTGAGAACATTTAAAGAAGCCTTAACAAATAAGAATATCATTGTGATGCCAGTTTTTCTCAAATACATATGTGTACAGTGCAGTACCAGTAGACTTTATTTTTTTTTATTTTTTGCAGTATGGGTTACTTTTTTTATTTATAGTTTTTTATTCATATATGCATACAATGTTTGGGTCATTTCTCCCCCCTTCCCCCAGCCCCTGCCTTACCCCCCCCCTTGGCCCCCTCCCTCTCCTCTCCACCCCCTCACTACCCGGCAGAAACTATTTTGGCCGTTATCTCTAATCTTGTTGAAGAGAGAATATAAGCAATAATAGGAAGGAACAAGGGTTTTTGCTAGTTGAGATAAGGATAGCTATACAGGGAGTTGACTCGCATTGATTTCCTGGGAATCTGTGTTACCTTCTAGGTCAATTCTTCTTGATCTCACCTTTTCTCTAGTTCCTGGTCCCCTTCTCCTATTGGCCTCAGTTGCTTTAAAGTATCTGCTTTAGTTTCTCTACGTTGAGGGCAACAAATGCTATCTAGTTTTTTAGGTGTCTTACCTATCCTCATACCTCCCTTGTGTGTTCTCACTATATCATGTGTTCAAAGTCCAATCCCCTTGTTGTGTTTGCCCTTGATCTAATGTCCGCATATGAGGGAGAACATACGATTTTTGGTCTTTTGGGCCAGGCTAACCTCACTCAGAATGATGTTCTCCAATTCCATCCATTTACCAGCGAATGATAACATTTCGTTCTTCTTCATGGCTGCATAAAATTCCATTGTGTATAGATACCACGTTTTCTTGATCCAGTCGTCAGTAGTGGGGCATCTTGGGTGTTTCCATAACATGGCTATTGTGAATAGTGCCGCAATAAACGTGGGTGTGCAGGTGCCTCTGGAGTAACCTGTGTCACAGTCTTTTGGGTATATCACCAAGAGTGGTATTGCTGGATCATATGGTAGATCAATGTTTAGCTCTTTAAGTAGCCTCCAAATTTTTTTCCAGAGTGGTTGTACTAGTTTACATTCCCACCAGCAGTGTAAGAGGGTTCCTTTTTCCCCTGCATCCTCACCAACACCTGTTGCTGGTGGTGTTGCTAATGATGGCTATTCTAACAGGGGTGAGGTGGAATCTTAATGTGGTTTTATTTTGCATTTCCTTTATTGCTAGAGATCGTGAGCATTTTTTCATGTGTCTTTTGGCCATTTGAATTTCTTCTTTTGAGAAAGTTCTGTTTAGTTCACTTGCCCATTTCTTTACTGGTTCATTAGTTTTGGGAGAATTTAGTTTTTTAAGTTCCCTATATATTCTGATTATCAGTCCTTTGTCTGATGTGTAGCTGGCAAATATTTTCTCCCACTCTGTGGGTGTTCTCTTCTGCTTTTGTTGAGCAGAAGCTTTTTAGTTTTATGAAGTCCCATTTATCTATGCTATCTCTTAGATGCTGTGCTGCTGGGGTTCCATTGAGAAAGTTCTTGCCTATACCTATTAACTCCAGAGTATTTCCTACTCTTTTCTGTATCAACTTTAGAGTTTGTGGTCTGATATTAAGATCCTTGATCCATTTTGAGTTAATATTGGTATAGGGTGATATACATGGATCTAGTTTCAGTTTTTTGCAGACTGCTAACCAGTTTTCCCAGCAGTTTTTGTTGAAGAGGCTGTCTTTTCTCCATCGTATATTTTTAACGCCTTTTTCAAAGACAAGATGGTTATAGTTGTGTGGCTTCATCTCTGGGTCCTCTATTCTGTTCCACTGGTCTTCATGTCTGTTTTTGTGCCAGTACCATGCTGTTTTTATTGTTATTGCTTTGTAATATAGTTTGAAGTCAGGTATCGTGATACCTCCAGCATTGTTGTTTTGTCTGAGTATTGCCTTGGCTATTCGTGGCCTCTTCTGTTACCATATACATTTAAGGGTAGATTTTTCAATCTCTTTAATGAATGTCTTTGGAATTTTGATGGGAATTGCATTAAACATGTAGATTACTTTAGGGAGTATAGACATTTTTACTATGTTGATTCTACCAATCCATGAGCATGGGAGATCTCTCCACTTTCTATAGTCTTTCTCAATCTCTTTTTTCAGAAATTTATAGTTTTCCTTGTTAGAGGTCATTCACATCCTTTGTTAGGTTTATACCTAGGTATTTGATTTTTTTTTGAGGCTGTTGTAAATGGAATTGTTTAATTCTTTTTCAGTTTGTTCATTATTAGTGTACAGAAATGCTAATGATTTTTCTATGTTGATTTTATATCCTGCTACCTTGCTATAGCTATTGATGGTGTCTAGGAGCTTTTGAGTAGAGTTTTTTGGGTCTTTAAGGTATAGGATCATGTCATCTGCAAATAGGGATATTTTGACAGTTTCTTTACCTATTTGTATTCCTTTTATTCCTTCTTCTTGCCTAATTGCTCTGGCTAGGAATTCCAGTACTATATTGAATAGGAGTGGAGATAGTGGGCATCCTTGTCTCATTCCTGATTTTAGAGGGAATGGTTTCAGTTTTTCTTTGTTAAGTATAATGTTGGCTGTAGGTTTGTCATATATAGCTTTTATAATGTTGAGGTACTTTCCTTCTATTCCTAGTTTTCTTAGAGCTTTTATCATGAAATGGTGTTGGATCTTATCAGAGGCTTTTTCTGCATCTATTGAGATGATCAAGTGTTTTTTGTCTTTGCTTCTGTTAATGTAGTTTATTACGTTTATTGATTTTCGTATGTTGAACCACCCCTGTATTCCTGGGATGAAGCCTACTTGGTCATGGTGAATGAACTTTTTGATGTGTTGTTGAATTCGGTTTGCCATTATTTTGTTGAGGATTTTTGCACCAATGTTCATTAAGGAGATTGCCTATAGTTCTCCTTTTTGGAGGTGTCTTTGTCTGGTTTTGGGATAAGTGTAATACTGGTTTCATAAAATGTGTTAGGCAGTTTTTCTTCCCTTTCTATTTCGTGGAACAGTTTAAGGAGGGTTGGTATCAGTTCTTTAAAGGTCTGATAAAATTCAGCTGAGAATCCATCAGGTGTTGGACTTTTCTTTTTGGGGAGACTCTTGATTGCTGCTTCAATTTCATTTTGTGTTAT
This sequence comes from Castor canadensis, assembly GCF_047511655.1. Lineage (NCBI taxonomy): Eukaryota > Metazoa > Chordata > Mammalia > Rodentia > Castoridae > Castor > Castor canadensis. Next base: position 121,223,471 of record NC_133388.1, on the reverse strand, counting down.
AGATCTATTCAGGTGATTAATTTCCTCTTGGTTCAGTTTTGAATGATCGTATGAATCTAGAAATCTGTCCATTTCTTTTAAGATTTTCGAATTTATTTGAATATAGATTCTCGAAGTAGTCGCTGATGATTTCCTGGAGTTCCATGGTGTTTGTTGTTATCTCCCCTTTTGCATTCCTGATTCTACTAATTTGGGGTTTTTCTCTCCTCATTTTAGTCAGGTTTGCCAGGGGTCTGTCGATCTTGTTTATTTTTTCAAAGAACCAACTTTTTGTTTAATTCTTTGTATGGTTTTTTTGGTTTCTATTTCGTTGATTTCAGCTCTTATTTTTATTATTTCTCTCCTTCTATTTGTTTTGGGATTTGCTTGTTCTTGTTTTTCTAGGAGTTTGAGATGTATCATTAGGTCATTGATTTGGGATCTTTCAATCTTTTTAATATATGCACTCATGGCTATAAACTTTCCTCTCAGGACTGCCTTTGCTGTGTCCCATAGGTTCCGGTAGGTTGTGCTTTCATTTTCATTGACTTCTGGGAACTTTTTACTTTCATCTTTTATTTCATCAATGACCCATTGTTCATTAAGCAATGAGTTATTCAGTTTCTAGCTGTTTGCATGTTTTTTGCCTTCACTTTTGTTGTTGAGTTCTAGTTTTATTGCATTGTTATCAGATAGAATGCATGGTATAATTTCTGTTTTCTTATATTTGCTGAGGCTTACTTTGTGCCCTAGGATATGATCTATTTTGGAGAAGGTTCCATGGGCTGCTGAGAAGAATGTGTATTGTGTAGAAGTTGGATGAAATGTTCTGTAGACATCAAGTAGGTCCATTTGCTCTATTGTATATTTTAGATCTAGGATTTCTCTATTGATTTTTTTGTTTGGATGACCTATCTATTGATGATAATAGGGTGTTAAAGTCTCCCACAATCACTGTGTTGTAGTTATATGCTTTTAGGTCTTTCAGTGTATGTTTGATGAAATTGGGTGTGTTGACATTGGGTTGCATATAGGTTGATAATTGTTATATCCATTTGGTCTGTTTCCCCTTTTATTAGTATGGAATGTCCTTCTTTATCTCATTTGATCAATGTAGGTTTGAAGTCTACTTTGTCAGAGATAAGTGTTGCTACTCCTGAGTTGTGTAATTAATAGTTCTTCAGTTTTTCCTTTAATTACCATTTCATCTCCGAGTTCTGAAATTCTGTCTTCTGTTTGTTCTGTTCTGCTCGATTGGCCTTCCATTTTGTTTTGCAGTTCTGTTTCATTCTTTTTTCTGAGGTTTTCCATATCCTGAGTTGTTTCCTTTTTAATGTTGTCTATTTTTGTTCTGAGTTCATTCATCTCTTTATTAATCCTATTCTTTGTTTCACTTTGGTGTTTATACAGTGCTTTTATGGTTTCTTTTATTTCTTCTCTTGCTTTTTCAAATTATCTATTTTTGTTGTCTTGGAATTACTTGAGTGTTTTCTGTACATTTTGGTTGACCATATCCAGTATCATCTCTATAAAATTCTCATTGAGTACCTGTAGTATTTCTTCTTTTAGATTATTCTTGAGGGCTTCATTGGGTTCTTTGGCATAGTTTATCTTCATTTTGCTGGAGTCTGGGTCTTAGTATCTGTTTTCTTCATTTCCTTCTGGCTCCTGTACTAATTTTTTGCTGTGGGGAAACTGGTTTCCCTGTTTTTTCTGTCTTCCCGTCATTGCCCTTGCTGTTGTTATTGTCCGTGTAATGTGTGAAATTAAGTATTTTCTAGCTTGTAATAATAACACTGGTGATATTGAGAATGGAATTGTGAGAGGAGATGGAAAGCAAAGAAGTTAAAGAAAAAGGGAAAAACAAGTAAACAAGTAGAGAAAAACCAAAGAAACAAACAAAAAAGTTTCAAAGATATAAACAGGGAGAGATAGTGTACTAATCAACAGTAAGCTGAACAGTCATTAGAGAGACAGAAAGAGAATTCAAAAAAAATAAATAAAAATAAAAAATGAATAAAAAATAATAAAACAAACAAAAAAGAAAAATCTCCAAGTACAAATGCAGTAAAGTTTCAGTCTTAATAATTTTGGTGTTCGTCCCTCAGCCTCCTGTCCTGGAGGTGGTTTCTCAAAAGTAGTTCTGTCGTTGTCTCTTCAAAGGGGAAAAAAAGCAAGCCAAACAAAACAAAACAACACAAAACAAAAAAGATCACAAAGTGTCCCAAGTTCAAATGCAATACAGTTTCAGTAAGTTTGTCAGCATGCAGGTGTAGTTTGTTTGTTGTCTCATCAAAGGAAGAGAGAGTAACAAAAAAAAGAGTCTGGAGACAGTTCTGTGAGTGGCTATCTGCGGCTGTGGCTCGCCTGCCCACTGCTGTCAGCCTGCTGTTTTTGGAGGCTTTATTTATGCAGATCTCAGGAGTGAGCTTAACACTCACTTGGCCCTGCAGGCTTTGTTTACTCAGAGTTCTCCTGTGCACCAGCCTCTGCTACAAGCTTTCCCCTTTCCAAGCACACTGGGGGAGGTGACACTGCACTTGCTTTCTCAGGCCTGCGTAAGAGATTTACCCCTCTCCTGGGGAGTTTTCCTCGCATCTCCACTTTTACAAGCTTTTCCACTTCTGGTTGGTGGGCACGTGCCTCCGCTCCTGCCCTCTCCAGGTGGCTTGTTTTGAGGGATTTCCCCTCCCCTGCTTATCAGCTCTTGGGGCGCCCCGCCCTCTTTGCTGCATATCTTTTTTGTTATTGCTTATTATTCAGTTTTTTTTTTCTCTTTTTTTCCCTGGGTGGGAGTCGGTCTGTCCGGGGGGCTATCCTGATCTGGCCCAGGATTGTCTGTGGGAGTACCGAGTGCCGCTTAGCTCACCTTGTGGTCTGTGTGTTCCCAAGCCGTCTGGGCACTGCTGTCTGGTGGCAGTGCGGGAGTCCTCCTGTTGGTTCTCCCTTTAACGTGAAGTGGAGATGCGATGCGCAGGCTGGAGGTGTGGAGTAGTCAAAGTTTTGTCTCTTCTCACTGGTATCTCACTGTATCTCCAGCGTCTCTCAAAGATTTTACATTAGAAGGCATGCTTTCTGCTTCCTCCCTCTAATTGCCATCTTGGGATGATTGTTAGACTTTAACCCAGTATGGGGTTTTTACCTCAAGATCTTGCACTTTGTAGGCGTGCATTTCAGTCATCCCCACCAGCCCTTTTTCTGCTTTGGTTACTTTTCAGGAAAGGTCTAGTATTTTTGTCCAAGCCTGGTCTGTGATTCTCCTACCTGTGGCCTCCTTCATAGCTGGGATTATAAAAATGAACCATCACACTGGGCTTGTTGAGATGGGGGTCCCAATAATTTTTCTGTCCTCAAACTATGATCCTCCAGCTATCTGCTTCCCGAGTAGCTGGGATTACAGGTGAGCCACTGTGCATGGCCCAGCAAGCTTCTTGATTGGCTGATTTTTAAGGGGCTAAAAAGAACTTGTATAGCCATGACACTTGGAGAAAATGAAGAATTTCGAGGATTTACAATGTTAGGTGTCAGCATTTACATAGTAGTAGTAGTAGCAAGATAGTTTGGGCAAAAGGTTAGATATATAGACTATAGGAATAGCTTAGCAGGCACAGAAAGAAACCCGCTTATACATCTGCATTTGATATCGGTCACTGTGCAGTTCGGTGGGAAATGGACGGTCTTTTCAATTAGTGCTGGATTAGATAGCCATTATACCAAAATGGAAAAAGAAATCTTGAAGATTCCAGACAATGCCTGGTCCCTTTGGGTTGGCAGGGTGAATTGATGCAGGAGTTAAAGAAGGCTCCAAAGGTGGGAAGTGAAGTCAGTGCCTTAGTTGCTGGCCAGTGTATGTTTTGTGCATCATTCCTTACCGTACACACACAAAAAATATTGCAGCGAATGAAGATTCCTCTGTTTATCACTACCTTTTCTACTGTAATTGGCCTTTGAATGAGGATGAAAATGGAAGAATGAAGCTGAGACCACTTTTATGGTTTTTGTGCCCCTCTATGCAGTCATGTGTTTAGTGAGCCAGAATGAGTAAATCTGTCTGCAGCTCAGACAGTGAGAGCTGTTTTCAGTAAGGCTGTAAAAGAAAATCCAGGTCTCACATAAGACATTATGAATATTTTAGAGAAAATAGTATAGAATTTAACTTCCTAGAGTCCCTTCTTTGTATGGCAGCTAATGGTATAAAAGAGTGTATGATTGAGCAATCAGAGTTGAGAGAACTTACACCTTAATTTAGTGCCCTAATATAACATTCCCTAAAAGAATGACATTTTAATTGAAAGTGATATCCTGCAAGGTAATGTATTTGACAATATTTGGTGGCAAGTGTTCAATAGTTTACATTTCTTAAACATTACTTGTAAAAAAGAGAGATATCTTAACTTGGGCCTCATGTAAGAATTAATTCAAGTGGAATCATTGACCTAAATGTAAACCTAATAGTATAACGTTTTTATGTGTCTTTTTTGGGCTTGGGGCCATACTGGGGTTTGAACCCAGGGACACATGCTGTGAGGCAGACACTCTACTGCTTGAGCCATGCCTCTGGCCCAATTACAAAGTTTTTAGAGAAAACCTAGATGAATGTCTTCAAGGCCTTGTAGTATGTAGGGGCATGGTAACCTGTTGCAGCTATTCTATAGGCAGAGGCAGAAGGATTTCAAGTTTGAGGACAGCCCAGGCAAGGTTATCAAGACCCTGTCTCACAAACAATATAAACAAGAGGGTTGGGGGCATTGCACAAGTGGTAGAGTGGAGTTCCTGGGTTCAGTCCCCAGCACCACAAACAAACAAAAAACCCCTGAACTTTGCATAAACAGGACTTGAAAAGTCTAAGTATAAAGAGGTTTGATTAAATAGACTTCCTTTAATTAAAAACTTACCTAAAAGACGAGGGTGAAAAAGGCAACCATCGGACAGGAAAATATATATGTAGTTAGTATGTTTGAAGGATGTGTGTGTGTATATTCTGTGAATCAATAAAAAAAAGTTCAGTTTAAAAATTGGGCAAAAGACTTGGATAGGCATTTTACAAATGAGAAGATCCAATTAATTTGAAAAGGTGTTCATCATCGATAGTCATTAGAGAAATGCTGATTAAAACTATAGAGAGACACCACTGCCACTAGTAGAATGCTGAGATTTGAAGAACTTAATGATGCCAACCGCAGAAAGTTTTTGAATTAACTGAAACTTGTTCATTGCTGGTGGGAGTCTCTAATGGTATGGCCTTTTTTTTTTTTTTTTTTTTTTTTTTGTGGTACTGGGTTTACACCCAGGGCTTCACACTTGCTAGGCAGGAGCTTTACTGCTTGAGCCACACCCCTAGCCCCAATGGTATAAATCTTTACTCCTAGGTGTATATATACATGCACACGCCCACCAAAAGACATGTATTAAAGTGTCACTAGAGCTTTGTTTATGACAGTACCCCCTCAGCAGAACGGAACAACTCCTGTATTTGACAGCTGTAGAACAGAGAAAAATTGTATATTCACACTCCTGGAATACTGTGCAGAAATTAAAAAGAGTGAAACCCTGTTGAATATACCACACGGCTGACTCACAGACATAGTAAGTGAAAGATGCAAGGTGTGAAACAGTACCACCTTTGATTTTTTTTTGAGGTTCAAGAGGAAGTACAGCATATTCACATTGATAGAAGTCTGAGTACTTTCTAACCATGGGAGGAGATGCTATGAGAAGAGGCATAAATGTACCTTCTGGGGTGGTAAAAACCTCCATCTCGATTGTAGTTAACTTCATTGAACACCATGTGTGAAATTATGCTCTTTGTGTGTGTTGATCAGTTGAAAAAAAATTGAAATTGTGAGGTACCCCTTTTTTTTCTTTTCACCATGGAAACTACTCAAAATGGCCTGAAAACTTAATTTACTGATGCCTTATGTTCATGACAAGAGAAACCATCAGGATACTTTAAATTAAGAATTCTAATATTTGACAAGTCAATAAAATGCTCACTGTTCCATTATATTATTTCTGTTGCTACTCTTTTTCTTGCTGTTACAATCAACTAACATATTAAGTGCTTACTATGTGCCAGATGCTGTGCTATATTCGCACTTAATCTAGGGATGGATCTATTCCTCTTTGTGATTTCTAGATTTTAGTGCCTTTCCTCATAATCCAACAATTTAGAAGTTCATAACTTCACTTATTTTTGTTGCAGTTATTCAAGTTTACAAAGCCATTTCCCCTTTCTTCTTTTCTAAAATGCCCATCCAACTCTTTTGCCCATTTACCAAATTGTTTAAGGATCGTTAATTCCTTAACAGTTTTAGTACTTTCTCAGTTGTTTGACCTCCTGTCACATTGTCCTTCACTTTTCCTCACTCATACACCCATTCTACTAGCTTTTTCTTTTGTTTTTGGTGGAACTGGGATTTGAACTCAGGGCTTCACGCTTACAAAGGAGGTGCTCTACCACTTGAGCCACACCTCCAGCCCTTCGGATTTTTTTTTTTTTTTTCGTGACAAGGTCTTACTATGTAGTCCTGGGTGGCTTCAAATTTGCCACCATCTTCCCTCAGCCTCTTGGGATTACAGTTGTGCACTATCATGGCTAGTTGATTTTAAGAACTCATTTTAGGGCTGGATGTATGGTGGCTTATGCCTATAATCCCAGCTACTTGGGAGATGGAGATTGGAAGGATTATGGTTCAAAGACAGCCCAGGCAAAAAGTTATTGAGAACCCATCTCAACAAAAAAGTAGTATGTGGAGGTGCATGTCTGTAATCCCAGTTATGTGGGAGGCACAGATAGGAGGATCACAGGCTTAGGCCAGCCTCAGCTAAAAGTGAGACCCTATCTGAAAAATAACTAAAGCAAAAAGAGCTGGAGGTGTGACTCAAGTGGTAGAGTGCTTACCTAGCAAGTGTGAGGTGCTGAGTTCAAAAGGCCAGTACTGTCAAAATGAAACAAACAACCCCCAACCCTGAAAAACCCAGAAAGCTTATTTTTAACATAATTAACTCATGGAAATTTGGAAAATAATTATCAGGAAGAAAAAATTACGTTGTCATAATTTAAAAATAATATCAGAAAGGAAGGAGCACTAGAATTTTATATTACAGAGCTCTTAAATATAGAGATTTTTGGTAGTGGACTTTGAACCCAGGGCTGTGTGCTTGCTAGGCAGGTGTTCTACCAGTTGAGCCATGCTCCAGTCCTTAAGTTTCAATTAAGGCAAAAATTGCAGTGAAAGATTTTAGAAAATACATATAAGTTATTGATGTTTTCACTAATTTTTCGTTGCACTTTTATCATTCCTTTTAGCATATTTGGTCTTATTAGCTTTATCTTATTACAAATAATATCCTTGATATTCTTCTGGTTTATTTTTATTTTTCTCATTGTTTTTTTGTTCAGTTTGAGTCAAGTGGATCCTTGTAGTAATACCTTTACAGCTAAAGTTTAGGAATATATAATGTTCTCCTTCAAGTAGTCATAAATCATTATTTATATAAGGGCCTACTATAATATTTCTGTAATTTCTCTTTTGATTGTTTTTACATAATGCTTTCTCCTGGTAATATATGAAAAGGAGCAAGTAAATGTTCTATGGTAATTTATCTTAAGGAGTTTCCTATGTGAGCTTTGTTAGAAGGTAAATTAATTTTAAAGATTTTTATGCTTTAAATATTTTACTTAACTCAGAACTTTTATAGATATCAAATACTTCTAATTGTTACAGTCCTGAATCATAATGTTAACTATCTTTGCTTCACTGATGTTTACTTGATGAAGTGACATCACTTCAAATGACCCTAAAATGACACTAATGGTTTACTTGCTGCTAGGACCATCATAAGAAAACAGCTGAGTAAGTTTAACCTTTCTTAGCTCAGTAAGTCAATTAAAATATCATTGTTAATACATAGTAAAAAATGAGTAGAATGTTTAAATTGTCCCCCATAAGTCTTAATTTTATTTTTTTTGACTTACCTCTAATGCTATAAAATTTTGATGTCAGCTGACAAAAATAAGAAATAAAAGGTATTTTATGTGGATAAACCTTAAATTTATAGGATTACGAATAATTTAGGAAGAATTTTTGTATATTCATATATGCGCATACGTCTGTGTCTTATCTAAGACAATTATTACAGATACTACTTAAATTAATACTTTTAATCACTAAAATTGAATTTAATATGACCAGTAACTTGTAAATGAAAAGGAATCACGATTTTCTTCCCATTCTTCCACATAAACCCACAAAGTAGAACTGAAGATCAGTAATAAAAACCACCTTAAACACATGACTTTTCATAAAACTGTAAATTGCTACTTTTCAGCCTAAGAAAGCTGAGCCCATTGGGAGGTGTCATCCTTGCATCCATGTCTTTTTCTCCTTGACACAATAGAATACCCATTGTGACATTATGTGACTAGATATGTAACTCTGGTTACTAGATAATATGTTTCTCTATGCAATCAGAAATTTCATATTCTCTATAAGCAGAAATGAAATGCCAATTGTGTGGTCTTTCTTTGCCCTTTCTCATTCCTTTCTCTTGCTCAGGCATTCAGCTAGCTAGCTAGATACAGATATTCATTTGCACATTTATTTAATAAGCATTTCTTGTGTACAAGTTGTATGCCAAACTATAAATTTGAATAAAACATGGGTCTTGCTTCCATGGATCTTACACTTTAATTGCATATGTGGTAGTTCACTTTGAAAGTGAAAGTCAAAACTATTTCCCAGACTGGAGGCATGGTTCACATGACAGAGCGCCTGCTTTGCAAGTGCAAAGCCTTGAATTCAAACCTCAGTCCCACAAAACAACAACAAAAACAACAAAACTGTTTCTCTCCTGAGGTTTAAATTCTATGTTTTTAGAAGTAAGGCTTAGATTCCTTTGTGAGGGAAGAGTTCCTTTCTAGGATGATATAAAATTCTAAGCATATGAATGGTTTTGAGTCTTTTGAAGTGAATTGGAAACGGGTGAAAGGTGTCCCTATGTGTTACACCATTTGTCACCAAGGAGTTAAATAGGCCAGAAGTATTTATCAAGAGAATTCCACAGTATTTATTGTGAAAAGTAGAATTTAGTGTTCTGTAAATCAGTAGGCATCCATTTTTGTTTATACTACTTTGGCCCTTTCCCCCTGAAGTATTTCAGTGATGCAATAAAGCAGTGGTGTGATACATGTATGTTAAGATCCCATGATTTGTTGCATTATTAGGCAAAAAAATGGTGATTTTCAGGGCAGTTTATAAACTAATAAATTACCTCATCTATAGTGCATATAGTAACTATAGAATTTTTATTGTGTATAGAAATAATAATTTTTTAATAACTATAGTAGTATATACATAGTAAGACTAAGAAAGGGAGAGGGACTTTAGCAACAAGAATACATATTTATATCTGTGGTTCTTGAGATAATGTTTTACTATTAACTGTTTGAAAGGTATGTAATTTGATTTGTATCAACTATTGAGTTATAATTACATATAATAAACTTTACCACAAAGTGTATAGTTCAGTACATTTTAATATATTTACATCATCATCATCATCATCATCCCAAAATGTAATTAATTTTTTACTTCTTTGTAAGGAAACAATACTCAAAATTGAAGTTTTTTTTTCTTAAAAAACTAACATCCATTTACAGAGTTTCTGTTGGGGATGAAAAAAATTCTGGCATTGAATTGTGAATATTAAGTATTTAAGTGACACTGAATTGCATCCTTTAAAGATGATTAAAATTGAAATTTCATATTAAATATATTTTGCCACAATAAAAAAATTAACAACCATTGTGTGAAATCAGAATTGGTGGCTGAACTTTCAATTTTTTTTGGAAATTTCATCTGAAGCACACATAATTATAATTTTTTTCTCTGAAAAATGGTATAGGAAAGATAATCTTGTTTGCTAAAAGTCATTAATCTTTTCAGCCTGAAAAATGAACATGAAAATTATTGCATATATTAATTTTTGTAGAAATTAAAGTAAACTTAAGTGAAAAGTGAAAGCAGTCAGGTTTTTTCCTTTAATTTTGCTGTCCTCTTGGAAAAAACAAGATGCTAAACACTGCAGAACCACTTGTCTAAATAGGAAAAATAAATATAATACACACATATCAATGCATATTAGTAATATAAAGTTGCTTATAGATGCATCGAAAAATCTCCAAGAGGAGATATAAGAAGCATAGTAAAGTTTGGCTTGGGTTCATGGGTGGGAATGATATTTGCCACTTTGTCTATGTATTACCAATTAAAACATTGTAAATAAGAAACTTTTCCTGATCCCAGTCTCAGAATCAGTCTAACTATGCTTCTTTCTACTTTGCTTTGCTTTGAAATTGATTTGAAAGTGAACTATATTTCTTAAGAGTTTATTTTCTTTCTAGGAATTGATTATGGATTGAGTTTACCACTTGGGGAAGACTATGAGAGGAAGAAACATAAATTAAAAGAGGAATTACGGCAAGATTATAGACGTTATCTTACTCAGGTAGGAAGTTCTATTAATGACCTGTGTCTTATGCTTCAGAATTTATCTCCTAAATTTGGGTTTGTAAAGTGTTAGTCATATGTTAATTTTCTCTGATATCTAACAAAATAATATGTCAAAGTATGTGTCATATATAACATTGATAGAAAAAAGTGGTACTGAGAACTTGTGTCATGAAATACACAGACTTTTCCTGGGGATATAGCTCAGTGATGGAATGAGTGATAGAGTGTGTAAAGCTTGGGTTTGATCCCCAACATGGGGGGGAGGGGTGGGAAATTCTTGATGTTTGGACTAGGGAAGTAAGTTCTAATTTTAAATAAGATTGTTAAATTCTGATTGTTCATGTTTTCCATAGAGTTACCATGGTTTAAAGGAGCCTACTTATGATTTCCCAGTCTTCTACTTGGTTATGTGGAATTCTAGTTGCTAATTATTTTCTTATGAATAAAGCTTAAAAATTTCATCTAATATGTTTATTGGCTACTGTCTTAGTCAGCTTTTTGTTGCTGTGATAGATACCTGAAAGAAACAGTTTAAGGGGGGAAAGATTTATTTTGGCTCACAGTTTCAGTCAATGGTCAGCTGGCTCCATTGTCCTGGGCATGTGGTGAGGGTGAAACATCATAGCCAAACAGTGTAGCAATTCAAAGTTGCTTATTTCATGGCAGCCAGGAAGCAGAGGTAGACAGAAAGGGAGCAGAGAACAAGGTATATTCACCAAGGATACTCCCCTAGTGACCTACTGTAGCAAGGCTCCACCAACTAAATTTTCAGCACCTCCCCCAATGGTTGCAACTATGGGACCCAAGGCTTCCATGCATGAGTCTATAGGAAATGTCTCATATTCAAACTGTAGCAACTTTATAAGTCTTTGCTTTAATGTTTTATCTAGCAGAACACTTATTTTAGGTCATTTTGTTAAATTGTATAATATTGAAGCTAAATATTCATTGTAAATTTTAGAATGCAGTTTATTTTTTAGATTATAAAAAAGTATTTTAAACTATCATGATGTTTCTAGTCATCCAAGACATTCTTTAGTTTTCTCACTGCTTTATCACGTTTGTTCTAAATGTACAAATGATCTCTTATTTATTATAATTTACACATGGAGAGAATGGACTTTGATACACTTTATTGATGTTGTTTGTTTTTTTTTGACTTTAGGGCATTACACAAGCAAAAAGAAAGGTAGGATTGCCTTCATAATGTTCTCTTTTAATTGTACTTTTTAAAAGCTACTGTAGCCTGCTATCTTTTGCATTTATGTGATTCAAACCAATTAGAAAAGTAAGTTCATTTGTGTTTTTGAGACTTTTGAGTAGTATCATTTTGTATCCTTGCCTTTAGCAAGATGATAATCTATGCATTATAATTTTCTATTAATCCAGTCATTGCTTATGATTCCTGCTTTGTATTTGTTGCTTTCTTATGCCTCCTTTATAAATATTCTGCAACTGTTGTAAGTCCATCTGTTTTCATTCAGCATGCTTATTTTTGTTCCCTAAATTATGCAAATCATAATCAGATTAATGGAATAATTAGAATAGTCAAGATATTTGAAAATGTTTTGCACTATATATGGTTAGGATTACTTGATAGTTTGCACCCACATCTCCCAATTGCATTTGGTTTTGTTTGTTTGCTTTGTTTTCTTTTTCATTTTATTTTTTGTTATTATTGTTGTGCTGGGGATACATTGTAGCATTTAAAAAAGTGCTTACAATGTATCTTAGTTAAATTCACTCCCCCATCATTCTCTTTCCCCCATTCTTAGAATAGTTTCAACAGGTCTCATTTTTCCATTTTCATAAATGAGTACATAAAATTTCCACCCTATTCGTCTTCCTATACCCTTTCCTTGTATCCTCCTCTCTCCTACTGGTACCAACTCCCAGACAGGACCTCTTTTATCTTCCTGACCTCCATTTTTGAAAAAAGACATTGTTGTTTAAGATATCTATATAGAGTTTCATTATGAGATTTCCATACATATATTGGTTCTTCTCTAATTTTCTCCTTTCTTAGTCCTTTTCTTACAGTGATTTCAACAGGTTTAAAAATTCTGTATTTATTCTTGTATAGAAAGTACATCAACCATATTCACTTTCTTTACTTCGTTCTTTTACCCTGCCCTTCCCATGAGTACCCTTCTCTTTAGTGTGATCTGTTTTTCATTCTTGTTCTTCGTTGTTTAGGTGTCTGTTCATCCCAATTACATTTGTAAGTTTATATTGGAAAACATCAGGGAGATAAATCAGTTATGGATCTTGGCTTCAAGAGGTTTAGAATCTAGTTGGGGAGATAATATATTTTAGGTTTACCAGCTGATCAAATATGATTCTTCTGAGAGTACTGGGAAATTATGATGTAGATAGATCGGATCAGATTAGAAGACAGTCAATTTTTAATTTATGTGTGATAGGCAGTGGTGGAACAGTATACTTCCTTAAGTAGCTTGTGAAGAGCCTGATAACTGTTTTAGAACAGTGCTCTCATCTTACTGTCTTAAATTACTGCTATACCTTCTTAACTAATCTCATTGCACTAATTCTCAGTTTATTTTTCATGCCACCTTAAAGAATGATCCTGTCTCTAATTGATTTAGATCTAGAATTGCACAAAGTGCAAATGTATTAAACATAGAAATGTGTCTTGGGCAGTAGCAAGATAGGACCACTGTACTCTAGGGCAAGAGGAGAGTTTATATGCTAAGCTAGACACAGGTGGATTATGACCAACCAAAGTGTACCTAACCTTTCTTAAAAATGATTAAAATGTCCAATGTCAGATATACAGTGTGGCATTGGTGGCCAGCATAGCACATTTGGCTTGCTACTTTAATAACTTTGTTCTGTTCAGCTTGGGATGTATGTTAGGGTCACCTGATGGGCAAAATGGCGGTTAAAACCAAGATGGCTGCAGTCATGTCAAGCTGGCTCCCTACAGTAGGCATAAAAAGATATGCCTTTATTAACGTGAAAGAGGTCACTGGAGCACAAGTCTTTACATTTAAAGGAAAGTGAAGGAGTTTGTATGTGTGTGTGTGTGTGTGTGTGATGAATTATTGACAATATGGTTATGGTAGAGGAGTGGTATTTCCTTAAAGTGAAATAGACATTCTTTGGATGGTAGCTGAGAAGTGGGAATTGAAAGGCAAACAAGAAAATTATATAGAATATGAAGCTATAGCTTCCTGGACCCCTGGAGTATATGTAGTTTCCCAGTCCATTCCTGAATCATTTGTGGCATTTTAACTTTTAGATGACATGAATACTTAAAATTTAAAAGATTGAATCTTTTAAGTTTGCCAAGAAAAGTCACTAGGACAAATTCTGTCTTCTTTCTGTGTTCTAGAATAAAGGATTCTTGACTGTCTAACAGTGTAGAAAGAGCATATTCTCAGAGGAGTGTTTTTTTTTTTTAAATTGAATCATTAAATTAATATCACTAGCCCAGAATTTCTGTCTGAAACCTCAGACTTTTCTGTCTGGCTCCCTGCTTGATGTTTTCACTTAGAAATCTTACTAGTATTTTACATGTTAAGAAATCTTATAACATGTCCAAAAGGGAACTTCTGATTTCCATTCTTCCCACTCTCATCTCTAAGAAGCCTGACCTGTCTGTAGCTTGTTCTTTTTATTATTTTTTGATCACTGCAATTATGGCCTGCTAACATATTGAGTCCCAAATGGATTGGGCATATGATAGGTACTCAATATTTACTGAATGAATAAGGGAATTAACTAAAATTCAAGTTTTAATAAGGCTATGTTGTCCTTATTGTTTATTTTTTCATTTTTGAAAATTTCAAAGTATCCTAGACCTGTTTTGGAAGTGAGGAATTGCTCAATGACAAATAAGGATTTATAGTTATCTTCTGAGAGTTGGAATTCTGAACAATCTTTCTGTTTCATTTATAATTCTATAAAGTGATTAGATTTTTAGTGTGCTTTGATATATAGGGGGTAAACAGCCTTAAGGATCTAGTTGTGTATCTTGTTTCCTTTGGCAAACAAGCTTACTAAAGTTTTATACAACCAACTTTCAAATTAGCTTTTGTATAGCACAACTAATTTGGAAATTTGGATTTAATGAAACTTTGTTTTATTAATCACTCTGTTCTCATATATTTGATGTTTTGAATATAGTGTTATCGTAGCAGATAGTACATTGTATGTAGTTACTTGTTTATATATCTGTTTTGCTAACTGGATTATAAATCTCTTGAATAGACGGAACAGAGGCTTATTGTCTCCCTATCACTTTAAAAAGTATCTGGAAGGTATTAGATGGTTGATAATTCATTGGTTAATGAATAAAAGCAGGGATCTAGACAAGTGAAGTATTGATTAATTTGATCTTCATAATTTAGTGATACCAATGATAGTGTTCCAATTTTACAGATGAAGATGCTGAGGCAGAGAAGTCAAGCAACTTGTTTCAGCTGTTTTAACTACTAGGTAGAAGTACCAGAAAGTACTTGGGAATGCATATAGTTTTTACTATCCATTGTATTTACTTTATAGTGCTCAAAGAGATTTTACATTTTTATTCTCTTGATTCTTATGCCAGCTTTGGTAGGTAGGCAAAGCAGGTATCGTTCTCATTTTATGATAGAAAGTGTATCAGAGAAGGGGTTAGCTGTAGAGCCTAACTCTTTTGACTCCCAGTCTAATGCTGTACTATATTACCTCACTTAAATGCTTAATGAATGTGAATGGAGTGACATATAAAGAAACAGCATTTGTTGTTTATGTCTTTTGGCATTTGAGTAGATATTTGCGTATATAATTGTAGGAAAAACAGAAGAAAACCATTGTGGGCATAATGTTATTTGTGTAGCTAAAATTTTGCTTTAAGTATAAAGAACACTGGAGTACTGAGAATGAAGGATGTATGTTTAGAAGAGGAATATAAATTGGAAAAGTTTGCTTTTTTAACCATCACAAATCAGTAGATATATAATGTTTTAAAAAATGAAAATTAATGCCTGAGTTTCCCTTTCAGGGAATTGTGAATTGGAAGAAAATTCTCTTTCTCTCGCTCTTTTTTTTTCTAGTAACTTTTGTCATGTTCTCTAGGCTTGCAATTTCTGTCTTCTTCTCTGTTTCATTTTTTGTTCTGTAAAGTGTAATGGTTTTAAATATAGAATGTGAAAACTTTTCTGAAATATTTTATAAAGGCATTTAGCTAATTTTTTAAAATGTGTATATATACAGAAAAATTTTCTATCCACGGGTGAAATTGACCCATCTACTCTGGGAGTTTCTCTTCCTATTGGTGAGAGGTTATCTGCCAAGGTATGTGAATAGTATTAGTTATTATATCAGTTTCCTGAGGCATCAAAATCAGTCTGGAGTCTGGGATTCCCTTCTTTAACCTGGGGAAGGAAATGGTCAGAAGCAGGTGGAGTGAGTTGGGGGATTAGGGCAGGGAGATATCCCTGAAAAGGAATAAAGGGAGGCAGCTGGATCATACTTCCTTGGAATCATGCTAATGATAGACCCCTGGCAAACACATTTATCGTGTTTACTAGCTAGAGAGATTTATCTATGAATGCTTTTGGCCAAATTCAACTGGTTTGTTTTGGATTGGTGTTTGTAAACAAATCTGGAATCTATGGGTTTATGGGGCATAGCTTTTTGGAAAATACCATCTTCACTGAAATATAAAGTGGAGCTGTTTCATTGCTGGAGCAGCTCCCTTCTGTTAGAGACCTCATGTGTTAATGGGCCAAAGCACACAACCATGCACGTTCTCATGTGGCAAGAGAAACCTGGGGAACTGCATTGGTTGTCAGATCTTTTCCTGTTCATTGCCGTGACTTCTATCCTTGAAACTATTAGTGAAGCTTGAATCTGAGTAAGAGCTTTGATTTAGATTCTTCTGATTTGACATTAAGGTACTTTAATGTAAACTGAAGTTAACATTGCTTTTTGATTTCTATTTTAAGGAAAGGTTAAAACTTGAACGCAACAAAGAATACAATCAGTTTCTCAAGGGTAAGGAAGAATCCACTGAAAAAGTCAGGCAGGTAGAAAAGAGTACTGAGGTAGGTTTCACTTTTAAAGCAATTTTAATACCACAGGCTGAATATTTTGTACTTACGAAGCTTTTTATATTTATGTGTTTCACTATTTTTTGGTTTGTTTTTTGTTTTATTTTACTCTATTTATTTATTTATTTTTTTGAGACTGTGGTTCAGACTGGCCTAAAACTCACTACCTCAGTCTCCATAGTGCCAGGACTGAAGGCCTGCACCACCATGCCAGGCATTCTACTTGGTTTTTATGTAAACATTTGAAAAAGTAAGCCAAGTTAAACCAACCATAGGACAGTTAAATACTTAGTTTTGAAAATTGTTTTATCTCATATTGAAGAACTTGTCCTACCTTTTAAAATTTAACCTCACTTGGGAGATTTAATTTTAGAGATCAAGTGATTTTTGTATATTTTTAATATTAACAATTTAAGTGATTTTTGTATATTTTTAATATTAACAATTTATATATGTGTATGTGATATATATAATATGCATATATATCACATATATGTGATATATATAATGCATATATATCACATATATGTGTATATATATATATGTGTGTGTATATATATAGATATATTATTGATGTTACTAGGGTCAGAAGTTTACCACTGTCTTCAATCTTTGTGTTAAGGAACAATGTAATTTGAAATATTTTGATTGTGTGAGTGCTAAAATGTATCTGATATGTCCTGGGAAAGGAATATGCATTTAATCTATTTTCTGTTTTTATAGACTCTTTACCCATTTTACTGTTGCCTGTCTACTATATTTAATAAGTTTTATCTCAAGCCAAAGTTTTCTTGATTTTTTTTTTCTAAAGAAAACATATTTCTTATGGGTGGTTAAATGTCAGAGTTGAGATAAATAGACTAAGTATGAGTTCAGGCTTTAATTACCTTTTAAGTGATAGTATCTTATTAAGATTTGTTTCCTTTTTCATTGAACAGCCTAGGAGTCAAAGAAATAAGAATCCTGTTAGTCAAGCTAAACCTGACTTATCTTCACAAATACAAACATCTTGCGCAAAGTCAGAGGGCCATAGGAGAGATGTTCTAACTCCTTCAGAGGCATATGAAGAGCTTTTAAACCAAAGACGGCTGGAGGAGGACAGATACCGACAACTAGATGATGAAATTGAATTAAGGAACAGAAGAATTGCTAATAAAACGAATGAAGAAGTAGGACTATCCAATACAAAACACCAAAGGTTTGCCAACAAGGCTGGTGTTCCAGAAAGAAGATTTCGCAGGTTTGATGAGGATCCTGTTTTTGACAGACAGCATTGTAGAACAGACCAAGATCCTGAAGTAAGTGAAGAAATGGACGAGAGGTTTAGATATGAAAGTGATTTTGATAGAAGACTTTTGAGAGTATATACAAATGACAGGTATTTACAACTTCATTTTTATTTTCTTTATTTACTTAATATTGCTGTTGTTACTTTTCATGATTGTATTAGGAGGAAGCAGTTTCATTTGGTTTACCCTGTTTGGTTAATTTTAAGTTACTATTAGTTTTCTGAAGCACCATTTTATGTGCCACTGAGGGGAAAAAAGAAAACATACAAGAGGGAGACCCCACTGTAAAGCTGGAAAACTGAAGCCAATACTGTTAATGTAAAAGTAAATGGGAAATAAACATTACACAGAAAGAAAAATTCCATGTCTTAACCTTGGCATTGAGTAGAAAACCCAAAATATTCTCCGGGAATTTGAAGTGTAAAGCAGTATTGATTCATATTCATTTTGAATTTATGCTGCCAGTAAGTAGTGTCCATAAAACTCCCAAGACAAGAACTCAGAGTTGTCTTGATTCATAGTATCCCAATATGACTGGCTGGGATAAAATAACTCCACTCTGCAGTAACTTGACTTAAAACCAGGTCAATGGCCATCTCACAGATGTTAAGACAGGGAAAAAGAACACCTTAACATAGATAAAACTACAGTTTATCCTCTAATGTTCATATACTCTTCAGTATCTTTAGCAATATATTTGTTTTAAACTTACTTATTGAATATTTATTTAAGTGAAATGGCATTACTTTTTTTTTTTTGGTAGTACTGGAGTTTGAACTTAGGGCTTCATGTTTGCTAGGTCGGTGCTCTGCTGCTTGAACCATGCCTCCAGCCCTTTTTTACTATGGTTATTTTGGACATAGGGTCTCACTCACTTTTTGCCCAGATGGGCCTGGACAGCAATCCTATTTTATCCTTCCTGTCATAGCAGGGTTAAAAGGTACATTCCACCATACCTAACATTTTCCCATTGAAATGAAGTCTTGCGAACTTTTTGCCCAGGCTGATCTGAAACCGTGATCCTCCAGATCTCAGACTCCCAAGTAGGTAGGATTTACAGGTGTGAGCCAAGGCCACCAAGCTGACATTACTTCTTTTTTTTTTTTTTTTAGAAGATTTTCAGATGCGTTTCAGTTCTTTCGAATGATTACTTTTGTGACACTATTTGTAATTTCTTAACTACTACAAAAGGTCTTACTGTCATTTATCTGTAAGCTTGCCATATGTTTACTTAACTTTTGCTTTAGAGATAGAAATATCACAGGGTCCCCTATTTGTCATTATTTGGCTGACTTGAAAGGGTTAAATCTAAATTTTGAACAGCAAACCCAAATAGTTTACTTTTTTCGTATTTTAGAAAATTTTCTCAGGGGTAATACTGCATATTCAGTATTATTATTATTACTTATACCAATACAAAGCTTTTACAGTTTTTTTCTTCTACTCTTTACTTTGCAGCTGTTACTTCCTGCTCACACAATATTTTTAATATTCATCCTAATTTAGGTAATTTGAGTGACAGATTAGAAATTTGGAATCCTCGTAGTTTCTTTGATCTGAATCTAATTGTTTGCACTTAAGGAAATGCTTCAAAGCCTATAATGTTTTACATTGAAAATACTTATGTGTAAAGGTAGTCAAACCCAGTCTTAACTAAAAGAACTCTCAATTGAGGAACTGCAGGTAATCTTGGAATCTTGGTGATGTCTTCTCTGTATATGATAACTTTTTCCCTTATTTGTACATGACACTGCTTACCTTTAGAGTATAATGTAAACATGCGTTTTTAAGTCTGGGATTTTAAGAAACATGATCATGGCTATTTTTTGTATGTTTTAATTTTTTAAATAATTATACCCTGTGATAATTTTATATATGATCTAACAAATGAATTCCAGCCTAATAATTTTAGAACCATCTTATTTTTCATGTATCCAAGAAATTAAGGGAACTTATGTCAACTTCCACAAATAGTATTTTGAGACTAGAGTAAACATGAGGTTTACTCGAGAACTTACGTATAACCACTTTAGAGTATTTCTTTGAAATTTAAATCATGTTGCTTCCATTTTGTTAATGTATCAACTCTTATTTCGCCAAATGCTAAGGCATTTTACAAGTGTCTTGATGGTAATTGAGGTTATTTCTAGGCTCCTTTTATAAAAAAAGATTTTACACCAGTCATTCAGTAGTTTATATTTAATAGGCAGAATAGGTAGGAAATTTTGAGACTAAAGTACAAAATTAAGTTTTCCTTGTTCTTTTTTTCCTCTTCCTAAAGTCAGTCTGTGATACAAATTTTACTTTTATACTGATGTTTTATTTTTATAGTTTTGTTCTCAGTTTCTCTCTACTCTATAAACTTTATGTACACCATAATGTATTATGAATGAAATATTTTTCCCATTTGAAAGACGAGAAAATGAAAAAATTTCAAGAAATGTTACTTTCCAAGCTCACATAAAAATCACTGGCAGTGTTCTTAAATAATTAACTTGGTGGTTAGCACTGTGATTGACAATTGTATTCTGTGTGTGTATGTGTATCACTTATACATATTTACTAATTTGGGTAAAATTTATGCTGTTTTAGGAGCTTTCTAAAGTCAAATGCAGTAGTGTATCTTATGATACTTTGAAATTTACAGACTGTTGTCATCCTGGTCTTTATTATCTTGATCTGTAGAAGTTAATATATTACCTTATTATGTTTTACTTTAATGTTAATGAGTAAAAGAAGATTGTAGCATTAAAATTTTTTTTAGTTTCTACTGTATTAATGTGGTTAGCATTTCAGTTTATATGTTGCTACTTGGTAGTTTAGTAGTCATTTAATAAAATTCTGAAATAACACTTCATCTGAAATTGGAATTTGTGTTAGCCACAGAGATTTAGTGCTTACTTAGTGTAGAACACTCTTCTGAGCTTAATGTGTTGTAAGATAAATGGGGAGAAATGCCTTATTACAATATTACTTAGTTTGGATTTTTCTTTAGTAGTTAATTTTTATTATCTTAAATTTGGTTTCTAGTTTATGCCAGGATTCTTTGGGCATTAAGATTTTTACCTCATTTACTAGAGTTGTTGATCCATATCTTAAAGGAAACATTAGAGAGGAAGAAAGTGTGTGTGTGTGTGTGTGTGTGTGTGTGTGTGTGTGTGTGTTAGTAGGATGGTAAAACCATTTTGCAGTTATCTCATTTCTTAAATCATATTCCGATTTGCATATAAAAGCAAGCAAATATCTTTTATAAAAAGATATTTATATTTATTGGGGTTTGTCTCCCTTTCTGACAAACCCCAGTAGGTTGAGGTGTGATAAGTGAATTTATGCATTTAAAACCCTAGAATATTTAGGTTACAGGTGACGTCTGGATAGTCTTAATTTGATACTAGCTCTAAAGCTATAGCTCAGGGACAAACAGAACCCATGCCAAGATCCTGAACTTTGATTAGAATCTGGTTGTTCTTAGACGTTTCGTAAATGCATTACTCTTGGACGTTATCATTAAGGACTGACCCTTTGGGTTGAGAGGATTGACCAGAGAAATAGCAATGGTAAAACCACTGCTAAATCTCATTGATTCCTTTTTTCAGAGAGCTTTATATTTGCCTCAGAAAAGGTTTCTAAAATAAGTTGTAAAGCCACCATGGAAGTTATTAATGTAAACTAACAGGGATAATTAAGAGTGACTAAATTCTAAATTTATTAGATGGAAGCTTGGGGAAAGTTTGTTTATTAAAGTTTATTTAGTAAATGGAGCAAACTCCATACGTAAACTTGTATGGATTATTTTTTATAGAGAATTAGGTGGCTAGGGCTAGAGGTGAATTTCAGTGCAACAGTGCTTACCTCGCATGAATGAGGCCCTGGGTTTCATCCCAGTACCACTGTACATACATACATACATAAGTGTTTGTATGTATGTATGTATATAAATTCAACATAACTAGTAAGGTCTAACTAGCCTAACCCTATGTTCATTTAAAAAAAGAAAAGGTGACTAACTTTCCAAACTATTATTTGGTTTTACAGCTTAAAGTCTCTTGTAGTATTTTTTTGAAAAGGTCTTATTAGTAACTTTAAAAAATTTTGGAATCTATTTGTAAATAGTATTTCTTCCTTAATTTAAAAAAGAAAACACAATCATGTTAGTGTTTCATAAAATTGAATAGAATGCCTTAAGATTTTTTTTTTAGTAAAATACATATTTCTGTTCTTTTTTTCTTGGCCTCTGAAAACATTTTCTCATTATTGGTTTTATTATAATTATCAATGATAGAATTGAATTAAAATCTTGTTAATGAGTTTCTTGAGTTCACTGGAAGGCACACCTTACACCATCTTTCATATGGACTGTTCACTGGGAAATCTTTGTAGTTTTACTATAGATTTTAGCAGAGACCTTAATCTGGTACATAAATAAAATTATTTGTTAAATTCTTTTTAAAGAGAAAGAGAATAGTTTTATTATTGAAAAGGCATCCAATTGGAATGTGATTTGTTAGATTTTTTGAGTTTAGTATGAACTTTGAAAATGATCACTTGAGCATATGGTGCTTGCTTTTTCAAGGTATCTATATATGCTCAAGAACCTGTGAAACATTTTACTGTGTATACTTTGGAAATAGCTGAATAGAGAAAGCTAGAATTGTAAACCTAAATGTTGCCTTTAGACAACTCAACTGAAACAGGAAGCCACATGTTCTTGGATAAGTTTTAGAACAAATTTTTATATGTCTTAATGGCCTTTAATTCTGGGATCCCAGTTATGCTTTAAATAACTTGCAACTAAATTTTTTCTCAGTGTTTAAAAATTTTCCCTGGTAAAGATACCTCTTTACTACATCAGTTAATTTACTTTTGTGTGTTGTGTCATGGGTTCTCAAGGTGACTCCCATGTTTGGTAATTATCTAGGAAGACTCACAGGACTTTATGTATAGCTGTGATGTATTGCAGCAAAAAGATACAAAGGAAAGTCAGTGAAGGGAAAAGCTGGATGGGACATAGTCAGAAGGAAGCCAGACACTAGTTTTCAAGAGTCCAGTAAAGATGTACAGGAGATGCTTAATTTCTCTAGCATTTAATTGTGACAAAATGGGGAAATGTCTACCAGAAAGCTCATTACTGAGTCCCAAGGTTTTTATTGAGGGCTGATAATGTAGACACCCCTTTCCTAGCTTGTACGAAAATTCCAGAATCCCTAAAATAAAGCAGGTATTTCAGTATGGACTATATTATTTGTGCAAATAGTTTAGGAACAGTGAGTCTGGAGTTACTAGTTCTGGGAAGGGTGGGAACCTTCCTAAAACCTGTGTTCTTGAAAGTGCCAGCCAGGGCTGCTTGTATGAGCATCCCTTTGTAAGGATAGGCATTCTTAGGCCTACCCTGTTAAATATTCGGCATAGGTAGATTTGTATAGATCCAGCGTAACCAAATTTGGTTGCCTGGTATTGTCAACTACACATTTGAATGTAAGCATTTAAATGGTAGAAATAGAAAATAACTCTAAATTGATTTGTCAGTTTAAAAGAGGTTTGAGCATCTAGGCTTTAGGTTAGGTAAATCAGTTTTTTTCTTTCTTCTTTTTTTTTTTTTTTTTTTTGATAAATTGAAGTAAAATTTAAAAGGGCCTGTGGAAGGTTCTGTGTTAGATACGGATAAAAAATGGAAGCCATCAACAAATCATACCAAGTCATAGTTCTTAAGATTGAAATTCAAACAGGTTTTTTTCTCTACAGATTATTGGCCATAGCTTGTGTGATGAAAACAAGTGAAGAAAGAATCTTAATGCTGGTTTTATGGAGAATGAGAAGTTCCTTTCTTTTCAAACTAAAAATTACCAGTCTTATTAATCTGATAATGAAATTCATCTTAAATATTTAGTAATACTTTAACAACCACATTTTTTTCTATTAGTCCTCTTGAAAAAGACAATATATTTTTAGCAGTTACATTGAAATATGACTTCATGGATGCTGACAAATTATGTAAAAATTCATGTTGGTTTCTCTGGTGTGAGAAATTTTTAAAATTTTATTTATCTCTTTTTTCTAATTGTTGTACTGGGGGTATATTGTGACATTTACCAAAGTTCTTATAATACAGTATAGTTGAATTAACCTTCTCCATCATTCTCCTTTATCCGTTGGGGAAGGGTGGGAGAGGGGAGCAGGGTGGAGAAATGAACCAAACAATGTATGCACATGTGAATAAGTGAACAACAACAAAAATAAAATAAAATAGAGATCTTCCACCCCTCACCCCCCAAAAAATCAGTGTTTGCCAAATGGAAAAAAATTTAATCAAAAACATTTTTCATTATTTTCTAAAGGAAGAAAAAGACCCTTTTCATCTTTCTTATTTTTTCTTATGACCTTGTAAATAAAATGAGTTCATTGTTTTCTACCCATGTATCAGCCTATTATGTTTTCCATTGAGCTTTTAGTAACATTTATTCTTTCACGTGATTTATAGTGTTAGCAAATGTCATGGCTTCAATGTTTAATGGTAAAGACTGCTGTTACATATTTATGTTAAAATGCTTTGTATGCAGTGAAATACTTCCCAGAATCTATGAATTTTGACCTAAAAAGCAATCCAATTTTGAATTGTGATGATAATCTTCATAAGTGCAGGAGCTATACATATCCGGTGCTTAGAATAATACTTGGCATGCTCTACTATTGACTTATTAAGTGAATAGTAAAATGTCTTAGTATATTAACTTAATTTTAGTGTACATGAATAATGCATAATGTAATGAATATGTATATTTGTTTTCTTTTGGTTTTGTTTTTGTTTTAAGACAGGGTCTTGTTATGCAGTCCAGGCTGGCCTTGAACTCAAGGTCCTTCTTCCCTTAGTCTCCTGAGTTCTGGGATTGCAGGCATACATCACCATGCCCATTCTTAAAAATATATTTAAACTTTGTATTTTTGAAATGAGAAATTTAAAAAAGTTATATTGAAATAACTTACAATAACCTCCTTTAAAAAACATAAGACTGGGAGGGGGCTGGGGCAAGTATGTGTAAGGCCTTGGATTTTTTCCCTAACGCTGGAAAATATTAAATCTAAACTTTCAGTATCTATTATCAACCAGCAGATCATACTTAAAAATACCTCATTTGAATTAATTTTAGAATGTGTTTACAGTCAGATGTCATTGTAACACTTTGTTCTCTTCAATGTTTCCAACACCAAATGTTAAAACCCAAAGAGCAATAAGAAGGTCCACTATGTGGAACATGCTTTGTAAGCTAATGTGTTTTTAAGGATGCATGGAAACAGACGAGGGTACGTGCCTCCTATGGAGAATGATGGTGATGTCACAGAACAGTCAAACATACGAATTTCATCTGCTACAAATAAAAGGTATAGTATGTGATGTAAATTCTGCCCTTGAGTCACTGCACTGTGAAATAGCACATACCTAAAATTGGCTTACTGAAAAAGTAGAAAGGTATAGTGTATTAATAGCCTCCCTTGCCTAGGAAGAAATGAATTAAAAGGGGGAAAAAAGAGGTGAGGAGATAGTAGTAAATGAAAATTTATAGTCCTTTACAGAATTCTTTTTAAAAATTTTTTATTTTTCTTGGTGTTGGGGATAGAAGCCAGGGCCTTGCACATGCTAGACAACAAGTACTCTATCACTTGCTTACACCTCCAGCCTTACATTATTCTTTTGAAGAACAAGTTTTTGGTTATAAACCTTGCCAAGGTATTCTGAATAAGTCTCTACCATTATAAAGTACATCAGGTTGTTTGAAATAATGATAGCAGAAATAACACATTATTTAATGGACTGATAATCAATTTAAAATATCTTGGAGTTAAGCTGCATAGAGAATGTTCCTGCAGTGTAAATTTTTCTTTCAAAACATTACTTTGAATTTAACCTTATCTAGTAGTTAGATTATGTGCTTACTTTGTATAATTAGTGTGCATATGTTTCTGTCTATAGAATAGACAGGAAATAACTGTTTATAGTTTTCATTGTTTTGGTGTCTTTCCTTGTGTCATATATAAGAATAAATGGTTCTAAAAAAAGGACATGAAAGTAGAAATGAACTATTAGGGAAGAGGAAGAGCTTATGGGGTTGAATATGATTAAAGTGTGTTATATGTTATATGTATGAAAATTTCATAGTGAAACTCATTTTGTACAATTAACATACACTAAAAAGAATAAATAGTCCTATAGTTTATAATGAACATAATATGGTCATAGGTCAAAAACAGTATCTATGTAAAGAAATATAATGTATAAACAATGCTTATAATGAGTTTGCTGTTGGATTCTAATTAAGTTTTCTTTTTTTTATCTTGTTCCTATCTTTCAAGGAAAGGTTTTAGGGTTAATCTTATTTTTTTTCCAAGTGTATATATGGGTTATACTTTCTCTCTCTTTCTCTCTTTAGGATTTGTGTGCCCTTATTGTCATTTTCCTTCCTGGGTATCTTATAAAAAAGATAAATTTATTGAACCTGTGGAACCAGTGAAGCAAGCTAAAGAGAAAAGTTATATTTTATATAGCCTGAATATATTAGAGTCCTACTATACAAAAAAATGAAATGCCATGATTTCACCTTAACTTTAGAAATATATAAATTTTATAGTGACGTAGCACTTTGAAGGGCCAATAACTCATATCTACATTTTCCTCTGAATTTTTGCTTCCGAAAACTATCTGCATTTTAATATTCTCTTTCTCTTTTAGTGTTCGAGGCAATGAGGCATCCAAATCTACTAATCGAGATACCTGTAGTCCTTTTGCAGGGATGATCTTTGGTGTGTATAAGATTTGCAATTGATTAGATTTCTGCAGAGTGTTGTATAGAGAGAACTCATTGTTATAAATACTACTACTGTATTTACTAATAATAGAAAACATTTATTGAGTGCTTTATGATTGGTAACTGCTAAGCATTTGACAAGCATTGTATAGTTCAATTTTAAAGCTAATTAGCTTAGTGACGTGCTCTTTACAGACGATAAATGAAATATTAGTTTTAGTAGTAGGATTTTAATTTATTTTATTAGCACTTGGTATAATGTGGATGATTGTTTTTATTGTATTTTATATGTCATGTTTTATTTCGTACATTCTCGTTTCTTCTATCGCAAAATTGCCTTGCATTTTAGTTTGGGACTTGTAGAAACTCTATATCTTACTTTAGTCCACACATGGCCTTTAAAAATTCAGTGAAGTTTCAGCCATTTTCTTCTTACCTGATTTTAGGGTGACTGCCTCTTTCTCCATACTCTGCTAATCTCAGAATACTCATATTGTTCCAACTCTGCATGGATTATTTTTTTACCCTTTGGTGTTCAGTTCATCCGGGTACTTACAATTCTGGCTCTTTGATGAGCTTTTAAGAAGTTGTGATTTTGTAGGTGATTGAGCCTTTTCTCATTATGTGGTCAGACAGTGTTCTTTTGTGGCTTTCTATCTTCTAAGCAGAAGCAAAATTTTCTTTTGGTTCTTCAAAATGACTTCCATTTTCTTCCTCATTACATTCCTATTTTCAGTTAAGTACTTAGGTATATATATAATAGCTGTGTTAACATCCTTGTCTGTTCCATCTTCTGTTATTTATGTGCTTTTTTCAGCCCTATTGATTAACTTTCTACTGGTTATGGGTTAGTTGCTGTGTTAGTTTTGTTTTGAAAGTGGGTGACTCAAAACAATCATTTCAGTTTCTTTGCGTCAGGAGACTGGGCATGGCTTAATTAGCTCATAGCTTCAAAGAGCCATAATTCAGGTGTCAGCCTGTTTTTCATTTGAAGTGTTCAGTGGGGAAGAATCTGCTTCCATAGCTCATTCAGGTTTGTAGCAGAATTTGTTTCTTTTGACTCTGAAGTCCTCACTTCCCCTCCCCCCACTGGATGCCCACTGAAGGCTGCCCACAGTTAGGTCATCTGCTGTTCCCTCACCATGGCTGCTTCCCTTATAATGCTAGCAAGGATAATTTCTCAACTCAAGGAAGGCCCATTTCCTCCTTTAAGAGCTTCCACCTGGCTATAGCAGACCCACCCAAGATAATCTCCTCTTTGATTATTCCAAACTTCAGTGATTTGGCATCTTAATTATATCTGCAAATTTATTTCCATAGTATACTGTATAGAAGCAAGTCACAGGTGCCACCCACCACATTCAAGGGTAGGGAATTATGCAAGGAGTCAACACAAGGGGCAGATAGCATAAGAACTTGGGGTCTCTTTTTTTGAGACAGGATCTTGCCGTGTAGCCTAGACTGGCCTCAAACTTGCCCTTTAGCCCAGAATGGCCTTGAACTTGTGATCCTCCTGCCTCAGCCTCCTGAGTGCTGGAAGTAAGTGTAACACCATGCCCGGCTTTAGGCCTGTTTTTAAAGCTTAGCTAGGAACATGTAAAGTCTTAATTACTGGGGATAGTTTAGCCTTAATATTGTACAGTGACCTTTCTGGGGATGGTTTTCCCTGAAAACCCTGCAGATCACCAAAAACTATACTGGCTGGCCAGAACTTGAATTTCTCTTCTTTGTTTCAGGTCTGTTCAGTTTATGTATCCTTTTTATGTATCCACAACTGAATGGAATTTCAGTTTGTGAGTGTACATACTAGGACACAGCAAAGTTGAAAGTATATGCTTACTTTTGGATCTTTGTTCCACAGCTTTGAGCAATTCAATTTTAGCCTTCTAAAGTTTTGATCTTTCCTTACTTTAGTGTGTGTGTGTGTGTGTGTGTTGCTGGGAATTGACAGCGCCTTGCAAATGCTAAGCAAGCGATTTAGCACTGAGCTACACATGTAGCCCCTCTTTACTTACCTCCTGGCTTTACTCAGTTTCCTGGCTCTGTTTGGGGTTTCTTTCCCTGTGCACATATTCTAGAAATCCCAGTTTGGGCAGAAACTGGGATGATTATAGTGCTTACCTAATTTATTTGTCTTCTTTCAGGCATTACAATCTTGGGCTACCTGTTGTCTGGAGTCTAGTTATTTTAAGTATCTTGCTCAGTGGGAGTTAAGTCCTATTTTTGTTTTTCCATCATGGTCAGAAGTAGAATGGAAGTCTATGTTGGTTATAAACATTGCTATTAGCTATAATATAATTCATGTTCCTCCTCTGGGGGCTTCATTGTTAGTGACATTTATGCTTACTGAGAAAACTGAGATGCTTTGTACCCAACTAACAGTTGGGAGACCAATAATTAAGACAAAGGACAAATTACTGGTTCAGTTGCATTTTGATATCCTATGATTTATGTACTGTTTAGATTGTGCATTTCTAGATTTAGAGCTTATTTTTGGCACTAACTTATGCAATAATAATAATCTTGCCTGGATCCAAAAGCTTTACTCAATTGGATTTTGACATAAGTGATACCAGGGTGAGAGGTTTATATATATATTTTTTCTGCATTATTGAGGTAGCTATTGACATATTTTTCATAGGCTGCCAGTGTGATTTGTGTTGTATTTTAAGACAGTTAATCTTAAGTGTGCTTGGGTGTACTGAAATAGGGTGAAGGGAATTGGGGAGAGTAGTTAGGATGTTATTGCTACAATCCAAGTGAAATGCAGAAATGATGTATTCAAGGTTACTGATTCTCAGATAGGTGGGTCCTCATATAAGTGAACAATGGCAGATAAATAAGCAGTTATAGTGAGGTGTTGAGACTCCATTATGGGGGCCATTGGAAGAAAACAAAGAGGTGGTTGGTTTCGAGAGGTCCATTTTGGATGGACACTTATTAAATTTAAGAAGTTTATAGAACGTATTAAGTGAAAATATTAACCAGATTCTTGGAAAAATGGGGATGGGGATTAGAACATTCTGTGATTTAGGAAAGCTTTTGATTAAAGGTAGACTGCGGAATTACTAATGTGTATTACTTTCGACACATGATAGGAACCTTCTATATTTCTTGCATGTTCAATAATTATTCTGATATAATTAAAGTGAAGTTTTAAAACTTGAGTATTAGTTGTATGTGCTGCATAAGAGTTTAAGACTGCATTTGTTTCTTACTGTTCTCCAGGAGGTGAAGATCGAGAACTTATTCAGAAAAGGAAAGAGAAATACAGACTAGAGCTATTGGAACAAATGGCTGAGCAGCAGAAAAACAAGAGACGGTAATGAAAGGTTTGCATTTAACACAAATGTTTTGATTTGAAATACACTTATATAAAGTGACATGATGAGGAAATATAAGGATGCTTTTCCTAATAAGATATTTTTGATTTGTAAATCATATTTCAGTTGCTAATCAGCAAGTTGTCAATCAGCAAGGAAATCAATAATGTATACGTTCTACACTAGGTTTTCTAGTTCCTTCATTAACTTGCTTGGGTTTTGGTTTAGAGTAGCAAAGTTGCCCAAATGCCCATTAGACTATTCCTTATAACAAGTCTAAGAACATCTTTATCTTCCTCAAGCTGAAGTGATAGGCATACACATGTATGTGTGGTATGATAGAATCACATGGTATCACATTGTCTATACCTCGCAGTGTTTATGATCTTTCTTACAGAAATATCTGTGAAATGTTACAGTTTGAAATTAAGTATAGAGATCTTGATTGTAGGGAATTTGATACGTATCTTTTTGTTTTACTTTTCCACACCTAAGAAGAACCTACTATTTCCTATTTGATATTAGCTATCATTTTTCTTAAAAATTCTTATTAAAAGTATGGTAGTTATATTTAAAAATTTTAACCTTTTTGTGAACTAAAAAAATATATGTATCCTAAACGAAGTTGTTTCATAAAAGATTTTAGTTTTATATTTTATTCTGTGTGGTCTTTGAAGTACCCTTCATAGTGGTTTTGAGATACTTATTCTAGCTCACCTATATGAAGTTTTAGTTTGCTGTGCACTGTCAGAAAATTTGGTATTTAATATTGTTTAAGGCTTCATTGTCAGTTTAAGGAACTGTTTATATTTGGAGATGAATTGCATAGACTTGTGCAGGTTTTTCCAACAAGAGTTATACTTTTGATAGAGTTTCCTATAACTGTTTAATACCTTAAACTTTAATTTTGTTTAGAGAAAAAGACTTGGAACTCACAGTTGCCGCTTCTGGAGTACAAGACCCTGAGAAATCGGTAAGGGTTTCTGGCATCTTTTAATATTTAAGCTTTCATTCAAATAAGCCTCAAATGTGGAACTATAAATCTACTTTGAAATAATAATAATAATAATAATAATAATAATAATAAAATAATAAAATAATAATTAGTTTGAAATAATAAAATGAACTAAATTCAATTTTCATCATGTACAAATTTTAGCTGTTACCTATTGTTTATTTTCCTAAGATAAATTTTTCCTTTTTCATTTGTATGTAACTTTTTAGTTTGTTTTAAATTTGTCCTTTACTTTGATCACATGTACTTTGCCTTAGGAAAGTTATCTCACTTTAATTTACAATTGATGTTAATATATTTCTTCATTATGTCTTAATAATTTTTCTTACATGAGAATGATTTCCACAGAAACTGAAAACTTTGATTCTAGTCTTGTATTTTAGTAATTGTCATTTAATGTACAACTGGAGAGATAATTATCTTGTTTTTACTTTAATTTTGCAATTCTCATCATTAAGTGGAATGAATTACTCACATCATTGCAGTTAAGTAAGGAGGAGGTAACAATTTATTGCTCTTACCATAGTATACATTTTTTGGTAGTTGGCTCTGTAGTATTTATTAAGTTTTTGTTTCATTTTCAATGATGGTTATTATCTTGAATTTCATTAAAAAGTTCAGTCTTTAAAAAAGGATACAGAAAATTCTTAAAATTACACTTATTTTTAACTTTATTATTCACCTGTTAGTAACTTTTGGGTTATCTGTCTTAAAAAGTTTAATACTAGGACTGGGGTTTTAGCTCAGTGATGGAATGTGTGCTTAACATGTACGAGGTCCTGGGTTCAATCTCTAGTACCACCCCACCTCCAAAAAAAAGTTAAGTGGTGCATTAGTATCGCTCCCTATTTGCTTCTGACTGTTCATAGAATAAAACTTTTAGATGAACTTTAGGATAATTCTTGATAAAATACTTTAGGCAGAAAAAAGATAAATTCCAAAGCTAAATATTTTTTCTTCTATCAGTGAAATACCTTTGAAGTAGCTTTCACAATCAGAAACTTCCTTTTATAAACTCGAGCTTTTTAATGTAGTATTTTGGCATGTTAAATTTTGTAAAGTGTCACAGAGCTTTTTATTTATCTTTGAGTTGAAATTCCTAAAAAAGTGTCAAGCTCATTTATGAAAATAAATCGGTAAAAACAATAAACATTATTTTTAAGCTTACTTTTGATGTTTGAATCTTAGTAAAGGATATATAAATTATGTTTTAGAGTAAGGATAAGCAAACTGGCCTGTGGCCAAATCCACCTGCTACTTGTTTTTGTAAATAGATTTTTGTTGCAATATAGCTATCCTCATTCTTTATATATTGTTTATGGCTGCTTTAGCACTATGACTGAGTCGTAGTTGGAAAGAGGCTATATGGCCTTCAAAGGCTACTATATTTACTATCTCTTTACAGAAAATGTTTGCTTACTCTGTTCAACAGAATATTTTGATATTAGAAATGATAATTGAGTAGAAGAGTAGTATAGTGTTGTACTAGAGTAGAAAGAGTACTATATTTAAAATTAATACCTGGCCCTAGTTGTTGCTTGATTATTTGTTAATGGTAAAACTTTAGGTGGCTTATGTACTTCTCCAGGAGCCTCAGCTATACATTTATAAAATAAAAATTAGAGCTTTCAAACCCTTTATAGCTATAAAATTCTATTTTTCTATGCCTTTATGTTAAATACCTGATGGGATAAAAGGTCTTTTAAGGGCCCTTCCACCTTTAAGCTTATTTTATGTAACAAACAGATTTTTTTTTCTTTATTTTAGCCTGATAGACTAAAGCAGTTTAGTATGGCACCAAGACACTGTGAAGAGATGATACCACCTGAAAGACCCAGAGTAGCTTTCCAGACACCTCTCCCTCCTTTATCTGCCCCATCTGTCCCACCCATCCCATCAGTTCACTCCGCCCCTTCTCAAAATGAAGATTTGCACAGTGGACTCAACAGCACGCTTGGTGAAATGGTGCTTCCCAGGTGCATGTTTAAAATGTTTTGTGTTTGGGAATTAGGTAAAGTATTATTATATTTTATGTTTAGAAAGGTATCCTGAAGCAGAAGCTACTGTCCTTCAGAGATTTTGCATAATAGCTTTAACAAATAATTTCTCTTGAAATTTATTTTCATTGTTAGTCTTTTCATTGCTGTTATAAAAGCAAGAGAAATTCTTTTAACATTCTTTTACTGTTTAAATATAATTTATGTTTTTTGAATAAATTACTAAGTAAATTTCAGTATTTATTTTTAGATCAAAATTTCAATATCTTTTAACATAAAAGTTATGCATTGTTTCCAATTTTGTTATTTCCACTTGGCAAACATTGAATTCTTCCTTCAACTTATGCATAAAAAGTTACTAATATTATATTTTCATATGATTTTATTTCAGCTTCTGTTTCTGTTTATTCTTTTTCTCTGATTACACAGGGACTAAGCAACTCAAAAGCCTGGAATAAGAAGCATTGAGATTATAAAACCTGTAACTTAGATATTAAAGATATGATTTCTATAGGTAAAAGGCAACCTGTTATACTAGACTATACATAAAGAAAATCCTGTTAACACTGATATTTTCTCAATCTATACTTTGTTTTTGTAGGACTTGAACTTATTTTTTGCTTATTATTAATGTATTCATTATAAGAATGTATTTTAATCTATAAATGTTTTACTTAACTTTTAAAAACATTGATATTTCTGGGCTGCCTTTCTTTCAATAGGACTTGGTCCTTTATTTACTATTAACATATTGTAGTGTTGTTTATTGTATTTCTCAGGTGCTTTGTTTGATTTCTGTAATGGCTTCCCTACTCAAAAGATTGGGAGGGACTGGAATTACATGGGATTTATTGTAATTGTAATATTAGATTAGGGATTGAAATGGTTGGTTTTGCTGTCTGGAATTTGGGTTCTCTGTGCCTTTGTTGAACTTCACAATGGAATAGTAATATTTTTCTTGTTTGTAATTACAGGGTTGTTTTGAAGTTTAAATATTATACAAATCTATAAAATTTAGGATTTAAGGATGACTGCTTTTCAACTTCTTTGTTGATACATCGTTTTTTTCTTCAAAATTTTTAATTGATACAATATTTGTATATTCGATGTAGTGAAGAGTATGGCAGTTTAGGATATACACACAATGTGTACTGATCAGGGTAATTTTAATTTCCCCCAAACATTTATCATTGCATATAAATGGAAACTTTACATTCTTCTAGTTGGGTTTTTGTTGTTCTTTTTTTTGTGGTTTTGGGGCTTGAACTCAGGGCCTACACCTAAGCCACTCCACCGGCCCTTTTTTTGTGGTGGGTTTTTTTGAGATAGGTCTCATGAACTATTTGCCTGGGCTGTTTTGAACCGTGATCCTCCTGATTTCTGCCTCCCAAGTAGCTAGGATTACAGACATGAGCCACTGTGCTCTACTTCTTGTTGTTTTTCTTGGTGTATCTTTGAAGTGAGGATAGTAAGAATATGCATACTAAGTGACTCATAAATGTGAAAAAATATTCACTACTGAAGGGAACTCTATTGCCTTCTTAGCTTTTCAGAATCTAATTTAGAGTTTACAATAAGGGAGTGAGTATCTGTTAAGACACAGTCAAACGTGAAAATATCCTAGAATGCTCTTGTCTCCTTTTGTTTATTTAAAGTAGTTTGCCAGTTTTGTTATTGGAAAATACTGTATTGGTGGAAATGCAGAGCTATGTTCTAATCAGTAATGAAATGCTGAAGTAGGAGTTTTTATAAGTTTCAAAATTTAAAAAATATTAAACGTGAAGACTATACTGTTTTTTTTTTTTTTTTTGGTGATATTCGGGTTTGAACTTAGGGCTTTGTGCTTGGTAGGCAGGCACCCTACCACTTGAGCCATGCCCAGCCCTTTTTTGCTTTAGTTATTTTTGAGATAGGGTCTCACTTTTTGCCCTAGCTGGCCTGGACCACCATCCTCCTATTTATGCTTCTTGAAGTAGCTAGGATGACAGGCACATAGCATTGCACCCAGCTATTAAAAACTTTTTGCCCTGGCTGGCCTCAAACTACAATCCTCATATTCTCTACCTCTTCAGTAGCCAGGATTACAGCCACAGGCATCTGGGTACTGTTGACTTTAAGTAATTTTTATTTCCCATTATGGTTAATTTCCTGTGAAAGAGCAATACATTTTACAGATTAAAAAATACAACCTTTTCCCCACAGTGAATCATTTATAATCATGCAGTTTTATAGGTTTTTGCTTTTCTTCCTGGACTGTCCTTCCTTTGTCTGTTACTAGTTCACACTAATAATTTGGCTCAAGTATTTCTTCCTCTGGAAAGTCTTCAAGCTTTCATCCTTTCTCTTATGAGATTTAAATGTTGGCTGCCCTGTATTCCTATAGTACTCTGCATGTTCTTGTTTTATTTCATTTACTATTCTTGGTTGTAATTGCTTATTTCTGATCTATTCCTTAGGGAGAGGGACCACATCTATTTTTGTTTGATACTGGCACACGATAACTATTGAATATTAATTGATTGAATGTTTACTTATTTTGTATGTGTTATACCCCAAACTGTGAAGTTTTATGCTGTATTTGCTTTTTGATTTATAATTTTTGAACAACAATTAGAATAAGATTGTGGCTTTTTCTAAACTAGCAATTAGAGTTTTAGTAATATTTTTTCAGAATATCTTGATTAAACAGTTTATAATGAAATACTACAAGAATTTTCTATTTTTCCTTTGATATAGGGTTGCACCTCTGCCTCCACCTCCCCTACTACCACCTTTGGCTACTAACTATCGAACTCCTTATGATGATGCATACTACTTTTATGGTACCAGAAACACTTTGGATCCCAGTCTTGCTTATTGTAAGTATCTGTAGGGTAATCACCTTTTTCTAGTGGTTTAATATGAACACTTGGTTTCATACTAGCAAAAATATGTTTTCAATATATTTAAAAAGTTTTATTTAAGTATTATATACTTAATGATTTAATAAACTCAGTACGGTATCAGTGTGTTTTTGTTACAATAACAATACCTATTCTATAAAGAATGCAGAATTTTCTTAGGTCACAGTTTTGGAAGCCTACAGCCCAACTAACATATATAGGCTCTGGGCTGCATGACATCATGGCTAGAGCCTGTGTGTACCTCTGTGTAATCTCTGTCACTCTCCTTATAAAGCCATCAGAATGTAATCATTGGGCTTGAATCTTAATAAACATAATTTACTGTAATCACTTCTTAAAGGCTCCATCTCTAAATTCTGTAGTCAGAATAAGTTTGTTCTCTTAAATCTGTTAATGTAAGACTTTGTGTGTTTAACTCCTGTGTAAGTTCTGGGGAACAAACCATATTTAAACCATAGCAAAACCCAGCTATAGGGTGAGGCAGAAGGATCACGAATTTGAGGTCAACATGGGCTACATAGCAAGTTCTTGGCCAGCCTGGACTACATAAAGAGACCCTGCTAAAATGAAACAAAATCACAGAGGTTATATTTCATTGTATTTCCTTTTCATTTAGAGTTAAGAAACAACTATTTTGTATATTCTTGTGATGTTCTTTGCTAACTGTTATCCTAGAAGTTTATATTGATGCTTTTCTTGAGGAAACATTTTCATCCTGTGCTGTTTTTCTTTAGAATAAAGTGTCATTAAATGGGTATGCTGAAATAAGTTTTTTTTTCCTTTTAAGATGGTTCAGGAATGATGGGAGTACAGCCTGCAGCTTATGTTAGTGCCCCTCTCAGCCACCATCCAGCACAACCTAGTGTGTAAGTCATTAGTTAAAAAGATTTTTAAAAAGTTTTATAACCTACTTTTTAAATTGTGTTAAAATATGTGTAACAAAATTTTCTACCATAATAATTTTTAAGTGTACTGTTCTAGGGGTATTTAATGCATTCATAATGTTATATAGCCATTTCCCAAACTCTTTTCATCTTGTAATCTGAAACTCTTCTTATTAAGCTCTAGTGGTATAACTCCCCCATTTCCCTTCCCTCATGTTCTGTCTCTGTGATTTTGACTATTCTATAAATACCTTACAGAGTAAGCAGACAGTTTTTGTCTTTCTGTGACTGGCTTACTTTACTTAGCATAGTATCTTAATTTTTCAACTGTGTTATAACATGCTTCAGGATTTCTTTAAAAATGAATTATATATGTATTTTATGTAAATACTATAAATTATGCTTATTCATTCATCCACTGATAGACACTTGAGTTGCTTCAACATTTTAGCTGTTATGAATAATGCTGTATTAGCATGAGTGTGCAGATATCTCTCTAAGGTGCTGTTTTCAGTACTTTGTGTATATCCACAAATGAAATTGCTAGGTTCATTTGGTAATTTTTTTAAAAACATTTTTTGAGGAACTGCTATTCTGTTTTCTACAGTGGCTGTACCATTTTGCATTCTGCTGACAGGCCACAGGGATTCCATTGTCTTCACAGCCTTGCCAGCACTTGATATTTTTCTGTTATTTTGGGATTGGATCTAGGTCCTCTCAAATGCTAAGCAAGCACAGCTCCAGCTCTCATTTTAGTTTGATTTGCATTTGTGTTATGATTAATGATATTGAACATCTTTTCATGCTTATTGGCTATTTATGTATCTTCTTTGAAGAAATGTTTATTCACATCCTTTGCTAATTTTTAATCAGAGTATTTGTGGGTTTTTTTGTTGTTAAATTGTAGTTCTTTATTTTATACTCTGGATATTAAGACTTTCTTAGGTATATGATTTGCAAATATTTTCTTATACTTTGTGGATCACTTTGTTTTACTATGTTGATGTTTTGTCTTTTGAATGTGCTTTTTTTTTTTTTCTGGTACTGGGGTTTGACTCAGGGCCTCACACTTGCTAGGCAGGTGCTCTACCACTTGAGACATTCCACCATCCCTTTCAAGATATTATAATGCACAAAATTAAAAAAAAATTTTGAAGTTCAGTTTGTCCTTTTTTTATTGCTTTTGTCTGTGCCTGTTGTTGGTGTCATATCTAAGAAATCATTGCCAAATCCAATGTTGGGAAGATTTTCCCTGTGTTTTCTTCTACATGTTTTTATTTTAGTTCTTACTTTATATTCTTTTACTAATTTTGAGTTTTTTGTATATGGTTTTTATATTATTTAGAGAACATTTTAATATATATTTTCAGATATATATTTAAAATTAAAAATTAATTCAAGCCATGTTCGGGCAAAAGAAGAAAAAGGAAGAATTTAAAGTGAGACCACTTCTGTTCTGGTCTCTAGAATCACAGTCAGCTTATTATAACTTTTATTTTGGAAGAAAAGATGTAAACGTTTCTTTCAACCTTCAAAAGGCAAGTGTAGCCACTTATAACAACAGAATGGCAGGAATAGAGTAGGGAAGGAAAGAGATGAAAAGGCTGAGAGGGAAATGACTTCACAACTAAAATTAACAATATTACTGTTCCAGAAAGGGACTGTGAAAAGGATATGGTGGACTGAAATCTTTTTGTCAAGTAATGATTCAATTTTTAAGTTATTCTCTTATTCTTTTTTAGGGGTATGGGTGGGTGGGGGGGTTGTTAAGTCTAATTTGGAAATGTTGACCCTTTGTTAATAAGAGTCAACAGGAAATACAGGATCCTTTCCTTCCCTGGCCTGCCTCCACTGAAGCTACCTCCACCACCTTCCTGACTGGATGCTAGAAGAATCCTCTGTGTGTACAGACTCAGCATGACAGGACAGCCTCATTTTGTGATTGTTGGGATTGTTTATGTGGAATATCTCTAAAATGTTTTTCAGCTGTTTTGCAAACATGGCTCAGTACACTCCCCTCTTTGCCTTTACAGGGGTATAATAACAACTTCTTCCATGACTATAATATTTTTAAATTTTTCTTGCCATTTGCAGTCTTTAATGGTTTTGTGAATGGTCCGGAAGAACTGCTGGCTCTTAAGGGAGACATCAGTGCTGATTGTACATGCCTGGCTCAGCTGCTTCTCCTTTACTGTTTTGCTCTTTGCTGCCAAGCTTACTAACATTGAATGAAGTTAGGGAAAGAAGGGTTTCTGTTCAGTCATTAATTATTTCTACTTCTGAAATCCAAGTTTAGAAATATTGTATCTTATCTTTAGTAAGTGTTCAAGTTCATTCTTTTATATGTAGCTATCTAGTTTTCACAGTAGCATTTGTTGACGAGACCATTCTTTGCCCTGTTGAGTGGTTATAGCCCCCTTGTGAAAATTATTTGACTATGTATATGAAGGTTTATTTCTGGGCTCTCTATTCTTTTCTCTTGGTCTATATGTCTGTTTTCATTCCAGTACATTTGTTTTTCATTACTGTAGCTTTCACAGTTTTGAAATCAGGAACTATGTGTCTTCCAGCTTTGGTTTTCTTTTACAATATTGTAAAATTTGGGACTCCAAATTTGGCTATTTGGCATCCCTTGAGACTCCATATGAATTTTAGGATGCGTTTTTCTATTTCTGTGAAAAAGGTCATTGGGATCTTGATAGGGACTTGTATTGAATCTGTAGATTGCTTTGAATAGTATTGACAGTTTAATGATTACTGCCTTCTGATCCATTAACATGAGCTGAGGCTCCAGTTTTTCATGTCTTTAATTTCTTTCTGCAATATTTTATATCTTCCCTAATTTCTTTATGCAGTGTTTTGTAGTTTTCATTGTACTGGTCTTTAACTTCTTTGGCTAATTTTTAAATGGTTTTGTTCTTTTTGATGATTTGTAAATGGAATTATTTTTAAATCATCCATTGTTAGTGTATAGACGTGCAGCTGACTTTTGTGTATTGACTTGTACCTGCTGCTTTTGCTGAATTCATTTTTGTGTGTATGGGGTCGAGGGGATAGATCTTAGGGTTGTCTACATATAAGATCATTCATCTATGAACAGAGATGATTTGACTTCTTCCTTTCCAGTTTGGATGCTTTTATTTTTCTTGTTGAATTACTTTGACTTGAAATTCTAGTATTGTTTTGAACAGAAGTGGCAAAAGCAGGCATTCTTGGCCTTGTTTGCTTAGAGGACAGTTTTTCATCATTGAATGTTATATTTGCTATGGTTTCTTTCATATATGGCTATAATTATGTTGAGGTAGTTTCTATTTCCAGTTTGTTAAATTTTGTCAGGCAATTTCTCTGCATCAATCGAAATGGTCATAATAGTGTTTTTCCTTCATTCTGTTAATGTGATACATACACTGATTTACTTTTATATCATCAGTTTTTGTGTCCTAGGAATAAATCTCTCTTGGTTGTGATGTATAATCATTTTAATATGCTGCTGAATTTGATTTCCCAGTATTTTGTGGAAGAATTTTATGTCATTTTTTAAATAAGGGTTATTGTTGTATGTTTCTCTTTTCTTGGTGTCTTTGTCTGGCTTTGGTGTCAGGGTAATGCTGTCCTCATTGAATGTTTCCTCCTTTCAATTTTTTGGAAAGTTTGAGGAGGA
Organism: Castor canadensis; assembly: GCF_047511655.1. Lineage (NCBI taxonomy): Eukaryota > Metazoa > Chordata > Mammalia > Rodentia > Castoridae > Castor > Castor canadensis. The sequence continues at coordinate 121,183,049 of NC_133388.1, read as the reverse complement.
TTGATGTTAGTTCTTTAAATATTTTAGGTTGATCTATTTAAACCCAGTATTTTGAGGATTGGTCCTCAGTGAAAGGATGGATTAGAATGGTCATCCAGCCAGGCACTGGTGGCTGATGCCTGTAATCCTAGCTACTCAGGAGGCAGAGATCAGGAGGATTGCTGTTCAAAGCCCATCACAAACAAGGTGTAGGCCCTGAGTTCAAACCTCAGTACCACAAAAAAAAAAAAAGATCATCTATCAATAGAGGATGGCAGGGAAGTTCATTTATACTCCTTGCATAAAAAAAGTTTCCACTGATAATGTGAAGCCCCTAGTGCTGGGTCTCCATTTTGTGTTTGAATTTAAACCCTGCCTACATAGGCTAGAAGCCTTCAACCTGAGAAATTAACGTCAGACACCAGCCCCCCCCCAAAACACACCTCTGAGGTTTTTTTTTTGTTCAGTTTTTTCTTGTTGCCAGTGATTGTACATGCTAAACATTCTGTCTGCCACTGAGCTTCATCCCCAACCCTGTTCATATCTATATAGCTATATTTCTGTGTTTGTCTGTCTTATCTATCTGTCTGTCTTTCTGTCTATCTGTCTATCTATCTATCTATCTGTCTATCTATGTGTTTTGCCCCTAGTAAAAAAGTATTTTGCTACTGTAGCCCAGGTGCCTCAAACTTGGAATCTTTCTTTAGCCTCCAGAGTGCAGGGAATATAGTCATTTGCTACTACTGCTGTCCAGAGACTTGATTTCTAATTCAGTTTACTATGTAGTTGCAGGTCTATTCAGATTTTCTTTTTCTTTGTGGTTTAGTTTGTGCAGGTTTTGTGTTTCTAGTAATTTGTCCATTTTATGTAGTTCATGCAGTGTTCAATTTATGTCATTTGATTATCCATGGTATTACCTTTCAATCCTTTCTACTTTTATAACATTAGTAGTTGTACCCTTTCTTTTATTTTTTATTTTAATAGAAGAAGACTGAGAGTCTCTCTTTGATCAGTCTGTTTATGAGCTAGAAGACATTTTTCACAATGTGAGCAGGAAGGATTGAAAGTTACACCATGTGTCCCTGGATGGGCTTGAACCACCAACCTTTCGGTTAACAGCCAAAAGTGCTAACTGATTGTGCCACAGAGGCTCAGATTAGTCTGTTTATTTGTTTCTTTCTTTATGCTGGAAATCAAACCCAGGACTTCCTACATGTTAGTAAATGCTTTACCACTGAGCTGCAACCTTAGCATCTGGTCCATCTAATTAATCATTTGTCAACCTTGTAGATCTTTGTAAAGATCAGACTATTAGTTTCAATGATCTTCTCTGTTGTTTTTCTAGTTTTCATTTCATTGATTTCTGCCTATCTTTTATCCCTCTACTTTCTGCTAGGTTCAGTTTGCTTTTATTTTTCTAATTTCTGGAGGTAGAGAAATAGATTATTGTTTCATTTTCTTTCTTTCTTTTTTAAATGTATGCTTTTACAACTATACATTTTCCTATCAGGAGTACTTTTGCACCATCCTTTAAATTTTGGTATGGTGTCTTTTCATTTTTAATTCATCTGAAAGTACTTCCTAGTTTTTTTTTTTTTTTTTCTTTATTTTTTATGGTGGTACTGGGGTTTGAATTCAAAGCCGCATTGTTGCTAGGCAATTACTCTTTCCCCTTGAGCCATGCTTCTAGCCCTTTTGGTTTAGTTTTTTCAGATAGGGTTTCTAACTTTTGCCACAGACCAGGCTTGGACCTCAGTCCTCCCATCTCTGCCTCCTGCGTAGATGGGATTATAGGTATGAGCCAGCAGGTCCAGCTTGTTTTTCTTTTCCTTTCCTTTTTAAATTAAAAAAAAAAATTTTTGTTTGCTTAATTAAATTAAATTAAATTTGTTTGCTTCTTTCTTTCTTTCTTTTCTTCTTTTCTTCGCAGTACAGGGGTTTCAAATCAGGGTTCATGTTTATTAGGCAGGTGATTGACTTTATTTTGTGATACTGGGGTTTAAACTCAGGGCTTCGTGCTTGCTAGGCAGAAACTGTATCACTTGAGCCATGCTGCTAGCCCTTTTTGCTCTGGATATTTTGGAGATAGGGTCTTGATTTTTGCCCAGGCTGCCTGAACCATGATCCTCCTATTTTATGCTTCTTGCCATAGCTTCTTGGCATAGTGACAGGCACATGCCACTACACCCGGGTTTTTTTTTCCTTTGAGATGGGGGTCTCACAAACTTTTTTGCCTGGACTGGGCTGGAACCACAATCCTCCTGATCTCAGTATCATGTGTAATTTAGGATGACAGGCACATGCCACCACACCCAGATTTTGGTTGAGATGGGATCTTGGTAATATTTTTCCTGGGTTAGCTTTGAACCTTAATCTCCCCATCTCCACCTCCCAAGTATCTGGGATTACAGACATAAGGCACCATGCCCAGTTTCTTTAATTTCTTCATTGACTTATTGATTATTTTGGAATATGCTGTTTAATTGCCACATAATTATGAATTCCCCATATTTCCTTATGTTACTCATGTCTAATAAAATTCCATTGCAGTTGGAGACCATGCTTTGTATGTTTTCAAACAGTCCTTTTTGATTTATTGAGGCTTATTTTGTGACCTAACACGATCTGTTTTGCAGAATGTTTGGTATGCACTTGAGAAGACTGAGTATTTTCCTCTTGTTGAGTAAATTGTTCTGTCAGTACCTCTCAGACCTAGTTGGTGTATACTGTTGGTTATTTCCTTGCTGATCTTCTGTGTTGTTGATATGTCTATTAGAAGTGAGCTAATGAAATCTCCACCATTTGTTTGTTTATTTGCGGTGTTGGGGATCAAATCTTGGACTTGCACATGCTAGGCAAACACTCTGGAACTATTATTTTTAGACTGGGTTGTGGCTCAAGTAGCAGTGTAAGCTCTGAGTTCAGACCCTAGTTGCAACAAAACAGCAACAGAGACTATTATTTTTGAAATATCTGTTTCTCTCTTCAGTTCTGCTAGTTTTTGCTTCCTCTATTTTTGGATTCTATTGTCGTACATGTAAGTATTTATAAGTATTATGTCTTCCTGATGATGACCCTTTTGTCAATATAAAATATTCTTTTTTTTGTCTCTAGTAATAATTTTTACCTTAAAATGTATTTTTTTTCTTCTGTAAATATTGCTCCTCTGGCTCTTTTTTATTTATTGCTTGTATGGCATATAATTTTTCCTTCATTTGTCTGTGTCTTTGAATCTAAAGGGTGTCTCTTTATAAACTATATATAATTGCATTCTGGTTTTTATTTTTGCTTAATTTTTTTTCCCATTCTACCAGTCTTTTGTAATTCCTGTTAAGGCAGGGTTTATGCTTGCCATTATTTTTTCTGTATAGGATAGGGTGTCCCTGTGCAATTCAGGCTGGCCTCAACATCACAATAGTCCTCCTGCCTTAGCCTCCTAAGTGCTGGCGTTAACAGGTGCACATCACCACACCCAACTCATTTTTGTTTTCCTAATCTTCCCATTGTTTCATGTTAAATATTTAATAGCATTAAGCTATAATGCTCTTGTTTCTTTCGGTATAATTTACAGTTTTTTTGTGGATTCCTGAAGATTAAAATTAATATCTTAATTTAAAATATTTGTTTAGATTAGTAACAAATTAATGTGTAGTCTTTTTCTCCAGTATGCCATTCCTTTTCCTTTCATTGATACTATTATTGTCTTACAAATTATATCTTCATGTATTTAATCCTTATCAAGATAGTTTTATAATTTTTGCCTTATATGTTGTCTTTTAAATCAAATAAAGAAGAATAGAGGGGCTGGGGTTGTAGCTCATTGGTTGCCAAGATGTGTGAGGCCCTGAGTTTGATCCCAGCATCAAAAAGTAAAAACTGATGGAGTTACAAACATGAATATATTTATAATATATTTTATATTTACCTATATAGTTACCTTTACTGCTTTTTTATTTCTTCGTTATTTCAATCTGAAGGGCTCTTTATGATATTTGTTTTAGAACAGGTTGAGGACTTCTCTATGCTTTGATTTAACCATGTCTCAATTTCTCTGTCATTTTATTTTTAAATTTTTTTGGTTCTTTTTCTCTGTCATTTTTGAAGGGTAGTTTTGGTGGCCACAGCACTGTGAACATGTCATCCTTCTGTCTTCTGGCCTTCATGGTTTCTGATAAACTGTTGATCTTACTGATGATTCCTTTTATTTGCTGTTTCCAAAATTTTTGCTTGTTTTTATTGTTTATAAGTTTGATTGTGAAATGTGGATCTCCAAGTTTTCTTGCTTGGATTTTGATGAGTTTATCAGAGATGCAGATTAATATTTTTTGTTAAATTTGGGAAATTTTTGTCCATCATTATTCTTTATGTTACTTTTTATGTTTTCTTTCTTTCTGAGACTATATATTAGTACATTAGATGGCGTCCCACAAGGTATCTGAGGCTCTGTTCATTTTTCTTCAGTCTTTTTCTTTCTGTTTTAGAGTGGGTAGTCTCAGTTGACCTGTGTTTTTTTTTTTTTTTTTTGGTACTGGAGTTTGAACTCAGGGCCTTACGCTTGCTAGGCAGCAAGCTCTATCACTTGATCTACTCTGCCAGCCCTGTTTTGTGTGGGTATTTTCAGGATAGGGTCACATGAGCTATTTGCCCGGGGCTGGCTTTGAACCATGATCCTTCTGATCTCTGTCTCCTGAATAGCTAGGATTACAGCTGTGAGCCACTGGCACTGGCTCAATTGACCTGTCTTCAGGTTTACTGATTGAGTCTTCTGCCTGCTCAAATCTGCTATTGAGCCCCTCCAGAGAATTTTTCTTTTCTGTTACACATTTTTTTTTTTTGGTGGAATTGAGGTTTGAACTTAGGACTTAGCACTTGCAAAGCAGGTGCTCTATTTATTGCTTGAGCCACACCTCCAGTCCATTTGCTTTTGTTATTTTGGGTATTTTTGCTTTGGATGGCTTCAAACCACAATCTTTCCGATCCTAGTCTCCCATGTAGCTAGGATTATTTTAAACTCTTATCATTCCTGTTTAGTTCTTTTTTTTTTTTTAAATTCGGTTATTCATATGTGCATACATTGATTGGGCCATTTCTCCCCCTTACCCTCCTCCTGTTTGGTTCTTTAAAAAAAAAACAAAAGTCAACTAGATGTGGTGGCACACGCCTGTAATCTCAACTGAAGTAGGACTGTGAGTTCAAGGTTAGTCTGGTCTACATAGCCAAGTCTTGTCTCAAAAAAATTCTCCTTGATATTTTTTATTTCATGAATATTGTTCTCATAATTTAATTCTTTATACATCATTTTCTTTAGTTCTTTCAACAGATTTCTAATAGCTATTTAAACATCTTTGTTGAGTGAGCCCAATGCCTGGAATTTTTCAGGAATTGACTGCTTTTTCCCCTATGTATGGCCCATTCTTCCTTGTTTTTTTGCAAGCCTCATGATTTTCTTATGGAAAACTGGACACTTAGAAAGCACAGCATGGCAACTAAGAAAATCACATTCTTTTCCCTCCCCTTGACCTATTGTTATTGCTGGGTTTTTTGTTGTTGTTGTTGGTGGTGGTGTTTTTTAAGTCCTTCTGTGACTAATTCTATAAAGTCTGTATCATATGTGGTCTTTAAGTCTCTGTTAGGTGGACTGAGACTTTTTTAAAGGTCTCAGCCAAAAAAATTGTCAGTCTTTGTCAAGGGGATCTGGGTGTGTGTGTTGGCGCATGCTTTCAGTATTCAAGCAGTTTACATCTTTGCTTGAGTCTTCATTTTCTATCTGCACAGAGCCTCAGTTCCAGCCAGAGGAGAGGTTAGAGTATTCTTAGAGCTCTCCTGAGCATTGCATAAGAGCACTTTCATGTGGCTTTCTAGTTTCCCAGAAATATGCTAAAGCTTTTTAAACTCCTATAGAGACTCCACCTCCCAGATTTTTCTTTTAATTTAACCAGTCAGCTTTTTGGTTGTTTGAAGTATAACATTGCCCTGGACAGCTGTGATGTTAAACACTTGTTGCTGATTGCTTTCTAGAAACTCCTTGGGATAGTGAGTTTTAAGTATGGATGAATAAAGTCAGGCATTTCCAGGGAGCTTCCAGGTGGGTCAAACAGTGACATTTTTCTAGCGTTTGGGCTTTATGGGATGCTCCAAACCTATTGTACCTCTGTGGATGCTAAGGTATTAGTTTTCACAGCAACCATCTTTGGCACTGTTGGAATTTAGTGCTACAGTAGAGCTTGGGAGAAGTTGAAGAGGGAAAGGCAAGTTCATATACAAAAAAGTTTACTGCTATTACTGAAAATCAGCTCCCCATACCCCTTTCTAAAGAATTAAAAAGGAATTATTGCAGGTCTTTCATTAATTTCCAGATGTTTTAATCAGTTTGGGCTGATATAACAAAATATCATAGTGTAGGTGGCTTGAACAACAGAAATTTATTTCTTACAGTTTTGTAGTCTTATAAGTCCAAGATCTAGGTGGTTCAGGTTTGGTTCTTGAGGCGATCCTCTGTCTGACTTGCAGACAGCTCTGTCTTCCTGCTGTAAGCAGGCACATAAAGACAGTGAGCTTTCTGGTCTCTTCTTACGCATGCAGTAATCCCATTTAAAGCTCATTACGTACCAGAAGTCCATCTCCAAATACTATCACATTGGTGATTATAACTTTAATGTGTGGATTGTTAAGGGGACACAGTTTAGACCCACAGCATCAGAATTTGAAAACTATAAGTATTTTGACTTTTTTAAATGATACTCTCTTTGCTTTAATGGAGTAACAAAATTTCAAGGTTCTAGCTTTCCTTTCAAGGTTCTTGCACACAAGGTGCTTTCTGTAAGTGAGTTTTAGAATGTTTTCATTCCCTTCATGCCTGTTTGCAGTTAATCTTGAATCCCATTGCCAGCATCATTGTTTAAGTACTTTTTAATTAAATTCCTTGGAATGCTAGAAGTCTGAATTTATAAGTCAAATAACTGAGTAACCAGCTAAATTTTGTTATTAACCAGTTACTTTTAAATGAGCCTATTTGTTTCTGAACATTTTAGCCTAGTTAGTGGTAGAAGGAACCTGGAATCCTGTTAGGTACTTTTGTTCTCAAAATATCTTCTTTATATATGCTTTAGTATTTTAGCATAATTTAATCTTTATTATTTGGAAGGATGGTAAAGATTTTGATTATATTTTAGTCTTTGATAAGTATGGGTATAATATATTTTTAGAGTAACCACTAATAGTAGAAGAATGGAAAGTATAAATTACCAAAGTAATTGAGGAAAAAATTTCAGAAAGGAAGAAGGAACTATAGCAAAATTGAGAAATTGTTTCTTTTAGTAACTGTCTGATCTTTTTCAGTTTTGGAGATGGAATGGCTAAAGAACTTGCTTAACTAAAAAAGGAGAGGAAAAGAGAAACATAGAGAGGTCTAAGGTACCTACTTAACCTGACTATCCAAACTAAAATGACAAATTTATATTTGACGTCAGTAAATGCTTAAGTGTCTGGTTCAAAGAGAAAGTTTGTTATGCTCAGTAGAAAAACACAGTGCAACTACATGTTACTTGTAAGACATATTTAAATGATATAGAAAAGTTGAAAGTGAAGGGGTGGAGACATACTAGGAACATAGGAGTTCAAATGAAGTTTGTTTTTAGTATGTGATCAAATGAAATTATTTTTTAGGCATACAGCTTTGTTTGAAGTTAAAAAGTGTCCTTTTTAAAGAGCAGAGGCTCATTTTTTTAGCAGGATGAACTACAAAAATGTAGTCACATGATCTCAAAATATATACAGCAAAATTTAAAAGGACTATAGGGAGTTTGTAGACAAGTACAAAATTGTAATGTAAAGTGTTATCACTTCTTCTATAGGTGATAGATGAAACAGACAAAAAGTAAGGTAATAGAAAATTCATTTAACATAATTAACAAGATTATTCCAGTGGAAATGTACAGAAAGATACTGCAAACTTCAGAATATCTGTTTTTTAAGCCTCATAGGGATATTTCTAAAATTAAACACACTATAGTTTTTCAAGTAAGTCAATAAATTTCAGTAGTTGGCTCCACTATGAACCATTTAAACTAGAAAGCTATTTAAAAAATAATTTTTTTCATATGTTAGAAATTAGAAAACAGAAGAAATTAGAAAATGCGTACATGAGCTGAAGATTAAGTAATGATCATGAAGCTAAAGGGTGAGAAAAAAACCAGTGAAACCCAGAGAAGCAAGGTAAAAGATAGAAATTAATTAAATATAAATTTAGATATATAATTAAAAGATCAGAAGGTCTAAAATGTGTTCATTGAAAGGCTAATAAATAGTTCTCTACTGAGGTTGATCTAGAAAAAAAATGAGAAAAAGGTATAAATAAGAAATATTAGGAATGAAAAAGGAACCATCACTATAGATGTAGTAAACCTTAACAAGATAATAGAGATATATTATGACAATTTTATGCCAAAGAATTTGAAAATGTAGAAGAAAAATTTCTCTGAAAAATGTAACTTAACAATACTGATTCAAAGAGATATAGAAAACCTAAATAATAACCAAACTTAAAAAAATTGAGTCAGAAGTTTCAGATCTTGCCACAAAATGAATATCAGGTCTATACGACTGATGAATTCTATCACTCATTTAAGGAAAAATTAAATCAAGTATTACACAAACAAATACAGAACTATTAAGAGATTGTCATAATTTTGATACTCGAACCTTGACAAAGCTGTGTGAAATGGGAAATTACAAGTCAGTATCACTTGAAAAACAGAATCATAAAACTATACCTTTTAATATAAGAAGGGATTAAACTATTCAAAATGGAATTACTTTGGAATGTAGGATGATTAATATAGTAGAGCATATCAAGAGTATGGACCTTGAAGCCAGATTGCCTAGTTTTGTTTTTTGGGTTTTTTTTTGTTTGATGGTACTGGGGTTTGATTGTAGGATCTTGTGCTAAGCAATACTGTTAATACTGTTAGTCCTTTTTTTTTTCCCCTTTTAGTTTAGTTTAATTTAGTTTTCAGGTAGAGTCTGGCTTTTGTCTGGAGTTGGCCTCAGACCTTGATCCTCCTACTATCTCTGCCTCACAGTTGCAGGGATTATGGAGGCACCATTACTTATCTGACTTGTTGAGATAGGGCTCAGTAACTTTTTTGTTTGGTCTGGACTTGAACTATGATCCTCCCATCCCTATGAGTAGTTGGGATTATAGTCATACACCACCACCCATCTCAGATTGCCTTGATTTGTATCCTGGTTTTAGTACTCATTTACTTGAAGTGTATTTCTTTACTTCTGTTCCTTATCAATCAGTTGTCATAAAAATGGTATCAACTCATAGGAGCATTATGAGAATTGAATGAACTAAAATATCTAAATTGTCTAGAATAGTGTCTGGTATATACTAATTGGTGTTAGATATAGTCAATGTTATTCTAAAGTTAATTATAGTAATATATTAACAGTAAACACGAAAGCTATATGATCATTTCAATTGATACAGAAAAACCATTAATAAAGTTCAGTATCCATTAATGATTACAAACTTAACGTAGGTTGGAGAACACGAAAAACTGTTTTAATGGTGATACTTTTAAAACATTGTTTTTGAGATTGTTCTTACTGCCCACCACTTCTTTTTAGGGCCTGATAATTTCAGCAAGGCCATAAATGAAAGAAAGGAGCAAAGCGATAGCACTAATATTATTTGTAAAAGAAAATAAAAATATTAGAATTAATAAGAGTTGTAGTCTAATTAGTGAATACAAAAATCAATATAAAAATAGTTGCAGGAAATGGGAGTTTCTTTAAAAAACTGAACATAAACTTACCATATAACACTGCAATTCCACTTCTAAGCATATAGTCCAGATAAATAAAAATAGTGAGTATGGTGGTCATGCCTGTAATTCCAGCACTTGGGAGGCTGAGACAGGAGGATCATGTGTTCAAGCTAGCCGGGGCTACACAGTGAGACCCTCTCACACACCCACAAAATATAAAAATATATCTACATACAAAGCCTTGTTTGTAATTATTCATAGCATTATTCATAATAGCCAAAAGTGAAAAGAATTCAAATGTCCATCAGCTTGTGAATGGATAGACAAAATGTTTTATATCTATGCAATACAGTACTATTTAGCAGTAAAAAGGAATGAACTGCTGATACAACATAAATCAACCTCAAAAATATGCTCAGTGAAGGAATTCATTCATAGTGCTTGATTCCATTTATATAAAATGTCCAGAAAGAGCAAATCTATGGAGACAGAAATCATGCTAATTACTTTTTGATTGTCTGGGGCTAGGTATGGGAGTAAAGATTGGTTTGGAATGGGTCTAAGTAATTTTTTTGGTTGTGGAAATGTTCTAAAACTAGATTGTGGTAATTGTTGCACAACTATTGTAAATATGCTAAAAACTCTTGTATTAAAAGTACTTAATACCCCTATCATTTCCTCCCTTCTTTCCATCCTGATTTGATTATATACATCCTTCAATTCTTTTTTCTTTGTGCCAGGGATGAGTTGATACATAAGGTAAAAAGTTTGGGTCCAACTGGACAACAGGGGAGAAGAGAAATAAATCAGTGCTATTTTCTGAACACTGATGGAGTAAAAATAAGAGATTTTATTATGTATGTTTAGACAGAAGGCAAAGAGAAAAAACACTTAAGTTTTAAATATGTAAAACAGAATACTAAGTAATGAAAATTTAATGATGAAAAAACCAATATCAGAGATAAATATATCTGAAGGCTGGCTGAAAATACTGATGAAATCATATGCTACTCTCAATCTTAATAAGAAAAATAGAGCCCATAGCGAGGGGTTGGAGGTAGGAAAGATAATGGGTGAAATAGGCACTGTGAAAATCTGTACACTGCAATTTACAGTGACTGCATTTGGAAACATTGAGTTTACTCAGATAAAACTTTTTAATCTTTGTTCATTTACAAACAGAGTTCCCTAACTCTGAAAAGCATAATGTCAGTTGGGAACTATTTGCTCTGGCTTCCCTCATCTTCCCACTTACTTACTCAAAATTCAGTGTGGCAGTAAACACAAATATACTTGTTTAGCCTAATGAAAGATTATAAATATGTTGGTACACTAAATACACAAAGGAAGTTAATTATTTAGAATGATGGTGCTGTATTTGGTAACCTTTTAAATTTTAACTTATTTGAGATAGTTATACCTTTTACTCTATATTTTATTTTTGAGATGGCCAAAAAAGTAATTTTATTAAGTAAATCATTTATTATGGTAGTGCTTGAGGTACTTCTAATGTGTTAATATTTCTGTATATTCAGGAAATTACCTAAATCCTGTGTACTGCTTGATGACGTATTACAAGGTGTTTTCACTCTATGTAACTGCCAGCTGGGTCAAGAAATAGATCCAGTAAATTTGAAAGTTCCATGGATTGTCAAAGCTGACAATCAGTCCAGAGGGACAGCTTTACAAAGAGGACACTTGCTTAAAGATTCTTCTTTGAGCTATAAAGAAATATACTTCTCTATTTTAAGATGTTTTTATATGTCATGCTTTTTCCTTAGAAAAATCTGTTGGATTTTCTTGTTGAGTTTTATTATTCTTGAATAATAGATAGATTCAATTTAATTATTTGATATTAGGAATGCAGTTGGACAGAGTGAACTGAAAAGTACCAGTGATCGAGTGATGAATCCAGGACTGATTTTTGAAGACAAACCAAAACCTTCCAAACAGTCCCTTCAGTCTTATCAAGAGGCTTTGCAGCAGCAGGTATTTTACTCATTCCTTTAATATCAAACATCTTATTTATAGCACAGTGGTCCCTTAGAACTCAGTGTGGCAGGAAAGGAAAAAAATAAAAATTGAGGTGGACGCATTGGAAGAATAGAACAGGAAGAGTAATTGCCTATGGTAATTGGAAGGGCTTCACATGGTAGTTGGTATTGGAGCTCCAACATGTTGGGTAATGATTAGGTTAGATATTTCTGATATATTCAGGGAATGGAATTGGTGTAGGAGAAGAGAAGGATTGGCTAATAGGGGGCTTTCAATTACATCCTATTATAGATAGCCAAGGGAAGAAACTTGTAAGCCAAGAAAAGTGAAAAGATAGTCAGTGCGAGTAGTTATGGCTTTTAGGAAGATATCTGGCTGTGTTTTGACAAGTGTGAAAGAGAATATGGCAGAGAAATCTTGACACGAACTACTGAAATAGTCTAGCCAGGAAGTAATGAGGCCCTGAACCAGATGTAGAAGCAGGGAGTTCATCCAAAAGACATTTCTGAGGTAACACTGACAGGACTTAGATAAAGGGAATGAGAAAGAACAGAGGGTTTGAAGTGTTCTAGTCCAAGAGCGTAATAAGGCTGCAAATCAATAGGGAGTACACATAGTAGAACATGTGTAGAAGAACATGGGTTCTGTTGTAGTTTGTAATGTTTGAAGAGAGGGTTTTTTTTTTGTTTTTTCAGAGTAACTTAGCAAAAATATGAGTTTCTTCTGGGAGAAAAATCTTGGGACTCTTGGTAGAAATACACATCTAAATTGAAGTATGGTTTCTTTAATGTTCCTCTTGTATTTCTTCATAAAGTACTTTTATTCAAATTTTACATGGGGAAACCTTCTAGGAAGACATTTTAAAAATACAGAATTACCACCATTGTCTTTTGTTTGTGAGAACTTGACAAATAAAAGACTGATTTTTGAAATTTAGGATCTGTTTTTGAATGAGAACATTAAAAACACCACTGACACACTAGATTTTCTAATTCTAGAACTTTTATTTTATTTTTTAAGGTGCTGGGAATTAAACTCAGAACCTTGTCCATGCTAGCCATGCACTGTGTCACTGAGCATATCCTTAGCCCTGGAAGTCTTATTTGATATGTGTGTGTTTCTTTGGCTATATTAGAGTGATAGGGTGCCTAAATTTTCCATGCATGTAGTTTTGAATTTAGAAATGACTTTATAAAATGTAGATTCTTTTCATTCCCTATCCATATATCTCTAGAGAACAATCCTGTGCTTATACTTGGTGATAAGAATGTGTTTATTTTGCATTCTTTCATCAATTGTACTTAAAGTAGCCTAGCATTTCCCTCAAAGCTTTGAACCTTCAATCTCTGTGAATTCTGGCAACAAACTTTGCCCAAGGAGAGAAGGTCTGGTGAGGTAGGGTAGACTTTGCGTCTGGGCAGTTCTAGTGAAAGGATAGATGTACCCTAATGGTCCCATGGAATTGGAGAAGTTAGGGAGGGAATGGCTTGGTTAGAAGTTGGGGGAGTGAGGGAGGAGTTGGTTGAGTCTCAGGTGTCTCTAGTGGATGGAGAGGTTTCTGCTGGCGGGATCTGGGGGAAACAGCAGCTGGTTATTCCAGCCATTAAAGTATGTTTTTAAGTTGAGTGTTCTTTGTGATTTTAAACTTTATAGTGAAGTGTACTGAAACAAAACATCTGCAGAGATTTTTTTTCTAACCAGAAAAATAAAAGCATCTATTATTGCTACCCTCTTACATCAGTATATGTGTCAGTACTTACTGTAAATATATCTTATGTTGTCAAGATTCGGGAAAGAGAAGAAAGAAGGAAGAGAGAACGTGAAGAAAAAGAAGAATATGAAGCTAAATTGGAAACTGAAATGAGAATTTACAACCCTTGGGGGAAAGGTGGAGGTGGCGCTCCTCTCAGGGATGCAAAAGGAAACCTGATAAGTATGCTGTTTCTATGGGCTGGCTTTTAAAACAAACACAATTGTTCTTTAACTTTTTAAAAGACTGAAAGGTAGAAAGAGGTGGGACTCTTAGCCTGTAAAGCAGTAAAGCAAGGTTTCTTAATTCTTTTTTTAGTTTTTTTAATGACTTGCACATCTATAAACTTTTTTTTTGGTGATTCTGGGGTTTGAACTCAGGGCTTTCTGCTTGCAAGGTGGGCCTTCTACCATGACTTGAGCCATGACTCCAGTCTGCAAGGTTTCTTTTGCTTAATGCAAAAGAGGTGTTTTGATTATAAATATAATAGAAGTTAGAAAGCCTTTTTTCTGCAGAGTACTATTCATTTGTTACTACAAGTTTCCCATCTTCTGATGATAGTAACCCAACTGCAGAGAAGAGTTCGTGTTAGTTGGTATTTACCCAAACTAGTACTTAGAATAAATATCTTTATTTTTTAGTAAAAGTAATAAAACTCATGTTACTTATTTTATATTAATAACACATCTTAAAAGTAAACATTTGGGACAGTTGTGAGAAAGGATCTTATGTTTAATTTATATACAGAGTGTACCTGCTCAATGCAAGATCTTGAGAAAAAAGGCTTGATCTCAAAAACTTTCTGCAAGTTGCAGATATGCTTACTTATCTTTTAGTTATGCATTCTCAAAGTTTTTTTCATCTAGTAATCACATAATAAACACTTGAAAAAGGTCCTTTATTCAACTAGTTACATAGTTTCTGACTAGCTTGTAGCTGCGTAAAAGGGGGATAAAGATAATGTGTTTTTGAAAATTGTTTAATTAACAATAAAGGATAATAGAAAAGCATTTTTTAAACTATTAAAAATGAAGGTTTCATGTTTTTTATCATGTGTTATATGTTTTTGTAGGGAAAGGTGAGTGATGAAATCAAAAGATTAATTGATATTGAGTTATTAGAGTTCTTATACCTTTACTCTTTGTAAAATATGCTTTTAAAGATATATTTGAGGCACAGTTAAATTAATAAGATATCTCTTTTTATCTTCACTTCGTGAATGCTTTTCCTTATAGTTTTAGAAGACTAGAACTTTCTTGGTTTTATGTATCTACTGTATTTGTTTTATAATATGTGTATATATATGCATATTTTATGTATGAGATGATTTTAGGTGATGCATAGATGAACATTTCTTTTCGATAGTTGAATGTTTATTTGAGTATATGTAAGAAAATTTATGGGTAGTGCTATAAAATTTTCTTTTAATGTAAAGGTATTACTTAAAGATAGTAATCAAAGACAGTTCATAAAAAGTTCTGTAACTTTTATTCACAGCCACTGAGGTGAAGGCTGGGGCTTTTTATTGATGCTTTAACTCTGGGTTAGGGTAAGGGTTAGGTGGGTTCTTTCCCTTCATTGTGGATTTACTTGCGTGGGCTCTCTTCAATGAGCTGGTCTGTTTGCCCCTTATCGGGGGAGGGTGTAAACAACCTTGAGAGCATTCTGTTTATCTGAATGTTTATCTGTTTATCTGTTTATCTGCCCATGGCAGATTTATGAAGCCATGTATCTCCTTCTCAGAGTGCAGGGCTCATAGTGCTCTCCATGGGGAATGGTATCAACTCACTTATCTATCCCTTTAGGTTCCCAGACCCAACAAGTCCCCCCTCCGAGACAGGTACCCAGCTGCTGTTGGGGAGAGGGGCAATGACTTGTCTAGCTGCTTCTTGCTGACAATGGGGCAGAAGGGGGCGGTTAGGGGGGTAAGTGTGGTGGTACTTGTCTTAGGGGTTGACCTGTGTAGTCTCCAGAGGCCCCCAATAGAACTGGATGGAGGGCCCATGTGTAGGCAGAGGTGAGTATTCCTTGACTAAGAGGTGGAGTTTGATCCATTGGACCTGTTGAGATAGGAATCTGGAGAGGGCATTTATTAATTATACAAGGCCCAAATCAGAATATTAGTAGGAGCATAAAAAGGGGGCCAGCCAGAGGCAGTGTCCATGGAGCCCAGCTCCATATGTTGTTCCAGATGGACCACGAATTGGGTAGCTCGCTGTTCTGAGGGGCTAGTGGGGTCTTCAAAAGCAAACAGAGGCTGACTGTGAGGATGTACAGAAATGTAAAAGTAAGTATCCTTTGAGTCTAGTGCAGAGTAATGTTGGGCTTTTGAGGGTATTTGAGCCAATAGAGTATAGGAATTGGGAACAATTGGGTGGAGGGGAATGATTCTTTTACTAATGAGCTGGAGATTTTGAACGAGTTTTTATTTATCTGGTCCTTTTTAGACAGCAAGAATAGAATTGTAGGGGCTGGAACAACTGATTAGTAGAATTTTTTTTTTTTTTAAGTAATTTCTGATAGGTGTAAGAGGCCTCATTATCCCTCAGGTTTTAGGGATACTGCTTTTGCTGTGGAAACTGTGAGGGATCTTTAAGTCTTATTTGAATTGGGAGGGCCATTTTTGTTTGCCCTACAGTCATTTCATCAGTCCACACTGTGGGATCTACTTGTTCCTGAAGAAGGGGGCAACAGAAACAGTCCCCTGGTGGGGAGGTGAAAGTAGAATTTGAGCCTTTAGTTGAGATTGTAAATCCCAACCCAGCAGGGGTTCTGCAGTCTCAGAGGCTGTGAGAAAAGAGTGACAGAAGTGGAGGTCTTCCCAAGAGCAGGCTAGAGGCTGCGTAAAATAGCAGTCTTGGGGCTGGCCAGATATGCCCTGAACGATAACCTTGTTATTGGACTGGGGACGAGGAGAGAATGGTAAGACAGAGAAATGGGCTCCACTGTCTAGTGATCTTTTGCTTCTCTACTATTATGGCTTCCTAAGGGTCTTCAACATTGAAGTTAAGAAGTGGAGCCTAGACAGGAGGCCCCAGGACCCATCAATCCATAGGAGGTGGCACCCTGCCTTCTGCCTGGAGATAGGGGCACTTAGACCTCTATGGGTTATCTTTGCAGAAGAGGCAAAGTCCCAGTGGGGCTGGGCTGTCTCCATTTTGGGAATTCCCTGTGGAAGTGCCCCTGCTCTCCACAATGGTAGCAAGCTTTGGATGTAGGCCCCCATCGTGTGGGGCATTTCCTGAGAGCTGCAATTAGGTCATGATTTTTTTTATCCTTTTCTCTCTTTTTAGTGAGGTCCCAGTTACAGTATGCAGACATGGCTATTTGCATTAGTTGGCTCAGTGACTTTTTCCCGTCAGCCACAGACTTTTGGAGTTTACTACAGATATCTGGGGCTGAATGTGTTAGAAATTACCTATACAGAGAATCTCTCCCACCTGTGACTCTGGGTCCACTGTGGTATGCTTTCGGATAGCGTCCTTAAGACGGTTGTAGAAAGCTCAGGGGGCTTTCATCAGGGCCTTGTTGTACTACAATCACCTGGGAATAGTTTAGAGGTTTATCTTTAGCCCTTTTTAGCCCTTCCACTATAAGATGGATGAAGTGGCATCAATGCCATTCACCTCCCTCTTCATCTTAGAGACTGATCTCTATAAATATATATATATTTTTTTCTGTAAATATATATACTGTAAATTAGGTTAGTTATGTATTGCTAATAGTGTCAGGGCTTAAATTTTTGCTTAACCCTTTGAATTAACACTTTATGAAGGTGTTTGGATGTCAGTTATAGGTGGTTGGATATTGTTGGCTATTATCTTTAAATGTTTTAGTTTGTATTTTCCTCCAAGGTACAAAGAAGAGCACCTAACTTGCGAAGTTAATTTTCATTTTGCAGTATTCATTTAGGTTCATAGAAAAATACTATAAAATAAAATAAGGAATGAAAAAATTAAATATTGTTTATGTGTTGTTTACCTGTGTCATACAAGTGAGCCCCAATGTGGAAAATTTTTTCCCACTTGTGAATCCAATCTTTTGTTGTTATTGTTTTTGTTTGTTTTAAAATTATTCTTGTAATGCTAGAAATTTTGCATTACATGATATTTTTTATTACATGATATTTAACATAAGATCCCATCTTTACAATAGCCAAATTGTACTCTTGACCAAAGTACCTTTTTGTTTTGTTTTCTTTTTCTTTTTTTTGAGGTGAGGATTGGGGCTTGAAGTCAGTGCTTTTTTGCTTACAAAGCAGGTGTTCTATTGCTTAAACCACTCATCCTGTTTTAATTTTCACCTAATTTCCCACTGTTAATTTTACCACTGCACAGAAAGATGGATTCACTGACAAAACTTTTTTTCTAATAAAACAATATAAATTTGACTTGACTGCTAAATCTTACTGTTTTCAATTTCAAATAATGCTATATCTAATGAAGTTTTCTTTTTATATGTACTTTGAGTGTTATTCTGAGAGATCCATTTGTAATCACAACAGTAAATTTAAACATATGATTGATTTTGAAGTTTATTGCAGTGTTTACTTTAGGCTACTTCTTAATGTATGGTTTATGTAGGTAATTACCAAAATAAGATTTCATTTCCTAAGCACTCACTAGTTTGGCAGCATAGCTTTGGGTGTCATCCTGCAAGGAGTGAACTTGTGATATTGTAGTCTAGTAATACAAAAAATAGAACACTGTGTATGATATTATTTATAGCTATAGCTAACGTCTCATTTACATAGACCAATTTTAGGCTGTTACAGTGAACTGGATAACAATGAAATTGATTTCTCACTTGAGTATAAGTTACATTGTTTTTACTTTGTGACTTCTCAGCTACTATAGCTGTTAGTGCATGACCTCACATATTTATTTGGGCTGTTACCATCTCTATGTTATTTCTTCATTGTCTTCCTTTAGCTTCACATCCAAGCCATCAAAAATCTGACCAATTATGTTTATTCTGTACTCATGTTGCCCACGTTTACATTCTTCATCTATTGTTTACTTGCTTTATGATCTATGAGGCAATTCATTTAGTTGAATTATATAATTACTAGACTGAAAATAGCCAGTTATTTTTTTCTTATATAAAAATAGTGAACATTATGTTGTTTGTTATAATTAGTATTTAATTCTACTTCAATTAATGATCAAAACTGTGTCCATTAGCACCTATACAACAAAACTGAGAACCATCAACAAACATTTTAGGAGATTCTAGAATAGGCATCTAATGTACAGATTCCTATCTTACCTCTCATTGCTCTGTTAAATGTAGTTGTTTTTTTTTTTTTCTTTTTTGCAGTACTAGGGCTTGCACTCAGATCCTACACCTTGAGCCACTCCACCAGCCCTTTTTTGTGATGAGTTTTTTCAAGATAGGGTCTTGTGAAGTATTTGCCGGGCTGGCTTCAAACCATCATCCTCCTGATCGCTGCCTCCATAGTAGCTAGTGTTACAGGAGTGAGCCACCAGTGCCCGGCTTCTGTTACATGTACTTTGTACTCTACTTAAGCTGAGCTACTTTAATGTTGCCATTGTTCTATTTCTTTATTCTTTTCTACTCATCTTTACCTTTGAAGCTTCTATTCATTTTCTAAGTCAAGTTGGCCTAAATGTTGTAGCAGGATGTGAACTTTCATGGTTCTGAACTCCCACTCTCTTTTGTAACATTCATGCTATTTGCTATGTCTGGTATTCTAATTGTTACTCAAGTTCAAAATCCATCTTTAAACTTAATGCGCTTTGTGAATACTTCTTTTTTTTATGTTTTATCTTTATTGTTGTGCTGGGTGGGGGTACATTGTGCATTTATATAAGCTCTTAACAATGTTTCAAATATATCTTACATGAATTTACCCCCTCTACTGTTGTCCTTTATTTTGTTCCCATTCCTGGAGTAGTTTGAGCAGGTTTTTTTTTTTTTTTTTTGTGGTACTGGAGTTTGAACTCAGGGCCTACACCTTGAACCAGTCCACCAGTCCTTTTTTTCTGATGGGTGTTTTTCAAGATAGGGTCTCTCTAACTATTTGCTCAGGCTGGCTTTGAACCGTGATCCTCCTGACCTCTGTCTCCTGAGTAGCTAGGGTTATAAACGTGAGCCACCAGTGCCTGGCAAGTTGTCTTTTTTGCATTTACTGTGTACACAGGTTTTGCATCGTATTCCCCCTTCTACCCTCTTTCCCCATCACCTCCTCTCTCTTGTTGGTGCCAGCTTCCCCGCCAAGGAAGGACTTGTTCTGTTCTCCTGTTCTCTGATTTTGTAGAACAAAAAAGAGGAAAGATAAAACAAAAAAAATGACATTTTAGCTTGTTTGAGATAAAGGTAGCTACACAGGGAGTTTCCTTATGATATTTCCATGTATGTATGTATTGTAACCACGATTAGTTTATCTCCTCTAATTTTCTTCATTCTACCTCAGTCCCTTTCTTATGGTAGTTGCAGTTGGTTTAATAGTTCTATATTCATTCTTGTATAGAGAGTATATCAACCATATTTAAATTCTTAGTTTTCCTATGGCTCCCGTGCATGACCTCCCCTTAGTGTGGCCAGTCTTTCATTATTTGCTACATTTGTACTAGGTCTGTATTCCACATGAGAGAGAACATGTGGCTTTTGGCTTTTGAGCCTGGTTAACTTCATTTAAGAAGATGATGTTCTGCAGTTCCATCCATTTACCTGGAAGTGACAGAATTTCATTCTTCTTTGTGGCTGAGTAAAATTCCATTATATGTAAATACCACACTTTAATCCATTCATCAGTAGTGGGGCATCTTGGCTGTTCCATAGCTTAGCTATTGTGATTAGTGCCGCAATAAACATGGGTGTTCAGGTTCCATTGTTGTAAGCTGATTCACAAGCCTTCGGGTATATGCCTAGGAGTTGTACTGCTGGATTGTATGCCAGGTGTATTTTTAGTTTTTTTAAGGGGCCTTCATACTGTTTTCCGTACTGGTTGTACTAGCTTACATTCCCTATAGCAGTGTATGAGGGTTCCTTTTTCCCACATCCTCACCATTTGTTGTTTGTGTTCTTGATAGTAGCTATTCTAACAGGAATGAGGTAGAATTTTTTTTTTTTTTTTTTTTGGTGGCACTGGGGTTTAAACTCAGGTCCTCATGCTTGCAAGGCAGGAGCGCTACTTCTTGAGCCACTGCACCAGCGAGGCGGAATCTTAATGTGGTTTTGATTTGTATTTATTTTATGGCCAGGGATGGTGAGCATTTTTTCAGTGTTTTTTAACCATTTGGAATTCTTCCTTTGAAAAGGCTCTATTCAGTTCATTTGCCCATTTCTCTGTTGGGTCATTGATTTTTTGGGAGTTTGGTTTGTTTGAGTTTCTTGTATATTCTGGTTATCAGTCCCTTGTCTGGTATATAGCTGGCAAAGGTTTTCTCCCATGAATACTTCTTATATCCAGGTTTAAGTTCACTTTCATGGCTACTACACTCTCTGACCTTTCTATTGGGGGAGGGAAGAGTTACTTTTTACTTGTGTAAGGCTTTTGAGTTCTGCATTCAGTTCTGTTTCTCAAATTGTCGGTGGTTGGCTCAGCTCTGGGTTCCCAGACTTTTGTTAAGTACTAAACTACCTCAAAACATAGGTTTAAAGATAAAAAACATTGACTTGCAGTGCTGTGGGTCCATAATTTGTGAGGGGTTTTGTTGGTTGGTTTTGTGTCAGGGTCTCACCTGAGGTTGTAGTTGAAGATGCTGGCCAGGGCTGCAGGCAGCTGACGGCTGATGGGCACTGGAGTATCCATTTCCCATGTCGCTCTCTTGCATGGCTCAGAAGGCCTCTCTTTCCCTAGGGCTCCTTCAGTCTCATTATGATGTGACAGTTGGCTTTCTTTGGAGTGAGTGGTCTATAGTTCAAGCTAGGTGGAAACCATGTCTTTTACAAAGTAGTTTCTCCAATATTCTATCATTAAATATGTGTTACTAACTGGACCACACTGAAGGGGATGACAGTTGAGCTCCAC
Organism: Castor canadensis; assembly: GCF_047511655.1. Classification (NCBI taxonomy): domain Eukaryota; kingdom Metazoa; phylum Chordata; class Mammalia; order Rodentia; family Castoridae; genus Castor; species Castor canadensis. The sequence goes on along the minus strand of NC_133388.1, from coordinate 121,161,556 downwards.
TATTTGAGGGAGGATTGTCAAAGAAATTTGGAATATATTTTAAAACTCTTCTCCACATGAATGTATGTTTTCTGTAGGAGAGCTGATGATTTGGGGTAAATTTCACTATAACTTGTATTGAATTGCTGCTCTTCATATTAAAGAAATTCTTAGGTTCTAGAATAATACAGGTACTATTAATATAGCTTTTATGGAGTATCAAAGGTTTATGTATCTTTAATTTCCCAACTACTTTTGAGTTATTTTACAGAGTTGTTTTTTGAAAAAGCTAAATTACTGATAATTTTGTTTCTGTTTCAGGGCACCAACATACTATTGAATTATTCCCAACTTTGTCCTATTGTTGTTCTGTTTTGATTCCCTATTTTAAGAAAATGTATTAAGCTTACCAGTAAGTTACAAAAATGTGTTTATTGAAATAAATGGCTTATTTTTCCCTCTCAGCTGATTTGAATAGGATGCACAGACAAAACATAGATGCCTACCATAACCCAGATGCAAGAACATATGAAGATAAAAGGGCTGTTGTAGCTCTAGACCAAAATTTAGCCACTTCAAATGCTGAGAACCTAGAAGACTCTGCAAATAAAAATTCAGGTTTATAATCACATTCTATGTTTTTTTTTAAACATTTCTAAACTTCAATAACATTTCTGTTTTCTTCTTTGGCAAAGTTCTTACTGTTATTTTGAAAATTTGGTTACTCTGAGCTGGGAAGCATAGCACATTATTTATGCTATTTATAATATATTTTCTTCATAGTTATTTTGAAAAATAGTTGAATAGGGAAAGGCTGCTTCATAGTATTATGTACCTTTCAGCTTTGTAACTTGCTCTGTATACTTTAGCTGCTGCTAACATTTTTATTTTGCTAGTTGGGGCACATTTCTTAAAATTAAACATTCTTTTTACACATACCCATTTGGTTTTTACACCTATGATGGAAATAGTATGTATTTGATGTGCTGTGATAAATTGTATAAGAAAATTCAATTTTTTGCTTGTTTTAGTGATGATTTACCCTCCCTTGTAAAATCATAGTATACAAAGCAATGAAGTCATTAAATGTTGAGTATCTGGTTTGGTATTAACATCCCTTAATCAAAGATTCTATAAGTCAAAATGATTCAGTATCTTTTTTTATGACTTACCAGGAAAAGTGTCATCATCTGTGAAAGTATATTACATATTTAAAAATGAAAGGAAATTTAAAGAATAAACCACTTTGTGCTATATTTTGATACCTATAAAAGTAAACATATTACTACAAAATTCTGCTTTTGTACTTTCACAGAAGTTTTGGTTATAGATCAGAAAAGAACTTTACATTAGGAAGTTCTTCCAAAATTCTCCTGACTGTTCATGTAGTCTTTTTTTTTTTCTTTAAACCCATATGACTTACTGGCTAACTATACAGGTTAGACGGGGAACTGTGATTAGAGTTACTAGTTCTGCATCTTTTAAGCCCTCGATGGTAGCACCAATCTCTGCAGCCTTTTAGAGTACGTCAGAAGATGAGTTGTAATAAGAAGAATATAGAAAAAAATTACAAAATAAAAACAAAAAAAAGAAAAACAAAGAAGATGGGTTGTTGACTATTTTTGCTTGTTCCATTGTTTAATCTCTAATTATGAGAAAATATATTCTTACTTTGATTCATAATAGACTTTTATAGTTTGGGTCCAGTTTTGATTTGTGGAACACTAAAATTGGAACTTTTAGTTTTGATGAAATTATTAATTTTATTCTTAGTTTGCATAATTCAGTGTGTAGATAGATGGAAAACCAACATACTTTCCTCTTTTTGTTGGCAGTACTAGGATTTGCTGGGGGTGTTCTTTACGACTTGAGCCACACTTCCAATCCATTTTTGCTTTAGTTACTTTTCAGGTAGAATCTCATGTTTTTGCCAAGATTTCGGTCTTCTTACATACAGACTCATGTAGGTGCTTGCAGTGTGTGCCTTCATGCCCAGCTCATTGATTGAGAAGGGGTCTTGCAAATTTTTTGCCCAAGTTGGCCTCAAACCACGATCCTCTCAATCTCCACCTCTTGAGTAGCTGAGACTACAGGTGTGCACTACCACATGTGGTCCACTTTTTCATATTGCTAAGTGAGAATTTTGGCTTTTACTGGTTCTTTTTCTCTTCATTTTCTGCCTTTTCCTATTAATCTGTATTGAGATCTGAATGCCTAAGGACCTCTACTCTGCCCTTTCCTTTCATACCCAGTATTGCTTATAACTCTAACTTAACTTAGAACTTACTCTTTCTTAGGATGAACACTTTTAAGCATCTGGCTCTGCTTACCAAGCAAAAACAATGGGAAATAAGCAATTTCCATGACTGCTTCCCAAGAGCAGCAGCCTGATGATTGGATATGCACAGCTAATTTGTTGTCTGTAGCCCTCTGTATTACCACCAGCTTTGTGTGCTGGTGGTGTTGCTAGAATGCTCTATTTTAAGAAATTACTTTTAAAACTCACAAAATATTTAAAATTTCCCTTTTTGTGTGTTTAAATTCCCTAAATTAGACTTTCTTTCCCTGGGAATAACCTAAAATAAACTTTCTAAATGCAAGGGAATAACTGAAGCCACTTAATTTGTTCTATGCCATATATATGTGTGTATGAGTGTTCATGTATATATGTATGTATATGTACACATACACGTACATACGTACCATTTAACATTTTTAAAGGCATTAGGGAATGCAAATATATCTGAAAGTTGTGTGTTCTAAAGTGTGCTGTTAAGGTTCATTGTCCTCTGATGTCTCATCTCTATTAGGCCTATTTTAGAGGTCCTTCATAATGTTCTTTTTTGGGGGTGGTGTTGAGACAGGGTCTCACTGTGTAGCCCAGGGTACCCTTGAACTCACTATCATCCTGCCTTAGCCTCCTGAGTGCTGGTACTACAGCTGTGCACTACCCTGCCTGGCTCACAATGTTTATTTTTTTATTTTATTTTGTAATTTTTTGATGAGATGCTACTTATAAAATTGAATACTAATTTGGCTTAAGTTTATTTTTTGGCTTACATTTTGTTTTTATTTATAATGGAGCTAATGTTTCCCTGTGGTTTTATTTTTAAAGTTTATTTCTAAAAGGACTTATTTTGTCTGTTTCTAATATTTCTTCTTTAATTTCCCCAAAGGTTTAGAATGTGAGTGATCAAGGTGAAAGCTAGCATCCAATTTTGTTTTTCTAATCAGTGTTTTGCCATTGTATAAGATTTAAAAGAACCTTCAATATTTATGTTTAGTTTGTTTTCATTAAGAGAGTGTTCTACTGGAAAAAAGTATTCTTGATATTTTAAGCCTTGATTTGGTTTTCTGCCAAACTATTTAAGTAAGCATTAATAAAGTTAAATAGAAAAGCAACCATACTGGAAAGCTATTTATCAACACAAATAACACAAGTATGAGAAGTACATGCTTTGGATTGATAGTATTAAGAATGAGTCAGTAACTTAAATGTAATATAAAAAGTTTTATGAGGCTTAAACTTAAATGCTATTTTTTTTCTTTCTGCATTCAATGAATCTCCTAGGGAATAATTGCTTGTCAAAGTGCTTTTCTGAAATAATTTTTCATTCAACAATAAAGAGTACAATTTGTAGGTAACATGATACAATATTTAATTGTGCATAATTTGATAGCATTTTTTTTTTTTCTCCACGGTACTAGGGTTTGAACTCAGGGTTTTACATTTGCTAGGCATTAGCTCCTCCAGCCCTTTTTGCTGTGGTTATTCTGGAGATACGGTCTCAATTTTCACCTAGGCCCTCTGGTTTTATGCTTCCCACCATAGTTGGGATGACAGGCACATGCCACCCCATCCAGCATTTTCTTTTTTGCCTTTGAGATGGGGATCTCACAATTTTTTTTTTTGGGCCATCGCTGGCCTGAAACTATGATCCTCTGAATCCCAGCCTCTTGTGTACATAGGATGACAGATGTGCACCACCAAGCCAACAAGCTATTGGTTGAGATGGGGTTTTGCTAACTTTTTGTCATGGATGGCTTCAAACCATGATCCTCTCAACCTCACAAGTAGTTAGGATTACAGGTGTGAGCCATCCATGCCTGTCTTGTGAAAACTTTTTATAGCTACCTCTCTAACCTAAATTTAAACTATGCATGGGAAGTATTTTAGAATTACTGACTTTAAAAAATAATCTTTTTTTGATATATGTAATATATTTTAATGTGTTATTCAGAACTTTCTGTTTTATGAGAAGGTTTTGCTGTAAAGCTCAGTCTGGGCTGTAACTCAATCTTTTGCCTCTACCTCCCAAATGAGCTACCTACCATACCAACTAGAACTATTCTTAAGTGGATGATATTCATATATATATAAGAACTTAAAATGTACTTTTACAGCCTTTGCTGTGATGAAAGTTCTTTAGGCTATTAGAACTTATGTTCCCTTAGTGTTTTTTTTTAGCTATTATAGTGTGATTTTTAACAATTTTATTTTAGTCCTACCATTTTTCTTTCTCTTGCTAATTTTTATGAGATCTTCAGATTCTTATCTCAGCCTATCTTTTCTGATTTTAACCTCTGGGTTTCTGTAATTAGCACATTTTTTTCAACATACAGGTTTATTAGCAAATTCTTCATTCTTTAACCATTATATTGTCTAATGGTATGTTTTTATAAAATGTCTTTTACAAGGTCATATACAAACACAGAGTTCTCCTTTTGCTCGGGGAAATATATTCAGTGAGCCTCCAACTGAACTTCAGATAAAACAACAAGAATTATACAAGAATTTTCTTCGTTTTCAGGTATAAGGCTTATTTGATCATAGTTTCATTCTCCTATAAGAATTCTAATAAACTAGACATGCATATTTTATCCATAGCATACATATTAAGTTCTAAAATGCATGGAGTGAAATTTTCTGTATATTTCTAAGTTAGTAGAAAATCGGTAGTTTTTTCCCCAGTGCTCTGATATTCTTGACTCATTAGTGCAGATTGTAAATACATAAAATTACATGGTGGTACAGTCCTGTAATCCCAGCATTTGGGAGGCTGAGGTGGGAGGATAATGAGTTCAAGGCCAGTCTGGACTATATCAAAAGACCCTGCCTCAAAAAACAAATAAAACAAAAATTACATTTTGTAATTGTATGCCCCATTTTATATATATATGCCAATAGCACTTAAAATGGTAGAAATGCTCATAGGTGATTACCAGAGGAAGAAAGTTAAGCATCCAGTGTTTATTAAGCAAGTAGACTCACTGAACTTCACACTGCATCCACTCTTGTGCTGTTCAGCACTAGGAATGGAGCCTGAGATGAATGAGATACCTGCCCAGAAGGTAGTTTGTTTTTTCTTACCTACCTCCACACACCTACATTTGCATCCCAGCATCATATTAGTCTTGAAGCTTGGTTGATCTTCCTTTGGTACAATATATTTTTTTTGACACTATAGTTTGAACTTAGGGCCTCACACTTAATAGGCAGGTACATTACCACTTAAGCCAGCTGTTTTTGCTTCAGTTTATTTTTCAGATACGGCCTTACTTTTCTTAGGGCCATTCTCATACTGTGATCATACCAACTCGAACTCCCACATAGCTGGTATTACTGGTGTGCTCTACCATATCTGGGTTATTTGTTTTAATGGGATCTCTATAACTTTTTTGCCCAGGCTAGCCTCAAACCATGGTCCTTTCATCCCTGCTTTCCATGTAGCTGAGATTAGCATGCCCAGTCATGTTTAGAATATGTTACTTGAGGGTTGAAAAGACTAGAAGCAGAGGTATTTTCCTAAAGTATTGACTGTCAAACATAGAAATTCCTTTCTATGGGTATCAAATGTGAGAGAGTGACATGAGAGATCCCAGGGACACTGGCCACTGAAGTCAGTAGCAGCAGGTTGAGGAGGATACAGAATTCTCTGTTGAACTTAAAGTGCCCTGTGGTTAATACTGCCATGTTATTAGCAAGTCAAGTTCAAGTCTCACTATGGTCTAAGGTACAATTTAGTCCATATATATTTGTATACCTATTTATTGTTTATACAATATCCTTATATTAAACTTCAAAACTCTCCAGAGAAGGTTTTATTACTTCTATTTTATAACATGCAATAAAAACACAGACTAACAGACTTTTCATAATGGTAGAGTATCAACCTGTTGGCATTAAGCTGTGATATGTTATATGTATTTTATTATTGAGTATTATAATCATGAATATTTACTGAGTATTTTCAGTATAGGAGGAACTTTTATGTTCTTTAAAGACATTGCTTCACTTTAATTCTTCGAGTCCTCCTTTGAGATGTAGACATCAATAACTTTTTATCAAACAAGAAAACTGAGGGCAAAGTTTCTTAATGTCATGCAATCAGTATGTATTTGGTGGAGGTGGAATTTATTTAATCCACAGCTTTTTTTTTGGCACTACTGGGGTTTGAACTCACAGCCTCATGTTTGCTAGGCAGACATTGTACTACTTGAGCTATTCCATCAGCCCTTTTTTTGGCATTTGAGTATTTTCTACTTAGGGCCTGGCAAACTGTTTGCCTGGGCTGGCTTCAAACTGCAGTCCTCCTGATCTCTGCCTCCTGAGTAGCTAGGATTATAGGCATGAGCCGCCTGCACCTAGCTGTAACTGAAAGCTTTTAATAATGCCTTTTTTTTAGTGCCTCCCTAATAAAATACAGGAAACTGAAAAAAATAGGAACATATTTTTAGGAAATATCAAACAGTGGGTATAAATGTTCAATTTGTAGGATACCTGGAAAAAGGAAGTGGTATTCATTTTTATTAGTTTTTTCCTTTTATTAGCTTTACTAAATAATAACTACACTTAATTCTTTAGATTGAGGAAAAGAAACAAAGAGAGGAAGCAGAGCGAGAGAGACTGAGAATTGCAGAAGAAAAAGAAGAAAAACGGCTTGCAGAACAGAGAGCACGAATTCAGCAAGAGTATGAAGAGGAACAGGAGAAAAAGAGGGAGAAGGAAGAGGAGGTGCATTTTCCTACTCTAGTTTACTGCTTTGTCTGAAAGTGAAATCTTTATTTTGACTTGAAAAGATATTAGGGAGAACAGTCTTGAAGTACATTCAGAAAATAACAGATTGATATCCATTCATTGGATATTATTTCATTGAGGTGAAAACTAATTTAGGAACAGAAAAATGTTTTTTTTAGTCAAAAAACAGTGATAAGCTGACTGAAGATATTATAAAAGATATCCATTATTTTGTTAAGCAGACAGCTTGTTTATTTGAAAGAACACTATATCATCTATACCTTCAGTTTTACCTCTTTATTTTAGACAAATAAGGGAGGTTTTTTTATTTTAGTTCTGGGGCTCAAACCCAGGTCTTAGGCTAGGCATGTGCTCTACCACTGAGCTACACCTTCAGCCTTGCAATTTTTTTTTAAAATGTACTCCAGAATGTATGTATGTATGAAGTGCATATTTTTTCTTAATTTTAAAGCAAAGGCTAAAAAATGAAGAGCTCATTAGATTAGCTGAGGAAAGACGAAAAGAAGCAGAAAGAAAGAAGAAAGAAGAGGAAGAAAAACATAACTTGCAACTTCAGCACTACTATGAAAGAGAAAATATGATTGGGGATGAGACAAAGGTAAATTTCAGACAAAAATGTCAGTCAAACTCATATTCACTGAGAGAATTGTGGCGTTGTTAGAAAAAAGGGGAAGAGGAGGAGCTGCTGTGTGTTCCTGTGTTCTGTTTTACTACTAAGTCTGGGGACAGTGTACTGAACTTCCTGTGTGAAGTCTCTCCCTGTACTGTGTTGGTACATTCTACCCTGTGAATATAATGACTTTCCTTGCCTTAGCCATCTCTGGTCTTGTTACTGTGGTCTTCAGTGGAGCAGCCTGAGAGGGTGGTCTGTACACCAGCACCCTGTGAACTCTTTGTTCTGGTTCATGCCAAGAACTTGAATATATAAATATATAAGCTGCATTTTTCCCACAGTGTTTTTTTTTTTTTTATTTCTTTTATTCATCTGTGTATACAATCTTTGGGTCATTTCTCCCCGCTTCCCCCCACCCCCTCCCTTTCCCCCATATCCTCCCTCTCCCTTCCTACCCCCTTGCTACCAGACAGAAACTATTTTGCCCTTATCTCTAATAAGCTGAATTTTTAATTTGGCTTATGCTTACCTACAGGTTTTAAACACATTCTCTCTCTCACCCATAGTGTGTGTGTGTGTGTGTGTATACATGTATATGTGTGTATGTATATATATATATATATATATATATTTTTTTTTTTTTTTTCCCGGCAGAGTCTTGTTTTGTTGCCCATGCTAGCCTCAAACTGGCCATCCCCCAGCTTCTGCATTCTAAGTAGCTGGAATTGCAGGCATGTACTATTGTTCCCAGCTTTCACATATAGTTCTAATTTTATCAAAGTCAGCAGTGGAACTAACATGGTTTTTCTACCATGCAAAATGAAGACTTTATCAGCTACTTATATGTTATAGTTTGAGTTTTTCTTTTTCTTTCTTATTTATTTATTTATTTATGTGTGATACTGGGGTTTGAACTCAAGGCCTACAACCTTGAGCCACTGCACCAGCCCTTTTTTATGATGGGTTTTTTCAAGATAGGGTCTTGCAAACTGTTTGCCCTGGCTGGTTTTGAACCATGATCCTCCTGATCTCTGCCACCTGATTAGCTAGGATTACAGGTATGGGCCACCAGATCCTGGCTATTGTTATTATTTTTAATAAAATATTTTTTACAAAAATGAGAAATTGAATCAATCTTATATTAAATATAGCATTTATGATAAACATAAATGGATTTAGATATCCTAATTAAAAGAATATGACCCTTAGATTAGGATTTTAAAAAAAATCAACAAACTTAAAGAAACCAACAGCATTTCAAATACTAGGAAAACAACCAAAATGAAAAGACCTAACCAAATAAAAATATCATCATAATAATAAAAAAGAGACAGTACGATATAAAAACACAAAATCTCTAGCTGGACACCAGTGTCTCATGCCTGTAATCCTAGCTACTCAGGAGGCAGAGATCAGGAGGATTGCAGAGATCAGGAGTTTGAAGCCAGCCCATGCAAATAGTTCAGGAAACCCTATCTCAAAAAACCCACCACAAAAAAGGGGCTAGTAGAGTGGCTCAAGGTGTAGGCCCTGAGTTCAAGCCTCAGAAGAGAAAAAAAAAAATTTTTTTAAAGTCATCTTGTATATAACTAATATATATAGTTTATATTTATGTATATATGTGTTTATGTGTATATACATGTATGTATTTTTTAATTTTTCAGCGTTTAAGACAGCCTTCTCCTGTAGTTCCTGCTCTTCAGAACAAAATTGCAAGCAAACTCCAAAGACCTCCATCAGTTGACAGCATCATAAGTTCCTTTATTAATGTATATACTTTTCATTTTGTTTTGTTAGTCTTTGTTTAGTTGTTTTGGATTTGGGGTACTAACTGAGATTTTCGTATTCTTCATATTTGGATGTTAAATTTTTTTTAGATTTGAAATATAGGTAATACCTACATTAATATGCCTGTTGGTGCAGTTGTAACTAATATTACTTGGAGTCCCCTAAGATTTAATTCTTGACAAATTATAATCTAGCAAGTGGTTCTTGTCCAGGCTCTTCAAGAAAGTCCTTTGAAAATCTGTCTTACATCTAGCTATTGTTACTGTTTATGAAGTCCCTTATATTTTAGTCTGAGTTACAATAAAAGATAGGCAGGAAAATGTTCCAGAAAAGCTGATTCCTGAGTTGATGCTTGAAGAGTCAGTAGGAATTTGATACAAGGAGAAGGCGGGTGAACGACTTTCAGCATGTGCAAAATCGTGGAGGGCAGGATAAGACACATTGAAAATCCCCTGTGGTTTGATCTGGCAGCAGAGGTGAACAACATGTGTAGGGTCTTGAAGGGCATCTTTGACTTTATTCCATAGGCTTGTGGATTCCAAGCAAGCTAATTACTGTAATTGACAAAAAGATGTGTTAGAAAAGCTTTGTTTGAACCCACCCTCTGAGAGTTTGATTCAGTTGTTCTGTGGTAGTAAATGCATGGAAATTCACTGTAGCATTTCAGTAAGTACCATTTAAGACATGGCCACTTACATTTTTTTGTAGTGTTCTCTTAGGCCATAAAGACGAAACATTGAGGTAATTTAAGATGCTTTTGCAGAAGTCTAGATGTTAGACTTTGAGAACTTAAAAAAAAAAAAAAGAGACAGTGACTAAGAGCTGGAAGGGGTGACAATTTCATGAAATAATTACGGGACATAGTTGTGGTATTTGTCGACTTGAGTGTGTGGTAAATAAGAGTCAAGGATAACTTTGAAGTTTCTAGTGAGGGTTATATAGGGTTGGGTTTGTAATAGGAGTTACATGTTTCTCTGAACAACAGCATAGGTCATGATGTGCCAAGTGAATGTTGGAGAAAAGTATAACTGGAGTAGGCAATAGTCACTTGTCAGATATAGAGTAAGGTGAAGGGATTATCTTTGGTTAGAGGCAATGATGCTTTCATTGTGCTAGGAAGGAAGATTAGATACAGATGTGGACAAGTTTTATAGGCAAGATAGTGTAAAGTTTGGTTTCCTTTACATATAGGTAAAATTATTCCTTTCAAGGTTGTGAGTATTGAGCATATCTTTGTCATTATTGTTACACAGGAAAGTTTGATGTCCAGAGCTCAATCTCCTCCAGTACCTGCAAGGAAAAATCAGCTTCGTGCAGAAGGTAGAGTTAATTATCAACCTTACAATTTAGAGTATTTCATCTTTTCACTTTTTATTTTGAAATAATTATAGAGTTGCAGGAAGTTGTAAAAAGCATAGAGAGAAGTGCTACATATCCTTCCTCTAGATTCCCCCAGTGGTGACATCTTAGGTACTACAGTATCACAGCTAGGAAGCTGATGTTGATATTCTCTGCAGGCAGATCTTCAAGAGAGTTCACCAGTCTTTTTGTATTTGTGGGCTAGCATTCAGGTGGCAGAACTGTTCCAGTACCACAGTCGAACTCGCTTGTGTTGCCCCTTGATAGTTGCACTGCCCACCTCCAAAAATATCTCCTAGCTTTTGACATAACTGTTATCAAAATTATGTTTGCAGATCTTAATGATGTTCATTAATATGATCTGTATATATGTGTGTACATATCAATCACACATAAAAATATCTTTGCTAAAAATAAAAGAATCATAAAATTTCTCTTTGAGCATTTTAGTTTTATGACAGGTCAGGTCTTAATGTTTAATCTTTTGTTCTTATGCTTATTTTGTTTTTTACTTATCAATGTGAATGTGCAGAAGAGAAAAAAAATGTAATTATGGAATTATCAGAAATGAGAAAACAGCTTCGAAGTGAAGAGAGGCGTTTACAAGGGCGGTTGCTACACATGGACAGTGATGAGGAAATTCATATAAAGTAAGTTTGAATTGTGTTTTTTCTTGAGTTTTTTTCTTGTCACCTATCTAGTAATTCTATAATTTTGGAACATAATTAATTCATCTTATAATCTTCTCACATTCCTTCTCTCAGTCTTTTATAAAATTAGATAAAGAAATTTAGTTCTTGAAGAAAATAATTGATTCAGAAACAGAACATTTCAGGATTGGAATAATCACAGACAATTGCATTTTCCTTCAGTAATGTATTTAATGCTTTGTGGAATACTTATTTTCTAGCAAAATTACATACAGGTTATCAAACAGCTGTGATAATTTTTGTCAGGACTCATTTTCTGAATGGGTGTTCTTCAAACTGTAGGTTACAATCTTGTAAAATACTGTAAAATCAGCATTGTGGGTAGCTCTTTTAGGATAATAATAAATTATAGAAAAGGTGCAAATATAGTACAAAGAGTTTCTATATACCCTTCATCTAGTTTTCCCTGTTGTTAACCTCTTAACATTACCAGGGTATGTTTGTCACAACTAACAAGGTAACACCTGAAACATTACTGTTAATCAAATTCCACTTTTTGCATTTCTCCAGTTTCCCCATTAATGTTCTGCTTCTGTTCCAGTGTTCAGTACAGGGTACCACATTGTATTTAGTTGTGTTTGTTTTTCATGACTATTAAAGTCTACAGGAGTACTGTCCAGAGATCCTGTAAAGTGTCTTCCTGTCTGGATTTGTTTGGTATTCTCTGATGATTAGACTGTGTGAAGTGTATTTGAAAAGAAGAGCTCAGGGTACTAATTCTCCCATCATACCCTATCAGGGTACACAGTGTCACTTAACATCTCTGGTGATGCTAACCTTCATCACCTGTCTGCCAGGTTTCTCCAAGAAAAGCTGTTGTTGTTTCATTACAAATCACTAAGTCTAGCATGGTCTCTTGCAAGAGCAAGGAGAGGCTGGAAATTAAGTACTTTGTGAACTATAATTTCTAACTTAATATGTTAGAATTGCCATAATTTAAACAAGAATTGATTAAATACTTTACTTTGGTATAGCTTTTAATATATATCATGATTAGAGACATCTCAAGGTTGGGGCTTTATTCTAATTTCATAAATATCTTCACAAAAGAATCTTTAATTTATCATGTTACCAACTTCTTATGTGATAGGCACAAGACAAATATGATGCAGCTCACAAGCAAATAAGATCAAATAACCAAATCCACATTTTTCAGCTTGTTTAATTGCGCTGCAGAAACTAGACAGGAGTCCAGTTTAAAAGACTCCTGGAAGGTTTTCTGGTATTTGTTTTAATGGATCTCCCTAGAGTTGCTGTTACTCTGAGCCAATTCTTAGAAGTCTGTAGGAACAACCTACAGAACTTTGATAGGAACAACCCTATCAAAACTGCCCTTGTTAATGTTTCCTACCAGCAAGGAAACTGTAGGAGAACAGTGGAGACCCCAGTCATTCCTGTGTAGAAGCTTAGGAAACATTTAATTATAAAGAAATGAAGGAAGCAATCTGACCAAACCTTACCTGACCATAGCTTAGAGCTGCATTTTCAAAAAGAAGTGGACCTACCTAGTGCTAAGGGAAGCAACAAGAGATACTTGGTTTTCTTTTATTTTCAGAATAAGCATTCCCATTGCCTATCCCTATTTTATATCACTCCTTAAAAGTTCTAGCAGAAAACTCACTTTCTAAGCTGCCTGCCAATGATGTTAATTTCCTAGGCACCACATGAATATAGCACAATTAACTATTTAGCTATCAAGTTCCCTGGAAGCTTTTTGTAAGAAATCACTGCTGGAGACTATGCACAATACCCTTTAATATCAAGGAACACATTACTACCATAGTTCTCTGTGTAATTTCTACTTCAGGCTGAGGGGAAGGTAACATTTACTGATTACCTCATTCATGTCATGTGCTGTGCTAGGTACTTTACACGATTTCTCTTAATTTTCTTGCTCACAAATGACTATAATGGATAGACATTACCTGCATTTTTGCAGGTTATGAAACAAGGTCAAGCTGTTAATAAGTAACAAAGCTGGTCTGTGACTCTCAGTTTCTCTGACCTCAAATACTGTAATCTTTCTACCACATGAACATTTTATGGTAAAGCTGAATCATTCTACTCTTCTAATTCTACCTTGTATCTGAGCACTATAAATAACTTATTTTTTTAATAAAAGGGACTTAATAGCTGTTAGAATGATTTTTTTAGTAAATATACTGTGTTGAAAGATGCCAAATATCTTTTACAGTGAATTAAATGTGAACTCAGATTTTCTTCCCAATAAAGCACACTTATCATTATTTTTCATTTATCTATAGGAAAAGAGAAAGAAATCCTTTGGATATATTTGACATGGCCAGACATCGGGTACAAGCCCCTGTCAGAAGACAGTCACCTAAGGGCTTAGATGCTACCACTTTTCAGAATATTCATGATTTTAATGAGCTGAAAGGTAGAGGTGAGTACATAGTATTACTTAAAAGGTATAGTCAGAGTGCTCTACCATATGCAAGAATCTTTAAAGATGTTTATAGTCTTTTTCTAATGTAATTTCATTTATAATGTTTTAAATTTTGACTAAAACATTACATGCACTCTACATCAATTTACCAGTCTGTCAGATGACAGTTTAGTTTGGCTAAAAATTTTCTTTTGGAGAGCAGATAGCTGTTCAAGCCTTGGTATGGACAAGATTGCATAGACTAGTGTGAAGAATTGGAAGTTGGTGTTTAATGGAGGATAGTAGAGGAAGATGAGCTTATGAGAAAGATTGAGGAGAAGACCCAAAGAAATTGGAAGAAAATCAGGGGAATGTGGGATCCTGAAAGGTAAGGGAAAGAATGAGAGCATCAAGAAGGGATTAAGTAGGTGGACATGGTAGGTGGATCATACCTGAGTAGCTATAATCCTAGCTACTCAGGGGGCAGAGATTAGGAGATCATGGTTTGAGGCCAGCCTGGGCACAAAAATTCATGAGAGCCCATCTAACAGTAAAAGTTGGGCTTGTTAGCATGCATCTGTCATTCCAGCCGTGTGAGAAGCATAACACGTGGAAAGCATAAACAGGAAGATCGAAGTCCAGGCAGCCTGGGCTTAAATGCAAGACCCTATTTTAAAAATAAAGCAAAGAGGGATAGGGGTGTGGCTCAAGTGGCAAAGCACCTGCCTAGCAAGCACAAGGCCCTGAGTTCTACAGGGGAAAATAAAAAGGAAGAAGAAATCCTGTGAGATGAGTATCAGAAAGTGTCAGTTGAGTCAGAGGTGACCTCAGCTAGATCTTTTTTAAAGGAATGATGGTATCAGAAGCCAGTTAACTTCCAGTGAGTGCCTACTAGGAGGGAGTAGGACTAAGATTGCCTGGGAAGTATGTGACTGGGAAGCAGAGCAGAAACTCCATGAGCCAGGAACTTGATAGGATGTAGTGTGAAGAGCTTTTAGGAAGAAAAGCCTTAGGATACAGGAAAGGGAAGGAATGACTGTGGAAAAGAGCAACATTCCTGAAGAGGCAGGAAAAAATCTCCCAGATAGTATGCACAAGAACTGACAGATTTGATAGAACCTCCTAGGGGAAAGGAGAGTACGGGAGTCAGTGGAGACTGAAAGTGTGTGAGGAAGCAAGATGTGTGTTATGTGTGATTTTTTTTTTTTTTTTTTTGAGGCGCATTCAACAGAGCAGTTGCTGGAGCAGGGAAGGCATATTGTTGATATGTGGTCATCCAACAAGGCAGATAAACTAGAATTTAAACTTCTTTTTCATTTTTAAGTAATATCTAATATTAAAGCCAATTGTTTAAGTACAGAAAGAGAGGAAAATCATGTTTGTCAAGTCACCTATATGCAAGCACCCTTAACATTTTGGATGTTTTCTAGTCTTCTTTCTGAGCATATTTAAAACAAAAAAAGTATAAAAAGATATGCTATTTATATAATTTTCTTCTCACTTAGATTTACATATATCATCATTTACATATGCTATAGTAATTATTTTATGATTGATTACTTACTATCTGCTAGGCATTGTATTAAACCTGGGACCCATAAGGTCAAAACTATTTTTACTACAAACTCTAAGACATTATTTTAAAAAATTTTTTCCCTCCTGTGTAGTATTATACGGGTTTTCCAGAGAATACATGACATATGATGACTCTATCTCTCTCTGAAGTTAGTAAAATGTGTGCTTGTGTATTCTCATGTTATAAAAACTTACCAGTTTTAATTTCAAGTATGGCAGATATATAAGTGTAGGTGCATGTAATATATACATAAATTAGAGCTCTTTGCAGTCCGTAATTTTTAAGAGCATAAAAAAGGACTTGAGACTGAAAAGGTTTAAACCAGAGAATTGACTCATTCATTTCCTTATGTTGCTGTATTTGGTCCTCATTCAGCCTGTGACTTGGTTGTTTGTTTGCTTTTTTTTTTTTTTCTGTAGAGAGGAGACTGTCTGGAAGTGGTGAAGCCAGGGTTTCATCCAAGTTTGTGTCCAGCACCACCTCTGTTAATTCGGCTCTTAACTATTTTCTAATTCTTAGACATTCAAGGTGTTTCTCATTTTCAATACTATATTTTTTGATAGTTTCCAGTTATAAACTTTTTATGTATTTTGGGGTGATTTCTTTTAATTTTATCCCAACAGTATAATTAGTTGACCAAATAGTATCTTCAAGGCGTTTTACGTATATGAACTATGTTTTTATTCTCAAGATTTAAGGCTTAATATTTATAATTTTAATTCTGATCAATTGATAATTCTTACAGTTTTGGCAGAATTGAGTTTGTAGACCATCATTTCTTTCAGTAATGATATTGTTTCGAAAGGTCTAGGCAATCTGCATTTATTATCTTGCTTTTTCTACATGATATTTGCAAGGGATAAAATATTAGTTGGCCAATAACAATTTTTTTCAGTAGATTTTAAGGATCAGTATAATTATAGTATCTCATGGCTTCCTGCCATGTGACTAATCCCTTGGATATGCCTGCACATGGTTGCCCTGCTGCAGTTCTGGGTAGCATCTTGGGAAAGAGGGGCAGATAGGGAATACATCATAAGCTGCTGCTTGTTCTGTGGGCTTTCTTATAATATTTGTGAAAAGGCATTTATTGAAGAATATTAATTTCATATTCTTTAGTTTTATGGCTATTTTAACATCTTCCAACTTTGGCAATGCCCCAGTACTTATGTTGTTACCTATAGTAAAATATATTAAGTTTTTTTAAAGAAAAGCTTTGTATAAACTTTAAAAATACATAAACTTTGTTTTTAAAAGCAGTTTTAGGTTCACAGCAACATTGAACAGAGTTTCCATATATTTTCTGCCCCTGCACATGCACAGTTTCCTCCATTATGGACATCCTGCATTACAGTGGTACATTTTATTATAAGCAGTGAACCTGCATTGGTGTATTATTATTCACAATGCCTAGTTTATATTAAGGTTCATTCTTAATGTGCATTCTGTCACTTTAGACAAATGTATAATAACATATCTCTACTACTGTAGTGTCACGCAGAATAATTTCACAGCCCTAAAAGTCCTCTATACTCTACCTATTCATTCCTCCTTCCCCTTAATCCCTGGCAATCATTAATATCTTTGCTGTTTCCATAGTTGGCTTTTTCCAGAATCATACTATATTTAGGATTTGCAGATTGGCTTCTTTCACTTAGTAATATGCATTCAATATGTATTCCTCTGTGCTTTTTCATGGCTTGGTAGCATTATTTTTTAGTACTGAATAATATTCCATTGCTTAATAATACATCACAGTTTATCCATTTGTCTCCTGACAGACATCTTGGTTGCCTCCATGTTTTGACTATTATGAATAAAGCTATATAAACATTTTTGTGCAGGTCTTTGTAGCTAAAATCTCAATTGAAAACAAGATTTAACTTAGTGATGTGATGTAATGTAATGTGTTTTTTGCACCAGATTCAGAAACACGAGTTGATCTGAAGTTTATGTACCCTGATTCTCCAAGAGATCATCACACCTTAGAGATCCAGCAGCAGGCCCTGCTAAGAGAGCAGCAGAAGAGACTGAATAGAATAAAAATGCAGGAAGGTACTGAAGGTAAGGAATTAATCACTGCCGTTTCAAATAGTTATCATTGGGGTTTTCTTTTGTAAGCTTTCTGTCTCAGTCTCTTGTATTGATTTCAATCCCAGTCAGTTCCTGTCCACTGGCAGCTTCATGCTCTTGTGGCTCTTTTGTCAAATAGTCCCAGAAAAGAACAAGTCCTAGAGAATGTTCTGATTGTAGGGGTATATCCTTGTATGAGAGGGGCTCAGCCATTCATTGTAGCCAGGAAGATTGAGTACTTTGATCAGGCCAGATGACATCTATACCAAGAACTAGGAACCAAAGGAATGCTGAGCAAATGTGTTAGTGTCCTGTGGGGCATTTTTCTTTGTGTGGGAGGTGTATTTAAGTTTCTTTCTTTGAATTCATTCAGGTGTTTATACATGTTCTCTTTAGTTTTGTTCATCATTTTTGCAATCATTCTTTTGAGGTCTTTGAACATTCATCCTCCTCACTATCCTTAGTGTTTGTTATTGTCAGGTTGTTGACTTTTGGCAGTATCATGTTGCCTTGTTTTTTTTCTTTTGTTTCTGCATTGGGATTTGCCCATGTAAGTTTTAGTTCTCATTGTTAAGGCAGGACTATGTGATGGCAGGACTGTGGTATAGATTTTCACCACTGGACTGGGGGGATAGTTCGGATAGTTCAGTAGACAAACTTGTGTGCTTGCTCAGGGCACCAGGGCTAATCCCCAGCACCACTCAGATAGAGGAAAGCTACTGGAGTCTCTTGTAGTTCTTGTGTTGGTATTACATGTGGATTCAGTCACTTCTTAGAAGCTTTCCTTCTTTGTGTACTGGAAGCCATTGCTGGCCACATGGAACTTTGTAGTCTGTGGGTCAGGCAGTTTCCCATTTCCTGCATGGGCCCCTAGTTTGTGCCCCTAGGGGCAGGGCAGCATGTGTGCAAGCCTAGGGGTGTCCCCCAAATGTGTCCGATAATGGGGGAAACAAACAGAACACTGGGTTTCTGTCCTGGTGGTGGAGAACTTAGGAACTTAGGTATCTGCCTGCAGGACTCAGTGCTTTCAGACCTTTCCCCAGAAGTTCATTACCCTGTGGGAGGGTGGAGGCTAGGGATACTGAATGATCCCCAGTCCTATGCTTAGAGATTTTGGTCTTGCCTAGAAGTGAGCATTCCACCATCCCCAGGCTTGGTGCTGTTTTTGCAGGTGATCCTCAGTCAGTGGGACTTACTTGTTCTCTCCAGGGAGGACAGGGCCACCAGTGGCTATATCCTTCACTGCCCAAGCTACCAGCTGCTTAAACTTTTCAGTGGGCACATGTCAGACCCTCTCCTTCTCTATGACCACCTCCTCTGGCCATCTATTAGCCAGACACTGTGGGCTGGTGTCTCAAGACTTCCTGTGGTACAGTTGTTCCTTGGTTTTTAAGTCATCAGAGTAGCTCAGTCTCTAACTCCACTTGGCAGCAAACTCCCAAAGCCACCTGATAGCTCCTGGAACCTGAGCATCTTGCCAACCATGGGCCTCTGTGTTCTGTTTCTGTGGTGAATCCGTAGGCAATGGGGTTTGCTCTGGGCAGGGAGGGCAGAGCCACCAACCATTGTGTTCTTCACTCCCCAAGCTCCTGGATGCTTAATCTTCATCCGCCCATCTCCCTCTCCACAACTACCTCTTGTAGCCATCTCTTTTCTGACATCAGAGCCTGGTGTTCCAAGACTGCTTGAGCTGTGATTGCTCATTGTTTTGAGACTGAATTGCTCAGTCTCAGACACCTGGCCTCAGAAACTTCCTGCCAATAGGCAGCTCCTGGAACCTGAGCACTCTGTCAGCCAGCCATAGGTTCTATGCTGTTTCCAAAAATGATCCTCAGGCAATGAAACTTGGTCTCACCAGGGAGTGCAATGCCACTGACCACTGTACCGTTCACTTCCTGAGCTCTTGGTTGATTGAACTTCTCAGCTACCACCGTCTTCTTGTGACCTGACCATCTCTGTTCCAGACATGGCAATCTGGTGTCCCAAGACTCCCTGAGCTGCTATTGCTGGTTTTCAGGTTTCCAAGAAACTCAGTTTTGGACAGTGGATCCTCTCTCAAGATGACACCTCACCACAGCTCTCAGAGATTTGGGGAGTGAAAGAATGCTTTCTTTTCCAACACTAACATGTCATGCCAGGGGAGTCACTGTCCCACCAAATTCCCTGCATTTAGGTTTAAAGTTTGCAGGAGGTATGGGATTGTCCCACCACTAGTTCTGCCAGTCTGCCACCAAGGCCACCTCACTTACCTTTGGTGGAGGTTTTGGCTTCCCCTCCTGCTGGGGGATCTGGGGGCCTGGAGCTGACATTTATTTCCTAATTTTTTCTGTTACCTTTGTGTTTCTCTGTACTTTTCAGCTGTCCTGTCCCTTTCTGTGGTTCCCAGTGCACTCTTTCCCTGTCTCTTCTGAATATAATCTTTCCTTTGTTTCTCCCACTCTTCTCATTCATGGAGTCAGTTGGAGAAAGCTTCCTGGCCATGATCTTGCCCCTCTTTTTTTTTTGTTTTTGTTTAAGTTTTGATATGACATAAATTCTGTAAATCATCAGACTGGGCTAAATATTTTTACATAATCATCCAGTGAACATATACTTATGGAGTAAATATGCTGACCTTTATCTGCAGGATATGGTGATGAACCAAAATGGCGACTGTTCTCAAGGAGCTTTTACTCTGTTGGAGAACTTAGATGCCAAATAAGTATAAGTATGATGAATGCTGAAAAAGGGAAATCTAAATGTAGGGTTCCCTGGAATGTGTAGCTGGGATAGGCATTGGGGTGGGTAGGTATCTAGAATAATGGAGTTAGTCAGAGGACAACTGTGGTCACATCCATGTATGCATGACCCCACACGTATATCTCACCCATTTTGTCAGCCTTCTGGCCATTGAGGGTGACCAAAGAAAATGAGTCATAGGCACATAACAATCAGATAAGAACAGGAGAGATGGTCCTGCTAGTTACTTTTATGAAAGTTTAAGACCACACCTTTGCAAGCCATTCTGGCTTATAGAATTTGAGCAATTTTTTTTTTGACCTCATAAGGCAGTATTACATGAGTAAATGGTATAACACTGTAGGCCCAGATCACGGATCAAGATTTGGATAAACATTTTTATAGTGTACATCTTCTCTCCATCCGGTACAGAATTTTCAAAATATGTCTGTTCCTTTTATACACCTACTTTTAAATTTATTTACTTATTTATTTTGGTGGGTCAGGGGTTTGAACTCAGAGCTTCATGCTTGCAAAGCAGGCGCTCTACCAGTTCAGCTATTCCTCCAGTCCATTATTTTTGAAGTTTTTTTTGTAAATTGGATTGCTTTTTATTTATTTTGGGGGTACTGGGGTTTGAGAAGAGGTTTTGGTTTTTTTGTCTTTTCTTTTTTGGTGCTGGGATCGAACCCAGGTCCTCACGCATGCTAGGCAAGCGCTGTACCACTGAGCTACATCCCAGCCCTGGTACAGAATTTTTAGTAACAGCTCTATATATCACCCTGTGATTGCAGAATTATCCAAATGATATAATTAAACAGCATATCATCTGGAGGGCAAAGAGATACAAGCATTTTTAACTTTTATACATAGTGTGGTGGCATTTTTTTAAGAAGTCTCAAATGATGATCTGATCTTGTAAGACCGTGGCAATTTAGGCTGATAAGGACAAAAGTAGTTCCCAGGTGGATACAGGTACATTTTAACACTGAGGGTATCAATCCCCCATAAAACCCCCCAACTTTCAGTAACACTATGATGATGTAATTTATAAAAATATCTATATAAATAGTCATAAAGATAACTGTAAAATGTTTTGAGAAAGAATATGGGCATCATTGGCAGCGTCTTTATTCAGTATCTAAAAAGGAAAAAATGTACTCTTTGGATGAACACATAGGAAGCCTGGTCAAATTGGAGAGGCCATGGGATACCTGACCCATAATCATTGCCCCTGGTACCAGGCAAAGAAATTCTAGGTGCCTAGAATTTAACTCACTTCAGTTCCCTGTTTAACTCCACTCAGTAGCTTTCTACACGTGCTACAGAAGTATGGCAGAAGATAGTAAAGAATCCTGCATTGACAAGTTTTTCTTTCTTTGTCATTTTAAATTTCATGATGAATTTTATTTATATATTTATTAATGTGAATGGAAAATTTTTATCCAACTAGAATATATTCAGGGTTATATTTTAATAAGCAAGTAGTATTCTAAGAATACTGTGAAGTACAGTAGATGAAAAGTAATTTCCAGTAGAGAGCTAGTCATAAAAGATATTCTGGAATTTATTTTTGTTTTGTTTTGTTTTTTTTGGTGGAACTGGGGTTTGAACTCAGGTCTTCATGCTTTTAATGCAGGTTGCTTCACCACTTGAGCCATACCTCCAGTTCTAGAATTTATTTTTAATTATTAAACATTTCCTAAACTTTTAACCTTGCTTTTGTTCTCCATTTTACTACAGTTTACTTAGACGCCATCCCAAGTGCTAAAATACGAGAGTACAGAAAGGTAAGCAGCCAGTTCTAATTTTAGATTTTGGGGAACAAAAATTTGTAGAAATTGATAAATGAGTATTCTAAAATTTGAATTCTCCAGGATTACTGTTAAGAAAATTTAAGTTTTGTCTCATCAGTGCTGTGAGTATCTAGAAAAGTATTAGTATGATATGTAGAGAAAACATTGTAAGGCACTGATGGAGTAGCTCAAGCGGTAAGAGAAAACATTGTAAGAATAAGGCTCCAGTGCTAGGCTGTTTGAGTTAGTCTCTTTTTAGCTGTGTGATTTTTTTTTTGGCGGGGAGGGGCATGTTATTTAATCTCTTTGCCACAGTTCCTAATATCTGTAAAATGAAAATGATAGTACGTATCTCTGAGGATCGCTACAAAGATTAAGTTAACATTTGTATTGTACTTGCATTTAAAAAGTCTTTAAAGTAGGGCCTGGCCCATATTGAGTAGAGGGTTTTCTGTTATTACTATTAGCAGTAGTAGGAGTCTAATGTAAGTATGGTGAAAGAAAATAAGGGGATAGAGACTAATAACTATCACTCTTATCCCTAGGAGAGGATATTTGAGCATAAAGGGAAGCAGTGAGCCATATTCATTCAATAAATATTTGTCGAATACTTCCTGTGGATTGGAAAGTACTGGGGTGGGAGGGCTTAAAGTTTGAAATACAGTGGATCCTCATCAAAGAGGTAACCTTTAAATAAGGAGGGTGGGGTGGCCATGGGAAATATGAGTTGCCTCTCATTTGGAAATGCAGTATAATAAGGCAAATGCTGGCATTATTTTTTCACTACTATATGTCTCACCATATCTGTTCTGTGTCATCTTGGCAATTACTGTGCATAGGGCTATCATTATCTAAGGCATGGCTTCCCTTCCCCATGGGATATAATTCACTTTTGTATCTATCCTCAGTTTCTGGCACAGAGCAATTAGTAAATGTAATACACAAATTTACTGAAAAGATGAGTGAATTTCAGCAATGCTTTAAAGACTTAATGTTTAAATTCATTGCCTCATATTTATATTTCATCAGCAATAATGAGATCCTTTTGTTTGACTTAACTGTAAGAGGGCAGTAAAGAGTGGAGTTGAGTAAATTTCTGCTTACCATAATTTCAAGCCTAGAGAGCTCAAGTTGTTCTGTTGCCTTCAGTATCTTGGTGAGGGTTGTACATAGCAAGGCTTTCCAATTTTTCTGGGTACTGGAATGTAGTGTTAGGAGGAAACAGTTTTATCTCTCCCCATCTTCTTTTGCTTTTTTGGGGACCAATTATAGAAACTTATACTGTCTCTTAGTGTAACTTTGTTTTTCTATACAGAACTAATAAAAATAGCCATTAATGTATGATGTTTCTTTTAGCCCAGAGATGACACTAATGATTTCTTCAAAAATTCATTATTGGAATCTGATAGTGCTTTTATTGGTAAGTACTGTTTATTTTAAGTTACTAGTTACATTATTAATTATTAAACAATATTTATATTTAAGTGCCTTTATATTTACAAAATTTGTACTATATTGTGAAAGATGATAAAAATACTGCTTTATTATCTTAATGAGTAATCATCAAATATAGCTAATAAACTTTTCAAAATAAGAATTACAAAAGTGAATTTTAAAAGTCATAGGAATAGTCCACATAAAAACCTGTATATGAATGTTCATAACAGCTTTATTTGTAACAGCCAGAAACTAGAATCAGCCCAGATGTCCTTCCACAGGTAAAATGGCTAAAGAAACTCTGATATGTACATACCATGAAATACTGCTCAGCAATAATAAGGAACCACCTATTGAAATACTCAGTAACTTGGATGACTCTTTAGGCTGAGCAAAAAAGCCTACTCTAATAAATTATACGCTGTATGAGTCCACTTTATTTTGTAAAAGATAACATTCAGAAATTGAGAACATTCTAGAGGTTGCCATGTGTTAGGGTGAGGAGTGTATAGTTAAAAAGGGCAGTGTGAGGGATTCCTGTGGTTTTGGAACTGTTTAATACCTTGATTATGGGAATTAATAACAAATGTAAAACAGATGATACAATTATGTAGAGCTTACAGACACACAAATAAGTGCAAGTAAAACTAGAGACACTTGAATAATATCAGTGGATTGTATTAGTGTCAATGTCCTGGTTGTAAGATTGTACTGTAGTTTTTATAAAATGTTACCATTGGGGGAAATTAGGCCAAGTGTATAAGGGCTATTATGCCTATGCATCTATAATTATCTTAATATTTCAGTTTAAAAAAGTCATAGGAATATTTAGATAGATATATAGTAGACAATACGAAGGTACCTGGGGATTCTTTTTCTTAAGTACTCTTATAATTTGTGAACTCTGATCACACGCATTATTGCCATCCTAGAACCATTAGGAAATCATCTCTAATATATATAAGTTAATTTCATTCCAATTAAATTTTCATGTCACAGAAATGCCAGATTAGGTTCTATTTCTGTCTTAGTGTTTTACTACTTTAAATGAGATTTTCCTTTCTAAGGAAGTTAAATTGAAGAGCGTATATAAAGATAAAACAAGAGGAGAGAGATGGGAAGATAGCTCATCTATGGAGGCAACAGGGAAATGGGACCTGTTCTTCCTAACAATGAACATAGCCTAGGTCACTCAGAATGGCGTGTTGGAATATTTCATCACACTGGACCTTATACTAGAGACCAAAGTACAGCAGTCGGTCTTTTTGGTTGATGGTCACTAAATGTCCCATACTCTTGGCTGTGTTATCATTGCTCTGGTAACTACTTTTTTAAAATAATTTTTTACATTGTGATAAAATATACATGAAACATATTTTTCAATTAAAGTATCAGTTCAGTAGCATTGAGTACATCCACATTGTCATGCAGTCATTTCTGCCATCCATCTCCATAACTCTTCATCCTCAAAATTGGGGCTCTTCATATGAAACAATAATTCCCCATTCCTCTGTCCCCCTGGCCCTGGCACCTACCATTCTACTTTCCATCTTCATGCATTTGACAACTCTAGGACCTCATTTAAGTAGAATCAGTCTTTGTCCTTTTGCATCTGGTTTATTCCACTTAGCATAATGTTGAAGGTTCAATCATGTGTAGCATGTGTCAGATTCCTTCTCTCCCTCTTTTTAAAGACTGTACATATGTACCACATTTTAGTTATCCACTCATCTATTAAGAGACACTTGAAATGCTTCTACTCTTTAGCTGTTGTGAATAATGCTACTATGAACATGGGTGTATAGGTATCTATTTGAATCATTGCTTTCAATTCTTATGGGCTTGAACTCAGAGCCTGCATCTTGAGCCACTCCACCAGCCCTTTTTGACTTAAGTATTTTCAAGATAGGGTCTTGTGAACTATTTGCCTAGGCTGACTTCGAAACTGTAATCCTCCTGTTGTTGGTCTCCTGAGTAGCTAGGATTACAGGTATTTGCCACCGGTGCCCGGCAAGTATATTGTTTTCTGTAGTAGTTGTAACATTTTACATTCCTGCCAAAGTGCTGCACAAGAGTTCTAACTTGGGCTGGTGGAGTGGCGCAAGTGGTAGAGAGCCTGACTAGTGAGCATGAGGCCCTGAGTTCAAACCCTAATCCCACAACCTACACCTCCCCCCACAAAAAAGAGTTCTGATTTCTTCACATCTTCACCAACACTTGTTCCTTTCTCCTTCTCAGTTCTCCATTCCCCCCACCCTTCTTCTTCTTCTTCTTCTTTTTTATACTAATGATCCTTATAGGTGTGAGGTGGTATCCATCATGTTTTGTGCACTTCTGTATTAGTGATGTTGAATGTCTTCTCATGTGTTTGTTGAAAATTTACACATCGTCTTTGGAGAAATAGCTATTCAAGTCTTTGGCCAATTTTTAATCATTTTGTTTTGTTATTGACCTATAGGAATTCTTTATAATATATTCTGGGTATTAACCTTCTATTAGACACATTATTTGGAAATATTTTTTCCATAGTGGATTGCCCTTTTATTCTATAGATTGTGTACTTTGATGAATGGAAGTCCTTAATTATATAACACAGTCCAATTAATGTCTTCCTTTTCCTATGCTTTTGTTATCATTTTTTAAGAAGTCATTGCCAAATCCAAAGTCATAAAGCTTTCCTATTATGTTTTCTTCTAAGAGTTTTATGGTTTTAAGCCTTTTACTTTTAGGTCCCTAACATCTGAGTATAAAAATACATGAGGCAGAAACTGATGGAAATACAGGGAGAAACAGATGAGTCCACCCATTATGTTTGGAGGCCTAAACACGCCCAAGCTGATAGAAAGTTAGTAAGAATATAAACTTGAGGATCTCATCAATCATCTGGATATAATGGACATCTGTAGACTACTTCAGTCATCAGCAAAACATGCACTCTTCTCAGGCACACATTGAATACTCACCAACATGTGACTACATTCTGAGCCATAAATCATGCCTTAACACATTTAAAAGGACAGAAATAATCCAGTGTCCATTCTCAGGCCACCATGGAAAAAACTGAGAAATCAGTTAACAGAAAGATAGCTGGAAAACCCCCAAATACTTGCATACAGTACTTCTAAATAATACATGAATCAAAGCAAAACAAAAATCTCATGATGAATTAAAAAATATTTTGAGCTGAATGAAAATGAAAATACAACTTAACCAAAATTTGTGAGATGCAGAGGAAGTAATGCTTAAAGGGAAATTTTAACACTGAAGCATATTTTAGAAAAATATAAAGATCTAAAATCTATAATCTGACCATCCATATCAGGAAACCTCAGAGAAAGAAGAGCAAGTTAAATGCAAAGTAAGCAGAACAGAGGAAATAATAAAAGAGCAGAAATCAATGAATTTTAAAACAGGAAATCAATATAGAAAAATCAATGAATCCAAGAGCTCTTTCTGTGAGAGAAACAGTAAAATCGACAAGCCTTTACCCAACCTAGAAAAAGAGAGAAGATACAATTAAGTAAAAAAGATATGAGTTACTAATATCAGAAGTAAAAGACAGTATAGCTCCTCTGGATATTGAAAGAATGCTGTCCGTAAACAGAGAAGATAGTTATAGTTCTTCTTTCTTAATCAGTCAGTATACCTTTAATTTTCTTTCCTTCTTGCTATATTGTACTAGCTAGGATTTCTAATACAATGTCATAAAGTGAAGGACATTCTTGCCTTGTTCCTGATCTTAGCAGGAAAGCTTTTGTTTTCTCATCGTTAAGTATGATGTTAGCTTTAGTCTTTTTTTTAGTTTTGCAGATGTCTCTTATCAACTTGATAAGCTTTCCTGCTAAGATTGAGAAGCAAGAAATATAATTGTCCTTTCTGTTCATTGACGATGTAATTTTCTGTAGAAAATCTAAAGGAATCAACATAAAAAACTCCTGGAAAACACAGTTAGAGGAAGGATAGTATACATAGTCATTTTTATATGTGCCATCAATGAACAAAGTGAATTTGATATTAATAATGCAGTATTATTTACATTACCCCCCAAAAGATCACTGGGCTATAAAGCTAACAAGCAAGATTTATATAAGGAAAACTAAAGAATTCTGATGAAAGAAACTGAAGAACTGAATAAAAAGAGAGGCAGTCTTGTTCATGGATAGGAAAACACCCAGTGTTGTTATCACTTCTTGCCAATTTAATCTCTATATTAAAAGTAAATTCTAATCAAAAATATTGTGTGGATATTGATGAACTGATTCTAAAGTTAATATGAAGAGGCAAAGAGCCATAAAAGTCAAATATATAGTGTTGAAAGAGAGCAAAGTTGGTATACTGTCCAACTGTGTTGGGCAGCTTTCTGGCACTGTAACAAATGCTGGAAGTAAATCTATGTAAAAAAGTTTATTTTGGCTCACAGTTTTGGAGGTTCCAGTTCATGATCAGGTGGCCACATTGCTTTTAGGCGTTTGGGGTGGAGGCAGCACATCATGACTGAAATGCAAAAGAGAAGATAAGCATGATATTGGTGAAAAAATAGACATATAGATCATTGTAACAGCATAGACAGCCCAGACACCTACATAAATATACTCAGCTGGCTGGACATGGTTGTTCACATCTATATTCCCAGCTATTTGGGAGGCAGAGACCAGAATATTGCAGTTTGAAGCCAACCTGGGCAAAAGTTAGAAGCCCTATCTCAAAAACAAGCCAGGCATGGTGTTTAACACCTATAATCCCAGTTACTTGGGAGGCAAAGGTAGAAGGATCAAAGTTCAAGGCCAACCTGGGCAAAATTACCACAAGACCTTACCTGAAAAACAAAGCAAATGGATTGGGGACCATGGTCCAAGTGGTCAAGTGGTAGAGCGCCTGTTTAGCAAGGATTAGGCCATGTTAGTTTAATCCCCAGTGCCACACACAAAAAGTACACACACCCCTATATTGTATCTATCTATATGTATGTATGTTTATATATGTATATGATATATATGTGTGTGTATATATAGTCAGCTGATCTTTGACAAATGATCAGAGGCAATACAATGGAGACAAGATTTTCTTTTCCAACAAACAGTGCTAGAACAACTGGACAGCAACATGTAAAAAAACCCATAAATCCAGACAGAATAGATCTAAATGTAAAATGCAAAACTATAAAACTCCTCGAACATAACACAAGAGAAAATCTGTATGACCTTAAGTTTGTTGATAACTTATCCAGGTATGTCACCAAAGGCACTGTCATTGAAAGAAATAATCAATAAGCTAGGATTATATGTGAATGAAAAGCATTTCTGGGGATGTGGCTTGATAGTAGAGTATTTTCTTACCACGCATAAGCCTTGGGTTCAGTCCCCTGCACCATGTAAAAAATTAGGTTAAATTAAAAACTTGTGCTCTGCAAGGTACTTTCAAGGGAATGAGAAGACAGGACACAGAGTAAGGAAATATTTGCAAAAGACATGTCTAATAAAAAGCTGCTATAGAGACTATACAAAGAACTCAGCAATAAGAAGAAAGCAACCTAATTAAAGATTGGTAAAAGATTCACACACCAAAGGCGATAAGGCAAAGCCAGTCCTTGTTCTTAGAAGGTACGTGCTAAAGTATTTAGGGAGGAAGTGCCATGAAATGTACGCCATACTGGCTCAACAAAAGGAAGTAAATAACATCATCTCCACATACATAGAGGAAATCAGTAAAAACAAGGAAGATACACAACTGACAAATAAGCATATGAAAAGGTGCTTATCATTGTATGTCACTATGATTTGTAAATTAAAATGAGATACTGCTGTACACCTACTTGCATAGGCAGCATTCAGGGCACTGACAATACCACATGCTGATGAGGAGAGGAAGCAGCAGGAACTCTAATTACTGGTGGGAATGCAGAATGGTACAGACACTTTGGAAGACAGTTTGTTATAAAAATAGACATTTTTACCCTTCTGTTCAGGATTGTGTTCTTGGTATTTACTGAAGGGAGTTGAAAACTTACATCCATCAGAAACCTGTACATGGATGTTTATAGCAGCCTTATTCATAATTGCCAAGACTCGGAAGCAACCATAATGCCCTTCAATAGGTAACTGGATAAACCATGGAAGACCCAGATGCTGGAATATTATCCAGTGCTAAAAGGAAATGAGGTATTAAGTTATAACATGGAAGAACTTTAAATGCTTATAAGTGGAAGAAGTCAATCTGAAATGGCTGTATAGTGTACAAATCCAACTATTTTATATTCTGGAAGAGGCAAAACTGAAGAGAGTAAAAGGGTTAGTGGTTGCCAAGTGTTCGGAGAGAGGGAGGGATGAGCTCAGAGGAGTTTCAGGGCAATGAGAACTATTTTGTGTAATACAAGAGTGGTAAATACATGCCATTCTACATTCATTGAAGCCCTAACGTAGACTGTGGACTTCGGATGATAGTGATGTGTCAGTGTAGGTCCATGGATTACAGAGATGTGCCATTCTGGTGAGGGATGTTGGTACTGAGGAGGCTGTGCTAGCCCAGGGGCAGGGAACACTGTACCTTGTACTTAGTTTTGCTGTGAACTTAAAACTACTCTACATGGATAAATGCTACTTTAAAAATGAATCAGTGATGGCACATGTAAAGAACTCACAAAACTTATTTTGGAATTGTAGAAAGCCCCATGTCTCAGTAAATAAAATGTAGTTATTCCTGGGTGGTGTTGTTGTTGTGAGCTATACAGTACAAATTTTGAAGAACGTACAGTCGATGGTAACGTAGGAGTCAGTCCCCACTCTTCAGGTGCAGGCTACAGTATTCAGGGAGGAAGCGCCATGCTGTTTGCGCCATTCTGGTTTAGCAAAGTAGCTTAACAGAAGGAAAGAAGCAACACCATCTCCCAAATATCCAAAGAGGTTGATAGAATAACAAGTCGTGATTCTAGGTATTCATTTTATTATTGCAACTTTGCTCTAGGTTTAATTTTTTTCAAACAGAAGAATTAAGGGGGAAATTCTAAGTCAAATTATAGTCAAATAAGTTATTTAACCCAATTGAATGGTCATAATAAGTTTTTAAAAAACCCCACTAAATACCAAGTGTTGGTGGGTTGGAGGGAACTGGGACATTTTTACAATCTACAATAGTATTTTTTTTTTGGTGGTGGTACTGAAGTTGAACTCAGGGCCTAAATCTTGCTAAGCAGGCATTCTATTATTTGAGCCACTCTGCCAGCCATGTGTGTGTGTATGTGTTGGGAATTTTCAAGATAGGGGCTCTTGAGCTGTTCACTTGGGCTGGCTTTGAACTGTGATCCCCCTGATCTCTGCCTCCTGAGTAGATAGGGTTATAGGCGTGAGCGACTGGCGGCTGGTGGTACAGCCATTTTTAAAAGTGATTTGGTTAGTTACTCAAAATGCTGAACAAAGTTACTATTCCTATCCAGCAATTTCATTCCTAGATATAGTCCCCATGAAACCATATGTCCACAAAGACTTGTTCTTGATGCTGTTGGGGGTTTTATTCATAAGCACCAACATTTACAATGTCCATCAACTGGTAAATGCGTAGCTGGAATGTGATGTCGCCATACGAGAAAGTGCTATTCAGCAACAAAATGGAATTGCTAATTCATTGTACAGGGTAGATGAATCTCAAACACATACTGCTCAGTGAAAGACACAGGATTATGCTGTAGAATACCATTTATATGAAATGTTAGGTAAGGTAAATCTTGCGAATAGGGAGGACTGGCCTGCTGCTGGGAAGTAGTTACCATTAGGCATGAGGGAGCTGTTCGCAGTGATGGGAGTGTTCTAGATTGAATTAGTGATTATACAACTCTGTAAATTTGCTAAAAAATCATTGAATTGTGTATGTGTGTAGTGGGATACTTTATGATATGTAAATAACATCATCATAAAATGATTTAAAAATAGGCTCTTTTTAGCTCTGGTCGGTATTTGAAATGGTGTAAGACTTCTTTCTTGTGTGGCCTGTTTAGGTGCTTATGGTGAGACGTATCCTGCCATTGAAGATGATGTCCTCCCTCTGTCATCACAGCTGCCCTCTGCAAGGGAGCGCAGGAGGAACAAATTGAAAGGACTGGACATTGTATGTATGAGGTGTCTTTTTTCCCTTTCTGGTTTGGAAGAGTTGAGGGGTCTGGGTTCCAACCCATGCTAAACTTACATGATCCGATAAAGAAAGAGCACTTGATTTGAAAATGAAGTGAACATGAGCTCAGTCTGCATTCTACCACCAGTTATCTTGATCACCTTGTAGCTCATTGAACTTTGCTGCCTTGTCTTCAAGTTACTGTTCTCTTACCTCTTGGGGTGGATGTAGAAGCCCTGTAACTGGCATAGAAGTCTCTGCCCTATAAATGTTAATTCATCAGCCTCATCTTCGTGCTTCCCCTACGAAATAGGTGGGTTTCAGAGAAGGTACAAGAAGCAACTGTTACATACTCATAACAACCTATGATATATGACATCCACTCCATTTTGGCCAAGTGACTCACCCACAGCCAAATAGGCAAGACTGAGATTCAAGCCCATGTTCTCTTCACTCCACAGGTTTATAGTATAGCCAATGCAAAGTACAGGCATTGGGGCATTCAGCACCAGTGTCACTTCCTCATTGGGCAAACAACTTTGGGCGGTTCCTTAAACTCTGTATATCTTTCTAGATGACATATAGTTAGATTATGTGTGTGAAGCATGTAGCACTGAGCAAAGTCTGCAGGAAGTTCCCAACAAATAAAGAGGCCGCTGTTAATTAGTATTATTGCAAGTACTGTTTTACCAGGTGGCAGAAACTCGTTGCCTGACTCAACCACTCATCTGCTTTGGTTTAATTTGTCTATAGATTTGCTTTTCTGGACAGTTCATATAAATGAGATCATATGATATGTGATCATTAGTGACTGGTCATGTTACGGCATGTGTCGTGTAGCATGCTGATTTCTCTTTACTGTTAAATATAAATATAATAATATTGTTAAATATAAATATAATATTGCATACACTTTATGTATAGTCCACATTTCATTTACCCATTCAACATGTGGTAGACACTTGGGGTGTATTAATGATTAATACTGCCATTAATATTCATGTATAAATTTTTTTTTCTTCTCATCTGAATATATACCTAGAATTGTTAAGTGGTCACTGTGTATTTAGCATTTTGAGGAATTACCAGACTTTTCCAAAATAGCTGCATCATTTTACCTTATACTATATATCCCTTTTCACAAACATTTTACATTTCTAGCAGTGTAAGAAGGTTCCATTTCTAGTTTCTCCACATCCTGGCCAGCACTTATTGATGGCTGTGGTTGACTATAGCCATCTAATGAGTGTGGTTTTGAATTGCTTTTCTCTGATGATATCCTTTTTAGCCAGTTGTAGATCTTCTTTAGAAATATGTCCATTCAAATTCTTTGCCAGCTTTTAAAACTGTACTGTTTTATTTTGATACTTGAGTTCCTTATTGGCCACAGATGCCTGAAGTGCCTTAACTGGTCAGTGGGAATTTCTGAGAGTAAAACTAGAAACCATGTTGATGATTGTGCAGGAAACCAGAGGGTTATTTTCATTTCTTTACAACCATCCATACAGGCTGGTTCCCTCATTTAAGTGCCAAGGCTGAATGCTGGTATAGAAACTGATTCCTATTTGTGAGTCCATAGGACACATGTCCCCTAAGTTCAACTCCCCAGGTCATATTTCCTCTCCACAGCTGTCCCATGGGGCATCTCTGCTCCATTTCTTTTTGCATCCACACTGAAACCATGGTTTCTGGTTTCATTTCCAAGGGTCCAGAGGAAAGCACATGACATACAGGTTCAACTAGGCAAGTACACAATAGCGGCAGAATTCTGCTCTGATAACCATCTGGGTTATAGATTGCCCCATAGCAACTGGGCTCCAGGTTATAGGATGCTTGCTTACCACAGTAAATGCAGGTGAAGGTAAAGCTCCAGATTTTCTTAGGGGGTCTTCAGGACTACAGGATCTCTACCAGGGCAAACCTTCCCTCATACAGAGTAAACCTGCTTGCCAGAGAAGCAGGGTAGCTCCATGCTTAACTGGCTTATCCTAGCAGTGTGGTGCAGCAGGTTTTCCAAGGTAGATGTGGAGATGCCTTTTCCATAGCAGTGAATGTGGTGAGCTGAGAGTCCCTGATCCCACAATGTTTGAAGTCCAGGATCTGGAGTGTCTGCAGCTTTCACCAGCAGAACTCATAGAGGCTTAGGCCTTAAATGGGTCATTCTGATGCCACTAAGGTACAGATGTTTCAGGCGATGGATGCTTGGGCAATGAGACAAGTGGTTCAGGTCTGATTGCAAGCACAGAGGACCTCTGTGGGGGTCATTAGGCCTCATGGCCTCATCCTTCACTAGGCTCTGCCTTGTCAGCTCCCCGAGTGTGGGTGGGGCCCGGATGCTCATCCTGATGAGTGTGTAGGGAAAGGATTCAGATCTGAATCGCGTGGGCAGGGCACTCTTAAATTCAGCAGGCCAGGCAGTGACTCTATGTCTGGGATTCTGCCCGGTTCATTTTCAAATTGGGTGTTATGTTCTTAATGTTGTCCCTTTTTTTTGGCATTTGAACTCAGGGTCAGGGCTTCATGCTTACTAGGCAGGTGCTCTATCACTTGAGACAAGTCCTTTTTTTTGTGTTGGGTATTTTTGAGATAGAACCTTGCTTTTTGCCTGGGTTGGCCTTGAACGGTGATCCTCCTGATCTCTGCCTCCTGAGTAGCTAGGATTACAGATGTGAGCCACTGGCACCCAGCAGGAAAATTCTTTGATGCATTCTGGCTATAAATTAAATGTATGATTTACAAATGTTTTCTTCCATTTGATGAGTTATCTTTTTTTTAAACCTTCTTAATGGTATCCTCTGAAGCATAGTTCTAAAAGTTTGATGAGGTGCAACGTATCAATCTTTTTTATCACTTAGACTTTTGATGTTTTGCCTAAGAAACCATTGCCTAACCCAAAATCGTGAAGATTCACTTGTTTTCCCTTACAGTTTTTGTTCATGTTAGACTTGTGATATACTTTGTTAATTTTGCATGTGACGGGAGGTGTAGGGACCAAAGATCATTCTTTGCATGTGGACATCCAGTTGTTCTGATACCATTTGTGTAAAAGACTCCCTCCTATCCACCCCCCATTGCATTTTGTTGGCACCTCACTGAAAAATACAAGGATTCATTTCTGGATTCTTCTCTTCTGTTGTTCAGTGTCTATCCTTTTCCAGTACCACATGATCTGATCACTTAGGCCCTGCTCTTTCAGTTTTTTTCCTTGTGTGTCTTGTAATTCCCAAGCCATATCTAGTCTGGCAGCATTTGTGTCATCACAAATGCTGTACTTTATTCTTGATTGAAAGTTATCTGAGCCTGCACTGATACTCCTGGGAGTCAGAATATACATGAGTATTTTCATTTTATTTTGTTCTTCACAATGTACATTTATCAAGGCCAAGAACATATCTTTGATTCACTGATTCATTCTTTGTGTTAGTATTTCTAAAGTTCTTCCTTTTAACTACAGGACAACAGTCATCCTAATGTACCACCAGATGGTCTCTCTTTAAAATCTGTCTCCAGTGTAAATGTTGCTCATCTTAGAATGAGAAATGAGGAACGAATGCGAAAACTAAATGAGCTCCAGAATAAACCTATTAATACAGGTAAATGGCAAAACTTACTGGCTTGTAGCAAATTTTCTAGAACTTTTAAACTGGCTCACATGAAGTTTCACTAGGGAATGAGATTTCTTAAGTCCTTAGAGTTGTATGGTTTAAGACACTGTAACAGTTCTGCAAAACCAGATTCTTTCAACAGAGAGGGTACCCATTTAGAGTGGATTCTAAGCACGTAAACTCATTTTTGCGTATGAAATATATTCAGGCTTTGTTTTCAGCAGGGCAAATGCTGATTAGTATGGCATAGTAATTACCTACTGAAATGAAATTAACTTTAAGACTTGTCTTTTTAAAATAAATCAATTGTAATTTAGTGTTAAAAAGAAAATTTTTACCTGTTTGGCTTCCTGCACCATGGACAAAGCAAAATAGCATGTTGATACTTACTTTTGTAAGTCACAGCTGGTCTTCTCCTTATGAGTGGCCTTCAGTGACTTGCAGGTTGAACCTTGGTCATGGAGTATGTAAGGCATGACAGGTACTAAACCCCTCTGGCCAGCCTGTACCGTACTCTTTTTATATGTGATGCTATTAGTCACTGGGATAATGGGACAATTTTATATTAGTATTATTAACTTTAGCAAGTAGTTAAGTGGTATATTTGAACACTGTGGTCTGTTGAACTGATTGTAGTATTTTCCTAGTAGCAATAAAGTATTTTTAGATCCTACTGTATTCATATATTCTCTGTAAGTCAAAGGTGAGGTTATGTATTCTGATCGTGATAATTTCACACAGAATACTAACAGATGTGGCAAATTGAGTTAATAGTATTTTTCATTTCATATCATATCTGGAAGAATGTGGAATATTTTAGCTAAAAGCCATTTTTCTTTCAATGTGTACTGAGAACTCTTTTTCTTTAGTTTCCTTTAGAATAAACTGAACCAATACTTAATATAAATATTTGAGCAAAGATAGAGCATTTTAAGATTCTCCACTTTCACAAGGTTTTTGATGTCTAAACTGTTAACACTGTCCTTTCAAACAGGAGCTTTTTGGTACGATATGGATTGATTGCTCATTCACTGATTGCACATATCCCTTTTCTGGGCTAATCCTTCACAGACCAGGAGATGTAATTTTTTTTTTTTTTTAAAGAAATTGACATCACAGGGTAGGAAGACAGATTTTTCTATTACTATACCTAATAAGTCAAATACAAATATAAAGTTGAGTACAGCCAAATACAATTGATGAGACAAATTAAGAGCTATCTTTTTTATGGGTTCCCCCCCCCCCTTTTTGATGGTACTAGGGTTTGGACTCTATACCTTGCACTTGCTAGGCAGGCTCTCTACCACTTGAGCTGTGCCCCTAGCCCAAGTTACCTTTTTAGATTAGGAATTTGTAAGTAATTTTATCCCAACTAGACCTTTCCCCAAATGACTTAATTTGCATATAGCAGTGTCATTAGATGAGTATTCCTGAAACCTCATGAAATTAGATAAAAATTTTGTTTCATATATCTGTTGTTTTTTTCCTAAAGGTTAATACTTCTAGGCAATGTTTGGTAGACTCTCCTCTGATATGTTTAGAGTCCCTCTGGGTGCTATTGCCATGGAGTCAACTTAGTTGATCATTTGTTCCCCCCTCACAAATCTGGCCCCTTCCTGGGCCTCCTCTCCTACCTCTAAAGGGGTGGGGACAAGAGACCATCTGAACAGTACAATCCAGAACATAATATTGCGGGGAAATGCAGAGCTGTAATGGGCTGGACTACAGACATGTTCGTCACCTGCCACCTATGTTACTTGACTTCTGTCTCTTGCCTCTGGTAGATGACGAGAGTTCACTGGTTGACCCCGATGAAATCTTGAAACACATGGGTGATGATGGGTCAAACTCTGTAGCAACTGAGCCCTGGCTCCGCCCTGGTACCTCGGAAACGCTGAAACGCTTCATGGCAGAGCAGCTGAACCAGGAGCAGCAACAGGTTCCTGGAAAACCAGGCACTTTCACTTGGCAGGGCCTGTCTACTGCACATGGTTAAAATAAATCTCCACTGGACCCAGCAGTGCCTTTTCTAGTGAAAGGAATGTTAAATCTGTATCTTTACTAACAGGTCCTACTTTGGGCCCCTACTAGAAAGTTAGTTACTTATGTTCCATCTGTACATGTAAGTATTTTTCCATGATGATGTATATATGGCCATGACTGGTTTATATAGAACTGTATAGAATTGTTTTTGCACAATTTTGCTGTACATTAAGGGTGAATAATAACTCTTGTATTCAAACTACCATATGTGCATTATCTTAAATTCTACTGTCAAGATGAATGAAGTGTCTTTAACAGTACTGTAAAACCAGAATATTCTTTGCACATTTGCCATTGTTATCTCTGTTCAAAAGAATTTAGTAAATCTCCCGTAGCTGTGACTATTCAGTTGCTGTGTGATGAGGGACTCAAATGAGCTAGTTATTTTCATGTAATTTTGTAGCTATTGATTCAGTAGAAATTAAGGGACCTGTTAATTATTTCATTCCTGTGAGCCATGCACTAAATGTTACATCTTTTTGCCTCCATTTTATTTTTATGGCAATGAAAGGGCACAGCCTCAGTTACTAATTTATATGATTTAACTACTTCTATTAGAAATAAATTGTTGTATTTTTATTATCATCAGTGTCTGTTTCTTATTTTAACTGGAACTGAAGTTTCTAGAGGCTGAGGAACACGCCGAGGTAAAGGACACTGGAATCTTTACTCCACCACCGCAGACTCATGGATAAGTGAGTCAGTTTTTCTAATCACTAAGTGGTACTGCTGAAAGAAGATACATTCAAACTTTAGAAACTAATTCTTACTTGGATTAGAGCCTTCAGCATGCACCGTGACAGCCAATACCAACCCCTAGGCACTGCTTCTCCAGTGTTTCCAGGGACAAAATCAATGGAAGATTAGAAGGGTTTGTCACTTCTGAGAAATTTCTCTGTATTTCAAGTTTTGGCAACATGTAAGTTTTGTATTCAATTTTCTACCTTACTATTTATTATTATTAAAGGCTTTTCTTCTGCTGCTAGTATCTTAAAGAAGAAAGCTTTTGTCTGCCCTGAGGAGTATCCTGAGACTACAGATGGGCCAGGCTGTGCCAAGCACTTATCCCTCAGAGTGGAAGGTCCTGGTGCTTTCTAGCCATTGAGGCTGGGTGACCTTTAGCTCTAACATCCAGATGGGTTTGATCAGAGCCGTCTTACCAGTTACTGTTCAGTAACTATTATCTAAGGAGTGGAAGCAAAAACTGAATACACATCCTGGTTTTTAAACACAATCCTCTTAAATTAACTGACAAACTCCATTTTCTTTCTTGAGAGCTTGTTTGGAGGTTGTAGCAGGAAAGCACAGCTACTCGTATATCCTTGACTGAAGAACTGCCCTCCTTTATTGGGGATGGTGTCCTCTCTGAGCACACAGCTTCCGGAGGGACGCACATGGAATGTTGAGGGAGGGAGATACCTGCCTAGCTAGTCAGATCAGCCACACCAACCCTGGTGGTCATTGGGATGACAGATGTTGCAGCCAGATTGCCCTCACATCCCTCCATTTTCTTTTTTAATGCTGTGTACCACGTAACTTGACTCCTAGCCCACATACCACCACCATACCGCACCTCAAACTGCCCCAAAGAGAAATTTAGCTTTTTCTCTCAGTATTCAAGTAATACATAGTCTTACTCTGGGTTATTAATACACAAAAAAAATTATGAATACTCTATGGTTAAGAAAGCAGAGGGTGGGTGAGGGGGAGAAGCTAATGCCAGAAGGTGGAAAGTAAGTTATTCTGGCTGGAAGTACTCTGTCTGCAGTTTAGCTTTTAATTAAAAAACAACAACCAAAAAAACTAAAAGAAAAGAATCAATGAAACATGGGGCTGCTGGTTACACAGGTTTTGCTTGCACTGATGAAATAATTCAAAAACTTTATTGATCTATATAACCTGATTAGAATATGCCGGATGAGAATCATTGTACAGAAAGTTGTACAGAATTTTTTACATAGAAAACTTTACATCTGTACCATATACATTTTACCCATCTGAAAAAATTTTCTACATCCACTGTTAATACGGAATGCTTGACAATCTTGTCTTTTAACCATCAGCGCACAATTCACAGTATGAATACATTTCCAGTAAATTAACCTCTCCAAACCATGCCAGATTTATTTTAATATATTCAACATTAAATTCTGTACATAAGAGTAAAATCTACATCAAGCCCCGCCACCCAAAAGAAAAGAAAGTGACAGCAAGATTCATTTTGCAGTGATTCAAGTTTCAGTCCATGAAGGATGATTCTATTTTAATGGATCATCTTTAAAAGCCCCAAGAGAAGTATATTACAGGTAGTTACTGTCAATAGGGGTATTGTCTACCTTTGCCCCCACCCCCCATTGTTGTTCTTGACGAGTGTCAGCCACAACATCTTCTGGGCAAACAACCCCTCAAAATCACCACCCCCTAAAACAGGGCAAAACTAAAATCCCCACAAAATAAAGACAAAGTTCAACCCAAATGTTTAGTGCATTTGACAAAATATTATGGGTATTTTAGCAAGTGGATAAGAAAATAAAGAAATAAAATAAAACAGTGCAGGAAGAACTTTATAATGTTAAGATTTTTATATTACAGACCTGCATCTCTGTACATTTTTCACAGAAGGATTATTACCAGTATCTTGGATAGCTTGAGTGTGCAAATATCTTCAGAATAAGAATACCATAGTTGTTAAATTCTTTTACCATGAGCAATAATTTTTCTCCCCCATCCCCCAATTATAAACATTTTATCCTTCAAAATACAGCTCTCCTGAGTTGTACTTCTTGCAGAAGTTCAATCTTTACATCTATAGTTCTTTGGGTAAATTTCACTTCTACACCTGCCAAAAATGTGTAGGCATTGTCTGCCTCTGAGGACAGGAAAGGACCCCTAAGCACAGCTGACACTTTAAAAAAGCTTTCTGTTCACCATGAGCCCAACATGACACAGAATCCACCACATTACTAAGGGGACCAGATAGAGTGATCCAGGTTTGAGTTATACTTGTAAGCATCTCTATCAGAACTCAAGACACTGCAATTTGTAGGAAACCTCAGCTCCAGGGTCCTTTTACAGAGCGGAGAGATGTAAACACCAACAGAAAAACATTAAGTTCCCATCATTGCTTGTTTATTCCAAGTTCCTGTTCAGGTGGTTGTGATATCTGAAAAACTATTCCAATTCGCAGAAAAAATCTTCTAAGAACAGCACGAAGTTCAGGAATCAAGTCAAACTGCATGATTTCACATAAGAGTGGGTAGTAGAATGATGCATGAGCTTTAAACTGAGGGAAGAATGAATTTCTCCATTAGTAGTGCTTGCATTATAAACCACTGAGCCTAAAACTGCACTTAGAACCTGAGCACTTTGGGACATGCAACGATCACAGGAGATGAAAGACTGAGTCTCATCAAGTAGTGACTGCCCCTGGATTGTGGAAATGGAAGACTGAGAGACTGAGGGCTGGGGTTGTGGCTCAAGTGGTAGAGTGCCTGCCTAGCAAGTGCCAGGCCCTGAGTTCAAACCCCAGCACCACCAAAAAGAAAAGGAAAGATTGTGAAGAATTCAAAAGACTCAAACACAATTAATTTATCATTGTTTTTTAAAAAGTTTCTATTACATACCTCTGATCATCTTTTAATAAATTAGCATTGTGTTTCCTAGATAATAAAATGAAGCTGAGTAGGAAGAAAGATGAGTATTTCTAGCACAGGTTACTAAAAATTCTATCTTTTGAGTGCTAAATACAATTTCTAAGTTTTAGGAAAAATCTGACCTAACATTGAAATATAAAATATAAAAACATCCTCTAGGCAAAAAGCTTTATACATTCTATCTATACAGTTCAACTTATAGACTTGGACTCCAGCTTCACTGCAGTTCCCTCACTCAGACCACAAGTTTGGTCTCTTTTCTTTCATTTTCTGGTTCTCTGCATCCCACCAGATAGGGAAGCAGTAGGACACACTGTGGCAAGAAAGCAAGTGGTGAGGGAAGACACTGGGGTTTGGAGTCTTCCAAGCCTTACCCAGAACAGGTGGAAATGCACCTGGACACAGGGCTTGGCTTGGGATGAAAACCAATAGCACCCCATGGTACCACCCTGCCTCCACAGTTCCATGGGCTGCTAGGATGTAAAGTGTCAGGCATCAGGCCATCTGACTAGACGTAATTAAATATAATCAGGGGTCACACCTACTCATTTCCTTGTATGTAAGCTGTTGACAGTTGCTACTTTTTTTTTTAGTGAAATGTATATTTTTGAAAATCTTAACTATACATTTGTATTTCCAATTGTTTTACAGGTGTGTTTTATCTTTATTTGAAGTTTTTTTTTTTGCAGGTGAGTCAGTACCCCTAGGTTCTTTTATGCATATGGTTGTCCTGATGCAGCAGCTGAAAGAATTTGGAACTATGTTGCAAGTTAATTTTTGGTTTCAATTCTGGGCCAATGCTGGTGGGCCACTTCTGTTAAATGTAACATCTCTTTTCCCTTGTGTTTTATTTTTGTGATGCCATTTTAAGTGGTATCAGGTTTAAACATTTGCATTTTCAAAATATTTTTTAGATTGTCCTCTTGATCTTTGTTCATTTTATTTTATTTTTTTTCATTTTTCTTTTATTATTCATATGTGCATACAAGGCTTGGTTCATTTCTCCCCCCTGCCCCCACCCCCTCCCTTACCACCCACTCCACCCCCTCCCGCTCCCCCCCTCAATACCCAGCAGAAACTATTTTGCCCTTATTTCTAATTTTGTTGTAGAGAGAGTATAAGCAATAATAGGAAGGAACAAGGGTTTTTGCTGGTTGAGATAAGGATAGCTATACAGGGTGTTGACTCGCATTGATTTCCTGTGCGTGTGTGTTACCTTCTAGGTTAATTCTTTTTGATCTCACCTTTTCTTTAGTTCCTGGTCCCCTTTTCCTATTGGCCTCAGTTGCTTTAAGGTATCTGCTTTAGTTTCTCTGCGTTAAGGGCAACAAATGCTAGCTAGTTTTTTAGGTGTCTTACCTATCCTCACCCCTCCCTTGTGTGCTCTCGCTTTTATCATGTGCTCAAAGTCCAATCCCCTTGTTGTGTTTGCCCTTGATCTAATGTCCACATATGAGGGAGAACATACGACTTTTGGTCTTTTGGGCCAGGCTAACCTCACTCAGAATGATGTTAAATGAGTTCATAGACTGTTCACTAGAGATTCTGGTCAGGTGTTGTCACTAAATATGTCACAGGCTGGTTGCACAGGCTCAGGGACCAGATGTGGCCTTGGGTAGGGGTGGAGTACAATGCCATGAGGCAGGCTGGACAGCTGTTTCAAAACAGAGAATTTCAATGCCTACAGGGATAAGAATAAGAATTTCAATGCTGGGGGACCCAGGAGCTTGTCCTGGTGTCCTGTGAGATTCTGATTCCTCTCCTGTGGGTTGGAGGTATGGCTCAAGAAGTAGAGCACCTGCCTAGCAAGTGTGAAGCCCTGAGTTCAAACCCCATCCCCCCCAAAAAATCCAGAATCTTCTATAGCACTGCTGTTTAGATTAGGTATCAAAGTTGAGTGAAGATGGAACACACTAAGAACAAATAAGCAGGAGCCAGTTAGGCCACAGGGCTCTGGATTACAGAGTAGGCTACAAATGTGAGCTTGGAGAGCCTCCTACTTACCCGATTATCACTGATCTTCAGAACTTTAGTTAGGAACAATAACAGTAAATTAGTCCAGGCTTCTCGATGACTTTCTGACGTCAGAGTGAGAAAGTAACTTAGTGCTTCACTGCAGACACTGGAAAAGAGAAGGTTTACTCTTACACACCTGCCAGTGTGTGTGTGCACTGAGAAAGAACAATTAACAGAAGGTAGTAAATATTAACTATGAATGAAAGTGCTAGATCCTGTCTGTTTAAATGTGAAAATTGCAGTGTCAATATTTACATTTATGTTTTTCAAATCAGAAAGAAAACCAAACATTGAAAGAATCCATTGCAACTTATCAGGAAACGACACTTCCTTAATTTTCTAAGTCTCGCTGAATTTAAAGCTACAGTGGGAGGAGAGCACACACACAAGTCTGATGTCAAGACACCTGGGTTGAAATACAGGGTGGCTCTTCCCTGCACCTCAATAGTCTTGCCCATAAAAATAGGGGACTGGAGACCAAGTGATTTAAAATTCTAAAATGTATTTAGCTGGTCTCTGAGAACATCTATTCCCAAGTACAAAAATGAATTACAATACAGATGCCTTTCTAAATAGCATGTTTCATTCTTAGCATGAATTTAATTTTAGTTG
Organism: Castor canadensis; assembly: GCF_047511655.1. NCBI lineage: Eukaryota > Metazoa > Chordata > Mammalia > Rodentia > Castoridae > Castor > Castor canadensis. The sequence continues at coordinate 121,118,053 of NC_133388.1, read as the reverse complement.
TCATTAAGCAAAAACAAAATGAAAAAAGTAATACTAATACATATCCAAATTTTTTTTTAATTAAAGGCAGTCAGACAAGCTCTCATTTTTATGAATGACTGCTCTGTAAAAATGGGCTACCTTATGGCATCAGAAAGACCTAAAACCCGTATCTTAAAACCTCCACTATCTTAAGGTTTCTGAATGTTAGAGATAAAGTCTTCTCCTTTGTCCTGTATTGTACACATAATCTGGTTGGATGTTACCACGTGTACAAAGGACCACAGGTGGCGGACTTCTGTATTCCCAGCTACTCAGGAGGCTGAGGCAGGATGACTGCTTGATTCTAGGATTTCAAGGCCAGCCCTGGGAAACACAGTGAGACCCCCATCTCATTTGAAAAGGAAACAAACAAAAAAAGCACATCCATCTGTAAGACTGCCTTCAATTATTACATTTTCATAACTGATCTATGAGATAAGGGCTTCCAGGGTCCAAAAGCTCACCTTGATCCTGCCATTGTCCCTTTCCTGCTCTGCACTACACAGCCACATGGGTCAAAGGCAGAAATGAATCAAGAGTCTTACTTTAAAAGCCTCTGCTGGACCTCTTCCCAGGCACTGACCCGGCTCTCGTCCATGTACATCCGGAAGAGAATGCGAAGGCCACAGGCAAGGCTGCTCGTCTCCTGCTTCAGAAGGTTGGGCTTGGACTTGCCTTTGAAGCCTGCAGAAAGGGGAAGTTTCTGGGATGAGTCTGGGGAGGAATCTTACATAAAGGAACACCAGCTGGTGGGAGGCACACAAGTGCGTTCAGCCATTGGCATCAGCTGCCTACAAAGCAGAGCTGCCCTAAGCCACAGTAGGCTGTACCCTTATGTAAGACCTTTCTGGAAAAGCAGAACCCTTCATATGCATCACACCTGAAGCCTGGCAGACAAAGCTGTAGGTGTGGTGAGCTGTGCTCCCGGCAGGGATCCCGGATGAAGGAGCAGTGGGGGAGGGAGGAGAAGCTGCTTCAATGCAGAGATGTGAAGGGTACACTGCATGTGGAAATAAGTGGCCTGGTCACTGCCTCAGAAGCAGTCCAGTCAAATGGTGACAACAAGCTGAAGAAAGAGGAAAACAGTAACTACTTCTGTTCTTTGCTGAAGATAGGTTATAAAGGGTAAAGACTGATGTCAAGTAAATATTAGCTCCCCTTCGTTATTTTTCCTGCCACACTCTGCTGCCTCTCACTCTCCCAGCACTGTTCTGCAGGTAATAGGTACTGAACAACTATTTCTTAAATAAAAGAAAAACTAACAATTTAGGGTAATGTATACAAGTTTTCTTTCTTTTTCTTTTTTTTCCACTACTGGGATTTAAACTCAGGGTCTCGTGCTTGCTACGCAGGTGCTCTACCACTTGAACCCTCAGCCCTTTTGCTTTAGTTATTTTTTTAATTAGGGGCTCGTGTTTTTACTCCCCTCCCCCTAAGGCTGTCCTCAGAACATGATCCTTGTACTTGTGCCTCTGAGTGGCTAAGATTACAGGCACCAATCACCATGTCTGGCTTTTTTGTTGAGATGAGGTCTTGTTTACTTTTTTTGGCCTGAGCTGGCCTCTAATGCCTCCTGAGTAGCTGGGGCCACCACACCTGGCCCCTAGAAAGCTTACTTTTTATTTAAACTTGCTAACTTATTCTAAAACAAATGTACCTCCCCACTATTATTCAAAGGTATGGCCATTCCCAAGCAAACAGAAGTTTTATACCAGTATTCACATGCAGTTCATTTTTTTCCCTCATAAAAGGACAGTTTCTATTATGCAAATGAGTGTTAATAGGAAGGCCCAGCCTCCGTAAACAAGATAAATGATCATCATCAGATGAACTAAACAAATTAAACAAATCCACCCATGTAGTTATTTGGCTTATTGTTGACCAGAAAAGGACCTGGCTCTAAGAATACACTATTACTAAACCTGAGTGTACAATGAATTCTGACAAATGCTCTTATCTGTGGTGCATCCATTCACAATAACTACATGACATATGTGAGACCCAAGCAGCTTACCTGCTTTCCACAGAGCAGTTCTTTGTTCATTGTTAGAATTAAATGCTTTTGCAAATCTATGTGACTCCAACAAGCAGTCCAGTAGCTTAAAAAGCTGTTGTGATGTTAAAAAGCGGTACATCCCTTGGTCTTGAGAATCAACTCGAACATCGAAGTCCACTGAATCTCTCTTTGGAAGACAAACCACCACAGCACAGTCACCATAACTGTTGTAAATTCAGAACTCAATACTCCCCAAAGACCACTTTTACAAACAAGCCACAGAACTGATCTGTTCTTTCTTAACAAAGGAGGGAATGTCTGCCTCCTGGTCACCAAGCACCAAACTCAAGACCCCAGGGCTTCTGTGCTCTCCGGCCACTCAAGGCTGCTTGAACTGTGATTTTAATTATTCCCTTGCATAATTCTTCACCTCTTAGTACCTGGCAAAACAGCCCACTCCAAAACTGAGAACCAATAGGACTGAGACAAACAGACTGGCTTCTCTTTAAACTCAACAGCTGTGGGCACTCCCAGCATCCTTCCATGATTCTCGGTCCCTGTTTCTCAATGGCCAGCTCACTGTTCACTTCTCAAGTATCTAAAACATTCTTCTCAACCTCACATGGTAGATGGCTTTTTTTTCCATCTTACTGAGAAGCCAGAAGCTGTTGGAAGAGATCTCCCACAAACTCCTATCCCCAAGGGCACCAACCTTCCCAAATGCCCCACCCTTTGTCCTCCCCCTTTACCATGAGTGCACTGTCTGGTGGTGACCCTACACAATTGCATGGGTCCCCACTCTGCATGAGGTACCATTCTCAGTCACTCAGAAACACTGCTCTAGCAACTCCCCTCCCCCCGCCCCCAAACACACTCAGTTCCTCTCTACTGAACCAAGAATGCTCTTAGCAGTGAATGTGCTGCCATACTGCTGACTTAAAACAGCAGAATTAGAACACATCAAGACCCTCTTATGATCCCTCGTGCTCTTCCAGCTATCATCCTATTTCTCTGAACTCCTTTATAGCAAAACATCTTGACAAGAGTTAACACTAGTTCCTGCCTCTTATTCCTCTCTTCTCTTGTACCCATTACAACTATGGTTTTTTTCCCCTCGATGTTAAAATCTGATACTGTCAAAGCTTGCCAAGTCCTCCAAATTGCTAGAGGGCAATTTACAGGTGCAATGTTACATGGCCTATTCAGAGAATTTGACCACATTCTTCTTGAGACATTTTCTTTATTGACTTCCAGGATGCACCAACCCTTGCTTCTTCCCTGGCCTGATTCTTAGTCTCAGTCTCTACCAGGTGCCTCATCTCTAGGAGCTATAGAGGCCCCAGTACTCAGTCTCTAACCCTCATCTTTACTATGACTGTAATACCCACTACTCTGTGACATTATCCAGTTTCAGGATCTAAAATGGCAGCTATGTGGTTGAAGGATCGCAAAATGAAACCTAGTCTGCCCTTGTATCTGAGGCCCAGACATTGCAGATGACTTACTACTCCCACAGAAATGCAACTGTCTTCACAGCTCCTTACCTGGGCTGCAGCTAGATTTTCTGCATCTTCCTTCTTACTTGTGGCTGGGAAGAACACAATGTTGTCGATGGTCTGGATGAGTTCCAGCTGCACAACACATTTAATCAACAGGGCAGCAAACAATTTTTGTTCTGGAAATTCTGTGAGGAAACCCCCCAATGCACATGCAAACAAAACATTATTTTGAATCCTTTGTAATTTCTATGACATTACAATGCTAAGGAAACACTAATATGTTTGCAGGCAATCTGCACGTATCACATTGAGTTTCTTTTTAGTATAGAAAGCATTTTATTACAAATTCTCTTCTTTGGTACCAATTTGTGGAAGTTAAATTTATTCTTATTGAATATATTCAGATATTTTCCAATAATGCTATTCTATTTACTATTTGGTTCTTACTTCTAGATCTCAAAACAAAACAAAGGAACCCATAGGACCCATGGTTTTTTCTTCAAGTGTCATCTCCACAGTCCTTTACTATAGTCACAGCCAACATGGTGCACTCACTCAGTCCTTCATTTGAGTCAAAAAACATAAAAAGGTATAAATTACTGATCCATGAAATCAGTCTTAAAAACATGCAAATGAAAGAAGCCAGATACAAAAGGTCATGCATTTTGATTCCATTTATATGAAATGCACAGAATAGGCTATCTACAGACACAGAAAGCATAGGGGCAGTTGCCAAGGGTTGGGGAGCGAGAGAATGGGGAATACTGCGCAATAGTTATAGGGATTTCTTGTGGGAGTGTTGTAGAACTAGATTGAGGTGGTGGCTGCACAACATTCTGAATGTACTAATGCCACTGAACTGTTCATTTCCAAACAGTTACTAGTGCCATGTAAATTTAACCCCAATTTAAAAAAGTATTTAAAGTATTTAAAGCCATCCTGTTCTCTTTAAGGAGGTAGTAGTCTTTTCTAGGTGTTGTCTTCCTTCAGCAAATGAAACTGCACCAATTTAGTAAAAAAAATTTAAGGGTTTCCCCTTTTTTGGGTAAAGATGAGTGGAGGACTTTATATCCCTCCGTGGATATAAAGCAGTGTGGTAAGGCTTGATCCTTTGACCTGGAAGCTCCTGACTAGAGGGCAAGTGGTCCCTTCCTAAGTCCTCTTGCAGATGAGAGGAGAAAGGCATGTTGGGCCCCAACTTTGCAGACAGAAAGTGGGGCCAACACACAGAATGGATAGAGATGGAAGACCCATGCACTCAATACAAACATTAGCCAAATGCTCTGTGGAAAAAACAAGATATTGCAGGTGCCAGAGGAGTTCTTGGAAGATAGCATCTGTCAGTCATGTCCAAGTTGGGGTAGACATAGTGAAGAAGTGACTACACATTCAATTATAGCATATACTATTAATAATAAAGGTAAAACCAGAAGTGTTACTCCTTGTCTATATAAAATATACAATTTATTTTTATTTAGAGAAATAACTCACTTGCTGTAGACTTAATTTTGCTAACTTCTTCATTCATAGCTGAGACAGAAACCAATGGTGCTTGCTGTCTATTATCTGCAGATCTTGGTTGAATAGAATCATGTATATCTACAGATTTCTGTGATATTGTATCCTAATAAAATAAAAAATACACTGTTAAGCACACTGAAAGGATGAAAATATTTTCTATTACACTATTTAAAATTATATTACTTCCCTTTTGAAAAATGAAGTCCTAAATAATGTGATTATACAAAATAAAACATTATTTTAAGTTATCTATACATGGATAAAAGCTGTCTTTAGGAGAAAAGCTTTCTTTCTGATCCTCAGTGGCCTCAAGCCTGATAACCACCCAAGATCAACAGGCAAAAATGCTCAGCAACAATACATGGAAAAACTAGTCAGCAATGCCCACAAGTATTCACAAACTTTAGAGAGAACACATATTTGTGTAGATTGGGGAATGATCATTTGTCACCCAAAAAACAGGGACCAGAAAGATGAGTTTGAGGATGACCAACTTGAGTATGGTGTTATGACAAGACACTGGACAATGGAATTCAATAGACCTAAGTAAGAATTTGGCTCCAGCATTATTAACAGAACCACACAAAAAATGATGAATCTTCAACCTAAGGTTTTCTGATCTGCAAACAGGTGACTCTCTCTGCCAGTTACATCAAATTAGAGAGAACAGATACACAGCACTAGTACAATGTCAGAAAGTAAATGGTAGCTGAACTCTTCTTCAGTCTTTGTTTAGTGACAACAGTATAGCATACTCAGAAGAAAACTTGGTTTCAGGAGAATCACCTAACTCCTATTTTTTAAAGAGTCCAGCCTGAACCAGCCTTACCTGGGTTTATGAAAGGAAGGTGGACTGTGTTCCCAGAAATAGTGTTAAAACAGTATTTTAACTGGAGATTAAAATATCATAGCTTATGATCTGTGATTTCCAGTTCTGGATAAAATGGGGTTAACACATACCAAACCCGATCCTCAAACTGTCAAATGTGAAAACATTTTAAACAGTAAAGCACTACACAAATTCTAAAGCCGTATTATTATTACTACAGTTCTTACCCATCTTTCTAAGCATTTAACACACTTTGAGTAAAAATTACATGGACCCATCAGAGTATTTGTCTTAGGTAGTTTAAAATATATCTTAAAAGAAAAATTCACATGTAAATATACTTATAGAAACACTTAAAAATTACAGTCCCTTAAGGGAATGTTTATTGCTTCAAAATAACTATAAAAAGAAATGTCCCTCTGTAACATAATTTTAATTAAAGATATTTTAAGGGAGAAATTAATCAGATGTTAGAACTAAACATATTATTATCTTACTGGAGATAAATAAAAGGATTGGTTTTTAAACCTTTTTGTTCACTTGGCCTTCTTGAACATTCTGATGATTTCTAAAAAGCTAATCCCATCCAAGTACTAACCAGGCTCTACCCTGCTTATTAGCTTCCAAGATCAGATGAGATCGGGTGCGTTCAGGGTAGTATATCAGCTCAAATATTAACAATGAAAACCAGGACTATAAAATAGGCACATTTGTGCAGGGGGGGCAGGGCGTGTTTCTAGTAGAAGGGGGAGAGTGAATTAAAGAGACTAAGGTGACAGTATAGGGTAGATGGACTTCATATACCTATATGAAACAGACTAAAAAACCTCTTTGCAATTGCTTTAGGTGGGGTGGGGAGGGGGTTGAGGGGGAGAGACGATGGGGACAATGTAAATAATGTGCACTATAAGTCTAATCACAATTGTTACTGTGAATCTCCCACTTGTAAAATGAATATACCCTAATAAAAAAATTTATAAAAAAAAAAAAAAAGCTTCTCCCCAGAAAATTCAACATGCACAAAAACTAGGTCATCATAGTAACAGCTTAAAAACTGTTCTCTGTATTTGAGAAATTTCTGTTAGATATACTGCTTTTTCCATTTTTCTGGTTATCAAATGTAAGTAAGAACAAGTTTTTTGGTAATCTTTGGCTTTCAAAGAACAGTTCTGCATCAGGACTAATATGTTCCTGAAATCTCTACATGCTGATATGGAGACATTTCCTATATAACCTGACTACAAGAGTCTCTAAAAAATTTTCAAGTTTTTTTTAAAACTACGTATAGTATACTACATACATACATATGAAGACTGTTTGAAAAAGGGGGGAAGAGGGAGCGGAAGGATGGAAATACAATGGAGGGGGTAAACTTGTTCAGGCATACTGTACTCATGTATGGAATTAGGACAATGAAATCCCTTTTATTAATGTATGGTAATTCAAAAATAATATTTTTAAAACTACATATAATACTAAATATATGTAACTGCATAGAGAACAGATGGAAGGATCTATACACAGTATTCAATACTGGACTCAGGGTGCAGGGTAGTGTAAAAGGAGACTGGCATTTTTTTATCCCATATTCTTTCACAGTGTTCAAATATTTATTTATGCTTATATGTGTGTGTTTACAGTCTTAGGTGCTTTTTGTATTTTTTTTAAAAAGTAGTTCTTAAGTGCATACCAAGAGATAATTCAGCTGAGAATGGCAGTTAAAAAATACCACAGTTTATTGGCAAAATCTGAGTAGTGCAGAGAGAGAAAGAAAGCAGAGTGCGGGAAGAACAGGTGGACATGAAAAATGGTGGCAGCAGCAACAGGAGGAGTTTAGGAGAGCAGAAAGCAAGATGGAGCTGCAGCACTGAAGACTCTCTGAGCAGGACTCTGGGCTCTCTGCGTTCGGTACTCTAGATCCAGGACTAGGTGCCGTCATGGTATACTTTACCCTACACTGCCTGATTTAATCCTAGTCATGAGCCTCACTTCACACGGAGGGTTAAGTGACACGCTGAAGAGGTAAGAAAGAGCTGGATGCACAGCCAGAATTTCATGAGGGCTGCAAGCCCTCTCTATACTATATAGTAGCAGGAACAAACCAGAATGCAACCAGCTCATCCTGGGCTTGTGAAAAGAATGCCCTGTAAGTGGTAGGGTCTGTGGTGACTGGGTACCTTCAGATCAGTCATAGAGCAGTGTGGGCCCCCTATCCCAGAAGTTACAGTTCTCAAGAGGAATTCAAATGTTGTATTTCTGTGAAATCTAGGTTTTAACTGTTAACAAGTTAAGAAATTTAAAAGTGTGAATAAATGTAAAAATGGTAAAATAAAAAAAAGAAATTTAAAAGTTGTGGGAGATGGTCAGGTCAAGGGACACTACTATGCTGTGTATGGCCTCCTGGGTTTAAAATTCAAAGGCTCCATGGAGAAAGCAGTAGAAATCTGAGTAAGGTTTATGGATTAGATAACAGTATTGTTTCAATGAGAACTTCCTGATTGCTAATTAGATTATGATTATATATCTTTTCGTTTTCCTCAAGGAAACACACACTAAAAATTTTTAAGGAACAAAAGGCATGGTATTTGCAAATTTCTTTCAAAGAATTCAGAAATCAACAAAATTGGAGAAAAGGGCAGAACAGGTTCTGCCTAAAAGTGAGGACGTGGGGGGGAGAAAGAAGGGGCAGGAGGGAGGGGGGAAAAATGGCCCAAACAATGTATGCATACATGAATACATGAATAAAGAGAAAAAAAAAGACAGCTGTAAAAAAAAAAAAAAGCTAAAGAATTCAGAAAACCATGGCAAGGGGCAGGACAGTGGGAGGAAAAGGGAGAAAATAAAATGATAACATAGGTAAAACATGGTTATAGTGGTCAGATTTATTTGTCAACTTGACTAGGATATAGTACCAATGTCTTATGTACTTAAGCCAAAGACTAACAATTAACTCAATTAAACACTAGTCCAGGTATTGCTGTAAAAGTGTTTTACAGATGTGATTAACATGCAGTCAGTTGATTTAAATTAAGGAGATGTTCTCTATAATTTGGCAGGACCTCATTTTTCCTGAAGAAGAAATCTTGCTTGTGCACTGCAGCTTTAGCTTCTGCGCAAGTTAACAAATTGCAGCCTGCTGTACAAATCTCAAAGTTGCCAGTCCCACAGTCCCCCAATCCTTGAACACACCTCTGCGTCTGTAAGGACAGTGCCAGTGAAGAAAAACCACAAATATTCAGGATGCATAGAGCTCAGTGCTGCACTGTATGTGATGATTCATTTTTTCCCACCACCACCCAACTTTCACTAAGGACATGCCACCTTTCAATAAATCTAAAATTTTTACTGTATCACTTAAATTAAACACAGTACATGCTTTTTTTTTGGCTTGGGAGGCTTACCATAACTTTTACTTTCATTTTTGGGCACCATTTACTTTTTTGGGAGGCATATTTTCACAAAATTATGGGTAAGGAAACATTCAGCAGATCATACAACCATTTAAACACCACTGACCATAACACAGGACTGAATGAGAGCTTCTTTGTAACAACTGAGCTGCAAAACGCATGCATGACAATTTAAAATTTTGGGTTTTGAAATTTTTCCTTTTGGACTGTGCTTACTTAGTCAAAAACCATGTGTTATATTAAATCCATGAATAAGGTGGGATTACTGTATATGTATTTTGTGTGTATATTGTGTATATATTGTTACCATGAGGTAAGATATACACTTTGTCGCTATACAACAAATATGTAATAAATGCAGAAGTGGCTTTGCAATGGGTAATGGTAAAGGCTGGAAGAGTTTTTGAGGAATATAACAGAAAAACCAGAGACTGCCTTAAAGAGACTGTTGGCAGAAATATGGGCATTAAAGGAAATTCTGGTGAGGATTCAGAAAGAAGATAGAATACATGGTAGAGAAAGCTTTTACTCAGAGAATGCATGTTAAGAATAGGATGTTGAAAGAAATATGTCGATAGGTACTTCTGGTAAGAATCAAGGAAATCAGAAACATGTTATTGGATACTGAAGGAAAGCTGATCCTTCTCATAAAGTTGCTTTTAGAAAACCTGGCTGAAATGGCCCCCGAAAACAAGCAGGAGTAGCAATACTTATCTCTGACAAAGTAGACTTCAAACCTACATTGATCAAACGAGATAAAGAAGGACATTCCATACTAATAAAAGGGGAAATAGACCAAAAGGAAATAACAATCATCAATCTGTATGCACCCAATGTCAACGCACCCAATTTCATCAAACATACCCTGAAAGACCTAAAAGCATATATAAACGCCAACACAGTGGTTGTGGGAGACTTTAACACTCCATTATCATCAATAGATAGGTCATCCAAACAAAAACTCAATAAAGAAATCCAAGATCTAAAATATGCAATAGATCAAGTGGACCTAGTAGATGTCTACAGAACATTTCATCCAACCTCTACACAATATACATTCTTCTCAGCAGCCCATGGAACCTTCTCCAAAATAGATCATATCCTAGGGCACAAAGCAAGCCTCAGCAAATATAAGAAAATAGAAATAATACCATGCATACTATCTGAGCACAATGCAGTAAAAGTAGAACTCAACAACAAAAGTAAAGACAAAAAACATGCAAACAGCTGGAAACTAAATAACTCATTACTTAATGAAGAATGGATCATCGATGCAATAAAAGAGGAAATTAAAATGTTCCTGGAAGTCAATGAAAATGAAAACACAACCTACCGGAACCTATGGGACACAGCTAAGGCAGTCTTGAGAGGAAAGTTTATAGCCATGAGTGCATATATTAAAAAGATTGAAAGATCCCAAATCAATGACCTAATGATACATCTCAAACTCCTAGAAAAACAAGAACAAGCAAATCCCAAAACAAATAGAAGGAGAGAAATAATAAAAATAAGAGCTGAAATCAACGAAATAGAAACCAAAAAAACCATACAAAGAATTAATGAAACAAAAAGTTGGTTCTTTGAAAAAATAAACAAGATCGATAGACCCCTGGCAAACCTGACTAAAATGAGGAGAGAAAAAACCCAAATTAGTAGAATCAGGAATGCAAAAGGGGAGATAACAACAAACACCATGGAAGTCCAGGAAATCATCAGAGACTACTTTGAGAACCTATATTCAAATAAATTTGAAAATCTTAAAGAAATGGACAGATTTCTAGATACATATGATCATCCAAAACTGAACCAAGAGGAAATTAATCACCTGAATAGACCTGTAACACAAAATGAAATTGAAGTAGCAATCAAGAGTCTCCCCAAAAAGAAAAGTCCAGGACCTGATGGATTCTCTGCTGAATTCTATCAGACCTTTAAAGAAGAACTGATACCAACACTCCTTAAACTGTTCCATGAAATAGAAAGGGAAGGAAAACTGCCAAACACATTTTATGAAGCCAGTATTACACTTATCCCAAAACCAGGCAAAGACACCTCCAAAAAGGAGAACTATAGGCCAATCTCCCTAATGAACATTGATGCAAAAATCCTCAACAAAATAATGGCAAATCGAATTCAGCAACACATCAAAAAGATTATTCACCACGACCAGGTAGGCTTCATCCCAGGGATGCAGGGGTGGTTCAACATACGAAAATCAATAAACGTAATAAACCACATTAACAGAAGCAAAGACAAAAACCACTTGATCATCTCAACAGATGCAGAAAAAGCCTTTGATAAGATCCAACATCATTTCATGATAAAAGCTCTAAGAAAACTAGGAATAGAAGGAAAGTTCCTCAACATTATAAAAGCTATATATGACAAACCTACAGCCAGCATTATACTTAACGGAGAAAAATTAAAACCATTCCCTCTAAAATCAGGAACCAGACAAGGATGCCCACTATCTCCACTCCTATTCAACATAGTACTGGAATTCCTAGCCAGAGCAATTAGGCAAGAAGAAGGAATAAAAGGAATACAAATAGGTAAAGAAACTGTCAAAATATCCCTATTTGCAGACGACATGATCCTATACCTTAAAGACCCAAAAAACTCTACTCAGAAGCTTCTGGACATCATCAATAGCTATAGCAAGGTAGCAGGATATAAAATCAACATAGAAAAATCATTAGCATTTCTATACACTAACAATGAGCAAACGGAAAAAGAATGTATGAAAACAATTCCATTTACAATAGCCTCAAACAAAATCAAATACCTAGGTGTAAACCTAACAAAAGATGTGAAAGACCTCTACAAGGAAAACTATACACTTCTGAAGAAAGAGATTGAGGAAGACTATAGAAAGTGGAGAGATCTCCCATGCTCATGGATTGGTAGAATCAACATAGTAAAAATGTCGATACTCCCCAAAGTAATCTACATGTTTAATGCAATTCCCATCAAAATTCCAATGACATTCATTAAAGAGATTGAAAAATCTACTGTGAAATTTATATGGAAACACAAGAGGCCACGAATAGCCAAGGCAATACTCAGTCAAAAGAACAATGCAGGAGGTATCACAATACCTGACTTCAAACTATATTACAAAGCAATAACAATAAAAACAGCATGGTACTGGCACAAAAACAGACATGAAGACCAGTGGAACAGAATAGAGGATCCAGATATGAAGCCACACAACTATGAGCAACTTATCTTTGACAAAGGAGCTAAAAATATACGATGGAGAAATAGCAGCCTCTTCAACAAAAACTGCTGGGAAAACTGGTTAGCAGTCTGCAAAAAACTGAAACTAGATCCATGTATATCACCCTATACCAAGATTAACTCAAAATGGATCAAGGATCTTAATATCAGACCCCAAACTCTTAAGTTGATACAAGAAAGAATAGGAAATACTCTGGAGTTAGTAGGTATAGGTAAGAACTTTCTCAATGAAACCCCAGCAGCACAGCAACTAAGAGATAGCATAGATAAATGGGACCTCATAAAACTAAAAAGCTTCTGTTCATCAAAAGAAATGGTCTCTAAACTGAAGAGAACACCCACAGAGTGGGAGAAAATATTTGCCAATTATACATCAGACAAAGGACTGATAACCAGAATATACAGGGAACTTAAAAAACTAAATTCTCCCAAAACTAATGAACCAATAAAGAAATGGGCATGTGAACTAAACAGAACTTTCTCAAAAGAAGAAATTCAAATGGCCAGAAAACACATGAAAAAATGCTCACCATCTCTAGCAATAAAGGAAATGCAAATTAAAACCACACTAAGATTCCACCTCACCCCTGTTAGAATAGCCATCATCAGCAACACCGCCAACACGGGGAAAAAGGAACCCTCTTACACTGTTGGTGGGAATGTAAACTAGTACAACCACTCTGGAAAAAAATTTGGAGGCTACTTAAAAAGCTGGACATCGATCTACCATTTGATCCAGCAATACCACTCTTGGGGATATACCCAAAAGACTGTTACTCCAGAGGCACCTGCACATCCATGTTTATTGCGGCACTATTCACAATAGCCAAGTTATGGAAACAGCCAAGATGCCCCAGCACAGACGAATGGATTAAGAAAATGTGGTATCTATACACAATGGAATTCTATGCAGCCATGAAGAAGAACGAAATGTTATCATTCGCTGGTAAATGGATGGAATTGGAGAACATCATTCTGAGTGAGGTTAGCCTGGCCCAAAAGACCAAAAATCGTATGTTCTCCCTCATATGTGGACATTAGATCAAGGGCAAACACAACAAGGGAATTGGACTATGAGCACATGATAAACGCGAGAGCACACAAGGGAGGGGTGAGGATAGGTAAGACACCTAAAAAACTAGCTAGCATTTGTTGCCCTTAATGCAGAGAAACTAAAGCAGATACCTTAAAAGCAACTGAGGCCAATAGGAAAAGGGGACCAGGAACTAGAGAAAAGGTTAGATCAAAAAGAATTAACCTAGAAGGTAACACCCACGCACAGGAAATCAATGTGAGTCAATGCCCTGTATAGCTATCCTTATCTCAACCAGCAAAACCCCTTGTTCCTTCCTATTAATGCTTATACTGTCTCTACAACAAAATTAGAGATAAGGGGAAAATAGTTTCTGCTGGGTATTGAGGGGGGGGAGCAGGAGGGGGTGGAGTGGGTGGTAAGGGAGGGGGTGGGGGCAGGGGGGAGAAATGAACCAAGCCTTGTATGCACATATGAATAATAAAAGAAAAAAAAAAAAATAGAAAACCTGGCTGAACTGTGTTGTACTGTGGAGTGGAAGACATAATTTATAAATAAGTTAGGTAACTGTGGATATTTAGCTGAGATTTCCAAGCAATGTTAAAGGTGTGGCCTAATTTCTCCTTGCTATTTATGGTAAAATGCAACAAGAGATAAGTTGAAGAAAGAATTGTTATTCAAGAAGGAGCTAGTACTTATTGTGTGGGAAGTCCTCAGCCTATGCAGATTATAAATTAAAATTAGGAAATTCAAAGTTAGGAAAGCATACTTTGGACAGAAGGCTGGGCCAGTGATAGGGCTGGAAAACTGTGACTAATGGTCCTGATGGTCCAATTGACCATATCAGGAAGTATGGATTCTCTTGACACAAAGACCTCTACAAGGACTGAGAAAGATAAATCAGCAGGAAGAAACACACAAAAACCCAGCCTGGACTAAAAGGGATAGGAATGGGATGAAATAAAGGAAAGTTGACAGATTTCTAGGATTTTTACAGGTAGAAAATGGGCTAATAGAACTACTTACCCAGAGGGCAGAGCTGCAGTCTGAGGGAGGAGCATCAAGTCACAGAGCATTTCTCAGACCTTAAAACTTAATGTATTTTCCCTGCTGGATTTTGAACTTGCTGAAGTCTGGTCACCCTTTTATTCCAAATTCTCTCTTTTGGAATGAGTGCCTGTATCCTGTACCTATACCTCCATTATACTTTGGAATCAGGGTACTTTTTTTCCCCCTAGGTTCACAGATCCACAGATGGAGATGTATTTTGTCCCCAAATCAGTGACCCATGTTCCTTAATCTAGATGACTAAAATAATGAGATTTTGGGAATTATGATATTTAGATGAAATGTGGACATAATGTCAATGGTATAATAAGTTGAGACTTTTGGGGAGCTTAGACTGGGGCAAATGTCTTTTGTCCATACAATAAACATGAATTTTTGGGTGCCAGAGTCTAACAGTGGCCCCTAAAAAGTAAGTCCTAACTCCTGGTCCCTGTGAATGTGACCTGACTTGGAAATCAGGTCTTAACAGATGTAGTTAAGTCAAGGATCTTGAGGTTGGTGGAACAGCTCAAGTGGTAAAGCATCTCCTAGTGATGAAAACCCAGTGCCACCAAAAAAGAAGATAAAGGATCTCAAGAATCATTTATTTAAGGGTTGTCCTAAAGAACTAACAACTAAATAACTAATGTTCTCATAGAAGTGAGTGACAGGGGAACCATGTTTAGAGACAGAGATTGGAGTGATGTGTGTACAAGCCAAGGAATGCCAAAGGTTGCCAGCAGCCACCAGGACTGAAAGATGCAGGGAAGGCTATTTCCTTAGAGCCCTCAGAAGGAACATGATAGCCCTGCTGACTCCTTAATTTTAGACCTGTGACCTTTATATTTAACTCAACAAGTCTGTGATAGTTTGATGTAGCAGCACAACTACATTGGGTGAAAGGTTATTGGGATTCCTGGTTCTGTTTTGACAACTTTTCTACAGGGTGAAATTATATAAAAACATAAAGTTTGAATAAAGGAAGATCCAATAATATCTTCAGATTGGCAAAAATCCCTCTGTACTCTGGTATCTGCCATTGATAGTGAGATCATTTTACTTCACGTTCTATGTTGAAAATGATTTTAAATAGCCCCTCCATGGCACACACTGAGTTAAATTGTGGTTATCTGTGAAATTTATCAGCAGGATATTTAACCTGAGAATTCCAAACAGCAAAATTTATATAATCTTTGTAAGAGAGTTGGGTGCAGTGCTATAGTTTATGTTCCTGTCAAAATCCATGCTGAAACTTAATCCCCAATGAATTCCATTAAGAGATGGGCAGGGCCTTCAGGAGGTGATTTGGCCATGAAGGCAGTGCCCTCATTAATAGGATTAGTGCCTTATTAAAAGGGTAGATGAACTAACTAGGCCCTGCTCTGCCCATTGCCTTCTACCATGTAAATATGTAGCAACAAAGTGCCATCTTGGAAGCAGAGAGCAGCCCTCACCAGACACCAGACCTGCTGGGCACCTTTCCATCCTCTAGACTATGAGAAAATAATTTCTATTATTTCTAAGTTACCCAGGCTCAGGTATTTTGTTATAACAGTGGGAATAGGCTAGAGCATTCATGTGTAAGAATCTGATCACACGGTAATATTACTAGCCATAAGTAATTTAAAATATGCTTTATTTACTTACCAACTGTTTTTCACTCACAGGAGATGGAGGTGGGGGAGCAGCTTCTCCAGAAGTAGGACGCCAAGTCAGGAGCCTTTAAGACACCAAAGTCACACTAGTCACTTCAGTGTATGCCACATGCCATAGTCAACATATTTTGAAGTAAGCACAAAAAGGTAAAAAAACTGCATTGAAAACATACACTGCCTTTGGTGCTAAAAGCAACTTAGTGAAAAACATCCAGTAAAAGCATAATCTGTTCATCAGTTTTACAATAAAATACACTTTCTGGAAAGTTTCAAAAACTTTAAGAAAACTACATTTTCTGAGTGCCTTCAAGTATTATCCAAAGTAAGTTTTTAAAAAAAGTTTAAGGCTTTTAAAAAAGTCACAGAATTAAACTAAAAATCAATATTTATAGAACTCTTTATAGTCTACTTTCTAAAAAATGTGTAAAAATAAATTTTGGTCCCAAAGAGAAACTTGCTACCCGTAAATTAGGTACTCAGGACAAAAAGATGATTAAGGACAAATTTTTGTTTCAGAGAAGCAGTAGCTTAATTCCAATTCAATATGAAGTGTGTTGTAGCACAGATTTTTTTTTTATTAAGAGATGCTTATTAGATGATATTTACAGTCATATACATTATCATGAGTATGTAACTCAATAAATTAAAACAGATGCAGTTTTTTTTTTTAATAGGTACAACTAGTTAATTTTTGTAAAGATCTAGGATAGCTGCTAGGCAAAAATTTGCACCATCTTTGACATGAGGGTCACAGATAAACTGACAGATATGTTTCATTTGTCAGTTACTCACATTGCTTCAACAAAAAGTGCATCAGAAAAATTTTAAAAATTATCCAATAGTTGGAAATAAGCCAAAGAGATCACTGTGGGCCATTTTAGTGCAGTCCTACCTACAGACTGCTTCTCCAGGGGTCCACTACTTCTTTTTGATTCCTATTTACTATTATGATATTTAAAAGGGAAATACAAGAGCAGAAACATTTAATTTGTGTCAAGAAAAAAGTTGTCTTTATTTAAAATGTGAACTGATAATTTTCTGATACCAATAAAATCTTAAGTCAGTAGTCATTCCATTATGACTCACATTATGGACAATCAGATTAAAGATTTAGATTTACAAAGAATTTAATTCATGTCTTTGCATTGGTTTACAAGATTTTGATTTGTAATCAATCTGAATCCCTGTAACACTGAGCATGCTTTATAAAATTTCCATTATCAGAAATCAGTAGTCACTATCAAACTTTTAATGACTTGTTACTATTAAGCTCATTTAATATATAAACATAAGTGTAAAGTTGTATAAAATCTTACGCATGTGGGATTGTGGTTTTGAAGATATCCAGTGTGCAGTTACAAGTTTTATCCCAGATTTCTAGGGTAAATTTTTCACCGTTCAGGATAACAACATTCTCTAAGCAGTTTGTACCAGATCGTGCTAACTGCTCATTGTCTAAAAGAGGAAAGAGCAACTCATTTTACACATTACCAAGACTACATGCAACATTTTGTGTCACATAGCTGGTACAGACCTACCTTGCTGCACACACCAGTAGAGCTGGGCAAAAATATCATCCAACAGTACATCACTGAGTACTTCTAAATACTGGGTGAATACATCACAGATTGCGTAAAGTGCATGATTGCAAGTAGTTGTCATCCATTCGGCTTTCTGGGGAAAAAAAATCATTAAGTAAGGTCACACCAATCATCAACTACTAGAATTAAAAGCAAATATGTTTACATATTTAAAACATTTCAGCTGTTTAATGCTGCTTTCAGACTACCAAATTTCCTCTAGAACATTGTACTCATTACCTCAATTTAAACTAGACATGAAAATAATTTAGCTATTTTCTGCACTGTTTTAACTATTAAAAGAAAACCATCACCAGATATTTTTAGAGGGTGGGGGTGGTGCTTGGGTTTTACTCCAGGCCTTGCGCTTACTGGGTAAGCACTCTGCGGCTTGAGCCGTGCCTCCAGGCTTCTGCTTTTTTAAGTTATTTTTCATGCAGGATCTCACATTTTTGCCCAGGCCAGTCTCCTACCTATGGTCTCCGGCATAGTCACTTGTGGCTAACTGAACACTATGGGATCTCAGTCACTTTTTTGCCCAGGCTGGCCTCAAACAGGGATCCTCCTGAGAATCTGGAATTAAAGAGATAAACCACTGGGCTTGGCTACTTTTTCTTTTTCTTTTTGACAATACTGGGGTTTGAACTCAGGGCCTTATGTTTGCTAGGTAAGCACTTCAACTACTGAGCCATATTGCCAATCCTTTTTGTTTTAGTTATTTTTTGAATAGGATCTCAAGTTTTTGCCTGGGTAAATCTAGACTGCAATTCCTCAGTCTTTGCCTCCTGAGTAGCTAGTATTACAGGCGTGAACTACTGTGCAAGGCTCAATGCAGCACTTTGATATTAAGACTATGGCTTCTAAATCAATGTGCATGAATAGTAACAGCTGGCTTTGCTCTACTTGCTCTAGAGTATGACAGAGCAGGGGAAAAAAGAAGAATGTATCCAAGTGGGATTAGCACAGATTTAAAATAAAATTAACTTTCCTTTAGTATAGTTACCTCAAACACACATATAAGGAAGAAGAGTTATACAAAATAAGTATGAGTAATTTAGTGTTTTTTTTGAACACTTACAAAATAATTGCAGAAGTATACATTTAATACTGATTTATAGGACAAAATGGGAAAACCCACAGTGCCTAAACTTACATACTATAACTGGTTTGTAAAATGCACTGAATAAGACAAATTTTACTTTGCATTCTTTATTCAATTCAAAATAAGAATTCACTATGAAATCTTAAGTAAAGTTAGTGGTGTATTAGAGTTGCAACAACATCAACTGTGGAAAAGCAGCTAAATGTTAAACAAAAGCAACGAAAACAAACAAAAAAAAAACCCAAACTCACTTGTATTTCCAAATAGTGTTCGTTTATAAAAAAAAGAAAAAAAAAAAAACCCTATTTTTTCTTATACATTAAAGAAAAATTTTCTAAGAAGTCTTTTCTGCTCAGTGTGTTTAATTTGAAAGACTAAAATGTACTGAATAAAAATATTAACCTTCTAATTTGGCTATGTTAAGTGAAATTTCGTGTTCTTACCTCTGTCTGCTGTTCTGGCAATTTCATATTGTCAAAAATTCTGAAAACAATTCTAAATAAATCCTGCCACCAGTGTTTTTCGTAAGTGTGGCCGTATGTTTTCATTATTTCAAACATCACTGTTAAACCCCTAAAATGACAAAATATAATTAGGAAAGCTGTAATATAAAAAAGCAACCCCTTCCTAAGATAGCTTTTATTGCTCACAAAGCTACTAAAAACAAAGTTTAAAACCAGTCTTTAATATAATGAGTTTTAAGAAATTTAAGTTGTAAAACAAGAGGTTTCCTTAGGACTCATCATTCAGGAAAAAAACTTCAAAGGCCCTGGTGTTAAGTTTATTTATTTTACTTCCCCCCCACCACCACTGTAGCATTTTAAACGCTATAAATGGAGTTACAGATTGAAAAAGATTATGAGTAAATATTAATTTCAACTACAGCCAAGAAGGAAAGGGTATATACATAAGCAGTGTAAAAAAAAATCAAGATTTTTAAAAATCTTTTAAAAATAGCTGTGGAGATTGTTTTAGTTACCACTGTAAAGCTTGTTCACACAATACCTAAAACGCAAAAAGATGTATAAATCTATCCACTCTAAGTATAAGTAAGACCCATGAAGGCAGGGGTCTTCATCTGTTTTGTTTCCTGTTATATTCTAAGCCTAAGGGTATTGTTCATAATCTAGGAGGAAAGCAGTCAGTATTTGTTGAAAAAGTAAATTGTTTAGAATCACAATAACTACATTTTAGGTATGAAAACCGAAAATTAAAATCACTTCCCTGATTCTTTCTTGAAATATTTTCATGCAACCATTAAAAAGTTTGATCTTTTCTCTATGTCATTTTTTTCTGGTAAGATATAGGATTTCTTCAATTTAGAAAAAGTTTTTATTTACTGAAGTCTGAACAAAAGTTCAGAACAAAAATTTTTCTGAAAGACTTTACAAGGATTGGTAAATAGCCTACCCTTACTTGCTGCTGTGCTGTTAACCCTAGGTATGCCCGGTATATAGTACGCTCTCAACAAATATTTGTTATATGAACATGGAAAATAACATTACAGTGTGTTTATTCCTACAGCAAATTTACAACAGTCCCCTTGATCCTATAACCCCTAGTATCTGATATGGGCAGTGGTACACACTGAAGTAAAGACATTTGAGAACCCATCAGAGTTCTGCCACAGGATGCTAGACTCACAGTTCTTTTATTACACTCAACAAGGCTCTCTCTTCTCCATCTGCTGACTTTGAAGTTCATCCTCTCCCAATCCCAGTCTCATGACTGAAGGTAGGTAAGGAGATGTGGGTAATCCTTTTTCCCCCACCCCGGAGCTCCAAAGCAAACATAGAAATCAATAGTTTCCAAGGATTGTACTACTGAAGGTGTCTTTTTTTCCCAAAAAAAGTAATACTTAAGAGTAAGAGTTACTTTTCAAAAATAAATAAGCTAGTATAGGAAAAAAAATATGAGACTCCAGGTTAATTATTTAACCCTAAATCTGCAGAATTTATGGAGAATCAAGTAAGAATACATGTAAAAGATTTTTCTGTAGTTATACACATCACAGCACTGCTTTTTTTTTTTTTTTTTTTTTTTTAAAGCATAAGCAACTCCACCAGTCCTTTTGCCCTTGGTAATTTTGAGGTAAGGTTCAGCTTTATGCCCAGACCAGTCTGGATAATAATCCTATTTGTGCTTGTACATGTAGGTGGAAAAACAGGTGCACATCACCAACATCCAAACATTGGTTGAGATAGGGCCTCGAGAACATTTTGCCCAGGCTGGCCTTGAACCATGATCCTCCTGATCTCTGCCTCCTAAGTAGACAGGATTATAGGCTTGAACCACCGTACCTAGCCCAGTGATGCAGTTTTAAATACAATCTTAAATAACAGTCTATACAAATCCTAGGATTTACATTAAAGGAAAATTAAAGGCCATCACTGCAGAAAGTTCATGGATGATTTCCCTCTCCATTACTGATATTTCTGCTTCTTTAAGAACTAGAAACCCAACCATAATCTAAACAAGCAATAGGATGAGAAGCAAGGTATCATGGTCCCAGGCAAGGAAAAGCTAGGGAAGCAGGTATGTCCCTATTGAATACATTGCTAAATAAATGGTCAGAAGAGAGTACTGAGGGTTTTTAGTTTTGTTTTTTTTGAGAAAAAACTCAGTGTACAGCCCAGGCGGGTCTTGAACTTGCCGTCTTCCTGCCTCAGAATAACAGCGTATGCCACCATGGGAGTACTGACTTTCATGACTTTTTATTATTATAATCTGTTAGTTCCTCCACTGAGGTGGCTGGACATCTGAATTGGGCGCTATCTTGAATTTTATCAAGCTGCTAACAACAGGTCCACTGCTAAACAATCCACCGTGTCTAAATACAAAATAAAATGTTTTATAATGTTCTTGTGATATGCTAAGTCTTAAGACAAACCTCTATAAAGTCTGAGTCCTATTTTTGGATTACTTACCTATAATACTGTAAAACTGAGCCTATAACTTGAATTTAAGCTTGGTGGGTATGATTCTGAAGGAGAGATTCATCCTTTCACTAAATTTCTATCATTGGTTTTGTACAATTCTGTGTTACCTTTATAATTTAAAAAAACTGAAAAACTTACACATCCAAATAACTAATGATTCTTCTAAAATGGTGAGATACCTGTATGGTATTTTACGTAATATAAAATTAAATGCCTTCCTTAAATGTTTGTTGACAGATATTAGGACACGCAAGTCAACCATCTAAATTTGGCAGTCAAAAAAAAAGTATAGTGTAAGAAAAACTAGTTGCATGATGTGAAGAATATACTGAGCAGTTACATAATATCCACAATAGTTCCTTCACAAACTACTCATGTTTATATACAGATCTCTGGCTGGGAATATATTTTTGAAAGAGTTCTACTTGAACAGCTCTGTATTAATCAAAATTACGTTACTGGCCTGACTTAAATGGTTTTTTAAAATGCACCAAGTATGAGTATGAGTAGGGATAAGAAAGAGTAATAGAAAAAAAAAAGTAATAGGGGGATGAATATGATTAAAGTATATGCACGTATGGAAACATCACAATAAAACCCGTGTACGTTTAATATGTGCTAATTAGAAATGGTGCTTTAAATAAAATACTGAAGTGTGTGCATTTAAAAATTCTTCCCTCATGTACCAGGAAATAAATTTTGCTACTAACCTCAATTTCTGAAAACAAATTATGAAAAGATAGAAATGTTCAGAGCATTAAACTAACTTAGAAGCCAAAATTAAAAGTATACTACAATCAAAATTTAAGGAAAGTAACGTACTTCCTTTTTATTTTTGCTCTATTTAGCATATTTTAAAATCATATTAATATATTTTAAAATCTGGATAGCTAATTACTATATTTTGGTAAAAAAAGATTTTATAGCCTTTAACTGTGTACTTCTGTGCATATTAAAAAAACTTTTAATTAAAGTCAAAACACACTCTTCAAAACTTGAATTCAAATACTGATTGTTACCTGGTTCTTACATCTAATTTGCATCTGTTGATGATACAGGATAACTCAAAGAGAATCGGGAACCATCCTCTCACCCACACCCGATCTTCAGGTGCCACATTCATATCATCACTTGTGTATTCTTTGAAAGCCTTCAAGAAGAAAAGTTAGATTATGAAAGGCAGAACAAAATACTTGTATATTCAGTGTGCTATTTTCAAGAAAAAATTTAAATGTTTTACCGATCAAAAGTGGGCAATTTAATAAATAATTTACCAAAAAGTGAAGACCGTTAACTGGCTACAAAGACTACTGGACTAGAACCTAAAAACTGGCGTTACCTTTAATAGTCACCAGTTCTCTGCACTATTAGCTATGGTAATTCAGGTCCCCATTTTCATCATTCAATAGGATACCACACAGCTGTATTAACCACAGAAGGAAGGCATGAGGGTCAAGTGAAAGCAATGTATGCAAAAAGTACTGAGCACTTCATAGGTCAATGCTAGTATATGATAAAATTTTACCCCCAAATCTATGATGCATCACCTTTTTTATGGTACTTACAAAGATATATTCTGATATGCATTTTAAAATTAGAAGACAGGTTGTCAACTCAATTTACTTCAGAGCATAAACATACACACTCATCCAGTCTGTCAACTTTAATGCTACAGAACAGACAAGCAGCACTATAGGGAATGATTAAAAACACAAACCCTAGCTAGCTCTCTTGCTAGCTCCCCAACTATAAGCTAGTAAAACTTCTCTGTGCCTCAGTTTCCTTATCTACATAAGGAAAGTGTTATGGGGATTTAACCATGAGTACATGTGAAATCCTCAGAAAAATACCTGACTCCTTCATTAATGATTAGCTATAATCACTAACCATTTTGGCTCAGAATCAAGCTCAGACTATTTTTGGATTCACTAAATAATAAATGCTTCAATTCTCAAACACATTTAGATTTCAGATTGGAAATAAGTGCTTAGCAAAATTTTGTTTACTAAATGATGCTATACCTGAGGTCTATCAGACACATATTTTGCACAATGGCGAATAAGTCGAATTGCTTCCATACTTGTGTCTGGGAAAGCCGCATTGCAAGCAAATTCAGACAAACACTTCACTGCATCCTGGAAAGAATCAATGGTTGCTGGAAAGTGTTTTTCAAAAACAAGGGCTAAAACAGAGAAAGATAAATCAAAGTAACTACAATTTTTAAATTATTCTCAATTGTACCCAAAATATGTCAACCTTTTGATGTAATATATACTTCTACTTCTTATATGTTAAGGGCTTTGACATCCAACAAAGATGACCAACAATTCTGTCTCTCTTCTTGTCTGTCCTGGATAGTGAGGCAAGCGAAACATATCTAACTTATCTACATTATAAACCCAGTACCTAACAAAGTGGCACACAATATTTTTGTTGAGTAAATATATAAAATTATTTAAGCCCTCTTTGTGTGTTGATTTATGAAATGGGGATAATAATACCCACAGGTGAGTTGTAAGCACTACATAAAATATTAAGTGCTCAAGCAAACACTCAATAGATAGTAGCTAGGATGAGATCATGATTGTTGATACTGACAATTGTCATGATTAACTTCTGTAACAGGCTTAATTTATATCCTTAGAATTTTAGTTTCTCTCTAAGTCAAAGGAGGCTGAACAATGTAGTGGTCAAAAACAAAGGCTTTGCCTTAAGACTTCATGACTTGGAATATCAGCTTCATCACTTACTAGTTCTGTGACCTTAAACAGATTACTTACCCTCGCCATGGCTGAATTCCCTAATCTCTTAAAAAAAAAAAACCCAACAAAAAACAGAGGGGGAGGGGGAGAAGAAATACTTACAAAGTGGAGATTATAGAAGCACATGAAAAGTAATCATAGTGCATGTCACACAGTAAACTCACAAAAATGTTAACTGTAATAATATAACTATCACTTTTTATTCTGGTCCTGTAAATTTGATAAACTTAAACCCTGTAATAGACACATAATCTTACTGAATTTTTCTTTTTTTTTTTTTAAACTTGAATACAGTTAAAAGAATACTCACTGACAATGTGCCCTGTTGTTTGAAATGCAAGTTCCACTATGCTTTCATCTTGATCAGATGCAGCTAAATGAAACACAGAGAAAATATTCTTCCACCCAGACCGGATGTTAGCAGCTTGAGAATTAACCATTTGTGCTATACACCGTACAACCATATCTCGAATTGTTGGAGACCTAAAATATTAATATAATCGTTTAGATATGCATAGTTTTCCCCCTTCTATTTTTTTTGTTGAAAATAAGGTTTTTCTGATATTATTCAAGTCAACAAACATAATACCTGTTCCGTTTCATTATATGTTCAAAAGGTCTTAAGAAATCCTTTTGGAATCGGAAATTTGCAAGCTCCCCTTTCTCTAAAAATTTCATTGACAATTGCCTCAAAGAGTCTACTGCAAAAATAGCTACATCTTCATTAGGATTACAGCCAACCTATAATGAGAATAACAAAATGAGATGCCAATGTCAATAGTGGATATCTGCTACTCTTTATTTTTGCCTTATAAAAAAATATAAAATGAGTAGCATAGAAAGGTAAATCCCAAGATTCTGGCCAAAATATTACCCCAAAAGAAAACCAGGTCTTTTAATGTAATTGTTAAAACCTTGAGTAATCATTTCCAAAAGAAGAACAGGACTCAAAGGGTTTTTTGTTTTTTTGAAACAGGGTCCTGATGTGTAGCCCCTCTGGCCTTATTGAATTCCAGATTCTCCTGCCTCAGCCTCCTGAGTGCTGGGATTATGGGCATGAGCCAACATTCCCAGAAGGTTTTTAAAACCTAAAAAGTAATAAACAACTGCTTGGAAGGAAAAAAGCCTGAATTAGTTATGATTAGGAAATCTTAAAATGAAGAAAAATATTACTAATGTAAACAAAGTATTATAATTATTCAAATACCTTATTAAAATGATCTCCAATAACTTCCCAAATCCGAGACCACTGCAATCTTATTCTTCCCATATTGTAGTATGATATTTCTACTATTTTTTGTAGACTAAACATTCTTGGGTGTGTAGTGGAAAGTAATTCATCCATAGACACAGCACAGAGCCAACGAACAAAATCCACTGTAACAAGTACATTTTTTTTTTTTAGTTCAAGTTAGAATGTTTTTTTTTAGCCAAAAGGTCAGTTTGTAAGTAGAATAAATACATATACTTACCAATAGCATTTCCATCTAGTCTTGTAGATCCTGTGAATATTCTGGGAAAAATAAAAACATGTTGTGAAAACTTATGAAGTCTTACTTCTCTTAGGTCAATTTAAAATTAAGTGGCTTGGGCTATTAGCCACCTTTATCTGTCTTAAGGGAACAACAACAACAAAAAAAAATCAGGGAGTTAAGTGGGTATATTTTCTTCACACAGTTCAGTAAAAATTATAGTTTGAATGTTTCTCCCTCCTACATATCATTGTATAGTCAGTATTACTACAGATAGTGAATATTGTTGTAACTTTGTTACTAAACTTACAAATGCCCGATATATATCTATGGGATTCTAAGAATAAGAAAAAGATTGATTTTTGTAAAACCAATGAATTGGTACACTATGAAATGAAAGACTTCAGTGTCTCCTGATTATCTACTAGCATTAAGCAAGATATAAAAGTTATACTTCATTTTTATAAGTAATGTACATTTGCTAAAAAATTCATTTATGGTAAATTAAAAATGGTTGCATATAAACTTACAAATGGTATCAGTTTAACCAAAAAGTGGCTAAATTACTTTCCTTAGTGTACTCAAATGCTTAGGGCTAAGCTATGCCACTTAGTTTTGTCTGATCTTCTTTACTGACCATATTTTCTGTGTTCCAGTTTCATAAAAGATTTCAGCCTAAATATATTCATTTTCTCTTTTTAAAGCCGCATTTTTACTCACGTTCTGGGCTTGTAAGCAAGAGTATATGAATAAACTTTCACAGATCGGATGATATTCCTCAATTTCAAATGCATGCAATAGGATTTACATAATAAAAAAGGAAGTCTCAAAACCAAGAGCAGGTAAAACTTAAAAATAAAAATTTAACTATGTTAAACTTAAAAGCAATAGTAATATCAGTAACAGTTACCAATCACAAGGTGGGTACTATTCTAGTGCTTTACATATATTCACTTAGTTAACAATCCAAAATACCCTTCAGTATGTACTAACCCAATTTTGTAAATACAGAAACAGAGACAAAGATATTTAATAACTTCCTCAAAGCTACAGAACTGTTAAGTGCCAGAGCCAAGAATCAAACCAAATCAGGCTGGCTCCAGAGTCTACCTTTTTAAATGCTTTCCTACACTGCCTAATACTTACCTGAACAAAACACGCATTAAACATTTTAAATAAGAAGTATTTTCCTATTATCACAATCTTAATGTTCTCATATATCATGATTTCTTTTAACCTTAATGCTCCTGAATGTCTGTTAATGTATCCTGGCAATAAGTAACAAAAACAAGACAAGAAATTCAAAATCTGAGCTTTTGCTAAAGAAGTGTCTTAAGATTATTCTTGTGGGTAGAATGAAGATTGTTCTTATGGGTAGAATGACACAATAATTTAAAACTGGCAGTATACACAATGTGGGGAAAAAAGTCAAGAGTAATTAGGTCCTGTGTAATTCAATGGTTTGACTTGACCTAGCTATTAAAAATATACAAAGCTTAAACGCTCTCATATGAACATAAGTGAAAATTGTTAGACTGTACTTTAAAATTGTGATGAGTTCTCAAAGTTCTCAAACTGGAGACATTCTCAAGAAAGCAAAGCTATAAACAAACTACAGCATAAATAAAGTTAAATAGTACAGGAGAAACAACAGAAAAAGAAATAAGGAAGGATTTGTTTTTAACTAAGAAAGCAAATGGCAAAGTATAGATAACTAACAAACAGAAGCAGAGATAGAGAATATAGGCAACCACAGGAAAAGAAAGCAACAAACTCTGAAGGAGGTGAAATGGTGGAGAACAAGACTTAGCAATCAGACAGATTCTGTAGACTCAAGTTGATAGAAGACAGTGAACTGCATCTTGGATAGGGGCATTCAAACTCCCACTCATTTGGTAACCTGGCAGTCACTCCACTTCTAGTAATGCTCCACTAAAGATACAGTCTGTGGAGACAAGTTAAGTCTTAATATACTAAGTGAGGAGAAAAGAACTGGGTTTCACAAAATGTATTCTACATTCCCTATATGAAAAGCAGTGGACACTGTAAGAGCAATAGGTAAGAATCATTTGCTAATATTAAAAGACATACTCTAAAAAAGTGGAGGTAAAATGGATTGAAACACTACTTCATTCATATCGTACCAAAAGAAAACAAAGAAAAGGTTTGGTAAATTTGTGCAGAAATAAACTTAAATTGCATGTAACACATAAAGCAGTCTAAATTCCTGTATCTATAAAATGTTATCAGAGGTAACATTTATTTCTTAAACTTAACTGAAACACACTTATGAGCAAACATAGTTGGGATGAGCTGTACATATTTTCAGATAGATAACAGGATGATCCAAAGTGTGAGATGGGCCAGAATAAAGCTAGATCTGGTATATTTTAAAACAATAAAAACAAAAATGATGATGCTAAATAATTTTTGTAGCTTTTAGAAAGAGCTACAACCTGGATAAAATCTGTTCCCTACATAGTTTAGCAATAATTATGAAATAGGTCTAGTTTAACAATGCTTAGGAAATTCTACCCTAGCAAATGCTGGGTATCTAATTAAAGTATCTAATATTCTCCTAAATTCTCATGGCACAAGATTTCTAACACAAAAGTGGAGATAATTAGAAAATTTTATCATCTAAAGTTTTTAGCGGAATCATTACTTTTTGCTGGTTAATAAAAAAGCTGTTAAGTAATTAAACATAGAAGAATTATTGTAATTCTTGTTCAGCTCCCATATTTGTAGTAACTGACTATAGTATTTAGGACCAGAAGTCTAAGGATAGGAAAAAAATTGTTTGCTGGAAAGTACAGAACTCACCAGGATGATGCCTGACAATATGCTGTCTTGACCACTGTTATTCAGAGTTAGTGATAGTGCAGAGTTAGAATATAACAATAGTAAAAAAAAAAAAACAAAACACCAAATGATGTATTCAGAAAGAAATTTCAAAAGAAACGTAATGGGAAAGTAAAATACACCACACAAAAATAATCTTATATTAAATCAAAGATGTAACATTTGCTTTTTTCACTATCAGCTACAACTTAAACACTGATGTTCTGTATAATATTGGACATGAGATTTATGTTTATAGAAATATCTAGAGGTGACAATATACTAACAGAATTTGTGCCAAGTCTTCCTTGAAAGAGCATAAATTCTTAAAACAGCAAGGCATGTAATTTGTTCAAATTAGTGACAGGTTCCCCTGTAACAAACAGTGCATAGGAGGCCAAATTAGAACTAGTTATATAAAGTATATAATGCAAACAGAAGAAGGTACAATGTTGAACCTTGACTGAACAGATTTTCATAATGCCTAAATACATACTCATTATGCCAGAATGGAATAAATAGCATCTTTTTTTGGAGGAAAGCTATGCTGGTAGCAAAAAACAGCAGTTAGTACATAGCTCTGGAGCTGTACATGTACATAGGCAAAAAGGCAGAGAACTAAGAGTGCCCACACAGAGACAGGCTGCCTGATAGGTAAAGAAAGGCTAGTTAGCCCCTCAAAATTCTCTATGAATGAAAAAATGAAACTGTTATCACAATAACCAAGATAAAGCAAATCTGATTGTGGGAATGAGAAAGTTATTAAAACCCCTCTGCCCCAGTTTCCTCATTTGTGAACTGAAGATATCAATAACACTTATGTCATAAGGCTACTGAAAGGATTAAATGAAGTAATACAAGTAAAGGGCCCCATATGTTGCAAGTCTTCATGTTACATAGCAGGTATGTGATGATATAAAATTTTTCTTCAGTCTTCACAAGAAAAACATAATTGATCCCTCCCCTTAAAATAAAAAAAGGAAAGCGAGTGAACATTAAGAATTATTTCAAGGAAAACATTCTAGGGTATACTTTCAGGGTTCACAGCTACTGAAAATTCTAGTTCTATCTTGACTTAGTGCAAAGTTTTATTGGAAGCAAGGTAAATAATGAATCAGCATGGGTCTTCAGGCCATTAAGAAAAGATTATGTATTTTTTAAAGTTTCCACCACAAGTGGTTAAAAAAATAATTAAATTTCAGTGTTATACTAAGATTCCACCTCACCCATTAGAATAGCCATCATCAAAAACACCACCAACAACAGGTGATGGTGAAGATGTGGGGAAAAAGGAACCCATGTACACTGCTGGTGGGAATGCAAACTAGTGCAACCACTCTGGAAAAAAATTTGGAGGCTTCTTAAAAATCTAAACACAGATCTACCATATGATCCAGCAATCCCACTCCTGGGGATATACCCAAAGGAATGCAACACAGGTTACTCTAAAGGCACCTGCACACCCATGTTTATTGCAGCACTATTCACAATAGCCAAGTTATGGAAACAACCAAGATGCCCCACTATTGATGAATGGATCAAGAAAATGTTGTACTTGTACACAATGGAATTTTACTCAGCCATGAAGAAGACTGAAATCTTATCATTTGCAGGCAAATGGATGGAACTGGAGAACATCATTCTGAGTAAGGTCAGCCAGGCTCAGAAGACCAAAAATCGTATGTTCTCCCTCAGATTCAGACTTTAGTTCTAGGGCAAATGCAGCAATGTGGTTGGACTTGGATCACATGACAAGGGGACAGCACATACGGGAGATATAGGAATAGGTAGAAAACCCAAAACATGAAAGCGTTTGATGTCCCCACTCCAGAGAACTAATACAGAAACTTAAAGTGACAGAGGTCAACATGAGAAGAGGATCAGGAACCAGTGTAAAGATCAGTTAGAGATGAATCAACATGGGTCATAACACATGTGTACATGAAAGCAATGCTAGGAATATTTCTGTATAGCTATCCTTAACTCAACTAGCAAAAATGCTTTGTCTTCATTACTATGCTTGCGTTTTTTCTTCAACAAAATTAGTGATAAGTGCAGAATGGGACCTGCCTGGAACTGAGGGGGGGAGGGGGGAAAAGATAGGAGAGGGGGACAGGGGGAAGAAATGTATGCACATGCGAATAAATGAATAATTTTTTTAAATTTCAGTGTTATAAAATGGTAGTTTCAATTTTGGGGGGGTGGGCATTTACCTGGAAAAAGCTAATAACAGACACAATTCTACATGCCAGGTTTTTTGAAATCTGAAAGATTACATAGTAAAAATAAATCACAGTGTGTGGTTTCTTTTAGAAAACAAGTGGGGAATAGTTAAATACATGTATAATACATAAATTTTGACGGGACTAGGCTTGGAACTCAGGACTTCACACTTGCAAAGTAGGCACTCTACTGCTTTAGCCATGCCTTCAGTCTGTTTTTTTCCTCTGGTTATTGTGGAGATGGGGGTCTTACAAACCATTTGCCCATGCTGGCCTTGGACTGCAATCTCAGCCTCCCAAGTAGCTAGGATTACAGATGTGAGCCACTGGATCCTTCAAAAGAAGCTTATAATGAGAATTTCCAGCAAAATCCTTTCATTTTTTTCATAATGCAGTTTTACAGAAAGATAAATCACAATGTATTTCAAGGACTGATAATAAGTTTCTATAAAGGAATAAAAGATTTGTGTTGCTCTTCATCAAGATTACCATTTCTCCAATAGTAACTAGTATCTGTTTTAACTTAAATTTTCATATCATTTACTTCATTCCTATTCTATGATTGAGAAACGATTACAGGTACTTCATCATCTAAATCAGAGTATATAACAATATAGTCTTACATTACTTTAGGAACATTATTTTGGCAATAACTTTTTTCTTTAAGAAAAATACAGCTAAATGCTACAGAATTGAAAAGGGAAGAAAATGAACACCTTACCTATCTACAGCAACAACAACACTTTGAGAACTCGTTTCTCCAATGGATTCCTGAATACTCGCTATCTGCTTCCAGTCCACATTTCCTCCAACTATCACACATAAGAGAGAGTCATTTTAGTTTGAAATAATGGAAGCATGCATGCACTTAATAAGAGTTCTAGGATACATTTCTAAAATCATCTATTTTCCTGATAAAAGCAAGGCTTTGGGTGATCAATTTTTTTGTTATCTGTGATGTAACAAGGACAAATGTGCTTATTGATCAAGACTAAGTAGTATACAAGACATGGTTATAAGGTGTATTTGCAAAGATCACAAAAACTAGGAGCACTGCAAAATCAGATCACAAAATTACTGATATCAGACAAAATTACCCTTAATCTTTAAGAAATGCAGCACTACCCCCAGTTTCAATGATACCCTCTGTGGATGATTCCAATTCCATACAATTAGAATTCCCCTGTCATTTAATCTTCACTCCTTTATTATAAATTCTTCTCACAAACACTACCCATATGTTCTAACATCCTCTTATTCAAAAGGATCACTTACATTTTCCCTGGTTCTGTATGTTAGACAGTGGAACAATATCCCCAGTTTTCAAACTCTTAATTTCAGTTATCTTTCTTCTCCTCCACCATCCATATTCAACTAGTCACTAAACCTTTCCCTTGATCTGGTTTTCATATCATCTATTCATTTCCATTCCTACTTAGTTTAGGTCCTCATAACTCCAGTTCTGGATTACTGAAACAGTTACCAGATTTATTTCCCTGTTGTTCCTCTCTTTAATCTCCTACCAGATTAATACTCCTAAATCACCACCTTTACTGAACTTACTGTTACTTATAGGATAAGGTATAAACTCTTTAGCCTACCATTTAAAGTGATTCTCTTCAAAATTTTAACCAATGTGTCATTCTCTATTCATGTCAACTACTTAAAACTTAACAACCAACATACTACACAAGTCATAATTATTTCCATACAGTTTCATACAAATTATTTTAGGTTAATGTTGCCTTCTCATCCAAATTAAGGAATTAAGTCATGCACAATTTTTGTACTGTTCTATTCTACTTTACTCAATACTAAGTCCACAGCAGGTGCTCAACAAACACATTCATTTACCTTGATTAAACATTTCATTTATTGATTAAACAATAAATGCTCTTCTGAATGTAAACATAACAGATGAGATGTTATTTAAACCAGTGAACTCAAATTCTACTCTAGGAACAATGTGAAAAAGATGTGACTCTTCTCCTCACTAAGTTAATTTACTATGAGAGTCAGACATGTTTATAACAAACTTTAATACAATACAACGGTTAATTCATTGTTTAAACCATGAAGTTTAAACTTCATGGTTTAAATGAATTAATTACATGTAAGTTTGTTAAATTTTGACAGTGAAAGGGAAAACAGAAGTGTTGATTTATGGAAAGTTTTCACATACAATGAAATACTAATTCAAGCTAGACCTAGAATGATGACTATATAGAAAAGGAAGCAGAAGGAAAAACAATCAGACAAGGGGAGCTACTACATAAAGTAATGGAAACATACAAGTCCATGTTATGTTTTAACATACTTGGGTGTAGCCATAGTGGAAGATTCGGTGGGAGACAGAGAAGGGAGAGAAAAGTAGGAGATGAAAAGTATAAAAATAAACTAGATATAGAATGTGAAGAGCCTTCATTGTCACATTTGTTTATAGTGCTGGGGATCAAACCCATGTCCTCATAAATGCTATCCAAGCAATCTACCACTGAGCTACAGCCTCAAATAATTATAACATTTAATGTACTACCTTTTCTTCTTCTTTCTTATTTATTTATTTATTTGTTTGTTGGTTTTTGAGACAAGGTCTCCCCATGTAGTCTAGGTCAGCCTCAACCTCAAGCTCATGATCCTCATGCCTCAGCCTCCTCAGTACTTGGATCACAGACATACACCACAACTGGCAATGTAGTACTTTTTTTTTTTTGTCTTTTCCTTTTTGGTGCTGAAGATCAAACAGAGGGCCTCATGCATGCTAGAGGCAAGTGCTCTGCTACTGAGCCACATGCCAGTTCACTGTATTACTTTTGAAAACAGAGAATCATTAGACCTTTTAGAACACTGAAACGCTACAATCTATCTCCCAAAATACAATTCTGGGAACATTTTGAAAAAAGAAGAGATAGTGCAATTATGGAGGAAATTTAAGAGTCTATTTCTAGAATATAGGAGAGCAAGGGTGAAAGCATTAATAACAGTATTGGGGTCATAGGCAAATAGTGTTAAGGAACAGTTGAAGTGGACAGCACGTTATAGGAATTTAATGAAGAGAAAATCTATGAGAAAATAATGCCAGTCATCACACAATTTGCTATGTGTATTAACAGAAATTTTCTTTCTACAGAGCTTGTATCTTTTATTCTTAATACAATTTATTATCATTAATAAAATACCTAAAAGAATCAAAAGAATATATAAAATGTCTAGGAATTCAAAGAGCCCATTTCATAAATAAATGAAAACTTTCAAAGAACACCATGACAGCATAACACAATAGTTTAACAGTTCCAGTTTTGCTAAACTACTCAAAAGCCAATATATTTAGGTTAGCAAAGATGTGTTGTATGTATTCTTTAAACATTTGTGTGAATAACTCAGTGAATTATCAAATACTAATATGCATCTTAAAAGAATTCAATGCATATAATTCAAATTTTAAAATTATATATGTATTATTTTCATTCCTCTTTGTTCTAGACAGTCTTACTATATAGCCCAGGCTGGCCTCAATCTTGGGATCTTCTTGCCTCAGTTTCCCTGAGTGCTGGGATTACTAGCACTACACCACCACACCTGGCTAAACCTTTTTTTTTTTGTGGTGGTGCTAGGGATTGAATCAGGGCCTCACACATGGTAAGCAGGTACTCTAGCAGTGGAACCACAATTCTAGATACGTAGGTATTCTTAATAATTAAAAGGCTCATGTTTTCAAAAAGTCAAAGTAGAGACTTTTAACATCAATAAATGTATGAGTCAATCCCCCCATATTCCTGGGTTTTGCATCCCTGGATTTAGTCAACTGAGGATCAAAATTACTTGAGGAAAAATTGCTAAATATGTAGACATTTTTCTTGTCATTGTTTCCTAAATAGTATGGTGTAACAACAATTTGCATACTTTTTTACATTGTATTGGGTATTATAATCTAGAGATGATTTAAAAGTATACAGGAGGATATGCACTGGTTATAAGCAAACACTACACTATTTTATAAAAGACTTGGGTGTCCATGAATTTTGGTATCCTCAGGGCCCTTGGTACCAATACCCCACAGATATTGAATAACAACTATATTCAAGTCTGTTGAATAGTTGGTGCTTGGATGGAATTAATACAAAAGAATATGAGTTGAAACTGGCTCAATTGTCTGTACCATAGCTTCTTCTAGCTTAAATTCTGACTTAAGCATCCTGTTCGACAAAGCATCTGTTGAGTAGGTGGGCCCAAAGAAACAGGGATGGACATCTACCACTTGGGATGGCTGGAAAACAATGCGACAGCCCAAAAGGTGGGCTCTTCACAAAAAGGCCCATGTCATCATGCAGACTCAGAAATAATAGTCTGATAAATCAGAGGTGTGTGGAGACTGGAGCAGGCCAAAAGGGAACTATATAAAGGTAAAAGAGAGTATGAAGAGTTAGAGAAAGTTACTAGTCTTTGTAGAAGCCTGGAAGCCTGAACTGTTTTCATTCAGAGTTTTGAAATGTGTGTATCTTTGTAAATTCCTTTGTTTTCTTGAAGTAAAAAAATGTTATCTCATATCCTTCAAATTTAAGTAGCACAATAGCACAATGAACAAATTAATTTTAATTCATTTTCAAGTACACTATAACAAGTATACTTGTTTGACTAAACAAGTCTCTAGTTTGACTAAAGCTTTTAAAGATTAAAATATTCCACTGGTGTTCTACTTTTAGTATAACTTAATTCTGTAGTCCTACTTGCCAAAAAAATGGACCCCAACAATTAACATCTATCATTATTTTGGAGTTCCCACATACTCTATGTCTTTTCAGAGCTATTCAATCCATCAGTGAACTTTCACTTCACTCATTTGTAAATGGTTTTCATCTTATCTTGTGGTACTTCATCCAGTAATTATAGTTCTGATGTTTAGAACTGGACTTTCAGATTACATAGATCAACACATACAGGCGGCTCTGGCCATTCTAAATCCTGCTGCTGGATCATCAAGGTATCAGGTCTGCACCTGCATTATCCAGACCTCACATTACCTTAGCATCTATGATATCACTGAAAGACTATGTTGCTAGCTGCTTTAGTTGGATTGCCACCAGGTACTAAATTTTCCTTAATCTAACTTGATCTTGAACTTTCTCCATGGAACCTTTTCCAGGTCTAAAAGCTTTTTGGATTTCCTATGAACTTTTATTATTAGCAACAATAGAAAAATCACTAAAGATAAAAAGACAGAAACTAGCCAGAAATGAAATGTTACAGTACAAGCCTTAAAAGGTAAATTATTACTGGGTCTCAGGTGTATCCCTTCCTGCTCTTTTAAGTCATGCCTCCAGATTTCTTGTTTGAAGGTGGGTTGAGTGGATGGACATAGAATGTTTCCAAATCTCTAATATACCATGCATTGTGTGAAGTCCATTCATACATCTCTTATTTAACCCTAACAATACTTCAAGTAGAAGTATCTCTCAAATCTCAGGGAGTTAAAGTAACTTGCATATAGTAAGTAAGAAAGACAGAGAAATTCAAAACTAGAAATTCATCATTAAAAATCAAAGTCTAAACTTTGCTTCTTCCTTTGTGGAACTCCCTCTATTTATAACTAAAAATGTATCACCTTTGATTTTTTTTTATCCATTTTTTGCTACGTGTTCCATTGTTCTATGGGTTAAATCTGGATGTCCCTGGTCAATCGAAGCACTCTACATGCAGACTCCATGCGCACAGGTTCCATACTGGCAGAAGAGTTTGGTGAGGTCTGTAGAGGGTCTTTAAAAATTTTGGAATGTGAATGCTTTCACCAGTTGCCTGCCTATCTAGTATTTTATACCAGCCTTAACATATTTAAGTTACCTGGTCAGTTTTTAAAGCAAGTGACTTACCTGTACTGTTTTCCCAGTTCCAATAAGGAGATTGAAATTAAGTCATTTAATATTGCACACCAGACCAGGCAAAAAAGACTTAGTTCCCTACTTAGCGATTCTGCTTTTCTTTATATGGTTATCTAAGCCTTATCTGAAAGACATTTAATCTAATTTCTCTAATTGTATTTCATTTCTATATGACAGTGACTTATAATGAAGAAACTAAAAACAATTTTTGATATTTTCCAAAAAGAATTAAAAATTTCTTACCTAGCCCCAGACCCACAAATTCATCAGGAGCCTGATCTTTTGTTCCAGTAAGAGATCCCTCTCTGCCTCTCACTGTTCCTGAAATGTATCGAGGTTTCACTCCAGTTCCTATAAGTTGTGCCAGCTCCAACTGACTGATGCACTTCAGAATCTTAATTATGAAAAGGGAAAAAAAAGTTAATTCCATGTTAAAAATATCCTCAAAAGTGCTTAAATACTATGAGGCTAGGATTTAAACATAGATTGCATTATAAATCATTATAAGAAAGCCAAAAACACTTATTTTAAATGTATTTTATTTTCTTCCCACTTATGCATGCCAGTGACAGAATATTCAGCCTTAGTTCATTTTATAAACCAAATTTCAGTTAAAAACATTATACCTCATGCCATGAATTTCCTAAATAATTTCCATCTGTATGAGCCACCGTAATAAGTGTTTTTATTGTGTCAATATTCTTCTGTTTCATTTCAGTAATACCAGAACTCACTGTAAGTAAGGTAAATCTTGCTAGTGCTTGCACATAAGCATCTCTTTCCAGCTATAAAGAAAAGAAAATTGAATTTACATAGTTTAAATACAAGAGGTTGATCTCTATCCCTTACTGACAAATTCTATTTACTTGTTCAGTAAATTTTCAACTGACATATTATGGAATACATGCAAAACCACAAAACACATTTTTAATTTTAAAATGATAAAAGCAAAAAAGTTATAAAATTTTAAAATCCCAAAGCAACAGAGGTATCAATTCAAGCTAAGATTTTTGTAGTAACAGACAAATATATAAGGTAAAAAAATTTCACTTACATTTATTTCAATTACCATGACATATAGCAAAAAGCTGATTTATAAATTTGCCCATTTTTTTCCTACAGCTAGGCTGTACTTTGCTACATACTAAGCCATAATATTCATAATTAAATGTGAAACAGGTTTTAAAAAGAAAAAAAATTTGATTAAAATTTATCCTCAAAGTATGCAAACCCTAGAAAAGACTGTTATCATGAAAAGTATGTACTAGATACCTGGTTCTCTTGAAGAGGGAGCCCAGTTCAAGAACTAGTCTTAGGCTTAGGTTATAAAATCATATAAAATAAATACAGGTTTGTACAAAATATGATTCAATAAGTATGGATGAACAATCTGCTCAATAAGGTATGCAAAATTAACATATAGAAATTTAAAGTCTGAGAACTTTTTATATAGCTAATATTCTATAGAGGAAAAGAAACCATAACCAAAGATATGAATTTGAAAATACCAGTACAGAGGTACCCTTTCCATCACAGCTTCTCTACAACTTAAACATTAATATTTAAATTCCATCATATATTTCAAATTTGTCTTCAGTAAGTCAGATGTAAAATGTATTGTAAATGGCATAAATAATGTTTTCCAGACTGGCTAAAAGGTAAAAAGCTTTGTTACCTGGATGCTGAAAATACATGCAATTCTGATTGCACATCTTATCCCTTCCAGGCAAAGAGATGCTACTTCAGTATCATCACAATCTTGTAGACCCACACTGAATGCAGCCAGAAAAGGTGTCCAAGCCAACTAGAGAAATATGAAATTTAAAATATATCATGGGTATCAAGTGATAATTAAATGTTATGATAAAACTACATTAGTATTTCTCAAAGATTTCTGACAATACAAGATTGAGAAAGTTCTGAAAAAAAAAGAAATGAGGTGTTGGCATAGTTATCTGGAACACTTTCTTCAAGAAACAGAGTGGAAACTGTATAATGCTGTCTGGGCTTACATAAGTTGGAAAGCAAGATCATAAATTCAGTAGGTGACCCTATGCATATTGTAAAAACATAAAAATTATGTTCATCGTAAAAATTAGACAAAACATAAAAATTATTTACATCAATAAAGATATGTGAATAGAAAGCATTCAAAAAAATGATTAGTTTTACCCGACTTCAGAATTCATCTCTTTGCAAGCTTTGACCCTTGTAATAATTCACAGTCTCTTTATTTACAACAGAATCATTTTAATCATTTTCCTACTTACAACAAACTACATTATCCTCTTTTTAAAGCTGCTCCCTAAATATCATGACATGATTGGTTTTTTAAAATAAATATTTACATTGAGACAGTGATATCTGGTTCCTACTTGAACATTAAAAAAAGTTTTATCTTTCTGCATTACAAATTATGGAAGACAACAAATACTTATTAAAATTTTACTCTCAGCTGGGGGAGGGGTAGTGCACACCAGTAATCCCAATACTCAGGAGGCTGAGGCAGGAAGATGGCAAGTTTAAGTATAGCCTCAGATATATATAGAAAGACCCTGCCCCAAAAATCAAACAAACAAAAAATCAAAACAAAACCTTTTTTTACTCTCAAAACTCTGAATACCTAAAGAAGTTGTAACTTTTAAGTTGTGACTATTAAAAATCCTAATATTAAAATACATAACTTTGAAATGTCTGATGTCAGAGTATTCAATGCTTTTAGTAAGTCATCAAGAAGTGAACTGTGTATCCATATAGCCATATGATGAAAAGTGTTTTTACTAGTGTAGTATAGAAATAACAACCTAATATTTTAAAGGTCTATAAAGCTTTTAGCATTTCTAAGGGAAACAGAATTACTCAAGAGCTTTACCTTTAAACTTCAGAAAGCCTACACTCACTTTACAAAGGAATGTAATCCACAGTACCTACATTCTTCCTACTCTTTGGTCTACCACTTATTTCATCTCTCTGAAACTCATTTTTCTTTACCTATAATACTTTAAAATGCCAATTTAGAGAGAGGCTGTGAGAAACATACACAGTACAGTCCTTATTACTGTACAGGAAAGCAATAAATTAAACAGCACTTCAATTTCGGAACCTGTGTTATACTTTAACCAAAAGAAATACAAATGGTTGTATCAATGAGAAAAAAAAGGTTTATCTTAATTAGGAATCAACAAAATTTCTCTTATCAAATTATACCTAAACAATATTCGGGGA
This sequence comes from Castor canadensis, assembly GCF_047511655.1. NCBI lineage: Eukaryota > Metazoa > Chordata > Mammalia > Rodentia > Castoridae > Castor > Castor canadensis. Next base: position 121,077,783 of record NC_133388.1, on the reverse strand, counting down.
GAATAAAACTGTCCACTCCTAACTATATAAGCCTTTGTGAAATTTGGCAACAGTTCTTTGAAATGTTTATATCAGGCTGGAGGTGTGGCTCAAGTGGCAGAGCCATCTATTCAGCAAGTGCGGCCCTGAGCTCAAACACCAGTACCACCACAAAAAAAAAAAAAGCTTATATTCTTTAATATTATGAGCCACATTCTAGGAATTTATCAGTCTTTGCCCCAACCAATTCTTATTTATTGAGAAAGTACAAGCCAGAAACTATGTTACATTTTGGGAAAAGTGAACATATACCCTTGCCTCATAAATATATACATCTGTATTAAAAAAGAGAAAAATTGTGTATATATATATATAAATAAACTAGTACAAATATTTGAATGAAGGAAAAGCACAGCGTGTTATGAAAATGAACCTAATTAGACTCAGGAGTGAGGGGCATAACTCTGAATTCACATTTAAACTGGAAACAGGCAAAGAAGGAAAAGGGCCTTCTAGACAAAGGACATACCTTGTATGAATGCCCTGAAGAGAAAAAGAATGTAAGACATTGTAGAAACTGGAAGAATGCCAGTGTGACTGCAGCATAGTAAGAGACAGAAGAGGTCCAGCAATGACACTTAGGAAGGCAGGTAGAGCCAAACTACAGAAGTTCTATAGCCTCTGTGGTATAGTGGGTTTCAGAGCACACTCAAAGTCAATGAAGAGCTTTAAGAAAGAAGGTGGCATTTCATTTTGAATTTTAAAAAGATCACCCTAGCCTCCGTGAATGGATAAGAGGAGCGTAAAAGCAGATCAGAGGATGGCAGTTACGAGGAGGCTACCGTAGTCAGAGGTAATAAGGGTGTCTAAAGTAGGGTATAGCCAGTAGAAATGGCATCAAATGGAAATCTAGATCATAAAAGCTATCTATGAAGAATTTTTAGTGAATGGGGAAATACTTATGTGAGAAATAGTAATATACCAAATTGTATACTTGGAATGTTCACAACTATTGAAGATAGAAAAGGAGCACGTGCACAGAATAACAGAATTTTTTTCTGAGCAGAATTATGGTTGGTTTCTTATTTCTTATTTTTCTAACAAAACAACAATTCCCCCAAACAAAACTTATATGAAAAGCAAAATAAAGGTACAAGACAAAATTAAAACAAAAATAAAGTTGCTTCATAAAATTTAATTCTATAATGAAGATACGTTTCTTCTATTTTAACATCATTTAATCATTCCAAATGATAAAGCCAGCTACAGTCTACTATTCCTTTTAACATTGCTCCCTAGCTCTCTTGCTTTATTCCACAATTCTTCATTAACTTTTTAGAAATACTGAAACACACAGACCTTGAAAGAGGGATAAATTATAAAATTTTAGAGCTGAAAGGAAGCACAGAAGTCTTGTAGTCATTCCTCCCTCCCCACACATATGGGAGTGATCTTGAGTTTCAATCTTTAGCTTCCACAGCTCATCTTACTACACTGTCTCATGAGCATACTACTGTTCATGTATGAATATACTTCACCTACTTTCCATTCTCAACTTTGACTAGACTCCCCTATACTTCTCTATAACTCTGATGATGCTCTCCTTACTCATTTTGGAATTTGGAGAAAGGACAGAAAAAAAAGGAACACACTGAGGAAGTAATGGTAAACAAATTTCAAAGAACCAGTTAAGTATCATGTTTACTAAATCAGCCCACAAATACAAATAATGTTCCCATTTGTTCCTTACTGTGCTTTCTGGGTTCCAGGCACACTCAGAACCCCATAGCAGTTTCTGAGCTAGAAGCTCTGAAAGTGCCCAAGACTCAGGATCACTTTGAAATCTGAGTTTACTCCAAAGATTTAGGTATAACTAATTGATAAAGAAGGAAAACAAACCAAGGACTAATGATCATTCTCCAAGACCTTTCCATTTTAATTCCTAAGATTACACTGCTATTACTTAAATACAGTGTATACCTCCTTCTCATTTTCTTTAATGAAGAGAAAATTTGTATCAACTAAGCAATGAATCAATATGGCTAGATCTTCTACCCTAAATGTGCTGTATCATTATACTTCCTTAACTTAAATATACACTGATCAAAATGATATATAAATATATATGCAGCAAAAGTCATTAGTAATTCTACCTTAAACATAGGCCTCACATGCTCCAGATGTGTTGCACTTGTAAAAGGCGCCTGCACGTGGCTCACAGCCTCCATGAGTGCTTTAGCTGTCTTGGCCATCTGTTCCATTTCTAAGTTATAAAGAAGTCTTCTTTGTTTTTCACTGGCTACATCTGAAATAACAAAATTATTAGAATTTAAAATATAAAGCACTTAAAAATGTTACTTTCATGTTTTACTATCGAAAAAACACCAGTAATTAACACTAATTAAAAGTCTTAAGAAGTCAGACAGAAAAGGTGACTTACTGTACAATTCCACTTATGTGAAGTGTCCAGAATAGGTGAATCCATAGAAATATAAAGTAGACTAGTGTTTGTCAGGGTTTAGAGGGAGAGGGAATGGGGAAGTAATTGCTTAATGGTTCAGGGTTTTATTTTGGGGTAACAAAACCTTTTGGACCAGACATGTGGTGGTTACATGACACTAAGAATATACTAGATGCCAACAGGACTGTTCAGTTTGTTCATTTCTTTACATATTTATTTGTGGTGCTGGAGGTCAAACTTGGGCACTGCACATGCTTGGCAAGTACTCTACCACCGAGCTACATCCCTAGCTGGATTATTTACTTTAAAATGGTGACTTTAACCTCAAAAAAAAAAAAAAAAAAAAAAAACTGGACTAGGAGTCAGGAGTAAGTGAAAATTCATGAAAAAAGGAAGACAGTAGGTGTAACTATCACAGTGAAAGTTAGACAAACCATCTAAACATAGGACAGAATAGTAAAAGATAGGTTAAAAACAATGCTTAAATGAACACATGCTTAAACAACTTCTCCTGAATTAGCAAAGTACTGGCCCTAACACTCCCAGGTAAATGTAGTGATCCCAGCACTCCATCATCTTCCCATCTCCAAGTTCTCATTGATTTCCTAATACCCTATACTAAAAGAGCCTAGAGAAAAAGAGATATAAGGACATTATAATATAGGCAAGAGGAAGACAATTAAATTGAGAATAAGCATTTACTTAGATGTAAAAATGAAGGCTTGATTAATACACTTAATATTATAAGCAGAGCTAAAATTGCACTCCAAAATAAACTAAATAAACTGGAGCAAATAAACTAGAACAAGAGCCAAGGATGCTTATTTAAAACTTGGTTTTAATACTTAATTCCTCTGGGGTTTAGGGGCAGTAGGGGACTGAATAAAAGGTTTTACACTATAGTCAACTCAAAGGCTCTGATTCTCTTTCCTCATCTGTCTTGAATTTCCTCATATATAAAGTGAGGGAGAATTTGCTAAAATTTTCTAGAATATAATTCTCTACAGTATTCCAAAAGACAAGGCCTAAGGTCAGCTATTCACTATTATTCTTTCTGACATTACCTCCCTACCTTTCTGACTCATAATTCTTCAACTTTTAGAAACAGGTATCTCACACAGACTACTGTGCTCTCCTACCAAAAATTTTTTTTGCTGGGCATAGTGGTACATGCTGTAATTCCAGCTACTCAGAAGGCAGAGATTAAGAGAATCATGGTTAGAGAGACCAGTCCAGGCAAAAAAGTTACAGAGACCCATCTCAACCATCGAACCAAGCATGATGGTTCATATTTATAATCCAGCTCTGAGGGGAAGCATAGTGAGGATTGTGGTGTGAGGCTGGCCCCAAGCAAAAATGTGAGATCCTTTCTGAAAAATGACGATAGCAAAAATAATAAAGGTGGGGCTAGGGGTGTGGCTCAAGTGGTAGAACACCTGCCTAGCAAGTGTGAGGTCCTCAGTTCAAATCCCAGAACCAATCCCCTGTCTGCCCCCAAAAAAAGGTGTTTTGCTGCTGCAATCTGTTCAAGCTTGAAATCTCACCTCCAAGTAGAAGTGCTCAGAAAGAAGGGAGTTCTCTTTTATATTAATTACATTCTTTTTTATTTGTTTGGTGGTATTGGGGTTTGAACTCAGAACCTCACACTTACTGGGCAGATACTCTACCACTTGAGCCACTCCATCAGCCCTATTTTGTGTTGGGTTTCTTTGAGGTAGAATCTCGTTAACTACTTGCCCAGGCTGGCTCTGAACCACAATCCTTCTTATCTCTGCCTCCCTTGTAATTAGGATTACAGGCATGAGCACCAGTTACATTCTTGAGACATTACCCTCACAGGACCAGAAATGTCCTGGAGTCAGATTTTTAGCTCTGATTTAATCTCCATTGTCTACACATTTGCAGTGTCTAGAATGGAGCTGGATCCACAGTAGACTTCTAGTGCTGCTTAGATTTAGGGACTCAATAATGTTAGAATTTATAGTCTGTCTGGAATAGTCATTCCCAACTCCAATGATCCTAACCTTCCCCAGCTCTTGCAGTCACCTCTGCTTCCAGCCTCCTTTTTCCAGGTAAAAAAGATCGAATTATGTTGGTTGTAGATGAGGAGGAGGTAGGGAGGAAAAAAAAAAAAGAGTTGAAGTCTCACTGATGGAGGTATCTATAACCAGTCTTTTGACCTTTGGTGAGATGAACTGATACACAGACAAGTACATATTTAAACATACACTAACACATGCAAATTATTCAGCATTTTCCACTAATCTGGTCAGTGCTACCTTTCTTCAAGATGTGGGAAAAAAATACAATTATATCACTAAATTGTATATTATAATAATTCTCATTAAAACATGGTTCTAAAGCCATACATATATAGGGTTACTTTATTTTAAATCAAGGTTAAAAAAACACTCTTTCAAGAACCTATGTTTTAAACCAGAGATGGTGGCACAGACCTATAATCCAAGTACTCAGGAGGCTAAGGCAGGAGGATTGCAAGGTTCCAAGCAAGCATGGGCTACATAGCAAGACCGTGTCTCAGAAACAAACAATGGACACAAAATGTCCCCCCAACTCCCCAAAACTGAAACTAAACAAACAAAAAACCCTGTGCTTTTCCCCTTGAACAATCAGGTTTTGACTCATTTGGATACTCACTTTGTTTACTTGATTTTGTAGGAATTGTTAGTTCTTTTGTTTCCTTCATGGATATCTTCTTCCCAGCTATTTCATTATAGATGGCTGACAGATACTCTTCAGGAAGGTCTTTACTATCATTAATACCTCTGTTCATTTTAATGTACTGTTCCTTTGTCATTTTGTTTTTAACCTAAATATGAAAAACCATTATAATTTCTAAAAATTAATACAAAATTTTCACTCATTTAAAGACTTAATACTTAAGAAATTTTATAAGCAGTTTGCAGACTAGAAGTGGAAAATGTTTAACAAAACATACACAAAGATGAAAAAGGAAGTGATGGAAAATGAAAGCAATATAGAAAACACCCATTTTGGCATATTCTAATTCACTACACTAATTCACCTTGCACTGAAATGGAAATGAGTAATTTGCAATAAGAAAGGAGAAAGGTTGGTAAGGAAGTTGTTTTTTCCCAAGGTTTAAGAGTACTCATAGTCTCTTAAAAAGGGCCACAACAATGATTGGAAACATAAAATCAAAAAGATTCAAATATAATTCAGAAAAACATAAACATGTTGCTAATGAATTAAAAGCAAATTTCCTAGAACAGTGGATATGAAAATAATAATAGTTGAAATTTATTTAAAACCAGGTAACAATCTTTCTGAGTGTGTTATCATGGCAACTGAATGATATTAGGTGATCTGGGCCAAGTATCATCAGAATGTTTTGTCTTCTTTAAGAGTATCAACAGGAATGTTCTACTTAATAAAGCCATGGGCAACAAATCTGTCATTTGTAAGATGGCAACCCCATTACCAAATTTCACAATTAGCACAGAAAAATGTTCCATCCACTGCCGTATCTTCAAAATATTCTCTATTTCCAGAAATTCAGATAGACAAAAATCTTACAATGTCTCTGAAGAGATACTTAACTAATTTAAAAAATATTCTTATTCATAAAGACTTTAAAATACCACTAAAGAGAAGAAGCTTGTAAATGTGCATGAAAGTACACAGAGCAAAAATCAAGGAAGTCATCAGAAGCTTGTAAAAGTAATTATGGAGATGCTTTGTAATGCTTTGACAATACAATTAGGACACAAATACTTCTTTAAGTTCACATTACTTTGCAATCACAATCTTTTTAAAGTCTTAGAAAAGGTAGTAGAAGTGCTTTTCCTACAAAAAATATAAAAATATTATCATGACACTTTTCAAATGGAATTTACTATTTAAGACAATCAAGGGCTACCTTATAACTTTAAATTTTTATCTTTTGAGTCATGGCTCTAAAAAGTATGAAAGTTCTGGGCACCAATGGCTCACGCCTGTAATCCTACCCACTCAGAAGGCAGAGATCAGGAGGATCAAGGTTTGAAGCCAGCTTGGGCAAAAAAACAAAAAAAACAGTTGAAGAGACTCTCAAAAATACCAACACAAAAAGGACTGGGGGGGAGTGACTCAAGTGGTACAGAGCATAATAAAAATATGAAAGTGGACCTTTTTACCTAAAGCTTTGACAGATGCTTATGTGGGGGGGGAGGTTAGAACCTAGGGGGAAAAAATCCTACAGAAGTGCTGCTAGTAAGAAGTAAAAGAAGATTAAAATCACCTGGAAATTTTAAAGATGGCTTAATGTTTTCACATCATGCAAATCAGAGGCAGAGCCAAGTCCTCAGAGAAAATCTGCAGTAGCAGTTAAGCACCTGTGCATCTAGGCATGAATTCTCAAAAGGTGGATTCTAGAACCAGTATAAAACAATTATACTTTTCTTTTCCTGGTATCTTTTATGGAATACCCCACTCTTGAGTTTGATTGGCATATGCTTAAATTAAGCTGTGCCTCGGTGTGATTTTTTAATCATGTCAATCTGGTTGCTACTACTAATGAAGATTAATGTACATACACACAAAAATGTGTTTTAAATAGACCTCAAAATTTTAACCACCCAAGTACATGTTTCATGGACAGGAACGCCTGTCCTGAAGACAAAACACTGTTCTCAAGATAATACTCCCTTAAATGCATGTGTTCAGAAACTTTTAACAATCTCACATATTAATGAAAATATAAAAAAGGAGCTTTTAACATTTTTTTTCAAAATAACACAAGTATACCCACATATGTATAAGAAGATATGGCACAGCTGCATAGGATGTTGCTTATTTGTTTATAAAACCAAATGTCATCAAAAGTATAACCTTCTAAAAACAAAGATATGAAAGTCCAGGTTATAAACTCTACAGTTGAGACTGAAAAAATCAGACTGAAAACTCTGATGTAAAGATATCTAAATAAATTATCTGTGCAATGCCTTACAAAACCATGGAAAAAAGTGATCATGCTGGATAATGAAAACCCTGAAGATGAGCTGCTTTGAGTATAATGCTAATAATCTGTCAAAGACAAAACTAAATGACTAAAAATATTAATTTTGAAAAAAAAGGCCCATATAAAATCAAGTAAACCTGCAGTACATTTACAGTTGTTTAATTCTGGTGTTTGAAATATATGAGTAACTTCAAATATAATGCATCTACCTTTTATATAATTTCTATATTAACTCCACCTTAACCATCTCAAAAGAAACAAACAAAAATCCCTATATTGCAGTTTAATCTCAAACTGCAAATAAATTTTAATTGTTCCAATACATCACAGATTAACATGTATATTACTTAATTTATAGTCTAAGAATAGCAAATATCATTAGATGCCTACCTCTAGAAGTACTAAGATATTCTTGCAAATCATTTATAAAAGTTTTAGTTAACGTTATCTAAGTATGTTTTTAGAAACTAAGCAAAAAATATCTAAGACTTTAAAAACAACCTCTGTGAAGTAGACATCAGATATTGAGCAACAGTTCTTTAACATTTGAGAAGGAATTATGAATTTTATAAGGTGAATGAAATTTGACAATTCCTACATACCTGGTATTTTTAAAATTTTGTTAATGTTTTAAGTGTGATGGTATTGTGATCTCTTTTAGAGATGTACACTGAGATAAATACAGATGAAATAATAAATGATATCTGGGATTTGCTTCAAAATTACCTAAGGGAGATTTGAAAGGATGTAAACAGAACAAATTGGCCATAAATTGGTAACTGTGGGAGCTGGGTGATTGGTACAAATCACCCAGTAAATCTTAAACAGTAAATCTACTGTTTAAGGCTGAAATTTTTTTTTTAAAGGATGGTTTAAAGCATCTTTTTAGATTAAAATTTATATTTTGCTTTACACAACTGTCAATCATGAGGCTGACAAATACAGACATTATTTTACAAAGGCTTAGAAGTCTAATTAACTAGGGCTATAAGTTACATTGGATTCAATCCCCATCACCACCAAAAAAATAATAAAATTCTTATTAGAATTACTATCAAAAGTTACTTTTATAAAATGTATCTCATCTTTTTTTTTTTTTTTTAGCACTGATAGTTTTTTTATATTGTAGTGGTAGGTAGGGGTACATTTACAAAAGTCCTTACCATATATCATACTTGAATCCTCCTCCCATATCTCAACTCTTAATTAAATATATCAATTTGGTAACTGGCTTAGCTTATACAAGATTAAAATTTCAAGTAGCACTTACTGGATTCAAAAGAATGTATTTAATTTTTACTATTTATTGTAAAACTGACATAGAAGAAAACATACCTGTGGACTGTGAAGATCTGTGGTTAACATGATAATTGAGTAAGCCAAAACATAAGCAGTATCTGCACTAGCAAAAAGAGTTTGTCTGGAAAAAATAAATATATCATGTTACAAACATCTATTGTTTTACAGTTTCATTTGTTTTAAATTTCTCTTGAGATTTATGTTCTGTCTTGTAATCCAATTTTTGATGGATTTATTATTTCCAGATAGTATACAATGTAAATCCTCTGAAGGGGATTATGTCCTATTATCTCTGATACCCTGAGATTCCCTAGTGCAGTGTCATGGACACAGTTGACAACCAAGAAGCATCTGAATCCTACTTACCCTTGGTTGCATTCTAGGTATCTTGCAGCAAATTTTTCCATTAATCGATCAATTTTTTGAGCTTCTCCTGGAAGACGGAATCCTTCCAGGAACAAGCGAAGGGCTGAAACGAAGTCCTTTCCTGAAAAGTCATGTTGGTCTACATATGCATACATGACTTCTTTGTTAAATTTGTCATTATCTCCTAGGAACTCACCCACTTGAGTCTAAAGTATAAAGGAAAGATAGAAATCAATATTCTAATGGCAGGTTACATTTGCCACACAGCATTTAAAAAGTGGAAAAATTTAAGATCCACAGGTTTTAGAGAACAGGGTAAAACAATTTCAAACATGAAACTAAAAGTTAAATATATAAATGTGTTTATTTTTTAAAAATCAAGATATGACTTTAGGATGCTTAAAGACCAAACTTTATACATATACAAATACATATTACATATAACCTAAGTTATTTTTTAGGTTTTACTCATCTACATCATCAACAAACCATTTTAAAGAACGTAAATAGTATGTATTATTAATTTAAAAAGGAATTTCATAGAACAGGTTAGAATGAAATGAAATGGTACACTTACAGAGTCTAATCTTTCCTCCTGATGTAAGAATTGAGCAATATCTTCAGGTGTAGTGCCAAGCATCCCTTGTTCTTGGAGATACTGTATTCCTCGCTTTGGTTTCTTATTAAATCTAGATGATGTTAAAGTTAATGCAAACATTAAAAACAGAATACCATTTGTATTCCTTCAAAAGAAGATCTCAAACTACAGTAAGTTAAAAACAAGAGCTGATTTAATATAACCAATACATGAGTATACAAAAATATGGTACAAAGTTTTCATTCTTGTTTTCTTCTTAGGAGAGCAGCAAATGAAGGGTCACTGTTATCGCTGATATGGATCATTTTAGACTTTTTGCTATAGTACAGAATATTTTCTTTTCTTTTTTTTTTCAACACAAGAACTCTGTCTTGGTTTAATATATTACATTGTAAGCATAAAAAAGCATTAAGTTATACACGAAGAATAGGCAAATAATGAATTGGAAAAGGCAGGCTGGCTTCACAATTTCCCACAAGCAACACGGAACAGTGTGACTTGTGGTCTTTTAACTAAACATTAGTATTCTACCTGGAAAATGTGAAAATAAACCTAACAAAGAGTGGGAGGCTGGAGAAAAGAGACTGAAGAATGCCCTCATTTTTTTATTGCATAATATCTAAAAGACAATTCTGTCATGAGCTCTAGCCACTTAAAAGTTTTTCATAAGTTCCAAGTCTCAGAAAAAACTGTTTAGGAATATAGTATGAAATATTTTCTGATCCTTATCAACAGTGGTTAATTGGATGACTGGAGACAATGCCACATAGTACGTGAACTATGAGTGCTAAGTATGTGAGCATTAAATATCTCATACTTTGAATATATATTCTCCTTAATCCTTACTGAACTCTCTAAACAACGAGTTTGAAGACTATTCCTCTGCATGCCCTTTACAGGCTCCATTCACAGGGGAACTCTCCCTTATTATTAAAGAGCCAAGTCAAATGTCACATCCTACTTTTATTACTTTGATGCCTTATCACCTATCACCTGAGCTATTGCAAGAGTTCTTAATAACAGTCTCCCTATCTCATTTTGCCCATATTCTAACCTACCCATCAGGCTGCTGACAAGTCATTTTTCCAAAACAGGAATCAATGGTGCCATTCCTCTGCTTAAAAACCTTCAACAGCACTGCCAGTGCCAAGAGGAACAAGTCAAAAATTCCTTTACATGGAGAATGAGGCCTTCAACATACAAATCCAACTCAATGCTTTCATCTCACCTCCTCCTACTTCTCTTACTCCACTTTGCCTTGCCATGGAAAATTAAGAGTGTCCTCAAATGTCCTCCCTCTTCTCTTGCGCTACAGCACATGCCATTCTCTTTGTTTAGAATGTTGTTTCCTATTCTGTCCTAATGGGTCCCCTGTTAAATTCTAATTCAACCACAGCCACATAAATTAATTAAAATCAAACACTTTTCACCAAGTTAAACAACATCTCCACTCTCTAGACACTCTCACTCTAATGGAAGAAAAAAAAATTTTATTTTTTAAGAAAAACTGTTTCAAAGTACTTATTCCTGTTTATATACCACTTCCCCCCACCCCTTCTTTCTTCTTTCTTTTTATTATTGATTGATTGATTGATTGGTATGCTATCTCACTATGTTGCCATAGTTGGTCTGAAACTCCTGGGCTCAAATGATCCTCCCACCACAGTCTTCTGAGTACCTGAGAACTACGTGTGCATCATCATGTCTAGCTACAAGCACAATTTTAAAATGCAACAAAAAGATGTATTCACAAAATAAGAACAACACAACATAGGATGAGACTAAAAACTGACATGGTCAAAATACATTTCCTGAGGAAGGTGATTCTGGAACTGAGTTTTGAAGAATAATTATATGTTTTATAAGGAATAAGAAAAAAGACCCCAGACAGAGAGAAAGAAGACACACAAAACCATAAAACAAGTGACAATAAAGAGCTCTGCATTGGTGGAGCAATTACTCCAGGAGATCCAAATTCCGAAGGTACTATGTGCTACTGCAAGAAGCTTTAGTTTTATTCTCTAAGAGGAAGAGAAGAGAAAACTAGAAACAGACTTTCTTTTTTTTTTTAAACATGGTGCTGGGGATCAAACACAGGGCCTCACACAGCTCGGCAAGCACTCTTATCACTGAACTACACCTCCAGCCCTAGAAGCAGATTTTCATTCAAGAACTATTCCCTTAGTAGACAGGGTGTGGTAGTGAGTACCTATAATCCTAGTTACTCAGGAAGCAGAGATTGGGAGGATCACAGTTTAAGGACAGCTCAGAAAAAAAGTTAGCAAGATCCCCTCTCAACAAATAAGCCAGGCACTATTCACAATAGCCAAGTTATGGAAACAGCCAAGATGCCCCACCACTGACGAATGGATTAAGAAAATGTATCTATACAAAATGGAATTTTATGCAGCCATGAAGAAGAACGAAATGTTATCATTCGCTGGTAAATGGATGGAATTGGAGAACATCATTCTGAGTGAGGTTAGCCTGGCCCAAAAGACCAAAAATCGTATGTTCTCCCTCATATGTGGACATTAGATCAAGGGCAAACACAACAAGGGGATTGGACTTTGAGCACATGATAAAAGCGAGAGCACACAAGGAAGGGGTGAGGATAGGTAAGACACCTAAAAAACTAGCTAGCATTTGTTGCCCTTAACACAGAGAAACTAAAGCAGATACCTTAAAAGCAACTGAGGCCAATGCGAAAAGGGTACCAGGACTAGAGAAAAGGTTAGATCAAAAAGAATTAACCTAGAAGGTAACACCCACGCACAGGAAATCAATGTGAGTCAATGCCCTGTATAGCTATCCTTATCTCAACCAGCAAAAACCCTTGTTCCTTCCTATTATTGCTTATACTCTCTCTACAACAAAATTAGAAATAAGGGCAAAATAGTTTCTGCTGGGTATTGATGGGGTGGGGGGGAGAGGGAGGGGGCGGAGTGGGTGGTAAGGGAGGGGGTGGGGGCAGGGGGGAGAAATGACCCAAGCCTTGTATGCACATATGAATAATAAAATTAAAAAAAAAAAAAAAAACAAATAAGCCAGGCATGGTGGCAGATGTATACAGGAGGTATAAATAGCAGGACTGAGGTCAACACAGGCAAAAAAGTATGAGACCCAATCTGAAAAATAACTGAAGCAAAAAATGCCTGGGGAGCCTGCCTCAAATGGTAGAGCACCTGATAGTTAATGGAAGGCCCCAAGTTCAAACTGCATTGCCACCAATAATAGATAAATACACAGAAATATTCTAGTTAAGTATAAAAAAAAAAAAAAAACCTGGAGAATGAGGAAGACCAAAGTAAAGGAAGTTTGACACAGTGAGAGATTAGATCCCAGAGTGAGGGGGGAAAATCCTAAATTAACTCCCAATATTCTAGTCTATAAATTTGCTGGGGTCACTCACTGCCTACATAACAAATATAGAAACAATAGGATTTTTTGTTAGTCTACTGTTTTTGGTAAAAGTACTGAGGGGTTGATTATGGTGAGAACAGAGACTGATAAATTTAGTTATGAACATGCTGAGGGTGAGAAACTAGTTATCAGTATGCTGAGGGTCGGTGGTTACATTAAAAATAACACTTGGGAGGTTGTGCGATATTAGCAGACAGATGATAGCTAAAGTCATAAAAAGAACATGATCATTTAACAAAAGATGCAAAATAGAAAAAGGACCAGATGGACAGAACCCTGGAAATGCTAAAAATATATCAGGAGGAAATTAAGCCCATAAGAAGACTGAAATGACATGGTCAGAAAGGCAAGTATGAAGGTAGATATAATGGTGTCATGAAAGGAACAGTCATGGCAGAGTATACCAGTAATGCAGCTAGCTCCATGAAAGCATTTTCATTAATGGCTGTATGAAGTAGAAAGCAAATACTGTGGCAGAAAGAAGTACTGGAAGCTAGGGAGAGACTCCACTTTGAAGCCACTCCTCTAGTACTTCAAATGGAGCTATCATACTTGGGCAGCACTTTGTACAACACTATACTCTAGACCTTACTCAGTACTATTTTATTTAGACTACAGTATTAAATATAGGGACTAGTGCCTTCACAGTGCTTGGCACATAGTCCCAAGTACCAAATAGGTGTTTGCTGAGTGACCAGCATGATTTCAAAATGTGTAACTGTTTACACATACTAGACAGCAAATCCCTTACAAAGAAGGGTTAACTCATTCATCTATCTTACCTAGGACCTTACATAATATCTGGGACAGATGGAACTTGGACAAATACAGACTAAACAATCAGAATGAATGAAGTATTGATGGCTACTTCCTGAGGCAATTTTGCAAGTCTTTATAATTTTATAACACAGAATATGTGCATATTTTTGTCAATTTTTTTTCATATTAACACTGAAAAGATACTTGAACATTCACCAAAAGGCAATGCTTAAGTATCAGGAAGAAATGCTTTCAAAACAAGTTAATTTAGAAGGAGATATTTAAACAGTTTACAGTAGCCAGATTCATGATAAAAGGCCAGAAATTTTCATTTTTCTTTATTGCATCTTTTGAAAGAAAAGAGGGCAATAAGAGGAAGGCAAAACAGTGTTACTGACAAAGGAAATAGTCCAGGAGCAGCCTGATACAGCAAAACTTAGAAGGAAAATTGACTTCACAATTTACTATACCAGATCAGGATCTGGTATAGTAAAGATTGAGAAAGGAGAGGGTCATCTTATTAACATATAAAAATAAAATCTATAACAAGAGTATATCACTAGCAAGTAATACACTTGTAACCCAACTGGAGGAAATATAAAACCTATAAAGGAGCAAATGTTAACTACTAGAAAGTTTCATACTTTTACTTTTGAGCTGTCACCTGGCTATGAAATAAAATGGGAGATTTCATAACTGAGCTAAATAAACAATGCAAAACTGTACAGATGATGTTCAGCTGCACATACTATATGGAGCAAAATCAATCTATATGACAATAGGGACTAGACACTGTAAAAGCCTGTTTGGGCTAGAGTACAATGAATAAGGGGAGCTGAATAAGAAACCATTAGAATTGTTAGATATATCCCCACCCCCATTTTATACACTGAAAAAATAGAAATGAGAAAGGAATAAAAATAATGAGAAGATGTAAAGAAATCCAGGGGAGAGGTAGCACATTTCTAGCAGAGGGATCATCAGTAACATTTTTCCTTAAAATTTTACACTTACAAATCTATCCCTTGTTCTATTATTTCTTTTTGTTGCTTCAAGACTTCAAATTGTTCTGGATTATCAGTGCCAGACATCTGTGTACTATAGCTGCCAATTCCTGATGATGATGTGGACTCCAAGGAGTTTAAACTTCCGTATCTGTTTATTGTCTCAGGGTGTTTCATTTCATTCATCTCTTGCTCTGAGGGTTTTTCCTGACCTGTAAGAAGAAAAACTGATAGTATACGACAGTAGTCCCCTCCTTATCTGTGTGAGGAGAGGGGTTACATTCTTAAACCTCCAGTGGGTGCCTAAGACCACAAACAGTACTTAATTCTATATTTACCATATTTGTTCCTATACATACATGCCTATGATAAAACTTAACTTATATAAATTAGGTGCACTAAGAGATTAACAACAATTAATAAAAATACAGTAATTATTTATGAGGCTGTGGTCTCCCATTCTCAAAATATCTTATGGTACTACAGACTTCAGCAACTTTGGCTTTTTCACTTAAAGGAAGCACTTCAGGCTGCTCTTTGGAATATCACTACTGCCAGCATTACTACTCTTGGACTTTGGGGCCATTATTAAATAAAACAAGGAATGCTTTAACACAAGCATTTTAATATCATGATATTTGATCTGATAATTGAGAAAGCTACTAAGTGACTAATGGGCAGGTAGCATATACACATCTGGATATGGTGGACAAAGGGATTATTCATTTTCCAGGTGGGATACAGAAGGATGGTGTGAGATTTCATCACACCACTCAAACTGGCAAACAATTTAAAATTCATGAATTGTTGATTTCTGGGATTTTTATTTAATATTTTCAGGTCATGGTTAACCACAGGTAACGGAAATTAGGCAAAATGAAACCATGGATAAGGGAGGACACTATTGCAGTCTATCAAAGAAAGAAATGTGAAAGGGAAAACAAATTCTTGAATAAGGCAAGGTATTTCAGTGTTACTTAGACATCTAATACAAATAAAGGACTGGTGTTGTAATAAATGATATACTTTGATAATAAAACACAGGATAATTGGTACCTGTACAGTTTGTACCACTAGGAGAGGGTCCTTTTGCAGTTGCAGTGCTTTGAATCCACTGGATTTCTGCTCTCAGCTCATGCCTCATGACCAATAGTTTTCCCTTACAGGACTCGTAACTAAAATAACCCTACTGAAGTCCTGCAGCTTTGAGTTTTTCTGAGTGACAGTAAACATCAAGCATAGAGAAACAGCTCAACCTTCTTAAAATAGACTGGCTTTTATGGTTCTTCTATAGTTATATTAAAGGTATATAAGTACACTTCACTTTATATAATATTCAGAACACTGCTAGGATAACTAAATTGTTATTTGAATCATAAAGAATGTTCTTCTTCAGTTAAGTAAGTCATAAACTAATTAACGGCATCTGCAACTATCCTCCAAAGGATCATTTACTTAGAAATGATGAGGATTAGAACTCACAATTTCACCTTACCAAGAGTTGTCTGAGAGTTGGGGTTCACATACTGATCCTTACTCCATTCAACCATACATTTCAAGATTGACACTAAACATTCTAAACCTTTTTTCCTCAGGCTCAATTCCTGTAAAATAATTCATAAATAAAATAAAAAGATCTTTTAAGGAAAAGGCATGTCTCTTCCTTGGCAAAGTTTAAATTTGAAAATATTTTTAAAGTTCTTACCTGAATATTACTCATACCAAGTTCTTGACTGCCCCTTCCTTGGGCAATTTTTGATAGATCATTTACTAGTCTTTCAAATATATTTGCTGCATTTAAGTCACAGTCATAGTTAACATAAATGTCCACTACACTCTGAGCATCTGTAACAATACATTGATTTTAACAATACGAATCTAGAACCTGAGTACATTTTGGCCTTTTAAATATCTCATTGTAAGAAAGAGATAATGAAGTTTAATTTCAAATACCTGCACAAATCCGTGTCAGTGTCTGAATAACCATCCATTTGTGATCAAATGAGCTGGTAGAAGTTTCCAAAATGTATAGGAAAATTTCTTTAAAGAACACCTGTGATTAGGAGGAAACTTCTGTTTAAAATACTACTTAGAATTCAGATACACGATCACTTTTTAAATGCCCCAAAGCTGTAGAGTAGATAGGACCTAGGATCCTCTGGTTCTCAACTCTACTGAAGTTCTATCACTTAACTCTCAGGACTAAAATTACTTGGGTGGGTGAGTTAAACTTGCCCTTCTAATACTAGCACTGTACTCACTGTGCTTTGCTTTGCCATCACACAGCTGCTACAGATGAAATATGCAAAGATATGAAGTTTCCCTGGGTACATAATTACAAAACTAATGTAACTCATGGTTCATTTTTTAACTTCCTCAAAGAGTTTAATTTATACTCTGTTCATCAGTTATATTTTTCGGTATTGTGTAGGCATAACAGCTTCTGGATTTAAATGTAATTGATACACTAAAAAAGGATCTAATTTATATATACTATTTTACTTTACTAATTACTCTCAAAAGTGAAATTTCTACTACCTGAAATTTATATACAAACTATTTCTGACTATTCTTTATACCAACTATCAAGCACAAAACAATTAACCTAATGAAGTAGATTTCAATTTAACAGCTAGGAATTTTCACATTCAAATTATTTTGAAAAATAACTTAAAAAGTGATAACTAAAAAACAAACAAATATTAGCATTTCTAGAAATTATATAAGTCTCATAATACTCACATTTATAACATGCCTGACATCTTCTCCCCTAAAGGTCAGGTGTCCCTATAATCTGTTTTTCTTTCACAGAATTCAAAACATTTCTATTTACTTGCTTTATGTAAGTACGTCCTATGAACTGTAGGCTCTACAAGGATAGGGAAAACCAGGTCTTTCTTGCTAAGCATTGTGTTCCCACTGCATGTCACACAAATAGATATTCAATAAATATTTACATATATTGCCACCACATAGCCACAATTCCCAACAAACACTGCATCAAGTCACCCAGAATACTATAGCAAACCCATAGGAATGCCATGAAAAACTCAGAGGGAAAGACCCTGTTGGATACCTAGTTCTTTTCTTTTTCTTTCTTTTTTTTTATTGTACCAGGGGTTGAACTCAGGAACGTGTGCTTGCCAGGCAAACACTCTACCACTTGAATCATGTACCCTGCCCTTTTGGCATTAGTTATTTTGAGGCTAGGACCCCATTTTGCCCAGGCCGACCTGGACTATGATCCTCCTATTTATGCCACTGGAATTGCTGAGATGACAGGTTATGCCACCACACCCAGCTATTGGTTGAGATGGGGGTCTTGAGAACTTCTTCCCCATATTGACCTTGAATCCAGATTTCCACCTCCTAAGTAGCCAGGATTACAGGCATAAGCCACCATGCCTAGCAGATTGTTCAGTATCAATTAGCTCCTACTACATCCTCTCAATGACATCATTATCTTTGCAAACCTTGGTTTTAGTAGCTGCTATGATAGAAAGCAAGTACCACATGAAAAACAGAATGCAGGTGGCCTTTTTCAATCAAATTCAAAGGTCTAAGAAGTTGTGCAGTGTCCAGTAGACACGCACATCCCACTACAAAAGAATTATGGTTAAAAATGAAATGAAAACACTATTTTCTTTCAATTTATGAGAGCTATTTTTTTTGAAATGGACATTAGGTTAAAACAAATATTTATTATTTAGCTAAACTACTTAATAAAAGAAAACTGTTAGGTATTTCTTTCTAAGTACACCATGAAAAAACTAGAGAGACTAACGATTCTGTGAAACAAGAAATCTTGAACTTTCTGGTCTAGAGAATAAATAAGTAACAGATCTAGAGAGGTGGGGTAGCAGGGAACTACAATAAACTACCTCATTCACAAATTTATTACATGCAGTTTTGAGAAACTACAGTCAAAAATAATAAAAAAAACAAAAGCAGTTTCAAAAAAAAAATTGTCAGTTCTCACGTGTGTTACATAGCTCAGCTGCTACGAGGAAGCTCTCAGTCCCACGTCCTACTCAGTGTGTTTACATCTGTTAAATGTTCCCCTGCCCTTAATTTTTTGAAAATATGCCCTCCCAAAGCAAATGGTACCCAAAAAGGTTAGAATGATTGTGCTTAATTTAAGTGATAAAGTGAAAATTTTAGACTTGTTGAAAGGTGGCATATCTTTAGCAGAAGTTAGCATTATGGGAAAAATGAATCAAGCATCTGAAGTACAGTTTGGAACTCCATGCCTCCTGAGCATTCAGGAGTAATTTTTCCCACATGGCGGTCTCTTTGGAACCATATACCTGAGGACACCAAGGGTGTACTGTGTAGCTACTATCTATGGCTTATCAAATTGCACTAATAAGCAAAAGTCTATCAATTTAATATATCATCCCTAAAATAGGGCCTCTTAAAAAAATCAAACTTTTAATGATTTCTTGAGCACCTAGAATATATGTTTGAGGAATTACAGCTCTACCATAAGCACACTGTCTTCATATAGTAGATGTTTTCTGAAAGTTTGTATATGAACTATTTTCTTAGTGTCTATGGAAAAATCCCGTTACAGAAACTGTGAAGTGAATAGTCTCCTAAAATAAATCTTCATGTAACACAATCTTAATTTTGTTTTGCAAATTTTAGTTTTCATCTGTTGGATTTTCTCCAAGTGGAACACAACTTATCCTAATTTGAGTATGTTTAAGATTTTTTTAAAGTATATTTGCATATATCATGTGTTTTCATAACTTCCCTTTGAAGGATAACGGAGAGTGAAATGTATCTGTGATCTCTTAAAAAAATTAAAATATTATAATAATTTCATGAGAATCTATCATCAGGAAATATTTAAGAGTATTTCCTTTTAAATTCCTTTTTAAGAAAAGTAGTAATCACAAATTATTTTTACATCTAGTTCTATAAGAATTTATATTTCACACAGCCTACGGAGTAATACCTATGGGAGTATCAGTGTTCAAATACCTGTAAGTAAGTGGCAGCACAAAGGCCTCCAAATTTCTCTAATGTCAATTTGAATGCCTCATCAAATAAAAGATTTCTCGCTTATTACAGAAGTAAAAGTCCTACAACTGCACTGTAAAGTCTTTCATTTATAGTTCCTGAACATAATGGTAAAAAACTACTGAAAATTAACAGCTGTTCCTAAATGTTTTGTATTATTTTCATAGACATATGGTAAAGTTCAAATCTTGACAACATATAGATACTAGAATTTATTTCCTGTCTAAAACCACGGCACAAATTTAGAATTTATTTCTTAAAATATGAAGTCATTATTTTTTATAGTCCTAACAATGTTCTAAATGAATTTTCATAGATATTATTGAACATCCATTTTTAACAGCTAATATTATTTTAATCATCTCAAAATTCTGAGAAAATAATGATCTTTTCTACTGAGCTAATGAATTATTAAATATAAAATTAACAAAATTAAAATATAATCAGTGTATCATATCAAACTTAATAAATATGAAAGTGAAAACTGACGAATAAAAATGAATATTTTGCCAGACCGTGGTGGCTCAGGCCTATAATCCTAACTACTCAGGAGGCAGAGATCAGGAGGATCTCGGTTCAAAGCCAGCCCAGGCCAACAGTTCAGGGCTGGTGGACTGGCTCAAGTGGTAGAGCACCTGTGTAGGAAGTGTGAGGCTCTGAGTTTAAACCCAGTACCACACACACACACACACACAAAAGAATTATTTCTAAAATATATAATTTCTCAATCAAAAGAGTATTTTAAGAAACAACAACTTTGGAAAAGATTCATTAATTCTGAAAAAGTAAAGTACTACTTTCAAAGGCTGAATTTGAAGATGAAAACAAAAGACACTAGAAATTTAATGTGCCTGCATAACATGTAGAGACATGGCTGGAAGATTCTCTAATTCAGCTTTGTTAAACCTCTGAAAATATTTTAAAACCACATGAATGTTGTTCTATTTTCAAGGATCTTGGGAGGAAATTTAGGAATATAATATGCACAAATATATATTAGAAAAAAAGTACAAAGTAAAAATTACTTTTTCAAATGTCCTAAAACATAACTGGAAAAAATATGATACCCCTTGATCACCTCTTTTGAAGACCTAATAACTTAAATAACTTTAAAACTCAGAGTAGATTTGGGACTTACTTTTAAGATAGTCAAATTCATTATTACAGAGCATATATAAAATGGCAAAGCTATTGTGAAGACTAAATTAATTTAAGAGCACCAGAACCATTTCTTCAATTATCCCTTGAAGGCAAAGGCTGTATCTTACTTCATGTGGCATTCTTAGTACTTACCCAGTGCCTACTACTTCATAAGCACATCAACTGAATGGGTGAATGGACAAAAAGAAGCATGTAACAACACGCAAATATTATTTCACATTCTGGAAAACTTTCCAATAGCTTGTTAATTTAACATGAAACAAATGAAATATGCAGCAATAATCTTAAACTTTAATCTCTAAATGCAGAAGGAACATACCTCAATTTGCATCTTCAGATGTGTCTTGAAGTTTGACAACAAAGTAAGAAATATGGAAAGAGAAAGCTCAAAAACTTCTGGAACAGATGAGACTCCATTTTTTGAGAGTGCAACACAAAGGTATTGCTTAATAGCATTAATAAACATCTCATTTGTTCTGAAAACAGGCCCTGCATTTTGCAGAATGGATAGAAGTAACTGCAATGAAAGAATCTTGGATCGTAACTCATGAGATCTGAAATATAAGAAAAAAGACACACAAGTTTAGCAGCATTATGGTAATAACAGATTAGATTGATCCAAATACATTTCCTGGTACCACATAATTTCAGACTTTTCAAATGAAAAATAAAATCACTCACAAATACTTAATATCACCCTACTGTTCCCCTGGGAAAGAAAAACTAATTTAAGATTTATGCCTGTTCTTTTCTTTTTCAACCACACTTCTTAGAAATCACCATAAACTTTCCTGGACTGAGTGCCATGCCAAGGATATAATAGTTCCAATGTATATTTCCTAGTTATGCCACTCAAAACTCCTAAACACTGATAAAAAATTTTTTCATTGCATTAACAAGTTATAGGATTATTTCAAACTTACTTTTTTTCGGTAACAATTTAAAGGTATTTTCTCTTTTAAAGTAAACAGAGGCTTTTAAAACTCTCTTGTAACAGCTTTATCTCTAGCATCTATACAGTATTTGCTGAAAAAAATGGATTTATTCTTGTGTTCATCCACTTATCAAGTCCCTGCTATGTATGAGGCATTAACAAATGGATTGTCTTGTGACATGAAAATTTGTACTTCTCATAAGCAAACAAGGATGGAATTTTCATGTCTCACATTTTTCATGGGATAGTTTCAAATTATGATTCAAACTTAAAGAACACTTCTTATATCATAATCTTAGCAAAGCCAGAAAGCATAAAGAGAATCAGATAAAATAAAAACTAGGTAACTATAAGAGCTCACTGAATTTTGGTCAAAAAAATCATTCAAGACAAAAAACTATATATTCTCTTTAGGAGGTAAAAACAGTTCCTATTGTCGTAGAAGTTTGACCTCTTTCAGTACTCCACTGCAATGTTTACGGACCCTGATGTTCAAACAAATTTGTTAATATTTACATTAAACCCACCAAGTATGAGGATTAATCTACATTATTACTCATAAAAATCCTTTGTAATATAAACACTGCAACTTTCCAAAACTAGACTATCATATTTTCAGGACTATCATAGCACTTTTCAGAATTCGTATGTTTTCTTTTGTATTCTTGTCATTTTCTCCATTCTTTTTTCTGTTCTAGTATTTTTATATTTGACTTCTGAAAACTAAATATCTAAGGTGTTTAAGGTAAATAACACTTTTTAAAACCATGACAGAAATAACCTTTGGCAATAATACCAAATTAAGTCATTTCCTTAAGAAGATCTTCATCAATTCAGAATGAAATGTCAAAAATTGTCTTTTTTTTTGGAGACAGAGTCTCACTATGCAGTCCAGGCTGGTATAGAACTCATGATCCACCTGCCTCCATCTCCTGAGGGCTGGAATTATAAGCATGTGCCACCATACCAGGCTAAAATTATCAATTTTTGAATGAGAAAGTTTTTTCCCTAATAAGAAACTAAAAATTTTAAAATATACTCTTATTTTTAAATAAGAGTATATATATATAATTATAATTAATATATTAACATATATTAAATAAGTGTTATATATATTATGTTCTTATCACGTATATAAGGGTGTAATTAATAACCCTAATTCTTTTTCTGTAAAACTTATATTTTAAAAATAGAGAAGAATCAGTAACTTATGTTTCTGACTCTGATTTGAACCTAAAAAGATTTCAGGATTTTATGCATTTAGACCTAAAAGACGTTTTCTCTAAAGCAGAACAATGTGACAAAATAAAGCTATAGAAAATATAACAAATGTAAAGTTTTTATACTTTCTTTAAAACTTAAAAATTCAAATACTCCAGACTGTGTTTTTATTTTTTTAATTGAAATAGCATTGCTGACATTTCTCCCTATTTCAGTACCTCTTTCTTATATAGGATATCCTTTAACCCTTTATCCTTTGCTTCCCCAACGGTTTTGTTGTTGTTGTTGTTTGTTTTCTGCAGTACCAGAGATTGAACTCAGGACCTTGCACATATTAGGTAAGTGCTCTACCACTTGAATCATGCCCCCAGTCTTCTTATTTTAGTTTGTTTTTCATGTGGGGCCTGAAGCTTTTGCCTTCCCAGCCTTGGACTGTGATTCACCTCCCAAGCAGCTAGGGTTACACACACACCCACCCAGCTTGTTTTCTGAGATAGGATCTCACTAACTTTTGCTTGAACTGGCCTGGAACCATGATCCTCCTATCTCTGCCTCCCAAGTAGCTAGGATTATAAGCATGCACCACCATGCCTGACCCTTCTCCAAGAATTCTTTTTCCAGAAAGCTTTCCTAAAATTGTCATGTGCACTTCTAACCTCAACTAGTTGCATTTGAATCATATGAAACGAAAATGGCACTTGCCTAGGGTTTAGACTAATGTATTTGATGGACACTAGACAAATGAATCCTGTATCAAAGTACTTCCTCCCTCTTGAGAAAGGAATCATCCTACACATTTGTCAGACCTCAATGTCAGTCCTAATGTCTTCCATTAGGACTTATAAGATTAATTTCTTTTGTTTGTTGCATTTTGACTTGCAGTTTCCAGAAGACTGGCATGAAGCTAGGAAAGAGCTACACTGGCTCGGAAGTTAAATTGTGACAATAAGAATTCACTTGATAATATTTATTAAGCATATGCTACAAATCTATTGTTTCTTTACCCTTTGTGAAACAGTGTAAGCTATCTGCTCTAGTGGTTTTGGAACTTACTGTTTTTTGGGGTTTTTTTCAGTATATTTTTTAAAAGTAAATATCCCCTACCCAAAATTTCTAAGGTTCCATAGGACAAGGACAAAAGAATATCCAAACACTACCTTAACAGTAAATTTCAACCTTAAAAACTTCTATTTGTCAAGCAAAATAGCTAATGACTTACTTTGGATCTGGTGGTCCATCTGACAGTGGTTTCATTGACAGTTTACACAATGACCTGAATACTAGAAAGGCATCCTTTTGTAAAATGTGGGAAAACTTAGCACCAGGTGAAGGTCCTGAAGAATTTCCAGATTCCTAAACAAGTTAATATACATGAAAGTAAAGACATTTAACAGGATGAAATCATTCAGCCTTCTAGAATGTTTTATTCAATTCACTATCAGGTAGGATTCCTACCTATTAGAAGGGGAACCAGATGAGGAATTTGACACACTGCTTTCCTTTGCTATGCTATTCTAATACCTAACAATAAATACCTTTAAAAACACAGTATTTTAAGATATTCCTTCTCTGGCACCAAGTAACTCTTAAAATCTACCCAGTCCATACTATTACTGACAAATAAATAGCATGTCATGCCCTGACAAAATACCTACCCAAAAGCCTAAATTATGCTTTCTACAATCTGTCACTGAGTGCTTTATGCTTTTTCCCTGTTCTATGTTTTGTTTCTCTGTAGACATAAGGCAGTAGAGGGGGTTAGGGCAATGTGTAAAACTCTTTAAATGATGAAGGTCAACAGGTCAAGAAAATCTACTCCTGAGTATAGTGCACTGATTCAGGGCAGATTCCCTTTATCTAAACAGATAAAGATAAAAATACACAAAGTATAGAGGAAGGATGAGAAAGCCCTGTCACTAACATGGTATTAATTTCTCTGAATTCCTGAACAAAGGTTAAGATGAAGTTCCCCAGATTTCTAAAAGTTCTTTCTTGCCCTATGATACTGTAGTTACCCTGTGAATATGTACAAAGAATGTTCTTTTAAAATGTAATTTCAGTTGGTGTGGGAGAAGTGAACATAGATGAGACACACCTTGGAGTTGGAAATGTATCTATTAATATGTGAAGGGAGTAAACTGCTCTATTAATATCAATGAGGAAAAAAAAATAACCCATGCTTTCTTTTTCCCAAAACTGAAACCAGCCAGCATCATAAACTGGGATGATTTACTACAAAGTATCAGTAAACTATAAACTCATCTCCCTTCCTCTCATCCCACTTATACCTGAGTATCATTGGAAGAGACAGACAATCTGTCATCAGGTAAGGATGGTGTATATGCAACAGAAATTGGAGTTCCTGGTATTCCATTTGCTTGAATATTTTCACTGTCACTACCATCCTCTATAGTTCCAGTGTTGCCATCTGCAATTGTATTTATAGTAGTCCTTTCTCCCATATCTAAAATGATAAGAACAAAAAACATGCAAATATATCTAACTTAACCAAAGTGTATTTAAAAAGCATAGAGTAGTTAAATGAAATAGTGGCAGAAAAGCAAAGTGAATTAAAATATATACTGGCACCACTTAAAGGTTAGCATATTTAAGAAATATGCATTTGGCACACTTTCAATCATCTTTCTTTTGTTCTGGCAATAAACACACTCAGCTAATGAAAGGCCAGGATATGCCAAAGCAGAAATTTGCTTTTTAATTTATATTAATGCTTAATAAACAGGGTTCTGATGAATACCTTAAGATGTTAAAAAAAAATTCCCTGAAAAAATATACCAGTGTTTGGGAATAAGTTTAGGAAATGCTGGGAAATAGATTTCTTTATTATAGCCTAATATGCTAATATGCACTGAGCTCTCCAAAGGGGATCTATAATATGTAGTGTTCCCAAAATTTATTTTATCATGTGCACCCTACCATTTTTAGAATACCTAGACTCTGGAATACACCTAGGGTAAAGATGGCCTATACCACAGAATTGTTTTTCATTATGTCACTCCAAGTAACTACATTTGTAATTAATATAAACAGAAACAAATAACTTCTAGTAAAACAAACATAGATAATGAAAATAATACCAAGTTCTAGAACTACTCTCTATATAATGTAAATTAATTTTCCAAAGGAAAAAAAATTATATATATATGCTTATGACCACAGATAGCTACCTGGCAGGACTATTTCATGCTATTACCTGAAAAAAAAAAAAAAACTGTAAAATAGCATGAGAAAAACATGCTGAACTGTAAGGAACTGTAAGGAGCAAAGATTCTGGAATACCAAAGACTTGTGTTTCTACCACATCTTACATCATCTATCTTTCTTTTCCTTAGTTTATTTATCAGTAACGAAGAAAATAAAGTCTATGAGGAATCACCAAAACACACACACATGATGCATAAACACGCATACCAAATGGTGCTAAATAAATGGTGGTTATTACTAATTGTTATTAACTGACAACATGTCATCAACTTTTGAGTGATTCAAGTAATATGAAAGGAACAGCAGCAGCTTCGGTTTCCCTATCCCCAAGCTGCTTTCTGTCCTTCAAATTACAAGTCATGAACTTGATAAACATGGATAATTCCAAAGCATATTTTGCAATTAACAAGTATTAGGCAGGAGATATTCAACAAATAAAATACATGTGAGAAACAGCATCAGACATAAAATGAAACAGTTGCATTCTCAGAGGACCTTGTAGAGCTTTATTATCCTGTTTAACATGCTAAATATAATTATAGGTTTTATAAGATTATGTGTATATCACTCATATACAGAATGCTTATATATACAAAGAATTGTGACAGGAATCACAAAAATTCAAAATTATTGGAAGCTAAATTCCTATCTCATTCCCCAAAGTACTTATTCTAAAGCCTTTTCTCTCTGCATCCAATTAATCTCTTCCTACAGCCTTCTCCTCACCTCCTCTTAAAAATGACTTCCACCATCTACTTAGCAAAGAATTAGGTAATTTAACACAGGTTCTTTCATTCTATTTTGTATCACCACAAAGTTCCTTCACAGTTCCAAAAATCTTTTCCTTCCCTCTCATTTAAGGGAAATAGTTCTTTGCCTTTCTAAGGTGAACCATTCATTAGCCTTAAATCTACCTCATTTTGATTTCTCAAGTATCTTCCTTCACTGAATATCTTAACATTAGAAATGAACATTAGATCCAAAATTAGATCTTCCACGTTAATCAATAAAAATATTCAAATTTTCTCATTCTAAAAAAATCTTTCTTCAACTCTTATTATACCCCAACTATTACCCATGTCCCTTCTCTTTTCATGAAATTTCTCAATGGAATACTCAAAAAAATTATTCTTGATAAACATGAGAAGACTTGTTCTAAGCTGAAGAGATCAAAAAGACTTAAGCAAATGACAGTGTATCTAGATTGGGTTCTGGACTTTAAAAAGAAAAGGAAAAACATAATGTAAGAAACACATTTCGGGCCAATTTAGAAAATTTTTTAATATGTATACTAGGTAATTTTGAAATAGTGTGTTTAGGTGTGAAAATGAAATTGTGGTTATATATGATATTACCATTTTGTAGAAAATATATGCTGAACTAAGGGTGAAATGTTGTGTCAGTACACAATGAATTTTCAAATGGTTCAACAAAAACACATACACATTTTTGGTGTATGTGTGTTTATTTGGTAGTACTGGGGTCTGAACTCAAGAGCCTCACATTTGCTAGCAGGCATGCCTAGCCATGTCCCCAGCCTTTTTGGCTTTACTTATTTTTCAGGTAGGGTCTTTCACTCTTTGCCTGGGCTGGCCTGAACTGTGATCTTTCTACTTATACCTCCGGCATAGCTGGGATGACAGGTATGTACCAACACACTTAGATTCTGGTTGAGATGAGGGTTTCGCTAACTCTTTGCCCAGGCTAGCCAAGAACAGAGATCTTCCCATTCTACACCTTTCAAATAGCTGCAATTATAGTCATAAGCTACCACACCTTGTCCTTATACCCACATTTAAAAACATAAAAAGTAGTCGGGCATGGTGGTCTATGCCAGTGATAGCAGCTCTCAGGAGGCTGAGGCAGAAGGATCATGAATTTGAGATCAGCCTGGACTACACAGTGAGTTCTAGGTTAGCCTTAGCTGAGACCCTATCTGGAGAAAACCAAAAAGTAAAAATAAATAAATGTCACAAAAAAGCAAAAGTAGCCGAACAGTGAAACTAAAGAATACAAAGATATTCATTATGTTGTTCCTTGTTCTTTCTCTAGGTTTGAATTTTTTCTAAGTCAAATGTTGCAGAATATGAAAGAACTGGGTTGGTGGAATGGCTAAAGTGGTAGAGTGCCTCCCTAGCAAGCATGAGGCCCTGAAAGAATCACTTCGTAGTCTATATTCATCTGTATTAGGTACTGGCAAATATTTTTTTTGGTAAATAGCCAGATAGCAAACATCTCAGGTTTTATAAGTCGTATGTCTCACCAACTATTCAACTCTACCTTTGTTTGAGGTATAACTATAGCTACCACAGGCAATATGGAAACAAATGAACATGCCTGTGTTACAAAAGTACTTTATTTACAAAAACAGGTGGGGCTAGCAATGTAGCTCAGATAACAGAGTATTTGCCTAACATGCTCGAGGTCCTAGGTTCAATCTACAACACCACGAAGAAACAAAATAGGCAAACAGACCTCAATTTGCCACCCCCTTATCTATGTTTTTAAAGAATGCATGGAATGTAACATCTCTTTTTCTTCCATGATTGTAAAGTTTTTAATTTTTTTGTATTTCAATTCATACCACCAAGATCATGGTTTCTTTAGTCCCTACATTTTCCCACTTGATAATCTTACTGCTTCAAACTATTAATTTTAACAAAATGATACCTGTCATGATTTGAAGATGAAATATCCCCACAAACTCATGCATGTACTAAAGGCTTGGACCTCACTTAGTGGCACTATTTTGGGGAGGTGCTAGAATCTTTAGTTGGTTAACTTGGCTAGTGGACATAGGGCCTTTGGGAGAGTATGGTTCAGAAACCACTGAACTAGTTTTTGGGAGGAGTATGGAAAGGTTTGGAGAAGTAGCTAGAGAAAGCTTAGAATGCTGTAAGCACAGCTTATGCTTGATTCTGCAGGGAACTCAGGAGATGGGAGAATGCCAGTAAGAATGCAGACAGTAAAGACTATGCTAAAGTATCAGAAGAAAACAAGAACTTCAGAGGACTAGAGGCCCATTCACGTTACACTGTGGCAAAGAACTTTTGTCCTGGCCCTGAGACTTTGTCAGAGGCTGAATTAAAGGTGACAAAGGAATTAATCTGGTAAAAGAAATTTCAAGGCAGCCTCGTGCTCAGGCTGTCACATGGATACTACTGGCTCCTTTTAGTCAGATTTATAGTGGGAATTGGGAGCAAAAAAAAAAAAAAAGCAAGAGTATAAGGGTTTAAAAACTCAGAGCTTGGCAGAAAAGAAACACTTGTAAAGTTGAGGCCAAAGAAGTTACTATAGCTTAAGAGGGTAGTTCAAATAAAAAGAAGCCATATAGTTTGCACTAGGACTGTAGGATGGGTGCCTTGTGGGCATCTCAGGAGTTAGCCTAGCTTTACTGATTACAGGCTCAAGTTGTAAATGAGTAAATTCATTTGAAAAACTGTGCTTTAAGAAGGGTTTGGGGGAGCCCCCCTGGCAGAGGTTGCAGAGAAAAGTGTTTGACCATGTTCAGCCCTCCAGGTACTTAGAAGTCACTGGAGCCATGGTCCACAAGGGCCCATCTACTGCTAGAGTTGGAAGCAGACTTGGTGTTGTCCATGTGATGCTGGTTTTGCAGTCATGAAGAATGCGAGAATTTTGGGATCATGGAAACTTCCACTGAGATTTCAAAGAAAAACCTGGGAGACTAGGCAAAGTGCAGTGGTGTTTGATTCCCTGTAGGCAGTCCCTGAGAAGATAAAGCGTCAAATCAAAGCTGCAATCAAAATCCCAGGAAGTGAGAGATGCCAAGAATGTAGGACATGTATTGAGGAAGGCCATAGGCAAGGAACAGAAGCGACTCACATCACACCACAGTGTGCCGCAGATGCCAAACATGGCACTACAAGGATTTAATGTTTATTTTGCTAGGTTTCTGTCTTGCTTTGGTCTTATTCCTCCTCTCTGTTGTCCCCACTTCTGACTTTTGAAATGGGAATGTTTACTCTGTGTCATTGCATATTGAAAGTATCTGACTTGCTTTTTGAATTTTATAGGGACTCACAGCTAAGAGTTTCCATTGAGATTCAGAAAAGACTTTGGGCTTAGGCTTTATTATTATTATTATTATTATTATATTATTATTATTAGAATATATTCATTGTACAGGAGGGATTCATTGTGACAATTCTGAATAGGTTTATATTGTACATTGGTTAGATCGCCCCCACTATCTCTCCCCCTTGACCCCTCCCCGCCCTACTTAAAGAATTGCAGAGGTTTCGTAGTTCTATTTCATACATTATGTAAAGTCTATCAATCATATTCTTTCACCTTCGTCTCCTTCCTTCACCTTCCTCTCTCCCACAAGTAGCCCACACACACACCCGTACCGTACCTATTTTACAGTCCTGTCTTTCATTATTAATTCCTATTGACTTGGACTTTTGAACAATGTTGGAAATGTTAAGACTTTGAGGTGATTTTTGGAGATGGACTAAATGCACTTCGCACTATGAGATAGGCATGAGCCTTAGGTGACCAGGGGCAGAATGTTATTGTTTGAATATAAAATGCTCTCCACAGGCTCATGTGCTGAAGGCCTGGTACCCAGGTTGTGGGACTATTTGGAAAAGTGACAGAAATTTCGGTTGGTGGGACCTGTTTAGAGGAAGACCACTTGGGTACGTCCTGAAGGCTATGCCCCTTGTTCTTGATCTATTCCTGTCTGTCCTGTGCTTCCAATTCACCATGAAGTGAGCACCTCTGCTCTATCACATGCTTCCCACTAGGATGTTCTGCCTCAACGCAACCCTGAAGCAAACCAGGCCAAGTGACTATGAACTGGAATCTCCAAAATCATGAGCCGAAATAAATCATTCCTCTCATTAAACTGTTTTCAAGTATTTGCCACAGCAACAAAAATCTAACACAACTCCTATCTGTAGCACCTGCCTTAATATCTTAGGCCAGTGTTCTGTTTCCCATTACATATTGAAATACTGTAAACATTTCCATATGAATGGACAACTTGAAGATCAAATTCAATAGGTCAAAACTAAATGTTAGTGCTGTTTTTTTCCAAGAAACTTCTCCAACATTGCTTAATTCTACCAATACTATCACCAATCACCTAATCCATTTAGGCTCAAAAACAGGGAGAACATCTATAAAGACAAGAGATAACACAGCAGGCCTGTTCTAGAAAGCGTACTTTAAATGGTTGCATCTAGCTGACATACAGGATCTTACATTTTGGGAGGATTCCAAACCAGAACTGATTAAAGTGGCTCACTGTACCTAAAATGTTTATACAAATAATGTGAATTATGCTTACCCAGCTTTCCTTCTGAAAGTACATGCTACGCAGAGGGTTCAAACATGACAGCCCCCAAAAAAATTACTGGTCCTGAAGTCTCTACTAAGCTTTTCTAGTACAGATATAAAACAATTTTTTTGATATTTCACAATATAATGCTGGAGGGATTAGGACCATCCTGCATGACAGCAATGAGAAAGGGTTCCTGAGAGTGTGCAACTGATTTCCTCCAGATCTTGTCCTTGCATACCTCCTCCTGTTGATGATTTTGCTTTTTTGCTGTAATAAATAATAGAAGTGAGTACACTACATGTTGATTCCTGTGGGCCCTCTCAGTTTATCACTAAATCTTGAGGTAATGTTGGGGACCTCTGACACACTTGTTTTCACTGCTTTACCTATTCAAACAGTTACAATGTCTTCTTGATTCAGTACCCATTATCTCACTTACCATTCATGTTTTCCCCACTTCTACTGTTAATGTCGTATTCAAATTTAAGATTACTGTGCTGGTCTCCTATGGAATTTCTTTTCTTTTTTAAGACTTAAGTTTCTTAATGAACCGTTCTGATCATTTCATTTCTCAGTTCTAAAATCTCCAATTCAGCCTTAGAAAAGCCCAAGATCCTAAACCTGAAATTTACAACTCTCTGTTGGTTGGCTTCAAACTACTTATACAATCTTTTCTATTATATCACATCACATACACTGTACCTCAGCCAAATTACTACTTGCCAGCTCCCAAAACTAACCACTATCCCTCTAGACTCCTGCTATATAGTTAGCAATACATGAAATACTACTCCCCTATCCCTGCATGGATGGATACATCTCCTCTGTCACCTCCTATATAAAGCCCTCCCAGATCATTTTAGCTAGAAAAAAATCACTTTTGTCCTGAATTTTTAAAAGGATCTTAACTATTGTTAATGGAACTTACCACTTTTTTTTACTAGTCTTATATACACATATTCCATAATCCCTCTCCTCCAGAGCATACCTATCCTGGATTAATTTGCTAGATAAAAATCTGAATGAAAAAAATGAGAAGGCAATCAGATGCATGCCTGCTTCTGTTGGTGTATGCAGGGAAGAAATAAACTCTTAGAAATATTTTAAATGGGAATTAAGTATAGCTGAAATAGTAATATTCTTATTGCAAGATCCATACTATACATATGTGTAAGGTACTATGCTTATTCCTATGCAAGGTATCATGAATTGGAGAAACTTCAGTGACTGGTTAACCCTTGCTACAATAATAATATTTATAAAAAACATAAGTGAAATTACTAACAAACTTTACAACTTTTCTGGAGGGAGAAGGGAAGACTGGGGTTTGAACTCAGGGTCTCATGTTTGCTAGGCAAGTGCTACATCCCCAACCCTTTTTGCTTTCCTTATGTTTTGAATAGGGTCTTGCTTTTATGTTTGGACTGACTATACCACAATCCTCCCATTCCTACATAGCTGGGTTGACAGATATAAGTAACCATGCCTAGATTTTTTTACTGGTTGAGATGGCATCTTTGCAGACAGTTTGCCTGAGCTGGCCTCAAATCATGATCCATTCAATCCCCGCCTCTGGAGGATTATAGGCATGAGCCACCAGCACATTTTTATAATACAATCATTTTGGGAGGTACTGACCTTATATTAACTGTAAGTTGGTATGGGATAATAAAGTTGTAAGAAATTATGTTTTTCTTCAATAGATATATTCAAAACAAAACAACTTACATATTTTTATAAACTTTGCACTCTTAAGATGATGGAAAATATACCCCTGGCCTCTCTACCACCAAAAAAAAAAAAAAATTAAACTTTTTTTAGTGGGATGGAGAAGGGTGGATAATTATAAAAGATTAAAACTGAAGCTAGAGAAAGACAGGAGTGCTCTTCTATTATCAAAAATACTTAAATACAGTAGTCTCCCTTCATGTGTGACTTTGCTTTCCGTATTTTAGTTACCCACAGCCAACTGCAGTCTGAAAATATTAAGTAGAAAATTCCAGAACATTTCATGAATTGTAAATTGTATGCTGTCTGAGTAGCATGATGAAAATTTCTTGCCATTCTACTCCACCCCACCTGGGATGAGAACCATCCCTTTGTCCAGTGTATCTACAGTACATATGCCACCAACCTATTAATCACTTAATAGCTGTCTCAGTCATCACAGATCCACTCTAGCAACTCATACAGTTTGTGTTCAAGTGACCCTTCTCTTACTTAATAATGGCCCAAAAATACAACAGTGAAGATGCTGGCAGTTTGGATATGCTGTAAAAGGGTAAATGCGCCAGACTTAATGAAGCGAGGGAAAAAAAAAAAATCATATGCTAAGGTTGTTAAGATCTGTGGTAAGAATGAATCTTCCAGTCCTAAAACTGTGAAGAAGAAAAGAGAAATGCATACTAGTTTTGCTGTTATCTATCGAAATCAAAAGTTATGGCCACAGTACATGGTAAGTGATCAGTTAAGATGGAAAAGGCATTAAATTTGTGTATATATGGACAGGAAAAACATAGTATATGTAGGGTTTGGAACTATCTGGTGATTTTAGGCACCCACTGGTGGGGTCTTTGAAGGTATCTCCTACATTTTTGCAGACATGCACATATACTGTAATTTGAGAAA
The DNA here is from genome assembly GCF_047511655.1 of Castor canadensis. Lineage (NCBI taxonomy): Eukaryota > Metazoa > Chordata > Mammalia > Rodentia > Castoridae > Castor > Castor canadensis. The sequence continues at coordinate 121,043,411 of NC_133388.1, read as the reverse complement.
GAGCTTGTAATTTTGTCTTTTTGGGTCCACTTATTACATGGTTTCCATGGTCAGATGGAGTCCCACAACAGAATAAACTGATTTCAAACGAAGTGTGCTACCTCCAACAACGATGTTCACCATTTCTTCTACAATGCTCTGCACAATGTCTTGGGGCTTTTCCTCACAGTCGTGGTTTTCTCCATCACATAACACATCATTTTTAGTTAATGCTTTAGAAGAGAAAAATTCAAGAGAACATTATTTCATTTTTTTTTAGAAACTTTTACTAAGCATGTATAGGAAAAATGCTTTTTGAAAATGAAGAAAAAAATCAAATAAATATATTAAACTCGAAGCAACTACATACTAAACATTCGAAATTTATAGACAGGCCAAAACTTAGGTATTTTTCAAATTCAAGCCAATTTAAACAATGATCCATTTGCCAGGCTATTAAATGATTATTCAACATAATTGGATTTTCGAGATTATTCCTTTAAGAACCAAATTTTTAAAAGAAAAAATTTTGTGTTGTGTACACATTTATTTATACTTTAGTATGCACCCTTCTATACTATACCTTATCAAATAACATTAAATGTTATTAATGTTTGATTATTAAAAGATCAACACTGTACGAGGACCTCTGCAGTGAGGTCCTTGAAGAGGCAAAGGTAGTCATTTTGGTCTACCAAGTGCTTTCCTAACTATTTCTCCCCACAGAATCTACATTTCAAATGTAAAACTAAATTTAAGAAGTAAAAGAGAATTTATTTTCAATTTAATGAATAACAGAACACATATCTGAATTTCTGAACAGTCTGAGAGAAACTGATGAAACCTGGTATTTCAGATAGTTTGTATAAATCCTGATTTATCTGTAGTAAATCACAGTAAGTATCTGTGTTTTGAAATGCTGACAATATCTCAAGGTAGTTCAACTAGTACTTTAGAGTGCTTTTGGATCTAGGTTCCTGTCCTGAGAGCCAAATGACACTGGAGTGTACATAAGTGGGTAGTAATTCTGTTCCCACTGCTTTTCTTCCCCACTACTTATAATGCTTGTTTCCTCAAATCTGTGGTCCCTGTAACTGCACTTTCCTAATCTCCATCTGTCACATACTACAAAATAATGAACAACATAAGAGGAGACCTGATAAATAAGCATGTCACATTACTAAACTTATTTTATAAAATAACCAAGTTATTTTATAACTAAGTAAAAAGAGCATTGAGATTCTTCTGGGGAACAAACATGAAATGTCTTGAAAGGTAATTTCTCCAGTATTTTTAAGCTTTTTATTTCTGTGCTCTAGTTGGCTAAAATTACCTTGAGTCTGAAAATTAAGAGTTCCAATGCAACTAAATATATAGAGGACTACCTAAAAGTGCATATAAAATAACAGGTGAATTATAATTCTCACATACATTAGCTGACAGATACAGTAACTATAAGCAATAACAAATCTTAGTTTTATATATATACATACACAGAGAGAGAGAGAGAGAGAGAGAGAGAGAGAGAGAGAGAGAGAGAGAGAAATAGACAGACAGAGACAGAGACAGTATACATATTTAGAAAAACTACCTATTTTATCCAAAGTCATACAGTTAGTCAGTGACAGGCATATACTTTAGATCATGTACTCTGAACTGATAGCTCTCATGCAGAGTTTTCATTTCTATCAGCTTTGGGAGAAAACACCCTTAACTGTCAAAATAATCACAATCATGTCACAGGAAATTACATGTTTTTATAACTGAGTTCTGTAAACACCTACAATAGTGTTTCTCCTACTTCTTTGTTTTAACTCACTCATTTATTTCCTCTGTTGAAAAACTTCTCAAATTTTCTAGCTAACCAATTCTTAGTCCTACAATTCAACTAAAACATTATCCTTTCATTATGCAGGTATTTTCCTAACTCTCCTCAGCACAATTACTTTGTGCATGGCACTTTCAGGAAACTTATCACATACACCTTATTATGCTCACCCGATCCTCCAGCCAGGCTAGAAACACACTAAAAATATCATCTTCACTGAGTCCTATTACACAGTACCTAAAACACAGAGTGCTCAACAAATGTTTACTGAATGTTTAGATAAATGAAATCCCAGCTTTATCAGAGATTAGCTCTTTGTATCAGTTTAACTGTGCAGTGAAAAGTTGGAACAATTTTGACAAAAACAGCTAGACAAATGTAAATCATAAGCAGATGGGTTTACTAGTAGTTTCACTACTGTGAATGGTTACTTCATCAAAATTCATTTCAAAATAAGTTAGTAGAGTACTATTTAAAAGACAAAAAAATCACCCACTTGTGTCATTACAGAAAATATGATTTAAAAAATAAGAGCTAAGAATGTATTATAGAATTCTTTCCTCAAAAGTGAAGTAAAAACAGATTTCAGGTTAACTGTAACTAAGCCCTAACTATCTTAGCTAGTTCTTCACAACCACAATCAACAGCAACACACAATTTCAATCTTTTTTTTGACATCAAGTTAAGGGGTCAAAGGAAAAACTCAAACTCCCCAGTAGATTCATAGAACGGTTAAAGTTAAAAATAATGCTTGGGGAGAAAATAGCTTCATGTGATTATTTTTATGACAAAACAAATCTGGGAAATAAATGAAGTTTGGCAATCATGCAACTTTTTGCAATTTTTTCTTATTCATACATTTGTTTAGAAAAAAAACTGTAAGAGAACATGTCAGTTTTAGTGATTACCATACAACAGTTTATAAAAATGTTATTTTATGCATGTCAGTATGTTACTCAATTAGCTTTCATATTTAATTTTAGTGCTTTCTGTTGTTGTTTTGGTGGTACTAGGGTTCGAATTCAGGCACTCGATCACTTGAGAGTGATCACATGCTCCCAGTCAGCTATTACATTATTTTTCAGATAGGGTCTTGTGTTTTTGCCCCAGGCCAGATTCAGACCATAAACCTCCTACCTATCTCTGTAACATAACTGGATTACAGACACACAACACCACACCTACCCTGTTGGTTAAGATGGGAGTCTTACTAACTTTTTGCCTAGGCTGACCCTGAATAATGATCCTCCCAAGTAGCTAGGATTACATAGTGAGCCACTAAGTCTGGCTGCTTTATTGTTTCAGACAGGGTTTCACTATATAGCCCAGACTGGCCTCAAACTCTCAATTCTCCTGCCTAAGCTTTCAGAGTGCTGAGATTATAAGCATATGCCATTATACCCAGCTTCAGTACTTTTTTGAACATGGTATTTTTTAAACCAATAGTGATTTTGAAAATTTTCCAGAAAATCTTACTAAGTAGATCACTAGTTTGCTATAAAAGTGACCTTAAGACTATACTAACAGATATTTACAATCCTTTAGAAAGACATATCTTCTAGACCAAAAAAAATCTGTAAATCATACTATCTGTGAGATGCTACTATTATGCAGAGTATACTCAATAGATGTTTTGTGGTTGATGTCAAACTAACTTTACCTTCAAGGATGGAAAATGGCCACAATTACCATACTGAATCTGATATTTATTATATCATCTTATGTTCTCCTCATTTTTTCATAAAAAACTCATTCCTCCCCATTTCCCTTAGTGCACACACACACCCAGCATCCCCTTCTCAAGAAGATTACTTTCAGCTGCAGTGGCCTGATCAGCTTCAGTTTGTTCATTTTCTGCACTGGAAATATCAGATCCATTTTCAGGCTCTGTATCATCCTGGAGACTTTTATCTGCATCATTTGTATGGGGGTCAAGGTCCCCATCATGTTCTTGGGATATGTGGTCACCAGCCTGAGGTGGCAAATATCTAAGCTGAGGTGATTCAGGCTCATGATGGCTTACTGGAGACTGTAACAGATGATGATGCTGCCGATGCCTTTCTTTCTCCATTTGTTTGGCCTCCTGCAACTGTAAAGAAACAAAATAATTTCCAATATTAGCAAAATAAGTAGCTTAAAATCTAGAAGAATGAGATTTCATCCAGTTATAAATCCAATATATAAGGTATCATCTTGTCTCTAGGCTTGGAAATTATAATCCATCAGAAACAGAAAGTTTAAAATACGCTAAAATCAAAGAACAAAGTCACTCCATAAGTGGCTGGAAACTGGTGTTTAATGTCATGAAATGTGTTATCTAAACAAAACTAGTTCTTTTCTATTTTTTAAACAGTTGTTTGTTTTTGAGACAAGTTCTCACTATGTAGTCTAAGCTGGCCTCAAACTCATAATCCTCCTGCCTCAGCCTCCCATGGGCTAGGATTACACATGTGTACCACCAAGTCTGGCTAAAACAATTTTTTTTAAAACCTCAATGTAATAACTGGATTGTTGCCAACAATAGATTTACCTAAAATCAAATTAAAATTCTACTAAGGAAGGAAACATGTATACACACATTCACTTTTGCTTATACATATAGAAATAAAGTCTAGAAAGATATACAAGAAACTAGTTAATAGCATCACTATAGCAAATATTTACTAAGTAAGTACCTCAAGTTCTTCTTATGGCCATTTACTTGGGTGACTATATATTGGGAAAGAGAATTAGCAAGATATTTCAAGAAGTATTAGATGCAGTGTCTGAGTTGACACTGTCACTCAGAAACCCAAAATGTCCCCACGGCAAATCTGGCTTTCTGTGCACAGGTCCCAGGGACACCTATACTTGGTATTTGGCATAATCCTCACATTGGACCCCTGGTCTGTAGGTAAGAGCTAGCATACAGGGAAAGCCAATGTAGAAGCCTCTGAAAGTGACCTTCTGGACAAAATAGTAAATAAAAACAGTATTGCATCAAAATGGTATTATTTATACAGGTTGGTGGCTAGAAAATGACCAAATGAGAAGCAAAATATAGGTGGAGCTTTTCAGTATATATCTCTTTGTAGAATCTTCTTACAGTACCATGCCAAAACATCTTAATTTAAAATATTAATTTATATTCAGTAAGTAAAGTTACAATGAGGGCTTAAATCATTTGCCCAGTCATCTAATAAATCTGAAAAATTATATGTCTATAAATGTCTGAATTTTATTTTAGAAGACCTGTCATTATTATGCATATAATACTATCTGTAAAACTGGCTCACTTACACGATGCAAAAAACATCATCAATCAGGATCATAAGGTTTCATGTTTTAGCACTTTACTGCTTTTCACACATCTCTTTCAGTCCTCGTGACATAAAAATGATTCTCACAGAATTAATTTTCACAAAGATAAATATTTTAAGTATTAAATATGAACATTTCATATTCTCCAGTAATATCCTGAATTACATGGAATTATAAGAATTTATAAAAATAATTCTGAACTAAAGATTTCTAATGCCTCAAAAAGGTGTAAGAGTCTTATAATCTTCACGGTTCAAATTTCTTATTTGACAGATAAGGAAACTGATGGGCATGACTAGTTGTGCAGTAAGAATGAAAACCTAGGGCTGGCGGACTGGCTCAAGTGGTAGAGTGCCTGCCTAGAATGAAAACAGAATCCTCAGACCAACACGTTAGTGCATGGATGGAAAAGTTAATTTTCAGACTATCAGTGAGAAATTTATGACTTGCAATCAAACTTCACCCTCGGCTTATCTTTGACCTATTCAAACCAAGATTAAGTGGGAGAAAACATATGCTTTGAAATCACAGACAAGAATCCTGTCTTTTTCCATCTATTCCAAAGTTGCAGAAATTCTAGCAGTATTCTTGAAAAGAAGAGGAAAATGTCACTGTATGAAAGTAACGTTGTCTAGACACTTCTCAGCACCAGCACTGCCGACAGTCTGGACTGACTATGGCTTCTGTCCACTGCAAAGTGCTCAGCAGCATCTCTGGAGCCTTACGTACAACATGCCAGCAGCATCATGGTTATCCAAACTGTCTTAGACATGCCTTGCAGGTAAAATCCTCCCACTGACAGCCACTTTTCTACAAGGAAGTTAGTACTTTTCTCCTTTGAAATAATTTTAGGGATGAACTTTTTATAATAAAGTCTGGAAAGATTTGTTTCATCAAGGGGGAAGAGTGAAAAGTAAGTTTACCAATGGTATATAACAATGAGTAAGATTTCTAGCTTAGAAGATTTTAGCGAATTGGAATTTAAATCATCTGTCCCCTTTCCCCGTATTTTGTCTCTACCTCCTTTCTCCACTTTTTAAAGTACTTATCCATAGCACAGAATATCATTCATGACATGAAATATACATCTTAATCACAATTCACTTATACATTTGTATGATTATCTGCTTAAGGTTTATCTTTTCCCACTTTGTTCCAGTTTGCAAGATTTTTGTAGTTGGAGTCAAGTTAGTTTTACTCATTACTAACATAGTGCTGGGAATAAAAGAAATTCAGTAAAAAGTTGAATAAATCAAATTTACACTTCTGTTGTTAAAAAAAAATGATAAAAGTTAGCCAGGCATGACAGCACATGCCTATAATCACAGCCCCCGTGAGGCTAAGGCAAGAAACATCTCAGTTCAAGTTTGAGACAGGGAGACCCTGTCTCAAAAACAAAAACAATTAAAAAAAGATGAAATTATTTGCATTCATAGCCTCAAAAAAGCAGCAAAATCATTCATTGTGGTTGCAAATATTAGAACTACCTAATGCCAATACATAGGAGAGTAACTGAGTAGATTATGGTACACTCTGGAGAACTGCCCATCTATAAAAAAGAATGAGGAAAAATTTCTAAGGACTGACATGGACACATTGCCAGGTGAAAAAGCAAAGTACAAAAGAGTTTCTACTATGGTATAAAAAGCAGAAAGATTTGGGAATATGCAGGTGGGACAGGTGAGAGTGAGCTGTCACTCCTCTTGACTCACACATCTGCAATCCTGGAGTGTGCATGGACAGTGCTGAGCTGATGAGAAAGTCTTTAACAAAGGGCCTTCAAATGAAAGGAGAGTAACACACTTTGTGTTGTATTGTGTACCAGGCATATTTTTTTCTCCAGCATTTTTAACTTATCTTTCCAATCCTGTGAGGGGACAGATTAGTCTTACTGACACAAAAGGAAAGGATTTATAGAACTTGTACTCTCAGAGAAAAGAAGAAATGAAGGTGAAATCAGAGCTTGATCTTCCAGCTCTGAAGCTCATTATGCACATCAGATGTTCTGTCTGCTCTGTGAAACAGAAGTGTTTCCTTTACTCCCTTTCCTTCTCTCTTCTTTCCCCTCTCCTCCCTCCCTTCTTCCCCTGTGTCTGCTTATCTGTCTTTCTCTCTCTCTCATCATTCACTCTGGGAGAAGTCAGATGCAATGTCAGAAGCAGCACAGTGAAGAACTGAGACCTCTGTGAACAGGCATATGAGTACACCTGGAAGCATAATCTCTTGCCTAATGAGGTCTTTAAATGGCTACTGTCTTAAATGATACCCTGATCCATGTGGCCAACAGTAACTGCATGTGAAAACCAAGCTAGAATCACCCAGTTACACTCATGAATTGACCCTCAGAAATTATGAGAGATATAAATGTTTCAAGCTGCTAAAATTTGGAGTGATTTGCTATGCAATGATAGATAATTAGTAAGAATATTCTACCTTTCACATAAGAAAGTAAGTGACATATAAAGCTATAGATGTATCTGCTCATTTATACTAAAGATATATAGGAAGGATAAACTAGAAACTAAAGAGATTATCTACATTTAATGGGTAGAAAGACGGGAAGAGGAGAATGGGGTGGTAGGAATTAGAACAGAATGGTGCTTCTCTGACTGTACCCTTCATATACGTTCTTAAATCATAGTAATGTTTTACATACTGCTCCAAAAAAAAAAAAATACATAGTTAAAACCATGTAGGATGAGAGCCCTACTGAAAGTGAAAAAGTAACAAATGAACCTAAACATATTTTAAAGGATCCAAAATATATTTTAAAGGTCGTATTTTAATATGACTCCTAGGTAACTTTGGCAAACAGTATTTTGAAGGGATAATATAAGGCTGAAGACAAAAGGAACTGAGTAATGCTAGTCTACTTAGTAAATTTGTTTTTCATAGTGGTAAGGACTGGCATCTCTAAAACTAATATATGTAACAAAATTGAACAATATAGCATAGAAATTAAAGCCAATTTTCTTATTGTTTAGAAAAAGGAGTTATAAATAAGGGAGAAGACTGAAATGAATCTTATGATGCTGCAATGAAATCAGAAATATGAGTATAGGTACATTTTTGGTTTTTTTTTTTTTTTGGAGACAGAGTCTTACTATGTATCCAACTGGCCTTGAAATCACAATTCTTCTGCCTCCCAAGTGCCAGCATTACAAGTATGTACTACCATGCACCAGCTCTCAGTATAAATAAACACTTAGTTTTTAATATATTCAGAAAGAAAGTCACATATAGGCGTGGAGATGGGATGAGGGAGAGTTTAACATATAGACATATATTTTGTATATCTGCTGACAGGACAAAAGCAGTAACACCTGAGAGGCAATGAGCATACCATTCTCCAGTTGAAGGACCATGGTTCCTTACTGAAATGATTGATTCCAAGACTAAAGCAGGGAAAATGAGCACAGAACATCGTGGGATCCCAGAAAAGTATAGAGGTATTCAGAACAGGATGGGACCATATGAAAAGGACAAGGAAAAGTTAAAATACTGGGGCAATAAAACAGTCACAGTACCAGACTACAACCCACAGAATAAATATCCATAAATACACACTGACCTAAGTAAGCAACTGAATAAGCAAACTGGGAAGGAAGAAGAATTTCATTTAAATATACAAAGAAATGCACAAAAAAATCACCAATATGGAAACACCAAAGTAATAACTATTGCCAGTGCTAAAATTGCGGAGTAAGGGGATTTGAGAAGCAGCAAGATATTTACATAATCTTAAAATATCTCCCACACATTATGTAGTAAGTGCTACAGAAAAATGAGTGGGCAGGGGATATGGCTCAAGTAGTAAAGCACCTACCTAGCAAGAAAAAAGAAAAGGGGGTAGGGAGGAAGGGAAGGAAGGAGTGAGAGAAAGAGAGAGGGAAAGAAAGAGAAAGGAAGAAAAAAAGAAAAGGAGAGAGAGTGAGGAGGGAGGGAGGAAGGAAAGAAGAGAGGGAAGGAAAAAAACAGAGGGAGGGAGGGAGGGAGGGAGGAAGGAACTAGTAACTTCCCAGATACAAGGTGATTAAGGTCAACCTTGTTAGCAAAAAGGCATATCAACACCATGAATTTCTGACATGATACACTGAAAAAGAGTACATTATTTCAGAGGTATTCTAGCAAAACTGTGCAACCTCATTGTAACTGTGAGAAAACAGGAAACAAAATAACTACTTAATACTCTTCAAAAAAGTAAGGAAAGGATGAGGCACAGTCATGGACTGGAAAAAGACTAACACAAAACAACAAAATGCAATGTGGAATTCTAGGTTAGATCTAGAAACAGAAAAAGCACATTAGTGGGAAAATTGATGAAATTCAAATAAGGCTGGTAGTTTATCTGTACTGTACCAGTGTTAATATGGCGTTTGATCATGATGCTAAAGTAAGGTAAAGTGCTAGCATTAAGGAAAGTGGGGTGAAAGATAAAGGCAATCTCAATGAAATATTTTTGCAACTTTTCTCTTTTATCACAGTTCAAAATGTAAAGTTAGAAATTAGTTTTTAGTTATGAAGACCTAAGCAATAAAATACAAATAAAAAAGCCCAAGTAAATTTCATAGTTGTTGATCTCCAACCAACCTGAAGCAGTTTTAAGTACAAGAAAATATGATAGCCCTATAACATATGGAAGAAAAAATATATTTCATCAATACAGAAATGTAGTTTTTCATTCAATGAATAATTTTATACCAGAATAGATCAAATTAGTTTTATATCTACATTACGCTCACCTAAGCTTAAGTTAATTTAAAATAACAATTCAAAAACACTTCAATGAGGAAGATGACAACTAGTATCTTCACATTCTATTTGTGAACAACTAAAACACATTTTTTCCAAAGTCAAACAAGTCAGTAAATGCTAAAACAAAACATAATACAACAAAATCTCCAGTAAGACGAGTTGTAAACAAAAAGATGTTCTCTCTACAAGAACAAAGATTTCACTGTAATAACCGTAAATTCCTTTCTATTGTTAATGCCTGTGGCATACAATCTCTTTTTTCCCCAATACTTACTGCTTGGTTTTCCATGCGTGCAAAGATAACATTTAGCATCTGAGTAAGAGTAGCTTTGGCTGTTGTCTGATTGATGAGATTTTTGCTTGCTAGATAGATATTGTAACATGTTCTCACAGCTTGCAGTACAGTTCCTTCATGAATTTCTATGTGTTGTGATGTTACTGCAGTAAGTAAAGCCTTAAAAAAAAGTATCAGCACAAAAATATATGAATTTTTCATGAGAATTAAAATTTTCAAAAACAATCATCACTTTCAAGTAGCGTGCACATAATTTTTACTTGCCTTGAAAATCACCAACTGTGAAAATATTTAATGTTTTCCTCATTTTGGCAGTAATTTCAATACAATGCTCTCAAGCCCAGAACACTATTTAGCTAGTATGTCCCAGCCTATGTTTCATTATGAATATTATTTGTTTAAAATGCATAGCATTTACACTTTGTCACAGCTGAGCACAGATGTGTCTCATATGTTGTATCTATTCAATTAGATTTCAACTTTGGAGGATAACTACTGTGTTTTATTTACCTCCAAATGTTTCTGAGATCTTTTTTACTGACAGAACTCAAAAAATGTGCTGTTGTTGTTATTGTCAAAGACATTTATAAATTTTTAGAATAAAGCATTTAAAATAATCTGAGGTAAAACTTCCAATAAAGTGAACTTTAATTTATGTGAAATTAAGATTAGTTGGAATTTCTGAAGTGCAAACACTCCTATCTGTTGTCCTCTTTATAATGTAAAATTTGCTATGCAGAGAAAACAATGTATGTCCTGATTAAATCCTAAATACCTGAAAGTATAAATGCTTGGACAGTTTTCTTAGAATAAATATGACATGAAGTAAATACATCTATGAAATCAAAAGGCTCAGAAGAGGCCATATTCACACTTGAAGGAACATTTTACACATGTGAATAATTTCAGATTTTCAGCACATGAAAATTACTAATATATAAACATACCACTCCTACTATAGCAGTAACATTAAGAAATATATTTGTAACAGACTGAAAACATAACTAGTTTTTCTCTAAAAGAGTTCAACCATCCAGGTTCATTATAGCACAAATCTGGAACAGGGTCTGCTAAGCAGGTTCAGTAGATGGAAAGATGCAAGGGAATCCTGAAAGCCGATAGAAAATTAGCACACATGTTGATCTATGGTTGAGAGGGCAAGTGATGGGTCTTAACAGTACAGAAGAAATTAGCGAGAAGAATAAAGTGTCAGATCTTTAATGATCACCCTAAAGCTCAAAGAATGGAGGATATACGAAAAACATGCCAGAAATAGAAAATCTACAAGGCTGTAGGGGCCTAAGTCTTAAGAGGAACACTCAAAAGAGATAGAGGAATGAGGCTTTCTTCTAATCAACTCTTGGCATTGAACAACAAAATCTTTTGATACAGAGTCCACAAAGCACTCACAGGCCTCTATTATATAGTTGGAATGCATGTAAAAATCATCTTTCCTAACATTCTAAAGTTGAAATGTTTCTGATTTTAAAAAGATTTAGACTATAAATAAGAAACTTAATTTATACACTTAATTACCTTTATTATCTGTAACTGAACTCCTTCATCTGTTTGAGGACCTTGGAAGCAGCCACATATTGTTTCAATAATCCTATCAATTAGTTTTTTACCTGGTGTTGTGCTATCTGGAGCATTGCCAGTCAAATGCCCATAAGCAATAAGTTTCTGAAATAGACAAAAGAAAGCTCCTAATTAAACTAACCAATTAGGTTACTAATATAACATTAATATACTAAGGGAATACAAATTAAAATATAGGACGGAACATACATTAAAAGTTTTACACAAATCAAGGTATAATGAAAACAAAGGCTGTATCAACTTTTTCTGTAGAATTTACTAACTATAAGCATAGGAAATTACTTACATTTGTAACAAACTACAAAAACAGAACAATGACCCAAACAAGACCATCCATCAGGCAATGCTGTGAGAAAGCAGAACTTGTAGCTGATTCAGCTAGAACTGTTTACTGCTTTCTAGCTAAACAAGGTTTTATTGGTATTGCTTTCATGGAAACTTATATCTGAACACTTTTAAATGACAATCCAATCCTTTCCAAATTAGATCAATTTGCAGAAAACACAGTTTCCACTCATTGCTGCAATAAATCACAGATTTGTTCATTCATCATCATCTTAAAGCCTGGAAAGAATGTATTAGTTTTCCAGGGAAAACAAGATCAGAAATCAGATGAACTTATCTTTAAACTGTCATAAAGACAAATCATATGATCTCTTCCTAGTCACTCAGTTGTTAGTTGGAGGTATGTAATCTCCAAACAGTGACAACACCTGAACATAAAAGAACTCCATCATCTGGAAGTTTTTGTTACAAAATATCTAAGAGGATCATGTGTGTCTGTGTGTGCCAACTCACAAAACAGGATGAAAGCACTGAACAAATTTTCTGACACAAATGAGCATCAAAGCTGAGGTCTAGCAATTAAATAGTAATGTTGATATTAACCTGTTGCCTTACATAAAACAGCAGGGAGTCAGTAAAATTATTTCCAAATAATATATGTAAAGTTGACAGTGGCTTAAGGTAGTATGTAGCTGGATGCAGTGGTGTAAGCCTATAGTTCCAGCTACTCAGGACACTGAACCCAGGAGATCAAAACTAGCCTCGGCAATATACTAAGACCCCATCTCAAAAACAAACAAACAAACAAAAAACCCCATGAACTATTATGTTTTTTGCATTTCACTAATGGAAAGAGACCAAATCAATATTTTCATTATTGATAACATTAGTAAAGACCTTGGGTTTTGCTAACCTAATGGTTTTTGTTCTTATTAAACTAAAAACATCTTTTAACGATTATTGTGTATCTTGAATATAAGCAAGTATTTGGTTTCTTACCTCAAAAAAGAATATACAAGGCTTTCATGGAAATGTCTGAATCATTAACTGTTAGCAGTGTTCTTAAAACATTAAAAAAATTTTTGACATTTTTTTTTTTTTTGCAGCACTGGGGTTTGAACCCAGGGCCTCATGCTTGCTAGGCAGGTACTCTTATCACTTGAGCCACTCCACCAGCTAAAAACAGTTTTGAGATACCTTTTTATACACACCTGCAAACAGTCTAAAGATGTGCTGACTATGCGGGGACATTTGGACTGGCATGCCAACTCAAAGGGTAAGAAGTACTTGTCTGCTTCAATAAAATTGGTCTTTGATTTCACTGGTGGAAGGGTGCTTGATCCAACTTTTGTTTCTCCATGGGGAGGACTAAATGAAAAACAAGTCGGATTAAAACACGACATTTATTTTTCAATGATAAACATAAAACAGAATTTAGCAAGGTTCATAAATGAAAGAGTCTGATTAGAATATCACATTTATCTTATTGATGATAAACTCATATAGAAACAGAATTTTAGTTCTAAAAGGAACCGTGCTAAATCAGTCTTCTAGCTTTCCCACATTTCATCAAGAAACCAAAGCCTAGAGAAGTCAAATGATCTGCCACAATGTCAAAAGGTTACCAGAGCTGTAACTAAACACAAGACAGGATTCTTGTTTAATATTTTCCCAAAGATCCCAAGATCTATTGTTTATAAATATTTCATTGCCACCTAAATGGGGCATAATACCTTAAAAAGCAATGGGCTTTCTAAATTCCTTTAAGAAGTTAAAAGTGCACTTTGGAGTTACTTTCACTCTGTTTTAAAGAGACTAACATGATCAAAGAAACCTAGTAATTTTCTTAACTATAAATCAAAGTCTTTAAGAAAAAACATGAAAGTAGAACTCACAATATTTCAGAAATACCTTTCTATACTTACTTATGTGACTATTTTTATGTGTAAGTGTGACTGACAGTATTTTAATTTTTTTTTCAAATGACTTTACTATAAAGATCACATGCAAAAGATTTATCACTCGATACAGATGACTGTATTATTACTTTGGTCAAACCTGACAGGTTTATAAATTATTTTTACTAAAGAAAAGAAATCTCACAAACCTCTGTTTTTCAGTTTCAGCTTTTATTTCATCTGGTGGGGAGGAGGGGAAAGAAGCATACATTAGAAAACTTCATAGCAGAAAGATCATTAAGTAATTTGATTATAATCTTTATAACCTCATTTGGAACTTCTACAAAAAAGTTGGAAAGAATGAAAATTCAAAGGAAAATGAGATGTTAAAATTCTGTTTCACCTAAATGTATTAATTTGTACAAATAATATAAGGCTATTCAAAGACTGGATATTAACAACTATAGATTTCCAATTTCCAAATCATTTCCTTTTCTTAGAGCATTTCCTTTTTGCCAAGTAACCACATTAGCCAAAGTATTAGTAACACATTATTATATATGTTATACTGAAGTCACAAAAAATAAGGCACATGCTAAATTGGGGGGGAACCCTTAATGCACCACTCCTGTGCATCTCAGAGATATTATTAGGCTAGAACAATAACTTCTTAGGTATGTTTATACTTGATATTTAACCAATTTTTCTATTTATGACTATACAAGGTACTAAAACATATGCATACCCAGACCAATTAAATGGAGAATTTCCCCTTTGCTATATGTGTTCTAAGGGATAAGCTGAATTAGGTAACTCATACTTGTAATAACAGACCCTTAAATTCAATTAATACAGCATGTGGAGGGGCACTCTGGTTAACTGACTAAACCCACTTAAATTTTATTTATTTATTTGTTTTTAATTCAGATGTGCATACGTTTGGGTCATTTCTCCCCCCTTCCCACACCCCCTGCCTTCCCACTCACCCACCCCCATCCCTCCCTTCCCCTCGATACCCTGCAGAAACTATTTTCCCCTTATCTCTAATTTTGTTGAAGAGAGAGTATAAGCAATAATAGGAAGGAACAAGGGTTTTTGCTAGTTGAGATAAGGATAGCCATACAGGGAGTTGACTCACATTGATTTCCTGTGCATGTGTGTTACCTTCTAGGTTAATTCTTTTTGATCTAACCTTTTCTCTAGCTCCTGGTCCCCTTCTCCTATTGGCCTCAGTTGCTTTTAAGGTATCTGCTTTAGATTCTCTGTGTTGAGGGCAACAAATGTTATCTAGTTTTTTAGGTGTCTTACCTATCCTCATATCTCCCTTGTGTGCTCTAGCTTTTAAACCCACTTAGAATTTAGAAGAAAAGCATCCAAATATAGCATGCTATATTAGACATGCACTAACTTTACAGGAACCATTACATTTCACATGCATGAAGATATTTAAGTCTTATAACAATCCTATTAGGTATGTGCTCCCATATACAGATCATTTTACAGATTAGGATATGAAAGTACAAAGGTTGAATTACTGTCCAAAAGCTACATGGGTTTGGGTATACGGCTAATGAAGTTTCACCAGACTTCAATACTAGGTAATCAAATTGGAGATCCTGGCTTATTAGCTACCCTATTAAACAGAATATTGAGCAAACCATGTGCATTATAAACAACCACTGATCTATAAATTTAACAATTATTGAATTAAAAAATACCATTTAAGCCAGGTGCCAGTGGTTCACTCCTATAAATCTAGCTACACAGGAGGCAGAGATCAGGAGGATCGCAGTACAAGGCTAGCCCGGGCAAATACTTCACAAGACCCTATCTCGAAAATACCCAACACCAAAAGGGAATTGTGGAGTGGCTCAAGTGGTAGAGTGCCTACCTAGCAAGAGCAAGATCCTGAGTTCAAACACCAGGAGCATATATATATATATATAAAATGAGTACTATAAAGCAACTCTTCCAAATCACCTTGCTATATATTTATAAAATACAACTTATTACCTACTGTGTGCCAGGCATCTGATGTTCAGTTTTTCAGTCTGATTCTCTGTGAACCAAAGCAGTTTCCACTTATCAGTGGTAGGAGTGAAGGAGAGACAATGGAAAAGTATTTGCAGCTATTTAAAATACTACTTAAGGAGCATTCCAAGATGGCGGCTAGAGGTAGGAAGCAGAAAGCTACCCTCCTATAGTGAAATCTTGGGAGAGACACTGGAGACACACTTTGCAGGCATAATCATTGAGAAGAGGCATAACTTTGACCCCTCCACACATCCAGCCAGCGCAGAGAATCTCCACTTCACGTTAAACGGAGAAACCAGGAGGGCACCTGGGCCGCCAGTTGCCGACGCCCAGAAGGCTTGGGAAAACACGGACCAGGTGAGCTTCTCGGTACCGCGGGACTCTAACAAACAAGCCTGGGCCCAAGCAGCAGAGCCCCCTGCACAGACCGAACACCACCCAGGGAAAAAAGACAAACTGAGTAATAAGCAGTAAGGGCAATAAAGACATACGGGAAAGAGGGTGGGGCACACTGAGTCCTTCCCAGGACTGTAAATAAACAAGCTGGCCTGGCCGGAGAGCCTCTGGCAGGAGCAGGGGCATGCCCAGCAACCAGGAGCCGGAAAGCTGGTGAGAGTGGCAGAGGGAGGAAAACTCCACAGGAGAGGAGGGAAGACCCACTTCCCACGTGAACTGTAAACAAACATGGCGGCTGGCAGGAGCAGCAGCACCACCCAGTAATCAGGAGCAGGAAAGCTTGTGAAAGTGGTGGTGGGAGAACTGCACAGGAGAGGGGGGAAGACCCAACTCCAAAATAAACTGTATATAAACACGCAGGCCTGACAACGTGGGTGCAGTGTCACCTTTCCCAGTGTGCTTGGAAAGGGGAAAGCTTGTAGCAGAGGCTCCCACACAGGAGAACTCTGAGCAAACAAAGCCTGGGGGGCCAGGTGAGTGCTAAGCTCACCCCAGAGATCTGCATAAATAATGCCGCCAGCAACAGCAGGCTGACAGCAGCAGACAGGCAAGCCACACCTGCAGATACCATCCTCAGAACTGTCTCCAGACTCTTTTTTTTTTTCTTTGTCTCCCTACCTTTGATGAGAGAACAACCGAATTACACTTGCAAGCTGAAAAACTTACTGAAACTGCATTGCATTTGAACTTGGGACATTTGGTGGGGTTTTTTTTTGTGCGTGTGTGTGTGTAGTTTTGTTCTACTTTATGCGTCCCCTTTGATGAGACCACTACAGAACAACATCTGAGGCACCATCTCCAGGATTAGAGATTGAGACGGACACCCAAATTATTAACACTGAAACTTCATTGCATTTGAACTTGGAGGTTTTTTGGTTTTTTTAAATTTTCTATTTTTTCATTTTATTTTAATACATTTTTATATATAGATTTTTCTTTCATTTACTTATTTTTATTCTTATCTTTATCTTTTTATTTTTGATTTTCAATCCTCTGTCTCTCTAATGCCTGTTCAGCTTACTGTCGATTAGTACACTAAAGCTCCGTTTAAACCTTTGAAACCTTCTTGTCTGATACATTGTTCTGTTCTCTCCTTCCAGTCTGTGCATTTGATTTTCCCATTTCTTTAACTTCTTCCTTTCCATCTCAGCTTCCATTCTAAATATTACCATTGTTATTATTACAAGCTAGAAAATACTTAATTGCACACAGTACAGGGACAGTAACAACACCAAAGACAATGATGGGAAGACAGAAAAAACGGAGAAACCAGTTTCCCCACAGCAAAACATTAGTACAGGAACCAGAGGGGAATGAAGAAAACTGTACTAAGATCCAGACTCCAACAAAATGAAGATAAACTATGCCAAAGGACCCAATGAAGCCCACAAGAATAATTTAAAAGAAGACATACTACAGGTACTCATGAGAATTTTATAGAGATGATACTGGATAGCGTCAACCAAAATGTACAGGAGACACTCAAGAAATTCCAAGACAACAAAAATAGAGAATTTGAAAAAGCAAAAGAAGAAATAAAGGAAACCATAGAAGCACTGTATAAACACCAAAGTGAAACAGAGAATACGATGAATAAACAGATAAATGAACTCAGGACAAAAATAGACAACATTAAAGAGGTAACCAGCCAGGATATGGAAAACCTCAGAAAAAAGAACGAAACAGAACTGCAAAACAAAACGGAAGGCCAATCCAGCAGAATAGAACAAACAGAAGACAGAATCTCAGAACTTGAAGATGAAATGGTAATTAAAGGAAAAACTGAAGATCTATTAATTAAACAACTCAAGACCTGTGAAAGGAAAATTCAAGAACTCACTGACTCCATCAAAAGACCAAACTTGAGAATCATGGACATCGAAGAAGGAGAAGAGGTGCAAGCGAAGGGAATGCGTAATATATTTAACAAAATAATAACAGAAAATTTCCCAAATCTAGAGAAAGATATTCCCATACAGATGCAAGAGGCCTCCAGGACACCAAACAGATCAGATGAAAATAGAACTACCCCACGACATATCATTAAAACAACAAGTTCAGAAACTAAGGAAAGAATATTGAAGGCTGTAAGAGAGAAAAAACAAGTAACATACAAAGGTAAACCCATCAAAATCACAGCAGACTTCTCAACAGAAACATTAAAAGCAAGAAGAGCATGGGGTGAGATCTTCCGGGCACTGAATGAAAATAACTTCAACCCCAGGATACTCTACCCAGCAAAGCTATCATTCAAAATAGATGGAGCAATAAAAGTCTTCCATGATAAGCGGAAACTAAAACAATATGCGACCACAAAGCCACCACTACAAAGGATTCTTCAAGGGATTCTGCACACAGAAAGTGAAACCCAACTTAACCATGAAAAGACAGGCAGCACCAAACCACAGGAAAAGAAAAAGCAAGACAGTAGAGAGTAACCTCAACTTAGGTACACACAATCAAACCTTCAAACAACTAAGACAACTAAATGACAGGAATCACCACATACCTATCAGTACTAACGCTTAATGTTAACGGACTTAATTCACCCATCAAAAGGCACCACTTGATGAAATGGATTAAAAAGGAAGATCCAACAATTTGTTGTTTACAGGAGACCCATCTCACCGACAGAAATAAGCATAGGCTAAGGATGAAAGGCTGGAAGAAGATTTACCAAGCCAATGGCCCCTGAAAACAGGCAGGAGTAGCAATACTTATCTCTGACAAAGCAGACTTCAAACCTACATTGATCAAACAAGGTAAAAAAGGACATTCCATACTACTAAAAGGGGAAATAGACCAAAAGGAAATAATAATTATCAACCTGTATGCACCCAATGTCAACGCACCCAATTTCATCAAACATACCCTGAAAGACCACCAACACAGTGGTTGTGGGAGACTTTAACACCCCATTATCATCAATAGATAGGTCATCCAAACAAAAAACTCAATAAAGAAATCCAAGATCTAAAATATACAATAGATCAAATGGACCTAGTTGATGTCTACAGAACATTTCATCCAACTTCTACACAATATACATTCTTCTCAGCAGCCCATGGAACCTTCTCCAAAATAGATCATATCCTAGGGCACAAAGCAAGCCTCAGCAAATATAAGAAAACAGAAATTATACCATGCATACTATCTGATCACAATGCAGTAAAAGTAGAACTCAACAAAAGTAAAGACAAAAAACATGCAAACAGCTGGAAACTAAATAACTCATTACTTAATGAAGAATGGATCATCGATGAAATAAAAGGGGAAATTAAAAAGTTCCTGGAAGTCAATGAAAATGAAAACACAACCTACCGGAACCTATGGGACACAGCTAAGGCAGTCCTGAGAGGAAAGTTTATAGCCATGACTGCAAATATTAATAAGACTGAAAGATCCCAAATCAATGACCTAATGATACATCTCAAACTCCTAGAAAAACAAGAACAAGCAAATCCCAAAACAAATAGAAGGAGAGAAATAATAAAAATAAGAGCTGAAATCAATGAAATAGAAACCAAAAAAACCATACAAAGAATTAATGAAACAAAAAGTTGGTTCTTTGAAAAAATAAACAAGATAGATAGACCCCTGGCAAACCTGACTAAAATGAGGAGAGAAAAAACCCAAATTAGTAGAATCAGGAATGCAAAAGGGGAGATAACAACAAACACCATGGAAGTCCAGGAAATCATCAGAGACTACTTTGAGAACCTATATTCAAAGAAATTTGAAAATCTTAAAGAAATGGACAGATTTCTAGATACATATGACCATCCAAAACTGAACTAAGAGAAAATTAATCACCTGAATAGATCTATAACACAAAATGAAATTGAAGCAGCAATCAAGAGTCTCCCCAAAAGGAAAAGTCCAGGACCTGATGGATTCTCTGCTGAATTCTATCAGACCTTTAAAGAAGAACTGATACCAACCCTCCTTAAACTGTTCCACGAAATAGAAAGGGAAGGAAAACTGCCAAACACATTTTATGAAGCCAGTATTACACTTATCCCAAAACCAGGCAAAGACACCTCCAAAAAGGAGAACTATAGACCAATCTCCTTAATGAACATTGACACAAAAATCCTGAACAAAATAATGGCAAACCAAATTCAACAACACATCAAAAAGATTATTCACCACGACCAAGTAGGCTTCATCCCAGGGATGCAGGGGTGGTTCAACATATGAAAATCAATAAACGTAATAAACCACATTAACAGAAACAAAGAGAAAAACTACTTGATCATCTCAATAGATGCAGAAAAAGCCTTTGATAAGATCCAACACCATTTCTTGATAAAAGCTCTAAGAAAACTAGGAATAGAAGGAAAGTACCTCAACATTATAAAAGCTATATATGACAAACCTACAGCCAACATTATACTTAACAGAGAAAAACTGAAACCATTCCCTCTAAAATCAGGAACCAGAAAAGGATGCCCACTATCTCCACTCCTATTCAACATAGTACTGGAATTCCTAGCCAGAGCAATTAGGCAAGAAGAAGGAAGAAAAGGCATACAAATAGGTAAAGAAACTGTCAAAATATCAGCTTCTAGACATCATCAACAGCTATAGCAAGGTAGCAGGATATAAAATCAATATAGAAAAATCACTAGCATTTCTATACACTAACAATGAGCAAACAGAAAAAGAATGTATGAAAACAACTCCATTTACAATAGCCTCAAAAATAATCAAGTACCTAGGTGTAAACCTAACAAAAGATGTGAAAGACCTCTACAAGGAAAACTATATACTTCTGAAGAAAGATACTGAGGAAGACTATAGAAAGTGGAGAGAACTCCCATGCTCATGGATTGGTAGAATCAACATAGTAAAAATGTCGATACTCCCCAAAGTAATCTACATGTTTAATGCAATTCCCATCAAAATTCCAATGACATTCATTAAAGAGATCGAAAAATCTACCATGAAATTTATATGGAAACACAGGAAGCCACGAATAGCCAAGGCAATACTCAGTCAAAAGAACAATGCAGGAGGTATCACGATACCTGACTTCAAACTATATTACAAAGCAATAACAATAAAAACAGCATGGTACTGGCACAAAAACAGACATGAAGACCAGTGGAACAGAACAGAGGACCCAGATATGAAGCCACACAACTATAACCAACTTGTCTTTGACAAAGGAGCTAAAAATATATGATGGAGAAATAGCAGCCTCTTCAACAAAAACTGCTGGGAAAACAGGTTAGCAGTCTGCAAAAAACTGAAACTAGATCCATGTATATCACCCTATACGAAGATTAACTCAAAATGGATCAAGGATCTTAATATCGACCACAAACTCTAAAGCTGATACAGGAAAGAGTAGGAAATACTCTGGAGTTAGTAGATATAGTTAAGAACTTTCTCAACGAAACCCCAGCAGCACAGCAACTAAGAAATAGCATAGATAAATGGGACCTCATAAAACTAAAAGGCTATGTTCATCAAAAGAAATGGTCTCTAAACTGAAGAGAACACCCATAGAGTGGGAGAAATTATTTGCCAGCTATACATCAGACAAAGGACTAATAACCAGAATATATAGGGAATTTAAAAAACTAAATTCTCCCAAAACTAATGAACCAAAAATTTCTTCTTTTCAAAAGAAGAAATTCAAATGGCCAAAAAGCACATGAAAAAATGCTCACCATCTCTAGCAATAAAGGAAATGCAAATTAAAACCACACTAAGATTCCACCTCACCCGTTAGAATAGCCATCATTAGCAACACCACCAACAACAGGTGTTGGCGAAGATTTGGGGAAAAAGGAACCCTCTTAACACTGTTGGTGGGAATGTAAACTAGTACAACCACTCTGGAAAAAAATTTGGAGGCTACTTAAAAAGCTACACATTGATCTACCATTTGATCCAGCAATACTGCTCTTGGGGATATACCCAAAAGACTGTGACACAGGTTACTCCAGAGGCACCTGCACACCCATATTTATTGCGGCACTATTCACAATAGCCAAGTTATGGAAACAGCCAAGATGCCCCACCACTGACGAATGGATTAAGAAAATGTGGTATCTATACACAATGCAATTTTATGCAGCCATGAAGAAGAACGAAATGTTATCATTCGCTGGTAAATGGATGGAATTGGAGAACATCATTCTGAGTGAGATTAGCCTGGCCCAAAAGACCAAAAATCATATGTTCTCCCTCATATGTGGACATTAGATCAAGGGCAAACACAACAAGGGGATTGGACTTTGAGCACATGATAAAAGCCAGAGCACACAAGGAGGGTGTGAGGATAGGTAAGACACCTAAAAAATTAGCTAGCATTTGTTGCCCTTAACGCAGAGAAACTAAAGCAGACACCTTAAAAGCAACTGAGGCCAATAGGAAAAGGGTACCAGGAACTAGAGAAAAGGTGAGATCAAAAAGAATTAACCTAGAAGGTAACACACACACACAGGAAATTAATGTGAGTCAACTCCCTGTATAGCTATCCTTATCTCAACCAGCAAAAACCCTTGTTCCTTCCTATTATGGCTTATACTCTCTCTACAACAAAATTAGAAATAAGGGCAAAATAGTTTCTGCTGGGTATTGATGGGGTGGGGGGGAGAGGGAGGGGGCGGAGTGGGTGGTAAGGGAGGGGGTGGGGGCAGGGGGGAGAAATGACCCAAGCCTTGTATGCACATATGAATAAATAAATAAATAAATAAATAAATAAATAAAATACTACTTAATAAAGGTTCACACTTTTTTTTTTTTTCAATATTGAACTAACTATTGAGGTAAGTGTCGCTTTCGGTGAAACAGGGAATCAGCAGACCAAGACAAAATATACACAATGTAAAAACAAATAGCATTCCCCTTTCCATTACTGGCCAGGAAAGTTCACAGGGCTTTTGCAGCAGGGGCCAAGTGCCACATGCTGTGTGTGTGCAGCCGGACGGAGCCTGGCGGGGGCTCCCAAGAGCTATATATAAGGCAGGTGAGTGAGGTACCCCCCTCCCTGGAAAAGGGGCCACAGAGATTATAAACCAGGGGCCAGCATTTCAATTACTTTAATCAATATTCACACTCTTGTTATCCCACCTCACCCAACCTTTCCAGAACCACATGCAGGACAATCACCTGGTTACCAGGCATTTCTACCTTAGAGTTAAGTCAGAATGACCAAGAGAGACACTGAGAGTCTAGGTAAAAAGTTTGACCCACACCTGGGACAGCTCCTGTACACGTGTCTAGTTAGAACAGAGGGTTGGGTACTTAGCCCTGAGACAAAGCTTGTGAGAGCTGGGATGCAACAAAGCTCAACCCAACTCTACCTTCCTAAGGGAAGAAAGCAAGGCTCAAGTCTGGGCCTAAAGCTGCATGGTAGGGCCCAACCCATCAGAAAAAGGACCTCAGAGTCTTCTCACCCTAAAGTCCCCATCATTCCTAGCTCCAAGACAGTGAAATGAGCCCAGGAATGAACACCTCTGCACGCTCTAACCAAATGCCTGCCAAAGCTGAAGTTGTGATGCAAAAGGAGCCACCTGCAGAGATGCCACATCTAACACCATGTGATTCACTGATGTATGAGGCCCATTCCACAACTGACGTCCATGAAGAACCTGGCTAGGGTGAACTGACAGAGCCAGGTAAATGCTGGAAAACCAACTGAAGTTGTCCAGAGCATGTCCTTGCCTTGGGACAAGCCTTCCTATGAAATCTCAAATTATGTCTTAAAAGCAGTACATTATTTGTAGATTTTAACTTCCATTAGAAAAGAAAAAGTCCATCTGAATGGTATGACTTGAAGGCTTGTTTGTAGCAACTGTGGTGATGGGACACTGGGATTGTGCGCTGGGGCTAGCATTTAGCACACCCTTCGATGCTGGTAGGAATCAGCTTAAATAATAACCATACATCAGATAAATACCCCAGGACAAGGACACCATACTGTTAGTCCAGATAAGCACTTTCATAGGGAAGGCTACTTTAAAAGCCAAGTTTGACTGAACTGAGGGGCAGAGACCAAATCAAAGGCCTTAAGGTTTTCCACAGTTTAATAAGGATGAGCATGAGTATGAGAGTTTGCCTTTTGAGAGCAGCCTGGGCTGGACGAGGTTAGAATACAAGTCCTGATAAATAAGCTCATGTGCACTACCAGAATAAAGCAGCTTTAGTTTTAAGAATAATAATAGTAATAGAAAAAGTCAAATTAATAAGAATCCTGTGTATTCTGTCCTTGAGCCACACCTCCAGACTATTTTGCTCTGGTTATTTTAGAGATGGGGTCTCTTGAACCATCTGCCAGGGCTGCCTTGAACCACAATTCTTCCCACCTCAGCCTCCCAAGTAGCTAGGATTTCAGGCATGAGCCAGTGTCTGGTTGCTACTTTTATAATGAACAGACTTAAGAGGAAGGGGGGAAACAAACAAACAAACTCAGAAACCTCCTAAAAGGTTCTACTTTTCTTTCTGGATTTTTATTTCTCTTAGGGCCTTGGAGAAATTTTTTAAGTTATTAACAAGCCTAATAAAGGTAAGATTTGAATGTTAAATCAAATAGCAAGGAGGGTGCTTCCAATTATTTCAATATTAGCTATATTGTCCTGGAGACCACTGACAGCCAGTATGCTGGCAAAATGACAGTGACCTACAGGATGAAGTAGCCTTCCCTTCTAGCCTGAAAGCAAACCTCTGAAGACATCTTTATATACTACTTTCTAATTATTACATATCTCATAACCATCATTTCCCTACTGGATAAGGTGGCAAATGCATTTGCATCTGCTTAAGACACTTGGAAAGAGAAGTGCTAGAGGAGGA
Source organism: Castor canadensis (assembly GCF_047511655.1). NCBI lineage: Eukaryota > Metazoa > Chordata > Mammalia > Rodentia > Castoridae > Castor > Castor canadensis. The sequence goes on along the minus strand of NC_133388.1, from coordinate 121,018,174 downwards.
ACACAGGTGAGAACGAAAGATCCTGCTTAGGAGTGAATGGATGAGGGGTTCACAGCAGTTCAAGGTCATGTGTGGACCTGCATTCTGGCAGCTCCAGGCAGTTTTTAGCAGATCTGTATTTCAAAGACCAGCTGGGGGATGAAGCACTAGGCCCTGTAATGTATGACCAAATTCCCACAAAGTATGCTACAAGGCTGACCATTTTGCTATTGCTCTTGCTCACAGTGTTAAAACTTAATACAGTAGTAGTAGTTCAATTTCCTATTGCTTTTCGTTAATGTTTTCTCATTTGCCTATATACCAAAAAAAAAAAAAAAAAAAAAAGGAGATTAATGATTTTGCCCTATACTGTTCACAGCATCTCTGTAGCAAAAGGTAGGTGGTGGGGGGGAGCCAGAGTGAGCAGTGTGCATGCAATCTTTACAGATTAGCACCATGGGAGAGGGAAAAAGTTAGGAGATCTCTCACTATCTGGGGTAGAATGCCTTGAGCCGAAACCAGATCTAACCAGCTGCTTCCTCCTCCAACCACAATGTTAGTGCACACTAGCTAAAGAGCAGACCCGCTATCCTTCTAAACCACACTATGCCAGTGATAAGTTTCTGACAAGATTTAGGATCAAATGAGGACTCAGTCTCATGACTCTACTGGTGTGCAAACATACCAAATTTAAAATGAAAGACTACTGGAGAAAACTCTTATGTTTTTATGCACCATAGGAAGACCCTATGTTCCCTGCCCTCTTAACTCTGCCTGGGTCCTTGGCAACACCACCAGGTTAGTAAGTATTTAATTCCTGGTACGAGTTTCCAATATATGGGAGAACTTGTGTTTTGGGATCCTTTTCTATAACCTGGATATTTCCAATCTGTTTCCTTCCCCTCTGATTGGACATTTAACAGACTAAACACAACAGTGCCATATTTGTTGGTTTAGTTTTTTTTTAAAGATGGCCTCCAACTCACTCCTGCCTCAGCCTCCCATGTTCTGGGATTACAGTGGTGCACCACCATGCTGTAGTTACCAGTTCAACATTTGTTAAGGATGCTGGAACTGGACAGAAAATGTCCTACTGACCATGCCCACAGTTACATTTATAAGGAACTTGGGCAAATTAGTATTTTATGGAGACTTTTCTACTACCCCAAAAGCATGCTTCGAAATATGCTACTCTTTACAAAGACCTATAATTTCAGGACGTTTTCCTTAGTTTATTCTTTCTTTGTGGTATATTCAAAAGTTTAAACATGGATCCTAACTTTGGTGACATCTCAGCTAAAATAAAATACAGAATGCTAAACAGGAAGAATCCAGTGTAATTCACTTCTAAATCCATAATAAATTTAATACTGCAAAACTGTTTCCTGTCACAGATATGACAAATGATTTCCAAGAACATAAACTTGATAGCTATCTTAAATCACCATGACTGATTAAACTATGATTCACATAAAGTGAATAAAAACTATTTATACTGAAATATACCTAAATTCAAACTGTAAATCTATAGAATACATTTTTCTTATTCAACCCTGTGCAATTTCTTTATTGAGACTAACATACAAACCTGAGTAGTCACTTTCACAAAATGTGATTCGTGCCAGAAAGCTTTGTGTGATGCCTTCTAGATCACAGTCCAATAGACCTGTGAAGAAGCCATTTTATCCTCTAGTAAGTGAAAACACTCTAGTGAGCCCAAATCCTGATAATGGTTCACAACAGGTAGGACTGGAGGAAAAAAATCAGGAAGGGACATCTCTTCCCAAGTCCAGGACTTGGGACCAACAGAGTGATTGCAGCCTATCTTTTGGGCTGAAGCTTCCAGGGGGCCACATAAGAACACTGCCTCTGAACTAAGAGATGAACAGTGAGGGGACAGGTACATCTGTACTCTGTGACGCTGACCCAAAGGGAGACCTTTATCTGCTCAAGGCTGGACAGCCACTAAGGACACAGAGACAGTGACACTGGACAAAACGAAGGTTCACAATTTAAGATCTGTATATCAGTTACTAAAACTGCACATATCACCCGTATACACAATTCAGTATCTTAAAAAATATGTAGAGATGAGGTGTGGCTTAAAGTAGTAGAGTGCTTGCCCAGGATGCTCAAGGCCCTGTAGTTCAATCCCCTATAGCCAAAAAAAGTATGACTAAGGGGAAAAATGCACACCTAAATCTTTTTTTTTTATAATATTGGAGTTTGAACTCAGGGCCTAGAGCTTGCTAGGCAGGCACTCTACCACTTGAGACACATACCTCATCCTTTTTTGCTTTGTTTACTTTTCAAATAGGGTCTCACATTTTTTGTCTGGAGCTGACCTGGGACAATGATAATCGTGCTGGAATTACAGAAGAACACCACCACACTTGGCTTATTTGTTGCAATGGAGTGTCACTAAATTTTTGCATGGGCTGGGCTCCAGCTACAACCTTCCCAATGTCATCTCCTGAGAGGGTGAGATTATAGGTATGCACCACCATACCTAGATTTACCCAGCCCTGCTGTAAGTAAATCTTTATAAAATAATTTTAAAACAGCACTTCTCATTTAAAATATTATTCAAGAATCGAGATATAACTAAACTCTAGGTATGGCAGAAAAAAGATGTGAAGCAAGGAAAAGTGGTGTCACTTTTCTTATAAGGTGACTTTTAATTTACAAAACAAATAGGGAATAGGGTATTCTGGTTAAATAAATTTTACATGAAGAGAACTGTTTTGCAGAGTGGTTCAAGTGGTAGAGCACCATTTAATGACTACTTTACATATACCAGACACTCCTTCACAGCATGCCATTAAGTAACTGTGTGGCCATAAGCACAATGCTGACTTAAGTACTTAGATGACTGCAAAGATCCTTCATATTCTAAACACGAGTGGATAACAGTTCTCCAACTGTTTGGTATGCCCATGATATTAACGGCTTTTACCGTTGAACATTTATCATTGTCTTGATTGCAGGAAAATGAACCCCAATGAAGAGAAGAGTTATCTGCCATATAAGAATTCCATTCTTATTAGAAGACTAGGATTATAAAGGTCATTTTAATTACTCACTTTAAATCTCATCCATAAAATGTGTGAATGTGTTTTCTCTTATCTAAGTATCTTCATAATATCCTTGGATCTTTCCTGTTGGCCTGAAAAGCCCTTTGCAGAGAGTCACATTTTTCTCTGCTAAAGTGATTTTTGTTTGTTTTAGTGGGACTGGGATTTGAACATGGGGCTTTGTACTTGCAAAGCAGGCACTCCATCTACCGTTTGAGCCACACCTCCAGCCCATTTTGCTCTGGTTATTTTTGAGACAGGATCTCATGAACTATTTGCTGGTGTTGGCCTCAGATCATGATCCTCCTGTTCTCTGCCTCCTGAGTAGCTAGGATTACAGGCATGAACCACTGGTACCCAATTTGGTAAGATTTTTAAAAAGAAACAAAATGCTTTAACTGTCAATGTTTCTAGTGTTTTAAATTACAGTGTTCTACGTATTAGTTTTACTACTTTTCTTCATTTCCCCATGCATCTATAACTCACAGTAAGAGTTTCTCATGTTTTGACAAAAAAAAATTTAGGTCACAGAGCAATCACAATTATTCCTACTGACTATTAAGACAGCTTGAGTGTTTTGATCTCGCATGGTTATCTTTTTTTGGCAGTACTGGAGTTTGAATTCAGCCCTTGCGCTTGCTAGGCAGGTGCTCCAACACTTGAGCCACTCCACCAGCCAGTGCATGGTAATCTTTATGGTCTTGCAAAATAGCTATGCCTTTTCAGTCCCACAAACACTGCCTGTATTCATCTTGATAAATTTCCTTTAAAAGACACTCAAGGCCACTTGAACTGAAAGACATTATCATTAAAAAAGGAAACAAGATTAAAAGGACAGGGCAAAAAAGGGAGAATAAAATTTATCAAAATACTGAAAGTAGCAATTATTATAACGCACAATATTTTAAATAAGCTGAAAAATTTAAAGAATACAGAATAACTTATATTTGTACAGCAACGTACAGCTTAAAACACTTTTTCATATATTACCTAATTTTATTCTCACAGGACAAGTCCTCATTTTATAACATGAGGAAACCAAGAGTGGGATTAAAAATGGCTATGGTCAGAGAGCAGGTAGGTAGTTTCTCTAAAAAAATGCAGTACCTACTATACTGTGCTATATTTAAGCAAACTCTTATAAACTAGTACAACTAATTGAAAAAGTCATTCTATAACTACCAGGGTAAACTTATTATAAAGCAATGGATCTCAAAGTAGGTCCCAGGACCAGCAACATCAATTGAAAGTTTGTCAGAAATGCAAATCTTGGTGTGGTGCAGTGGTTCACACTTGCATTCCCAAGTGTTTGAGAGGAAGATGGTGGAAGAATTCTGCTTCAAGACTAGCCCAGGCAAAAAAAGTTAGACATCCCCATCTCAAAAACAAGTGGTTTTGGACATGGTGATACACATCTGTAATCTCAGCAAAACAAGAAGCCTTAAGGAGGAGGATCACAGTTCAAGGCCAAGCCACAGCAAAAATGTTAGACCTTATCCAAAAAATAAAGAATAAAAATAAAGGGCTGGAGACATGGCTCATTGGTGGAATGGTTGCCTAGGGAATGCAAGGCCCTGAGTTCAACACCCCAGCCTGTACTGGAAAAAAAAAAAAGTAAAACCTTAGACCCCACACCAAGCCTACTGATTCAGAAACTCTGAAGATAAAGTCCCACAATCTCAAGGGGATTCTAATAAACAACTTTAACAATTATTGCTATAAAATGGTTGAAAGAAACAAGTAGAAGACAGTTGGATTTCATCCACTATCACATCCATTTATTGTACCTGTGAGATTTCTAAGACTAGAGCCTTTGAGTCTATGCTAAAAAGCAATTCCTTTTCATTTTCTTTCCTTTCTTTTACTTTTTTTTGGGGGGCTGGGGGAGTAGGGAGCTGGGGATCAAACCCAGATCATGCATACTAAACAAGCATTCTACCATTGAGCTACATCCCAGCCCTTTGTTTTCTTATATTGAATGTCCAAAGTCAGTCTTTGAGGAAACACAGTATTTGGACCTGGGAATGTAGCTCAGTGGGAGAACAACTGTCTAGCATGCAAGGACCTGGGTTTGATCTCTAGCACAAGAGAAAAAAGAAAAGAAAAATGTCTAGGGCCAGGGGGTGTGGCTTAAGTGGTAGAGTGCTTACTTGCCTAGCAAGTGCTAGGCTCTACCTTCAATCCCTACAGGGGGGACACTAAGTCTGTATTTTAATGAACTAGAGCTTGGAAACAGTTTACTTCCTTAGCTTTCAAAAGCAGAATGAAGAAATAAACTCACTACCAATTGAACCATAAGATGTTTAACTTAGAACAATTTCCCCATAAAATCAGAAACAAGGTTAACTTCTGCTATAGTTTGGATACTGAATGTCCCCTAAAGGTCAATATGTTAAAGGTTTGGTTTCCAGGGTGGCATTATTGAGAGGTAATGGAATTTAAAAAGCTGGGCCTGTTAAGCGGACATGTGTACATGTCCTTGAAAGAGACAGGGGGACCTCAGACCCCTTCTCACTCTTCATTATGTTCTCGCCAACAGGTGAATGGTTTTGTTCTACTATGAGCTCCTGCCATGATGTGGTGCTTTGCCAAAGGCCTAAAACAATTGGACCAATCAGTCATGAACTAGAACCTCCAAAACTGTGAACCAAAAGAACACCTTTTCTTTTTATAAGTTAACTCTCTCAGGTACTGTGTTACAGTAATGTAAAGATTACTAACACAATTATAACAACCTGTTAAATACTTCTAATTATGCTTTAAAAACAATACACAATGCAAATACGTGGTATTAGATATGGCAAGTTATCACTTTAAGCCAGGTATGGGGAGCATGTCTGTAATCCCAGAACTCATGAGGCTTAGGCAGGAATATCCAAGTTCAAGGCCAGCCTGGGCTACACTGTGAGTTCAAGGTTAGCCAAGGGTATATACAGTGAAATTCTGCCTCAAAAACCAAAAAGTTATCACTTTTTGAGGAGAAATAAGATAAAAATCAGGTTTGTTGCTGTTAGCTGTAGAACCACAGTCCTTAAAAGCAAAAAAGAAAAAAAACCCTCAAAATTTTAGTGCTTAACTCTCCTATACCTTAAAAAAAAAAATACTTTTATAGGATTTTTAAATAACCTCTGAGAAACACAAGTATTACATTATATAACAGAAGGAAAGACTAAAACTGGAAGAAATGGGTCATTGTGAATTAGCTTAAAAATAATAGGTTTTAAAGTGTTTTTTGAAAGAAATGGAGTTTTATTCCTTTCAAGTACATTCAATAATTGAAACCAAGTCAACACTGTTGATAAGACACAAGTCAATGAACTGGAAAGAATGATCTGTTTTTAAAAAATAACTGAGTAAGCTATAGCTAAATACACTAAATGCTACCTCTCATATTATTTTTATTATTAACTTCCTTAGCGGCTCTTCTTCCCCCATTGACAATGCAAATATGATCTTCAACACAATACTTTCATGGATTTTACAAAAACACTGTGATTTGTATCTACCTCTTATGACATAATTTTGTCTTCTATACAGAGTAGTTTACAGAACAGCAGCAGCTACTCAATGCCAACTAATCTAAGGAAAGACCTCAAAGACAAATGATGGCTTCTTAAAGATATCAGAACTTACATATCCAAAATGCTGTTTCTTTCAAACAATTAACTGAGAGTCTATGCATTAATTATCATAATGCTACTAGTATTTCAAAATATTTGTAGAACTTATCATTTGTAGTTCTTTCCTGCCTGCCTCCTTTTAAATAACCTTACAGGAGAAAGTGTCTAGAAAGGGAATCACATTAACCATCAATTAATCACAAGTGGCTTAGACCAAATCCAAAGAATGATATGTAGCTGGGCACTGGTGGCTCACACCTGTAATCCTAGTTACGGAGGAGGCAAAGATCAGGAGGATCATGGTTCAAAGCCAGCCCAGGGCAAATAGTTCTCAAGACCCTACCTTGAGAAAGCCCATCACTAAAAGGCCGGGGGGTGGGGGGGTGGGCGGAAGGGCAGGCCTGGCAGAGTGCCTCAAACTGTAAGAGCACCTGCCTAGCAAACATGAGGCAGAGATCAAACTCCAGTGCTGACAGAGAGAGGGAGAGAGAGAGAGAGAGAGAGAGAGAATGTAAGTATGAAACAAAAGTTCTTTACTTTCGATCCATCTTAAAATGTTCGTGAAGCAGCACTAGTCTAAGAAAAGAGTATGGGCTAGAGGCATTGTTGAAGTGACAGAGCACTTGCTTAGCAAGCACAAGGCCCTGAATTCAAATCCCAATACCACCAAAAACAAAACAAACAAAAAAATCACCTAACTCTGCATATATACTCTTCCACAAAGTATTCTTGACATAATCACAACAAGACAGTCCAATTCCCTTCCCCTTGAATCTGGGCTAGACTTAGAGTCATTTAATAACCAACAGAATGCAGTGCAACTGACAGTGGACAACTGCCAAGGTTAGGTTAGAAAAGGCCAAACAGTTTTTGCCTTATTATCTTGGAATACTGGCTCTCCAGACACTCTCCCTCAGACCTAGAGGCCCAAGTCACATAAAAGCAGAGCCCAGCTCTTTGTCATCACAGCCCTGGGGTCAAACAGGTGAATGAAAAAGATTCTGGAGGATTCTAGTTTCCTGCTGTTCCTATCTCCCCCAGTCATTTAAGTCTTCCCAGCTGAGGTCCCAGACACCAAAGAATAACACGTCCCATCTTAATTCCTAACATGCAGTCACTGTGTTACACTACGAAGTTTTGAGATGCCTTATTATTCAGCAGTCTGCGGCTCATGGAGGGTAGGAGGACTGTAGTTTGAGCCCAACCACAGGGGGAGGGCAGAGAGTTTGCAAGGCCCCATCTCAATCAATAAAAGCTGGGCATGCTGGTGTATGCCTGTCATCCCAGCGGTACAGGAAGCATAAATAGGAGGGTCACGGTCCAGAACAGCCCAGGCATAAAAGTAAGACCCTATTTGGAAACATAGTTAAAGCAAAAAAAGCTGGGGATATGGCCCAAGCGGTAAAACACTTGCCTAGCAATTACAATGCCCTGAGTTCAAACGCCAGTACTGAAAAATAAAGTCTTAAGGAGACTGGGATTTCAAATAACTTCTTCACAAATAAGAGAAGTAACTGATAAGCACAGAAGGACTGGCAGGAACGTGGGAAGTTCTTTTAATGTTTCTAAGGATTTGGATAAGGAAATCAGATGGTTAATAAATATAGCGAACCTACTGCTTTGTTCTCTAGACTAACCTCCTTACAATATACTCCTATATCAGCTTCCTAGAATCTGGATAATCTAGAACTGACCAGGCAAACTCTAACTCCTCCCATCAAGACAACTCTTAATCTTCACCTCCCAGGTGAAATATTCCACAACCAGCCTCAGCCTCCCCTCCATTCTCACTCACCCTTCCTGCTACTATAGAACTAAGGACATATCTGTATAAAGCATTTACTTATAAAAGCACTGTGATTATTTGCTTACCCTTAATTCTGAGTTACTTGAAAGCATGAATATTGTTTTTCTTTCTTCTTTCTTTTTAAACATCTAATTTAAAATTTTTAGTTTTTGTAAATATTAATTATACCCATTATTTATGTGGTACAAGGCAATATTTTATATGTGTTGACACTGCGGAATGATTAAATCAAACTACCAAATCTATCATCTCACATAGTTATTTTTGTAATGAAAACATTTAAAATCTAAATAGTAATCATGAAGTAGACAATGATTATTTATTATATTCACAATAGCTAATATTTGGGAACAACCTAGGTATTCATAACTCAATGAATGAATGAAGAAAATGTGGTATATATACACAAGAGAACAGTGTTCAGCCTTAAAAATGAGGGAAATCTTGTCATTAGTGACAACATGGGTGAATTAAAATAAGATAAACACAGAAAGACAAATACCATAGAATCTTATTTATATAAGTCATTTTAAAAAGTAGAACCCAAAGAAATAAGGGTATAAATGATGGATACCAGAGTCTGACAGAGAAAGATGCTGAACAAAGGATATAAAATTTCAGTTAGACAAAAGGAATAAGCTTTAGTGATCTATTGCACAAAATAGGAATTTTTTTTTTTTGCACTCCTAGGACCAAGCAGGGTAAGTAGACATTCAATAAATGTTACCATATTATGGAGAGCTATGACAGGTGAAAAAATAAAAATTTTCTTGGTTTTCTTTAATATTTCTTTCTCCTTTTCTTCATACCCTCCCTACTTATGGCTCTTCCATTGCAGAATGTGATGCTGAGTATTACTAAAGCCCTGTTTTTAATTTATTCAGTGCTTAGCTGCTAAGACTCATGAGATTTTAAGTAATTTAATGGGTTAGAAGAAACATGTGGAACCTAGGTGATTTGGGGGAAAAAGCTATTTTTGATCATCATCAGTGTCTCAAATTCAGGGATGCTAACTCATTCTTCTCTTCAAATAAAACAAAATGTGAATGGTTTCAATCAACATTTTTCAAGATTTTTTTATTGTGGGGGCCAGGCACAGTGGCTAACACCTGTAACCCTAGCTAGTCAAGAGGTGGATATCCAGAGGATGGTTTTCAAGGCCAGCAGCAGGGAGGGGGTGTTGTAAGACCTCATCTCAATCAGTTAGCCAGGAGTGGTGCCCCACAGGTCCACAGCTGTGCTACGGTAACAGCACAGCTACATGGGAGGCCCGATGCTAGCCTGGGCAAAAACACCAGACCCTACCTGAAAAATAACCAATCAAAAAAGGTGTGGTTCAAGTGGGAGAGCACCTGCCTAGCAAGCAAAAAGGCCATGAGTTCAAAACCCAGTATCACAAGAAAAAAAACATGATTATTGCTTGGGACATACTCTCACTTCCTGTTAATAACAACAATACTAGCCATTGGCCACAAAACTGACTTTATAACTAACAGTGGCTTCATAACTATTAATACAAAATATGCTAGTACTATACACAAACCTATAGATTCAAGAAGCTGAACAAACCATAATAAGACAGAAATCTAAGGAAATACATGCTAAGACATATCAGAACTAAACTTCAGGAAACTAAAGACAATGAAAAAAATCTCGAAAGCAGATACAAAGAAATGACACATTAGGTATAGGGAAATTAATAGAATGACAGTGGATTTCTCATAAACTATTACAGAGCATGCATTTGTGGGTAAAGGCACAACATTTCTAAAAGCTGAAAAAAAGAACTGCTACCCACAGTCATATACATGTATATATTTTTTCAGTGAAAAATTCTAAAAAAAAAAAAAGAAGATAAAATTTTCCAATTCCTCTACCAGGGAGGTTGAAAGTCGATGGGAAAAGATAACCAAAGACAGAAGTGGCTATACTAACATCTGAAAAGACAAATTGAACACAGTAAAATGACTGCACAAAAGATATCATATCTTTTGTTTAAAAAGTCAATACACCAACACATAGCAATCCTAAATACGCATGCAATAAACAAAAAGCTTCAAAATACATGACACTGAAAAATATAGAACAGAAAGAAGAAACAGACAAATCTGCAGTTATAGCTGAAGATATCAACATCCCCCTTTACAATTAATAGAACTATTAGACCCAAAAAAAAAAAAAAGTCACCAAGGATACTGAACTGAACAACACCATCAGTCAACAGGATTTAAATTTATAAAACACATCACTCGGCAACATGGAGTACATATTCTTTTCCAATACTATGAAGCATTCACTAAGACAGCCCATACTCTAGGCCATTAAAAAACAAAACAAACCACAAATTTAAAAGAGATCACGAAGAGTGTTCTCTGATCATTAGAAATAGGAATCAAGGGGAATAACAGTAACATTGTAGAACACTTGGAAATTAAACCAACAATCCATGGACTATTTAGAAGTCCCAAGGGAAATTTTTAAAAAATACATGGAACCAAATAAACATGAAATTTAACAAATTTTGTGTGATACAACTAAAGCATGCTGAGGGAGAGACTTATAGCACTATATGCTTCATTAGGAAAGCAGGAGGGTCTCAAATCTAAAGCTTCCCGCCTTAAGAAACTGGGGCAGCAGGGGAGGAAGTGCAGAATAAACATCAAATAAGCACAAAGAAAGAAAGAATAAAGAGCAAAACCCAATGATATGAAAAACTTTTTTAAGAAAGAAAAAAACAATGAAAACAAAAGTTCTTTTAAAAAGATCAATAAAGTTGATTAATTCTAATCAGGTTGACAAATGAAAAAGAATTAGGAATGAAACAGGCTGTATCACTGCATACAATGTGGACACAAAAAGATAAGGTGTTTAAACAACTCCATATACATCAATTTGTCAACTGAGATGAAGAGACCAATGCCCCTAAAAGGACAAACTACCACCCCTATATAAAATAAATAATTTGAATAGTTCTATAACTATTAAAGACATCAAATTCATAGCTGAAGAAATATCAAAAATGAAATCTCCTACACCAGATAATTTCATTAGCGAAATCAAATATTTATTTTAAAAAATTAACATCAATCCTATAGACGACAGAAAACTTCTCAACTCTTTTTATGAGCCCATAAAACCAAACTGCTACATTGGTTGGCACTTTCTTTAATTTGATAAAGAGTAGGTATGAAAAACCAACAGCCAATACCAACTTGATGAAAAGCTTAATGCTTTCTCTGAAGATCTGGAATAAGGCATCTATTCAACTTTGTACTGAATATCCCAGAGAGGGAGGAAGGAGGAAGGGAGGGAAAGAAGGAAGAAGGGAAACAAAGGCATGCAGCTTGGAAAGGAAAAATAAAACTCTTCTTATTCAAAGATGAGATGGTCGTCTAAGTAAAAACAATCTTGAAGAACAAAAAAATCTCTTACAACTTATACACTAGGCACAAGCTCACACCAGTAATCATAGCTTCTTCAGTCTAGGAGATCTCGGCAGACAGAAATCAGGAGGATAACAGTTCAAGGCCAGCCCAGAAACGGTTCTACAGATGCTGTCTCAGAAAATGCCCACCATAAAAAAGGGCTGGTGGAGTGGATCAAGTGGTACAGCACCCAGCTGCCTAGCAAGCGTGAGGCCCTGAGTTCAAACCCCAGTACCATCAAAAAAAAAAAAAAATCCCTTAGAACTGACAAGTGAGTTTGTCAAAGTCGCAACACAAAAATCAATCACATGTCTATATAATAGCAATGAATAATTAGCAGCCAAAAGTTAAAAAATACTATTTATAATAGCTCCTCCCAAAATGAAGTTCTTAAGAAAAATGTAACCAGTACAGAATATAATACTGAAAGAAATGCTAATGAAAGAAATCAAAGAAAAAACTAAAGGAGAAACATACCATGTTCGTGGATTGGAAAACTCAAAACAGTAAAGCTATCAATTCTTCCCAAAACAATCTACAGATTTAAAATCAAATTCCTGCCGGGTGTGGTGGTGCACACCTATAATCTCAGCACTTGGGAGGTAGAGGCAAGAGGATTGCTAGTTTCAGACCAACTTAGTGAGATCCTCTCTAAATAAAATTAAAAAATAAACTAAAAATTCCAGCAAGATTTTCTGCATATAGATGAACAGATTTTAGAATGTATAGGAAAAGGCAAAATAACTAGAATAGTCAAAATAATTCTAATGAAAAATGACAACTTGGGAAAAATTGTTACATCTAATTTTAAGGTTTTAGTTACAATATTCAAAGCAATGTGGTATGAAAGACTAAACACAAAGACCAAGAGAACAGAGACCAGATTTTGACCCACAGAAGTATAGCTGATAGATTTTTTTTTAAGCTGACTGATTTTTACAAAGGTGCAACGGCAACTGAATGGAGAAGGGATAATCTTTTAAATAAACAGTGCCAGAAGTAGACATCGCTATGCAGGGAAAAAAAAATTTCTTGACCTAAAACACTTTACAAAAAATTAACCCAAATGGATCACAGATCTAAATGTAAGATGCAAAACTGTAAAACTTTCAGAAGAAAACAGGAGAAATTCTGTGAGTTAGAGTGGGCAGAGAGGTTTTAAACAAGTCTGACTTTATCAAGATTTAAACCTTTTGCTCTGTGAAAGGGACGGTTAGAATAAAAAGGTAAACTACAGAAAATGTTTGTAAATCATGTATCTGACAAAAGGTTTATATCTAGATTACGTTTTTTAAAAACTCTAAAAACTTAACAGTAAGAAAACAACCAAATTTAAAAACGGGCAAAAGATTTAGACGTTCCCCAAAGAAAATATACAGGTGGTAGCTAACAGACCTAAGAAAAGATGCTCAACATCATTAACCAAGGAAAGGCAACAAAAACCACAATGAGGTACCATTACTATCTGTCTATTAAAATAGTCAGAATCTAAAAATACTGATACCATCAAAAGCTGCTGAAGAGGTGCAGCAACTGGAACTCACATACATTGCTGGTTGGAATGTAAAATGGTACCATCTCTTTAGAAAATGGTTTGGAGTTTTCTTAAAAATTAAACATTATATTTACCACATCACCTAGCAATCCCACTTCAGGGTGCCCTATCCTAGTGAAATAAAAACTTAAGTTCACATAAAAATATGCACATCAATGTTTACAGCACCTCTAGTCATACTCCCCCAAACTGAAAACAATTTAAATGTCCTTCCATGAGGGAAGGATAAGCAAACTGTAGGACATTCATATAATGGAATATTACTCAGTTATAAAGAAGGAAACAGACTACTAATGCATGGAACAACTTGGATGATTCTCAAAGGCATGCTGAGTAAAAGAAGCCAGTCTCAAAACTTTACATACAATATAATTTTACCCATACAACATTCTCAAATTAACAACAATATTGACAGAGAACATAACAGTGGTTTCCAGTGTTTAATTAGTTGTATGAGGGCTATAACTACAAAGAGTTAGCACAAAGTAATCTTCTGTAGTGTATCCTGATTATGGTAAACCTTTGTGTGTATTAAAATTCATGAAACTATGCACCAAAAACAAAGTCAATTTTATAGCGTGTTCGTATTAAAAAAAACTAAAAAGCAGAAACAAGATGCCCAGGCCACGCCCAGACTAAGTGAACCAGGATCTCCAATACTGCAATGCAGTCGGTTACATTTTTTAAGAAGCTCCATGGGTGATCTTGATGTATAGTCAAGGATGAGTACTTCTGTTTTAACTCCTTAAAACTGATTTCTATATCCTTTCTGCTGCTTCTTTAGATCAGGCCCTCACCCTTATCAGGCCTATTGGCTCTAATTCACCTTATACTTAGCATTAAGAGTGATCTTTGACAGCATAAAGTTCAAACTCTTCAGCATGATACTCAAGACCCTCCATTATTTGGCTGGTCTATCATCCTCACCTTTGCTGTATGCCTCACTCCAATAATAAAGGAACATTGCATAGCCCCTAAAAAGATCTGCTATTTCATACTCTAGGCTTTTGCTCAAACTGTGTCCTATAGAGGTATGCCACCTCACCATCAATTTGCCTACCAAGTACCTCTCAAGACTCCTCCTGCCATATTTTCTATGTCACTCCTGAACTAAAAAAAAAATAAAAAAAAAAAACTTTTTGCAGCACTGGGGTTTGAACTCAGAACCTCATGCTTGCTGGGCAAGCACCCTTACTAGCCTTGAAAGCCAGCCCTTGTTGTTGTGATGGGTTTTTTCAAGATAGGGACTCACAAATTATTTGCCCAGGGCTGGTGTCGAACTGCAATCCTCCAGATCTCTGCTTCCTGAGTAGGTAGGATTACAGGCGTGAGCCAGGGTTGCTGGCCCCAACTACAAATCTTGCAGTGGTTTTCTAATACCTGTAACATCTCACATAAGCCTCATCTCTTACCATTTCTGCTATACTCTTAAAACTCTTAAAATGCTGACCTAGGTAACTCTTTCCTATGTTTTCAATGTTTTTCAACTATTCATGCCTTAATTAATGATACAGCCTATTCCCCTGAATACTTTTTCCACCCTTATTTTCCTGGATAAAACTCATGCATCCTTCTGGAATAAATAGTTGTTGAAAAAGTTTTTCTCCTGCACTTACAAACCAATGTAATTAGACTTTCCTACCCACAGCTTCCTCTGGTTATTATAATCACAATACTTACTTTATTATATTGAATGTATGTGTTCATCCCCTTCAGTCTGCTCCTTTACAGCAAAGACCATATTTTATATTCCTCACTTAGCATAAAGTCTGGAACAAGTGGGTACATATGTTTCTTAAAAAAAGCAATAAATGAGACAGTAAACTTAACAGTAACTTAATATCTAGGACATTAAGTATTATGCCCATTTTTTATGTAGACAACACCTAAACCCCTACCTGAGCTATATAGTTCAGTTCACTTTCGTAAGCCTTTTCATGCTATAAACTACTGTTAACTAACCATCTTTACTTACATGTCCACATCTTCAATTGTATGTCCGCCATGAATCTCAAACTCAACTTAAATTTACAATCCCTTTTCTTTCTCAACTCTTTTATCTCAAATGTGCTTTACTTTCTTTTCTTGTACTGCTATTTTTGTTTTGTTTGTTTTTGAGACAGGATCTTGCTTTGTAACCCAGACTGGCCTGGAACTATGTACTCTAGGCTGGCCTTGAACTCAAAATCCTCCTACCTCAGCCTCCCAAATGCTGGGAGCTCCATCACCTCACCTAGCCTTGTATTGCTATTTTTAGTGAACAGATTCAAGAGCCCCAAATCACTTCATTAGAAGTCTCAGAATCATCCTAAATGTCTTCCTTTCCCTCATTTCTCACACTTAAAGAGTTATGAAGTCCTGTTGATTTGTTGAGATCTAAGCTTTGCATATTCAATGCCTCAAACTCACAACCTTGCTTCTTCCAACTTGAGCCATGGCAACAATGTACTACATTTCTGCTTATAGTTCTGAATCCTAGCAATCTATCTTTCATAATGCAACAGTTATTAATTTTGCTCCTTTGCTTAGCACACTATCTATAAGAAAAAGTGTCAAAACTCCTTAGCATGCATAAAAGATCTTTAATGATCTGGCTCCTGCTTGTTCCCCAGTCTATATCAAGTCATACTGAACTTCATGCAGTTCCCAAAATGCAGCCATGATCTCTCATACTTCTGTGCTCAAGCTAAGTAGTTCTGCCTGTAATGTTTTACAGCATGCTGTTGGTAATCTTCCAAGACTTAGGTCTAGGGTTATTCCTTTACAAAGCTGCTCCTCATCAATGACTCCACCCCACTACCACTCCTGGAAAGAACCAATCACTACTTCTTTTGGGTTTCCATAAATTTCATGTCTACCTGATCACCTACTTATTACCTGTAACTTCAATTTATTGTAAATCTATCTCCTCAACCTAGGAAACTATAAGCAGGAAACCTTAAAGACAGGAACAGTGTTATGTTTCCTAGTTTCCCTAGTATCTAATAAAACTGTAAGACACAGTTAGGCATTCAATAAATGCTAGATAAAATACTGAAGGCTAATTAGGTCTTTGTATCAATTTACAACCCTATGGTAAACCTAGAGCTTACAGTAACAAAATTTAAAATAAAAGCACTATGCTGTTTCAAATAGCCACCTAGGAGCAAAATCTACTGCTTTCTAAATAGAAAACAGCTAATTAATGGTTATAATCTTCCACATATACAAAATAAACTATCATCAAGTTATGATGAGTGCTTACAACTTTTAAACAATGCATTGTTCTTAAGTGAAAAGTTAAAAAAGAGTTATTTTAATACTTTCTCATCTCATCATTCAGTGCTTTTTAACCTATTCTTTCTTACCTACAACCTCACCCTACCCAACATTAAATAAAGGAGTTTCTCTCAGACCTGCCCCAGTCCTGCCATGTCCTATAATGTCCCATGTTTCAAAATTACTCCATCCTCTCTAATCATTTCATTCAATCAAATTTCTCATTCTCTCATTGGGGCAAACCTCAGATGTTGAAGTTAAGAAAGCACTCTCCAGAAATCTAAGGATAGCATCAACATATGCATAACTAATATACCCAAAGTTTAGTATCCCCAAAGATTATCTCCATTTTAAAGATATTATTCCCAAATATTCCTGAATATTAAATATTATTCCCAAATATTAAATATTAAAATAATACTGCCAAAGATTATCTGCATTTTAAAAGTAGCAATAAATGCAAATAAATACTGGATTAATGTAATATGAGAGATTTTTGAGAAATTTCCCAAAGGAAGAGGAAGACATAAGTTTATCCTCTCAAGAATAAACAAGTTATAATCAAGTTATAACAAAATAAACATAAAGTTTGGCTCACTGATTTCAAGAAAGCATTTATCAATATGAAATATGAGAATAAGAATATTTACAACTCAGTATTGTGATTTAAATGAGATATATAGGAAAATACCTAGTAATTCACAGGTTCTATATAATTGAAAAGAATTTGATATCTAACTCTAGAAAGGATGCAGATCCAAGAATTTGCATGAATAAATCTACACTGGTAAACACTATTGGGTTTTCTATAGATGTTACATAGCTTTATGTCCCCTCTCTCCTCTATACCTAACTCTTCTCTTATTCTTTTAGTTCCTTGCATCCCTCCTGGGGACTAGCAATAGCTTGTCAGCAGTTTATTCTACGATATTAAATTTTCTCCCATTCTACAACTTAATGGTTATTGGGGAGGTCACATCAAGAGCTAACTACATGTTAACTTGTATTTCAAGTTACCCTCTATTTTTAAGTTGTCTCAATTACTTTAAAATTTGTCTTTATGAACCAAGAACAGTTTCATTTATCAAAACTGACACAGATTCTGAGAGTTTACAAAGGAAGAAGAGAGATAAGCACACTCAGGAGGAAATGAACATAAAAGAAAATAGTTAAAAAAAGAAAAGAGCCTGGAGCTGGTGGCTCATTCCTATAACCCTAGTTACTCAGGAAACAGAGATCAAGATGATCATGGTTTGATGCCAGCCCAGGCAAATAGTTCCACAAGACCCTATCTCAAAAAAAAAAAGAAAAAAGGGCTGGTGGAGTGGCTCAAATGTAGGCCCTGAGTTCAAACCCCAGTGCTGCAAAAAAAGAAAAAAGGGACTGATACTACAACTCTAATTTCTGTCCTTATACCTGCTAGGAACACAGCTCTAGAAGTAGAGTTCTACAGAGTTAGTATTCACTATCTGGTAACTGTAAAACTTATTTTTGGACACTGGTGTGTATTTTAAAAACTTAATTAACTTCTAATATTAATCTATACCTTATTTCTATTCTTCACATTACCAGAAGACGCACACCATTTCATTCTTACTTCAAGAATTCACATTAGATATTACACATAAGCTTCTGCTTGTCACTGCAATGATACATTCTCAATTATCAGGTAGGTATTAAAACTTAGGGACAGGAAGCATGAGGACCCACTAAAATAAGTGAAACGAAATAACCAACTCAATTATAATACTTGTAATCTAATATATAAAAACAAAAGTCAAAAAACACTGATTAACATGCTAATAGAATGTGAAGTGTGAGCATTAGAGAATTTTTTTTAATCCTAAAATTATTTAGACAAAACAGCAAGCAGTATTTAAAAAATAAGGGACAATGAAGACTCATCAGTGCTACTAGGTATCATGTTAGGTACTATGCCTAAGTAAGTTGAAAATAGTAACTAATGGAATAAGATGTGACAAAATTTAATGATTGCTGTTAATAGACCTATAAATTCAGAGGAAAAAAACGAATTTATTAAATACATACCTCATATTATACCCTGCTATGCTGTGAATATGGACTCCCAAAATTCATATATTGAAACCTACTCCTCAATGTAATGGTATTAAGAGGCAGGACCTCTGGAAAGTGTCTAGGTTGTGAGTGGAGTCTTCACAAATGGGATTAAGGACCCTTATAAAAGAGGCCTCAGTTAACTTGTCTGCTACTTTTACCATGTAAGAACACAAGTAGAAGGTGTTACCTATGTCATGAGCCAGGGATCTTTGACTTCTCAGCCAAGTAAGTATTTGTTGTTTCTAAGTCATTCAGTTTATGGAATTTTGTTATAGCTGCCTGAACAGATTAAGACACATCCTAATAAATCTGAAGGAAAAAATGATGAAAAACAAAATTTATGGAAAGTAAAAATACAACCATCATAAATACAAAGAGGAAGTTTTGTTTTTTGAGCTTTTTTTTTTTGTCTATTTTACTTTTACTTATTGGTGGTACTGGAGTTTGAACTCAGGGCCTAATGCTGGATGCTAGACTTTAGCCACTCTACCACCTGAGTCACATGCCGCCCCCACCACCAGCCCGTTTTTTTCTTTTCTTTTTAACTTTTAGAAGCAGGAGTGGGGTGCAAGGGAAAGCAAAGATGAAAAGATTAAAAAAAAAAACACATTAAATCTGAAGAGAGAAAATATCATCTCTTCTCTTAGTATTTCGCTGTAAATCTGTACCTAGCACAGGCATTATGTTTATGACAACTTGGCCATAAATAATAAAAGCCACAAGTGACCGTGTTCTAACCCAATGGCCGCAGCCTTAAGAGTCTATTTTAAATAGTTCTGCATACCTAACACTCAAAATTAATTCTGCAGGAATTGCTTTTTTTAAAAAATCTATGCAGACTATATAACCACATGATTTCATAGCCGTGATCTCAAAAAATAAACTTCTTGAATTTTTTCTTGGAATGTAAAAATACTCTAAATCTCTTAAGTTTCTTCAGTGTTAGAGGTAGGTATGGCCTACTAAAGATGAAACAGTGTTTTATCCATTTAATAAATGTTTATTTTTCCTTATGTTTTCAAAGGTGACTTATTTGTTCAGCTCGGTGATATACAGCAAAAAGTCATTCATTATTAGCAAAAGGAGCAATCTCCACCCAACAAAGAAGTAAGAAATATTTCTTATTATTTTATACTGAGCTGAATATTTGACTCTTAACAGTTTTCTACATACAAAACACAAGTTTCTTGAAGGTTCGCATTATTGAATTTAGTATGTCATAAGTACTTAATCTGACACTCAATTGTGATTACTTAATCTGACACTCAATTGTGATATCTATATGTTGACTCATTTCCTTGAGCTCATAGACTTAAAAATGAATTTGAGAAAAATTCAAAGAAATTAGATTATCAACTTCTGTCAAATTGTTACATGAAACATACCTAATTTTAACCACATTAACTTATATCCACCTTATTATATAAAGCAAAGTTGGAGGAAACAGCTGAAGCTGTGCAGTATTTTCAGTGGTAATTCCTTTTTAAATTCTTGTGGTTTCTACAAAACATGATATCTGTAATTAGGTGTTATAATCATACCTTTTTTTCTAGATTGTCAAAATTGGTAAATAAAGCTTTTTTTTTCCCAATCATCTTCCATGTTGCAGTTAATTACAAGGTTTCTTTTATAGAAGCTTGGTGGCAATGAAGGAGTCAGAATTAAGGAGAATGCTTTTAGGGGGCACTTTGTATTCTTTAATTTGTTCTGTACATTCTATGTTAAGAACCATCAATTTTAGCTTTTACTAAGTTGTTAAATAAAGTTATAATACAGCTGTGAAGGGCTACAGTTAGAGCTGATTACATGAGAATATTTCCCAAGGTACCTAACCCTTTTTAAAAAGTCATGTATAAATTTAATTAATTTAAAATCTATACATATAAATGTCTTTGGCATGTTAAAAAAAAAAAAAAGAATCAGTGCAGAATATATATGTAAATGTCCCCAGTACTAAAAAAAATTTAAATGACACAGTATTAAAATTCAAGGTAGGAGCACAACACAGACATATGGAAAATACTTATGAAATATTGATAAGAGAACAGAAAACAGAAAATCATGACAATTACACAATAATTACATTTATATACTGATAGAATCACTGAGATATGCAATATATATTATTTTTAGGTATAAAGTCTTATTTTTAACTTCATATAAGATGACATTTTAATAAGATTGTGTTTTTACTTCAGTTCTTAAAATAATTTTAAGTGATACAAGGTATTTAGATAAAAAGCAAGTAAAAATATTTTTTTAAGAGTAAGGAACAGCAGTAAAATAAAAACTAGCCTATCCGAAATACTTGGGAAGTTTCAACACTGTTCTAATTTCCAAATGGCTTAAATTACCAAAACTTTACATTTTGTTTAAAATTTTCACACATACATGGAAATGCATATGAATTTGCCTAACTTCCTAAGCAGATGCTGTAATGAACACACTGAACACAAATAACCTGGAGATTCACTGAAATGTATACAGCAATACTTTTCCTGTGTTGCAATTGTTTCTTTGCCTGTTACATGTTTTGTCCTTTTCTTTTATTGACAGACCCTCTTTCAACAGCAGCCATTCTATTCTCTTTCATAGCCTGTTACTTTTTTAAATTTCATTTAATTATTTTCATTTTTATTAGCATATATTCATTGTACAGGGAGGATTCATTGTGCCAATTCTGAACAGCCTTACATTGTACCTTGGCTAGATCACCCTCTCCATCTCTCACTCCCTGTAACCCCCTTTCCACTCCTCTCCGCCCCACTTAAAGCAATTGCAAGAAGTTTCATAGTTCTATTTCATGTATGTAAAAAACCTATCAATCATATTCCTTTACCTTCATCTCCATTTGCCCTTCCCCCTTCCACAAGTACCTCCCCCACACACACTGTACCTACTTTACAGTCCTATCTTTCATTTTTAATTCCAAAGTCAATGTTCAAATGGTTCTCGATGTATCCCACCTGGGAATATACTGTACTTTGGTCAGTTCAACCCCTTTGTTACTCTTCCATATTCCTTCCCTCCCACCCCCCATTGTTCAACAGGTTTCAGCTTTTCTTAATCCATTCATCAGTTGTGGGGCATCTTGACTGTTTCCATAGCTTAGCTATTGTGAACAGTGCTGCGATAAACATTAGTGTGCAACTGTCTCTACTGTATCCAGACTTACATTCTAAGGTATATGCCCAGGAGTGGTATCACTGGATCATATGGTGGTTCTAGTTTCAGTTTTTTAAGGAATCTCCATATGCTTTCCATAATGGTTGTATTAATTAACATTCCCACTAACAGTGTATAAAGGTTCCTGTTTCATGGCATCCTCGCCAACATTTGTTATGTTCTTGATGATGACCATTCTAACTGGGTGAGATGAAATCTTAGTGTAGTTTTGATTTGCATTTCTCTTATGGCCAGGGAAGTTGAGCACTTCTTCATGTATTTATTAGGCTGTAACTTTTAAACAAACTGTGGTGGTGGTTAAGGGTGCAGGTCAAGCCTGTCATATTAAGACAAAAAGGCACTTCACAAGTCCTAAAATAGCTCTTTATAGGCTCTGTACAGGATCATATTTCAACTATACCAAACACGAACTCCAAACTCAGGTTTTTCTTTTGCAAAATGTAGGTAACACTAATGCTTAAGCACTCTGTTGTTTTGAGGATCAATAAAGACAAAACCAAAGTATTCAACCAGAATGGAACCAGGCATACAGTAAACAATAAATGTCAGCTGTTTTTTCTTCTACAATTTCCTTAGAAATTAAATAGCACAAGTTTTTGAACAAAACATTTGTGCATGTGTGCCCACACTACATTATATGAGGATGTAGAATAAGGTCTGGAAAAAATACCTCAAAATGTTAAATAGGTTGTTTTTTACCATCCAGTACTGGGGACTGAACTGCTCTTGCTGACCTGGAACTCAAGATCCTCCTGTTTCTGTCTCTGAGTAGGGGATTACAGACTTATCGCACCACACCTGGTTTTAAGTGTTTTAATGAAGCAACACTTCACAGAAAAATTTAACCACACAACCCAGCAATTCCACTCCTAGGTTAACTTCCCAAGGAAAATAAAAATTTATGTCTACACAAAGACTTACACACAAGTAATCATGGGAGCACCTTTATTTTAATCCAAATGTATATCACTGGTGAACAGGTAGGCAAAATATGGCACAAACTGAGCATCCATAATCTGAAAATCCAAAATGATCCAAAATCCAGAACTTCTTGAGTGTCATGTCAGGCACCAGCAGCTCATGCCTATAATCCTAGATAGTTGGGAGGCTGAGATTAGGAGGACAGCAATTTGAGGCCAGCCTAAACAAAAAGTTCATGAGACCCCATCTCAACGAATAGCTGGGGGCAGTGGCACATGCCTGTCATCCCATCCCAGATACACAGGAGGCTGAGATCAGGAAGGTTGTGGTTAAAGGCCAGCATAGGCACAAAAATTCATGAGACCCCCCCATCTCAACAGAAAAAGCTGGGCCTGGTAATACACACCTGTCACCCCAGCTTCTGAGGGAAGCATAAAAAGAAGGAACGTGGTCCAGGCCAGCCTAGGCAAAAAGTGAGACCATTTCTCAAAAATAACCAGAGAAAAGGGCTGGAGGCATGGCTCAAATGATAGAGCACCTGCCTAACAAAGTTTTGGACTTGGAAGCATTTCAAATTTCAGATGTTTGGATTAGGGATATAAAAGTTCAATCTGTACAAATATTCTAAAATCTGAAAAACTCTGAAACCTGAAACATTTTTGATCCCAAGTATTTCAGGTAAGGGACAAGCAACTGGTATGCCCAAACAATGAAACATTATTCATTAATATGAAGAAATGAAGTATGATACATGCTACAACATGAATGAGTCTCAAAAACACAGTGAGTGAAAAAAAGACACACAAACACCATCTGTGTAGACTGCATTTGTATGTAGTGTCCAGTAAAGGCACATCTAGAGGCATAAAGCTGCCTGAAGCTGGAAGTGGCAACAAGGAAACAAGGATTAACTATAAACGGCCACTAGCGATCTTACTGGAGTGATGAAAATATTCTATAACTAGATTCTGGTGAGGACTGCAAACTCAGTAAATGTACTAAAAAACATTACATTTAAATAGGTCAGTTTTATAGCACAGAAATTATTTTCCAATAAAAATGTTTTTGAAAAAGTTAGCAGTGGCTGGGGTATAGTTCAGTGGTAGAACACTTGTTTACTCTGCAAGAGGCCCAGGTTTGAATCCCTAGCCCCTGGCGGCGGGGCGGGGGGAGTTAGGATTCTCATGGTGATATTTTCCTAGTTTTACTTTTGGAAATGGAGCTAGCAGAGTAGCTCAAGTGCTACAGCATCTGCCTAGCAAGCATGAGGCCTTGAGTTCAAATCCCAGTACTGACAAAAAAAAAAAAAGAGAGACACCAATACTTTTGAAAACAGTTTTAAGAAAAATATTTTTTATGAAAAATAAACAAAATGATAAATTTTACTGGAATTATAAAAGTAAATAGACTGATTAACAATCATATGGACCTGGGTTCAATCTCCAGCAACAAAATAAACAGAAGAAGTGTTTGGGCTTCATATTAGACTGCTTGTATTATCTCATTTCTAAAAAAGCTCTGGATAAACAAGGGCTATTAAAAAGCTGATTAAATGAAGTTTAGACTCAAAATGGAGAGAAAAATTAATGTACTCACATAGTTTCCTAAAGATACTGCTAGGGGTAATATTGTGCTATGAAATATTTTTTAAATTGTTTTTCATGGCCTTTTCTGAAAAGATAACATAGGCTATTTAGACCAATTTAGTTATATCAAGTCTAAATCTAAGCAAAACAAAAAAATCAAAAGCAGCATATATTAAAAAAAAAAAAATGCAGTGCCCAAAACTTTTAAATACTTGGGTCCAGGATACATAGTATAAAGCCTCAGACTCACTGCTTTCTAGACTTCATGAAACAATCAAAGATGAACAAAAGATGGTTTAAAGTAACAGAAATTTATTCTCAGTTCTGGTGACCAAAAGTGATCCATGTCAATTCTGAAGACTTTAAGCAACAACCATCCCTTGCCTCTTCCTAGCTTCTAGCATTCCGTAGCTTATGGCAGCATAACTCCAATCCCCCCCTCCATTTTCACAGTCTTCTTACTTTGTGTACTTGTGTCCCCTCCTAATTGTATAAGGACAAAAGTCGTAAGATTTTTAGGGCCTATCCTAAATCCAAGATGATTTCATATTAAGATGCATCTTCAAAGTTCCAAAAAGGAATCAGATGAGTGAAAGGTTCATTCTCTTCAGAAAGAGAAAAAAAAAGAAAAAAGCTCTCACTGAAAAAAAAGTGACAACTCAAATTTGAAGTTGTTTTCTATCATTCTCAGCAGAAAATACCTTGTTTTAAAGTTGTGTCACATTTTTAGTAAAAAATATCCTATCAGGATATAGCCATCGGCAAACTCTATCATTTAAAAATTCTAAAGCTAGGATGTAGCTCAGTGGTAGAGCACTTGCCTAGCATGTGCAAGGTCCTAGGTTCAATACCATCATCACACACAAACAAAAAAAATTCTAATGCTGGATGTGGTTGTACATGCATGTAATCCCAGCTTTCAGGAGGCTGAGGTAGGAGAAAGATCAATTTGAGGGCAGCCTGCACTACACAGGAGACCCTACCTTAATAAAACAAACAAAAAATTCTACAAAAAAGGCAGGATGAAAATGACCTACTATATGAGAACCTATTTCTGCCAGGTATGGTGACATATAGCTATAATCTTAGCATTAAGGAGGCTGAGGCAGGGGGATCTTGAGTTTTAGGCCAGCCCAGGCCTGTTTAAAAGAATAAAGAACGTGTTAAGGTATACCATCTCCAACCACCCTGGAGCTCTGGCAACAAACTGGGTATCACCCTATCACTAGGCCATCAGTAAATTGCATGGGACCTTTCAAAATATATTCCAAATATAAAAAATTCTCTCCCTTTCCATTTCTGGCCAGAGTGAACCTTTAAAAATGTAAATGCCTATAATACTAGCTACCCAGGAGGCAGAGATCCGGAGGATCAAAGTTCATAGCCAGCATGCGCAAACAGTTAGTGAGAGCCTATCTCAAAAAAGAAAAAAAAAAAAAAAAAATCACAAAAAAGGGCCAGTGAAGTGGCTCAAGGTGTAGGCCCTGAGTTCAAATTCCAGTACTGGCAAAAAAAAAAAAAAAAGTAACTGCATTGTCACTCTCCTGTTCAAAACTCTTAAGTTTTGTTATAATAAAACCCCAAATCTATTCTTCTTTCCCCCTTCTGGCCCTCCCTCAGTCACACAAGCTCCTTGCATCCTGAAACACACCAAGCATACACCCATTCAGCTTACTGCTCCCTCTGTTTCATACAGGCATCTTTAAGATTGAATCCCTCACTGTTAGTGAAAGGCCTTTGCTGACAACCCCATCTAAAGCAGCACTCCTGACCTTTTTTCCTTTACCCTTCTAAACTACTTCTTCAGATAACAATCTGATAATATATATTAATTCGTAGTTTCTACTATCCTCACCCCACCATGAAAGCATGTTTGGTTCACTGCTGGGTGTGGTTGTACATGCATGTAATCCCAGTTTTCAGGAGGCTGAAGCAGGAGAATAATCAATTTGAGGCTAGCCTGGGCTACATAGGAGACCCTATCTTAATAAAACAAACAACACTGGGGCAGCACCTGAAACACATGAGGAATTCCACATATCTGAGTGAGCTAGTTATACCTAGCTTGTATTGTTTATTTGGTTTGGTTTTGTGATACTGTGGTTTGAACTGGGGGCCTCACACTTACTAGGCAAGTGCTCTACCACTTGAGCCATGCCCTCAGCCCTTTTGTTTTTGAACCACATCTCCTTAAGCTGCCTCCTGCCTCAGCCTCCCAAATACCTGGGACTATAGACCACACCAGACAAATATATACCTTGTTTAAAATGGCAATTATAATTTACTCAAGTATTTTTCCTTTCCAAATAACCCTCCTCCATTATATGAGGAATATTATAACAAATAGTTCCCCAAATTATTTCCCATTCGTAATTTTCTCTGTAAATTAAACCTTACCAAGAGAGACAAACTAGTTACCTGCCACTAGATGGAGTAAAGAAAAAAGAGCTAGTCAGAAAACCAACCTTCTGATCTTGATCATCCCAGCTGCTCCTTATTTCTTTCCAACTTTCCTCCTTCCCAAACTGTGAACAGGACTACTGCTCTCCCAAAACCTATGACTGCTCTTAAGGATGGTCTCATAGGTAGTTACAATTACAGCATTACCTACTTTTTTTTTCCTTTTAAAGAATGTTCCAAAGTAATTTTCAAGGAACAATGTGTCCTTAGGCATTAGCTGTGTTAACAGACTGAAAAAGGGCCAAATAAATTTAGGGAAAAAAAACTAAAGAAAATTGAGGTTTCTCCTTTGGAGGACTTTCAGAATCTTAACATTGTTTATGTACATTTTCAATTTCCAAACTGAAAACATTATACATTGCAACCTGAACATATCTTTTCAACCCGACGTTACTTTTTTCAAAGAGTTTTTCTAAGAACTTAATCTCTACGACATTACTCAATGCTATTCTGAAGCAAGGGTCCTTACTGAAATGCAAAAGGAAAGAACAAATGTAAACAGGATCTTTCTTTTAGTCATTTCATTCATTATATTCTTCTTTCCTAGCCATCTCAAGAATTCAGGCGGCCTGGCTTACTCAAAACGTCTTTTACTTCAGATCAAGGAAGACTTAAAAGGAGGCTTGCTAATTGATTTAAATTATAATTAAAGTGTTCACTGTCTACAGGATATTGTTTGGAAATGTCATTTTTTTGTAAATACTGAAGAAGTACAGAGTTAATAAGGTTTCCAAGAGTAGTTTAAAACCACAGTCAAAGCACTCAAGTAATTTCCTCTCCACTCATATATTCCTTTTTTTTAAAATCACTAAAAAAAGAGTGGGATTAGTGAGGAAGAAGGAAATTCTGTAACGTCTGAGTCTCCATATTAAATTTATATTTCTGGGGAAACTGTAACGATAGGTAATAGAGCCGCACTATAGGAAAGTTAAGTCAGAAGGATCACTTGACAATATGGCAAACAACGTAAGTTCATACCTCTCTGAGGCAAAAATCACTTCTCTAAGGATTCTTCCCTTTCTACAGCAGTCTCTCCCATGCTTGTAAGAATCGGCCTGGCCTCCAGTCACTGCTTCTACATGCTCTCCTTTAAAACCTTCTTCTCATCACCTCTTTTTCTCCCATCAGTGCCAGTTTCCAACCGTGAACTCTTTCTTATAGATATTCAAAGTCAGAAGACAGAACTAGTCACAGCCCTAACGTCAAAGAAACTCCTGAAACTTAAGAAGCCTAATTGGAACATGCACCCTCCCCAAGAGATAAACAATGCTTACCTTCAAGTCCAATCCCGAAACAATCCTAAATTCTTTGAAACTAATAATAGCTCAGCTGTTGTCTCATCTGCCAGCAGATGGCCAGACTATTTTTAATTCAGGATTCTCAAGAGCAGGAGTGGATCAGACTAAGCTAGAGCAACCTAGATGCCCCGACTCTGCAGAGCTCAATGTTCACTGCAGAGAACTGTAATAGGGCAGGTACCAAGAGAGGGCAACCTGGAGCTGTTCCTAGGCCTGTGGACTTCATATAAATTGTAATACTAAAGGGGGGAGAAGGGGAATTCTTTCTTTAACCATTCTTCAAAATAAAATCTGACAAGAAAATTTGAAATAAGTTTTAAATAACTCTACAAATCCTTTAAAGGTTTTTTTTTGTGTTTGAAAATAAAAGTTCCTTTACGTAGTGCCTTTGAGAATGGATTTTGAAGAAAACTTTCCTCTATTCTACATGTTTCTAAAAGTTATACTTTTTAGCCAAAAAATACAGCATTCATTAATAATGATAATTATTCTTAATATCATGTAATTTCATATTATTTACAGAAAACCCATTTTAATTATTCATTATGTTAAAAGGTAGCTGAATTAATTTTAAATACCAGTGATCTGAAATCTATTCACATACCAATAAGATGATTTTCAAACAAAAACCAAAAATGAGTTAAAATATCATATATTTTCCTGTTTATTGTCCCTTCAGCTCCAGGTAAGTGCTGATTAATATCTGAAGGGAGAATGAATACAGGCAAGAATATTTAGAAGTGTTATAACCCCCACAAAATGACCACCTCTATACCTCCATCATCCCAGCCCAATGACAATCTATAGTTCAGGGATAAACACAGTCGGCCACTCCAGTTTGCTTTCCCATCCTGCTTCAGGGTCACACAGATTATTAAGAGACCAAAATGGGCCTGGGCCAGGCGCTAACAGCAAAGAGAAGTCTGTAACAGTGTTCGGGGACAATACACATCTGTGGATGCCATCTCATTGCAAGACACTATACTTTCTCCAACGATGAAATGGGTTATCCCTACCAATTTATGTTTGAATGATAATGTAGATGGATAACTGGAAAAGAAGAAACAAAATTCATCAGGGATTAGCTACCATGAGACTGCCTGCTGAAATTTTATTTTGTAGCAGGCTAAATGTTACTTTTAGGAAATATGAGAAAAATGCATTATACATTTCAAGTAAAGAAAGTACCCTGGTGTCAGCAAACTGGCAAAATCTGGAAAGACAACCCTGGTACAGCTGGCACACACAGGACCAAGTAAGTTTTAAGTCTAGAAATGGCAAAGACCCACTTAGAGACCTGCAGGACCCTCTACAGACTTCAATCAAGAGTTGCAGGAATACTGGGGCTGGTACAGTGCCTGCCTAGCAAGCACAAGACCCGGAGTTCAAACCTCAGTGCCACAAAAGAAGAAGAAAAAAAAAAAGAGCTGAAGGAATACTAAGTGCTCAAGTTAAAGGAAGAGTGCATTCACATTCCTGGCACATTAGAGGAGATGTGACCATACAATCATTAATTTCAATACTCTAATTTTACAGAGAAGGAGGTTAAGACCTAGGGACTTGCCTAAGAATACTAACATATAATAGAATTGGGACTTGAGCCCAAACTCCTGTGAGCATTCAACTGAAACATGCTTATGTCAGCATTTTGGAGAGAAAGAAAAAAAAAAAAAAGAGATACACAACAGAGTCCATTTCATTAGTAAGATATTATATTAAATATATATTCTAAAATGGAAAATCTGAGTTCTCAAACACTAAAACTTTAATTTGAAATTCTTATGTTCTTTACCCTGCCAAATTATTCATAAACTTACTCATAACAATTCTTTTAAAAATCACTCCCTTCCTTATGTTACTCCTATTTAATAATTATTCTTTTCAGGGCCCAGATATAAATTCAGTATTTGCCCCTATAAAACTGTCTTCTTAAACACCTAAAACATTTTTTTTTAGAACCAAGAATAACAAAATGGGAACTTATGACCTACGAGGAAGTTAAAAAAAAAAAAACAAAACCAAAACCTCTGAACTTAAGCTCACTATACTACAAGTTGAATTTTTTTGTTTTTGAGGCAAGGTGTTGCTATACAGTCCAGGCTGGCCTTGAACTCATAATCCTCCTACCTCAGCCTCCCAAATGCACCACATCTGGCTTTCTTTTTAAAAAAATAAGTGAAATCTCCTCAATGTTTTTCACGTCGCCAATCTTAGGCATCCAGAAATTTTTTTTTAATGTATAGCATATTATAGCAAGTTATATGAAAATCTACTTTAAAAATTAAAAGGCAAAGTTGCTTTTCAGCTGTCTTGAGCCCTAACTTCAGCGTACATTTAAGTTTTTATGGGTACTACCCTTTCAAGAACGCTTTTTTCCCCCCAAAACCCATTTAACAAGCTTCATTTCTTGCTAATTTGACCTACAGTAGCACCTGTACTATAAAATAAAATGTAAGCATCAGGAATTTATCCGTGTGTTAAATGTCCTGGTCTCTCCCTAATGGTTTCATCTTTGATGGATAAAATAGATTTACCAGTATGCCTCTCCACACCATCAGCAATTTCTGATCCGCCTTCCCTGGCTATTAAGTATTGTTTGGATTTTCCCTACTACTGTCTTCTTTACATTACATCTCCTCCATCTCAACTATAAATCACAATTGCAGCTTGAGAGCAGCTGCACTGTCCAGACATGTGGCCGGTGGGTGTCATTGTCTTTTTCATTTCCCCCATCTCAACCCCTCCCTTCCCGTGTTACCTAAAGCCGGTTTATCTGAAGATTCTTTCCTTCCCCGTTTTCACGCGGCCCCCACCCCTTAACCTCTGGTCTTGTTCTTCCAGGTCAGCCCAGCCAGCTACAACCTAACTCTGGTTTTCCCGGTGGCGGGGGCGGAGAGATGTCAGAACCGGCTGGCTTCGCCTCTTGCCAGCCCCTTCTCGAGACTGTCAACTAGGGAACAACTTCAACCTGTCTTCCCAAAGTACCACGCCAAACGACAAAGTTATTGTCATTACGCCGTAGCGCCCTTCCCACGCGCGATCCTGACACCCGGGCCCCCACGTTGGGGGACTCTCCCGTCCCCCCAACACACACACACACGTTGGGGCTCTCCCGTCCCCCCCAACACACACACACACACATTGGGGCTCTCCAGTCCCCCCGCAACACACACACACACACACACTCACACACACCTCGTCTGCTTCATCACAAAGGCGGGTACCCGGTCCGCACCGCAGTGCTCACACAATCAATCCCCTCTCTCCAGCGAGCGCCCCCCGAGCGAGCCTCCCGCACCCCACACCCAACTGGCGGCCCTTCTCCTTCCCCTGCGCCCGGAAAGTGACTTGCGGTCAACTCCAGGGGACAACCGGGGTTCAGCGCCCAGCCCCCATCCCGCGCCGCCTCCCGCTCACCTAAGGCCACCTCGCAAGCTTTGCGCAGCTGGGAGTGATGCGCCTTCTTCACTTCCTTGTCGGCCAGAATCTTCTCCAGGGCCCGGGTTAGGAACATGTTCTTGGTCTTCTTCCCCTCATACATGTACGCGGAGGAGGAGGCGGCGGCGCGTCCGACCCGCGGCTCCCGGAGGCTCAAGGGGAGGAGAAAGAGGGGGAGGCCGAGCGCAGAGAAAGGAGAGGCGGCGGAGGTGGGGAGAGCAGGCGTGGAGGGCAGCGGCAGGAGCAGGAAGGGGCGAGCGGGCGGGGCCGGCGAGGGGCGTCGGGATCCCCGCTGTCCCCGAAACACCGCCCCTCAGGGCCGCCGCACCAGTAGGGCCTCCGCTTCTCTCGGCCCGGGGGTCGCTTCCCGGCCGCCCCCCTTCACTCGCCCCTCCGACCCGGGCGGCCGTCTTCCGGCGGTCCAGGGGCCGAGGCGGCGGCGGCAGCTCAGAGGCCCGGCGAGAGCAAGGCTGCCCTGGCTACTGTGGGGATTAGCACCCGCCGCGGCCGCGGACTGGCCTCCATCACCGCCGACCTGCCCCGGCCGCCATGTTGGGAGGAAACGACGCGTCACGCAGCGTCCGAACGGCTGCAGAGGAGGAAGCGGCGGTGGTGGTGGCGGCGGCGGCGGTGGCGGCGGTGCTGTCTGCCCAGAGCTGCCGCGGCGCCGGGAGGCGAGGGGAGGAGGGCGGCGCGGAAGGAGCGGCCCGAGCCGCAGCGCTACGGCGGCCCGGCGGGGTCTCGCCGTGGTCCGCGTTCGCCTGCCGCGCGGCGTGGGGCGTGGCGGGCGGCGTCCGGCGGCGCCGAGCCCGGCACGGGGCGGGGGTTTCTTCCCGCCGCTGCGCTGCGGCCCTTGGGGACCCCTGGCGCCTAACTCCCGCGGGAGGGACAGGACTCCTGGAGCTTCTCCAACTTTCTGGCGAATCCGTTCCTGGCACGGTCACGGGGAGTTCCGCATCGCTCCCTCGCGGCTGCACTGGGTTTCCACCTGCCGCGCCCGGGTTTAAATTGCCTTCCCAGGTGCACAAAAAACTGCTGTGCAGGGCCGAGCCCACCGACTGACACCCTCACGGAGGATTCTCTTTGGGGGAAAGTAAGCTAAAAATCAATTGACAAGGACTCAGAAGTGTTTCGTTTCCGTTTTTCATCTCTCTGTAGGGTAAGTCAGTGAACTCCAGATTTCAGGTCTCTGCTGAATTGCACCTGAAGTTAATGTGAGTGCCCCGGACTGAGGTCTCTTAGAGAGCCCCGGGCCTATAGGACTAGCATTCAGCTCAGGTCGTGAAATCCAGTTTCAGAATGGAGCTGCTCTAAGTACAAACAGATTAACACACGTCATCGTGTGTCAGCCTTAGTACCAAAGGATTCAGATTTCTGCAGTGTTTCCTCCTGAGCAATAAATTACGAAGGATATCTCGAAATATATACAGACAATTTACGTGGTGATTTAGAGGCACATCTCCAAGTTCCAAGCTACTGTAAGGCTCCGTTAACACAGGTTCTTAATTGTTAAGATATGCCTTTCACTATTCTTTTCCAGTATAGGCTTATCCTAATGTAGCTATCCAAGCCCAAGGATGTAAACTGGTGAAGAATTGAAACACGCAAAACGCCATAGGAAATAAAAATGGAAAATTTGAAGGAGACCCAGAATTAAAGTGAATAGATTAATTTTTAAAGCTTAATGGTTCTGAGAAACAAATCCATAAATTCATTAATTTCATTTTAAAAACTAGGTTCTTGGGAAATTAGAGGTTCTTTGTACTCCTGTATCAAACATAATATTGATTTCTATGTACAGTCATAGATTAGACTCCATTTCTAAGTTGTCTTTGTTTCTTCATAATGCCATTGTTGAACCAGGTACTGTTCAAAGTACTGCCTGGTCGCCAAATCCATTTGTTGTTCTGCCTCAGTAGAAAGGTGCTTTATGTTGACCGGCCTCCCCTGCAGTTAGGTGTGTCCAAACAAAACAAAAACTTTCCCAAGCTATTTTTCATTCTCAGTGGCCACATCTTAAAGGTGACAGAACCACAATTTAGAGTCTGGATCTCTGACTTACCCTTGGAACAGAACATTAGGAATACCTGTTTTGAACTTTACATGAACAAAAAAAATTCTTCAGCTATGTGTAGCAGCTGGCTTTGTCCTAACAACATACTTGGGGATCACAGTACAGAGATCCTTGCCCTTGAGGAACTCACAGTTTACTCATTGCAATCTGTTGTCAGGTTGTTGTCTTGCTTGCTTGTTTATTGGTTGGCTGTTTCTCTCATAAGAGCAGGGACTTCACTTGTCTGCAGTCTTATATGCCTGGCATCTACTATATTGCTGGCATAGGGAAGGCCTTTGATAGAAACTTGTTAACTAGAAACTTGGATAAATGAAACACACTAGGCAAAGTCAGGCACAATAGCTGCCCTCCTGGAGCTTACGGTATGTAGTAGGGAAAGATATTAAGCAAGAATATCACTAGTGAATATCTGATTGCAAATGTATAAAAGTATTGAGTACAGTCTACTTTAGATTATGGATTCAGGGGTGGCTTCTCAGAAGTCATATTTAAACTGAAACCTGAAGAGGAGAAATTAGCCAAACTCAAAAGTCAGTGACGACCTTCCCAGACAAAGTCTTGGGATGGAAAAGCTTGGCAAGATTCAGGAACAAAAGGTGTGACCAAAAGTTAGGATTAGGGAGAAATGGTGCCAGGAAAGATGAAGAGGTAGCTAGGAACAGATCCCTCTTGGCATGTTTGGGATTTAATCATATTAGAAATGGAAATTCATTAAAGGTTTTTAAGTAGGGGTGAAGTGATCAAATTGGTGGTTTAAAAATGATCCCTTTGTTGTATGATGAGTGGAGGAGGGCAAGAGAGAATGTGGGTAGAACAGTGAGTTGATTATAGCAATGCAGGATGGCTTGATTGTGATCCAAGGACACCAAGCAAGGTTGTGGAGATCATGCCCATGCCCTGCACAAGGGAGCATGTGAGGCTGAAGTCCAGCCTCAGCCTCTGCCATAGAGAAGCGTCTAATTTGCATAGTTTCCCTAAGTCAGTAGGGGCAGTAGAAATGGAACACATTTTCTACTGGCACATTTGAGATACACTTTGGGGGCAAAATGGACAGGTCTTAATGAACTAGCATGAAGGTAAGAGATGACAAATGAATGCCAGGTTCCTAACGAGGACCAGTGATTAGGTCGAATTGCCATTTGTGGAGATGGGCTAGGCAGGACTGAGCTAGGTTTGAGAGTGAGGGGTGAAGTTTTCAATTTTAGAAGAATCAACTTATTTTGAGAGATGTCCTAACCCTTTAAAAAGGAAAGGTCTGCACTCCTTTCTGCCGAAAGGACAATTGTTCTTCCCTTGCTGGGTCTAGAAATTTGCCCAAAATGTGAGGTTGAGTAAGGGTGAGTTGGAGATAATCTCAGGAAGTGGGCATATTCCCACCCACTCAATACGTTAACTGACCTGGAGCATAAATAGGATTAGACTGTAAAATAAAGCTAATGTGTGTAAGATAAAGCAAAAGATATTTTTAGTCTTTCATTAATAAGTATACAGAGGGTTCCAAGCTCAGGCAATTTTACATGAAATTGTGAGTGTATTCACAGGTGTTTCCCTGTGTATGTGTTTTCTTTTACTTTTTATTATTAGAGTTGCTTGGTGCTTCTACAGTTATTTAAATAAGCCCAATCTCAACATTGACTTGCATTTTACTTCTTGCAATTTCAAAACATTTCAATGCTATTTCTGAATTTGTGAAATTTTTAAAATGGGTTTTTCTCGTACATAATTGCTTTCCTGAGTCCATTTGCCTGCCAATCACAGTCTCATCTACTTACCACCTAATAACCCCTCATTATTTTCCCTTTCATCCATAACTGTTATATACTGGCTGCTTTGGCTTTTCTCTTTGGCTAATTTCCCACTTTGGTTCTAAAGAGTCAAATACTGTTAAACAATAACAGACTTTGATCTGGGTTGAAATGTCTTTGTTGGTGAGCTTTATCATCATACTTTTATATATAGTGTATCATGGAAAATAAAATTTGAATAAAGTTAATTAATGCTAAGCATATTTGATTGATGCTAAAAAATAACATCATGTTCGATTGACTGAAAGAACAGTTGCCTCCAGTAGTCTTTCATATGAGCTCTCAGTACTGCTAAGCTTTCATAACACTTCATAATCTGACCCCTGACTTAAGTGTGGCAACTAGGGAGAGGGGATCAAAATTCTTTTTCCCTCTAGGGGCTAGGGCCCTGCAAATTTGATTAACAAGAGAAAGCAGGCCAGGTGCTGGTGGTTCACGCTTATAATCCTAGCTACTCAGGAGGCAGAGATCAGAAGGATCATAGTACAAAGCCAGCCCTAGCAAATAGTTCCTGAGACCCTATCTGGAAAATATCCAAAACAGAAAAGGACTGATGGAGTGGCTCAAGTGGTAGAGTGCCTGCATGAGTGCAACACCCTGTGTTCAAACCCCAGTACCACCAAAATGGAGAAAGCAAATGAGTTTATTAACGTGTTTATTGAATGTACACATAGAAATAGTAATGAGAAACTCAAAGGAATGATTAGCACCTTAATATCATTTAACAAAGAACAATAAATATTTAGAGGAGTGACAAATAAAAGCAAAAAACTTTGAGTTTCTAAAAGAGCCAATTTAGGAAAGCAAACACATAGGAAAACAGTGAAACATAAAGGCTAGTTAGTAGTTAAGTAGATTCCTTAACTACTGGTAATGTAGACTGGTAATGGTCTAGAGTTGTCTCCAGTAACTTCTGTCTTATGTAAGAAGAGGAGAGCACCGTTGCAAATTTGTGTCCAGATTTTAGGCATGTAAGAGGAGGGCTGAGAGCTTGTATCTACTTCTTAATTGCCTACTTCAAAATAATCAACATGGCGTGTTTTAGACTGGCATAGTCTGCCAGCATTCATTTTCCAACCCAACTAATTTCTCAGTAGTAATGATACCAAATGAAGCTTATCTTGAGCCAGATACAACAGCCCAAGTGAAGGTTCCGTTATTAGCCCTGACTTAACAGATGAAGAAACAAAGACTCAAAGAATTAACATAACTTGCTTGCTCAAGTCATACAATTAATAAATAGTAGAATCAGAATTAAAATTTGGGAAACCTGGCTCCAAAGTTAACCTATACTGCTTCTGTAACAGTCTAGCCCATCTTTTATTGCAACCTTCCCTGCCCATTCCTGACCCATACATACATAAGGTCACTTGCATTCCAGCCCATTCACCCCATCAAATCTTTCCCTTCACTTTTTCCCCACACCACACATTCATACAATCACCAAATTCATCCACAGCTGTGTGCCTTTTTGTATCCTTCAGCAATTCAGAGCACCCATTGCTACCTTTTTTTGTTTGCTCTCCCCAAAGACTTCCAAACCTCTAAAGCCTCTTTGAAATTCTATCCCCTCCAAAAAGCTCTTTTTCTACCTCCAGCAACACCATTCCCTCTTTCTGTCTTCTCACAGCATCATCTACCTCATATTGTATGCCTACCTATATATCCACAGTAGTATTTATGCAGATTAAATTTTTGAAGACCAGGCATATAAGAAAAGACCAGCGCTTAGTAAAAAATGAGAAACACTGATTAAACAGAGAAACACAATTAGATTTGCTGAGATCAAAATAATGGCATGACCAGCATAAGAAAGGCAGTCTCCAAAGTAAATCAAGTCTGCTTTCTGGCTTTTCATGAAAAGAGGCTTATAAGCTAATTTGATAGTCCCCTTTAACCAGTGTGCATGTTTACATCTTGATTAAGGAATAAATGAACAAACTTTGAGGCTCTGCTCATTGTCCTGTAGAAAAAGTATCAATACATTGGACTGAGCAGAGGGGAACATGGTAGAATTTGGAAAAGGATAAGAAAAGCAAATTTGTATTAAATAAGAGACTTTCAGGTGGTTCTGGATAATCAATAAGAACTTTCCAAAATATTAGGATATGATTGTCAAAAAAAAAAAATTACACATCTAGAGCCAGAAGTTAGAAGTAATTGAATGTTTCTGTGAATTTTAAACCATTCAATGCTCATGTTTTATAAACTCATAAAATTGAAAGCATATGCTCTTAAATTTCCTTAGTTTTTAAAAATTTTTCTATCATTTTTGTTTAGGACAGGGTCTTCAGGAAAAAGAAAACCCTAGGACCAGATGGTTTTGCTGGTGAATTCTATTGAATATTTAAAGAAGAAATAACTCGTTCAGAAAAAAAGAGAAGTAAACACTTCTCAACTCATGTTATGAGGCCAGCATAACCCTAAAACCAAAATGAGGTAAAAACTGCACAAAAGGAGAACTACCAGCCAATATCCTTCCTGAACATAGAGGCAAAGATCCTCAACAAATTATTAGCTAATCAAATTTAGCAATATGTAAAAAAGAATAGCACACTACAACCAAAAGTTGCATCCTGGGAATGCAGGCTAGTTCAATATGTAAAAATCAGTAATGTAACTGACTGCATTACAGACTAAAAAAGAAAAACTGCAAGATCATACTCAATGCAGAAAAGGCATATATAAAATTCAACATCCATTCACGGTAAGAACTCTCAGAAAACATCCTCAAAAAGACTATCTACAGTCTACATTATACTTAATTGGAAAAAAAAAAAAAACACCCTGAATGCTAGTACTGGAAATG
Organism: Castor canadensis; assembly: GCF_047511655.1. Taxonomy (NCBI): domain Eukaryota; kingdom Metazoa; phylum Chordata; class Mammalia; order Rodentia; family Castoridae; genus Castor; species Castor canadensis. Next base: position 120,979,800 of record NC_133388.1, on the reverse strand, counting down.
TGCAAAGATACCTATTCTCATGACTGCTACTCACACCATAGTGGACGACCGAGCCAGTATAACAAGGCAAGGAAAAGAAATAAAAGGTTCACAGGTTAGAATGGAAGAAACTCCTTATTCACAATCAACATAATTGTCTATGTAAAAAATCTCAATGAATCTATTTTTCAAATACTCCTAGAACATAGTTTAAAAGTTCTCAGGATACAACAATGCATAAGTTGTATTTTTATATATTGCCACTACACAATTGGAAACAAAAGTTTAGGAAATACAATAAAACCAAGAAATGAAATAATTGCTCATAAATCTAACAAAACATATATATAATCCATATGCTAAAAACAATAAAATGCTGTTGAGGAAAATCAAAGAAGTCTAAAATACGTGCAGAGACATATGTTCATGGATTGAAAGGTATTGTAAAAGTGTCAATTGTTTGGAAGGTGTAGTGCAATTCCAATTCCGTAGTTAAAGACAAGTTGATTCTAAAATTTATATGGAAAGGCAACATAACTAGAATAATCATAAGAATTTTTTTTTTAAGAATGAAATTGGAGGAATCATGATAATCAACACAGTGTGTAGCCAGGCACTGGTGGTTCACACCTATAATCCTAGCTACTTGGGAGGCTGAGATGGGGAAGATCGAGGTTCCAGGCCACTCTGGGCAAATAGATCAAGAGACTCCATCTCCAAAAATAATCAGAACAAAATGGACTGAAGGTGTGCCTCAAGTGGCAGAGTGCCTTTGCAAGCACAAAGCCCCAAGTTCAAACCCAGTCCTGTTAAAAAAAATAAGTGGGGTATCAGCTAAGAGATATAGAGATCTATAGACTAGAAAAACTAGAACAGACTAGAAAGTCCAGATGTAGAAGCATAGAAATATAATCGATTTATTTTTTACTTTGCGTAAAAATGGGTTTCATTTTGACATTATCATACTTGCATACTATGTACTTTGATCGTATTTATCCCCCACCCTCTCTTATTTCCATCCCTCCCTCCTGCTGGCCTCCCTTTCCCCAGTAGTCCCTGTTCTACCTTCATGTCTTCTTTTTTAAAGTATAGATTCTGCAGATGAGAGAAAAAACACAATATTTCTTTCTGATTCTGGCTTATTTCACTTAACATGATGATCTCCAGTTCTATCCATTTTCCTGCAAATGACATCGTTGTTCTTTTTTTACAGCTAAGTAATACTCCATTTTGTGTATACCCCACATTCTCTTTATCCACTCATCTGTTGATGGGCACCTCGGTCAGTTCCATGACTTTAGTCAATTGATTTTTTTTGTTTGTTTGTTTGGCAGCATTGGGTTTGAACTCAGGGCCTCACATTTGCTGGGAAGGCACTCTACCACTTAAGCCACTCCATTAACCCTCAATTGATTTTTTTGGTGTTACTGTGGAGTTGAATTAGGGCCTCGTGCCTGCTAGGCATATGCTCTACCCTTTAAGCCATTCCACCAGCCCTTTGGTGTTGCTTATTTTTGAGATAGGATGTTGCTTTGTGCCCAGGCCAGCCTGGACCACAGTCGTCCTATTTGTGCTTCCCTGAGTAGCTGGGATGACAGGTGTGTACCACTGTGTCCAGCCACTGGTTGAGATGATGGGGGGCGGGGTCTCATGAATTTTTGCCTGGGATGGCCTCAAATCAGTAACTTCTGATCTCCATCTCCCAAACAGCTAATATTACAGGCTTGAGCCACTTCTCCCAGCCTTAGCCAGATGATTTTTGACAAAGGTGTAAAGGTAATTTATTGAAGAAAGAATGATGTTTTCAAGAAATGGCATTGAAACAATTAGACATCATATGTTTTAAAAAAAGAGAGCCCTAATCTAAATGTTACACTTTATATAAAAATTAACTTCGAATAGAGCTCAGTGTAAACTGTAAAGCTATAAAACTTTCAGATGTAAAGCTATAAAACTTCTCCAGGCTGGTCGTTCACACCTGTGATTCTAGCTCCTCCAGAGGAGAGTGGGAGGACAGCAGTTTGGGGTCAGCCTGGGCTAAAAGTTAGTGAGACCCCATCTCAATCAACAAGCAGGGTGGGATCATATGTGCCTGTCATCCCAGCCATACAAGAGATGTAAATAGGAGGATAGTGTTCCAGGCAAAAATGTGTAACTAAAGCGAAAGGGCTGGTGGGATGGCTCAAATGGTAGTAAGAGTACCTTACTACCAAGCACAGTGCTGCCAAAAATCAAAACAAAACACAAACAACTTTCAGATATAGGGGAAAATCTTTATGAGTTGGGGATATATAAAAAATTCTTACACATAACCTGAAAGCATGATACAAATAGAAAACAAAAAACTGATGAATTAAACTTCACAAGTTTTGATGGGCATGGTGACTCAAGCCTGTAATTTCAGCTACTTGGGAGGCAAAAATCAGGAAAATTGTACTTTGAGGCCAGTCTGGGCAGAGGCTTCACTTCTACCAATGACTGGGGATGGTTGTGCACACCTGTCATCCCAGCTATGCAGGGAAACACAATAGGATTATGTCCAGGCCAGCCTGGGAGACCCTATCTCAAGTGGCTCAAGTGGTGGATGCTTGCCTAGTAAGCATGAGGCCCTGACTGAGTTCAATCCTCAGTACTGCTGAAAATAAAATAAATGAACTTCACAAACTTTTAAAACTTTTGTCTGTAAAAGAAACTTAAAGAAACAAACTGAAAAAGGGAGGAAATTTTGAAAGTCACATATTTGACAAATTACTTATATTCAGAATATATATTTTTAAATTCTTAAAAATTTATTTTTAAATTCTTAAAAAGCAACAAGTAAAAAAAACCAAGCAACTTAAAAATTAGTAAAAATCTTCAACGGACACTACACTAAAGAGGATACCCAGAGGCAAATAAGCATAAGGAAAGATGTTTAACATCACTACCTATTAAGAAAATGCAAATTAAAACCCCAATGAGAACTACTATGCACTTACAAGAATAGCTAAAACTAAAAAATGCTACCGATGTAAAGTGCCAGAAGGGATGTAGATCAATCTTCATCCCATTATATATTGCTGGCAAAAGTGTAACATGGTACAGCAATTCTGGAAAACAGTTAGCTTACATAAAGCTAACACTTAGCATGTGACCCAGCATTTGTACTCCTAGAAATTTACCCTAAGGAAATTAAACAGGCTCACACAAAAACCAAGGCACATGTGTTTATAGCAACTTTATTCACAGTCACTTAAAACTGGGAGCAACTCCAATTTTGTTTTTCATTTCTTCAGTAGATAAACTGTGGCACATCTATACAATGAAATAGTATTTTGCAATGTAAAAACCAAAATATTAATACATGCAATATTATGACTTGAATATGAAACGTCCCCCATAGGTTCATGTGTTAAATGATTCTCAGATTGTGGTGTTATTTGAGGAGGTGGTGCAAACTCTAGGAGGTAGGGTCTAGCTGGAGAAAGTAGATCACTGGGGCTGTACCTCTGAAGGTGATACCTGATAGCTGGCCCCTTTCTTTCTCTGCTTCCTGTCCTCTATGAGGTGGGTAGCCTCTGCCACATGTTCCCACCTCCATGGTGTTCTTTCTCACCACAGGCCCAGAATCAATGGAGCCAAGAGTTAGGGACTGAAACCTCTGAAACTGAGGCAAAATAAATAATTCCTGCCTTAACATTGTTCTTTCAAATATTTTGGTCACAGCTACAGAAAGCTGACAAGTTCATACAACAACTTGGATGAATCTCAAAAGCAGTGTTCAAAGATGGGACTTTGGGAGATGATTGCATCATGAGGGCTCTAATCTCATCAGTGGATTAATCCATTGGTCAATGGTCTGATGGAAGGTGGTGAAAACTTTCAGAGGTATCTGAACTAGAGGCAGTCGATCACTAGGCTATTGGGAAGTGGTGAAATCTTTAAGAAATGGGGCCTCATGGGAAGTCTTTGGATCATTGGGGGTGTGCCCTCAAAGGGGATTAAAGGATCCTGTCTCTTCCTGTTTGTCTCTTTCCAGACCAAAAGGTGAGTGATTTTGCTCTGTCACATGCTTACACCTTTATGTGCTTCCACAGGCCCAAAGCAAGGGGGCCAAAGGATAATGAACTGGAACCATTGAAACTGTAAGCCAGAATAAACTTTCTTTCTTTCTCCTTCTTCCTCCTCTTCTTGTTCTTCTTTTTTGAGGTACTGGCGTTTTTAACTCAGGACCTCACTCTTGCTAGGCACTTGCTCCAGTTATTTTTTTAGATAGGGTCTCACATTTTTTAATGGGGCAGGTCTCCAAATGTGATACTCCCACTTAGGCTTCCCAGTAGCTAGGATTACAGATGGCCTTCTCTTATTTTGTTTTTTTGAGACAGGGTCTCTTTATGTAGCCCAAGCTAGCCTTGAACTCTCAATCCTCCTGCCTCAACCTCCTGAGTGAGCTTTCTTTGTAAGTTGATTACCTCAGGTATTTGTTATGGTAATGGAAGTTCTATAGTATCCATTTCTATGACATTCTCAAGGCAAAACTATAAGGATGAAAAGAATGGTAGTTAGCAGTTATTAGAAGTGGAAGTAGGTCCATAAAGAGATAGCACAAGGGAATTTGGTTGTGGCATATTCCTTATCCATATTCTGATAGACATATACAGTATTCTGATTGTAGTGGTGTTTGTATACATAAAAATGTATTAAAATTTATTGAATTGTTCACAAAATAAGTCAGTTTTACTCTGTGATAATTTGTGTTTGACCACTACCTTCAACACCATCAAATATCAGTTTTATCTCAATGGGACTACTGAATCAGAAACCAGAAGATATGAGGTAGAGATACAATTAATTCTAGAGACTTTTCTAAATTGAAAAGAAATAGGTTTGCTACATTAAACAGTACAAAAATAAAAGTAATATTAGAAGGAGGCGGATCTGGTTAGCAAGGAGTCTAAATCAACCAGCTAGGCCATGGATTGAATTTTCTGGATAATTACACATGGTTCTACTCACCTATAAGTAAGCCAGACTCTTGAAGCAGAAAAATGATTCCACTGCAATAAGTTACATTTTTTGGAACTCTCTATCAACACTTATGTACTTACAAAGCTCTTGTTAGTGATTTATCACTATTTCAACCTGAAAGAGTTTTTGTAATTTCCTAATACACCATTGAAAATCCTGTGGGAATGCTACACAAGGAAAGAAGTCAAATGTCAATATTGTTTTCTTTCTAAAATATTACCACAAATGGGTAGCTGGCTAAAATCTTTTAATTTTTCAAAAATATTTTTATATATTAAAATAATTATAGGAATAATAACAAATTTAACCTTTTTTCATGTATATAAATATGTTTCTTTGTGGGTGGAAAACTGATAATTTGGTTTCATTTGCAGTGTTCAGAGTTGTCAATTGCAATTATAGTAATTTAAAACTACTGTTTTGAGACTAGTTAAGTAAACTGTATTACATCCCACTAATAGAATAATATGTAGCTATGAAAAAAGAATGATAACACTTTTTTTTTTTTAAATATGGGGTTGCTGTGTAGCCTGGGCTGGCCTTGGATGATTCTCCATCTTTCTGCTTCTGCCTCCTGAGTGCTAGTATTAAGTGATTATAGGCCTGTGACACTACGCCTGGCTGAAGACTCTACTTTTAACATCCTGATCTGGAATGATCTCTAATATATATTAGGTATGAAAAACTACCTTTAAAATAAACAGAATATGCTATCATTTATTCAAAACAGTTTTGCACATAGATATATACGTGTGTATTTATTTAGAAGACCTAAGTCTTTCTCTGGAATAATGCAGAATAAATGGGGAATGAGGTGGTTTAGGAGTGAGAGTTGAGATATATCACTGTGACTATTTTGCATCTTTTATATAGTGAACCAAAGGAATGATTTTTTGTTACAAAAATAAAATTAAAATGGCTCCCCTTTTTCAATAAAAAATATCAACACTTAAAAAATTACCTAGGAAAAGAAGAATCAATAATTCAGTTTTCTTCTTGGGGGCAACATTCTCACTCATTAGAAATGCACAGAAAAATAAATTTCTCATTATGCACATTTATCTGAATTTTTTCCTCACCAAAAAAAGTAAAAAGTGCTTAAAGTGTGTCTGCTCCACCAGACACTCTAACAACTTGGTACTCAAGGTGTTGTTCCAGTGCCAACAGCATCAGGAGCTGGCGAGAAATGCGGAATGCTTGTGTCCTACCCAGAGTTATCAAATCAGAATCTTCCCTTTAAAGCCCCCCAACAAGACTTGTAAGCACTTGCAAGTGTGAGTAGTACACCTCCAGTAGGCAGGATGCAGTTGGATGGACTATTGGGCAAATTGATGGTTCTTTGGGGGTACCGAGCAAGCCTCTGTGGAGTTCGCTGAAGAATGGATGAGAATCCTAGAAAGACCCTAGAACATAAGTGTAAAGGGAAATCTTAGTTCCTGGGTATAAATAAAAATTAATATATTTTCTATTTAATCTATTTAAAAAACCCAGCAGAACAAAACCATCATTACAATCCCTCAGAAAAATACATCTATTAACTGGTTCAAAGCAAAATAGATTAAAACTTTTTTTCAGACTGGGCTGGAACTCATTATGTAGCCCAGGATGTTCTCGAACTTGATAGCCTCCTGTCTCAGCCTTCCAAGTATTGGGATTGCAGACATGTACCACCAGGCCTTGCTCTAGATTTAAATTTATCAAGATAAACATTCATCCACTTTCAATCAAGTCTCCTTGCTTTTGCCCTTTCCCCCCCAATCCTTCCACCATTTTTACCCAACACTAAGAATGCTGCTTCTGAAGTAGAAGTCAAATCATGTCAATGCTGGGTTCAAAACCCTTTAATGGCTCCACACTACTGGAATAACAGCCAGAGTCCTAACACATACCTACAAGGCTATAGAGCCTTGTAGAGCTATGTAGACAACACAGCTTCCTCACTGTCACTCAGCTGTTACTAAGCTCTTCCTAGCTGGCTTAGTGCCAGTCATGCAGGCCTCCTTGAACTTGTCAAGCATGCTCCACTTCCAGATCTGTGCTGGGATCTCACTGGGACCTGATCCAGAAAACCCGTGGCTTACTTCCTTCAGGTCTTTGCCTAAGTTTTATCTAAAAAGGCCTTCTTTGATCACCCTACAGAAAATAGCCACTTTCCACTCTCTGTCCTCTCTTCCCTACTTTTATTTTTCCCTACTTATCACCACTTCTCACACTATTATTTTGACTTTTTTTTTCACTCTAGATTATAAACTCTTCAAAGGCTGGGCTTAATTTTGGTTATCGCCATATCTCTACAACCTAAAAGAGATACAGGTAATGAATGAACATGTCAATGAATAAATAAATGAATGAACGAATTGTCCTGTCTTAATTCCTGCAGGCTGCCATACCAAAATACCATAGCTTTAATTATAGGAATTTATTTCTCACAGATCTGGAAGGTGGGAATTCCAAGATTGAGGTCCCATCTAATTCCCGTTCTGATGAGGATCCCCTTCCTGGCCCATAGATGATGCCTCACTATATCCTCACATGGCCTTTCTTCTGTCATCCTGGAGAGGAGAGGGAGATTTCTCTCCCTTCCTCATTTTATAAGACTGTCAATCCCATAAGATTAGGGCTACACCTGAATGACCACATTTAATCTGCATTGCCTTCTAAAAGCCTTGTTTCCAAATGCCATCACATTGGAGTACAGGCCCTCAACACGTGAATTTTGGGAAATTAACAGAAGAGGATGCAATTTAGTCCTTAGCAGATCCTAAACCCAGTTTGTCCTTATCACCACGAAAGACATTCTCTGGCTGCATTTCCTTTTTAGTTCTTGTGTCATTCCAGGCTGTATTTGGTATTTACTTTAGCATTATTTCCACTGAACAAAAATGCTGTAGTCAGAAGTTGTGTTATTTGATACATTTGCCCTGGGCATGGGGGGTTCTGACAAGGAGACAGGTGCTTACAGCATATCTTTCATAATCAATAAACACATGTTCTCGAATATACATTTTTAAATATTGAAAGGGAAAAAAACGAATTCAGGGTGTTTGTTGTAGATAGGGGTCTGTCCCTATATTCCTTGAGTTGGAACTAGAATGGGATGTCACTTAGTAAAACTTAAGGTCATTGTAGCTGCTGTGAAACGCCCCATGTCCATACTACACCAGAATGCAGAAATCCTTCCTGTTTGCCAATTGCTTCCGCAGTTGCATATTAGGGACAACTCATGAGAGAAATTCACTTAAGCAAGCTTTACTTCTGTTAGTGGAACCATAAATCTCACTGTAGGGATGGTTTTTTCAACCCTGGTCACTAGAATCATCCATGGATTTGCTTTAATATATAGATACTCAGGCTGACAAAAATTCTCTCCTTACCCAAAGTCTAGCAGACTCCTGTGAACCCTCTTCATTGGGCCTCAACCTTGGCCTATAGAAACCATTAGCTCTCAGCACAAATGAATTCATCCACCTCCAAGCCCCACCCCATACACTGGAGACTTGAACAGACACTAGCATGATTTTAACAGATCAAGTACACATCTCTAGGATGACAGCTCCAGCCTCCTGAAGTTCCTACTTGAGAAAGCTCAGTGCTGCCAGAAGAATTTACTGACTGTTTTCTGCCAGTCAAACCAGATTATAGCCGGGTGCCAGTGGCTCACACCTGTAATCCTAGCTACTTAGATCTGGGTTCAAAGCCAGCCCAGGCAAATAGTTTGTGAGACCCTATCTCAAAAATACCTAACACAAAAAGGTCTGGTGGAGCGGCTCAAGGTGTAGGCCTTGAGTTCAAGCCCCAGCACAACAACAACAACAACAACAACAAAACCTGGTTATAGGCAGAAAGCCCTCTTCTCCCTTGTCCCACTTAAAGCTATTCATTTTGTCCCTGGGGAGGGAGAAGGCCTTTTTTTTTTTTTTTTTTAATTCAGAGCCTTGGACTGGCTAGGCAGGAACTCTACCACTGGACCCATGCTCACAGCCCTTTTTGCTTTAGCTATTTTTCAGATAGCTATTTTGTTATTTTCATATTGTCTTGTCTCAGACCAGGATCATCCTACCTATGCCTCTTGTATGGCTGGGATTACAGGTAAGGATCACATGCCCCAGTTTGTTGGTTGAGATGGGGGTCTTGTTAATTTCTTACCTGGGTTGGTCTAAAACCATAATCTCTGCTCCCAAATACCTGGAATTATAGGTGTGAGCCATCCCACCTGTGGATACAGTGCTCTAACTTACACCACTGCCTCTCCTATCTGCATGATATGAGAAGTTTGTCTTTCCTCTGGACAGGCACATTAACAAACAGATGGTCTAGTCACGTGGATCAGTGCCTCCTTCATACCCCATCTTGCACTGCCTTCAGCACACACCAGCCTTTTAAAAATAGTCACTTGCTTTTTGTTCCAGGAAGTTGAGTTCAGTTTACAAGGACCTCTTTCCTACTGTAGTAGTTATTAATGAAATAAAATCTATTATTAGATAAATTAGATTTTCAAAGTATCCTTTAACTATCTGCTTACCATCCACTTTGACTAGTGTTTGACTTTGTTTATCTTTGACAAGACCAACCCCAGAGATTGTTTCAGTAGCTCTGGGGTATGGCTTAAGTATTAACAGTCTTCTGGTGTAGGTCCTCAAAGTGGACTACGGACCAACATTATCACCTGGGAACTGAGGAACTTACATATGCTTAGCTCCGCCCCCACCACCACACTCACCCCTCCAAATCTACTGACTCTGAGAGTCTGGGGTGGGACCCAGAAATCTGTGTTTTAACCAGCTCTCCTGGTAATTTTTTTTTTTTTTTTTTGAGACAAGCTCTTGCTATGGAGCCAGGCTAATCTTGAACTTCTGATTTTCCTGCCTTGACTGAGCCGTGTGCTACTGCACCAGACCTCTCATGGTAATTCTGATGCACTAGACTTTGAGAACTACTGCTGGAAGGGGTTAAATGCATTCTGTATAACATAATTAGGACTTGGTTAGTCATTAACTGTGACTTGGAGCCTAGTTATGTCAATAAATATTAACCTGAAGAATGTGTCTGCAAAATTTCCTATTCCTGCTCTACTTCCTTCCCTTGCTTTCTGCCCCCACCTCCACCATATATTTTTTCTACAATGAGGATTACAAGGCCCTAGTCCATGAATGGCTTTGGAAATCACCATTTATCTTTGAAATTATAACATGATTGTTAAAAGTCAATGACAACACTGGCCCACTGGAAAGGGAGAATAGAATATAAGGCTCATAAAATAGATTCTCATTCTTGTCTCCTTCAAAAAATTACTAAATATCCTAAAATATGCCCTTGGCTAAAATTTTTATAACTGGATATGTTTCAAAGAGAAAGACTGGCAAAGAAAAATGATTACCTTTCTCTCTACTTTTATAGCTGAAGATTGTGTTTAGTTAGGTAGCCCAGGACTTCACCACCAGAAAGCAGAAGGGATGTTGCGGGAATGGCAATAGAGTCCCAGGGGGAAAAGGGGAAGTCATGGAGAGAGGGAAGAGGAACAACGACTACAGTTTTCTACTTTATACTCTAGCTATCAACAGTGATGTTTTGTGCCTTCATTTCATTTGCAAATGGAAAAACATATTCCACAAAAAGAAGTCTCTGTTTCTAAAAGCACTTGTTTCAGGAGGAAAAAAAGTACAAGGAAGCTTTATTTGGAGGAAATATATTCTATTGTTTTTCTTTGTGAAATATTTATGTAGCTTTACATGCTAAGGAAAAAACAAATAAAAAAATACACATGGGCATACATGTTCTTTCAAAACATTCAGGAATATGAAATATACCTGAACTTCAGAAATAGATTTTGACATGAGACGTATTTCTAACAATTAAGATTTTTATTTTATAAGCATGCACTAGTTTTTAGAGTCCTGCCTCATTTACGGGCAAGTGCTATTCCTAGAGGCCATCAAAATTTACTTACACTGAGCATGGTGGTACACACCTGTGATTCCAGCATTTGAGAGGCTAAGGCAGAATGCTCATAAGTTCAAAGTCAGCCCAGGCTACACAGCCAGTTTCAGGTCAGCCTGGAATACAAAAGATCCTGCTCAAAAGAAACAAACAAACAAAAAAGAATCAATGAGGCTCATTTGTCTTTAAATGACCAGAAGAGTCTCTGTGAAATTTCCTTAGTTTTCACTTACATCAATGCTTCTTTTAACTATCCTAGAACCTCTTTAGTAACTGCCTCTGAAGAATCTCAAATCTGGCTTGAACTACCATTGTCTCATCTGAGCATTAGTGCCAACAAGTCAAACCAGTCTCTCTTCCTGTCCGCCGCTCCGCCCTAAAATGTATTTTATAAGACAAAGGTGAGTTCATTTGGGAGGGGTAGGAGTAGTCTCTTCTTGTTTGTTGAAGTTAATTATTTCCTCCTACTTCCTCTTCAGTAGTATTAGCCACCTACCCCACCTTGAAATCCTAGAGCTATTTCTACAATGTTCATTACTCCACTTCATTAAGCAATAGGTGCAGCTATCTAAAAGCTTAAAAAAATGAATAGAAGTAAGCAACAGTTTTGGCTAGAAACATTTCCTCAGTCCTGTGTATGACACACCCATGAACTTTCCACGTTTCAGAAGTGGTAGTAGGGCGGAAAATTCGAACCTTTTAAAAACCTTCTGTCAAAACTCATGGGTAGGAGAAAAACCAGGAAGAGAATTCCTTGATCTGTCACTTCATATATGTGTCTGTTTTATTGGAACACCCTGACCTGCCTGCCTGACTTTCAGAAAGCAGTGAATAGTACATGCTGTAAAGTTACATCTCGAAGGAAGGTAAGTAAATGAAGCATGTGGAGTCAGAAGAGAGGTTGCGAACATGTAAAACAGCAACTAACTGTGAAGCAGAATGAAGTAAGTGATAATATAGAGACATTATGCACAGACCTAAGTGACAAGCACAAGTGAGTCCTTACTGAGGGACAGCCATGGTGTAAAAGTAGTAGACAGCAGTGTTCAAACACACACAACCACAAGATGAGGCAACAGATTCAAATGGACTGGATTAAATGATAGGATGCAAATGAAAATCCTTAGCACCTGGTTTCACTTATTGTTACAAAAGGCAGTTGACATTTGATTTGTTTTCTGAAGGATAGAAGAATTTTAAAATGAGAGAAGGGTGTCCCAGGCTAAGGGAACAGCCTGGAGTCAGAGTTGACAGTCTGCGGTTCACAAGTGAAGTGGGGGATGAGACTTGCCGGCATGCTTCCAGAAAGCAGTACCCGGAGAGAGAAAGCAGAAGATGGAAAAGTTTTGTTGGATAAAGCACAGGGAGCCATGGAATTCAGAGGAAATGTAGAAAAGGGTGGGTATTTTTCCTCCTCCTTCACACATGTCACTACCTTTTCTCTGGTTTACCTGGCTGGCCTGGCTAAAAATAATTACCAAAGGAGAGTAAGGAAGTCAACATGTTGCAACACACAAGAACATCTTTGTTGTACCCTTGTCCTAACTATCAAACTGTGAAATAGGCCATAACTTCTGCTTGCCCAAACCCCTCTTCTAGTGCTTTTACAGACACCAATAGCTGTAACCCCACCTCCACTGAGTCCAGCATCACCCCTCACCCCCACCTCCCAGCAATGCTGCTTCAAACTCAACCATCAGTGCATCATCACCAGTCACCAAGTACATGAGTTAAAAAGTGGATGTATAGGGAATGCCATCCTTTGTCCCCTAAGGAATCCTGTGGAAAGATCTATGTCAGTAAATGGGTCCAAATGGTGCCTGGTACTCTGTAGGTCCTCAACAAATCTCTATTAAATTGAATTTTAATTATTTATGAGCTTTTTTTTTTTATGGTACTGGGATTTGAACACAGGCCAGGCAGGTACTTTCCCACTTGAGCCTCTCTACCAATCCTGTTTTGTGTTGTGTATTTTTGAGATGAGGTCTCATGAACTATTTTCCCGGGCTAGTCTCAAACCTCATCCCCCTGATCTCTGCCTCCTGAGCACCTAGGATTACAGGTGTGGGCCACTGGTGCCTGGCCTGTTTATGAGTTCTTAATTAAAATAAATTCTGCCATTTTTTGTTGTATGGAATCTTCCAGAGTCAATCTTCTTAATTAATGAGGTTAGAATGTCAAGAAACAACCAGGGTGTTGTCAGATTTGAGTTTAAATGCTTCTTATTTTCTACCACAACCCTCATTAGGAATATAGTAATAATTTAAAAAATAATGGACTTGTGATTTTTCCAGTTACAGTTGTCCTGTCTTTTTTATAGTTTCACTTTCCTCAGTTTCAGTTACCAGAGGTCAGCGAAGGTCCAGAAATATTAAATAGAAAATTCTAGAATTAAACAATTTGTGTGTGTGTGTGTGTGTGTGTGTGTGTGTGTTGGGGATCAAACCTTGGGCCATGTACATACTAAGCACATGCTCTATCACTGAGCTACATCCCTAGCCCAGCAATTTATGAATTTTAAATTTCCAGCTGTTCTGAGTAGCATGATGAAATCTCTTGCTGTCCCATTTCATTGCACCCAGGAAATGAATCAGCTTGTCCGTGCTATCTAGCACTAGTCACTCAGTAGCTGTCTCAGTTATCATACTGACTGTTACGGTATTGCAGTGCTTGTGACCAGTAACCTTTATTTTACTTAACGATGGCCCAAGCAGCACAAGAGTAGTGATGCTGAAAATTTGGAGAAGAGAAGCTATAAGTGAAGAGATGAGAATTCTTGACTTAATAAGGAAAAAACATCCTTTCCTGTCTTTCCTGGCCTATGGAGGAAAAGATATTCACTAGCTCGTAGCCCACAACTAGCTTGTGGCCTCTTTCTCCATCTTCAAAGCCAGCAACTTGCATCTCTCTGATTATTCCTCTATAGTCATATCTCCCCCTGCCTCTCTTTTGCCTCCCTCTCTCACCTCTAGGGACCCTTGTGATTACATTGGATCTGCTTGGATGATCCAGAATAATCCATTTGCTGACAATCAACCTGAATTCCTCTTCACCACATAATGGAACATATCACAGATTCTAAGGATTCTAAATGAAGGACTTTTTTTTTTTTTTTGGTGGTATCGGCATCTGAACTCAGGACTTCATACTTGCTAAGCAGGGTCTACCACTTGAGCCTCTCCGTGAGCCCTTTTTTGTGTTGGGTAATTTTGAGATAGGGTCTTAAGAACTATTTGCTTGGGCTGACTTTGAACCATGATCCTCCTGATTTCTGCCTCCCAAGTAGCTAGGATTACAGGTAGGAGCTACTGGCATACAAAGTCAGACATCTTTGCAGGAGTGTCATTATTCTATCAAACCCATCATCCCTGTACTCAAATAGTAACCATAAATATTTTATTACGTGACTTTATTCTTTTTAAGGTTTGCATGTATGCATATATCTAACACATGGAATAGGCTGCTTCTGCAGCTCAAGGTGGGATAATTTGCATGTGAAGAAAGGAGTTTTTAATAACCGTAGGCCTGTAGGTCAGGCTGTACTTTTAACTCAGCTAATAATCAATCAACAGGCCACTTTGAATATAATGAGCGGATGCTGTCCCCCTTCTTCCATTCAGATGCCAGTGGAAGTGGCATGAATGTATTAGTGTTGATCGTGAGTTGATCAACTGTGGTCAGAAAGTGAAAACTTTCTGGGAAAAACTGGGATGGGGAGGGGTTCCAGTGGGAACAGGAGCCATTGGCCATAGTGAAGCCTGGATGTGTTCACACTGATAACACGATCTTCTGTTATTCATGCTTCAGCCTACGGAGTTCTGTGGAAAAGAAGGGAACTTGTTTATACATATTCTAATAATTTGTGTCTGACTTGAAAACTATTTCCCTCCTCCTTCAGTATTCTAAGACTACACAAATGTAAAGTGGTGTACATTTTCTCCTGGCAGGTCACTTGTGAGTCATTGCCAAAGCTTTTCACAGGATGGGTCTCATAGACTATTCTCTAAGTAGAGAACAGAAAACATTAACACAGTTCATGCTCTGAAGAAGTTTCAAAATGGCAAAATCTGTTTGAGTAACCAAATAAAAATTTGGAGTTTACTCTGAGTAACTTAATTATAACAGCAAAGGATATGCTATTAATTTATAGAGCACCTACCTGCTCCCAAAAGACTTTAAACCACTAAATTATCATGTTACTTATTCAAAGTCAAGTATGAAGAGAAAAATTTTATATTATCTGGTGATAAGACAGGAGGATCTCTCATTCCAAGTCTCCTTCCCTATTTTTCTCTCTGACTCAAAATTCTAAATTGGGGAACAATGAGCAGGAATTAAAGCCAGAGGTTGCACGAGGAGTAAGATGTCATCCATTCCTAAATATATACTCCCAACTACACAAAGCAAAAACTCATCATGTTTTAATCCATGTGTGAACAGGTGTCTCCTTGGTCCATGTGGCCTAGATAAAATGAAATCAATCCTCTAATTTCAAGGCTTGAGGCTGATTTCTAGAAATTCCCAGGCATTTACATTCTCAAGTTACCTGTGGATCCAAATTTATTTTCTTAGTTTATGAATTACTTCAGTGTCCACATGTTTTGCTTCTTCTACTTGGCTTTTTCCCAGTTTGAACACACACACACACACACACACACACACACACACACACACTCACACACACACTGTCTCTCTCTCTCTCTCTCTCTCTCTCTCTCCTAGAGGCGGTTTTTCACAGTAAGTGGATTTGACTGAAGATTTGAGAGAAGGACATGGAAGTAGTGACTCCACCAAGAGGATTTTAATTCACTCTTTCTCTACCTCACCTGATACCCCGGCTTCACCTCATCAACCCTGCCCAGGTTCACCTCTTAGCTCTGTGGTTGGGTCAGACAGGATCTGTCTACCATTTCTCTAGTGTTGCCTCAGGGCCTTCCCATCATCCTCAGGTGTTCCCTTCCTCCATGGCTTATCAAGGCATTTTCCCAGGCACCTTTCCCTTTCTGAGAAGTATTCTGGTGCCAGCTGATAAGATAATAAAAATTCTAATCCTGTATGATTTATTTTAAAACTATAGTACTTTCAGCCAAGAGAAGACAAGTATTTCTTTTATTCAAAAATATATTTTGTGTGCTTATTTTGTGCCAGACATTATTGTTGGAGCTGAGAACACAGCAGGGAATTAGACACAATCCTGGCCCTCAAGGAGTTTTGATCTCCTGGAGGAGAAATGCTTTAAATAAATAATGATAGGAATAATTACTTGTGGTGAATGACACAAAGGAAAATCTCTAATATTATCTGGAAGAGTAGTAGTGGTGAATAGGGGTGAGGGATAAAAGGTTTTCTTGATGACACAGAATTTGCCAGAAGTAGAAAAGGCTGCTTTACTCCTAGGTCATTGTTTTTCTCTGCAAATGCTGCTTCTGAAGAGACAACTAAAATGTGAAGTACAACATTTATTGAATTTCTGTTCTGAACTAATTAATTAATTAGTTTAACAGTTACCAAGAGGCTTTTATGTGCCTGGTACTGTGCTGAGCACATGGAGCTTATAAATAGCTTGGTGTGTGTGTGTGTGTGTGTGTGTGTGTGTGTGTGTGTGTGTGAGAGAGAGAGAGAGAGAGAGAGAGAGAGAGGGACAGAGACAGAGACAGAATATATTTTAAAAATACAGAAGCATGATGATTTCAGAGCTCAAAATGAAATAGCCAAAAAAGAGTGCCAAGGTGGGTGATCAGGGAAGGCCTCGCCAAAGGGAGCCTTGAGCAGAGATCTGGATAGTGAAGAACTTGCTGAATAGTGTGTTTAGTCAATGGAAAGATATGTTCAAAGGCCCCGAGGCAGAAGCAACACTGTGGGTTTGTCTAACCATAGAAAAAGGCAAGTGGGGCTAGACTAAGTAAGTGGAAGGAAGAGGGGTAGGAGTTTCTTAAAGTAGAGCCAGGCCCTTGAGAGAGTAAGGTCTTATAGACCATGGTGAGGAGTTAGGTTCTTTTCCCCCAAAATACAGTGAAGTTATCAGTGGGGGAGTGACTTAGCTAATTTATTTTCTAAAAGATATAAAGGTATAGCATAGGGAACACACTGTTCATTAAAGTGTTTTATAGTGAACAATCTAAGCATACATTGATGCAGAATCGGTTAAGTAAATTATGGCATAGCTAGCTATACAGTGGAATACTATGAAACTGAGGCAGGCTAACAACAGGAAAATAAAGCACCATGGGACTCCCTTCTCTTAAGCAAACAGATATCCCCATGCTAGACTTCTTCTTTTTTTTTTTTTAACTATTCCCCCAGCACCACCCTAAAGCAATAAATCCCCTCTAAGTTGTAAATATCCTGGTAATCATAAATACCTTTGTAAAAAGGTGTCCAAAAGGGCACCCCTGAGCTGAGCTTGCCTGATAAAAGGGAGGTCTGCCCCCAATTTGACTTCTTATGCCAAGTCCTCTACTTAAGACCTTATGGTTGCATCTCATACAAACAATTAAAGATCTGGAAATTAGCATAAGTACATGCACAGAATACCCCATGTTATGTGATAAGGCTGTGTTAATAAAACCTGCCAGCCAACCTAGCCCCTCCCTAAGGACTGCCCAGATTTTTCCTGCCTTACAATTTATAAGTTGGTCTTTAAACAAAGAGATAATGCTTCCTTGCCATCTGGCAGGAGCCAACCACTTTTTCTCTTGTTGTGCTTCCTCTTACTCTTTTTTCCTTTTTCTTTCAATAAAATTTTGCTAATATTTTGCAATTTGTATCTGTCTAGTTCTCTGTTCAGGTGACACAAGAACTTGGGATCTTCTGGACAAGTGGCTTCTTAAATCACTCAGCCTGGTAACAAAACCATTAAAATAGTGGCAAGTACGCATGTTAACATGGAAAGATTTCCACATTATACTAATTGGGGGAAATCAATCCATAATATAATGTGTGCATTGTTCTTTTTAAAAAGCTTGAAAGGATATAAACAAGAATGTTTCAATAGTTTATCTCTGGGTAGTGGCAAACTAGAGTTTTTTTTATCTACACTTTCTAATTTTTCTCCTTGAGTAATAAAAAAAAAGACTTATAAAAACAAGTTTACTAGACATAAGATTAGAATATGGCCTGACAGAAAAAACATTTCTATACAGTTTTATGGTATTTTCATTTATAAACAGTTATGTTTTTTGTCTACTTCATAACATGAATCCTTTGGAGCACATTCTAAATATTATTCCATAAAATTCATAATGGAAAAACAGAAGTGTGACTACATTAGATCTCATTCCTTAAAATTAAAACTCCAAACAAGCATTTCTCTTTACCCTGCATATATTATTAATGTCTTAGCATTTTCTCAGACTGAATGTGAAGTTCTCACCCACTTGAGTGGTGACTTTTGGGAGTACTTTGGACTTTTTGTATTGCTTCATTTTTGACTTAGGACTAGGAAACATTTCTATGATTCTCCCACTTAAAGGTTCCAATAAAAACAATTTGAAAACTGGGAAACTAAGACTCATTGGAATATATCTGAGCTCAGATCTTTTTATGAGTTATTGTTCATCTATTTTTACTCTAAAGCATTATACAATTCTAGACTTTCACTTAGTTTTTTTGTTCATGGCTTTTACCTTTGGATGAAGTTTTAAGTCCCTCAAATATTAGGTGTTTCCACAGCAGTAGCACAAATGACCAAATGCCAATGGACTGGTACGGATGATTTTCTGACTGTAGCCATGTCGGTTTAAGTTCCCTGCCATCATGTTTTTTCTGAGCTTCCTTTGTTAATTTCAAATGCATCCTATGAATTTCAAATTTTACATCATGTTTTTGCAACAGTAGATTGCTGTAAATGTAACTGACTTTTTACTTATGTGCTTGAAAAAATTAAAGGTTATTTGTTGTTGCTTGTTCATTCCTGTCTTTTTGGCATGCTTTTCTGTCACTATTGTACGAATCCTCTGTCCATCCATATCCATTACAATGTTAAGTAAACTGTGGAGAAGTTGTACAACTTACTAATTATGCTAAAGGAATAGTGTGAATAAAAAACTATTTTTTAAAAAATTAAGGAGCTTTAATACTTCCAATACAGAGCTATAGAGATACCCTTCTGTTGGGAAGAGGTATTGGCAAAATGTTTTTGTGTATGTAGGCTACTAAAGTCTCTGAAAACAGTTTATTCTTCTTGTTTTGTTCTTCCTCTTCTTGTTCTTCTTTTGATTCTTTTTATTTTTCTTCTCCTTCTTCTTCTTTGAAAAACCATTCAGTATTGGTAGAGCAAGGGTACAATTCAACTCCTATGATCCTAGTGATGAATTTTGACTTTACTACAGGATACAGTAATCGTAACAATTAAGTTTTCTTATATTACATATTACTTTCAATAGCCACATTTAACAAAAACACGTTTTTTAGTCTATATAGCTACAGAAACACTATACCCTAACCACTAGCCCTGACATAATGTTTTATGGTTTGCAAAGTGCTTTTACATATGTCATGGATAAAAGGTTTCCAAAGAACTTTAGGTGTTTTTACAAAGTTAGTAGCTATGAATTTCCTTTTGAAAGCCTAACTTCTCAGCTGCTATGACTACTTATAAAAACCATGTAACAAACTCACAGCCTTCATAGTTGTTAAAGTCCAAAATAACAATTTTAAAAAATACCCAAAATAACAATTAAGCAGGCTTTTATTCCAATAAACAAATATATATTGACTACCTCGTATTTGTAGCCATCAGCAACTTGAGGGATGCAAGTATTAAAGTTAACTGATGCTTTTCAAGAGGCTCGCACTAAAATAATTTAAAAACACATCCTCAATAGGAAGTTTTATATTTATGAAAATATAACGAGGAGAAAACAATAAATTTTGAGCAGGATCAAGGAAAGCTTTACAAAGGGATAGCATTTGATCTGAGTCTCACCAAAAAGAATCTTTTTCAAAAAGAAACTACCAGACTCATCCTTCAAAGAGATCTGTTTGGGAAGCCATGTTTTCATCACACTAATGTGCCAATAATCAAAACACTTTAGAAATTGCCTCTAAATTCTGTTTTACATCATGGGATGATCAGCCCCATTTCATGACAGTCACACTTGTGTTTTCAGTAGACTTCCTGCTGGTCAGTTGGAGCAGATGGTGGCATTTCTTCTTCCTTCAGAGGATTGGAGACAGCCTGGTCATTGGTGGCATTTCTTCTTCCTTCAGAGGATTGGAGACAGCCTGGTCATTCTGGTCTCACCTCCATTTCTTTGTGATTTGTGGAAAGATGGAGAAAAGAACATTGCTACTTTAGGGAATTTGCATATCTTTATCTAAGAGAGTTTTTTTTTTGTCTGCTAATGACTTTAAATGCCCTGTAGAAATCATTTCTGGGTTGAAAGAAAGCAGGTCTGCCGGTTGCTGGTAACTCAAGACTGTAATCCTAGCTACTCAGGAGGCAGAGATCAGGAGGATTGCAGTTTGAAGCCAGCTCGGGCAAATAGTTCATGAAAACCTATCTCAAAAACAATCAACACAAAACAGGGCTGACTAGTAAGCATGAGTCCCTGAATTCAATCCTCAGTACTGCCAAAAAAGAAAAAAAGGCAGCCCTGTCTTAAGTGGACATATTTTGTCCTGGATAAGATAAGGAGCTTCAGGAATATGTAACTGGAGATAAATTCTGCTTTAAGGGAAAGACAGACGGTGGAGAATCTGCTTTTGTTTTGCACACAGTGAAAACAATCCACTTTTCTCAGAAAAGCCTGTTGGTTTTGGGAAACTAGGGCTAGATGCCTAAGTTTCACGATGCCATGAAGGATGGGAAGGCATTTTTTTTTCTCTTTAATGGCTACAAATCCATACAAAATCAATCAAAAGTCAAGGACATTTCTAAAATAGTTTGGAAAGATATTTTAGTTTTGTGTAATCAGTTAGAAAAGAGTGGCAAAAAAAGAAGAAATAGGAAATGTAGAAGAGAGAACAGCTAAACAAGGGGTAAAGGAAGCAGGAGGAGTGAGTTAGGTAGGGGAGGAAGACAACGAGAGGAACTATACAAGTGGAAGGAGCACAGGCTCCCGTTTAGGATGCTATGCACTTACTGTTTTAACAGTGCTAATTTACAAGGATCTATGAAGGTCCTTATACTACTAACCCTGAACGGGATTCCAGCAGAAACCTACAATGGAGGACATGTACTTCCTGGAACTGTGTCTAACTCAGTGGTACTGGGCTTTGAACTCAGAGCTTCACACTTGCTAGGCAGGCACTGTACCTTTTGAGCCATACCTCTAGCCCTTTTTGCTCTGGTTATTTTAGGGTCTTGCTTTATACCCAGGCTGGCCTAGTTTGTGATCCTTCTATATTGTGCTTCGTGCTGTTGCTGGGATGACATGTGTGTGCCACAACAACCAGCTTTTTTTTTTTTTTTTTTTTAATTTGTAATGGAGGTCTCTTGAACTTTTTTGCCTGGACTGTTTTGACCTCAGCCTCCCAAGTAGCTAGGATTACAGGTGTGAGACATTGTGCTCACCTCAAACTTGGTTTTTGAATCTTGTGTTTGGAGGAAGGTGGGTCCTTGGGTCAGATTTGATGGTCTATTTCATGATAATCTTCTAGATGTTAACTTTGTGCTAATTATGAATTACAGGATGACCACTTTAGAACACAATACTGCATTATAATTCCAAGGCAGTGTTACTTTTATTTTCACTATTGGGTAGGTATTAAGCACTTCTGGGGTTGCTCTAAGTCTCATGGCTAGTGACAAAAGAGAAGTGGTTGTGATGATGTATCCATGCCGCATGAAGGCCAAGTGATGTTACTATGTGCCAGTAAATAGCAGGGTAGGTTTTAGACATTCCTTTTCTGAGTCACAAAAGTAGTGGCTAGGTAGAGGGTATTCAAAGCACTCTCAGGCTGAGCCGGGACCCAGTTGCTGGTGAACCCGGGACAGTTTTTGGAGAGGTAAATTCTTGTAGGGGTGTTTCTGAGGGTATGTTTGTCTTTTCTGTTTAGTTCTTCTACCAGGCATTGTTTGAAATGTCAAACAGGAAAATAAAGGCAGTTTGTGGGGAGGGGGAGAAGAAAAGAAGGAAGGCAGGAAAGAAAGAAGGGAGGGAGGAAAGAAGGAAGGAAGGAGTAAAGGAAGGAAAAAAGGAAGAAAAATCTGACACTTGAATAGAGAAGAGTACTAGGAGGATGGAGGTAGTGATTTTTGAGGCCAAGACACATTTAGATAGTTGGGGCACCAGAAACCGAAGAGATCCCACCTTAAATGTGATACCATAGTCTCATTGCAAATGGCAATTTGGTTTCATCTAAAGGGCACAATCCATCACATTAATGTTGTTCATTTGAATTTCACTCACTTTATAGTTTTGTTTGAATTTAATTTGTAAATTTATTTTGGGTTTACAATTCTGTGAGGTCTCTAAACCTAAGCTATTTGCAATCTGTTTTAAGTCTTCACGTATTTAAATAACACATAATAAACACAAATTAGGACAGGTTTGTGAGTCTGGAGGTTTCTTATATTTGAAGAGGGATCTATTCATTCTCAAGTTTGAGAAACACTGTTCTAAGGTGCAGTGGAAGATCAATGTTAGCAGTGATAAAACAACATGAAACTATGGACCAATAAGATCATAATAGAAAGTTTTGGGAAAATTGAATCATGTTTGACTATTAGCTTTTATTATTACTTCCTAGGTCTTTTGTTTTAATTTACAATTACTATTTTGTGAGCAATGACTCTTAATATCTTTGTTTTAACTTTTTTCCTAGTAGTTCTGAAAATAAAACATTAGTGATAAAAGTATTGTTCATTTGAAAACTGTCTATTCATTCTTTCAGTAATATTTATCATATAGGAAGCATCACCACACAAAATAGTTGTTCATTTTTATATAAAAATATTCTTCATATTTATACATAGATATAAAAAATAACACGTACTTACACATGTCAATAATTATTATAGATTGATCAAAAGGGATAGATGTGATTCTTAATCTTGAGGAGTTCAAATTCTGGCAGAGGAGATAAATGTGAAAACATGTAATTGTAAAGCAAAGAAATAATTGTTGTAATAGATATCTGGACTGAGGCAAAGAGGAGAAATTATATTTGCCTGTAGGAGGGAAAAATGAATTTACTTCTATCAGGATTTAACATTGCTCTGGTTTATAAATAAGAATTTTCACATTCCAGAGTAAGAGGACAGCATGTATATAAGGTTTGAAAACTTTATCTCTTTAAATAAACAAGCTTGTAATAGTGTTGAACTTATGATGCAAGAATTTGCTACACAGAATAACAATTGTATAATGTACCAAGGAGTGTTGAAACTACCCTATTATGCAAAACATTCTTTAATTTTTATTGTATGATGTCATATGTAAATAGAATACAATGAATAGATGGTACCATCTATTCCACATGCATGTGGAAAAATTCGTACAGTACTTTTCATATGTAACGTATTGTCTAGGTACCAGTAAGAAAGACAAATAAGACATCATTCCTGACTTTGGGAGATTATGACCTTGTAAGGATATAAAGTATACTCAAGTGACTACAATCCAGGTAAGTTTGTGCCAAGTGTCCTGAGAGCTATATTACTAAAATATCAAAGAGTTCAGAGAAAATGCCTCGTCTGGGTATGAGGAATGACTTCTTGGGAGAACATGGATTTGAACTGGGTCATCAAGGATGATAGATGAGTATCATAGAGAGAGAGAGAGAGTGTCCCACACAAAATAATCATAGGAGCACATGTGTAGAGGTGGGGAAGAATAAGTCATATTTGAGCAATAGCAAGTATTACAGTTCGGTTGGAGTATAAGCCACATGAAGCAGAGTTGTGGGAGATAATTTTGGAGAAACTAATAAGAAATAGTTCATAGGTGGTCTGAAACACAGGAAAAACAAAATGCTACAAACATTTATTGAGGGCTCATAATAGCCCAGGGGTTGGAATTTCAGAGATGGACAGTAAAGCCTGTGCTCTTGGGAACTCAGACATAAGATCCTAATGCCTTTAGAGATAAGCGTAGGGCAATGATTACAAAATCTGAGAGCACATGCTATAATGAAGATACAAAGGACTGTGGAAACAATTACCTTTCACTAGAGGAGTTAGGGAAAACCCTAGAGAGGAGATACTACTCTAGCTGGGCCTTGATAAATGAGTGCAGAAAACAAAAGGAACGTAATGTTTCCTCTGCATACAGAGGCCCAGAGGCATAGGAAAGCTGGCTTAGGCAAGGAATAAAGTGTGTTCCAACGTGACTCAAGGGTAAATATTGGGAGTTGAGGCTGGAAAGAAAAGTTGGGATCAAAATGGAAAAGGGTCTCATGCATTGTATTAAGGAATTTTATTTTTTCGGCCTACAACTTTCAACCTTTTGGGTTTATGGCACATCTTTAAGTACAAGTTATGTTCCACAAAATGATATTTCAGCCTACCTCTATGATAGTAGTACAAGATTATATTGCCTAGTGACATTGTGGCCATCTTAGTTTGTATAAGCACACTCTATGGTGTTCACCCAACAAATCACCAACACATTTCTCAGAATGTATCCTCATAGGTAGGTGCTAATTTTAGTACAGGACAGTAATTAGAACTTCTGGCAGGACAATGGACAGGATTAAAAATCTGGAAACACTACACAAGCCAGCAGCAATTACAGCACAATCAACAGGACAGTGTAGTTTGGTCTCACAGTGTATATATGTGTTCTTAGTTACTGCACTACTCGCTTGATTGACCTTCAGCCCCATGTTTCTGTTAGAGTAGAGATATGTCCTCTCAGTCATTGTGCTCGTGAATACTTGAAGGTGATTTTCTCACAGGCTCCAGTAAGTAGCAGATCATTCCCTGGAAATAGAATGATGTTACGCTAAGCCTCTGCTCTCTTAGTTAGCAGGTTGTATTCTACTTAATACTCCACAAATTGCTCAGATCAGCATTCTGTTTGACAGAAATTGTTCTTAAAAGTTTGAATGTTGGCAAAAATGAATTCTACCTATTGATCACAAGGTGGTAGGATGTTTGCAAAATATGCAAGGTATTCAGGAGCAAAGTGCTGTGCCTTACTAAGTGAAGACCCTTGCTACAGATAACAGAAAGTCTTTTAGAGACTTTTAAACAAGTATATCTTAGAACTAAAGTGATGACATGAGCAGATTAATCAAACTGCTGTGTGCAAAATAGGTGGAAAGTAGGAGAGGCTGGAAGCTGAGTGATCATTTAAGGTGACAACTAGGAGCAGAGTAGGGTTTTGACAGAAAAGATGCCTCAACTTTATTAAGACAAAACAGGATTTGGAAATTAATGACATGGGGAAGAGGCATCATGAAAAGGAGTCAAAGGTGGATGTGACATTTTATGCCTGGCTGAAAGGAAGAATGTTGGTTCCCATTAACAGAAATAGGATAGTCAGGATAACAGCTATAGGGATTACATGAGAAATGTGGCTTGAGGTAATAGAGTTTTAAATGGTAGTTATAAATTAGTGAAGTTTAGTGGTGTCTTTTAGACCATTCTTATCATTCTAGTAAAAATTTGAGCCAGGTGCTGGTGGCTCTTCCTTGTAATCCTAGTTATGCAGGAGGCAGAGCTTAGGAGGATCCTGGTTTGTAGCCAGCTCAGGGGCAAATAGTTCATGAGACCCTATCTGAAAAATATCAAACACAAAACAGAGCTGGTGGAGTGGCTCAAGTGGTAGAACACCTGCCTAACTAGTGTGAGACCCTGAGTTCAAACCCCAGTACCAAAAAAAGAAAAGAAAAAAACTGGAGAAAGTAGATATTGCCCAATATAGCAATTTACCAAGTTATTGGCTTTACTTATAGTGTTTCATATATAATTCCCTTTAAAGGCAATCTTGTTCTTGTTTTTTAAAAATTGGTTTGCCTATAGTTTTTGTGAAACTCATTAGTATAAAATGAGTATAAAAACATTCCCAGCACTGAAAGAACTATTCTGGGGACTCCACCTTCTGGGAACTGGGACATTGCCAACAGGTAAATAGCTCTAAACTAGTTACCAACCTAGGGCTCTGATAAGTCCACTTCTCCTGAGAAACATCTATGAAGGTGTCTCTGTGGTCCCCACCTTTCCACTTTGGAGATATGCAGATACTTGCGGTACAAATCAAAAGTCCTAGCCTGTGGTAGGCAAATTTCAAGTAGGGCAGCCACTAAGTAACTGTTATTTTAGCCCTATTTCTCTTACTACAAATGAGGAAGCAGAAAACAACTCTCACTTGATAGCTATTTCCCCAATTTGAAAAAAAAAAAAAAGGAAATGAAACTCACAGAATTACCCAAACCCACAATTTTGTGGCCCCCAAGCACAAACTTCAGTGATTGGGTCAAAATGCTTTTTTTTTTTTTTTGCGGTACTGGGGTTTGAACTCAGGGCGTCACACTTGTAGGCAAGCGCTCTACCTCTTGAGCCACTCCACCAGCCCTAAAAATGCTTTTCTTTTTTTTTTTTTTTTCATTTTTCTTTTATTATTCATATGTGCATACAAGGCTTGGTTCATTTCTCCCCCCTGCCCCCACCCCCTCCCTTACCACCCACTCCGCCCCCTCCCGCTCCCCCCATCAATACCCAGCAGAAACTATTTTGCCCTTATCTCTAATTTTGTTGTAGAGAGAGTATAAGCAATAATAGGAAGGAACAAGGGGTTTTGTTGGTTGAGATAAGGATAGCTATACAGAGCATTGACTCACATTGATTTCCTGTGTGTGGGTGTTACCTTCTAGGTTAATTCTTTTTGATCTAACCTTTTCTCTAGTTCCTGGTCTCCTTTTCCTATTGGCCTCATTTGCTTTAAGGTATCTGCTTTAGTTTCTCTGCGTTAAGGGCAACAAATGCTAGCTAGTTTTTTAGGTGTCTTACCTATCCGCACCCCTCCCTTGTGTGCTCTCGCTTTTATCATGTGCTCATAGTCCAATCCCCTTGTTGTGTTTGCCCTTGATCTAATGTCCACATATGAGGGAGAACATACGATTTTTGGTCTTTTGAGCCAGGCTAACCTCACTCAGAATGATGTTCTCCAATTCCATCCATTTACCAGCGAATGATAACATAAAAATGCTTTTCTTATGATGCTAACCCAGGTTGCCATATTTCCTTGGGGTGCCTTTGCTGACGTTTCTGTCAGTAGTTCTCATCTTACTACCCTGGTACTCAGGATGACACAGAATATGATTTCGTTAATATTCATGTACTGGATAGGTTTGTAGCACAGAAGATAATGTCTGGAATCTTCGCCATATTCCCCACAGGAGCTCCCAAAGAGAACGGGCAGAATGAAAAGATTTGGTAAGCAGAGCAAAGGAGACTGCCTTGCAGGAGAGGGAAAGTGCATGGGGCAGGGGAGGTGTTGAGGCTCCTAAATTTTCTTTCCTTTTCCCAAGTTGTTTCTGTTTTCACACCATGATCACCACCACCTCCCATCCAATTCTGAACCCAGAGTTCTCTGAATAAACTATTTAATTGCCAAAGGATAATGGTTCAACACAATTTCACTTTTCCCAGCTCCTGATTGACAATGAAGATGCTGGTAGAGAGTAATAATTGGCACATAAAACTTGAACACAGAAGGTGTCATGTTGATCTGGCTTTGCAGTAAAAGCGGCAGGTAGGCACCAAAATAAGGGCTAAGTCTTGATCATTTTTGCTTTTCCCACTCTTTTTTATCAATTGCAGAAGAAGTACTGGACACCTAAATGAAGTTTATAGAGAGTATGCAATCTCCTCCCAGTGCCCCGAAATACAGACCAACCATATGAGGCACAATAAGGGCAGCACAGCACATCTGACAAAATTAGGAGGCTATGTAGAATCTTTTTCTCCAAATGCTAGGCATCTCATCTCCCCTACTTATATTGCTTTGACTATTGGTGTTTCCGTGGGGCTAGTTTTCCACTTTCAAGTGTAGAATAAAATTAAGAAAAGCAGATTAAGCTTGAATGAAGTGTGCAGTGTTTTCTTAATTCCACATATTGGAATGTTTTGGCAAAACATTTTTAACCTTCTGCATAGAGCAAGCCCTGGAGCTAAAGTGTAGGGTACATAGCACTACTTGTAATATAAACTTGTGTTATCATAACCTTAGTGTGGTCTCACAGGTCACCAGACCAGCAGGGAAAGAGGGACTGAGTCAGTCTCTTTCCTTTAGCATGGGACTATCCCAGTGGGAATTTAGCCCTGCCTATACGATAGCTGAAAAATAAAATGTGCTTTTCATCAATGTAAATCTGATTTCACATATTAAAGACTTTGATTTCAGTTCTTAATCTAAATGCAACTTTTTAACTAGTTTTGAGTATAGTAAATATTCTTTTCCTCCTACTTGGGCAAGAGGAAGCATGTGTTTCTTTTGTAGCTCATCAGCGTGATAATTCTGACTTTCATCTTGTAAAGCCAACCTGTTCCCCTTGTCTAGAGGGGTGTCTATTACTTACAGCATCCTCACTTCGAGGCTTTCCTAACAGTTGTTTCCACTTACTGCATTGCACTTTCTCCATTTCTTTGCATGATCTCATAATCAGGTGAGATTCTATTTATTCATTTATTTTTTCAGCTTATTAATATGCTGCTATGCCTCCTGGCTGAAAAATATAATAAAATCACCGAGAAAAGAATTCAATAATTAATGAGACTTTTTTCTTCCACAGCTTAGAATATTCTGGAAGAAATCTTTCTCTAAAAAAAAAAAAATCTCAAAATGTGAGAACTTAACTTTAACCCTTAAGGACAAGAAACACAGTTCCCTGGACTATAGGAAGCATATTTTAAAAATAGATTTTTTTTTTTTAAAGTCTAGGAATTGTTAATAAGATCACGCTGGCCAAACTTAACTGACATGAGGAAAGACTGAAAGAGCTCAGTACTGTCACTCTTAGATTCTCTAGGGTTTTCAGAGCATTAGTCATTTCAGGAACTCCTCTGCCAATGAAGGGACAGTTTCATTTTGTCTGTTCCATTTAAATAGATCCAGTTTTAGTTAGGAGAAAATGAAACAGCTATCAGAGCAGAGACCTTTACTGAACTAGAAATGTTTTATTTGCTTGACAAACATTGTTCTGGATATTTCCTATGTGCCATAACCCATGCTCTGCTGTAATAACATAAGTTATTTGAGCAAATATTGTGGAATTGCAGATAGAAAAGACCACAAACCCTATCTGGAGAGATAGGGAAGTGTCAAGGTCTGTGAGAATCTGTGATTTTTACCCTACTTTCAAGCTAACAAGGCATCCTGTTCCATGTAGGTTGGGAGAAGACATAATACTCCTGGGTCAGAGACAAACAATACTCTTACTGGTAGCACAGTGTGAAGCATAAGCATGATTTGGGTCCCATGGGGCTGAGAATTGGCCACAGTAAAGAGCAGTCAGGGTTTTATGACCTCGGCATGTCTGGTAAAAATATGCTGGATGGATGCCAGACTCCCAGTAGAATGCCTTTTCTAAGCAGAAACTCCACTGAGAAGATAGAGAAACTGCAATGGATATTTGTCAAGAGCAAGAAGGACTCATTCCAGTCAGAGGTAGAACATTTGCAAAGGCCTTGAGACAAGACAGACAATGAGCTGTTTCAATGAAGAGTCTGGCACAATTGTGGGGTGGAGGGGAGGGGGGTGGTCATAAAACTAAACAAGTAGACTGGCACCTAACCCTTAAGGGCTTTACATGCCTTTGAGATTATGGAGCATGGCTTCTTGTTCTCTATTAAACCAGAACATTTTAAACACAGGCATGACATGGTTAAATTTTATTTTCTGTTGTCTTATGATAATGTGGAAAATAGACTCCAATCACAGGGTAGGCTCCATGAGTCTTACCAGGTGTCCTTTGAACATTTCTTTTATGTCCTTTAAACTCCCTAAAAGTCCCCTCCTTGCCTTTTTGGGCAGTTGTGGGAATTGAAATCAGGGTCTCTCCATTGTTAGGCAAGTGATCTACCACTTTAGCCACACCCCTAGTTCTTTTGGTTTTTGTCTGTTTTTCAGGTAGGATCTTGTGCTTTTGCCTGGGTCTGTAACCTCAGACCTCCATCCTCCTACCTTTGCCTCACAAGTAGTTGGGACGCATGTGTACCACCATGCCTGGCCCTCCCCTACTTTTAGAAGATTTTACTACCTTCTTCTAGCTATCCTGTTTCATTCTTACCTTCAGAGACCTCATACACTCACCTTCATGCTTGGCAGCCCTCTCCCTTCAATCCACGTTGTACATGATCAAATATTCATTAATACATAGTAGGATTATTTCTACTTACTCTACTAAACTTCTCAGTATTTTTAGAGTTGTAAACATATTATTTTCTGGGAATTTATCCATTTTTTTCATATGCCAATATTCTAGTAAGAATTTTTACTTGGCGTGATATAATTTGTAAATCTAACTGTAAAAGGTAAATTGTGTGACATTCAATAGTAAAATGAATATGTACACACTCTAGTTCAAATCATATTTTATTCTAAAAAGGAATCATACAAAGACTTATTATGTGAAATGTAAGTATGATATTTTGAAAAGATTAAAAATAGAATTAACTATATTGATCAAAAGAAATCCAAAATACATGGTGTTTCATTCTCTTTGTTATTTTAAGCTCTTCTAAATTTTGCAGTGTATCTTGGGGGTGGAAATATGATGATCATCTTTTAAGCCCTTCTGGAAAAGTGTCTCAGATAGTCCATGGATTACCATTGTCAACGTGCAAATTGCATCCATACAGTGTCTTGAAACAACACAAATTTGTTTTTCTCTAGTTAGGGAGGTCAGAAGTCTGCAACCGTTGTCACTGCTGGACTGAAGTCAAGATAGGACTGGTTCCTTCTGGAAGTTCTGAGGGAAAGGTTTTACTTCTAATAGCTACTTGTATTGCTTAGCTTGTGGTTTCTTCCTGCACCTTCCATGTGCATCACTCTAGCCTCTGCTTCCTTGCTCACCTCTCTTTATCTCTGGCTCCTTCTTCTTCCACATATAAGGACCATTTTTATTTCATTGGGCCCATCCTGATCATCCAGAATAATATCCCCACCTCAAGACCCTTCACCCAATCACATCTGGGTTCTTAGGACTAGAAGGTAGATTTACAGAGTGGGGATCATTACTCAATCTACCAATTTTACATTCTTCAGAAAGCACTGTTTATTTTTCTCCATTTCGTATCTTTATTTGGTTTGGGGTTACAGCTGAGATAATTGGGTTCCTAGACATGTCACCTATGTATTTATATGTTCAGAGTAAGTCTAGAGTAGTAAGTTCTTTGAGCTGGAGGCTGTTAAGGAAATCCTCCTTTCCCACAGAATGACTCATCTTTGAATGTGCCAGGCAGGCTTGGTCTCTCCATTTCTTATTTCCTGTTTCAGTGTATCACACCTTCCGACTGCAAGCTGCTGGTATCTACATCTTTGCCAAAAGGTTTGCCAAAAAGCTGTTGGGAGCCTGTTCCACCTGTGCCCAGGATAGGTCGGAGATAATATGGAAATTAACACCCCATCTTCATGAGTGGAACTAGCAAACAAATATCTCAGCTCTTTCTTTCTTTCTTTCTTCAATTTGTTTTATTGAGATATAATTCACATAATGTAAAATTCATCACGTTAAAGCATGCAATTCAGTGGTTTTTAGTATATTCACAGTGTTGTACAAGCATCACTATTAATTCCAGAACATTTTATCCCTCCAAAACAAGCCCCATACCTGAGTAGTTACTCCAAATCTCCCCTTCAGTCATCCTCTGTCTCCACTTTCTGCTTCAATGAGTTGATCTATTTTGGACACTTCATATATATAGGATTGTATAATATGTGGTCCTTTATTTCTTGGATGGATAAGCTCAAGACACACACTCAGTGCTGGTCCTCAGATTTCCCCAGCAGGATTATGCTCCAGTTGCCCACAGTGGCAATGGGTAATGAACTGATGGCCTTTCCTTTCCTGTCTCATTTTCCAATTTCCTGCCAGTGTTTCTGGAGTTATCTTTCAATTAAAATACTTGCACTCAAATCCTTGCTTTGTGGATGACTTCTAGAGGAGCCCAAATTAAAAATGTTAGATATATTAAGTTAATTAATCTGTCCCTCAAATGCATACTGGATATTTACTTCATACTTGGCACATGGCTCACTGCTGAAGATATGGGGCAATCAAAGTGAATTTCATCCTGCTTTCATAGAGGGTGTTTAAGCAGGGGATTACGGCCTTAAGCAAATCACAAGTGGAGATGAGTGTTAGAAAGGAGTGGTGAGGGAAGGCCTTTCTAAGGATGAGAGCTGAAGAACAGGAAGCAGTTGGACAGGTAAGGAGGATGGGAAGAGTGTCCCAGACACATGAACCTACTCTATGATAAGGGCCTGGTGCTTTGGGAGATTGAGAGAAATCCATGTGGACTTCTATTGTAGAGAGTTGGAGGAGGAGAGTTGTGGTAGATACTTAAATGGTTGATGGCAGATACTTAAATCTACCTTCAAGGATGAACTTGATGTCCAGATGTTCAGTATACTGTCTGCAGATCGCCTATAGCTGTCAGCTCCTTCAGGCCCTCCACAGGTCCTCAGTCATACTTAGCTGAGGCAGCCTGCATCTAGTGACTGAGAGAGACAGGGATACAGAGACCTACTCCTCTAGCCTTGTTGGGCACATTCTGATGGACAATACTTACCTCAGAGCACTCATCTGTGATTGGTTTGCATTGCAGTTCAACTGCTTGCTCAGTCCAATCTTGCTTCATCCCCCCTTCTCTTCACAGGTGGCAATCCTTAGTAAACATCTTGTTCCTGAAATTTTGTGTTCAAAGCTTGCTCCCAAGAATGCAACCTGTAACAGCATTGAAACAGGAAGGCTTGTATGGGTGAGGATCTTACCAGGCTTTCTTAAATGCAAAGAAAGTGAGGATCCTTGTGACATGATAGGGATGGGCTAACCTTAGGTGAATGAGAGCGATTTTGGATTCTTTACAGGAGAATTCACATCTAAGTTTGCCTTAGACTCTGGAAGTCAGAGAAAAACTCACCAGGAGGGAAGATTTGTGATGAACTCCAACATTTTTGGGTTGCATTTAACATGCATT
This sequence comes from Castor canadensis, assembly GCF_047511655.1. NCBI lineage: Eukaryota > Metazoa > Chordata > Mammalia > Rodentia > Castoridae > Castor > Castor canadensis. Next base: position 120,946,787 of record NC_133388.1, on the reverse strand, counting down.
TTATTCTTTGTATGTGTTTTTCTAAATGTGTCTCAAATGATACAACATTTATATATTCTTATATAAGTTACCCATAATAGTACTACAAGTATTTGAATTTGTATGTTCTTTTATCTCTGGGACCCCTCCCCCAGGAATGTGAGCAAAAGGAAACTTTACAGAAATATTTTTTCCACAGAGGACATAGCAGATTTCATAGTGCTATAGCATTTAAAATTTTATGTTCATCTAGACAGTACTTTTAAAATGATAATTAGATGCTACTCCAGTAAGTACTTTGAAAAGCATTAAAATATTAAATAACTTGGTGAATGTTTAACTTATATTAGCTGGAACAGGAGTATCTATACCCTTCTCTTTTTACTTTAGGATCTGCCCCCCCCAGATTAAGATACAAGCACTTTTCTCCCAACTAAGAGTCCTGAAATGCTATAGAAATAAATCTGTCGTCTTGGAGGACCAGAGTGGCATGGTTCCAGGTACTAGACAACCAGAGGCTTAGGGATGGGTGCTGTAGGCAATGGAGTGGCCACCCTAAGGAGCCTGCCAAGGTGCTGGAGGCATTTCCCTTGCTGGCATTGCCCCTTACAGACATCCCTTCCTGGGTCCTCTGGCTTGAGTTCTTCCTGACTTGGGGTCCCATCTCAGGAGGCATTCTGGAGATCTCTTTCCCTATCCCTTTCTCAGGTTCTGACGCTTCCTCTTCAGCCAGAATAAATGTCAGATATGCTCCTCTGACCTTGAGGGTGGAGACTGGGGTACTATCTTTAGTGCTTTACATGTGTTTCTAGAGAAAAATTAATAGATATCTTAAACTCCCTGCTGTATAGTTTTGAATATGTAGACAAGGAAAGCAATTGCATGAAGTTCTAGAACAAGCAAAATTTCTCTATGATGATAACAGTCAAAACCACAATTGTCTCTGTAGGGGGTATTGACTGGAAAAGAGCATGAAGATCTGTGTGTGTGTGTGTGTGTGTGTGTGTGTGTGTGTGTGTGTGTGTGTGACTGGGGTTTTGAACTCAGGGCCTAGTGCTTGCTAGGCAGGCACTCTACCACTTGAGCCACACCCCCAGCCATGAAGATCTTTGCTAGAGTGAGTGAAATGTTCTTTACCTTGATGGGAGTGAGCATATGTGCTTACCAAAATGTACCGGACTGTACATTTAAATTCTGTGCATTTTATTTTACATACATTTAAAGAGATAAAGCAGGGTAGCAAATAGTTAAAAATGAAAGAGAAATGACAATATAAACTCAGCAAAGATTTAGATTTCAAATTTTTTTGGTTGTAATTTTATGACTTATAGAGGGCCAATTATAGACAAGGACCCACAATCAGCCTGCAGCTCGGCTAAAGAATATAAACTTCTTTTTATCCACAGTTAATTATTTCTTATTAGAAATCCAGTACTTTGCATAAAATAAGGCTTTTTGAACAGAGAAAAGAACGACACATTTTGTAAGTTAGAGATAGCTAGATAAGCTTCGTAGACATTTCTTTAGCTTTTGTCAGTAGCTAATTCCCACTGTTTCTACTCACATGGTGATCACTAAATTTGGAAATTTGGGTGCCTCTTTACTGTGTTTGCCCATGTCAACTGACTACCAATTAGTGGGTGCACTTGATGGTGGAGGAAGGTCACCCCAAGAACACTTCTACATGACCCCAGAGTGGTGAAGGACTGGAAAGATGATAATTTCTAAAATTGATTTGGATGACGTAGCCCTGTGGGGTATGTTGTGTGCTGTCCAGATCAACACACCCTTAGGTATGGGAAAAGGATGCCAGAAAAAAATTAGGACACAGGATTAAATGGTATCAGATAAGCAACAAATAGTTTTTTAATGTCAGTAAGCATAAGATACTTATGTATACCTTACATATGTAAAATATCTACACGTAGAACATACTTGCAAAGGATATAAAATTATGCTAAAAACTTTTCTTTCAATCTGAAGTTTAAATTTAATCGAGAGTACTCCTATACTTTTATTTGCCATCTGGCAAGCATAGGACATGGTAAAAGTATGAGTTTTCCCCCCTTCCCAGTGAAAATCAGAAACACAAATAATCTGAGCCTGTGGTTCTCAAACTTCAGCTTGTACCAGAATCAACTGCAGAGCTTGTTAAAAGATTTGACTATTAGTCAGAGTCTCTGATTCAGGGGCTGAGGTGAAGCCCCCAAACTTGAATTTATAATATTCCTAGACATTGTTGATCCTGCTGATTCCAGGGATCTTATCTAAGAACTACTGACCTGAGGGGATGCATTACAGATGCCTGTGCAGCAATGGCTAGAAATGCTGTGTTAATACATCCTGCTCATTGCAGTTCTGCCTGGCATATAAAACTATGCATTGCTAATGAGGGATAACACATCAAACATATCATGTATTGTAATATAATATCAATAAATCATTTATTATGCATAGTTGTCTCTGTTTTCAGACTTTATGGACACTCTACAGGTAAGTTATTTCCCTCTGTAGTGAATGGATTGTCCTTTAATGAGTGCAAAATCAAAATTCCATATTAAAGTTAGAATAGAATTAAAATTTCTATAAACCCATAATATAGTAATATCAGAGATCCTTTGTTAAATTATATACCAAATATATATTTAACAAGGTAAGGCACTTAAGAATTTTATTTATATTTTATTAACCACCAACCACAATTTTCACAGCAAATTAGGTATATACACAGCCTTCATATAACCTCAGGACTTCTGGAGTACCCAGTAGAGTTGCTACTTCATGACTTTTCTAGGAATCTGGTGGAAGATAAAAGAGGCATTTGCTTGTGCTAGTCATAGACCTGGAAAATACTTAAATATTCTAAAGTAACTTTGGAGTTGACATTTCATATATCTATCATCAAGATTATTGGCTTTCTTTTTGGCTTTTCTATTTGTTGGCCTACTGATTTGGATTACTCCTACCCCCTTTACATCTCACAAGACCTTTAATTGAGAGGCACCAGGAACAAGGTCTTGACTCCCTGCAGCATGACTGTTACATTTAGGAGGAGAGTTGGTCATGTAGCCATATACCTTATAGTCCTCTGTGGAGGTAGGGCAAGTCCAGGTACAGCTCCCTCTGGTCCACCAAGGCTTTCCCCATAGTGCAGCTCTTCTCATCTACCATGTTCAGGGATGTGGAATAGAACTTCAGTTCATTCTCCATTGGGGTGCTGTTGCAGAATGAAGAGGGTAATTCCCCCTGGCAATCATCATGGTGCACACTGACATCTTGGGAGACCTGGCACCACTTTTACTGAATTAGGCCCATTTAACCTACCATGCAGTGTGTCATTCACTGAAACCAGTAGTTTTGCAAAGCAGGCAGTCAAGCCTGAGGAGGGGGGAACCCCAAACTCAAATCTGCCTCCCTGAGAATAAGGTTTAAGGGTACTTAAGGAATAGAGAAGCAAGGTAGTCTGAAGAATAAGGAAAGGAGATTTGGAGATAAGGAAGAGAGAAGTAATTAGTGGTCTGTACATGCATAATCAAACTTCATGGCTGTACACAGAACCCATGTTGAGAAAATGGTGGCCCTCTGATGTCAAATGGTCTCATTGGACACTTGGATAGGCCCAAGTGAAGGTTCAGTGGTTTAATTGGTTTGATCTACCTCCAAGTTCTTTTACCATCCTGACAAATGTCAGAGGTGCTATTTAAAGAAAAGATAATGGCAGTATACTGTTTAGCTATGTAGCCTCTGGTTTGTTGAGGTTTCCTCTTGGTTTTACCACGTGCTTCAGATTCCTTTTTTGAGGGAGGGAGAGACATAGGAGAGAAATACATAGCTGTATGTGTCTGAGTCCTTCAGCCACCATTTGAATATTGTTGACAACCACTAATACATATAAAATCTAAGGATTACCTTATCAGAGATATACACTGAAGTATTTATATTTTGCTTTAAAATACTGCAATAAGAAAAAAGTTGAAAGAGGAAAGATAAAATAATTTTGGCAAAATATAATGTTAACCATTGTTGAAAGCAGGTAATGGAGTTTAATATACTATGCCACATTTGTGTGCTGAAATTTCAATAATAAGTTCAAAAAAAGCCTAAGCACTTGGCTTGTATTCTCAACTTCACACTAATGGTATATGAACTCATACTTAAATCACTTAAATATGCTATGCCTCAATTTTTACAAATAATTATATACAAATTAGTCAATCATTATTGAGCAAGGCTGACTGTGAAGGAAACATTCTAATGTTTCCTATCTAAATTCCCAGGGATAGTGTCAGATTACTAAAACATATAATGTACAACAAATTTAAATCACTTTCCAAGTATTTTGATCACAAGATCCATTGTTGAAATTGTGAGTACAAATGCAAGGAGCACAGATCTTCAGTAAATGAAAGTTCCCGGAGATTTCTTTTTTTTCATGTTTAAAAATAGTTATTTAGGTTAGGTATCTGTTGAGGAAGCAGCTGCTCACACTCCTACATTGAGGATAGGACAGAAAAAGAAGAGTAATATGTTACATATATTGGCTTCTTTTATGTTTCTGAAGAAAAAGTGAAGCGACCTTTATGATTTCTAAATACCAGCTGTATCTACTACATGGTAATATAATTTAATCTGGATCTTTTTGTGCTCAATTCTCCAAAAGGCAGGTAGTACAGGAGAAAAAACTTAAAGGGCAAAAATAGGCAAGCCTATGTTTGTGTGGCTGTGTGTACACAATTGTAAATGATTTAAAATTTTTGGAATACAATCAAGGGCATGACTGTGTGGCCTACTGCTAGAACAGAGTAGATTTCTTATTTGTAACTTGAAGCCATGGGCATAGTTCAGGTCCAGAGTGACCTATGGCCTGAATCATAGAAAGTATGTCAAGTGTCCTGCCATCGATGGAGTAGTCAATTGCACCAAAGAAGTGGGCAAAACCAAAATGCTTGCAACCTAGGATGAGGCTCTCCTTGCATACCACTGGAGCAGGGGCAGACATGGATATGATATACTTTAGCATGTGTAGGGCATACTTACCCTCCTGATTCATTAGGAATTCTTTCCTGTGGTTATTAAGCAATTGTTCCTACTGTGGTATGTCTGAGCTATCTGCACCCCATTTATCAGATAGTCGAATGATAGCCCTTCTTTCTGGGGTACACTGAAGAGGTCAGTTTTGGCAGGAAGAGTGGAGACAAATTTCTGTTTGAGAACCATCTAGAAAGACAGACAGGATATGATACTTCATCTGGGATGGTGATGGTAGTAGTGGGGTTTCCTGGGTAGTGAGAGGTAACAGCACACTGGACAGAGAAGTTGCTGAGAGGGAAGGTATTGATGTGAACTTCACCCTCTACGGTTTTGCTGTGGATTACCTTGAGACAGTAACTATCACACAGTAGTTGTCCAATAAACATTTATTGAATTCATGTACAAATTCTCTTGGGAGTTTTCACTGGCAGATTGCTGATTTGCCATAGACACAGAGCGTAAGTGTATTGCTAATTATTTTAGTCTAGTTAGTTTAGGCTTTTAAGAAGAAAATCCTTATTACCCCAAAGTGTCAAAAAGGAATATTTCCTCCCATTAAAGCCTGTTTTTAAGTGGTTTCTCTCCTTTTAGGAGAAATAGTTACTGGAAAACTGTTTTTTTCAAGTTGGTATACTTTGTCAACAGTTGTCAATAGAAAAAATAATTTTTCTAATTAATAATTTCCTAATTAGTAGCTTGAGTGTGAGAAAAGTGGATCAGAGTATAATCCTAATGATCATTTATAACAATGAAGACCACGGCATACTTTGATTAGATTAATATTTTTTCCCCACTACAAAGACTTGCCTACATCTTTTACCTTGAGTTCCCATATAGTTGGACAATTTAGAAATTTTTGCATGTCATGGACAACGCATGGTTCAGGCCATTTGCTGATGTTTTTGGTTATCTGGTTTAAACCCCATAACACAGCTGTAATATGGGTCTTTTTATTCCAATTTTACAGATGAGAACTAAAGGAGGCCTCTGCTGGAGATCCAGGGTTGCTGATCACAACCTTTTGTCTTCTAAATGTAAAGCCAGATATTCTCTATACTTCATTCTGCTCTCTCTCTACAAGAGCAGATTATTACTTAGGATTTCGTATAACACCTTTTTTTTTTTTTTTTTTTTGGTGGAACTGGGATTTCAACTCAGGCACTTTTTTTTTTTTTGCACTTGCAAAGCAGGTGCTTTACCACTTGAATCACACCTCCAGTTCATTTTGCTGATGATTTTTGGAGATGGGGTTTCACGAACTATTTGCCCTGGGCTGGCCTTGCACCTCCATCCTCCTGATTTCAGTCTCCCAAGTAGCTAGGATTACAGAGGTGAGCCACTGGTACCTGGCTCAAAGATGTTTCTGTATGAAAGCAGTTTGGCTAAAGATAATAAATAAAAATGAACAGAATCCTAAGTATTTTAAAAGAAAGACAAAAGCTAGCATTTACATTGTGAGTCTAAAAAGAACATTAATTTGATTTCAAGTTCTAGTTCAGAATTAATTCTTAGGAATAAACTCTACTCAGAATTATTATTGCCATAAATAATGAGTTGATCCTTGGACAGTCTTAGCTAGCTCAGTCTCAGTGTTGCCTCTTTAGAACACCCTTGTGTTTCTTTCATAACTTGTGACAGGTGCAGGGACACTTCAAATACTCATTCTTTTATGAAATTTTGTTGACCCTGACACAAAGCCATTAAATGTCCATTCACATTTGCTGCTTCACCAAATGAAAACTGTGCATGATATTTCAGATCAATATTGCTTGAGATAGGCAGCTGGATATAAACACATCCAGCAACACAATTTCTGCTTAGCAGACATCAGATAGTATCCCTTAGAATATTGAATACAGCTCTAAATTACTGACAAATTCTATCTAGGACAGCAGTGATCCATGCTAATTATACCAGAAATTCAATAACTGTCTTGGTCTGTTTTCTGTTGCTATTATTGAATACCATAGAATGACTCGATTATAAAGAATACAGGTTTATTTAGTTCACAGTTTTGGGGGCTGGGAAGTCCGAGAGCATGGAGCCGGTACCTGGTGAGAGCCTTCTTGCTGCATCCGGTGGTGAAGGGTGGCACATGGTGAGACAGAGCAAGCCTGAGTGCCAGATTTCTTTTCCTGTTCTTGTATAGCCACTAATGCCATTAGTGGGGCCCCCTCATTCCTGACCTCATCTAATTTAAATTACCTCCCAGAGGTCCTACCTTCACTGTTAACATATGAATTTAAGGATTAAATTTCCAACATAGAAACTTTTGGGAACACATTTAAACCACAGCAATAACTGATAACCCAATCACTTGGTTGTCACAAATTATTTTTTCCAGATTATGCATGCTTGTTTGTCAGTTCATTTTCATGGAGAGGTTGTTTTTCCCAACTGGGGAAACATTTACTCTTGAGTCAGTTTGAAACTTAGGACACACTCTTTCAGTGTTACATGGATAAGTCATGAAATTAGCCTCTTAGTTTAACTCATAAGTAAATTATAAGTCTAATTATAGCACCCATATACTATAACATTTTGAGTTGTCATTGGATGTGTTTGCCTCACCTACTCTGGTCTGGTACAACAAGGATGGATGTTCTGGCCAGAGACCCCCATAGGGCATCCACGGGGGGAAGAGGAAATAGTTCTAGAAGCCATAACTGCGGAAACAGTCAGGGAACTGGAAATGAGGAGTTAATTAGGATCTACCATTGAAGGTCTTCAAGCTACCTTATTTTCATGTGCGTTAGTCAGATGTCTTAGCAGTTCAGTGCAGTGTGTTTTGTGAAATACATTAGGGATTCAGTGTAGCTGTTTTCAGGTTTATTATGCAATATTCTGATTCTGATTCATGAAAATATTCCATTAAATACAATTGCTTATATAATTACTGTGCTTAATCTACAACATGCTTTAATTAACATTATGTGGAATTCTGATTTAATCAATTAGAGTTGATGTAGTTTAACTTAGCTGTAAATGCAATAACCCAAAATAATTATTGAGAACTGAAGTAATATACAACTCTAACTAAAATTACTAATTTTTTTTTTTTTTTGGCAGCACTGGTGTTTGAATTCAGAGCCTCTCGCTAGGCAGGTGCTCTTGCCACTTGAGCCACTCTGCCAGGCCCTAAAACTACCAAATTTCTTATGTGATGAAGAGTACACTGTAATTTGAACTACAATTTTATTACTTAAAAAGGTAAACTTACAAAGAGTAGATGACTTTGCTTCCTTTAATAATCTATTAAAAATTTTCATTAGAAGTATTATAATGTGAAAAGTTGCCTCATATGCTTCTGCATGTGATGTTATTTGGAGATGGATCATTGCAGGTGTAATTAGGATGATGTCATACTGGAGTAGGAGGGGCTCTGGATCTAGTGTGACTGGCAGCCCACTATATGAAGATGAAGACACACATAGAGGATGCCATGGGAGGCCAGGCAGAGGTGAGAGTCATACAGCTGCTAGTCACGATTGTTTACAAATGACCAGAAGCTAGGAAGAGACAAGGAAGGATTCTCCTCCAAGTTTCAGAGGGAGCATGGCCCTGTTGAAACTTTGATTTTAGACTTCCAGCTTCCAGAACTATGAGACAATCCATTTCTGTTGTTTTAAGCCACCCAACTTGTGGTGCTTTACTAAGGGATCCCAAGAAGCCTAAACACTTGCTAAACCTAATTAAGAATTAAAACTTAATATAGCCAGGACCTATAAAATTACTTTTGTAATAGTAGAGGAAAAGTATCTTGCTACACTACTTTTTTAAAAAATACATGGGCTATTTATAATTGAAGTAAATTTTTATATTCTTAAGCAAGTATTGACAAAAACAACACTTCTGTTCTTCACACGCAGCACCTAGCAGAGTGCCTTGAACATAAATCATCTCACAGAACATTCTGTGGCTTAGCTTAAAAAGATTAAAAATGAAAGCAGCCTATAAATATTAAAATACCCACTTATAGAACTTGAGCCATAAAATGTATACAGTGCTACTGGAATGTGAGAGTAATCATGAAAAAGAATTTGCATGAGGTTCATCAAAGCAGAATTTCATCTCAAATCTACATATGGATAACAAACTATGTACCCTGAAGTTTATAGATTATTCAAATTCTGTATTTTCTGTTGCCCTTATTTTTACTCTGAAAAAAAATAATCTTTGCACTTATGCTATGTGACAAACAAGGACAATACAATAGTAGAATAATAAGAATAAATATGATAGCTTTTAGGTTTTGGCATTAGCTTGCTTAACAGACCTTGTTACATAGATTTTGGTCATTATGAAAATTGAACATAAGAAAAATGAATTTTGAGGTTTATCTACAAATTATTTTTTTCTTCCTGAAGACCCAAGTGTTGAGTATTGTTTAGTTGTCACAGCAGGGACAATGCTTCATGGAAAGACATTAATAGATACCAGCAGAGGATCTGGACACATGCAGCTAAAGAGCAGGGACTATGGTATGCTCCCAGCCAAAGGGGAAAGTTTCCTGGCAGGAAGGGTTCATGAGGATCACTAGACAAGTCCAGCTGATTTGTGTGCCTCTTGTTAGGTCCTGTGAAAAGCAACACCTTTCCATTCTTGGATGTACTTAAGAGTCTCCAGCTCACCTGCTTGTTCTGTACATTTTGGCTTTTGAATTGATAGAAATAAGTAGTTTAATCAACTAACCCCCTGCTCTCCTGACCTTTCTGAGTGTTTACTGATAGTCGGATCAGTTGAAGTTTAAATTCTCAGGTGTACTGTTCCTTAGCAGAACCACGCCTAAAACTTGTTTGAGATTCAATCCTGGAAATATGTGCCTGGGTCATAAATTAGGGGGCTGGGCATAATGGTATATGTCTGTCATCCCAGTTACTAGAGAGGCAGAGATTAGAAGGATCGCTGCCTGAGGCTAGCTCCAGGTAAAAATGTGAGACACTGTCTGAAAAATAACTAAAGCAAAAAGAGATTGGGGCAAGTACAAAGTTTGGCCCAGAGTTTAAACCCCAGTGCTACCAAAAAAAAAAAAAAAAGATTAGTGTGATGGTGCATATATAGACTCCCAGGAAGTATGGAGTATGTAGCAAGACTCCATCAGAAGGAAAAAAATCCCATCAATTAAATTGACAAAACATAGGCAAAACTAATATTGTCTGATTGTTTAAATATTCTAGTCTCTGTGCTAAGCACTTCCACATAATATTATTTAATATTTTCTCCATTTTTATTAGGATATAATCATTATACAGGGGGGAATTCCTTGTAACAATTTCAAATAGGCTTAATTGTATATTGGTTAGACAGCCTCCATATCTCTCCCCACCAACTACCTCCCCACCCCACTTAAAACAATTGCAAGAGGTTTCATTGTTCTATTTCATGTATGTATATGAAGCCCATCAACCATAGTCCCTCAACTTCATCTCCCCCATTCACCCTCTACCCTCCCATAAGTACCCCCACACAGTTCCTTTCCTGCAGTCCTTTTTTTGGTTATTAATTCCAAAGTCAATTTTCAAAGGGGTTTCTCAATGTATCCCTGCCGTGAGTACACTTTATTTTGGTCAGTTCAACCCCTTCCATTACTTTCCCTTACCACTTCCCTCCCATTCCCCATTATTCAACAGCTTTCATTATGTTGTATCCTCTACCTGAACAGATGTAAAGTATTTTGAGATTTTAAATTTAATTTTGATGTTATTTTATAGAAACAATATGCAAACATTTTATAGATAGCAAAAGGACTGTCTAAACTGGGTATGGTGGTAGTGGGTTCAAGAGCTAGCACCACAAAAAAAAGCCTTGCCAGGTGTGGTGATGCACACCTGTAATCCCAGCAATCAGGAGGCTGAAGCAGGAGGATCTCGAGTTTGAGAACATCGTGGGCTACATAGTGAGAACCTGTATCAAAAAAAAAAAAAAAAGACTGGTGATTGAGAATTTGTTTTTTAAATTAAGCTATTATTTTTCCCTTAAAAGGAAAATACTTTTAGTATGTCAGTTTCCTAATTGAAAAAAATAAAACCTGCTAAATAATATGACAAGGCTTGTGTTATAAACAATAATTCTTTTGAGGTATTTCCTTTCTTATTCCTAAGTAATACATGTATACAGGTATATCTTGATTTTTCAGTCTTAGAGATTGCCTGTTGACATCATTCCATGGAAGATGAGGATTAGGTTCTTCTATAATCCATTTCTCCCACGCATTTCACTTCTTCCTCTCTTTATGTTATATTTATATCTAACACTAGTTGACTATGCAAATGTTATTTTATAGCTAAGTCACAAAGCATTTGAGGATTCCATTTCTTTTCACCTGAAGTCTTAAATTCTCTTCTTCTTACTCATGTTAGTTGTTCTGTAAGTTTGACTCAAGCTGTTATTTGGGAATTTTTCTCAAGATTTTTTCCCATGCTAGTCTCCTAAGTTGAATACCCCATGTTTTTTGGATCCCACATCTTTCTCTTGGTTTACTCCCTCATTATGGTGGAGCATGACCTCTAGGGGCTTCCTGAGAAAGGTAAATAATTTAGGACCTCACTTTTATGAAAATGTCTATATTCTATTCTTCATATTTCATCAATATTTTTGCTGGATGTATGACTTTTTTTCTCAAAACACTGACGGCATTTCTCCATTGTCTTCAAGTTTTAGTGGTGCTATTGGGAAGTTTCATGGTACCTAAGTCCTCATTCCTTTTTCTCTCCTCTGGAAGTTTTTAGGCTCATCCATTTATCCAAGTGTTCATGATATGTCTTGATCAGACAAATCCTTTAAGAAGATTTGTATTTGCTTCTACCAAATTCTTGTGAGTATTACCAGTCTGGGATAGATCTGAATTAAATTCTTGGCTAGAGGTTCATGAGACCATTTGAATAATCTGAATTTGGGTCACAAATCTGTGCTCTGACTGACTGGTGGTTCCAAATTCTCAGTGGCAATTTCCCTCCACTCTCTTCTTGCCCAACTTTGAAATGATAATTTTTAACTTGTGGTCCTTTAGAAATACTATGGGGATTTACTTCTAATTTCCCTTATAATGAAGATACAACCATTAGGAATCCCAGAATTCTGGGAGGAGGAGAACCTAGTAGGCTTTCTGGTTTAGAGCAGCCCTGGGCTTTCTTCTCTGACCCATTCCTCAGAATGCTGTGAAAATCCAAGTTTGTACTCAGCTGGTTTGAAAAATACTTTTAGGATAATAGTGTACCAATTACTGTTCTAGGTTTTTGTCTTCACTTAAGGCCTTGCTTCTGATTTCTTTACTTTCTTGTCTGGTGATTTTAAGATGACTTGAAAAATTACAAGATAGGCCTGATGGTGCATGCCTATAACCCCAGCTTTTGGGAGGATGAGGCAGGAGGATCTTGAGTTCAAGGCCAGCCTGGGCCCAAATTTATACTTTGTCCAGGACTTTTAGTAATTTCTAGCAGTGTAGATATCTATCTTGTCATATTCCTGGAAATGGAAATCTATATTACCTTTCTGAGATTCAGTTTCCTCATTTGAAATATGTATTATGAGGTATCAGTGAGTTTATGAAGTGTATAGCTCCAAACTCTCTGTCTGGCATTTCAATTATTATTTACTCTTATTTTTAAGTGGCATTCTTAGAGTCTAAACAGAAATTGCTCTATTTTACCATATTTTTATAGGTAGATGGTACACTAATATGAGGGGATGAAGATGTGAATAATCTGAGATCTTCAAAAATTGTATATTTATTATATTAAAAAATACAGTTGGTTTTTAAAAAAAATTTTTCCATTTCAAACAAGAACCAAGTAATTAAACATCCCCTCCTCCATGTAACCAAATAAGACTCTAAAGGGATATGAAAAAGATGTTTTTTTTTCTTATAAAAAACTAGGTTATGTCCCAACTTTTTTTTTTTTTGCCATTTTCCTATTGTTACAAAGTATCAAATTATATGAGAAGGCTTTTTTTTTTTCATTTTTCTTTTATTATTCATATGTGCATACAAGGCTTGGGTCATTTCTCCCCCCTGCCCCCACCCCCTCCCTTACCACCCACTCCGCCCCTCCCTCTCCCCTCCTCAATACCCAGCAGAAACTATTTTGCCCTTATTTCTAATTTTGTTGTAGAGAGAGTATAAGCAATAATAGGAAGGAACAAGGGTTTTTGCTGGTTGAGATAAGGATAGCTATACAGGGCATTGACTCACATTGATTTCCTGTGCATGTGTGTTACATTCTAGGTTAATTCTTTTTGATCTAACCTTTTCTCTAGTTCCTGGTCCCCTTTTCCTATTGGTCTCAGTTGCTTTAAGGTATCTGCTTTAGTTTCTCTGTGTTAAGGGCAACAAATGCTAGCTAGTTTTTTAGGTGTCTTACCTATCCTCACCCCTTCCTTGTGTGCTCTCGCTTTTATCATGTGCTCATAGTCCAATCCCCTTGTTGTGTTTGCCCTTGATCTAATGTCCACATATGAAGGAGAACATACGATTTTTGGTCTTTTGGGCCAGGCTAACCTCACTCAGAATGATGTTCTCCAATTCCATCCATTTACCAGCGAATGATAACATTTCGTTCTTCTTCATGGCTGCATAAAATTCCGTTGTGTATAGATACCACATTTTCTTAATCCATTCGTCAGTGGTGGGACATCTTGGCTGTTTCCATAACTTGGCTATTGTGAATAGTGCCGCAATAAACATGGGTGTGCAGGTGCCTCTGGAGTAACAGTCTTTTGGGTATATCCCCAGGAGTGGTATTGCTGGATCAAATGGTAGATCGATGTCTAGCTTTTTAAGTAGCCTCCAAATTTTTTTCCAGAGTGGTTGTACTAGTTTACATTCCCACCAACAGTGTAAGAGTGTTCCTTTTCCCCCGCATCCTCGCCAACACCTGTTGTTGGTGGTGTTGCTGATGATGGCTATTCTAACAGGGGTGAGGTGGAATCTTAGTGTGGTTTTAATTTGCATTTCCTTTATTGCTAGAGATGGTGAGCATTTTTTCATGTGTTTTCTGGCCATTTGAATTTCTTCTTTTGAGAAAGTTCTGTTTAGTTCACGTGCCCATTTCTTTATTAGTTTTGGGAGAATTTAGTTTTTTAAGTTCCCTGTATATTCTGGTTATCAGTCCTTTGTCTGATGTATAATTGGCAAATATTTTCTCCCACTCTGTGGGTGTTCTCTTCAGTTTAGAGACCATTTCTTTTGATGAACAGAAGCTTTTTAGTTTTATGAGGTCCCATTTATCTATGTTATCTCTTAGTTGCTGTGCTGCTGGGGTTTCATTGAGAAAGTTCTTACCTATACCTACTAACTCCAGAATATTTCCTACTCTTTCTTGTATCAACATAAGAGTTTGGGGTCTGATATTAAGATCCTTGATCCATTTTGAGTTAATCTTGGTATAGGGTGCTATACATGGATCTAGTTTCAGTTTTTTGCAGACTGCTAACCAGTTTTCCCAGCAGTTTTTGTTGAAGAGGCTGCTATTTCTCCATCGTATATTTTTAGCTCCTTTGTCAAAGATAAGTTGCTTATAGTTGTGTGGCTTCATATCTGGGTCCTCTATTCTGTTCCACTGGTCTTCATGTCTATTTTTGTGCCAGTACCATGCTGTTTTTATTGTTATTGCTTTGTAATATAGTTTGAAGTCAGGTATCGTGATACCTCCTGCATTGTTCTTTTGACTGAGTATTGCCTTGGCTATTCGTGGCCTCTTGTGTTTTCATATAAATTTAACAGTAGATTTTTCAATCTCTTTAATGAATGTCATTGGAATTTTGATGGGAATTGCATTAAACATGTAGATTACTTTGGGGAGTATCAACATTTTTACTATGTTGATTCTACCAATCCATGAGCATGGGAGATCTCTCCACTTTCTATAGTCTTCCTCAATCTCTTTCTTCAGAAGTGTATAGTTTTCCTTGTAGAGGTCTTTCACATCTTTTGTTAGGTTTACACCTAGGTATTTGATTTTGTTTGAGGCTATTGTAAATGGAATTGTTTTCATACATTCTTTTTCCGTTTGCTCATTGTTAGTGTATAGAAATGCTAGTGATTTTTCTATGTTGATTTTATGTCCTGCTACTTTGCTATAGCTATTGATGATGTCTAGAAGCTTCTGAGTAGAGTTTTTTGGGTCTTTAAGGTATAGGGTCATGTCGTCTGCAAATATGGATATTTTGACAGTTTCTTTACCTATTTGTATTCCTTTTATTCATGAGAAGGCTTTTTAAAGTCCATAGATATGTTCAGTCTAAACAGTTCCCTTTCTCCTTAAAAACAATTTCCACCCTGGGCTTAGCAGCTTTTGGTCAGAGCAGCTCTCTCTGGTCTGGTCTGACCCTTCGGCCCTCTCAGGGACACTTCTTTAACAGATGCATTGTGATATTCTTCACAGCCAGCATGGTCTCTGTGCAGGTGGGTCTGATGAGTATCTCTGGGAGCAAAAATCCAAAATGTCCAGTGTCACGCAGTTCAAAAGCAAATGCATAGGGTATTCCATTTTTGTAAGCCCAATCCATTGAGCTACCAGAGCTTACATCTAAAAGTTAAAAAAAAAGTTAGCCTTACTAAAGTATCTGCATAATTTATATATATATATATAAATGTTTCATAATTTATATCTGTATGTATAGTGCTTTATATGTACATATATAGTGCTTGCTTACTAAGCTGTGCTAAATCCTTCATTTCAGTAAGAATGATGTAACAGTAGTTCTTTGGCATCTGCCTCATGAACTTATAAATCACACCTCCTATCATCTTTGAGGATCTAGTCTAGGTATTAATACTTTGCCAGTCAGATGGCCTCAAATTTCTCAACCTCAATCCAATAATGTTTATCTTTATCTTCACTTTATTGACCAATAAACAGCCTACAGTGAGGAGTAGTTTCTTAGTTCTTATCACTCAGCTCTTCTCCCCTTTTAGGTCTACAATATTGAAATTTTATTTCCAGAAGCTTCCTCACTTCTACCATGTCCCCTGTTTTCCACCTCCTGCTTAACTTGTTCTTTGCTTTCAGTTTGTGGTTTCCAGATTCTTCTCTGCCTTCTTTTGGTTTTTTTGACTCTTCCCTTGGCCATGGTCAATTACTAAGTTTCTCACCCCTCCCATGCCTCCTCCCTTTCCTTTCTCTGCCTTTATTTTGCTAATCCTTGGCCTCTGGCCCAGTTTTTCCACTTTCACTTCAGGGAGGAGAGCTGAGAAAGTTTTTGCTATATAGGATCCCAAACATTCACTGCCTATCACGGCAGCCTTTTTCTGAGCTCCCTTTTTAATGTTTCACACTTACTGAATCTTTCCCATTCTCTTCTGGTATTGCCCCTCACTTTACCACTGTCTTTCAATTTCTAGATTATTATCCCATCATCATCTCTACTAACATCAGAGCCCTCTGATGTTTCTCTTTCTACAGGAAGACATGTTGCTTGTCTTTTACACAAGTCATCTCTTGACACCATTTGTTATGTCTTCTCTGTAATGGGAAGATCTCTTTTCCAGGACCTTGTTTCATTCATGAACACCCTCTCTCTTGAATCTACAATTGCTCAAGGACTCCTTCCTCCTCTTGATCCTTCCATATACCCTTGGATACCATCTTCTTTGTCTTCTTTATAACTCGCTTATGTTGCATCTACATCCTCAAACACTTTCTGTCTGGTTCTTGCCTTACCTGTCTATTAAACTTTCCTCTGGAAGTCACCAATGACTGCTGATCTAATCTCCTTTTCTGGTTTTTGTTTTCTCCTCAGATCCTGCTTTCAGCTTCTCCACAGCACTTCACATAGCTGAAAATACATTCAGGCAAGTCTTTCCTTCTGACCCTGTGACCTCACATATTCTAGCTTTTTAGCACAGTGCTAAAAGTAGCCTGCCTGCAATGCCCTGTCTCCAATCTCACCACCTGCTATGTGGCTTCTCTGTGCCTCACTCTCCCATTTTCAAAAAGGGGACAATGCTAATACTCATTGCATAGGTTGAAAATTAAATGGAATAATAAATTATTTGAAAACACTTAGGATATATTAGCTATTATTATTTTATATCTTTACATCTCTGAAAGTCTAGTATATAGCTTTTAGTACAACAGATTCTTAGTAATCATTTATTAAACAAATAAATATTTCACAGAAAAATCTTTTTATACTTTTTCTTGAAATGTATATGATCCAGTTTGATATACTACTATAATTATTACTGTTATTGTTGCTGATGTTATTGTTGTTAAATTTCCAGAACATGTTCATTTACTCAAATAATGCTTTTTCATGCTATTTCATCCTAGGGCAAGTAAGGATGAATTTATTATGTAAAGATTACAACTAAATGGCTCTGCTGTTTTTCAGATACCTTTTCCTTTGGTTAAGGACAGAAGATTGGCTGTGGCTTCAGTGTCCCTCTAGTTAGAATACATTGGAACTACAAATAGTAGTCATTAGCCAAAGTCAGAGACAGTATGTGCCAACCATTAAATCAGGGTGATGTTACAGGCTCATTTCTATGGTAACAGATTGTTCTCAGTAAATATAATACTATGACTGTGTCTTTACAGCAAGCTGAAAAGGTGAGCTGTTAGATTTAAAAAATTAATGCTTAAAAATTTTTACATATGTATTACATTGATATTAGTTTGCAATCTGATTTCCTTTAAACACTGTTTTTCTCCTTTCAGGATGACTATTGAAAAACAGTTCTAGCTGGGCATTGTGGTACATGCCTGTAAGCCCAGCACTTAGGAGGTTAAGGCAGGATTGCTAGTTTAGGCTAGCTGTAGCTATATAGCAAGCTCCAGACCAGCCTGAGGTATATAATGAGACCCTATGAAAAAGAAAGAAAAAAAAAAAGGGGGGGGGGGGAGGAAAAGAAAGGAAGGAAGAGAGGGAAGGAAGGAAGGAGGAAGGAAAGGATGGAAGGAAGGAAGGAAGAAAGAAGGAAGGAAGGAAAGGAGGGAAGGAAGAAAGGAAGAAAGAAAGCAGTTCTATAAAGTTCAGCATGGGACCAGTAATCATGGACCCTGAAAACCTATTGATACTTGTGTCATTCTCATGATTAGTATAAATTTATTGGACTAGTAACATTAATTGACAAACTAAGTTTTGTTCTGAAGGTTAAAGAAAGTGAGAGGTAAGACATTAAGGACAGTGAGATTAAAGACATCAAGGAGAAATTTGTTCCCTTACCGAGAGCATTATCAGCCAATATCTATGCAAATTCATAGCAAGTGTGTTTACCATCCTGCATACACAAACATTCAAATATGCATGATTTCTCACTAGATTTTTTTCTAGTTACATAGTCAATAAATTTTAGAATTTGAAAGGCCATAAGAAATGATCTAGTCCAATTCATCATGTTACAATAGAATTTCTATTTTGGAAATTAAAAAGCACAGAATTAATAAATATCTTGGCTAGAATGACTCACCTGGCAGATTTAGGACAAGACCACATCTTATGGTTCTTTTTCAAAGTTCTTTCCATATACTGTTGTTCATTATTTTATGTAAAACAAGAAATACTTTTAAACCACCTTTGAAGGGAAAATGCAGCTGAAGATGCTAAGTCAGAAACAGCATTTCATAACAAGAATGGTGGAGGAAAGGAATAAAAGGGAAACTGTTGTAGGGCTGAAACATTTGCTTCATTATCTTCCCGAGGCCCATTTCCACCCTTACAGTGCTTACGATTGCTTAAGGAGCCCATTTTGGTACTTTCTAATGTCAGAAGCTCTCAATTCAACTCGTAGTCATTACCACACACTTAGCATATTCTCTGCTTAGAATTTGTTTAAATTGGTACAGTGATTTCTGTCAAGCTGTGTAAAACTAATCAGATATAAACTCCTTCCATCTTCCTTGGCTAATTTGATAGTACAAATTTCACTATAGGGAGAACATGCTCTCTCCTTTGTAAAAGGAAATCATGATACAGGATATTGATTCAAGAGAGATGATTCAAACACAACATAAACATGAAACTTACACAATGTACTGGACGCAGGTCCGTATCTGTACCGTACCCCATGTACTGAGCGAAGTGCTTTCACAGCTTTATAAGCTGCAGATTCCTGTGAGGGAGAATGGAGAAATTAGGTCAGTTTGTGTGGTTGCATTGAAACTTTTAGCAACATTAGCGCATTGCTTGAGCCTTGCTGGTCATCAACACAGAGCACAGTGATGGGCATAGTAGCTAATAGCTATATTTAATAATAATAATAATATATTATGTCACATGGTGCATCTTGTAACTTACTATACTTTTATTTTTATTTTTGTGGTGTTAGGGATCAAAACATATTTTACGACACATCCTTTCACTGATTGAGCCTCATAATAAACCAGTGACCAATAATATTTCTATTTTGTAGATGAGAAAAGGAAAGCTCAGTGAGGTCAAATGGGATTACACATCAAAGAGTGGGTGAGCTGGGATAAGTACCCATATTTTCTAAGGCTGATTTTGTGTTCTGTCCTCCTCATTTCATTCAGGGGGCATCTATTTCTGTGTATTACAGCATGTTTGACAGGGCAGGGACAATGTCAGTCTTACTCAAGGTTCATACCAGTCCTTAGCATCTATGTATAGCAGATGCTTAATCAATATTTCTCATGCAAATGTGGAGTAAGCATGTCTGTAAGAGTAAAAAGATAATCATATTGATCCTTAAGTATATATTTCAGTGGACATGTACAAGGTATTTAAAATACATCTTGATCAATTACGAAACCACCAAGTAAGAATGACTTCTCTCCTGCTATGTGTTTATTCTAACTGGGAACAAGAACATCAATTTCAGAATGCTTCATGACTTCTCAGGTTACAGGAGCCTCTCACAGAACTTAGGTGCTGCTAAGATACAGAATTTTTAAGGTGGAACTGTTCCTGTTAATATCAAAAGTCAGGACAAATCCTCAACATAGTGAAAAATCCTAAACCGTAGATCATCTAACAGGAACTAGAATATTATCTGTCCTTTAAAACATCTTCAAATGATATAAAAGCACTAGTTTTAACAAGGAGTTAGAGAAGTATTGTATGACAAGCAAGAAGAAAAGAAGTATGTTGAAACCAGTATACAATTCTCCCATTTCAATTTGCCTATGAATAATTTAGTACTTTAATTGAAGCACTCTGGACAACATAGTGATGCATGTTGGACGGAGCCTCAGGTTGCCATCTTTATTCAGTTCAGGGATGCATAAGGCAGTGTTTGCACTATATCCTCCTTGTGGATACGCAGGGACCAGGCTCCAGGAGCTGGCAGACTACTTATTATTGATCTCACTGATGATGACATTCTTCTCACAGGAGCCAACAGGAAAGGAAAGTAAACACAATAATGAGGCATCTTTTTTTTTTTTTTTTTTTTTCATTTTTCTTTTATTATTCATATGTGCATACAAGGCTTGGGTCATTTCTCCCCCCTGCCCCCACCCCCTCCCTTACCACCCACTCCACCCCCTCCCGCTCCCCCCCTCAATACCCAGCAGAAACTATTTTGCCCTTATCTCTAATTTTGTTGTAGAGAGAGTATAAGCAATAATAGGAAGGAACAAGGGGTTTTGCTGGTTGAGATAAGGATAGCTATACAGGGCATTGACTCACATTGATTTCCTGTGTGTGGGTGTTACCTTCTAGGTTAATTCTTTTTGATCTAACCTTTTCTCTAGTTCCTGGTCCCCTTTTCCTATTGGCCTCAGTTGCTTTAGGGTATCTGCTTTAGTTTCTCTGCGTTAAGGGCAACAAATGCTAGCTAGTTTTTTAGGTGTCTTACCTATCCTCACCCCTCCCTTGTGTGCTCTCGCTTTTATCATGTGCTCATAGTCCAATCCCCTTGTTGTGTTTGCCCTTGATCTAATGTCCACATATGAGGGAGAACATACGATTTTTGGTCTTTTGAGCCAGGCTAACCTCACTCAGAATGATGTTCTCCAATTCCATCCATTTACCAGCGAATGATAACATTTCGTTCTTCTTCATGGCTGCATAAAATTCCATTGTGTATAGATACCACATTTTCTTAATCCATTCGTCAGTGCTGGGACATCTTGGCTGTTTCCATAACTTGGCTATTGTGAATAGTGCCGCAATAAACATGGATGTGCAGGTGATAATGAGGCATCTTTATGGAGAATGTTCTAAGATTTCAACATCTTCTTCAACAGTCTTAGCAATATTCCATGGCAAGGGCAGAGATTTCTACATTTAGAAAATTACTGCATTCTGCTGGTCAGGAGATTTTTTTGTTCCTCATTATTTCTGATGAGTAAATTCACAAAAATATATTAAGAAAAAAAATAGCTACATTGCCTATTTACACAAAACTTTGTATAGTTTTAACCTTCTGAGCTCACTGCACTCCTGCCATTTGTGTACAGGTACATATTTATAAGGGGTTTAGATATGACCTATCCACAAAAATTAAAATTTTCATCATTTTTCCCAAGAATTGCTTTTCAGACTGGTACAGTTAGACACATATTTAAAAGACTACTTAGGTGATTCCTCCTTCTTCCATTGTTTTCTTTTCCCCATTGTCCAAAAGAAACTTTGTTTCATTTACTGATCCTCAACTAAGTAAGGGGAACATTTTTTTCTTTATTGTTGTGCTTGGTAGGGTACATTGTGGCATTTACGAAGGTTTCTACAATGTATCAAATATATCATACTTGAATTCACCCTCTCCACTACTCCCAATTCCTGGAACAATTTCAGCAGGTATCATTTTTGCATTTACGTGTACGTGTACACATTTTTTGCACTGTATTCACTCTTCTACCCCCCCTTCCCTGCCACCTCCACCTTCCCATTGGTGCCAACCTTCCCCCTGGGCAGGACCTGCTCTGCCCTCCTGTTCTCTGATTTTGCAGAAAATTAAAAAGATAAAAAGAAAAACATGATATTTTTGCTAGCTTGAGATAAAGATAGCTACACAGGGAGTTTCCTTCTGATATTTCCATGCATATATGTGTTATACCCTCAATTGACTTATCTCCTCTAATTATTTACATTCTATCTTAGTCCCTTTTTTATGATGGTTTCAGCTGGTTTAAGATTTCTATATTAATTCCCATATAGAGAGTATATCACCTATAATCAAGTTCTTACTTTCCTTCTTTTACCCTACCCCTCACATTTTTATTAAAATATTTTCATATTTAAAGCAACTGAATGACTTAAAATATTAGCAGAGACACTTAAATACTGATGGAATGTCTTTGAACATGTTTAACAGAATTTAATGGTTTTGGGTTACATTCAGGGATGGCCTAGATTCTGTGAGTGTTTAATCTTAGTTTTAGTGATTTACCTTGTGTTTAACCCATTCCAGGATTTCTCAATAAATGACACTATTGACTTGTGGGCTGAGTAATTTTTTGCTGCAGTGGTGGTAGTGAAGAAGTTGGGATGTTTAGAAACATCTTTGGCCATTAGATGAGAATTGCAACCCCCATCCCTGTTTTGACAATCAAAAACGTCTCCAGACATTGTCAGATATTCATTCGGAGGCAAATTCATCCTGGTTAAAATCATTGACTTTCCTTATACCACATCCTCCAAACCAAGACAAAGGAAAATAGGCTGAACTCATGGTGGGAAGATAAATTTAAAATTTGGAGAACATTCTCATATAATAATTTTTATAATCTGCATACTCTCTGTTTTAAAAATATTAATAGACACTGTGCCAAAAAGGACTGAATGTTTGTCTATAAAAATATTATGATACAGGTGGTTAGGGTGTCAGGTTAATAAAAACAACAGCTATTGCACTGTAATAACAGCTAAATGAAAACCTACTTGACCCACACAGCAGTTGAAGAATAGTACTATAGAGTGTAGCTATCACCTTTTCAATATTTCTTTTTTGGAGGTACTGGGGGTTGAACTCAACGTTCACACTTGCTAGCTAGGTGCTCTATCACTTGAGCAATACCTCCAGCACTTTTTCTTTTGGTTATTTTTGAGATAGGGTTTTACTTTATGCCAAGACCAGTCTGGACTGCAATCCTATCCTTTCAGTGTAGCTAGGATGATAGGCATGTGATACCACGTCCTGCTTTTTATTGGTTGAGATGATGGTCTTGTGGACTTTTTGCCCAGACTGTCTTCAAACCGCAATCATCCCAGTCTCCTTAGTAGCTAGGATTACAGGCTTGAGCCACTGTAGCTTTTATAATATTTCTAAAATGAGGGAATTCACTCAGAATTCTTGGAATGCCAAGAACAAACTCCACCTTTGGACAGAATGAAAGCATTCCACAGTTGTCTTCTGGCTCTTCACATATCCCTTATTTCTTACAGGTCTTGGCCTTCTACATCAGAAATTTCCAAAATCACAAGCAGTTGGTACAGAATTTGGAGTTCAAAAAATTTGATGTTTTATCCAATCATGTATTATAATACAATAAAAAATATTTGGTCTTGGGTTCTTGACATGTGTTCCTAAAACTCTTGGAACCTCCAGAATGATAGGTTTGTGTGCTACAGAAATGATTGGTGGCTGGGTGCCTCTCTATATAGTTTCAGGATAGGGACTACTACCAGAAAGACAAAACCATACAAACAGGGGGTTGGAACTTTCAGCTCCATCCCCCAGCCTCTGCAGAAGGGAAAGAGGGAAGAGACCAAATTTATCAGTGGGCAATAATTTGGTCAATTGTGTATATATAACAAGATCTCTGTAAAATCCCCTAAACAATGGGATTCGGAGGCCTCCTGGGTTGGTGAGCATATGGAAGTGCTGGGAGGGTTATTCTCCTGGAGGAGGCATGGAAGCTCTAGGGCCCCAGACCTTGTCTCCTCTACCCCAGACCTTGTCTTATTCATCTCTGTTATTTAACTGTTTAACTGAGTCAGGTGTTTTAGAATAAATTGGTAATAGTAAGTAAAACACTTTCCTGGGCTCTTTGAGTCATTCTAGTAAATTACTAAAACTGAGGAGGGGTAGTGTGAACCTGGAACTCTTTAGCCAAGTCACACAGAAGTATGAATAATGTGGGAACCCTAACGTGGGAACCCCCTGCTTGTTGTTGATATATAAAGTTAGGAAAGTCTTGTGGGACTGAATCTTTAAATTGGAGTCTGACACCACGTCTGGGTAGTTGGTGACAGAATTGAATTGGACATCTAGTTGGTGTCAGAGATGTAATGTTGGAAGAGATACCACATGTTTGGTGTCAGAAGTTTAAAAAAAACAACCCTCAAACATTCATACCAAAGGGTAAACAAAAATTTAAGTTTATAGCTCAACAAATGATCACAAATTGAGCACATTCTTGTAATCACCATCTAGATCAAGGAATAGAACAACAGCAGCAACTCAGAAACCCCTGTACCTCCTCCTAATCACTGCACCCCTCCCTACTCCCCAAAGGTAATGCTATCCTAACTTCTAACACTATTTATTAGTTTTTCTTGGTTTTGAACTTTATAGGCCTGTAGATGCTCTAGGCTCTAAAATGAATTCACTTTAAGATGAGTTATGCCCTGCAGGGGACAGCTTGTCGAGTTTCAGAAATAAAAAGAAAAGGAGCTCTGCCTTTTCACTTTCAAGCAGTCTTATGCCCAAAAGTCTGTTCATTCTTAGCACTAACTTGTCAGATACATGCCCAGAGACTTACTATCATTAAGCAAATAGCACTTATAAATTAAAACTTGCCTTTAATTAATGAGTACCAGGCTATAATTTATGAACAATTATTGACTCAATAAAGCTAATTATGGCCCTGCATATGTGACCAATGACTCTAATACTAATCAAATCTATCATGACCTTTTCCTTATAACCTGTAATAAGAATGTCAATAGGCTTGAAATTACATTTGAGAAGCAATATACTGGTTAAAAGCAACAACTCTGGTGCTACACTTGGGGCTGAGTCCTGCTATGACACTTAGTAGCTCTGTGTCTTTGGTTTAATTACTTAGTCTCCCTGGGTCTCAGTTTCCCTCTCTGTAAAAGGGGAACAAAAAAAGCTTTGAAGAAACCATGGATGGCAGAGTATGTCTAAAGTTCCAGCACTTGGGAGGCTGAGACAGGAGGAAAATGAGTTGAGGCCAACCTGGGCTATAAGTGAGACCCTGTTTAAAAAAAAAGTTATGAAGAATAAGTGAGTTAGTGTATATAAAATATTTGTTGGAATAAACACAATATGTTTGTTATTATGACTAGCACTTAGGATGTCTTAGCATCAGAAAAGAAGCATGAAGCCATATATATATATATATAGTCAAATACTTACCACACAGCTGAAATTGGGGATTGTCGCATATTTATAGGAATAGGGATACAGCAACATCTGAGCATAGGCATGAAAAGAGAGGTAAGCTCTAATATGCTTTCTGTGTTTTCGGAGAAAGTTAGCTACAGCCTTCACTTCTGGCTCAGACTCCGGAAAAGGACCACAGTATGTGTCATCACAAGGGTGCACAGAGGCTCCTTCATCTGCAAGTCAGAAAAGAAAATGGGATGAGAAAGCAAGCAGGGAAGAGGCAAGAAACACAAATACATGCTGTTAAAGGGTGATTTTCTTTTTATTTCTATAAACAGATGACATTATTAAGCAATTCATCTAATTTTTCATTTATGGCAGTTAATACCGAAAATATTAAGGTGATTCAAGCCCCCACACATGATAGGAGGGCTAAATGGGAACCAGGTACTGATTATTTAAACCTGCTATATTTAAACCTGCTATAAAAACTTTAAAGGAATGACTCTCTCTTCTTTGAGAGACTAATTCTACATAATTCTCTAAAGCAGGGTAGGCCTTGCACTTACGTGCTGCACGACACCTGCACTTTCTTTTCACTACATTCAACACACTTGTAATTAGTGTTTGATATTTATTTATTTAACATTCAATCAATGTTTACATTGTTCTAGGTGCCTGGGATACAACACAGGGAAAAAAAAAAATCCCTGCTCTAATAAAACCTAGATTCTATTTGGATTCTTTGTTGGACCCTAATGCTCTGTGGAGGCAGGCACTTTGTCTCTTTTGCTGGATACCTAGCTTCTAGAACAATAGTAAGAGTTCTACAAATGTTTGCTAAATAAGTCAATGTCAGATCAAAAGAAAAGGCTAAACACATGTAAAAGTGTCTGATATGATACAAATATTAATATAGCAAGAACATGAAGACAGGTCAGAAATAATTTCGCAGAACACATGCTGAAGAAAAACTAGATCCTGTGCAAAATACATTCTCTGAAGAACTGTTTATGTTGTCTCAGGTAGAGGAGAACGCTAAGACACCCAGAAAACATATGTTTAAAAATTAAATCATGTAAATTTACCCTCACAAGTATTACCTATGGGAATGTTTCGGAGAAAATAAGATACAATTCACAATGTCTAGTAATTAACCTACCAAATATGCATGATTATCAGAAATAAAATCTTTTAAATATTAGTATATATTAATTGTACAAAGGGAATTTCCCTGTATATAATGTACTTTGATCAAATATCACCCCCTCTACTATTCTTTCTTATGCTCCCCCGCTGCCTTTTAAAACAATTAATGGGTTTTATTATTCTATTTTCATGTATGAATATTAAATACTTCAATCACATTCACCACCCCCCTTCACTCTCTTCTTTCACCCTCCCCATCCTGTTGGTTCTCACCTCCGAAGAGTCTCCCTGTTTTATGCTGTGTCATTTCTTTTTCTCACTCTCTCTTTCTTCTTCTCTCCCTCCCCTCCCCTCTCATTCCTCCCTCCCTCTCTCCCTCCCTCCCTCTCACTTCTCCCTCCCTCTCTCCCTCTCTTCCTTCCTTTCTTCCTTTCTTTCTTCCTTCCTTCCTTCCTTCCTTCCTTCCTTCCTCTCTCTCTCTTCTTTTTTTGCCTAGATTCCCCATATGAGAGAGAACATGTGATGTTTTCCTTTCTCAGTCTGGCTTATTTCACTTAACATGAGAGTCCCAGTTCCTTCCATTTTCCTGCAAATGACATAATTAGTAATAAAATTTTAAACATCTAGTAAAAAGTCTGTAACCAGGAGCTGAGCTAGAGCTCTAGACTATGTTCATGAACATAATGTCTCAGCATTGTAAAGATGACAATTCTTCCCTATTTATCCTCTTGTTCGTTTAATTTCAACAAAAATTGAATTAGAGACTCAGGATTTTGGGAAAAAACTCAATTAAAAACTCTAAAGTTTTAAAGTTGATTTTTAATTGATACATAATAATTGCACATAGTTATGGAGTACAATGTGAAAATTTGATTCATGTGTGCAGAATGTAATAATTGAATTAAGGCAATAAGCATTTCCATCTCCTTAAACATTTACCATTTCTTTGTTTTTGGAGTCTACAAACTCTTCTGTTCTAGTTCTTTATAAAATATATAATAAAAAAGAAAAAATCTGAAAAAGTATAAGAAGTCATCTGAAACTTACTATACGTGATTATCCTACTGTGCTATAGAACACTAGAACCTAATCTCCTATCTAACTATATTTTGGTACCTGTTCTCTAAACTTACTCGTTTCTATCCATCATAGCCTCTAATAACAAGTACAATTCTACTTTCTCCTTCTATGAGATCAATGTTGTTAACTTTACATATGAGCGAGAACATGCAGTATTTGTCTTTCTGTATCTGGCTTATTTTACTTAACATATCATTCTTCAGAAGAACGCCACAATTTTTGATGAGGAACAACTAGCTAGGAAAATCTTAGAAGGGCAAAGAGGAGAGACATCCTCCCAAGTATTTGGTTAAAACATGCTGCATAGGTGTAATAATAGAAATTATATGACACTGATTCAGGAATAGAGTTGTAGACCAATGGAACAGAATAGATAAGAAATTTGTTATATGCATTGAGAGAAGAATCACAAATCACCATGGAAATGGTTGCTTAGTGAGTGATGTTGAGAAAATGAGCTCATTATATGGAGAAAACAGAGTTGGATCCTTACTGTATATATAAGCAAAAGTAAACACTATTCCCTCCCAATTTTAAAAATCTTTTTATTAGCATATGTTAGTTGTATAGGGAAATTTCACTGTGACATTTACATATGTGCTTACAATGTATCTCAATTAGATTCGCCCTCTCCATCATTCTCCCACATCACCCTTCTCCCTTCTTAGAACAATTTCAACAGTTTTCATTATATATCAACCATATTCACCCTTCTTCATCTTCTTCATTTACCCTCCCCCTCCCAGTGATACCCACCCTCCCCAGACATGTCCTGATCTGTCTTTTATTAGAACATTTACTTTAGAAAACTTGCTATCACAAATTCTTTCTCTGTCCCTTCAGAAATGTTTTTCTGAAAGAAGAAAGATAGCCCCAGCCAGTGACTGTCAGACATCAGATATCTCCCCTTATTGGTAGGAGGGTAGGAATCTGACTGCCTTGGGCATGTTGTAGCAAGTCATAAAGCAAACTTCTGTCAAGAAAGATGAGCTAAAATTTGCTTTTCCTTTGGGTAAGTTAGGCCTTACCCAAAAGGAAAATAGAAAATAGAAAATAGAAAATAGATGGTCTCTGAAGCAAAATTTCCAGTTTAATGATTTAAATAAAAAAGTCATGGTAAGCAAGCAACCAACATGAGTTTTTGGTTATTGGCAGTTAGGTGCTTTCTTCAGCCACTTTGCATTGCATCATGCTTCTGAACGGGCTTACAGAATATGGGGATGGTATGAGAGAGGTGTTCTCAAACAGCTAAGTTTCACTGGTGAAGATTTTGTGCAGGGTAAGGGTTGGGGAGCAGGGCTTTGAAAATATACTTGACCATTTATAATGAATGTGTAATTAAGATGGTAACTGTTGAGGGCTTAGAAACTAATATCAGAAAAATAAAGAAGAAAGAAAGGAAAAGTTTCTGGGAACATTTTAGATATTAGAAAGCAGTTTTTCCAAATTTTCCTTAAAATAAGTTTTTATTTAAGCAAAAGCTAGATTTTTATTAAAGCAGAGGTGATTATAAAGCAACTCTCTAAAAGAAACTGAAGGCAGGCCACTTATACAACCAATCACATCCCAAAATAAAATATTTTTAAAGTATAATTTAACATTGGAAGGGCTTTTTATAATCCTTCTATCACAAGTAAGAGCCAGAATTTGAAAATAGCTTCTTTGTACAGAATCTGTTAGCAATGCCATGACCATACCTGCACCACCACCTCTTTATTTGGACTCATCATGTGCCATGTTTTTTAAATACAGATTTTCTTTAATATTCACATCAACTTTATGTGGTACTCAGTATTATAGTCACAATTTTATGAAAAGAATAAGAAACTATATCCCCCAACTACTTTAGAAGATAACATAAATCAGACCATAAGCAACAATGTAGTAATAACTGTAAGGGACTAGCTGGACATGGTAGCACTCTTCTATAATTCTAATACTTAGGAGGCTTAGGCAGGAGAGTCATGAGTTTAAAGCCATGATGCAAGCCTTGGCTACATACAAATACCCTGTCTCAAAACCAAAACAAAATAATAAATGTAAAGGGCTTATATTTTCTAATTAAAAGTAAAAGATTGAGTACAACTTAACAGCATTTGTTGAATAGTTCTGTTCTAGATACTGTGTTATACAGTGGGGATGCAAATATGAAAAAGTCAGATTCTGAGTTGAGGAAAATATAGATTAGCCTAGAAGGTAAACACATAATAGACAATGTTCTGAAAGCAGAGAAAAGGGTAATTACCACTTGTGAGTATTCAGAGAAATACTCACAAGTATTTTTAGCAGAGAAAATGTCTAGAAAGATATGAGTTAGAAGACAGTTTGGTGGCAGAGGCCACTATGGGAAGGGGACTAGGAAGTAGTGAGGAGGTCTGGCAGAGGTGAACCAATGTGGGTTATAATACACATGTGCATGGTAACAACACTAGGCATCTCTCCATATACCCACCTTTATCTCAAACTAGCAAAATCGCTGTGTTTTTCTTATTATCTTTTATGTTTTCTCTTCAACAAAATCAGAGAACAAGAGGGCAGAACAGGTTTTGCCTGGAAGTGGTAGGGGAGGGGAGTGGCCCAAATAATGTATACACTTGTAAAAAATGGAAAAATGGTAAAATAAAATTAAGATTAAAAAAACATGTAAAAACAGAAAAAAAAACAAGTTAGTTTAGGGTAATGAAAATAAATCAATACTGGTATAAAGGCAAGAAAAGTTTAGTATTAACGTTCAGCAGAAAATGTGAGTTAGGGAGTTTGGGTGGATGAGCCTAGGGTGGTAATTAGGGCTAGTTCATGCAACATCTTATGTATTATGCAAATGAGGTTGTAGTATCCTGTAGGAAGTAAAGAACTTCTGTGGTGCTCAAAAATGCACCACTTGGATTTTCTGCAGTGGCATGTATAGTTAAACTGACAGCTCCACCCACCACCACTCTGGCTCCATCACAGCACACTCTTCCAGACCACACTTCTTCCACTGTTTCTCCTAGTCAGTGATTGATCATGGTAGAGGTTTTTTAGGGTGGTGCCATTCTTGCAAGATGCAGGTATCCTCCATTGGGAAATTTTGGCTCCCTTTGGGCTTGACTCAGTCATTTTTAGTGCAGCACTTCAGTCTGAGCCTCTTTCAACCCTTCACTTCCCCTCTCCTTTCATAAGTTTCTGACCTGCATCATAGTATTTGACTTTCCCATCCTTTCTTGCTTCCTGTCTTTTATTCTTCATAGAACTCAGGGTGTGTGGCTTTTTCATATTCAAATTCCCATTGCATAACCTGGTGTCTAGAATAGAAGTTTTCTCCAATAAATCACTTCTATCTCTAATAGTGTTTCTTTTTTGGAAGTCCTAACTTAACATAACTATGAAGGTTTTTTAAAATGAAGGTTTATTGAGATATAAATTATAGACAATAAAATTAACCCTTTTAAAGTATTCAATTCAGTGGTTTTTAGTATGCTTACAGAGCTGTGTACCCATCATACTATCTAATTTTAGAACATTTGCATTACTCCAAAAAAAAGAAACCCTACATTTATTAGCAGTCAACTAATATATCTCTTTTGCAGTTTCTCAACCACAAAGGGTTTTAAGACTTGGTCAGATTTTCATTTTAGCTTGGCCTTATTAAATTTTATAAGGATAGCCCTTTTGTAATAGGAAAGTTTATAATCAGGAACTCAATTCAAGTTACAACAATCCAGGCCAGAGATGTTGGCAGTTGGAAATAGGGCAGTAGTATTAGGAGTTGCACCAATGGAATTCATTAAATAAATATGTGGAAGATTAAACTAATTGGACTCGGTGATTGGTTGACTATGTAGGGCAAAGAAGAGGGTGGTTGATCACACCCTGTATTTCTGGGTTGGTTGACTGAGTTGATAGTTTTATTGATTGAAATACCAAATAGATGAAGGGAAATTTGAACTTGCAGAGAGGAAAGAATTGATGAAATTCCTTTTAGACATGTTGAGTTTGAGGAGGTGGGGCTTCCAGTACTAATATCTAAGAGGGTATCAAAGCTCAAAGGGAATATTAGACTGGAGAAAAAGATTTCATATTATAAGGGTAAAATCATTCAAAATTACTTTTGGTTGAAACAGCAACAAATGAAGCATTGAACTGTGGGATAAACTAGTAATTAAAAGAGGCAGCAAGAGTAAGAAGGAAGGAATTTTCAGGGACGTAAGAAGGACTGGGAGATGGTTTTTCTGCGTCTCATGAAACCCAGAGACTTGAATTTGAGACTTCAAGAGAGTGTGGTCTTCATGCAAAATGAAGAAGAAAAAAATGGATTTAATCTTATAGCAACAAACTAACTGGGGACTTTTGCTATAGAAAAACTAGTGAGTGGTAAGGGCAAAGACCATATATCCTATGCACTGAAGGGAATGAATAGGAAGAAGAGTGTAGGAGATAATGAGCATTGATATAGATCACAATGATTATCTTTTTCAGGAAGCTTTGTCCACATGGAAAGGAAAGACACAGAAGACAGACAAAGGTAAGCTTAGGGGTAAGAGAAAGCCTTTTTTTCTTTCTTTTTTTTTTTTTTTTGTGTGTGTGAAGGGCAAGAGCATTTCTATACAAGCAATATGGAAAAAAGCATGGAGGAAGAAGGGAGAGGGAGGAAGAAAGAAAGAGAGAGAGAGAGAGAGATGGAGGAAGGGAGGGAGAGATTGACAGGAGAAAGTTCTAGAAGGATGGAAATGGGTGATAATCAACAACCAGTAAGAAACTTTTAAATGTATTTATAATTATGTTATATATACATATGTGTATATATGCATATATACATAACATGTATGTTATGTATTTATAATTTATATATTTATTATTTTGGGGCTAATATATGAAACACACAAAAATGAAAGTTTAGAAAATGTTTCAGAGATGAGTTAAACTCTGATTAAATATTTTAGTATTTTTGTTAATCATGCAGAAAGGTAAATTCTTTTAAAATAAGGATTGGATAGGTGAAATCTAACTTAAGTACTTATTAGTGTTCAGGAATATTTTTCCTAAATTAATATAAAATGTAAGTTACGATATAAAGGAATGTGGGAACATTAAATTCCTGGTTGATTTCACAACTGGAATTTAAATGCAAAAGTATGTGCATTGAAATCTTTAGTCTCTCTGGATATTTAAAAGAATCATTTATTTCTCGAAGAATAGCCATTGTAGAGTTAAAAATGCATGGAAAAATGGTTATAATTGAATATTTAGTGGAAAGAACTTGAAATTGTATAAATGAGATGATTAAAAATATTTGTAAGAGGGAAAAAAAGAAAAGATAGTAAAGAATGATAGTAGTTTGCTAGGCTGGTGATATGCATAAGTATTTTTCCAATGTTTTATTTCTGTAATATATCAGTTGTATAAATTCTAAGAAGTATAATAGAAAAGAAAAACAGAGATCTAGGAACCAGTTTTTTCAAATGAGAAACTTTTGAAAGTTTAAAGGGAAATAGTAAAAGCAGAAAAATGGTAGGTGAACTTGGTTTTACTTTACATTTTGCAGTCACCAATCTCTGTGGGATTGATGGATATAGCTGGGTTCTCTGTAAGCAGTATTTAGTCACCATAGCATGTTTTCACTGGTTATATTTTCATTTTCAGTGTTTGTTATTGTTTTCATTTATAGCCTTTAAATTCCTCATAAATGGAATCAGAATGCCATCAAATTTTATTTTTATTTTATTTTATTTTATTTTGCCATCAAATTTTAAAAGACTATTGTAGTATTTTAAAGAATTTCTGTTTTGGGGTTGGGGGTGTAGCACTGTGGCAGAGCATCTGTCTAGCATGTGCAAGTTCCTTAGTTGAATCCCTAGCACAAGCATACATAAGAATCTTTTTCCTTTTCTTTCACGTGCATTTCCCGCTGTGAACTTGCCCTCAAATAACCTATGTTAATAAGTGGGCTAAGTTGTGAAAATAGTTAAGCGTGCACGGATGTATTCACGCACCCATGAATCCATGCATCTTTGTATAGATATAGTTATGCAACAGAACATATATAGGAGCTATTTTTGGTCACAAAACAGAATTATAATCACATGGTTTCTTCCTCTTGCTTTTTCCTTCAATTATAGTTTGGAGAACTCTGTCCTCATCAACTTGAAGTCATTCTTTTAAATTCATTCTATTGTAATTGTTACATAACTTAGTGTCCCATCTGCCTAGTTTTGGAAGTTTGCTTATTTTTCTTTCTGTTTTTCCTTTTTCTGGCACAATGAACAATCCTACAATAAAGAAAGTGGGAATATTACAACTGATTTGACATAAACAATACTATAGTAAATATCAAAGTACACAATCCTTACATTTGAGTAAGAATATTTCTGTGAGACAGATTCATAGATATAGGATACTGGTGTGAAGGATAAATTCATATGATTCAGCATTTTTAATTGTTGAAAGGATATTTTGAATTCCCATAGACTTTTGTCAGATTCCCTACTACAATTGTTACTATTTATATGTTCACAGGCAGTATGCATCATTTCTCCTTAAACCCCACCAGCAATCACCTCCAAGTGTATCACCTTTTGACTTTTGTCAGATGGTAAAAATTTAATCTGCAGGCTCACACATGCAAATGTTTTTGTATTCAGTCTCTGGATTGCTTAACAATGTCCTTAACTCATTTTATTTTCTCTTGGGCTATTTATCTTTTTCTTAACCATGAATAAAAGTGCTTTGCATAAATTGCCTGTCATCTGCATTGCATTTATCCTTGAATCTATAAATTTTGTATTTAATTGCCACAGTAACTTTTATTATTTTAGATTTAAATTTTTATATAATTACCATGTGCTTTCTTTTTAAATGGCTTTTGGGTTTCTTGTCATGGTTAAAAAAGTTTACTCTATCATTAAAGATTATAGGTACTTTCTAGATTTTCTTCTAGGAATTTTCCTAGCTAAGTCTTTGATTCTTCTGAATTTATTTTTGTATATATGTAACATATGGGTATACATTCAGGTTTTCTGGATGGATACTCAATTCTGACAGCATCATTTATTAAAAATAATAGGATTTTTATTTTCCCACTGACTCAAAATGTCACCTTAGTCACATATTGAAGTCTGCTACATACATGGATATATTTTTGGATTCACTATTCTGTTCTGCTGATCATTTTTTTATTACCATATCACTGCCCTATCAATCTGTAGCAGCATTAAAGTATGTTCTGATACAGGGATCTTTTTCACAGCTTTATTTATTTTTGTCCACTTATTTTTCATATAAGCTTTATGATTATATGATCATATGATCATATAATACCCTATGATGGATAGGCTTGGGATTTTTATAACATCTTATACTAGTGAAGGTGGCACATTATAGACACAACAATATTGTGGAAAGTGAGACAGAGTATAGAATACAGATGAGAGATGACTGTAAATCTGGTAGCATTTATATTGTATTTATTTATACATAGTCCTCTCCTTTCAAGGATGAGTGCTTCAAGGATAGAGGCCACATGTTGTTGTTCCCTAGGACTTAGCAAAAATGGACACCCTCACTAGCCTTTAAATGTTGGTTGATTAAGTGAAACTGACCTTGTGCAAGAAAGGAGCTTGGATTTTGGACTATTTCATTAACATTTAGTTCTTAGCTCAGTTTATGTTTATAGAAGGCTGAAGATGCACAAGGACTACAACAACAACAGTTTTCAAATAAGCCTGTTGGTACATGAAAATGTTCCATTACCTAAATATTTCTTGAATAATTTCAAATATGAAACTCTGAGCTTTTCCTAAGTTATAGGGACTTTAACAAATGTTAACAGTTTCAGAAAGCAAATGCAGGTCCTAATCCATGTATACAGGTGATGAACCCTAAAGGGCACAAATCTCCCCTGACTTCCAACAAAATACAGAGATGGCCTCATGACTGAGCATTATCACTGTGAAAGCAGGGACATTAGAATTCCTTTTACCCTGCATGAAATCGATAATGTGTGTTGGTGAGCTTTCCTCCAAGGAATGGATGGAGAGATATGTGCTACTGGAGAGGGCCATTTATAGCAGGAAGGTTTTAAGGACCAGGCAGAGAGAGCAGAGGTATGGGGAGAATGGGCAGAGTCACAAAAGGAAGATGCTGAGATGTGAGGTGGGGAAAGGAACATATTCTCCTTCTTTGATTTTTTGTTTTGTTTTGTTTCTGTTTTTGGTTTTTGAGACATAGGTCTTGCTATGTAGGCCAGGCTGGCCTCGAACTTGCTATCCTCCTGTCCCAGCCTCCCTAGTACTGGGATTATAAGCATACACCACCACACCTGGACTCTCTTGGCTTTTGACACAGTGTTTCCTCAAATTTGTCCTCTAACCTCTCTGTTCTTTTCTCCTCAGTCCCCTTTATGGGTTTCTTTTTTCCTCTATTTGTCCCTTAAATGAAGGAGAACCCAATTATTCTGCCACCCAGTGGTGGTTGTGTGTGTGTGTGGATAGATACTAAATGAGAATTTCAGAAATATATTGTACAGTAGAAAAGTGTCATGGAAAAAAGCAGTGTAGAAAAGATCAGGAATAACAGGGTGGTGAGTTGCAATTATAGAGATGATAATGAGGGTATTCTCCAAACATTGGGTATTTAGTAGACTTGGAGAACACAGGGGTCAATCATGACATCTGGGGAAGAACGTTTTAGGCAGAGGGAATGGCTTAAAATGACCAGAGCAAAGCTATGACAGGCATGTGCCTGGTGAGTGTGGCTCAAGTCATGTGGGAAGGACAGTGTAGAAATATATAAGATCAGCTAATTAATGAATGCCCTTATCATGTAAAGTTTATCGATGAAGTCCTTTGGCAAGTAACATGAGAGCCATTACAGCATTTTGAGCCAAGGACTGACTTGTCTGACTTACATTTTAAAAATTGTGTGTGTGTGTGTGTGTGTGTGTGTGTGTGTGTGTGTGTGTGTGTGTAGAGAGAGAGACAGAGAGGTGTGTAGAGGGTATGAGTAGGATCTATATGAGTAGGATCTATGATACTAGGTAGAAGGTTCCTATAGTCATCCAGGAGAGAGATCATGGTAGTTTAGACTAGGATAGTAATAATATACATGGTCAGAAGTGGTTGGGATTTAGAGCAATATTAAATGTAAAACAAGAGGAATTTCATAATGGATTAGATGTAGGGTATAGGAGAAAGAGAGGTATTAAAAACTAGTTCATGGTTTTAGGTCTGAGCAATTGGATGGATGGAGGTACCATCAATTGAGTTGAGAAAGGCTGTGGGAAGGGCAGATTTGGCAAAGTAAAGACCAGCTGTTAACTTTTATATATTTTGAGTTGGAAATGTTTATTATTTAATAGACATCTAATATTATCCTCAGTGGAGATGACAAGTAAATCTTACATATAGGAGCTTGAGAGAGAATTTGGGCTGGAGATTTACATTTGGGAGGTATATAGTAGAGAATGACATCTCTGAGGGAATGAATATGGATAGAAAAGAGAAAAGGATGGAGGCTGAACTTAGGGCACTCTAATGTTAAGGGTGTTATGGAGAAGGATGGGACCAACCAAGAAGATCAAGAAGAAATGACCATTTGTCATGTTTAAAGTCCTGAGGCTGAGTTAGGTGCTTCTCCTATATGTGCTCATAACATGTTATAAGTGAATTTTCATAAAACTTAATATTCTTCATTAAAACTGTTTATATACACATTTCCCTACTTGTTTTGGCCTAGCACAGTGGTTGGCTAATATTTGGTGAATAATAAAATGCAAAAAAAAATTATTTCATTATTATTGTACATGAACTAAGCTATATAACATTAAGAAGGGCCATGCCTTGATTTAATGCTATTTGCCTGAAAGGCACTTTAGATACGAAGTATTTCATAGCTTTTTATGGTTTATTTTATAGATTGGCCTCCTGCCAATGTTATTTACAGAAGATTAAGTATTGATTTGGCAGCAGAATAAGATATCACATTCAAAATTCTTTATGCCAGTGTTTATCTCTGAATTTTTGCCTTACTCATTCTCTATTCCAACCCTGTCTTTACAAAATAAAATCAGAATCCTGACTAGATGGGTCTCTAATATGGTAATAAATTAACTTAGGTGGAAAGAAGACCACTAAAACAGTCTAACGTTATTTATAGCCTTTGGGGGGTACAGTTTAGGTTTTACTAAAATGTAAAGAAAAAACTCACAAATATTATTGACTAGTAAGTCCCCTTACTATTTTATGTAGCTCTGTTAGATGCAAATTATTTGATTTGGTGGCTCCTGTCTAGATCTGGCCTCAGTTACACAGATTTTGATCTGAAATGCCTGCTGTACCACAGAAGATCACGATAACAAAAGTTAAAGCACCAGGAAACAGCATTTCATGGAAACAAGCAAAGAACAACAATAGCACCAAAAGGACTCAGGAAACAATGGTAACACAGGATTCTCCTAGAGGAGAGGAGCAAGAAGCATCTAATTCATCACTCTTCACAGTTTAGGTGTCAGACTCTAAGGCTACTTGTTTTCTCTTATTGGAAGTTAGTATATTTTTTCTGCAACTGAGACAAATTCTCTTTCCCATCTTCACATACAGAACAACTGTAGAATACATTAACAGATTTCTGCAGTGCAGAGGAGAGGATTTTAGTTTTGTCAAATAAAACAGCATACATCTCTGTTCTGAACACTTCAATGGTTTAACTTCCACACACATCACCTCTTTATGTTTTGAGTATCCAGATATGAAACTCTACAAGGATTTCATAAACCTAGAAAGAAGACCAGATGTGCACATATAAGGAAAACAGAGGGTAAGATGATGCAGGATATAACTGCAAAGTGTGCAGTGCAGACAGTAAGAGCATGTGAACAAGCAGGATAGGGAGAAAGCGAGCAGAGAGGACTATAAGCCCTGGGCAAACTGTAATGGCTGAGAAGAGACCTGATAGAATGCAAGATAGATGAAACTCAAAAAAACAGAGCATAAGAAAACCACAAAGGGGTGGACGCTTGCTGCTTCTGAACCCTAGTACTTCTGGATGATAAGGGAGGTGGAAGCTAGGCTTGCAAGAGTAAAACGGAGGAGATATTAGAAACAGCAATGTGCTGAAAATCATGCTACTGGGCTCCAGTCACAACTGACCCACCAACCAGCTCAGTGACAGGCTGATTACTGCTCTGGCTGGATTGTTCTGGTGGACCTGGGAACCAAATCAATGGTTCTCACTGTGATGTTAGGACAAGGTTGTTATTGGTAGCAAGGGGGTCTCATAGTAATTGTCTACATATCATAGAATTGCTTAACTAAACAGTTGGTTTAGTTATCCTGATAAATAACTTGCAATTTGCTCTAATATACTCTTGTAAAGGGAGAGGGGAAGCGTAAGATTGTGTGAGTATACTTGGGATTGACCGCAGGATGTGTAGTCATCATTAATTAGGGATATTAAAGGTTAAAAAAAAAACATTGAGAACTGTTGGATTAGAAAATGTTTCTGAAGACTTTTTTTTCAGCGTTTCTAGTTTAGTTAACTGGAAAGTTCCAGTCTAGGTAAAATTTTTTTCTAATATAATTACATACTTAGCATTCTTAGACATTGTTTCAAAGAGCTGAGGCTAAAACTTAGTCATAAGAGTTGCATTACTTAGTTGATTTCTGGTTTTAGAGCAGTCTCCAAGGATGGATTACATTCTAAAACTCAGTTTGCAAGCAAACTAATTTTGAGAACATACTTTTTCTTAGCTAAAACTTCCTTCCCTGCCCCAAGGCTCTCCAAATCCCAAATCTGCTTCTCCACTTATCCTATATGGCACGGAAACCAGAAATCATCGGTTGCATCCAACTATCCACAGAGAACTGCTGTGTCATTGTCTCGATTTCCTTCCCATAGCCCTATTCCAATTACTAACATCTTAGCCAAAGGTGTCTCCTGAGTTATTATCGAGGTTCTCTGACTCCAAGCTCCTCCTGGAGTCCTGAGTTACCTTTACTAGAATGTACATCATACCATGTAATTTCTATGCTTAAAACATTATAATGGCTGAAAATACCTTTCAGGATAAAGAGACATTAGGGGCCTCTATCCCTGTTGCAGTAGGCCCTTAAAGATTGTCAGGTACTAATCCATGGACTTTGTGGATGTGGCTTTGTTTGAAAAAGACCCTTTGCTGATATGATAAACTAAGGATTGTAAAATAGGGCGATTATCCAGGATTAGTTGGACAGTCCTAAAGGTGTCCCAAGTATCTTTATAACAGAGAGATTATAGACAGACAAGAAAATCATGTGATGAAGTAGACAGAGAGAGAAGATGCTATGCCACTGGCTTTGAAGGTGGGGGAAGAAGTCACAAGGTAAGGAGTGTAGACAGCCTTGAGGAGATAGAAAGGACAAAGAAATGTTTTTTTTCCCTTGAGACTCCTGTGACAGTGTGTTAATCCTGCAGAACCCACTTGGGACTTTTGGCATCCCGAAGTGTAAAAGAAGAAATCTGTGCTGTTTCAAACCACCACGTTTATGGTACTTTGTTATAGTAGCAACAGGGCACTGGTATACTCTTACAAGCCCCTTCATTTATTCCTATACAGCATTTATCACTGTGTAATCTAATGGTCTTTTTACTAAACTATTAATCTTTTCTAAGGCAGTATTATGTCTTTTCATGTTTGTATCTCCTGTGCCTAGCTATTGCCCTTAAATATTTACTGAGTAAAAAAATGAATTTATTAATGTGGTTCAGATTAAAGGATGCCCCTCTAAAATTCTTTTTTTCTTCTCTTCTGTATTTATGTTCTTTGATTATTTTGGTCAAAGTCCTTTAACTAGATATATGGGAGGATGATTTTTTGGCTAAAGATCTTGAATCTTCTTCAGATCCCCAGTGACCCCATCCCTCCCTCTCTCCTCAGCTGGTCACTGTGTTCCATTGGTCTACCTTTCCAGTGTCTTCTCCTTTCTCTCTTCTTTGCCTCCAACCTAGTTTTGGTGTTCATCATCTCTCATTTGGACAACACCATGGTCTCTCAACTGGCCTCCCTACCCCCACAGGCTTTAATTCATTCTTTATATTGCTATCAAAGTGTTCTTCTAGAACAAAAATAGATATATTACTCTTCTCAGCCTCCCAGAAACTCTCATTGGATCCTCATGGGCAAACAAAATCAGTGCAACTCCTCAGAATGGTGTACAAGTCCCTACTTCTTGAATATTTTCAGGCTCATGTTTTCTTAGGCATACCCCACAAGTAGCCATTGCCGCATTCCCCAGTCCCCTGTTCCTGCTCTGTCATTCACTCTCATATTTCTTTGCCTATGTTCCTATTTTTTCTTCAGCTCAGTCAGTGTATCTCCTCTTGAAGCTGTCAAAATCCTTCCATGTCTGGAAGGCTCAGCCAAAAAGCTACTTCTCGGGCAATACAATGAAGCAAAGCTAGTCATTTTAAAACAAATGGTGCTGAAACAACTGGGCATCCGCGTGCAAGAAAAGAAAAAAAAGAATCAAACCCAGACCTTACATCCTTCACAAAAATTAATACAGAATGGATCTTCTTTTCCTCATCCTCCTCCTCTTATTCCTTCTCCTCCACCTCCTCCTCCTTCTCCTGCTGGTGGCATTGGGGTTTGAACTTGGGCCTCATGCTTGCTAGGCAGGTAGTCTGCTGCTTGAGCCACTTCACCAGCCCCTATCTATTACTCTTTTGTATCCATCTTTCTCTCTTTCAAAAACAGTTTTAATGATCCCAGATAGAGTTGGCCCTCCTTAACCATGGGTTCTGTATTCATGAATTCAACCAATTTTGGACCAAGAATATTAAAACAAAATTGTGTCCGTACTGAACATGCACAGACTTCTTTCATGTCGTTCTCCCCTAGATAATACAGTATAACAATTATTTATGTAGTGCTTATATTTTTTAGAAAAAAGTAATCTAGAGATCATTTAAAGCATATGGGAAGATTGCACAGGTTATATGTAAGTACTGTGATATTTTATATAAGGGATTGAACATCTGTGGATTTTGGTATCAGTTGAGGTCCTGGAATGAATTCCTGGAGGATACTGGGGGATGACTATATATGGCATTTTGGAAAAGACAAATCTATGGAGAGCTCATGTGGAACAATGGTTGTCAGGGCTTGGGGGAAGGAGGGCTGAATAGGTAGAGAAGAGTATTTTTAGGGCAAGAAGACACTCTGAATGATACTATAAGGATGAATGTATTCATTATACCTTTCTCAAAACCCATAGAATGTACAACATCAAGGGTGAAGTTTAATGCAAACTTTGGACTTTGTGTGGTGATGTGTCAGCATGGGTTCATGGACTGAAACAAGGGTGCTGCTCTGGTGGGGGGTTGTTGCTAATGGGGAGGCTATGCACATGCAGATGGGGGGAGGCAGGAATATGTGGGAAATCTCTGTATTTTCCTCTTTATTTTGGTAAGAACCAAAAACTGCTCCAAAAAATAAAGTCTTGAAAATAAAAAGCTATTTGTCTGCAGCTTTCCTGCTGTTTCCTGGGTCAAGAGGTCTCTTTCCTCTGTCCTCTGTCCTGTGAGTGAGACACGTGTGCCTCTATAAACAGGCTTCCACTCAGCTTCAGACCACAGCTGATTGCCCCTCTCCCTCGCTGGATTGCTAGGTCCTACGAACAAGAGCTGAATATCATTCCTATTTTCCTGGCATTGTGCTTTGCTCGTAAATGTTTATTGAGTGAATCAATCTGCCCCACAGCCAGGTCCCTCTTATCCATCACATTCAAATTCCATTTGCATCATGTTTTAAGTCAGTTATTACAATTTAAGGTTTTAAAAAAAGGCAAGAGATTGCATAAGAGTCTGAACAATGACGCTGTCTTCTAGCATAGTTGGCATACCCTTAAAATATGTGCAAATAAAGAAAGAAGTACCTGAGAATATGAATGGCTAAAAAGGTAAAGGTTTTGAATAGTTTTGAATGATATTACTACTCTGCCTTTAAAATCTAGGTGGTGAACAAAGTAAATGAGCGCTTTTTCTTTTTCTTTCTTCCTTTTTTTTTTTTTTTTTTTTTTGTGTGTGTGGGTCTTGTTACAAGGTAGTTCTGAAGCCAGGTGCCAGTGGAGTGGGACAGATCAGGAGGATCATAGTTCAAGACCAGTTTGGGCAAAAAAGCGAGACCCTATTTCAAAAATGTATGACACAAAAAATGGCTGGAAGAGTGGCC
Source organism: Castor canadensis (assembly GCF_047511655.1). Lineage (NCBI taxonomy): Eukaryota > Metazoa > Chordata > Mammalia > Rodentia > Castoridae > Castor > Castor canadensis. The sequence continues at coordinate 120,904,164 of NC_133388.1, read as the reverse complement.
CAACAAGTAAAGTACCTGCCTGGCAAGCATGAGACCCTGAGTTCAAACCCAAATATGGCAAAAAAAAAAAAAAAAAAAAAAAAAAAAACCTGTAATCTTTCAGAATTATGCAGGCTAAAATTATGCAGACCTCATTTTAAGTAGACATCGGTCCCATTACACAAATTCCACAATGTATATGTGCTTCAAGGCATCACATTGCACAATGAACTCATACAACTTTGTCTGTCAATTAAAAAAATCAGAGCTGGGCATGGTGTCACACATCTGCAATCTCAGCACTCAGGAGGTTGAAGTAGGAGGATCTTAGGTTCAAGGCCTGCCTGGGGTTACATAGAAAATCCCTGTTTCAAAAATACCATTAAAAATGAGAAAAGATGTCTGTATAATAAAACAAATATTATAGTCTAACAAAATATGCCACATTAAATTTTTTTGCTATTTATCTGCCTAATACATAAATATATCTTGGTAAAATGTTTGCATCAGTGTAAAACTTTTAACTCCCTCAATCTATTTTGCACTTAATACCTCTGGAGATATACCAGGAAAGATGAGGGGGGAGGCCAAATGAGAGGAGGGAGTGTATTTGGTGTTTATTTGATATCTCCTTCTCAGTTTGGTATGGGTGGGAGCAATGAATGATGGTGGAAGGAGGATAATATAATTTCCTTTAAGTCCTGTGTGGTGCCTGTTTTCGTCCTGTCCCCTTGTTTTACTAATTCTAATAATTTAGCTGAATAACAAAAGCTAAGATGCAAGGAGAACAAGTGTTTTGAATAGTGGTAGTATATCGATTTTAATTAAAATTTTATGTTTAGCTTTTTCAAGACAGAAAGTTGACTTACCTTTATTGTTTAAATTTTTTTGAATGGCCAAGCAAATTGCTCTCTTTATTTGTCTAGGCCTCCACTTCTTTTTCCCAGAAGTTTTTTCTTTTTGTAGTATTTCAGGGATGGTTTAGGTATTTATAAGCAAAAAGCTAGTTTTATTATATTCATCGTGCAAAAGTCTTTTCTATACAAATAACAGTATTATTTCCTGAAACTGTGTCTCATTATGTTAACTATGTCATTCAGACTGGTCCTGAACTTGCAATCCGTCTATGTCAGGCTCCCCATTCCTGGGATTATAGGTATGTACCACCATGCCCACCTACTATTCCTTTAGCTTCCTTTGTTCAAGTTGTGTGTGTGTGTTCCTGGAGTTCTGCTCACACCAGTACATAAATAGCTGTCTCACTATCACACTGTCAAATCTGGCATTGGGATACATACATACATATTTGTCACATGTACCTGTAGACCTATTTTTAGAATTGCAATCACAGTGAAAAAATAATTATAGAGCCAGTATTAGGCTTAATTTTGTATCATAAGCATTCTTGCTATTTTTAGATGAACTTTGTACCCATTTTCGTGGCCATGTAGTATTTTACAATATAGTTTTAGCCTAATTTACCTAATGTGAGTCCTTTGTTGATGGACATTTGGGGCACTTCTAACCTCTTGCTATTGTGAAGAGCACAGCAGCGAATACTTTGCATATCTGTAATTTCCCACAATGGAATATATCCCTAAAATAATTCCTTTTTCAGTCAAAAAGTATTTTTTTATAGACATTACCAAATACCATTCTGTAGAAGTTGTGCCCATTAGTACTTTCAACAGCAATATATAACTAATTGCCTATTTCCCCATACTCTTCAAATTTTATACCCCCAACACACACAACTGTAATATATAATAAAATTATAAGAATATCCATAGTTCATGTTAGATTGTTAGAAAAGGTATTTTATTTGAGCTGTTTTCACTCTCTTGCTAGTTGGAATAGCATTGCAATCAGCACCTTTTCCTGTTTCCCTATAATACATTTCAAAATGAAAAGCAGAGACTGATCAGTAAAGACCTCTTGAAGATTTGTTATGAATGTTTGACTTTTCTCCCTGTTCATGTGTACCTGGGCAATCCCATCTGCTTGCTGCCATCACCCACTTTGTGCTGAAGAGTCACAAGTCTTGATGCTCAGACTAGACCTCATTCAATACTTCAGGTCTATACCCATTTACATATTACATATCTTCCCTCCAGTTACCATGAGCAACTCATACTCACTGCTCAGAAACCCTCACTTTCTACAAGATGCCAGGCCTTGGCAGGTAATACCTGTATCCGCCCATCACTTCAAACATACGTGCACCTTTCTGGACACTTCCTTTTTCCTCCTGGACTTTGTCTTTTCATCTCACTGGTGTCTTGGTGAATGCTGCTGCTTCTGCATTCCTGATTTGTGCCTTTCCTCTCCATCTGCACATTTGCCTCCTGGATTATGGTCCTGCTATAGGTTCCTGAGCTCAGCTGGATAGTCCTGCTCAGATGATACTCAGAGGTCAGCCATTTTCTTTCAGCTGGAAAATCTTTAAAGGTTCTGCTATGATTTGTGTAAGACTTCCCTTAAGGACTATATGTTAAAAGTCCATGGCACTATTGGAAGGTGGAGGAATCTTTAACAGGCTAGGCACAGGGGGAAGGTCTTTTGGGTCACTGGGGATGTGCCCTTAAAAGGGACTATGTGAGCCTGGCCTTCCTTATTTTCTCTTTTGCTTCTAGTCCATAAGATGAGTGGTTTTGCTATACTGTGCACTTCTGTCATGATACATTGCTTTGCCAGAGGACAAAAAAACAACAGGGTCAACTGTGAATCAAAACCTCAGAAAGTATAATCCAAAATAAACTTCTAAAAAAATTGATTGTCTCAGGAATTCAGTATAGTAACAGAAAGATAGCTGACAGAAGCTCTTAATTACCAGTGTTTTTCAAAATTTCCACCAAAATACCTGTAACTGGCAAAGCCAGTTCAGAACTTCCTTGACATTGTTGTCTTACCTTAAAACTTTATGTGAATTATACAATTCACTCAATTATATATTTGGGTTTATTTTGATTAAAAAAATTCCTTTTTCAAAATCTTTCAATGAAATTGATTGCCCTAAGGTATGCTGTGACTTTTTGTGACTTCCTCTGTGACAGAACCCCATATACTTATAATGCCAGCTGGAATAGCATGGCTTCTAGACTCAAATCTTCAGAGCTCAGCACAGCACAGGAGCTCAGCATGCTTGGTGTGTGCTGCACCATGGGGTCCTCGCCTCTCATCCTTCATCCTAGCCATACAGGATCCTGTACATATTTGCCTGTACAGAATCACACTCCATTGTGTTACATGTTTTCCTCAAGGCCTCCATCTGTGTTTCCTATGTGGAATGCTGGAATGCTTCCTCTCTCTCTCTCTCTCTCTCAGTTTTTGAGACTGGGTCTTGCTATGTAGCCTGAGCTGAATGTCAAAGTTTATGAAAGAGTAGAATGCTTGACTAAGATCATAGATATGAGGTGGGAAATGAAATGTTTATGAGAGTTTCTTTATTGGTCAAGATTTCACAAAAGGGCACAGAATCCATTGTGGCTAGCTGAAGCACAGAGAGGGTTTAAAAATAAAAAAAAAATGTTAGTAAATGTCATTCAGAGCCATTGAGAAGGAAACTCTAATTTGAGCCTTCTTGGACCACTTCAAGAGGCATGGTGCAGACACAAGAGGGCCACGGCCTCTTCTGAGATGAGGACGAGCCACCCATGTAAACCCCCATCCCCACGGGGTGCAGGGCAGGAGGGAGTGTGGAAGTCAAACAGCAGTGACTCCATCTTCCTTCCACACTCCCAGCCACCCAAGGGCACCAAAGCGGTAGAACCTCAATCACATTCCAGTTCCTGGCTTCAGGAGTTCTAGGATATGAGTCTTTATCACCCTAGAAGGCACACTGGAGAGAGGCTGGAATGGATGGAGTGTGGCTGTCCATAGCAGGCACTACAGACTCCTAAGAGAAATTTAAACACATTAAAAATGAAACCAGAAGAATCTTTAAGATCACTTGTTTTATAAGTCTCAACATTCATTCAGTTCTCACCAGATATCAATAGAGCTATCCTATAGGATCTAAAAGACTACTTTTGGAATAAGAATAATAAATACAGGGAAGCTACACACCTTTTTTGAACTGCGATATTATGCTTTTGTAATATTATTACTTGTAGTGGCAAGAAAGAAGAAAGTTGTCAGGTATTGGTGGGTTTTGTATTATTAGGTGCAGGTAAGATTGTTTTAGACATAATTGGGTCCTAAAATCATCTGAAGAAGTCAGGCCAGCATTAATTCTAACTGTGTCAAAAATGACAGCATGGTTTTCTGGCAATATGACAGAATTGTGGAAGATATTTTGATAAAAGTTTCTGGTACAAATGATTTAAGGTCAGGACATGGTGATGCACATCTATAATCCCAGCTACTCAGGAGGCATAGGTAGGAGGATCTCAGTCTGAGGCCCACCCCAGGGGGTTAAAAAAAAACCCCACAACACCTTATGTGAAAAGTAACTAAAGCCAAAAGGGGCTGGGACATGGCTCAAGTGGTACAGCACCTGTCTAGCAGACATAAGGCCATGAATTCAAATGCCAGTACAGGAAAAAGAAAGGAAAGAAGGGAGGAAGGAAGGCAGGAAGGAACCATTTGAAATACACAGCAAAGGTCCCAACAGCATTCCTGAGGAGTCAAACATGGAGAGGGAGCTGGACTGAGAATGGTGGAAATGGAAGTAAAAGCTGCAGATGGCTTTGGGTGGTTGCTGACCTCTGACCCACAGCCTTGTCTCAGTGTCATGTGGGGGACTCAGGGGGTCAGGAAGGGAATACAAGTCCTAGGCACACACCTGGAACCCTCAAAGTGTGATGTTTTCAATGAAAGTGCAGGCTATGAAAAAAAATCTGCCAGCATGGAAAGGTACCAAGCTATGGCAGGGAGGTAAAAAGGTCTTCCTGGAGAATTTCCAATATATTCCTGACCTCCCATGGGGCCAAGATCAAAAATGGCACCTGGGAGAACTTCCTTTTCCTCCTCTTACCACACATTCCCAGTCTCTCACTTTTTCTAGTCTGGGTTTCATAATTTTGGATGAAAACAGTCCTGTTATTTTTTGATACCCAAACAATTCCTTTGTAGGCACATATTATTTAACATTTTTACACAGTGCCCATGACAAGTTGATCCCTAGGAAGTCAGAGCTATGGTTAGAAACAGGGATGCTGGAAGCAGTCAGGGACACTGTAGCTCACATCCTGGCACTCTTGAGCAAGTTTCCCATTTTCCCTCTTAGTTTCTTCATCAGTCAAATAAGATAAAAGTAGTATCTGCCAATGACAGATTCAGGCCACACAGTACATTCTTACTACACAATGAATCCTTAATAAACATTTGCAATACGTTTATAACAGTGAGCTGGGCAAGAAGGCTCATGCCTGTAATCCTAGCTACTTGGGTGGCAGATATCAGAAGGATGGCACGTCAAGGCTAGCCCTGGCAAAAAGTTCATAAGACCCCATCTTGACAAATAAGCTATGCAGGGAAGGCTACATAGGAAGATCATGGTCCAGGTAAGTGGGGCATAAAGTGAAACCCTATCTCAAAGCTAACCAAGGCAGAAAGGGCTGGCGGCATAGCTCAAGTAGTAGAGTGCCTGCCTACCAAGCACAAGGCCCTGAGTTCAACCCACAACACCTATTTCTAAAAGAATAATAAGGATAACAACAACGACAACGACGACGACAACAGTGAGCAAAGCTCTTATGACCTAAATTTCTGTATTTCCAGAATCCTATATCCCTTAACTCTTTTAATAAAAGTACAAATGAGCACAGTAATTTAGCTCATCAATTTTCTAACAGAAGATGTTAGGTGATTAGTGTATCTTTTTACATTAAATTGGTTATAAAGTAAGGAATGGGCTAAGTCAACAGATTTTCCTTTTGTGTTTCTCCAGAATCCCATATATTTCCTTGGGAGTTGTGTGTGAACTCATTAATTCTTTTAGGACTTTCTGATATAGTTTGTGGCACTTTGCATTATAGAAGGTGCTTACTAAATTTGTTTTGATTTAAAATTGGGCTAATGTATGATGTGTTAGAATCATCACCAACAGAGGTGGCAGGAATCTTAAGGGTCTAGTCCCACTATCTAGTAGATATTTAATCGCATCTAAAAGTTAGCCAAAAGTTATTCAGCTCTTGTCTATAAATCTCTAATGACTGTGACTCATACATTCTTGTGGGCTTCAGGTCTCCAAAACTTGATGTGGATTGCATCTCTCCCTGAGCCTTCCTGGGGGTCAGACCCAGTACTTTCTCACATCCCTGATAGCAGGTCCAATTCCACAAATCTTTAGCAAGTGAATAGATCATATACGGTATGACTGATATGAACCACTGAAGAGAATTTACATAATTTGCAGAAAGATTTAATTAAAATCATCCGTAGACATCTCTGAGTCCTCAATTCCCTTCCCAGATAGTTTAACAAGGTTACCTCTCTTTTTTTCCTCCTCTTCTTGTCTCAGATTTAGCCTCTGAAATTCCTTACATTTTCAGAACAATTCAGCTTAGATTTTTCAACTAGCCTAATTCTCTCAAAACAAAAGCCCTTTAGTTGAAGGAACCCATTCTCTTAGAAACTAGGCCAGTGGTCATTTATTGTTACTTCATAGGCATTGGCTGGAAGCCACCAGATGTAATGGTTTCTCTCTTTACCACACATGAGCTATCCAGATATCTGTACAACCTAGACCAGTATGTATGTGTTTATACACACACACAACACACTTTTTTTCCCTCATTTTGGACAGGGTTTTTCTATGTAGCTCAGGCTGACCTGGAATTTATGATTCTTCTGCCTGCAGCCTCCTGAGTTCTGAGATTGCAAGCATGTACCACTATGCCTGGCTAAGAACCACTACATTTTAATAAGTGCCTAAGTTGCTCCTAAATGGAAATTTAACATTCTTTTATAACAGTTTTATTATTTTTACGGCAACTATAATTCACATATCACAAAATTCACCATTTAACAGTGTACAATTCAATGGTTTTTAGTGTATTCACAACCTCTAGCACTATGTAATTCTGGAACATTTTTATTATCCCAAAATAAAACCCTTACCTATTAGCAGTCAGTCCCTTTCTCTCCTCATCCTACCTTGGCAATCAGCAATCTACTATCTGCTTCTATGGATTTGCCTATTCTGGAAATTTCATATAAATGGATCAATACAATAATTGATCTTTTGTGATTTATTTCACTTAGCACAATATTTTTAAGATTCATCCATATTGCAGCATGTCTTGGTACCTTATTTCTTTTTGATGGACAGATAACACACAATTGTATTGTAGGAATATGCTTCTCCCAAATCTGAAGGATTGCTAAATTGAAGACAGTTAAGAAGCAGATACAGAAAAGCTCTCTGGCCTCCTCTTGTTTGTCTAAAGTCAGGACATAAATTTGTAAGGATAACCCCTCCTCCCCTTCTAGCAAGAAGGACAAAAGTTGATCACTGAGATGTGAGCTGCTGTGTCTACTGTGACAGCAGCAAAGGAGTCCACATAACAAACCTTACAAACTAACCCTGATTTACTACCATTTATCACTACTTTTGCCTTCCTACCTCGAGAGGCCTAAAACTGCTTTCCTATGTTTTACTACTTCTCTAAAACTTGTTCTTGGCTGAAGGTGCTGTCTGAGTCACAGTTCTAAGCCACTGCTCTGAACCACCTTCCCTTGAGGTTTCTGCTGGGTGGCGTGCACTAGATGTGTTGGTAAATTTGCTTGTCCTTCTCTTATCAATCTTCGTTTTGTCACAGGAGTCTGTTCCAGCTACTAGAGTGTGAAGAGAAACTGTATGTCTTCCCCAACTGTGCAGACTTGTCACATTTTGTTTACCTATTCATTGGTTGATAGACATTTAGTTTCTCCCAGCCCCCCACACTTTTTGGCCACTCTCAGTAACACTGCTATGAACATTCACTTACAAGTCATTATGTGGATCAACATTTTCACTTCTCCTGGGTATGTGCCAAGGAGTGGAATTGCTCTGCCATGCAGTAACTCTATGCTTAACTTCTTGACTGTTTTCCAAAGAAAATGCTCCATTTTTCAGTCCCACCAGCAAGTATAAGCGTTTCATTTTTTTCACACCCACCCTTACCAATGCTTATTGCTGTCTGTTTTTTAATTATAGTCATCTTAGTGGGTGTGAAGAGGTACCTTGTTTTGGTTTTAATGTGCATTTGTTGAACATCTTTTCATGTGCTATTTCCATAGGTATGTCTTCTTTGAAGAAATACCTGTTCAAATCATTTGGGCTTTTAAAAAATTGGGATATTTGTCTTTGTTATTGAGCTGTGAGAGTTCTTTTAATATTATAGACATAAGTCCCTTATCAGAAATATGATTTGCAAACATGTTGGTAATTTAAGTTTGGGCAACACTTGATTATTCAAGGGTTAAAACTTAGCCTTTCTCCCAGATTTGTTCCAAATTAGAAAAAAACAGTGTTCACAGCATATTCTAAAAGAGTGAATAGAGGGAAAAAAATGCAGTGTCTGGCAAAGAGCATGGGCTCAGTCAACTCTGGCAAATGAGTGAGTAATGTTTCTGTATTTACTCCTGGTTTGCATAACTACTCCGCTGGACTTTCAGAGCAATCATATTCATTTCATGGCCTGAGGTCCCTCAGGGAGCTATGAAGTACTGGAAAGGTGTACCTGTTTCTATGTGTCTGCTCTCAACCGTCTATTTACCGCAAGCTCATGCACTCAAGCATAAGGACTGCCATATGGGAGTCTGCAGGTTTTTCATGGTAAGAAGCATTTCTTATGTTCTGCTCTTTAAATCTGAGATTCACTGACTTAAGAGAAAGAAACAGTTGCTTTGTCAGCTTGATGTTGACGCTAGTGTTTGCAATGCTCCTGGGCATTTATACTGTGGATGTTTATTTGGAGGTTTACTTATAGGATTTCACACTTATTTCAGTCCTCCTGAGCTAAGAATGGATCCCTCGGCTATGGTGCACTGTCTCATTGACTGAGCACATCACTGGAGGGATTGGATCTGAAGCTTTGATGGGCTTCCTGCCCATCAGATTAGCTGAATCTGCTTTGGAGGACTTAGGGCCGGTAGACAGTCCTAGCCAAGCTGCCTGCATGTGCATACCATTTACAATATTCTATCAGTATCATTTTGCAACTGAAGTTTGACATAATCCCTTGTGTGTCATGAGTGTTGAGTCACATGAAAAACAGAATGATTAAAATGGAAAAGCTGGAGGAATTCTAGTAGGGACAGTGTTGAAACTAAGAAATTAAAGAAGGACTATGTATGAAGAAAACATTCTGGGTGAAGGAAGAACAAAGAGAAGGAAGGCACTCGCTTGTAATTGGATATAAACGACAGTCTAACTTTTCACAGGCAGAGCTGGCTAGTGTTTCTCAGCTCAGTTTCCATTTAGTGTACTGAACTGAGATGACTATGGGCACCTTTGTGACATACACATGGTGCAAGCACTTGTTAACTAGTGAAACAGCCACAGAGGCATAAGTATGCAAATGGCACCAGCAAAGAAAAGGGAGATTTAAAAAAAAATAGTGGAGTTAGGGAGTAAATTTGTACATTCTGGCTGCTATAACAAAATACCTCAGATTTGGTAATTTATAAACAACAGAAATTTATTGCTCACAGTTCTGGATGATGGAAGGTCCAAAAACAAGTATTGGATGATTCAATATCTGGTAAGTGCTCATTTTCTCATAGATGGAGCCTTCTATCTGTGTTCTTACATGGCAGAAGGGCCAAACCAGTTCCCTCGACTTTTTTTTTTTTTTTGTAGGACTTGGGCTTGAACTCAGTGCCTACACCTTGAGCCACTCCACCAGTCCTTTTTTATGATGGGTTTTTTTGAGATAGGGTCTCACACACTACTTGGTTGAGCTGGATTCAAACTGCAATCTTCCTGATATCTGCCTCCTGAGTAGGTAGGATTACAGGCATGAACTACTGGGGACTGGCCCCTTAACCTCTTTTAGAAGGGCACTAATTCCATTCACGTAGGCTCGATCCTTATGACATAATCACCTCCTAAAAGTCCTGCCTCTTAAAACTACTGCTTTGGAGATTAAGGCTCAACATAACCTCTTAGGTTTGGTGGGGTACAAAGATTCAGGCAGTGGATTAATATTAACATATTTGTGTGTTAGTCTAGCTCGGAGAAAATAATTTCTAAATCTAAATAGCCATCTATAATATCACATGCAATGCTTTTTCTTTTCCCCATAAATATAAGCATTTTTTAAACTGAATGTGATTGCTCTTTATCATGCAGAGAAAAGAAGCTGATTTAAGGCTCAGAGGCGTAGTGATTCTGTCCTGGATATAGGGAAAGAAGGCCGTTGATATTTAGATCACTGTATGGAGCTAGAAAGTAAACCAGGCATTTCACATACATAAGTACTTTAATCTCTATAAGATCCCCATGAGGTGGGTGTTCCTCTAATTTCATAGATTAAAGAAAATTGCCTAAATCACCCATGGCAGAATCAAACCATGTCTGTCTTAGTTCAGAGACAGGTTTTTCAGCTACGCCATGTTGGCATTAGCCAGTTCTAATTGAGGACTGTCGCCTGGCAAGTTGTATGGAGGAGTCTAAATCTATGCCCAGTTATTCTTTCTGACGCTGGTGGTATGGGGGAAGTGGCATCTAGTGCAGAGCTCAAAGCATGGTGAATGAATACATTTGTGACAGGCCTCATTTCTAGGGGACTGAAGAAAGGCTTTCTGTCACACAAGGGTCTGGATTTTGAAGGAGCTAAAGGGCAGCTCCTTACAACTTCATTTTTACAATACTTTTTTTTCTCTCCCTTTTCTGTTGCAGGTATACTAGCCAGGGCTACTTTTCTCATCCCACCCCCACACCCATACCTGTTTGCTTCTTTATTCTCCTTCTACTTGAAAGGTGATTAATGTCATTCAATGAAACATGAAACACAGCAGAAATCCATTTCTGGTGTGAGTGAGCAATAAATGTGTGGCTCATAGATTGGTGGGATGAACCACTTTGATTACCACAGATGGATAAAAGCAGGATCAGTGTTATTCTCATGAAAGGATGAAACATTTAACCAAACTTATAATCACAAATCTCAGTTCCTGTTTTAATTTATGAGTGGCAAGCATTCTTCAAATTTCTGCTTCTATATCTATGTTTAAATTTTCAATTTTCAGGATTGGGTTGATAGATTTAAATCTTTTATAGCTATCTGTGGGGTGTGTGTGTTTGTGCGCACGTGGGCGCGCTGGGGATCAAACCCAAGTCCTCACACATGTTGGGCAAGGCAAGGATGCTACTGTGCTTTATTAGGTTTTCACATATGCAAAAACATCAGTCTCCCAGTAGAGTGCTCCCGGCTTTTCATTTTGCAGAGCGATACCTGCAGGAACCTTTGGTTTTGAGTCCCAATTGGTCCCAAACTTACCGCACCATTTCACTTTCCAGTTACGATTGGCATCAGCTCCACGGCAACGAGACCTTGAGTTCTTTGACCTTGTTTTTCTCCAGAATCGATCCTAGACATAGCCAGAGAGAAAAACGCTTAGGAGGTTATTCTCATGCATCTTCATTGCTCAGTCGGAGAAGGAGCTGCCTCATTGAGGGAGGGTTCTTCCATGAGTAGAAGAGCACAGGAGTGAGTACAAAGAGGACTGGATTCACAGTGGACACCCAGGCTCAGGTTCCACTCTCTGCATGAACTTCCTGTCTCCTACCTTCTGCTGGTCTCATGTCTTACTTCTTCACAGGAAAAATTGAATGGATTGGACTAGGCTAGTGATTGTTCGTGATTTGTTTGGTAGAAAAATGTTTATTTACATGAAATCTTATACAAGTGCAACATACGAATATCAAATCAAATCACGAGGTTGGTGCTCCGATGGGGAGAAAGTGAAGAGCTCTTCTGCATCTCGACAATGACTCAAGCTACTTTGCCGTCCTATGACTATTTTTATGACATCTTCAATCCTTTTTTAAAAATTGGATAGGCAAGGCGACTTACGTGGGTCCAGCTAAAATGGTATCCATCAACGTTAAACACAGGCATAATATAGAAATCAAGATGATTCAGCATTTTTCTCATGACTGGGTCACTCCTGTATGTAAGAAGGGCCTAAAAGACAAAAGAGTCATTTTTCTTATGAATGGATCCCAAATATGGGTTGGGGCAGGGGAGAAAGGGCATCAGAAATCCTATCTATCAATGAGAAATACTAAATACAGTGCTAGAAAAGTAATAAGCTCACACAAACTATGCTCTTCAACATCACAAGTCATTATTGAGACTTTCATCTGAGTTGAACCTTATTATTATAATACTTTAGCAAAGCTGATAAAACACATTAGGTGGGCAGTATTTGGCTAAAGTTTTAAGTTCATGAGGAAAGTAATAAGTATTGATATGCATTTTTATAATCAGTTCATTTTAGATTCCATTTAATGGTAGACAAAATAGTTACCTACATGTATTCAGTATCCTTATATGATATGTCATAGCAGACTAGATATGTGTCACTTAAGTGTTTATGTCTAATTGGTACCAACTTCAAGCCCTGGAATTTGTTGCAAGGGGACTCTATTCTTTGCTCCTGACTTTTTAATGAAAAATTTAATGGACAAGACATCTCTGTTGTCTTTATTGTGGCTCCTTTGAGGGCTTATTCTTGTGACTATGTATTACTTACATTATATTTGACTGCAGGTCTGAAGACTTTTCATTATAGATCTAGACTCAAATAGAAAACCATAGTATGGACTAAGTCAAGTTGAAAAAAATGGATATTTTGAAATACCATTTCTATAGAATGGACTTTTTATTTTATTTATTTATTTAATTTTTTAATTGTTTTATTACTCATATGTGCATACAAGGCTTGGGTCATTTCTCCCCCCTGCCCCCACCCCCTCCCTTACCACCCACTCCGCCCCCTCCTTCTCCCCCCCACCCCCTCAATACCCAGCAGAAACTATTTTGCCCTTATTTCTAATTTTGTTGTAGAGAGAGTATAGGCAATAATAGGAAGGAACAAGGGTTTTTGCTAGTTGAGATAAGGATAGCTATACAGGGAGTTAACTTGCATTGATTTCCTGTGCATGTGTGTTACCTTCTAGGTTAATTCTTTTTGATCTAACCTTTTCTCTAGTTCCTGGTCCCCTTTTCCTATTGGCCTCAGTTGCTTTTAAGGTATCTGCTTTAGTTAGAATGGATTTTTAAAAAAGTTCTTTTTGATGCATGTTTTCTATGTACAGAATATCTTGGAGGAACACAGGAAATTTATAACAATGATTGCCTCTGGGGAGGTGGCTGGGTGACACAATGTGAGAAGGAGTCTTATGTTTAATTTTCTATCGTTTAGATTGAATGTTCACCATATTAAAAGAATAATTCAAAACAGAAATTCTGAGACTAATAATACTAATGGGACCCATGAATCTGATAGAAACAAGAAATCCAGTGACCAAACAGGTGTTAACATTAGTGGATTTGAAAACAAAATTTCGTATGTAGTGCAAAGCTTAAAGGAGTATGAGGGGAAGTGGTTGCTTTTTGATGATTCTGAAGTGAAAGTTACTGAAGAGAAAGACGTTTTGAATTCTCTTTCCCCATCTTCATCTCCTATGTCTACTCCTTACTTGCTATTTTATAAGAAATTATAGAGTGAAATTATTATATGTACTCTCCTTGTATATATAATAAACCTGGACAAACATTGGTAAAATCGATTAGCTATCTTGAAGCTATTGGATATTATTAGTCTCGCTAGGCTTTTACATAAATAGAAAAAATTGAAATGCTAAAAACCATGTTTATTTTTAGAACTCATTTTCCTTAGTAGAGACTAGTGATGCATTAGCTTCTGGGAACAAACTTGTATAGGTTCTTAATCGAATTATTCAAACTGGAAGCATTTAAATACTTTTGGATTTTACACCGATTTTTTTTGTTTGCTTTTTAAAATAAAGTGCTTGTATTTGTATTCTCCATATTTTGGAGTAATTATCTACATGATGTTTATAGGTCTGTGGTTTTTTCACTCAAAAAAATGCAATCTCATTCAGTACATCTGGTTTTATAAGTCAAAGCCAAATCTTTGATGGGCTATATCAGAGGCACAAAGTCTAGAATGTGTATATTCACAGTGGTGTACATTTTGTGCCTTGAATTACTTTGGACAGTGTCTCAGAAAACCTGGACAGTCCCCTCTATCTTCATAAGAATTTTATATGTATTTATGAAGATGATTCTGTATTGTAGTAAATCTTTTTGCGCATGGACTTATTTGTATCTCTTCATACTCATTCTGCACGATCTATATATAGTACATCAAATTTAGAGGTGTGACCTTAAATTTAACTTTTTTTTTTAACTGGGAGGTCAATAAAATTTAAACTGCTTAACAACTAAAAAAAAATTTTTTTGAGGTATGTTTGACATACAAAGAGCTATAGCTTTATAATGTATATAGCTTGATGATTTTAGAGACAACTATGTCCCTATGAAGCTATTACCACAGTCTGCACCAGAAGTATATTCATCTCTTCCTGAAATTTCTTTTTGCCCTCTTTATTTACTGTTTTTTTGTGTGACAAGAACACTTGATGTATGATATACACTCTTAGTAAAAAAAATGTTTATGGCAGTACTGAGACTTGAACTCAGGGCCTTGTGCTTACTAGGCAGGAACCCTACCATTTGAGCCATACTTCTAGCCCCCTTTTAGCAAAATTTTACATCTACAATAGAGTATTGTTAACTATAGGTACTATGTTATACAGGAGATCTCTAGGAGCTATACAACTCATCTGTATAACCAACTGTGTGATGATACCAACCATTTCCCTCTTCCAATCAAAGGCTTAAAATTGCAGTCTTCTTTTATACCTATTTAAGTAGAATTTCTCAACCCATCATAGGTGGTATTGTTGAGAGTTCTATTCACAGAGAGGAATCTAATAATACAATGTGTTTCTGAACTCTGATCATACTACAGATAATACTGAAAAACAAACAGGATTATATTCAAGAATAGGGGTTAAATACAAATTTTATTACATATAATTTAAATATCCATGAGATTATCCAAGTTGATAAACAATACTATTCTTTCTTGTTCTCTTTTGTAGGCTCAATAATAATGTTTTGACCAGCTAGCATTGCTAGAACTTCCACGTATAAACGAACTTTCTGTTGACTGTCTAATGGCTCACACTAGTAGGTGATGAAATTGTATGAATCCTGGCGTTTTGTTTTCCTCAATAAGCTGAGATTCTCCAGTGCTTGGCAGAAGTCTTTCATGGGACACAGTGGAGGCAATTATTAAAGAGAATTTTCTTTCCCCATTGTGTCCTCTTGGTGCCCTTGTCAAAAATTAGTTAATTGCAGGGGCCAGATGTGGTTGCTCACATCTGTAATTCCACCTATTTGGGAGGTAGAGATCAGGAGGATCACAGTTTCAGGCCACCCCAGGCAAAATGTTAGTGAGACTCCCATTTCAGCAAACAAACTGGGCATGATCATCCATATCTGTAGTCCCAGCTACGTGGAGAAATAACTAGAAAGATCACAGTCCCAGGCTAGCCCTGGGCACAAGTGTGAGACCCTGTCCAAAAAAACAACTAAAGCATAAAAGGGCTGGGCCTGTGACCCAAGTGGTAGAGTGTCTGCCTAGCAAGCATGAGGCCCTGAGTTCAAATCCCATATGCAGATTTATTTCTCTCTATTATGTTCCATTGGTCTGTATACCTGTTTTTATGGCAGTATGATGCTGTTTTGATTACTACAGCTTTGAAATACAATTTTAAATCAGGAAGTGTCCTGCTTCCAACTTTTTCATTCTCACTATTGCTTTGGTTATTCAGGTGTTTTTTTTTTCCATATGAATTTTAGGATTGCATTTCCTATTTCTGTGAAGAATGTCTCTGGAATTTGGATAGGGGTTGTGTTAAATCTGCACATTGCTTTGCCTTTGTAAGGAACTTGGCATTTTCTCTTGCAGCTTTCAATATTCTTTTTTTGTTTTGTACTCTTAGTATTTTAACTATTATGTGACATGGAGAGGTTCTTTCCAAGTCATATCTATTTGAGGTTCTAAATGCCTCCTGTACTTGGATGTCCATTTCTTTCCCTACATATAGGAAAATTTCTGCCATAATTTCATTGAATAGGTTTTATATGCATTTAGTCTGTATCTCACTTCTCTCTTCTACACCACAGATTGGTAGGTTTGGTTTTTTTTTTTTTTTTGTGGCACTGGGGTTTGAACTTAGGGCCTCATGCTTGCTAAGCAAGTACTCTTACCACTTGAGACACTCTCCAACCCCTTGGGGGTTATCCCAGAAGTCTTTGCTATTGTGTCAGGATTACATTTTCTCTCCTTTATTGGTATCTGAATGTAATAATCCCTCAACTTTGTCTTCAATCCCTGATATTTTTTCTTCTACCTGGACTAGTATATTGGCAATTCTTTCCACTGAATATTTAAAATTTGATATATAAGCTTTTAATTTCCAGGATTTGTTTTATTTTCCCAGAATCTCTTTTTGCTGAATTTCTCATCCACATCTTGCATTGACTTCTTTACTTCATTCATCTATTTACTTGAATCCTTTTAGAGACCATTGATTATTTTTAAAACTAGACTTTTAAATTTCTTGTATGGCATTTCCACATTTCACTATCTTTGGATGCAGTTCTGAATAAGTTATGAACTTTTGGAGGAGTCCTGCTGTCTTACTTTTTCATAGTTCTTGTTTTCTCTCTTACAATTGGCACATTTGTTGGAATGGATCTATCTTTTAGTTTTACATGGAGGTGTTTTTAGTGAGCCGTCTTTTCATGAGGGCTCAATCCCCAGTACCACTCAGAGAGGAGAAAGCAAATTACCATAATAGCTATAGCACCAGAGCAAACCAGATGTAGAAGTACAATAAAAATCTATTAAAATCAACTACCATACCACCAATAACCACAGAGGAGAAAGTGGTACAAATAGTATAAACTATGAAGTTAAAAATTAATAAAGGTAAGCTAATAATAACAGAATGATGACATAAAAGGGGGGGTAGGGAAAGGGAAAATGTATGAAGAAGTGAGGTTAAATAAAAGAAGATAAAAGGAAAAGAATGTGAGGAAGAAGAAAAGAACCAGAGTAAAAGATAATGAAAAAATACATAATACAGCTAAAGGTAAGAAGAGGAATAAAAATAAAAACATAAAATCTTTTAAAAAAATCAAGTAAAACAACACTAAAAAATGTAATAAAAAGAAAAATAGGTTAAAAATGGAGAAGATTCTTTCTGGGTCCTCTAATATTGCAATCTACCAGGTCTTGGGGTGGAGGTAGTGGGGTAGTGGTAGTTCTGAGGGGTGTCCCCTGAGTGTGTCAGAGTAGGAGAAGCAAATAGAGCACTGAGATGTGCACTGGAGGGGGAGAATGAAGGGAACCCAGCAATCTCCTTGCTGGTCTCAAAGCTTTCAGACTCGGCCCTTCAGCAAACCAACCCTGCAGGAGGGAAGACACGGAGAAAATCAAATGATCTGATGCACCTGGGGTCAGAGCTCTTATTCCCACCTGGCAGCAAACCACATGTAGCAGGGAGGAAGCTTCCGGAGGCTGAGTGAGCTGCTGGCCATGGGCTCAGAACTCAGTCTGTGCAGTAATCCTCAGGCAGTGGGGTTTACTCCTTATCACAGAGGGTGGGGCTACTGACCACCACCCCTTGTGTACCCTGAGGTCTCTGCTGCCTAACCTTCTCAGTGGGTCTGTGTTCAACACTCATCCTCTTCATGATGGCCTCCCGTGGCAATCTCCCATCCATACACTGTGGCAAGGTGTCCCCATGTTTCTTGACTTGTGATAAAAATTTCTTGTTTTCAGGTCCCTAGAGTAATGCAGTCTCAAACAATAGGCCTCTTCTCAAGATGGCACCGCTACAGAACTCCAACAATGCATTTTTTTCTCCAATGTGGGCCTGCCTGCCACGCAGGAAGAGTCTCTGTCAGACCAAATACCCACACTGGATTTAAGGCTTGTGGGAAATGCTAGTACTCTCAGTCTGTTGCCAGTGCTGACTGGTTTACCCTACAGTTGTGGTTTGGGGTTCCACTTTCCCTTGGGAGCCACGGTTAGAGTTGTGGCCTGTTTCCCACTTTTCCCTGCATTTCCTTTCTGCATCTCCATGCTTTTTAAGCTGTTCTGTCACTTCTGTTTTGATTCCTGATACTCTTCTTCTCTTTGTCTTGTATGAACATAGTTATCCTGACTCTTCTCATTCACAGAGTTGCACAAAGGAAACTTCCAATCTGCCATCTTACCCTGTAAGATTTACAGTGTGCCTTTTATTTCCTTTTCTTGTTTAATTGCTGTTACTAGTGCTTTCAGTTCTAAGTTGAATAAAATGGTAAGAATGGGCATTTTTGTCTCTTACCAGATTTAATGGAAATGCATTCAGATGTGCCTCGTTGATTAGATGTTAACTGTGGGTTTTTCATAAATGGCCTTTATTATGTTGAGGCTTTATTATGTTGACTTTCCTTCTGAATCCAAACTGTTGAGTTTTTCTTAATCAAGAGAGGATTCTGAACTTACTCAAATGCTTTTTCCATGCCAATTGAGATGATCATGTCATTTTTATCTTTTGATCTTTTAACGTGCCATATCACAGTGATTTTTGTATTCTAAACCACCCTTGAATGACAGGAATAAATTGCACTTGATCATGATATATAATTTTTCGATGTGTTGCTGAATTTGATTTGCTAATATTTTACTCATGATTTTTGCATCTATGTTCATCAGAGATTCTGGCCTTTAGTTTTCCTATGGTTTCTTTGGATTAGGTATCAAGGTGATGCTGGCCTCATAAGATGTGTTTGGGAATATTCCTTCTAGCTCTATTTCTTTCTTTTTCTTTTTTTATTGTTGGCTGGGTGAGGGTACACTGTGGCATTTATAAAAGTTCTTACAACATGTCAAATATATCATACTTGAACTCACCCCCTCCACCATTCTCCTTTATCCTGCGTTCCCCCATTCCTGGAATAGTTTCAACAGGTATCACTTCTGCATTTACATACATGTGTACATAGTATTTGAAGAATTTAAGAAGAATTAAAACATTTGGTAGAATTTAGCCATGAAGTCATCTAATTCCAGACTTTTATTTGTTGGAAGGTTTTATAAGTACTTCTTCAATTCATATATATATATATATATTTTTTTTTTTTTCTTTTTTTTGTGGTACAGGGATTTTAGCTCAGGGCCTACACCTTAAGTCACTCCACCAGTTCTTTTTTTGTGATTTTTTTTTCAATGTAGGGTCTCACGAACTATTTGCCTTGGTTGGCTTTGATCCTCAAACCTCCTGATCTCTATCTCCTGAGTAGCCAGGATTTGGCACCTGGCACTTCACTCTCTTTGTTATTGGTCTATGCAAACTTTGTTTCTTCAGTATTCAGTCTTGGCAGGTGATATTTTTGTAAGAACTTATCCATGTCCTTTAGGTTAACCAGTCTTTTTTTTTGTTGTTACAGTTTTCCTAATAGTCATTTATTAACCTTTTTACTTGTGAGGTATCTGTTGCATTGTCTCCATTTTCATTTGAATCTTTTCCTTTGTTAGGTTAGAGGTTTGTTGGCTTTGTTTACTTTTTTCAAAACGACAACTTTGGTTTTATTGATTTTTCTGTCTTTTCTGTTTTCTATTTGATTTGATTCTGATCTTTATTATTTCCTTCCATCTGCTAACCTTGGGTTTAGTTTGTTTTGTTTTTCAGCAGTATGGGGGTTTGATTAAACTAAGGACCTCTAGTTTGGTCTTCTTTTTCTATTTTCTTGAAGCACAATCTTCGACTATTTATTTGGGATCCTTCTCCTTTTTCAGTGAAGGCATTTATTGCTATGATCTTCCTTCTTAGAGCTGCTTTTGCTGCATCCCATAAATTTTGATATGTTGTGTTTCCGTTGTCATATGATCCTTCTTTTGACAGAATGGGATTTGAATTCAGGACTTTGCACTTGCTTGGCAGATGCTTTACTGCTTAAGCCAAGCCTCCAACAAGGTATTACAGAATCTTCCTTTGATTTCATCTTTGACTTGTTGGTTATTCAGGACTAACTTCCTTTTATAATTACAATATATTTTAAGGAATATACATCTTGCTTTATTTATCAAATCTTAAAAAAAATGGCATATTGTAGATAAAACTAAAGACTTTTTTTTTGTCATTTCCTGATCTTATTTTCTTCTTTTCCACCAAAGTAATCCCTATTTTAGATTTGAAGTTCATTCCCATGTAATACTATGTTTTGCTACATATATGGATTTATAAATAGCATAAAATATTGTGTGTATACTTTGAACCTTTATGTAAATGAGATTGTGTGTCAATTTGCAGTCTGCTTTTATCTCAATATATTTTTGATATTTATTAAATTGACAGTTTATTCATTATAATTGCTAAATGGTATTCTGATATAGGTAAATACACAATAGATTGATCCTTTACTTTGGGTCAATGTATTTTGAACAGTTAGGTTATGTTTGGTATTTCACTAGCATGTTGCAATGAATGTTCTTGCACATTTTTTCTAGACAAATGTGAGAGTTTCTTTAAGATATGTATCTAAGAATAGATTATTTAGATCTATAATCTACTTAGTTGAGAGATTGCATGCTCTCAACTTTACTAACTGTTGGCATTTTTTCTCTAAATCGATTAACACTCTCATTGCAGTGAATGAAAGGAGTTAAAATGCTACTACCTCTGTCAAGTAACAATTTTCATTTGTGGGTGGAATTGCTCTAATGCACTTTGATGTGTATTCATTTGCCTAGTTCCCACCATGTAGCTTACACAGCCTCTAATGGGACTGGTAGGATTTGTTTCCCTGTGTTACTCTAATTCCAAGTTATTTTGGCTATTTTTGACTCCCCTTTCACGTTAATTTTGAGACCCAGGTAAATCACATTAAAGACATTTGTTTTAAACTTAGGTTGTTCTTTGTTGTCATTAACAGATTTTGAATTTGAGAAAATGATTTTTCTTCATGTATTGACACAATCATTTGGTTGCTGTTAAGATACATTTCAGTGAATTAAACCATCCTTGTATTTCTGGGATAAGCCTGTACTTGCCTGGTTTTGGTACCAGAGTTATATGATTCTATTATGATTTGGGGAATATTTTGAAATATATTTGAATCATTACCTCCCTGGTGGTGGAATTCAGCTCTAAAACCTTTTGGACCTAAAGAAGAAATTAATTGAATAGAAAAGAAAGACACAGTAGGAGAGAGCACTTTGCTTTCTCTTCCATTGTTTTCCGCTCTTTTTCATTCTTTTTCCTTTTTAACTCTTTCTTCCTTTTCCAATTTCTTGAGTTGGAAGCTTGGCTCACTAATTTGTAGACTTTATTCTTTTATAATATGTTTATTTAAAAGTATAACTAAATTCTCCTTCAGAACTACTGTAGCGGCATTCTATATGTATGTTTTGAATATTTAGCCAGCTAAATATTCAAAATTTAAATTCAGTTCTAAATATTCAAAAATTTTCTTCATTTTTAAAATCTATGAGTTATTTGTAAATGTTTTTATTTCTAAGTATGATTTTAAAAAGTTTTTTAAACAAATGGCTTCTTTTTTCCTTCATTTTTATTACTATACAGTCATTGTACAGGGAGATTCATTGTGACATTTCCAAATAGGCTTACATTATACAATTAGTTAGATCACCCCACCATCTTTCTCCCTTGACCCCTTTCCTGCCTCACTTAAAGCCATTGCAAGAGGCTTCATTTTTCTATTTCATGTAAGTATATGAAGTCCATCAGCTATGTATTCACCTTCATCTCCTTCATTCCCCTTCCCCCTCCCAGAAGAACCTCCCCACTGTACCTATTTTACAGTCCTGTCTTTCATTATTAATTACAAAGTCGATGTTCAAAGGGGTTTCTCAATGTATCCCAGCTGTGAGTATACTTTACCTGGGTCAGTTCAATCCCTTCCATTACTGTCCTTACCCCTTTCCTTCCATCCCCTATTATTCAGCAACTTTCAATACATGTCATTGTATCATCCACTGCACAGATGTAGTGTATTTGACTATCATTCTCCTTTCCTTTCCCTCCTTCCCTGGGTTCCATAGAGTATTTCCACTATTACAAACATGTTCTACATCTAAGTAACAAATGATTTCTAACAACTGCATTACAGTTAGAGAATACAGTCTATGTTATTAGATTATTTATTATCTTTTGAGCCTTGTTTGTGGCTTAGTATAGGGTCAATTTTTTTTTTTTGGTGGTACTGGGGTTTGAACTCAGGGCTTCATGCTTTCTAGGCAGTCATTCTACAACTAGAATCACTCCACCAGTCCTTTTTTATGTTGGGTATTTTTAAGATAGGGTCTCAAGAATTATTTGTCCAGGCTAGCTTCAAACTGCTATCCTTGTGATTTCTGCCTCTTGAGTAACTAGGATTATAGGCATGAACCACCAGTGTCAAGCTGGTCAATTTTTTGAATGTTCCAGTTCTGCTTGAAGAGAATATGCAATATTTAATTTTTTAGTGTGGATTTTATACACACATATTAAGTTTATTATGGAGCTTGGATAATCCATATCTTTATTAAACTTTTTTCTGCTGTCTTAGTCACTGAAAGTTATGCAAATAGCCACTCATGTTGTTATTTTGAGTTTATGACATTTACTTATTTCTGTCAATTTTTGCTTCGTATATTTTGAGGCCATTAATATAATTTTAAAGATCTTCATTTTAGGTAATATATTAATCAAGGAAGCTATTCTTTAGGTTCTATTTTGGGAAGGATTTGATTTCCAAGACTTGCCAGAATGTGTTCTTCCTTCTACAAACAAGCAGGGAGTCACTGTACTGCACATGCTATATTTGTGATTTTTATAACTCTCTAAGAATTGCAACTATTCTCCATCTGGTCAGACAAAGCAAGAGTGATCACAATGTGATGATTGCTAAATACTGAACAGGATGATTGAGAGACTGTCTTGCCTGAATGCTTCAAGTAATAGGACACAGATAATTTCTTTTTTATGGGTTAGGTGGGTGTTTTTAGAAACCACATGACCATATGTCTATTTCCTATCCTAACATCATAAAGACTTTTCTTCTAATGAGAAGAACTCTTTTTGGCAATCAATATACAGCACCCACACACAAAAAAGAAGATGCTAACTAGTCTAGTTGCATCTCTTCTTGACTACTGTGGCTGCTTATCAGGACCTAGGTAACCTTGAACTGAAAGCAGTCACAAAACAATGCACCACATGCCTCAGTGTGGCAATCCCTAGGAACTGCACTCAATTCAATTTGTTTTAAAAATGCTTCACCAAAATGGATTTTGATTTTAAAATTGAAAGATCTTAGGGGAGCATGGTGATAGAGAGTAACAGAAGGGAGTTAATTTGGTAAAAGCACAATATATACAGATCTGAAGTATAAACGTAAAATCCCCTTGAACTATCAATATACCCTTAATTTAAAAAATGAGGGGCAGGAGGGAAAAATAAGCCTTTTTGGGGGTGGGTTTCAGTGAGAGGGGGTGGGCACAAGGAAAGGGGGAATGAGAGTGAATATGGTGGATGCATTTTGTATCCATATATGAAAATAGAAGAATGAAACCTGTTGAAATTGAGGGGAAGAGGGAGAATGATGGCGAGGGTAAATCTAAGTTATACTGTAAGCACATATGTAAGTATCACAATGTAACCCCCTGTACAACTATTATATGCTAATAAAATCATAAAAATTAAAAAGATATTAAAGAAGGTTTTGAATATTATCTTCTGTTAGGCAAGTGGAAGACATGTTTGATACTAGATTAGAGGCTTACTGAAGTTAATTAAGAAAGACAGAGAATGGATCTATTTGGTGTCTGACAATTAACCAAGATGATTTTGGCTTCCCCATAGATATATATATATACATGTCATAAACCAGAATTTACTAGATACATCTTGGTCAAAATTGAAGATAAATTTTCCATTACCAAAGTCTTTGTGTGATATAACAAAGCTAAGCAGAAGAATTTCTCTCCTGTTCACTATTTTTGGATTTGTTTGGGTGTTTCTTACTGAGAGTTCCATGAAAAGCTAGAATTCAGGGGTCTTTTTGAAGATTGATGCTACTGGCTTTTAAAAGGTAGCTTTTAAGATTTTTTTCTCTCTTTTTGTTTTTCCATTAGAATCTCTGCACAGGACCTAAAAAATATTAACCACACATTCAATGAAGGGCACATTGGAAGAACTAAACATGTCACAGTTGTGGCCAAAAGCAGGGGCACAATCATTGTCAGTCAGAAAAACGTCCTCACTTGGTCTACAGTGAAGTAAAAGTATTTAGGACAAAAAATGCTTCAGCACCACAGTCAGTGCATCTAATCACAAAAGAGATATTTAAAATTCAATGCTGGGAGAATTACTTAGAACAAGGGAGACTTTCTAGGGAAGTAAAAAAAAGGCGGGAATGGGGGCGCTTAATCTATAAAGGTAACTGACATCACACTGTAAGATGCCGTTAAGTACAAGATGGCCAATTAAATGACAGTTTGAGAGCTACATGGACAACAGGCTCTGTGAATGAAGAAGAACTGAAAATCATATTCTTAGTTATTTTGTATTTCTAATCACCCACAGTGATGGGGCAGGTGAAGACTGAAAATATTATCTATGTTCTCTAATAGAGGTAAGTATTTGAAATGTTTTGTGTCACTAGGAAGAATATGACATTGGATGCATGTTCACTCTTTTTCCGAAGTTATGTCACTTCACACTTCTATAAGTTTTATACTAAGACAGCATGATAACAATGGCTAGCTGTATTTATTCATAAGAAGAAGGCAGTACCAAGTTGGTGGCATTTTCAAGTCTTCTATTTAAGAATGTTTTACCTACCGTCAAAGAAAGTACAGCTGAGGGATTTGAGTGGTAGAGCACCTGACTAAAGGAAGGTACAGGTATCCTTTCTTTGCATGGTTCTGATATACACAAATTTCATTTAATACAGTTTGGTTAGATAACACCAGCCCTTCCACAAACAGTGCAGTTTTCAGTTAGCCTGCTACATCTTCAGCCTACAAAGCCTATGTACATTCCAGAGGCACATCAAGGTCTGTGACCTTCTTCAGTGGGTGACTGGTCACTGTGCATCCCTTATTCAATTTACACACAGACAGCAAAGTGTGTAATTATATTACCTCTTATTTAATAGTGGTAAACCTATATGGTAGTTTACAAAACTGAATGATAGAAAGTGAAAATTGTCCAACTAAGGTGAAAATGCAGCAAAGAAATGAAAAGTGTTAATGCTGGAGATAAAATTTGACCAAATCTAAATGGAGTTTAAAACAAATAGCTGACTGAGAATGTTGGCATTGCCAACACAGTGATGCAGCCAGACAAACCTACCAACCTAGATGAGGGAAGTGATTGCTCTGAGAAGAGTAAAAACATCCTGGAAGAAGTGACGCTGGCAACATTTCACTTTAAAGGCGCTCTCAGAGGTATTTTACCACATTGAAAGTACAAAGGAAAAAGGAAGCTGATCCAACTACGAAAGGGCAAATTTTTTTTCAAAAGATGCTTATTTCATGTTGTAATACAGAGAGACAAAGACAAGTAGAATCCAAACTACCCTTGATAAGGATTTTTACAAAAAAAAAAGACATTTACTTTTCAGTATTTTTCATGATTTAAATGACAACATAATGAATAAATACTGTTTTTTACTATTTTTATCATCTCCAAATATATTTATAACTTACAGGAAGAGAGGTTTTAATATTTCTACCAAAAACTGTAAGAGTCACAGAACAATTTCTCTCACTGGTTATTAAGATTAATTGTACTGTTTCAATTTCCTGGTCCATGTCTTAGTCTGGTGTTACTGTGTGACAGGAGGACTGCCTGTGTAAACAATGACCAGAACATTCTCAATTGTTAGGTAGTGGAGTGCAATGGATGCAATGAATTTCAACTTAATTAAATTGAAACTAAGCAAATGTTAATATAGACCTTGCTATGTATAAGACATTACAAACTGTAGAGAGGGGGAGAAAGAGATACATTGGGGATATAAAGGATTAAAGAAAAGAATTGGGGAAATAGAGGAGGATGGAAATATGGGAAACCACTGATGGTAAGAGCTCATAGAACACAAATCAAAATATTCTAATTATTCAGAATGGCAGCAAACAGAGTTAGATCATTAAAAAAATTTCCAAATGATAAGCCATCTTCCATTATGTAATTAAGAACAAAGAGGTATTTGTTTACTCAGCTGAACTCATTAGACATTTGATCTGGGTTTAGTGACTCTCTCAATTACTTACTTATTTTGTGACTTTGGGCACATTTTAGACATGCAATATAAGTTCTTTTCTTAAGAAGGGCTATTTTTTCATGATACATTTCCTAAGCAAACATTTTGATTGAGTTTCATACCCATATTTGAGGTATTTGAGGGTTTGCATCATGCTTTTACCTTTATTTATTTATTTTTATTTTTTACTTTTTTATTAGCATAATTAATTAAAGAGGTTTCATTGTGATATTTCCATATATGTGTATCGTGTGCTTTGATCACCTTCACCCACTGTATTACACTCTCGTAACTTCTTCCTCCTCACCCCTTTTTAACAGTATCTTCTAAGTTTCATTATGCTTTTTTTCATACATACATATATATATAATGTTCTCCAATCATATTCACCTCCTCGTACCCTCTCCTTCCACTGGTTCCCCCCACAAACACTCCCCCCTTTACAATCAAGCATTATTATTATTATTTCAGGTCTAGATTCTGTATATGAATAAAAATGTGATATTTGTCTTTTTGAGCTTGGCTTATTTCACTCAACGTCACGATCTCCAGTTTCATCCTCTCTGCTGCAAATAACATAATTTTGTTCTTTTCATTTACGTTTGTTACATTTTCTTTATTCATTCTTCAGTTGTAGGGCATCTTGGCTGATTCCATAGCTTGGTTGCAGTAAACATGGTTGTGCAGGTGTCTCTGTTTATGTTGACTTATATTCTTTTGGATATATACCCAAGAGTGTTATAGCAGAATCATATGGAAGTTGTGTTTTTAATTTTTTAATGGGCCTCCATACTGATTTCCATAGTGGTTGTACTAGTGTTCCTTTCCCCCACAACCTTTCCAGCATTTGTTGCTTATTTTTGTTTTTTTTTTTTGGCCTATGATTTTTAAAAGTTTTATCATTTTTACATTTATTCACATGTGCATACATTGTTTGGGTCACTTCCCTTCCCCTCCTCCCTGTTCTGCCCTCTTGTATCCAATTTTGTGCTGCTTATTTTCTTAATGATTGCCAATTCTGACTATCAGAGATGGAATCTCAGTGCCATTTTGATTTGTATTTCCCTTATGGCTAAGGCTGTTCAACATTTTTTAATGTATTTATTGGCCATTTGTATATTTTAACTTTAATAAGCAGCAAGACATAATGTGATGATGAGACTGAAAGACATATTCATCTAGACAGTATCTCCTGGAAAGCTCTTGGGTCCTGGAAGAAAGAGCCTGCCCATTCATACTTTTCCCATTTGGACTTCTCCCACAAACTGCTCCAACTCTTTCTTAGAGCTCTGTCCTATACCTGCAATCCATCATAGCCTCCAAATTTTACTACTAATCCCCTCCCATAAGTTCTTTCTCTGAAAGCCTCCTATTCTTCTTTTTGGGATTTTGAATCATCTCCATAGTACATCTACATGCGGGAATCATATGTCAGATTTTGTTACTAGGAATACTGTCACTGTGGTGCTGAGGATAGATGGGTGGGAAAGTGCAGTAGAAGGGTGTTTTCTAGTATAACCAAGAGGAGTTTGCATTATGTAGACAGCAGAGGAACATTGTGGTTCACCTGGGAAACTAAGGGAATTTTAGCTTTGCTTTTCTTCTTTTCTGTACTACTGCCTTTCTGTAACAGGGTCAAATCAGATCCACCTGTATAGATGTATCTTTAAAGTCTGAAAGTATTTCCATTTTATACTCTCAGTTCCAATCATCTCACAAACTCTGGCATTGCCTATACCTAACTTTGAGAAAAACAAAGTCCAACCACTGCTCCTAAAATTCCTATAAGAATTCCTATCTGACTCAAGCACAACTGAATTTAGTTTGAGAATGAAATATATTTGGTTTTGTTTGGGTTAAAGTTATTTTTAAAAAGAAACATTTTTGCTCCTATTTAATATAGAAAGTTTGGAAAATTCAGAAAAGCATAAAGAAGAAAATAAAGATCACCCATAAATAACCCTCTCCTGTTTTAGGATTTGGTATATTTCAGATGCAGTTTTTACAAAAATGAAATTACAATGTCCATGATTTTTTTTGGTGTTACTAGAGTTTGAACTCAGGGCCTTATGCTTGCTAGATAGGCACTCTACCACTTGAGCCGTGACTTCAGTCCTTTTGGCTTAAGTTATTTTTTGGGTAGGGCCTCATGGTTTTTGCTCAGGCTGTCCTGGACTACCATCTTCCTGTTTATGCCTCCCATGTAGCTGGGAGTTCAGGTGCATACCACCATGCCTAGCTTTTTTGTTGAAGTGGAATCTTGCTATATTGCTCAGGCTGGGTCTGAACTGTAATCCTTACAATCTCTGCTTTTTGAGTAGCTGGGATTATAAATACGAGCCACCACACCCACCCCTATGCTGTTTTTTTTAAAACTTAAAAAAAAATAGTAGCATGTCTAAACAGCTTCCAATATCACTAAATAATCATTTTAATGTAGTCAAGGTTATCAACCATTTCCTTTATGCTTTCCTCCTTTGCTTTTATGCTTGATAATGTATTTTTCCTTTGGAAATCAGATAAATATTTTCTTGAATTACTTTCTAAATATGATATAGATGGACTCTCATAAAATTTGATCCAGCAATGTAGAGTTATTTGCGACAAAAATTAAAGGCAACACATGACCCTGGGGCAGTGAACATCAACCAAAGCTGTGATACTCAGTCCTGGAGATCAGCAATTTTACAGTCTCAAGAGTGAACAAAGCCCAAATTCCCTAATTTGATTGAAGGTAATTCTGAAAAATGAAGCAAATGCTATTCCATCTGCATTGGCAACAAAGAATTAAAGTGACATTTCTACAATTAAAAAAAATCAGATATAAAAATGGGTTGTTTCTGAAAATTACTTGGCTACTCTTATTTTATTTTATTTTTTTGGTAGCACTGGGGTTTGAACTCAGGGCCTCATGCTTGCTAGGCCAGCACTCCTACCACTTGAGCCACTCCACCAGCTTGACTACTCTATATAGCAATAATTCTTCCTCTGCATTCTATTTCTTCAATAGAAAATTGCTGCAATCTTTCGTCCCTGTCCCTGTCTCTTCTTATCAGATTATGCAGTATAGACAAAAGTACTTAGAAGTGACTTCGTTATGGTGGGCAAATCACTTGAAATTTATTCCTGGTGGTCTGCTGCCCAAATTAGGTCTGTTTGCATAATCTGTTTTACCTCTCATCAAAGAGTATTGTGTTCCTTTGGTCCAGACTACTCAAGTTTTGTGAGAGCAGTTTTTAATGCCCACTTAATTCCCCTCCCTCAATACCCTCAGTGTCTGGCCTAGTGCATGGGAAACACTTAGGAATTACTTATTGAATAAATCAATTATTTCACCCGCTTAGTGTGCTGTTGTGTTGAGTGCATCTCTTCAGATACTATGGATGTTCCCCAACAACGTCACTGTCACTCCCTTGGGTATCTTGTTTGATCCATCCTGCTTTTCCCTCCTCATATCAAGGCATTCATTGATTTCTAAAGACTTCCTGTATTGATGCCTTCTTCTGTGTGTGTCTCATCTCCACAGCAGAATTGTAAATGAATTAAGAAAAAGGTTAATGTCCTGTGTAATATGGAACAGTCCTTGTACCATACCTGACTTAGCATGTTGCCTTCACAGAAAAAGAGGTACTCGAAAAGCATTTGGTAGGTTGAATGATTGAATTTCTTCTTTTGAACTCTCACTCTGGACTCTTTTGTTTTTACCCACATGGCGTTGCCTTTGATAATGATACATGCTTTTCATTATTTGTCAGTGTTTCCTCATTGTACTAATTTATTGGATCAAACTCTGCTTGGCTTCTTCATGTTTCAGCCAGTCTCACATTGCAGTAGAATCTACTCACAGAGGCTGTTGGCTGTTGTCTCACTGCTGTACAATCACACATGTGTGATGTTCACTTTCAATCATTTCCCTTTCTGGGAACACTATTATCTGCCTGATCAAATTCCTGTTTCGTAGTCAAGGCCTAAGTTGAGGCTCATCTCCACCAAGTGTCCCCACACCTCTTTTCTGTAAGTGTTTTTTATTTTTACTTTTTTTTTATTGTTTTATTATTCATATGTGCATACAAGACTTGGGTCATTTTTCCCCTCTGCCCCACCCCCTCCCTTATCACCCACACCACCCCCTCCATTTTCCCCCACCCCCTCAATACCCAGCAGAAACTATTTTGCCCTTATCTCTAATTTTGTTGAAGAGAGAGTATAAGCAATAATAGGAAGGAACAAGGGGTTTTGCTGGTTGAGATAAGGATAGCTATACAGGGAGTTGACTCACATTAATTTCCTGTGCGTGGGTGTTACCTTCTAGGTTAATTCTTTTTGATCTAACCTTTTCTTTAGTTCCTGGTCCCCTTTTCCTATTGGCCTCAGTTGCTTTTAAGGTATCTGCTTTAGTTTCTCTGTGTTAAGGGCAACAAATGATAGCTAATTTTTTAGGTGTCTTACCTATCCTCATCCCTCCCTTGTGTGCTCTCGATTTTATCATGTGCTCAAAGTCCAATCCCCTTGTTGTGTTTGCCCTTGATCTAATGTCCACATATGAGGGAGAACATACGATTTTCGGTCTTTTGGGCCAGGCTAACCTCACTCAGAATGATGTTCTCCAATTCCATCCATTTACCAGCGAATGATAACATTTCATTCTTCTTCATGGCTGCATAAAATTCCATTGTGTATAGATACCACATTTTCTTAATCCATTCATCAGTGGTGGGGCATCTTGGCTGTTTCCATAACTTGGCTATTGTGAATAGTGCCGCAATAAACATGGGTATGCAGGTGCCTCTGGAGTAACCTGTGTCACAGTCTTTTGGGTATATCCCCAAGAGCGGTATTGCTGGATCAAATGGTAGATCAATGTCTAGCTTTTTAAGTAGCTCCAAATTTTTTTCCAGAGTGGTTGTACTAGTTTACATTCCCACCAACAGTGTAAGAGGGTTCCTTTTTCCCCGCATCCTCGCCAACACCACCTGTTGGTGGTGTTGCTGATGATGGCTATTCTAACAGGGGTGAGGGGGAATCTTAGTGTGGTTTTAATTTGCATTTCCTTTATTGCTAGAGATGGTGAGCATTTTTTCATGTGTTTTTTGGCCATTTGAATTTCTTCTTTTGAGAAAGTTCTGTTTAGTTCACTTGCCCATTTCTTTATTGGTTCATTAGTTTTGGGAGAATTTCGTTTTTTAAGTTCCCTATATATTCTGGTTATCAGTCCTTTCTCTGATGTGTAGCTGGCAAATATTTTCTCCCACTCTGTGGGTGTTCTCTTCAGTTTAGAGACCATTTCTTTTGATGAACAGAAGCTTTTTAGTTTTATGAGGTCCCATTTATCTATGTTATCTCTTAGTTGCTGTGCTGCTGGGGTTTCGTTGAGAAAGTTCTTACCTATACCTACTAAACCCAGAGTATTTCCTACTCTTTCCTGTATCAACTTTAGAGTTTGGGGTCTGATATTAAGATCCTTGATCCATTTTGAGTTAATCTTGGTATAGGGTGATATACATGGATCTAGTTTCAGTTTTTTGCAGACTGCTAACCAGTTTTCCCAGCAGTTTTTGTTGAAGAGGCTGCTATTTCTCCATCATATATTTTTAGCTCCTTTGTCAAAGACAAGTTGGCTATAGTTGTCTAGTTTCATCTCTGGGTCCTCTATTCTGTTCCACTGGTCTTCATGTCTGTTTTTGTGCCAGTACCATTCTTTTTTTATCGTTATTGCTTTGTAATATAGTTTGAAGTCAGGTATCGTGATACCTCCAGCATTGCCTTTTGACTGGGTATTGCCTTGGCTGTTCATGGCCTCTTGTGTTTCCATATAAATTTAACAGTAGATTTTTCAATCTCTTTAATGAATGTCATTGGAATTTTGATGGGAATTGCATTAAACATGTAGATTCCTTTTGGGAGTGTCAACATTTTTACTATGTTGATTCTACCAATCCATGAGCATGGGAGATCTCTCCACTTTCTATAGTCTTCCTCAATCTCTTTCTTCAGAAGTGTATAGTTTTCCTTGTAGAGGTCTTTCACATCTTTTGTTAGGCTTACACCTAGGTATTTGATTTATTTTGAGGCTATTGTAAATGGAATTGTTTTCATACATTCTTTTTCAGTTTGCTCATTGTTAGTGTATAGAAATGCTAGTGATTTTTCTATGTTGATTTTATATCCTGTTACCTTGCTGTACTATTGATGATGTCTAGAAGCTTCTGAGTAGAGTTTTTTGGTTCTTTAAGGTATAGGATCATGTCATCTGCAAATGGGGATATTTTGACAGTTTCTTTACCTATTTGTATGCCTTTTGTTCCTTCTTCTTGCCTAATTGCTCTGGCTAGGAATTCCAGTACTATGTTGAATAGGAGTGGAGATAGTGGGCATCCTTTTCTGGTTCCTGATTTTAGAGGGAATGGTTTCAGTTTTTCTCCATTAAATATAATGCTGGCTGTAGGTTTGTCATATATAGCTTTTATAATGTTGAGGTACTTTCCTTCTATTCCTAGTTTTCTTAGAGCTTTTATCATGAAATGGTGTTGGATCTTATCAAAGGCTTTTTCTGCATCTATTGAGATGAACAAGTGGTTTTTGTCTTTGCTTCTGTTAATGTCGTTTATTATGTTATTGATTTTCGTATGTTGAACCACCCCTGCATTCCTGGGATGAAGCCTACTTGGTCATGGTGAATAATCTTTTTGATGTGTTGTTGAATTCGGTTTGCCATTATTTTGTTGAGGATTTTTGCATCAATGTTCATTAAGGTGATTGGTCTATAGTTCTCCTTTTTGGAGGTGTCTTTGCTGGTTTTGTGATAAGTGTAATACTGGCTTCATAAAATGTGTTTGGCAGTTTTCCTTCCCTTTCTATTTTGTGGGTTCTTTGGCATAGTTTATCTTCATTTTGTTGGAGTCTGGATCTGAGTATCTGTTTTCTTCATTCCCCTCTGGTTCCTGTACTAATTTTTTGCTGTGGGGAAACTGGTTTCCCTGTTTTTTCTGTCTTCCCATCATTGTCCTTGGTGTTGTTACTGTCCCTGTACTGTGTGCAATTAAGTATTTTCTAGCTTGTAATAATAACAATGGTAATATTTAGAATGGAAGGGTGAGAGGAGATGGAAAGCAAGAAGTTAAAGAAAAGGGACAAAACAAGAAAAAGACAAGTAGGAAAAAACAAAACAAGGAATCAAACAGGAAAGTTTCAAAGGTATAAACAGGGAGTGTTAGTGTACTAATTGACAGTAAGCTGAACAGGCCTTAGAGAGACAGAGAGAAGATTGAAAATAAAAAATAAAAAGAATAAAGATAAGAATAAAAATAAAAAATAAGTAAATGAAAGAAATATATATATATATATAAATAAAATAAAACAAAATGAAAAATAGAAAAAAACCCTCCAAGTTCAAATGCAATGAAGTTTGAGTCTTAATAATTTTGGTGTCCGTCTCAGTCTCCAATCCTGGAGATGGTGCCTCAGATATTGTTCTGTAGTTGTCTTATCAAAGGGGATGCATAAAGTAGAACAAAACTGCACAAAAAACAAAAAACAAAAGAACCCACAAAGTGTCCCAAGTTCAAATGCAATACAGTTTCAGTAAGTTTTTCAGCATGCAGGTGTAGTTCAGTTGTTTTCTCATCAAAGGTGGGGAGAGAGAGAGAAAAAAAAAAGAGTCTGGAGACAGTTCTGAGAATGGTATCTGCGGCTGTGGCTTGCCTGCCCGTTGCTGTCAGCCTGCTGTTGCTGGAGGCGTTATTTATGCAGATCTCAGGGGTGAGCTTAACACTCACCTGGCCCTGCAGGCTTTGTTTACTCAGAGTTTTCCTGTGTGGGAGCCTCTGCTACAGGCTTTCCCCTTTCCAAGCACACTGGGGGAGGTGATACTTCACCTGTTTTCTCAGGCCTGCGTGTTTTCTTACAGCTCACGTGCGAAGTGGCTCTTCCCCTCTCTCCTGTGGAATTTTCCTCCCTCTGCCACTCTCACAAGCTTTCCCATTCCTGATTGCTGGATGCGCGCCCCCCCTCCCACCAGAGTCTCTCTGGCCTGCCTGGCTTGTTTATTTACAGTTCCGGGAAGGATTCCCTTCCCCCACGTGTCTTTATTGTTCTTATTGCTTATTACTCAGTTTCTCTTTTTTCCCTGGGTGGAGGTCAGTCTGTCCAGGGGGCTATGCTGCTCTGGCCCAGGGTTGTCTGTGGGAGTACCGCAGTACCACTAAGCTCACCTTGTCTGCTTCTTCCCAAATCGTCTGGGCGTGGGTGACTGGTGGCCCCGGGGCCCTCCTGGTTTCTCCTTTTAACGTGAAGTGGAGATGCTCTGCGCCGGCTGGAGGTGAGTAGAGGTCAAAGTTTTGCCTATTCTCGGTGGTTTTGCCTGCAAGGTGTGTCTCCAGCATCTCTCCAAGATTTCATTGTAGGAGGCATGCTTTCTGCTTCCTCCCTCTAGCTGCCATCTTGGAATCACTCTGTAAGTTTTGGAGGACTTTTTTCTGATTCCCTAATTCCTTCAGGCACAAAATTCAGTATAATTTAGCCCCTGAGGACGTATATTTTATGTTGTTTTCTGCAATACATATTTTTCCTCAAAGAAAAAGTAGAATTCTTGAGTATACTGACTGTGACTTAACTTCTTTTGACCCCACAATGAAGAGGTCTGGAAATGCAACAACATATTGGACTGATTCATATAGAATGTTTTTTTATTTTCCTGTGCCTGGGGATTGAACCCAGGGCTTTGTGTGTGCTGGGCAGGTACTCTGTTGCTAAAATATATCCACAGCTGTGTCTGTAGGTATCTCTTAAGGGAGCACTATTTAATCCTACTTTAAAAACTAGCAGCTTTACTGGGATAATAGTCATATACTCTACAATCCATCTTCTTAAAGTATACAGTTGAGTAGATTTTAGTATATTCAGAGTTGTGTAACTATCACAACTATGTAATTTTATAGTATTTTCACCATCCAATAAAAAAACTCACACTCTAGCTATCAACCTCTCTAACCTCATCTTCTCAGCAATAGGTAACCACTAATCTACTTTCTGTCTCTGTAAAGTTGCCTATTTTGGACACTGCATATGACTAGAATCAGCTAATATATGATGTTTTATGACTGGTGTCTTTTATTTATCATGATGATTTCATGGTTCACCCATGTAGATATATTAGCACTTTATACCTTTTTATTGAGTTATAACTCATATAACATGAAATTAGTAATTTTAAAGGGTATAATTCAGTTTTTCTTAGTATGTTTACAATATTGTGTAATCATCATTACTATCTAATTCTAGAATATTTGTATTACCCCCAAAAGAACCTGGTAGCAGTTAGTTCCATTGTCCCTTTCTTCTGTCCCCTTCAGCCACTAATCCACTTCCTGTTTCTGTGCATTTCCCTCTTCTGGACATTACATATAAATGGAATGATACACTATGGGACCTTTTATGTCAGCCTGTTTCACTTGCTGTAATATTTTCAAGGTTCATGCATGTTGTACCTTATAATAGTTCAATACTTCTATGACTAAATGACATTCTATTGTATATAGATTCCATCAAAAAACACTTATTCTGGTTGTGTGTGTGTGTGTGTGTGTGTGTGTGTGTGGATGGTGGCTCACACCTGTAATCCCAAGACTTGGGAGACTGAGGCAGAATGCTCTTGAATTTGAGACCAACGTGGGCTACGTAGTGAGTCTGAGGCCAGCCTGGGCTACATAGTGTGACTGTCTCAAAAAAATCAAAGCAACAACCTTCCTGCACCCCCTCAAAAAACCCACTTATTTGTCACTTATGGAAGCTTTTTGCCATTATGAATAGTGCTGCTGTGAATATTCATGTACAAGTTTCTGTGGATATGTCTGTTTAATTCTCTTGGGAATATACGTAATAGTAAATTTTGGAGTAACATGGTAACTCTATGCTTAACTTTGAGAGGGACTTTGAAATTCTTTTGAACTCGATAGTTTATTTTAAATTCAATTTCAAGTCCATTGTTTTAAGCTTTGTGAGCGTCTTTCTTTATAAGGATCTGCTTGGTGTCCATGTTTTTCTTCCCTGCCTTCTATCCACCCTGAGGTTTGTGTCTTTTATTCTCCCACAAATAATATCTGCTCAGTATTTCAGAAAGATATAACTTCCGTATACTTATCTCTGATGCCTTTTCCTTATGTATCTATTCTAGTTTTTTTCCTTGTATAATCTTTCTTTAAGAAAACTTTATTACCAAAAGGTAATGTTTCTTAAAGTTTTTTTATGGTACATAAAAACCACCCAATTACAGTACATATTCAAATAGTAAACCCATCATGTTCATGTGCCTCTCCCCCATGAAATCCACAACCCAAAGTACCATAAGTATAAAATTAGTACTGGTCCTGCCAACCTGGTATAAACAAGCATTCAACAAGAGAAAGATTTGGCAATCTAAGTGGACCTCCATTTGCTTTCTTTATTTTTCTTACATTATAAAAATTGTGTTTAGGAAAAAAGAGGGGTTAGGAAAGAATTTAGAAAAAAATTATTAGAAAAGAGAGGCAGAGAGCTGGGCATGGTGGTGGCAGGAGGATTGCAAGTTTGAGACTAGCCTGGACTACATAAAGATACCCTGTCTCAAAAAACCAACCCGGGCTTGAGGCATGGCTCAAGTGGTAGAGCTCCTGTTTAGCAAGTGTGAGGTTTTGAGTTCAAACTCCAGTACAGACAAAAACAAAACAACAAAAAGAAAAAAAGAAAAAGAATACTGGGCTGGGGTGTAACTCAGTGGTAGAGCACTTGCCTAGCAGGCTTTGGATTCAGTACCCAGCACCTGAAAAAAAAAAGGATTAAAAATCAGAAAAGTTTGTAAAGCACTTGCCTAGAAGCCATGAGGCCTGGAGTTCAAGCCACAGTACTGAAAAAAAAAATCAGAAAAGTGATGACTCTAAAATTTTCAAAATAATTAAGCGATCCTCAATTTAAAACACTAAATGTTCTATGCATTTTAAAAAATGCCCACCAACTAACAACTATCTATTAAGGTAATGAATTTACTTAAACATTTTTTAAAAATAACAAAGTTATTAAGCCCATCTCAACAGTCATTCAAGCCTGGTAGCTTGTGTCTGCATCTGTGTTTTCTAAACTTTGTGTTTCCAAAATAAACATCCATGGATCCATCTGCTAAACTGGAGTGGGAACAGAAGTGGAAGAGGCTCTCAGGGCATCGAAAGGGACAGTCAAGATGGCTAAAGAAGAGCTGGACAGACAGAGCCAGAGTCATGTCTTGACATTTCTGCTTCCATGGCAGAGAAAGTCAGGGTCTATTGGTGAGGACACTGCCTCTGTTTCTCTAAGAAAGAGATTGTGCCTTGTTCCAAAGAGAACAGGCGTTGTAGAGCCTGGTTATTATTTTTATAATGACCTTTTAATTTTGAGATAAATGTAGACCAGTATGTGACTACAGAAAATAACACAGAAAGATAGTATGTACTCTTCATCCAATTTCCCCTAGTGGTAACAGCTTGCAAAACTGTATACAATGTCACAACCAGGGTATCGGCATCGACACAGTGAAGATGTAGAGCATTTGCATCACCACAAAAATGCCTCATGTTGCCCTTCTATAGCCACATCCACTTTCCTCCCATATCACCTTCCTTCCTATTAATCTCTTCTCCATTTCCATTATTTTGCCATTTCAAGAACAATGCATAGGTGAAATCATGCAGTATGCATCTGGAATGTGCTTTTTCATTCAGCACAATTCTGTCGAGATTCATCCCGGTTGTTGTGTGAATCAATCATTCATTCTCTTTTATTGTTGAGTAGTTGCCCATGCTATGGATATAGTTTGCTTCAATATTTGTCTGTTGATGGATATCTGGGTTGTTTCCAGTTTTGGGCTATTATAAATAAAGCTGCTATAAACATTTGTGTACAGGTTTTTGAGTGAACATAAGTTTTAACTTCTCTGGGATAAATGCCAAAGTATAATTACTGGGTCATACGGTAGTTGTGTGTCTAATTTTAAGAGATTGTCAACTGTTTGCAAGAGTACGTCTACCGTTTTCATTCCTGCCCATGGTGTCTGAGAGAACCAGTTTGTGTATCTTTCCTGGCATTTGGTGATACATACCTATAGGTATAAATCTACATATTTATACATATTTAATTAATTTTAACCATTCTGATAGGTGTGTAGTGGTAGCTCTTTGAAGCTTTAATTTGAATTTCCATAATGAATGTATACTTTTTTGTGAAATAACTCTTTATGTGTTTTGTCAATTTTCTAATGGGATCACTTTTTTTTCTGTTGAATTTTGCCTTTATGTAGTCCAAATATATGTCCTTTTATAGATATGTGGTTTACATATATTTTCTCCCAGTCTGTAGCTTGTCTTTTTCATCCTCCTAACAGGATGTCTCAAAGGCAAACCCTTTTAATTCTGAGTAAGTTTGACTGTGTGCCAATTTTCCATCTTTTCTTTTTATGGAGCATGCTTTTGGTGTTAAGTATAAGAACATTTTGCCTTTAGATCCTAAAGGTTTTTTCCTATGCCTTTTTCCCTTTAAGCTTTATAGTTTTACATGTTACATTTAAGTCGATGGCCTATTTTGAGTTGATTTTTGTGTAAGGTCTGATACTTAGATCAGGATAATGTTTTTGTCTATGGATATCCAGTTGTTCCAGCACCACTTGTTGAAAAGGCTGTCATTCCTTCATTGAACATTTTTTGCACCATTGTCAAGAATCAGTTGGAAATATTTGAATGGGTTAATTTTGGGAATTTGAAATGCCTTTTATTAACGTATATTCATTATACAAAATAATGGGTTTATCGTGACATTTTCATAATGTATATAATGTACTTTGATCATAACCACCTGAATTTCCTTCGCTTATCTCCCCTTTCCTCTAATTCCCTTCTTCTTTTCTAATAGTTCCCCTTTTGACTTTCATGTCTCCCCCTCCTAAATTCCACATACAAGAGAAAACACCCAACATTTGTCTTTCTGAGTCTTGTTCATTTAATTTCACATGATTTTCAGTTTCATCCATTTTCCTGCAAATGACATGAATTCATTCTTCTTTATGGCTGAATAATACTGTGCAGACAGATTTCTGGGTTCTCTATTTTATTCCATTTATCTATATCTTCACCAGTACTCAGTACTGTATGCTATGACTCAAAATCAGGTAGAATGATTCTTTTCTTTTTCATTCTTCTTTTCAAACTAGCTGGGGATGTTCAGCTCAGTGATAGAGTACTTGCCTAGCATGTGTGAGGTCCTGGGTTTGATCCCTAGGACCACAAAAAATAATTATGTGTGTGTATGTGTGTGTGTGTGTGTGTGTGTGTGTGTGTATAAGGAACACTGAGCTGGGGAAATGGCTCCAATGGTAGAGCACTTCCCTAGCATACATAAGGCCTGGAATCAATCCTTAATACCACATAGTTTCTGTTCTTCTAGTGCCTTTGACTTCCCATATAAATTTTAGAATTATCTACATCTACAAAAGATCTTGCTGGAATTTTAATATGAATTATATTAGATCTGACTATCAATTTGGGAAGACTTGACATCTTTACTATATGGAGGCTTCCAATCAACGAATCTGATAATAACCCCTACTTAGGTTTTCTTTCATTTCTCTTACTAAAGTTTTGTATTCTTCAGCATAGAAGACCTGCACATGTTTTATTAGATTTACGTGTAACTATTTCTCTTTTTAAAGTAGTTGCATTTGATATTATATTTTTAATTTTAGTGTTGATATGTTCTTTGCTATATAATTGATTTTGTGTAATTGTCTTATTTTGTGTGACCTTGAAGAACTCACTTCTTAGTTCCACAGAATATTTCTGTAGATTACTTAGGATCCTCTAGGTAGAAAATCACATGAACTGCAAATAGGGATCATTTTATTATTTATTCATTTCCAATCTATATGTCTCTTATTTCCTCTTTTTGCCTACACTAACAAGAACTTCTAGCACTATGTTAATTAAGAGAGGTGAGAGTGAAAACGCTTGCTTTGCTCCTGATTTTAGGGAGAAGGCTTTGTCTTTGCTTACTGTCAATTTTTAATGTTTACTATAAGTTTCAGTAAATCTTTATAAAGTTGAGGAAGTTCTCCTCTATTCCTAGTTTTTCTAAGAGTTTTTAAAATCATGATTATGATAAATTTTGTCATATGTTTTCTGTGTATCAGTTTATGAGATCATGTACTCTTTTGCCTTTTTAATTGTTAATATGGCAAATTGCATTGATTGATTTTTGAGTATTAAACCAGACTTGCATCCCTGAAATAGACTTTACTTGGTCATGGTGCATAATTCCTTTTAGGTTGTTAAATCCTATTTGCTAATATTTTAAAGTTTCCTTCATTTTCATGAAGGATGTTGGTTTGTAGTTTTCTTTTTATTGTGTTGTCTCTGTCTGGTTTTAATATTAGACTTCATAAAATGAATTGGAAATATTCCTTTCTGTTTTATTTTTTGACAGAGTCTTGAGTTGATGATAATTCTTTTCCAAACATTTGGTAGGAGTCTCCAGTGAAAACTTCTGGGCCTTTAGATATCTTTCTTTAGGAATTTAAAAATAATGAATCAGGCAGACATGGCGGCTCCACTAGGTGGAATGTTCTCCAGACAGCCACGCGGCCACCCGGCCACTCCGCCACCTCCGCAGGGACGACCCGGCCAGGCTTCGCTTCTTCAAGCAGCGCCTGGCGATCCGAGGAGTTCTAACAGTACCTCGGTGGACGAAGTGGAGTCATCATTCGAGGCTCACTTTGCTTCTCTTACGAGTCAATAGCACTGATCAGGAAGAAATTCTAACTGGTGTTGATCAGTGTATCCAGAAGTTTCTGGACATTGCAAGACAGACAGAATGTCTTTTCCTACCAAAAAGATTGCAGTTGTTTGTCCAGAAACCAGAGCAAGTTATCAAAGAGGATGTCTCGGAACTAAGGAATGAATTGCAACAGAAAGATGCTCTGGTCCAGAAGCACCTAACAAAGCTGAGGCACTGGCAGCAGGTGCTGGAGGACATCGGTGTGCAGCACAAGAAGCCAGCTGACATCCCTCAGGGCTCCCTGGCCTACCTTGAGCAGACATCTGCTAATATCCCTGCACCTCTGAAGCAGACCTAATGGCAGTCGGTCTGGCCTGCAAGTCAGCCCATGAAGACAGTTCTGCCAAACATCCCTTCTGGTGGACATGGCTCTTGGTGGTGGATGAGTTGATGTTAGTTTTATGTTGCAACCTAGAATTTTCCCCATATTTTTATAAGTTATTAATTTCTTGTGTTTTTTTGTGTGACAGGGTTTCTCTGTAGCCCAGCCTGGCTTTGAACTCTGGATGCTCTTGCCTCAGTCTCCCAAGTGCTGACTTCTTGAGTACATTATAAAAAAGTCTGTAGGTTTGATAAGCCAAGTAAGTGTTTTGTCTTTGGCAGAATTTAGATTGTTAGTGTGAAGACACAGATTCTTTGTTTTAATTATTTTTTGTTTTTGCTTGATTTTAAATTTATTTTTGTATGACTTTTTATTTCCATTTGTTACATTAGTTTATGATCTAAGGGAAAATTATAGTAGTCTGAGAATCAGGGGGAAAAGAGTTTGATTATAGACCTTTTATGATAACTACTCATCCATGGAAGTGTAAGAAAATACTTAAATTTGCTGTGTTTCAAGACTTTGAACTACCTCAGGAAGAGGAATCTAATGCAATAAGGTAATGCCTTTAGAGCAATACAGAGTGCAGAGAGTTTGTAAATGGGTGAGAACAGGGTTAAGATATGCTGGGGTAGTGTATAACACTATAGGAGGATCCTTAAGTTGATGTTTGCTTATATTTGGGGCAAGTTTATATTTTGTGTCATTACTCATTTTGAGGGGCAATGTATTAGCATGATGTAATAAGTTGCTGTAAGGAATGAGCCAACCCTGTCTCGGTAGCAGGACAGTTGGGGTACTGGCAAAGTATAAGGGGTTAAACCCTACTTACCCTGATTGTCTCTTAGTTTTTGGGGCAGAGACAGTTTCCTTAAGGAAGGTTCTTGCCCATGGGTTTGATTCCAAGAGCCTCAGGGTTGGGGTGACCTGCAGGGTGACCTCAGCTACTTAACCTCTGCAAAGAGCGTGGGGAGCCTCTGTGTGGGGAAGGTGTTTTGCCCTCTTGGATGAACGTTTCCTTTTCCTGTTTTATACAGCCTTCCCCTAGGTTATATCCCTTTATCCAAAATAAACACTCCACTGTTGGTGAGTTTGTGGCTAAGGGTCTTGGTCCCTCTAGCCTTGAAGGCCCTTCTGCACACCCAGTGACATTCATTGGCCTGAATGCTACCAGGTCCACGAAGCCTTCAGATGTCCTTTCTACCTTGTCTTTTCCACCACCCTTGACTCCTCCACCACCCTTTTTTAGTTCTCCCTTGTGGGCCAGTGATTTATGTATCCCCATGAGCGTTAGATGTTGCTTCCCTTGAATATGTGAGATCATGTGTTATTTATCTTTTTTTATATGATGCATTGTTCATCCTTGTGTGCTTGTATATATATTTGACATGTTAGAGCTTAAATTACCAGCCTGAGGCCAATACAGCCCTCAATTGTAATGTATAAGTTAAACAAAGCTTTTGAAAGTAGTGTTTACTTACATTGTGGGGTTTTAACTTGGTTGTCTCATGCTAACTAGAAGTTGTGATTGGCAGCTTTAGATCTCTTGGTTTAAAAACCTAAATAAACTGATTGCATTTTGGGCAGTCTTTAAAAAAAATAAAAATTATGAATCAATTATTCTTAATAGTTTCCGGTATATTTGAATTACCTCTTTTATAATAGGTGTGTTGTAGTAGTGTGTGTTTTCTAATTGCTCCATTTTGCTAAGTTGCTCAGTTTATATGTATGGAGTTATTTACAGTATTTCCTCACTCTCTTTTCGATATCTGTAGTATT
Organism: Castor canadensis; assembly: GCF_047511655.1. Lineage (NCBI taxonomy): Eukaryota > Metazoa > Chordata > Mammalia > Rodentia > Castoridae > Castor > Castor canadensis. Next base: position 120,860,901 of record NC_133388.1, on the reverse strand, counting down.
AGTCTCTGTTACATTCCTGATCTTGGTAATTTACGTCTTCTCTCTATTTCTTTGTGTCTCTTGCTAGAGCTTTGAGAATTTTATCTTTTTTTTTAAAAAAAAACCTAGCTCTTTGTTTCATTGATGTTTCTCTAAAGACTTTCCATTTTTAATTTCATTGATTTCTGCTGTTATTTAGATTACTTCCTTTCTTCTACTTGCTTGTGGTTTATTTTCTATTCTTTTCAGAGGTTCGGTGCCAGTTCTTCATGTCTAATGCGTCCATTTAGTGCCATAAATTTCCCTTTCAGCATATTTTTAGCTTTAGCCATCCCCCACAAATTTCAGCATGCTGTGTTTTCATCCAGTTCAATGTATTGTTTAAATTTCTCTTAAAAATTTATCCTTGACCTATGGATTATTATAAGTGTGTTTAGAGATTCTGGTTATCTTTCTGCTATCAATTTCTAGTTTGATTTCATTGTGGCTACAGGACATGTTGCATGTTTTCAATCACTTCTCATATGTTGAGGTCTGTTTTTTTGGCCTAGGTGTTGATATTTCTTTGTATATGTCCCACAGGCACTTGAAAAGAATGTGGAGTGATCTTATAGGTGTCATTTAGTCACTGTTTGACAGTGTTGAGTTCTTTTATATCCCCTTTGCTTTTCTTTTAAGTTGTTCTCTTTACATGCATTATTTAAAAATACCTAATCGCTGATACTAGTGGTAACAATGAGTTGGTTTCACTAAGTACTTGTTACATGCCAAAAACTCTGTTCAAAGTCTTTCACTTGCATTATATCATTAAATCCTCCCAGTCACCCAGTGTGTCATATACCATTATTACCCTCAATTTGCAGAGGCTCAGAGAGGTTAAGTGATTTGCAACTAAGATTGCACAACTAGTAAGAAGCAGATCTGGCCTTCCAACCCAGGGTTTTCTGACTTCTGTGTGCATGTAACCATTATGCAATCTGTTGTTCTATTAGAATTCTATATGGTTGATAAATTTCCTTCCAGTTTACATTTGAATAAGGATGTGATGTTTGTATCACAGTAGTGGTTGTAGGGAAAGTCCCAATAAGGTGTAATAGGCAGCCTCAAGGGTGGTCCCCAGTGATTTCCCTTTCTTGGTATCCATGTCTTGTGTAATCCCTTCCTCTTGAGTATGGCCTAGATTTAGAGACTCACTTCTGGTGGACAGAATTTAGCAATAGTGATGAGAGGTCACTTCTGAGGTTACAGGGAGACCATTTTCTGTCTTGGGACTGTTTTTCCTTGTTTTCTCACTAATTCTCTCTGAGAGGAAGATGGATGTTATGCTTTAAGCTATCCTAGGGAGAGACTCATGTGGCCTGGCCCACACTGAGGACCTAAGCCCCTCCAACAATTACATGAATGAGCTTGGAAGCACATGTTCTCTTTCTCAAGTCATATATCTTCATGACAGAGGCTCCACTTAAGCCCTTGATTGTAGTCTTGTGAAAGACCCCTAGCCAGAGGCACCCAGTTAAGCTGCACCTGGATTGATGACCCACAAAAAGTGAGATAATCAACGTTTGTTGTTTTAAGCTGTTGAATTTTGGGAAAATGCACCCAAGAAAGAGAGAAGAAACCAGAATTTTGGAACCACTGACAGATTGTGATAAAAAATGCAAGAAAATGAAACCTATTTTGTTCATGTGTCTCTCTGGGAGGACATCACTTACATGAGCTGACAGGAGGGTAAATGCAGAAGGGACTTATGGCAAGTGTCAGCTGAGAGATGGCTAGACATAATATCCTGGAGTCTCTTGAAAGACAGGGTTCCCTGATGTCTCAAAAGGGGACATGGAAATTAGATGAGTTCAGAGCATGGGAACCAATCATGGAACATAGGGAAGGTAACCCTGTGGAAGGGTAGCCACTGCCTGGAACCACCCCTGGAAGACCAAGGTTTTAATACATGGATTGAGTTAGTGCAAAAGAGATGATGTCTGGCAACTTTTAAGCTTATGTCAATCTTTGACATTCCTGTTTTCTCTGCCCCCAATACTGCTATCAATGGCATTGGGAACATTGAAGCCAGGCGGAACTTTCTTTTTACAAGCACATAATGTGTAGATATTGACTTGCTCTAGTCAATGCTATCTCGTTGCTGTCGCACCTTGGCAGCCGCATTGCTTCTGCAAACACATTGAGGTGAGTGACCTCTCTCTAGTCTCATTTTTTTCCTATTTCTGGTTGCTGCACTAACTTAGATGGGGAGATATAAGTGGGAAAATAGGGGTGGGGAATGGGCAAGTGGCAGCCGTAACCAGAGAGAGTGAAAGAGGTGTGGACAGAGTAGCAGAGATACAGAAATGACCTGACTCATCTGCACATATGAAGTTGGCCTCATGAAGGAAGGAAGGAGAAGCCTGTTCTTGCTCATCTTTGTGCAAATGAACTCTGATGTCAATTGATGCTTCTTGTTCTTTTTTTTTTTATGTTTTGTGGTGCTGGGGACCAAACTCATGCCCTTGTGCAAGCTAGGCAAGTGTCATACTACTGAGACACACCCCTGTCCTGACTGATGCTTCTTGTTCTTGTGCTAAAGTTAACTGTCCTCAGGTGACAGTCATCAGTCATGCCACCTCCTTTTCCTGTGGTTATGCTGTGTCCTATTCTTTGGAAATTTAGCTCAGGTTATAGGACTGCAGCCATATGGCTTTATAGGCTATGTGCTGTAAAAAACCAGGTGGTCCACTCATGTTCTATGAGATGATTTGACAAGTCATTGCCTAAACCTTTCTACATCATTACCACTGGATTCTTTTCCTTCTCATTCATTAATAAATATTTTGAATACCTCTTGAGTGCCAGGTGTTGTTCTACATGCTGGTGATTTGGCAGTGAACAAGATAGACAAAGTCTCTGCCCTTGAAGCTGGTGCAGAAATAACACTGATATAAGCCACATAAACAAAATAAATTTAGATGTTATAAAAAAGAGGTTGCATATTTTAAGGGTGAGGTAAAACTTTAGGTGGAATATTTGGGAGGTACATTCTTAATTCTTCAATAATACACAGGATCATACTCCAAAAAGAGAATGTTCTGTATTCAACCATTTTCTTTCTTTTTCTCACATAAATTTGAAACAGAAAACAATATGTTGTTATGAAACAGTAGAGTATTTTTTTATTCATTTATTCACATGTGCATACATTGTTTGGGCCATTTCTCCCCCCTACCCCTTACTCCCTCTCTTTCCCCCCCACTCCCCTTGCTTCAAGGCAGAACCTGTTCTGCCCTTATCTCTTATTTTGTTGAAGAGAAAACATAAGCAATAATAAGAAAGACAAAGCATTTTTGCTAGGTGAGACAAGGATAGCTATACAGAGAGATTCCTAGCATTGCTTTCGTGTACACATGTGTTACGACCCAAGTTGATTCATCTCTAACGACTTTTTCACTGGTTCCTGATCCCCTTCTCATATTGACCTCTGTCACTTTAAGGTTTCTGTATTAGTTCCTCTGGAGTGGGGACATCAAATGCTTTCATGTTTTGGGTTTTCTGCCTATTCCTATATCTCCCGTATGTGCTCTCCCCTTGTCATGTGATCCAAGTCCAACCACATTGCTGCATTTGCCCTAGAACTAAAGTCCGCATATGAGGGAGAACATACGATTTTTGGTCTTCTGAGCCTGGCTAACCTTGCTCAGAATGATGTTCTCTAGTTCCATCCATTTACCTGCAAATGATAAGATTTCATTCTTCTTCATGGCTGAGTAAAATTCCATTGTGTATAAATACCACATTTTCCTGATCCATTTGTCAGTAGTGGGACATCTTGGCTGTTTCCATAACTTGGCTATTATGAATAGCGCTGCAATAAACATGGGTGTGCAGATGCCTCTGGAGTAACCTGTGTTGCATTCCTTTGGGTATATCCCCAGGAGTGGGATTGCTGGATCATGTGGCAGATCTATGTTTAGATTTTTAAGAAGCCTCCAAATTTTTTTCCAGAGTGGTTGTACTAGCTTGCATTCCCACCAGCAGTGTACAAGGGTCCCTTTTTCCCCACATCCTCACCAACACCTGTTGTGTGGTGTTTTTGATGATGGCTATTCTAACAGGGGTGAGGTGGAATCTTAGTGTGGTTTTGATTTGCATTTCCTTTATGGCTAGAGAAGGAGCATTTTTTCATGTGGTTTTTGGCCATTTGAATTTCTTCTTTTGAGAAAGTTCTGTTTAGTTCAGTTGCCCATTTCTTTATTGGTTTATTGATTCTGGGAAGTTTAGTTTTTTAAGATCCCTGTATATTCTGGTTATCAGTCCTTTGTCTGATGTATAGTTGGCAAATATTTTCTCCCACTCTGTGGGTGGTTTCTTCAATAACAGTAGAGTATTTGATAAAAAGTAATAGAGTTAGCAATTTCTTATTAGCTTTTGTTTTTAGCAGGATGAAATGCTGTTTTAAGAGAACATAAATTGCTCAGTAATTTGAGTAGGTTTATTATATAATAAAATGTTACTGATGATATGTTCTCATTATAATATTTTATTATATAATATTTTATGAAATTAATGATGCTTTTGGAGGTTTGGTAGTGGCAGAGAGACAGACTTTGCAAATTTAGTAGTTTCGACACTTTGAGAAGTATATTTTCTGGTACCTAGGAGAGTCTTCAAAGTCACAAATTCTACTAGAGCACATAATTTCCCCATAAAATATAGTGAAATATAACTGAAATATATTTGCATGTCCTTAACAGTTTCCTATTAGCAGGACTAGAGAAACGTGCAGGATTATTTTATGAGAACCTTCATTTCCTTAGACTCCACCACTTTCATTACAGTACTAGTGGTTGGTTTTCTTACAAGAGTTTTTACTTTTTTCACAAAAAACCTAAATGTCAAGGCTAATTAACACATGAAAGCCAGAACATTCTTAAAAATAAATAGAAAAGTATCAGAACATATTACGGTGTTAGTCTAAGGCGGGCCCTTTCTTGGGTTAGAGATCCCACTCAAGGTGGTAACTGAGAGGGCTCATGATTCTTTGAAGAATGAGAAATCATTATGAGTCATCAACTATTAAGTTTGCCAAATAATAACAGACTGAGAATTTAATATTTGCAGATACTGAAGATCTTTTGGTTTCTAAATTACAGATTTATAGGAAGAGGACACAATACAACCATTTGTTCACCTCTTTATTGTTATAGCATATAGTCAAGTGAACTTTCTGAGCTGAATATCATATAGAAAGTTACTCTATAGCACCACTAGTTAGATGTTTAGACTTTGGTCACATATTTGCTGCTATGGCTGGTTCCTAATTTGTTACAAATTCATGAAGACTGTAACTTCAGCTGCTTTCTCTTTAATCAAGGCTGATTATTTCCAACTTCCAAGGGCAGAGGTGAAGATAAACTGAGCCAGGGTTTTGAAGATCTTCATGAACATGAAAACAGCCCACAAAACCAAGGTGTTAATAACATTCAATAAGGTATTGCTGGTTTTTAATTCCCACTTTGCCCCTTAAGCAGAATAAAAACTCATGGAACTATCGATTGATTGAAGTGAACATTGTGCAAAGGGTTTAACTTACTTCTTTTACAAACCACTGACAAAAGGCAGGACCAATCCATTCTCTTGCGTGAATCCCACAGTCTATCCAGACAGCTCTTTTGTAAGCTCGTGATTTTCTTCCCATCTGAAAATAAGAGTACTCATAGTAACCAACTCAGGCTTTTATTTTTGGATTCACTGACCAATATAATTTAATAAGGTCTCAGCATAATTCTTTACTATAGGTTGGTTCATTGGGTAACACATAAAAAAGGTTAAGAATTTCCTATCTACTTTAGCAGTCCAGGCTTGTTTATGCAGAAACAATAAATTTATTGCCCTAATTATAGCCAAAGATCTAGAAAATGCAGAAGAAAAAGGACAATTCCTAAAATAGTGTCACTTCTACATTTTAATAGTGTAGATGACTGTTAAATAAAAAGCTAAGTTTACCCTCTCTCCCTCCTCTTCCTTTTCCTCATCTCAAGGAATCAGAAAGGTTCCTAAGGCATATGACTTAAAGAGTTATATTTTATGAGTGAATAAGGCCAAACTTTATTACACCACAAGATGGAAACAAAATATCTTGATCTGTAGAATCAAGTGGCAAATTTAAAAACAACTATTATATCAACATCACTTCTGACTTGGTTCCTAATCCAGTCATCAACAGGTAGCTTGTCTCATTTTATTCACAAAGGGATCTAGTTTTCACTCATTCATTAAGTTGCTCAATAACACTTTAGGAAATCCTTTTGAACTGAGGGCCTTGTGCTTGCAAAGCAAGTGCTCTGTCACTTGAACCACATCCTCAGCCCTTTTTGCTTCTAGTTGTTTTCAAATAGGGTCTCATACTTTTGCTTGGGCTTGTCTTGTACCATGATCCTACTATCTCTGCCTCCCATGTTGGTGGGATTTTAGGTGTTAGCCACTGAATTTGGCAGGAAATGCTTTTTAATGTCAGTCATTGACCCAGCCCTGGACATTCAGAGATGAAAAGACAAAGAATTTATACGTTAGTAGGGAGGGCAGACAGTAAATAATCAGTCAATCTTTATAATGTGAATATTGGTAAATTACCACAGGAACATGGGGTGTTAAGTCAAATTTTCCTGGGGAGTAAAAGGAGGCTTCTCAGAAGAGGAGCACTTGAGTATTCAAGCCAGACTGGAAGCTTGCCTGGTAGACAAGTTGGAGGAAGGCCCTTCAAGTTTGAGAGAGAATCTGAGAACACCGTATATGAGGAACTGCTTCTGTGGTTTTGAGGAAGGACCATCACATAAAGCTGAACCCAGAAGCAGAGAACACATGAAATCCCTGGATGCTCTGAAAGGGAGAGGAAGCTGTATCCCATATTCCACAGAAGGCTTCTGTGTGTGCATGTTCATGTATGTGCACATATATGCATGCTTGTGTTAGCTCACACCAACAGCAATGTGGACGATGTTTCAGAGAATGAGAGGGTTAAGGATGGGGACTAAAAAAGAAGTTTAATAATGAAGCCACTATTGAAATAGTCCAGGGAGCACACATTGAAAAACAAATTCAGGTAACAGCAATGAGGACAAGAGAAGAAATTGGGATGATCCAAAAGAATTGTCAGCTTTTGGTGGTAAATTTAAAGTGAGTAATTAAAATAAAGAAGAGGAATATAGGATGATACTCATGTTTCTAAACTGGGAGGATAGTGGTGCCATTCAGAGTCTGAAGATGCAGGGGAGAGGGTCAAACAGGCAGTGATGTGTGAATTAAAGCTCCAGAGAGTGGTCTCCACTGGATAGAAAAGTCTGGGATGATTATTGAAACCATGGAGCAGGTGTGCCCATTTAGACAGGGTTTTGTGGGGTGAAAGTAGAGCTGAGGAAGCATACTAAGGACTACCAGAACCTAAAAAAAAGGACAAGGAAAGTCAGTGCACGAGACCTACGGGAATGGAGAATTGATGATGACTTGTCATTCACCTTGAAAAGAGAAATTTTAAAGTTGAGGGTCAAAAAACAGTGAGTCAAAGTTTGAATGGGAGGTGAAGAAGTAAAGACAGTGAGCTAGAGGTAAGTCTTTCTAGACATTTGACTAAGAAGAGATGGAGAGCTGCAAGTCAGTAGCTGGAGGAGAATGCAGGATCAAGGCATAGGCCCAATGCACACCTTCTTCCACATTTATTTAGCTTTACCTTGGTTCATCTTAGACTGCACCAACTCATCAACAACTGAGCAGTTTAAAAACAGAATTCTCTGGAACACCAAATGACAAGTAAATGTGGTTAAAAAAATCTAAGGAAATTATTTTTCTTAAGTTAATGGATGATGTTAAACATGTGACTGCGTGAAAGATCATTTCATTTGCTCCCAATAAATCGAAGTTGAAAAGATAAATGTTGGGTGTACAATTTGTATTTAGTTAACAATTTCTTCTTTTTACCTTTAAAATCAATAGAGATCTTCCCTCATATGATCTGCCAATAGAGAACATCTGAATGAGGCCTGAGTGAGTTTTATTCAGATGATGCATCCAACTCTGAATCTAAAAGCAGATAAATAAAAACCATGTCAGACTCTCGAACATAATGGAGCTTTTAGAGAACAAAAGGTAACAAAAAAAGACAACAGTAGGTCTCAGAATTCTAAGAGCATACATGAAGTAAAAAATGGAAGAAAAAAACCCCCCAATTTTCTATTTTTAATTTTCTTTGAGATACTTAAAATTACATTTTACTTTCTGCCTTTAAAGATAGTAGTTCATGTCTTTATAATGTTTTTTCTTTAAAGAATGCATTCTAGTCCAAGCTATTAATATTTTGATGGCAGTGTTTTACAGAAAATTAATACATATATTCTGGTTTCTTTTGAAAAATCCAAATTTATTTCCATTTCCCACAAATACTTAAGAGAAAAAGAAAAATAAATCAGGTTCATGAGAACTACCCAAACTACTTGAAAGTGTTTCTGAACTCCTATTATGTTGCAGTTTGCCACTAAATGAAGATATTAAGAAAGGGGCAGTAAAGAATGCTACTGAGTCACACGGAAGGGCATACTCTGAATAATTCCTCCAGTGATAGTAATACATTTGCATCGATATGATCACACACACTTATCTGTCATCGGGGAAGTTGGATGAATAAGGTGCTCAGAAAGATGGGTGACATGTCTGACTTAAAAGCCTTGTAAGGAATAAAGAAGTTACATAGAAGTGCCCTATTTTTCTGTGATATGAAAGGACCTGTGCTGAGGAAATATGTAAATATATTTTGGAAAGTATCCATATTTTCTTTTCTTTCCATTTTGATTTAATCTAACAAGCAGGATATATACATGTGTTTATGTATACACACATATATATTCAATATATACATATGTATATGTATGTATATGCATTTTTTTTTGAAATTTGACCTTTTTCTAGTGCACACTAATAGTACTTTGGTGTGTCATTATCTAAAACCTTTCTATTCATTCTAATTTCAAGCTTCTAAAAAGTATGTTGAGACATGAACTATGTGAAAAGAATTTTGAAAGGAAATTTGTCACCAACAGAACCAAAAACACTTGTAATAGTATAATAGGATCTCATTAATTTTGTGTCTGACATTCCTTTGCCCAATTTGGGGGAAACATGTATTCATTTATTTTGTCAACAACTTACCTATTTGGAAGACTCTATTGCCTGTCATTGGGGATATAATGGTGAACAAGAAAGAAGCAGTCTGCCCGCATGGAGGTTGCAGTGTAGGACAGAATGGCATTAGTAAAATGAACATGCAATTATATAAATTAGAACTGGGAAGACTATCATATCCATGTGCTGTGGGGGCAAGTGAGATACTGAGGTTGGTGGGCATAGGGAGTTGATTCAGTCTGGGAGAGTAGAAAGAACTACCATCCTGCTTTAGCTGAAATTTGAAGAATAGAAGTTGTCGTCAGATGAACAATAAAGGATGTGGTGGTAAGGTTGAGGTTGCTGTGAGTTTTCCAGGTAGAATTAACAATAGTGTGGGCAAAGGCCCAGAAGTGCCACTAACGCAACTTGGTCTTTGGGAGGTCTCAGCGTTGCAAGGATGTGGGACAAGTTTCAAAATCTACTATGTCCTCCACCAAAGTATTGCTCTCAAACTTTAGCTAACTCCATGGATTTTTTTAGTTAAGACTTCTACAACCATGATTTTAACACCATTACCTCACTCTTCATTTGTACTTCCCATGTCCTCTGTAGGGATGCATTGGGTAAATCAGGTGAGTTCAAATTATTTTGCTACTTCTAATATAGCACTAAAGGGTTCAGTGGAAGAGATGAATGAGCTGACAGGCATAGGCCAAGTAAAATCTATGTATATTTTTCTCAGAGCTTGTGTCTCTGCTTTATGCTTCTCTCCCAGTCCTCACACCTAAATGACAATGGTGAATTTGTAAAATAAATAAATAAATTTAAAAAAGCAATAAAAGTTCCTTTGACTACACACTTCTTCTAAGGAGTGATAAACTTCATAATTATATTCAGAGAGTGATCTTCTATTTCTCTGGGTTCCCATGGTGCTGTCATTTTCCAGTACTTTCTGAAGATCTTCTATGAGGATCCTGGATTTGAAACAATAGACATGATGAAAAGTACATTGAGATAATGCAAAAGTCAAGCAGTGCTAAAAAATCATGCATAAGGATGAAGAAGTAACATGGAAAAGACACTGTGTTCCATGATATGAAAGGAAAAAGGACTGCCAATACTGACATTTCTTAAAAATAACAAGTGTTGAGAAGATGTTCTTTTTCTGGATATGCAAGCTGTTAAATAAATGGTGTAATGATTTAAAGTGTAAATGTATACGCTGTTGTAGTAGCTATCATTGAGTGAACAGCTACAAACACTGATGATGGCTCTGAATACTTACACCGAATACTTAATAGGCACTGTGCTATGCGTCTTACGTACATTATTTTCATTAATAACCCTATGAGGTAGATGCTATAATAGGGAACCTAAGATTCAAAAGGGTTAAGAATTTGCCAATGTTATTCCACTGGCTAATGCTGAACCTAAATCGGAACTTGAAATGTAAATCCAAATTCCAATCTTGGGACTCCATGTCCAGTGTGATGTAATAAAAGCTAAGCTTTGGCTGCTCCTCTACCCCCTTCCCTGATCCTCTTTCCTTGGACTTCTATCTGTTCACATCCCAGTCTTCACTGAGAGACTGCTCTCATGTCATCACCCAGCACCCCTGACCCATTCCTAGAGAGGATGCCAAGAGATGAAGCTTTTGTTTTAAAAAGGAGTCTGAAGAAATATACCCAGAGTTGGGGAATGCTCTCTTGTTGTTTGACAATACCATCTGAGTTAGGTGCAGGCTTGCCTTCCCAGAACTCGCCAGTCACCACTCACCAGAGTGCCACACACTAACAAGGTGCTTCATTCATTTGCAATATTTAAAGATGTTAAAGAGATCTAGTGACTTTTCTGGGCATGGCAGGTGGCTTTGCTTTTATGCTTTATTTTCCTGAAGAATCTGTTTAAGTGCTACTAGAACAAGGGGTAGCATCTTTAAATGATTTTCAAGGCTGATCTATCTAAACCACTTAATGAAAAAGATTATCTGGAATCACCTGGATAAATGAAGGAAGTAAATTGATTTGGGGTCGTGCTGGGTATAAGATAGTCCTTTTGAAATAACTCACTTGTTATTTATTGAGCACCAATTGCACACACTTAGAAATTGATCATCGATTTATTGTTCTTTTTTGTTCTAATTTTCTACTTTGCAACTGGAAACATTTTAGAAATAAAGACAAGATGAGGTGACACAAAGCATGGTGAATTTTCTTGGGAGCTGTTTGCAGTGGTCCAAAATGTGAATGGAACATTAAGTTGTCAGACTAAACACCAACAGAATTATTATTTTCATTCTTCCCAAAGGTAAGGAGAACTTTACAATACCTCTAAGGCAGGTCTTAAAAGCCAAATGAGCTTTATGTTGACCTCCAAACTTTCATCTGCTAGGAGAGATCCTAACTGGTCAGGAAGGATTATTAGGAATGAGGTGGTCATAACTGTGCATGTAGCCCAGCTACTGCAGGCAACCCTAAGGTATGTTTCTCTCCCAGGACCATTTCTTTGGTTTATTTTTTGTCTATCCCAGTAAACTAAGGGGAAAAATGTAGACAGATTTGTCAAAGCCAGCAATCTATACAAGAATTTGCTCTTGAATGTCCAACTTAAAAGATCTGGAGTTTACTTTGCTACAGAACCTTCACCAAACTAATAGAGGTCTCTGTTCAGTCACTTATACTGCACCCTAATAGAGGCTCTAAGAGGCCAATGTGAAATTAAAAATAATTGTAATAAATATGGCAACCTAGTTCCATTTTTCCTGTCAAGTAGTTGACTGAAAACTAGTAGATTGATAAGAAGGCTGTGAACAAAAGTACCACAATGGTCTCAAATTGTAATATTTGCTAGCTCTTTAATCTGAATATGATTGGTAATATTCTTAAAATAGTGACAAGATTAAACTTTCCATGTGATGTCATTCCCCACTACAAAACTACCTCCCTGAAGCTTCCAGAGTAGGGAAGAGTCCTCAAAAATGAAAATTTCATTGCCAGTTTTTATAGGTATTCATAAAATGACTGAATTTTTTTTAGTGGCAGAATGAGTCATCTCATTGAGACAGGTTGATCACTAGGGACTACACATGCAGGGTCACTTTATCTCTGCTTTAAAGATCACTATGGTGATACATTATGTATAGTTGTACAGAGTAAATGATAATCTTTTGAAAATACCCCAGGCTACAATAATAAAAGTCAATTAAAATGATCTCTACCTACTGTGCCTGCAGAATTTAATTGACTCTTATGTGTTATTATCTTGGGACAAACAAAATGAATAATTCTAAATGATTTTTCCACATGAGAAGACAATTGATTTTAAAATACTCATTTTTGACTCTAGTCTCTGTGACACAAAGTGTATTCTATATCAGTTCCACATGACCTATATTTAATAGGAAAAAATAGAGACTTGTTAAACTAACTGGTGTATTCTTTTCTACTGAACAATAATTAACGGAGCATATGAGTTGTTACTGGGCACCTATAGATATAATTGCCAAGCTCTTTCCTGCTAGGCATTCAGAGAACCCAAGCACGCCTTCAAAATTATAGCAATAATGAAAATGTGAGCAATGTGGACAATAGTTTTATGCACAGCTGTGATTCTGTTCTAGAAGCACAGATAAAAAAGTTTTCGCATCAGTAGTAAGGCTGTATCTTTCTGGCAGAGCAGTATTTGTGTAGGCCAGAGATGTCACTGCCATTTTGCACCTTTTAGCCCACCCTTCCAGGGAGCCTGGGACCCTCACCATGGACCCATGGAGCCATCAGTTCACCATAGGCCTCCCCAGACACCATCGGGGACATGAGGGCCAACTATGACAGTACAACCACAACCTGTTAAAACTAGGGGTAGTTGAGACTAGTCATTTACAATTATGCCTCTCAGCCCTTAGTCTTAGGATTTCCAGTGAAAGGTAAGCCCCTCCTCCTGTCTCATTAGTCCACTACACTGCATTTTCTCTTCCCAGATCCTCCACCAGCCCTCCTTACTCTACCATTCCCCTTTCCCTGAAACTACTGGAGCCCCGCTTCCATTGCAAACAACCTTCCTACGTTCTCCAGACTCTTCAGAGAACTCTCCCTTTTCATTATCCTTGCCCCATCAGAAATTTTATTCTTAAGGACATGCTTTCTTTTCTGGCTTTTTACTCCTGTACAACTTTCCTGCTTACCATGGGGTCAAAAGAGAGGGGTCAGCCTTCTCTTGACCTGAATCTCTGCTTCTCCATTCATCTTCTAATTCTAGGAAAATCTCATCCTCCCCTCAGCATCATACCACGCCTTGTTGCTTTTCCCTCTGACTCTTGGCTTTGCCCTTCACCCCAGTCATGCTGTCAGTCAATTTGTGACTGCCATGGTCATTCTTTGATGATTTAACCCTTCCACACTTGACTGCAATGATCTCCACACAGAATTCTACTTCAACCATCTCCTTCTTGGCTAGCCCTTGGATCTACCCTAGAATTTGTAACATTCAGCAGCCTACCTTTTTTTAAAATAAAAACTTCTTCTGTTCTCATTTGTTGCCACCAGTCATACTATACTTGTTTTCAATATGAAGACTTTCATACCTTCCTTAGTTCTTCCATTTTGTCCCATAATTTCTCTTACACTGTCTTCCCTCCAGATTAGAACCCACAGATGAATACTCAATCAGGTATCTCCTGGAGAACTCCAACTTCCTTGCCACTTTGACCTTTCTGTGTTACTATCCTATGAAACTTTGTATCATATATATTCTTATCATATGAAAGATCAGTGCTAATATTCTCTTCTCAGCAGCAGCTAGTTTTATTGGTTCTTACTTCAGTTTTTCTCTTGGCAGCATTCTTCAAAACATGTTTCTTTGCTTTTGGTAGAAAGTTTTGCTTCATACTTCATCTAGAAAATCATCAGCTAAAATCTCCTTCAATCAAGGACTCTCCTCTCTCCTTAAGTAGACTCACACTTACTTCTTCAGTCTTAGAGGACAAGGTCCTTCCCACTATTCACACCCACCCTTCCACTTGTGCATTCTCTCTGCATCGTCATCACCTTCCATCACTGCCAACATTTTCTCCTACTTGCACAAACCCCAAATCTTTTGACCAGTTATTGATACTGTACCTCTTTGTGGTCACTTCTTATCCTCTCTTCTATCTTTCTAACTGCTAAGAGTGGAGTTTGCTCTGCTTTTCCAGATCTCACCTTTGATTCACTTTTCTGTCTTCTCCTGTTAACAACTGAATCTCACCATTAGTGGTAGGAAGGCGATCTCTTATCGCCATATCCAAAGGAGATCACTCAGACCCCTTCTTACTGGTGTCACTGTAGCACTTGGCACCATGAACCATTCCCTCTCTGAAGTCTCTCTCTTTCTTTGACTCCTGTGACTCTTCCATTTTCTGCATTCTTCCTGTTTTAACCATTCCCTTTAAACACCCTTAGAATGTCAAACTCTGTTCAAAGCTGTCTTCTTAATCAGCTTTTCCAAGCTAGAAAACTTGGAGTCATTCTTTGACTTCTCCCTTTCCAGCTACCATTCAACCAAATGGAGAGTTCAGGAGGTTTTATCTCTGAGATTTTTTTTTTTGAATGTTCACTGACTATATTACTCTGATCTAACTCAGGGCCTTACCACTTCTTGCCTATACTACTCTTTTTACCCCTCCACCTGACAGACAACTGGCTCCTTTGCTTATATCTTCCACAGGTACAGGACCACTCATAAAAGAAGGTCCAGGCTTCTCCCCTGGAAGTAGGACTCTACAATCTTCCACCCCTCCTAACAATCAGCATCTTTCTTTCTTTGTGCTCTGTGCTTTGTGCACTGTGACACTGCACTGATGTGCTGCTTCTCCTTTTGTTTGTGTTGTCCTTTCTGCCTGCCACATCCCAAGTCTCATCCTTAACCTACCTGACATGGCTACCACAGAAAGCCTTTTCCTCCCCTGCGCTTCCTTTGACCCTCTCTGCATTGTCAGGCTGCTCTCCTTTCTTCACACAGAAACAAATTCCATGTTGACACTGACTGCTTAGTGGTTACAGTGAAAGGACATGACCACGTGATTGCTCCTGTTCTGTATTAGACAAATAAGCTCATTACAGGGGAATATATTCACATCAGTCTTCTCAAAATGAAAAGTTATCTAAAACACTATGTAAACACTTGATAAGTAGTGTGAGCATAGCAATCATTCAATTCAATTTAATACAAATGAATTTTGTAGCATGTGAAAGGAATGCTTACTTGTACTGGATGTTGGCTTCTTGGAAGAAGGTCAACAGGACTTGGGAAGCATTTCGGGGAATATGGACATCAGTAACTGTTCCCTCTGATATGTAGGAGATACTGCTGGGCTGCCACAGGTCCACCTGTAGTGCAGGAACCAACCTATAATTCATATTCAATGTAGTGGGGAAAAATCCATGTCACAATGTCAAACACATTATCTTGTTTTAATACAGAAATAACCAAACACATTTTGGGGGATAGACTCAATGCCTAAATTGTAAGAACAGACCTCCCATTTTCACTTTTATAAATGTCACAATGTAATATCAGTATATCAATATGATAATAAAAATTAAAAAAAAACCTATTTAATCTTGAATTTGGACTCTAAACTTTATCATATTAATATAGAATTTGATCTGAATTTTGAAATAATAGTTTGAAGACCAATACATTAAAATCACAAGACAAAATGAAATAAAATAGTATAAAATGTAACTTGTATTATTTTTAAAGTATTTATTGTGCAACTTTGATATTGTTTTAAACTTACTGTGCCAATTTCTAAATTACCATAAGAAAGATATAAATTATCCTTCATCTTTCTGCACAAATAAGTTATGGTGTTTTTACAGCATTTGGTAACTCTTTTTTTTCTTTTGCCATGCTGGGGATTGAAACCAGGGTTTCACGCATGTTAGGCAAGTGCTTTACCACTGAACTACACCACCAGTTCAATGTTAGGGGACTTTAAGTAGAACATTCTCCAGGTGCTCGACTTCATTTGTCATGGAATCCTCCCTTCTCAGGAAGACATACATAAGCTCCATGAAGCAAACGGTTTGCGCATTTAGTTCCTTACTGGAAAGTACCTTGTGCACATTAGCATCTCAATCATTTTTTGTAGGAGTGTAGCACTCCCCTCAAGTAGTAAGTTGATACACATTCACTACATGTTCAATACTTTTCAGGGAAGCAGGAGTCACATCTGTCTTCCTTACTTTTGTGATCCTAGTCCCTTGACCAATGTTTGCGCTTGGTAGTAGCTCTGGATTCATCAAAAGAATAACAACTCATCTGGGAGGGAGACAGTCTCATCTTTTGTGAGAACCTAGAACCACATTTCCATAGTTTACCTTTATAGTTCTGTCTCTGTCTTCTCTTGTCTGCTTTAAGCCTCTCTCTTCCTGCAGTTTGGTTGTTGGTCCTGCTAAGCCCTTGTTTAATAGGTTTAGTTACTTTATCTCCACTTCTGTCAATGCTGGTAGTCTGAGGGAACTCTAAAAGGCCAAAAATACTTTGTGTTTCAAGGAAGTAAAAGTCTAATGGCATAATTTAATCTGGAACAGGGCAGACAGGCTTTATTTTGAGGACAAAGAGACTACCTGTTTTCTTTCAAGCAGCTGACTCCTTCACCAACTTGCAAGGGCAAATCTGACTCGGCTAACAAGCCCATCTACAGTCACAGGAAGACAGAAGCGTGGGGCTGGGAGGGATGTGGGGAGGTCATTCGATCCGTCTGTCAGCCCTTGGGCGAGGACATAGCTAGGACTGACTGCCCCAAACTGTCCTCAATAGCAACGTCCAAACCAATCTCTTAAGTCTTCAAAAGGAGGAGGGAGAGTTGAGAACATCTTGATTTAATTCACATCCACATTTAACAAGATTGTCAGACATTTTTCTTAATCCTTTACAGGGAGGCACAGTTTCATTATTCTTCCATTCTTCAGTGAGGAGTATCTGGTTTCTTGCATTTGTGAAATAAAACATGTTGGCTCACAGGTCTTGTATGTTAGATTTTGTAATCCTTTAATTATCCTTGACAGTTGGCTGTCAATGAATACAAGGAAACTGTGCTGTGTTTAGGGAGTAGAAAGCTGCAGGTACCTATAATAATATGAATTACCACTCTGGACACAAGTCTCTAGGTGCTATTTTCTGGGGTACATGATAAAATCAGGATCCTTCTCTCACAAAAAAGAGTATCTTTCCAGAGGAGAGTCCCAGGAAAGTAATATACCCTAGAGTAAGACCTGGAGAAGGCTAACACTAGAAAACTAACATTACTATACATGGTGGTGCACACCTGTAATCCCAGCACTTGAGAGGCTGAGGCAGGAGGATTGCAAGTTTGAGGCCAACCCAGGATATATAGTGAGAACCTATCTCAAACAAACAAACAAATGATAAAATCCTAATATTAGCAGAAAGCAGAAAGTAGTTGGCTTAAAGGACAACCATCAAAAGATAATTTGCGAAAACAGGAATTCAAGGTCTGGCAGCATTGGCTATGTAAATTTTGGGGAAGTTTTTAAAAACATATCTGAGCCTTGTCTTTCCCATCTGTACTGTGAAGGTTTTAAAGACCTACCCACATTCTCTTTTAGAGGATTAATTGGAGTAATGGAGGTAAAGCACATAGCAGCTATTGGCAATTAATTAGAGCTCAAAAGATATTTAAGGACAGCATTATCTTGATCGTCAGCCAAGGACAGATCAAAGAAAGAGAAAATTATAGACCAATATCCATGATGAATGTAGATGTAAAAATGTTCAACAAGACATTAGCAAAGTGAATCCAGTAGCACATCAAAAAAATCATTCACCATGATCAAATTAGATTTATTCCAGGATGTAAAGATGATTAAACATATGCAAATCAACAAACAATACATCACACTAACAGAATGAAGGATAAAAACTATACAATCATCTCAATAGGTGGCAAGAAAGCTTTTGATAAAATCCAACATTGCTCCATGATAAAAACTCTGAATAAATTAGATACAGAAGGATTATACCTCAACGTAATAAAGGCTATCTATGACAAACCCACAGCCAACATCATACTGAATGGGGAAAATCTGAAAGGATTTCTTCTAAGATCTGAAACAAGACTAGGGTGTCCATGCTCATCATTCTTATCTAGACATACTAGAAGTCATAGCCAGAGCAAGTAGGAGGATAAAAAAGCAAAAAGTACACAGATAAGAAAGGACGAAGTCAGATTATCCTTATTTGTAAAAGATATGATTCCATATACAGAAAAACCTAAAGACTCCACAAAAAACTAACTCATAAATGAATTCAATAAAGTTGCAGGATACAAAACCAATATGCAAAAATCAGTAGCATTTTTACATACCATTAACAAACTTTCTGAGAAAGAATTGAAGGGAATCCCATTCACAGTAGTTAACAAAAATTAAGAAAAGCATAGGAATAAATTTAATCAAAGAAGCAAAAGACCTCCACAATGAAAATTATAAAATACTGATGAAAGAAATTGAAGAGCACACAAAAGAACTCTGTTCATGGCTAGAAGAATTAATATTGTTAAAATGTCCAAAGCAATTTATGGATTCAATGTAATCCCTGTCAAAATAGCAATGATATTTCTCATAGACCTAGAAAAAGCAATCCCAAATTCCTACTGAAGCCCAAAAGGCCATGAATAGCCAAAGCATTCATTAACAAAATGAACAAAGTTGTAAGTGTCACAATATCTGATTTCAAGACATACTACAGAGCCACAGTAGCCAAAACAGCTCTGGTACTGACATAAAAACAGATACACAAACCAGTGGAACAGAATAGAGATCTCCAATATAAACCTAACATTAATAGCCAACTGATTTTGACAACAGTGCCAAAAACATACACTGGAGCAAGGACAGATCCTAAATAAATGGTGCTGGGAAAACTGGATATCCATATGCAAAAGACTGAAATTTGACTCTTGTCTCTCACCCTACATGAAAATTAACTCAAAATGGATCAAAGACCCAACTGTAAGACCTGAAACTTTGAGACTACTACTGAATCATAGGGGAAACACTACAGATGTCAGTATAGGCCATGATTTCTTGGAAGTGACACTGCAAACAGAGAAAACAAAAGCAAAAATAGTCGAATGGGATTATATCAAACTAAGAAGCTTAGGCAAAGTGAAGAGACAGACTAAAGAATGAGAGAAAATATATGCCAATTATTTATCTGACAAAGGATTATTATCCTGAATGTGTAAGAAACTCATAACAATAAAAAAGTAATCCAATTAAAAAAATGGGCAAATGATCTGAATAGACACTTCTTAAAGGAAAAAACACAAATGGCCAACAAGTAATTCATGTCCAAAGGAAATGAAATCAACATGCCAAAGGGATACCTGCACCCCTATGTTAACTGCAGCATTATTTACAACAGCTAAGATAGGAAACCAACATTGGCACCTATAAACTGATGAATGGGTAAATTGTAAGCATACAGAATGGAATATTATTCATTCAAGTATTATTACATTCAAAGAAGAATGAAATCTTGTCATTTTCAGAAAAATGAATGGAACGAGAGGATATTATATTAAGTGAAATAAACTAGACAAAAGGATAAGTACCACATTTTCTCTGTCATTTGTAGAAGTTAAAAGAAAGTTCAACCCAAATATAGAATAGTGATTCCTAGAGACTGTGAAGGTGGTAGTGGGAGAGTGGATAAAGGGAGATTGGGCAGTGAGTACCAAAACAGTTACATAGAAGGAGTAAGTTGTAGTGTTCCACAGCACAGTGGGGTGACTATAATTCACAGCAATCTACTATATACTTTATGAAGATGTAGAACGGCAGAGCTCAAAGTCTTCAAACATAAAGAAATGATAAGGAGAGGAAATGCTAATTACTCTGATTTCATCAGTGCATGCTGTATGCATGTGTGCAATATCACACTAACCCCACTATTCTGTGCAATTGATACATATTAATCAAATAGTAAAGTAAACAATAGCTATTTGTCATTGCTTTTTAAAAAATGTATGAAAAGAAAAGATGAAAGTTGTAAAGATAAAGTTCTACTGTGTGTATTTCAGACGTTGGACATGATCAGATTGCCCCCTTATTTGGGGACATTCAAATGTACAGAAGGCTGTAAGGGTGTGGGGCAGAAAGCAAAAATCATAAAACAAGAATACAAACCAAGCAGGACTATTTCTTAGCACAAAGTCAGGTAGCTGAATGTAAAGTCACTGTAGTGGCCGTCAGTACGTCAGTATCCTGGGCTCTGGAGTCTGACCCCATGGATCAAATTCCTATGGAACAATAGGATTTGGAACAATTCCCTCACCTCTCTGGCCCCCACTTTCTTCAATGGTAAAATGCAGGTGATAATTACATCCTTCCTGTTGATCAGTATTTAATGGTAGTGGTTGCTGTTGTTTTGGTTGTTACGGAAGTTAGAGAGATGATAGAAAATGCAGTGATGATGAGGATGAATTCTAGAGCCAGACAGCATGGGTTTGAGTCCTACTTGGGCCACTTACTAATTGTGTGACTTTTGGGCAATCTACTTTAGCTCTCTGTGCTTCAGTTCTTCACTTTTAAAATGAGATCATGAATAGCATATTTTTATAGGCTTCAATGAATCAAAACATATAAAGTGCTTAGAACAGTGCCTGGTGACTTGGGGCATACATTAAATGACAATGATTCAAAATCAAAAAATTTATTTGAAATTAAAAAAATAATAACTCAGTGTGGTACTAATTTCATGGCTCTTTGGATCTTTGGGCTGTGCTTGCTTCTTTGCCTGGTCTGCCTCCAAGAACCACCCACCTCTCTTAGGGCTAGGGCTGATTGCACACCTGGCCCAGGTGTAATGGGGCTCTCAATATCCTAGCAGCCCCAGAGGAGTCCTGTGTGGGAAGATATTTGAAGCATCCCTTCAATTTGTGACAGATGGCCTGCCTCCCAACTACCTGAAACAATACAGAGTCATGGAACCAGACCATTCTATTCTATATTTACTCTTATTTTTTTTGTTGCCTTGGAAAAGTGTTAGTTATTCTTAGGTGTCACACAAAAGGTTTCTAAGTAAGAAAACATATCACATTTGTAGTTGACTAGTGCTTAGTTAATTTAAGCAATCATATTAATTCAACATTTGGAAACACAAAATCTTAATACATCAAACAGAATCTTGCTTATTTACTCTTAAATTTGTCTTTTTGGTCTGGATTATTTTACCTTTCTTGAATCTTCTTTTAGAATCTTTGTCTATTACCTGTTGTGAAGCTTCTCTGCCTGCTAAGTTTAAATCAAGCACTTTTTGTTCTCTGGTTTCATAAAATTATGAAGCTGGATGTGGTGGTGCACACCTATACTGGGAGACTGAGGCAGAAGGACTGTGAATTGTAGGCTAGGCTAGTGTGAGCTATACAGCAAGTCTCTCTCCTCTCTCTCTCTCTCTCTCTCTTTCTCTCATAGGGATGCACAGCTACACACAGAATTGCTTCTTTTACAGTCTACAACTTTAAATTATATCCCCTTTGCATGATTCTTATATTAATTTCACAGGGCTGTGTAAGTAAGTCACAGCAAACTTGTTGGTTTTAAACAAAGGAAATGCATTCTTTTTTTTTTTTTTTGTGCCTGAACTTTTTTTTTCTTTTATTATTCATATGTGCATACAAGGCATGGGTCATTTCTCCCCCCTGCCCCCACCCCCTCCCTTACCACCCACTCCGCCCCTCCCTCTCCCCCCGACCCCCTCAATACCCAGCAGAAACTATTTTGCCCTTATTTCTAATTTTGTTGTAGAGACAGTATAAGCAATAATAGGAAGGAACAAGGGTTTTTGCCTGTTGGGATAAGGATAGCTATACAGGGCATTGACTCACATTGATTTCCTGTGCGTGGATGTTACCTTCTAGGTTAATTCTTTTTGATCTCACCTTTTCTCTAGTTCCTGGTCCCCTTTTCCTATTGGCCTCAGTTGCTTTTAAGGTATCTGCTTTAGTTTCTCTGCGTTAAGGGCAACAAATGATAACTAATTTTTTAGGTGTCTTACCTATCCTCACCCCTTCCTTGTGTGCTCTCGCTTTTATCATGTGCTCATAGTCCAATCCCATTGTTGTGTTTGCCCTTGATCTAATGTCCACATATGAGGGAAAACATACGACTTTTGGTCTTTTGGGCCAGGCTAACCTCACTCAGAATGATGTTCTCCAATTCCATCCATTTACCAGCGAATGATAACATTTCATTCTTCTTCATGGCTGCATAAAATTCCATTGTGTATAGATACCACATTTTCTTAATCCATTCGTCAGTGGAGGGGCATCTTGGCTGTTTCCATAACTTGGCTATTGTGAATAGTGCCGCAATAAACATGGGTGTGCAGGTGCCTCTGGAGTAACCTGTGTCACAGTCTTTTGGGTATATCCCCAAGAGTGGTATTGCTGGATCAAATGGTAGATCGATGTCTAGCTTTTTAAGTAGCCTCCAAATTTTTTTCCAGAGTGGTTGTACTAGTCTACATTCCCACCAGCAGTGTAAGAGGGTTCCTTAGGAAATGCATTCTTTTACAGTTCTGGGGGCCAGAAGTCCAAAATCAAGGCATTGGAAAGATGGTATCCCTTCTGAAAACTCTAGGGGCAAATCCTTCCTTGTTTCCAGCTTCTGGAAGCTTTGGTATTCCTTGGTCTGTGGCCACATCACTCCAATCTCTGCCTCTGTTTTCACATGGACTTCTCATCTATGTCTTCTTCTGTCTATGGATACTTGTCATTGGGTTTAGAACCCTAACTGGGTAATTCAGGATTATCTCATCATGAGATCCTTAAATGTATCAGAAAAGATCATTTTTACAAATTAGGTCACTTTTCTATTCTGCCTAGGAGATGGGCACCAGGGGTTGCCATTCAACCCATTACATTTGTCATATTAATATCTGTTTTTCCCATAATCTCCATAAGAGTAGAGACTGTGGAAATTTTCCCTCTTCTGTCCTTAGCTCCCTAGTGCTTAGACTCATGTCTGACACTTAGTGAACATTTTATAGGTGGAATGATGCATCTCTTCTTTCTTTATTCAAATGTACACTGTTCCCAGGATTGCTCTAGAGCATTTTTAGATTCCTAATTCTACTTCCCCTTACCAAGAAATTCACAAGGTGGTTCACCAAAATTTTATCCATTCATCCCATTTCTCAATCCATAAGTCATTAATTTTGATTTTTTTGTATGTTTAGGTATAACCATACACTATGTTGCTTCTTAGGTCATAGCATTGTGTCCTTTTTGGATGACTATCATGTCACTTCATTTAAAGAAATGCTTATGTTTTTGGACATGTTTTTTTATCCTTGTTCTACTTATGATTTGTCAACATTTCATGTTTCAGTGGACTGCCAGTGGGGAAGGAAACTTGGCCAGAGATGATAGTCTTCTATGAGCCAAAGACATTTGGGAGGTTGTTAAAAATTTGAGGCTAATTTTATCTCCCCCGCTTCTGAATTCTTTCTCTCTAAGCACAGAAGCAATTTGCAAGTTATCACTCTCCTGACTATAGCTCCGATAACCCCAATAACCTCTTCTTTACCAGAAATTTAGGCAACTAAGTTTCTTGTTTTGCCATTAAAGAAAATGAAAACATATTAAGTAACAACTAATTAGACATTAAAATAACCATTTTAATTAGTGGGGGCCTGCCTTAATCCATTTTCTATTGCCGTAACAGAATGCTTGAGACTGGGCAATTTATAAATGAAAGAAGTTTATTTTCGTTCACAGTTCTGGAGGCAGAGAATTGCAGAAGCATGGCACCACAAGGACCTCAGCAGAAGGGCAAATTGGTATGTCAGATGAGGTAAAACACGAGGGGTATCCTGGCTTTAGAGCAACCCACACTGTGGTAGCTAATCCAGTCTTGTGAGAACTCATTCACACTATGAGAACTAACATAGTCCTGCATTAAATAGAAAGGATTAATCTATTCATGAGGGCTCTCTCCCATGACCAAAACACTTCTCACTATGGTCCACTTCCCAATACTGCTGCTTTGAGGAATTAAGATTAGGATACCCAAGCCAGATGCTAGTGATGCCTGTAATTCTAGCTACTTGGGAGCCCCATCTCCAAAATAAACACAGCAAAATGGACTGGAGGTGTGATTCAAGCAGAAGAATACCTGCTTTGCAAATGTAGAGCCCTGAGTTCAAACTCCACTCTTCCCCTCCCTCCATTGTCAAAAAAAGATTACAAACCCAAACTTTTGGGTGACACACTCAAACCATATTAGGATCCAATAGTGGAATAAAAATTAGATCAGACCAGAGGAAAGCACTGCCTAGGAATGTAAATTTCAATGTAACTGAAATTAATGCTTTAGCCTGAATGCTTGTAGTCAAGCAGGCATCATTTCAACATTACATATAGATAGAAAAACTTGAGAAAGTTTTGTTTTGGTGCCCAAGTTTTCCCTCATTGTCTTCAAGACTGAATGCTAATCTTCATAATGAGATAGGATATTTAATTTATCAAAACAGGGTATGCATGTTGGAAGAGAAAAAAGGTTCTTAACATTTTCCTGAACTACTAATTTTTGCATTCAATAATTTGAAAGGTTTATTGAACTTCATGAGTCAAAGACTCTCAAAATATAAATGTGGTAAAAAAAGTTTGGTTTATTAGCTTCTTGTAATAAGAATGACAATTCAATGCGGGGAATGACAGGCCATCTCAGAAAAGGGGTGTTAGTAAGAATTAATTATGGGATTTGGTCTTGCCTTAGATGATCTTCTGGAATGTTTAAAAAAATTGCATTTTTTTCCTCTGGACTGAACACTTCTGAGGAAGGGGAGTAATTCTATCACTGATTATCTTAATTTTGATCTGCCAAATGGTAGAAAAGAAATGCAGCTAAAGCTGTAGTTGGTAGAGAAGCAACAGATGCTTGTTTTAGACAGAAAAGGAGTATGTTTTGCCATAAAGTGTTTTTCTAAAAAAAAAATTTTGGTCCATGTAGACATGATCACAGTGGCATTGTTTTTGTTTTCTTTCTTAATGGACACAGAATAGCCTTGTTTAATGTTTGTGTTATGTGAAATCGTTTATAGTCAACAGAAGAACACATGATCCAGCTGTGGAAGCTAGGCTGGCTCCTAGGAGCACCAGGTCCAGCTGTTAGTGCCAGACTGGCTCTTCCCTTTAAAAAAATCACTATTTTGCTTAAATTATAAGTAGAATAACTAATAGTTTGATGGATGAGTGCAAGGAAACTCAGCATTATCAGGATAGGGTGGCTAAGAGGTGATCTAGGAGCTATGGAGTTTGAGTTTATGGAATGAAGATGTAGACCTGTGATTATCCACCCAGGAGGAATTAGGAAACTTGTAACAGCCAACCTTGGTACCTTGCATTACCTTGCAACACTAACATATTACTTCTTTTTTGTATATGAGATCCAGTACTGACTCAATTCTTATCCTAAGTGAACATTTGAAAACTCTCAAGTACTAAATAAAGGTTCCTGACTTGTATGCTAGAGGCTCTAAGAATATAGCCATTACTCAGGAACCTAGATGAGAGAAATAACATTTCACTATGGTTTGCCAACTTAAAACAATTCTGTATTTGAGAATAAGTTAGTGTTTTCAGCCTGGTTCTGGGGTGAAATGGATATAAATGATCAGATATTACCTGGTGCATCACCTGGATAATAAGTTCATTAAGACAAGAGCTGCATCCTGTCAGGCAATAGAGGTTTCCCTCTACTCTTTTCTGATGATTTGTGATTTTTGATATTGAAGATCTTTTCATGATATTTGATCACTACATTCAGAATTATTCCATTTGGTGCTGTAAACAACAGTATGATAGTGACTTTACACTTAAAATTATGAGTCTTTTCTGCAGTTTAATACTCAATAAAAACCACTTCAGTTTTTGCAATGCATTTCTTTTTTTCAGATGTGGGCTCGAGAATTCTATATATTGACTACAGAAATCAAATAAAATCCATCTTTGCTTTAATAAAAAATAATCCCAACTTGGGAAATAAAAGAAATGGTTACTTCTTTTACTTCCTGGTTCTATCTAAACTTTGATATGGTGCATTTCAAAGCCTTATTTTTTTTTTTACTGTTTATTCATTTATTTGTATGTGCATACATAGTTTGGGCCATCTCTCCTCCCTGCTCCCCCCTCCCCCTGCCCCCCTTGCTTCCAGGAAGAACCTGTTCTGCCCTCTTCTCCAATTTTGTTGACAAGAAAACATAACAGATAATAAGAAAAATGTAGCATTTTTGCTAGCTTGAGATAAAGATAGCTATACAGACAGATTCCTAGCATTGCTTCCATGCACAAGTGTATTACAACCTGAATTGGTTCATCTCTACCTGACCTCTTCACTACTTCCCGGTCACCTTCCCATAGTGGCCTCCTCCAATTTAAGATTACTTTATTCAGTCCTCTACAGTGGGCTCATCAAACACTTTCAAGTTTTAGGTTTCCTTCCCTTTCCCTATTCCTCCTGTACATGTTCTCCCCTTAGCGTGTGACCCATGTCCAATAATATTACTGAATTTTAGGTCTATAATCCATATATGAGGAAGAACATAAGATTTTTGGCCTTCTGAGCCTGGCTAACTTCGCTTAAGATGATGTTCTCCAGTTCCATCCACTTACTTGCAAATGACAAAATTTCATTCTTCTCAAAGCCTTAATTTTCTCAATTACAAATAAGCTCTCTGATTTTCTTAAACTTTATAACTATGTCAGACTCAGTGAATTTTTTTTAGTATAAAAATTTACTTTTCCCTAGGAATTTATTTCTCAAATTCACCAATATTTTTCTTCCTTTCTGAAAGTCAGGTTAAAAAAGACTTAACATCTTTCAGGGCTCAGTTACATTTACTTATAGGTCAGTATCAAAAAATAATATTCAAGAAAGATAACTTCAATTAAAAATTCAGTTACAACCCTTTTAACACAAGGCATTTTTCAAAACAGCCAAGAATATGAAATAGATATTAAGCACATTGCTTTCTTCTATTTTCCTCCACATTAATTGTGAGCAGATACAAAAAGCCAGCGAAGAATCCCCAAAATGGAGGACTGGGTGATCAAGCAACTGGATCATCACCTTGTGAACAATCCTGAGGATCTGGAATTTGTTCTGCCTCTCAGTTGTCTGTGAGAATAGGCTGATTTTCAAAGGTCACAACTATGGTAACCACCAGACACTCATTCATTGTTTACTGAAAGCCTACAGAATCTCAGTCATTGAGCTAAGATACAAGATAAGTAAGCCACAGCTCTGACCTTAAGGACTAAACAGATAATCGCACATAGCATGATTAAACTACAGAGAGAAGACACAGTCCTGTTCCATTATGTTGTGGGAGAAAGTTTGGGACACTTTCCCAGGAGAGGGGTCTGATACTGAATGTGAGTAGGAATTAACCTGGCAAAGGTAAAAGGAAGTGGGAATGAGAGGCATCCATGCAGAAGCCTGTTGGGTCAGGGAGAAGAGAAAGGAGAGAGGATATACTGACAATGCTGAAGTTTACTTGAGCCTTGTGATCCCACTATCCCATTGTTTTCCAAATATCATTCAGTGAAAGGAACTATGGTTCCCATATGGCTCAGATCAGACTCTTGTTAACCTATGACCAGTCTGGACATAGACCCTCCAGATTCCTATGTTTGCCTCGTAAATAGCAGAACTATTTTTTATTGGTGGTACTGAAACTTGAACTTAGGGCCTCACACTTGCTAGGCAGGCCCTCTTCCACTTGAGCCACTTCACCAGCCCTTTTTTTTTTGTGTTGGGTATTTTTTGAGACAGGGTCTCATGAACTATTTTCCTGGACTGGCTCTGAACCTCAATCCTCCTGATCTCTTCCTCCTAAGTAGCTAAGATTACAGACTCATGTGAGCCACTGGCACTGGGCAAATAGCTGACAAAATTCTTGGCACCATGACTTGACCAAACTTCAGTTATGTTTGTCTCCTTCCAGCCTCCTTAATTTAACCCACTCAGCCTGAGTTAGCTTTTCAGCCCTTCCAAAGGTCCTCTCCTGAGCATCAAGTGATCTTAGGGTAAAACATTCTTTGATCTACTGTCTAATCAAGTCACTTCCATCTGTTCATTCCACTTCCTGATGCTCAGTTCTTTCTACCATTATTACTCTTTCTTGTAAACAACAACCTCTTTGCTGCCTGAGTTTTGAGACATAGATCTTAAGGTTGGATGTTCTCCAACTGCAATTGTCTGTTTCCCCTGTCTTGCAATAATCCCTTTAATTACTGTCTCTTTGATTAGTGATATACAATGAAAACCAAGTTTATTAGCTTCACAGAAGCTCTGGGCAAGCTCAGAAATAGATATCACTGTGGAGTAGAGAAGATGAGAGTAAAGAGGTAGTGACAAGAAATCAAAGAGACTGAAGAAAAATGTCAGTAAGGACTCTAAATTCTCTACGCACCAACACCATTCTTAGGTATGGCTCCTCCCATATTCTTAGAGAAATATGTTTTGCAGAGAAATGAAAATGGAGGGGCTTTAAAGAGCACAAAGGATGGTGGGGTACAATGTTGGATGGAAAAAAATTAAATAAAAATGTTCAGACTGACTGTTTTTGTTACCCAAAGTAAGAACACTGAAATCCAGGAGAAGATTGGAGAAACCACACCACCCTAATGAAAACAGATAACCTGATAGTATCATTTTGGGCTACCCAAGAATGCCATGTGAAATCCAGTTTTTGACAACTCCTTCCTATACCAGTCATCCTGTCAGCTTTTCAGTGTCTACCTCTTTCTAAGAATAGTCAAGGCCCACCAGAGTAAAGAAGAACTTTGTATTAATAAATATAAAACCTCTCCAGACAGAGAATGGTATGGCCTTAGGCCAGACCACTCAAAATTTTTATAGCTAGCATCTTGCTGAAGACGAGATGATGATAAAAAAAATGACAAAACACGTGATCAATCTACTGTACTGAAAGCCATATAGCAGTATTATAGCTTCAATGACTTCAGATATCAGTTTAAAAGTATCTAAAATAATGATTAAAGGAAGTCCTCAAAACAAAGAGAAAATGATAAATGAGGGACTCTTGGAATATCTGGAGATAGTTTGATGTGGCTCTCCATGTACAGAGATAAAATATTTAAGACAATTATATTATCAATAGGGGAAGGGGAAAGGGATTCAGGAAGATAAGATATATTTATGATACAGAAAAGGGAAAAAAATGTCAAAATAGTATCAGAAATGAAATAAGTAAATCTATCAGTAAATAAAAAGAGATTATTCTCCAGTTAAAAGAGTACATATGTGAATAAAAATATCTTCTTACATACTGATTCAGAGACATAAAATAAAATGGCTAAAAATAAAACAAAGGAAAAAATAATCCATCTGAATTCTAAAGAAAAATCTGGCATAGCTATATTAAATGCAAACAAAGTATAAGGACAAAATAAGTTTTTAGGGATAAGATATCACTATATATACTGTATATATACATATCTAACATGTATACATATGCATGTACGTGTGTACATCTACATATACTGATGAAACATTCAACATATCAAGAAGATATACATACTATTCATTCGAATGCATCTGACATACAACAGCCTCGAAATACATGTGGCAAAAATTGACACTATTGTGAGGATTATAATTTTAAGTCTTCAGTTGTACCTCAGTAACTTCAAGAAATAAGCTTTCTTTATAAGCACATATAGAGGCTTTATTTACTTGTTTTTGAAATTTTGAGACAGGGTTTCACTAGGTGGCCTGGGCTGGTCTCTAACTCATGATCCTTCTGCTTTCTCCTGCCAAGTGCTAGGGTTACACGTAGGTACTTGTGCCTGGCTCACACACAGAGTTTTCTTTTTAATGAAAGTTGACTCAATATCAAGTTATAAAACAAGTTCCAACAAATGTCAGAAAATTGATGTTAAACTAATGCTCTCTGGTTACAGTGTAATTAAATTTAGAAAGTGACAAAACTATATTTAGAAGTTAAAAAGTGGACGATTAAATAACTTGCTGGTCAGACCAGACACTGTAGTGAAATTAGAACTGAATCAATTAAAAACAACATTTTATGACCTTAAATGTTCATGTTGCAAAAGAGTAAAGACAGGAAATTAACGTATCACATGACTAAATCAGGAGGTTAGAAAAAAAGTGAAGTGCAAAAATGTAGAAGGAAGGGCATAATAAAGACAAGAGGATAAATTGATGAAGCGGAAAATAAAAGTAATAGGAAGGATCAACAAAACCAAAAATTGATCTTGAAACACATTTAAAATGGAAGAATTGTTAGGATATCTACTTATGAACAAAAGAATGAAGATGAAAATGATTTACATAAATAAAAAAATAGAGAATACTGTAAGTGACCTTAAACCAACACAATTAAAAACTTAAATGAAATTATATCCTAGGAAAAATGAATTACCAAAATATAACTTACAAAATTGGCTGTCATTACATTAGTGATTTATTGTTCTCCTTCCAATATTTGGTGATTGCCAAATGTGTATTTTGAAATTCATCTTTTTTTCTAAATACCATGCGTGGAGAAATATGGGCATGGAACATTTTGAAGTTTCTGAGACCAAAGACATTGGATTTAAAGCTGGATGTCTTAGATGTGTACTTGTTGGTAATTTTAAGTGTTGGCCTTTCTGAGTGCTCTTTCTAGGCAAACAATAACTTATTCTAGGATCAATAGGAGTTGAGTTTCATTTAGGTAAGATCTTCTTTAGAGAGTAATAAAATGGTCCTTTTGTTATTTTTGTTTCTAGTTCAACTGGAACAAAACCTGTCCAGTCATGGGATTTAGTGCCTCTTGAATGGGATAGAAGGTAAGAGGGGTGGTTTGCCCTTTTAATCTCACCTTCACGTCTGTATCTTGGAATCAGATCATCTACTGGGACTAGAAAGTGGCTGTAGCAATGAGAAAGGAAAGAATTAGAAAAACGAGACACCCTTTAAGGCAAGTATAGTTATTTCAGAGGG
Organism: Castor canadensis; assembly: GCF_047511655.1. NCBI lineage: Eukaryota > Metazoa > Chordata > Mammalia > Rodentia > Castoridae > Castor > Castor canadensis. The sequence goes on along the minus strand of NC_133388.1, from coordinate 120,829,741 downwards.
ACGATAACTGCCAACTCTTAAAAAGATTGAAGATTTCCAAGTGCTTAGCTGATTAAGAGTTTTAAGCAACCAAGAATATTCATTCCGGAAGCTATAGTTTGATTTGCATGACTGCCGCCTAGACTATGCTAGAAAGTTCTGAATGGATAACTAATTAATGGATGAATTCCTGAATGGATTCAGTGCCTACAGTCTGGATGTCAGCTGTTCTATTGCCTCCCTGGCTACTATCTCCACACAGTGGCCTTTATTTTTCATCTGTACCTACTCTGATTGCAGAATTGAGCTCATTGCATAAGCATTAATGAACAATGAAGACTTCACTGAATTATAAGTGAGATAAAGTAGGGACTTCAAGTTGTATTCTCTGCAAACAACTTTTTAAATTTTCTTTTGGTGATGGGGACTTACTGGACCGTGGTAACAAGGCCTGAAGTGTGTTTTGTCTTAAGGAAGTTTATCAAAGGCTTTTCCTTGCGTGGGGTGGCATAATAGGATGATGCTGTGATCCATGGAAAGATGCCAACAGGCAGATTAAGATAAAACCATTCTTGAATGTTAAAGAGTTTAGAAGTCTCTGGGCAGAGATGGGTACGGTAGCCAGAAGGCAACAGAGCATGCAGTCAACTAGAGGCACAGGCTTTCTAGATGCCCTCGAAAAGCTGCCAATGACGTCATGTGCATACAGAAAAGGATCTCCATGTTCAAGGACCTGTGTCTAGGTATTATTCTGGGATTTTCTGGGTGGAGAGATATTACAAAGTAGTTAATGGGTTACATCATGAACAGGAGGCAGAAGTCCCAGATATCTTCATTTTGTCAAGATACCCATATGAGTCTGATGCCCACTGTTTAAGAAGCAGTGATGTAATGTTTGATCGCCAGAGAATACAAATGACATAGTAAATAATGGTTATCTCACTACATATTTTTCAAAAATATGTACTATTTAGTACCTGATGCATCCTCATGGTAGGCACTGAATGGGGATAGAAGGCATGTGAGAATCCACTTAGGCAGGTGCTGCCTGGCGCTGCTGGAGGATGTTACATGAAGACATTGACCTATAATGTGTGTGTGTATTTGCTGAGTGGACAATCAGGAAAGTACAGGTTTTCATATGAGTATGGGCAGGTTCATAACCAACGGCTCTAGAAGTGTTGGGAGGACCAGGAAGGGGACTGTATATGTACATTGATCCTGTACAAACTTGTATAGCCTGAGCAGTTTGATGAGTTTGGCCAACCTCTCCACTAGTTTGTGATTGGTAGGAGGGTTTTCCTACCAAGAGCGAAAAGTCAAGAACACAGGAGACTTCCGGACTTTAACCTACTAGGCATGGCCAAATTTTGACTCTTTAACTGCCCATCAGGTAATTCTGAGGTCACTGGTTATGGACCTGAGACTAGGTCTTTGGTCTGAGGACCATGATTTATGAATTCCCTACATTTAATGACTGCTCTTTTCAAGTAGTCATATTGACAAGTAAACACCAAATTTAGCTGCAGTTTTGAAGACACTGAAATTATTTCTGCTTATTTTGTATATCAAAAAGCCCTTAGTAGTACTTTACCAGCTATACAGCTTCAGCGACTCTTTGAGAAAAGTGAACTCTTGTACTTTTCTTTTTTAGAGAAAAATCTACTTATTTGGTTTCAGAGAAGAGTTTGCTAGGAGACACAGAGATAGGAAACAAGTCAATTCCTATTTTGTCTTGAATCAAAATTATATGTTATATACATTTTCAGAAAATATTTAGATGCAGGTACAAACTGTTCTGGTGGAATGTTACTTCTGTAATTCAAAGTAGCCTTGATGTAATTGGTAATATAGATTAATGTCAAAATAATACCCTGTTTGCATCAGTATTACTGCATAATTTTCTCAGCATATTATTCTGCCTAGTAATAGCAACTGAACTTCAAGTGTATTGATACAACAGAGCACAGCAAGCCACAGAAGAATACAGGACTGTCTGTGATCTGCATTCACCTGAACCCTCCCTCTTGGCTAGGCTTGGCCACTGCTCTGCCTCAGACGTGCTTGGATTTCCCTGATCCTTTGGAATGTTGCCCTTGTTTGCTCAGAAGCTCAGTGGCCTCAGCTGTCCTTTTTTCATAAATCTGTTGTCATTTGCTGTAGCAAATATCTGTATTTACAGTACCTATATTACCTGTAGTATTTATTCATTAGGAATTTATATTACCTTTTAACTATCTTCCTAGGATTTCATTATTGCTAGTATTGCTTTTAAGTTGCACAGGCCTGAGTGGTCTGTTGATAATCCAATTTTCCTCAAAAACTATTTTTAGTGTTTAATGTAGACTGCATAATTTTCAGAACGCATATATTGCATTAGTCAGTTGTTTATATTGACAAAGAAGATAGAAATGATTATCTATCTACATGTTGTTTGAAATAATTTATGCATTGTTTTTTTCTTCAAAATAGGAATGCTGAAGAATGAAAAGGTTTTGGCAATCCAACTTCAGATTATATGCCTGTTAGTTGAATGTGTTGCTCAATTTCTTTTTTGGATTTTGGAGACAGGGTCTCACCATGTATTGAGACATAATATATGATAAGATAATGAGAACGTTTACTCCACTGTAATAATGATACATACTATTATTATTTTTACCATTTAACCATTTGATGAATTTGGTTCAGTAGTGTTAAATATATTCACATGGTGAAACAGATCTCTAGAGCTTTTTCATCTATACTTATCAAACATTTTCCTGCTCCCCTGTTGTTTTAAATTCCCGACCATTTGCCAGTGGAGCAGGTGGCAACTACATGAATATCTAAGATGGCCTTTGGCTTGTAAAGTCATAAAAAATTCAGAGGACCAGGGGAATTAACTTTAACCGGGTCTAAGAGAAATCCAGGGAAAAGGAAAAACATTTCTAGTCATAAGAGTAGAAAAGTTGTGAAGTTGTACCCTCAGAATCCCAGCCGTATCAGTTCATATTTTACTGACAGGAACTCTTTGATGGAGTTGACTTGATGACTTTCATGACAACTGTGGAGCATCCATGGCTTTTTTGTTGTTGTTGTGGATAGCAGTGTTATGGCCCATCAAAGATCACTAAATTAGGAGGTGGGGCATCCTGGCAGTGGACTTCCTGTTAAACGGCAATGAGTAAGTCATGAAGTCTAGCAAGCACTGCAACACTCATGCACCAAAACCAGACGTCCTTCATCCTTGAGGAGATGACTCTTTCTGACTAATCTCAGTAACCAGTCCTTTAGTGGATGTTGAGATGACCTTTTCTTGAGATAGCATGCTGTTTTATGCTTTTCTAAATGTCTAATTCGTATAATGTTATCAAGTCACTGGATGTGTTTCTTGTTCTTTGATGTGGATTGCAGATGTAACTCACCCTTCTGCCATGTGTACCTCCTGCATGCAACTTTAAGCTTTCTTCCGTTAAAATAACCCCAGCCTCCAGTTGGATCTAAGCAGAGCTTACAGAAGCTTCTCCTCCTTACCCACGTGGCCACCTTTCATTTAATGATGTGAATGGGGAATCTTCTAACTTTCTTCATCCTAAAGGTTATTTGTAGATATTTTAGAACCAGTTTTCTATCAGAAATGGTGTCAAATTACTTTAAGGTCTTTTTGTTTCGTATCTTACTAATAAGAAAGACTTTTGCCTGTATACTTAAATTCCATTTTATAATTTTTAGAAATAGTGATTTTATGATTATAGAATATAAAACATTTTGAATAAAACTTTTTTCACATTTTATTAGCACATTTTGGTACAGTATGGGGGTTTCATTGTGATCTTTCCATACATGCTTTGATCATATTTACTCCATTAGTCTTTCTTATCCTCTCTTCTCTACCCTCCATTTTCAATCTCTCTTGGCTTTTTTTTTTTTTTTGGCAGTATTGGGGATTGAATTCAGGGTTTTGTACTTGCTAGCTAAGTGCACTACAACTTGAGCAACACCACCAGTCATTTCCCTTTTTTAGTGCTTCAGATAGGCTCTTTTGTTGTTGCATTGGCTGCTCTCTTACCACTATCTTCCTACCTCTGCCTCTTAAGTAGCTGGGCTTAAGACATGCACCAACATACTCAGCTTGTTTTTGAGATAGGGTCTTGCTGATTTTTTTCTGGGACTGGCCTGGACCCACAATCCTCTTATGTCTGTTTCCTGAGTAGCTAGGATTATAGCTGTGTACCATCAAGCCTGACTCTTGCAATTTTTAAAAAAATGGGTTTCATTTTTTATGTGAATTGATTCCAAATTTTCATATGTGCACACTATGTACTTCAGTCATATTCTTCTTCCTTTGCCCTCTCTTCCCCCTCCACTTCTTGCTGATCCCCCATGAATAATGCTTTTTGATAATTACAAAGCACTGAGCTTTGCATAAATGATTTTCCTTTCAGATGTGTAGTAGCTCTTTTTAAAGCTGAATTGTTAAGTTAGAATTATACATATGTGTGCTTACATATGTTATAGGAATCATCGATCCCTAACAGAAAAATTCAACTTAGCCAAATGCAACTCATTAATTTCTCCATAAAACTCCTGCTCCTCCCATAGTTTTCTTTGAGTTGAGGGATTTGGTATCCACATACTAATGCACCTGAACTGTAAGTCTAAGAGCCGCCTTGAATGCCTCTTCCTCCTGTGTCTTCCAGTGAATCCTCATTTTGGAATGCCTCTCACAATCACCCCCCTTGCCTGGACCAACACCTGCAGCATCTCCTTTTTGTTTCTTTCATTATATTGCTGACTGACATCACTGGCTCTCATCCTGTCTTTCATCAATCTGTTTCCTTCTACTGTTGCAGACTCCTACTGAAAAATATCTAGTGTTATCTGTTGTGTGAAGGTGAAGTCCAAACTCCTTGGCAAAGCACTGAAAGCCTCTGGTAATTCACCTTGTCAGCATTGCCTCCCCAGCCACCCACATCTCAGACACATGGTGATTCAACGCTCTGCCTCCCTGGCAGGATGGGTTCCTCTACTGGAAGCTCTTGCTTGCTTCCTTACTATCTCTCTTCTACACAGCAAGTGTGGGGTGGATCCGGGTTTGGAAGGAACCTGAGGCTTATAGAATATTGGTAGTCTAATATAACAAAAGGAGTATAGAATTAGGATTATAAAAAATAGAAACTGGGCATAGGAAGCAGCCCAGGTAAGTGACAGTTAACTTCCTGGTAAATCTGCCCCTGAATTTCTGCTCAATGACTCTTGCTGACTATTGTTTATTAAGATTTCTCTCTGCCAGAGTGACTAGGATAGTAAGAGCTCCATGAAGATTTGCTCAAAAAAAATTTATTTTTTGCAGTACTGGAGCTTGAACTCAGGTTCAAGCTTCATCTTGAACCACTCCGCCAGTCCTATTTTTGTGAAGGGTTTTTCAACATAGGGTCTCTCAAACTATTTGCCTGGGCTGGCTTTGAACTGTGATCCTCCTGATCTTTGCCTCCTAAGTAGCTAGGATTACAGGAGTGAGCCACTGGCTCCCAGCTCATTTTTTTTTTTTTGAGACAGTGTCTTGCCATAAACCTTACTGACCTTGAACTCATGATCCTTCTGCCTTGGTTTCCCAACTGCTCTTAAGATCACAGGCATGCACCACCAAGCTTGGCTAAAATTTGTTCAAGAATAAAATCCTATTTCTTTTTGTCTTTCTGGTGACAGTCATTCTACTATAGCGAGAAGGTATCTCATTGTGGTTTGATTTGCATTTTTCTGATGATTAGTTATGGTGAGCATTTTTTCATATTATTGCTGGCCATATGTAAGTCTTCTTTTGAAAAATGTTTATTCAGATCATTTGCCCATTTTTAGGATTTTGAATTTCTCAACTCACAATAAAGGCAAATGTTTGAGGTCATCATATGTTAATTATTCTGATTTGATCATTACACACTGTATACATGTGTTAAAAATATCATGCTGTATCCCATGAATATATATAAAATTACATGTCAAGTAAAAGTTAAAATGAGGGTGAACCTGTTCAAAGTACTCTGTACAAATCTATGGTATTATAACAATGGAACCCCCTTGTATTACCAATGTGTGGTCATTAAAAAGTAAAATAAAATTTAAAAACTTAAGAAGAAGAATAAAACTCTATTCATTCCCAAAGTTGGCTCAAATGCCACCTTTCTTGTGTAGATGTTGTTAATTTTCCTGGTTATATGCTGCTTCTTCTCCTTTCCCCGGTCTTTGTAGACAGATTTATTATGACATTTCAGCTCTGCATTGCAGCATTGTAATTGTTATTGTTTTTGCAGACCAGTGGTTCTCAAAGTTTTGTGTACATCAGAATCAGCTTGAAGAGGTTGTTACACTACTGATTGCTGGGCCTCACTTCCAGATATCCTAATTTAGGAAATGTGGGGAGGGGACTGAGAATTTACATTTTACACAAACTCCCAGGTGATGCTGATGGCTAGGTTTTATAGGAACCGCATCTTATTTACTTTAAGCACATTCCTGATACATGGTGGATGTTTTTATACATATGTATGTTATGTATATATTTATTTAAAAGTGAAGATCAACATATACATTTTTAACTTTCTATACAAATTATGGAGCCAGATACATAGCCTTTAAAAATTGAATACTTCATTAATAATTAATGTAATTAACAGTATTTTACTGAGTGATTATAAATTATTTTACAAATTAATAATTCATAATCCTACTTTTAGACCATATCTTAAAAGGAAAAGAAAAATTACCAGAATTTTAGAGACTCAGACTGTTTCCTAGAACATATATATTTCATAGAGTATTCAGGGAAACATTTAACAATAAAGTTACCAGATTCTTTTTCTAGACAAGGGAATATTATTTTTCATATAATGAAGATAATGCCTGGAGAATAAAAAAGGGAGAACACCTACGAGATAGTATTTGATTAAAATCATACTCATAATGATATGAGTTTTTAATGTAAGAAAAATGTTCTGTATGGCAAACAGAATATGTAATATTAACTTCCATGGAGTTAAGATTTATGCAATGATACTGAGACTCATATCATTTTTAAAGAGCAAAGGAAATGACAGAGTGGAGGTGAAATGGAAGCGTAATGTGGAGAAAACTTAATGAATAACAAAATGAGTTTAATAATAAAAGGCTATTAAAATTTAAAGCAATAATACTTGTGCCTATAGAAATAATCAGAAATATACTGCATTTGCTTATCTAAGGATTTAGATAAATTTCTGGGGAGTAAAAGAAAGAAAAGAAAGAAGAGAGAGAGAAAGAAATGAGAAGATACCTTGAACAATTATGAGGCCCAGTTAATTTTAATGTGGCTTTATTTATTTATTTATTAGTGGGATGGGGGTTTGAAAACTAACTCCAGTTTGAAAAGCAGGCACTCTATCCCTTGAGTTCCATCTCCAGTTCATGTTGCTCTGGTTATTTTGGAGATGGAGTCTTGTGAACTATTTTCCCAGGCTGGCCTTGAATTTCTATCTTCCTGACCTCAGCATCTCAAGTAGCTAGGATTACAGGCATGACCCACTGGTGCCTGGCTTATTTTTTGGATTAATTTATGGAGGTATGAATGACATTAAAAAACTTGCCATACTAAATGAATACAACTTTATGAGTTTGAATATAAATATACACCTGTGAAACCACACCACAGCCTATTCCATAAACATATCCACCACCTCCATGAAGTGTCTTCTTTCTTTCTTTTTTGTAATAAGAACACTTAAAAAAGATCTAACCTCTTAACAAAACTTTAAGTATGCAACTATAGGCACTACACTGCTCAGTGGCTCTTATTAGTGGCTCTTAAATAGAACTTATTTATCCTGTATAACTGAAACTTTGCACTCTTTGACTAATATCTCTCAATTTCCCTCTCTCCCAAACCCCTGGCAATTTCCCTCTCTCCCAAACCCCTGGCAATCACCATGCTACTCTTTGCTTGTAGCATTTGTTCTTTTGAGTCTGGCTTATTTCACTTAGCATATGCTCCTCAAGGACTATCCATGTTGGTATAAATGGTATGACTTCCTTCTTCTGAATGGCTAATTAATATTCCATTGTGCTATGCCATTTGATATGCACCCCCTAAAGAGGAACTTCTCCAACACAGCAGTATTGGTAGATGGGACCTAATGGGAGGCGTTAGTTCATGATCTCTTCACGAATGTATTAATGGGTACTGTAAAAGGGATAGAGGCTGCAAGTTCTGTAGCTTGCTCTCCCTACTCCTCTTGTCTGCTGCTCTGGGATGATGTGGTGAGGAGGTCTCACCAGATACCAGCACCTTGACCTACAGTTTCCCAAGTTCCAGGCTTTGAACCAATACATATCTATTCTTTATAAATTACCCAGTCTGTGGTATTGTGATGCCATAACAAACATGGATGTGCAAACACCACTTCAGGAACTTAATTTCAATTCTTCCAGATAAATACTCAGAAGTGGAATTTCTAGATCGTATGTATGGCAGTTGACCTTGATTGCCAATTTGATTAGATTGAGAGGAGCTTAGGAGATTAGTACACACTTGAGGCATTTCCAGAGACTACTGGACCATGAGAGCCTTGATCTTATCATTGACAGATAATTCTGATATAATAGATCAGATCTGATAAATTGATCATCTGATCTAATTCATTGATAGACTCAAAATATGAATAGACTATGGGGAGGTGGTGGAAACTATGGAAGGTAGGGCCTGGTTGGAGGAAGTAGGTCACTGAGAGCATGTCTTTGAAGGGCATATCTTGCCCTGGCCCCTTCCTGTCCTTTTTCTGTTTTCAGGCTGCCATGAGTTGAACAGCTCTGATCCAACACCCTCTCCCTGCCATGATGGCGGGAAAACTGTGAGCTAAAGTCTTTTCTTCCTTAAGTTGTTTTGTTCAGGTATTTTGTCACAGCACTGAAAAACTAACATAATATGGTAAGTTCTATTTTGATTTTTTAAAGGAAATTTCATAATGGCTGTACCATTTTATATTCCCAAGACTACACAAGGGGTTCCAATTTCTCCACACCCTCAATAACATTATACACTGTTTGTATTTTAAAATGGTCATCCTAACAGGTGTGGAGTGGCACTTCATTGTGGTTTTAATTTGTGTGTCTCTGATGATTAGACATGTTGAACATGTTTCCATATGCCTGCTGACCATTTCTATGTCTTCTTTGGAGAAATGTCTGTTTAAGTTCTTTGCTCATTTTAAAATAAAGATTTTTTGTTTTGCTACTAAATTATAGGTGTTCCTTATATGGTTTGGATGTTAACCCTTCACCAGATATCTGGTTTACAAACATTTTATCCCATTCCATAGATTACTTTTGCCATGCAGAAGCCTTTTATTTTGATATAGTTCCACTTGTCTACACAGAATAATTTTTAAAAGAAGCTACATTTTTAAATTTTTTTCTTTATTCATTTATTCACATCTACATACATTGCTTTGGCCATGTCTTCCCCTTGCCCCTTGCCCCTTCCCTCTCCCCCCCTCACTTCCAGGCAGAATCCGTTCTGCCCTTTTCTCCAATTTTATTGAAGAGAAGACATAAGCAATAATAAGAAGACATAGCATTTTTGCTACTTGAGATAAGGATAGCTATACAGAGAGATTCCTAACATTGAAGAAGCTACATTTTAAATAATTATAGGTTCTCATGAAATTAAAAAAGAAGAATGAGGAGACCCATGTAGTCCTTTACCTAGTTTTCTTTAGTGGTAACATCTTGCTTAATGATAGTATGATACCACAGCCTGTGCGATTCATATTTCACCATTTTACAGGTGCTTACAGTGTGTGCCTGTGTATGCAGTTCTAAGTAATTTTATGCATAGTTTTGAGTACCCATCACCACACTTAGAACATACGGATGCTCCTTGACTTACATTGGGTTACATCCCAATAAACCCATTGCAAGTTGAAAGTACTGTAAGTAAAAATGTAGTAAATCTAGTCTATTGATCATTAGACTTTAGTCTAGCCTACTTAAAAAGTGCTCCATATATTAGACTACAGTTGGGCAAAATAATCTAACACAAAGACTATTTTATAACAAAGTGGTGAAAATCTCATGTGATTCATTGAAAACCTATATCCAAACACTGGAACACAGTGCATTGAATAGTACCAGTTGTTCACCCTTGTGATTGTGTGGCTGGCTGGGAACTGTAGGTCACTGCCATTCGCAGCATCTTCAGAGAATACAGTATCACCTATCACTAACCCTGGAACAGATCAAAACTCAAAATGTGAAGTACAGTTTCCATTGGGTGTATGCGGTTTTCATACCATTGTAAAGTAAAAAGAAAATTTCGTAAGTCAAACCATCTACGTTGGTGACTGCCTGTAAAACTATTCCATCCCCATAGAGTTTAGCCAGGTCATTCCTTTTTAGCCATAACCCTTGGAAGCCACTAATCTGTTCTTTATCTCTTAATTTTATCTCTGGAATATTATATAAGTGGGAGTAATATACTATGTATCCTTCTGAGATTGGCTTTGTTTTCATTCAGCAATATATTTCCTTGCAATATATTCAACTAGTTGCTTGTATCAATAGTTTGCTCTTTTTTATTGTGTAACGTACATTCTATGTTATGGATGTACCACAATTGTTTAATCAGCGTTGAAGGACACTTGGGTTATTCCTAGTTTGGGGCTATTAAAGAATGAAGTTACTATGATCATTAATATACAGGCTTTTATGTAAAATACTTTTTCACTATCTCTGGGATAAATGACTAAGAATATTGGTAAGTATAGTAAGCAAATGTTTAGCTTTATAAGAAACTGCCAAACTATTTTCTACAGTGTTTGTACCATTTTATATTCCCACTTACCAGTAACTTGTATGCCATCCAATTTCTGGATGTCCTCACCAGCATTTGGTGCTGTCCCTAGAAGTGACATCTCATTGTGGTTTTAATTTGCATTTACCTAATGGCTGATGACACTGAACGTCTTTCCATGAGCTTGCTTGCCATCTGCACATCCTCCTTGGTGAAATATATGCGAGTGTTAAAGTGCAGAAGATTTTTTAATGTAAATCTCTTTAAAATTTATGCAAGCACACGTTTCAGAAGGGAAATCTGGTCTCAACTATTTGAAACAACACTTCCTCTTTTTGAAAGAGTGAAGTCATTCACACTTGCTCCAAATTATACTCACATAGAAAATATCAACTGCTTTCAAAAGTTCAGTTGACCCTTATCTGAGAATAATCTGTATTTCCATATGTGGCATGCAACTGGACATGTAATAAACACTTTTAAATTAAAAACAATCGAAAAGAGTAGACACACATGAATATTCTGTTAATGTTTAAGGAATTGCCTAGTAGACCACGAGGATTATATTCAAGTCTGTAATGACTGTAGCTGGTCAAATGGTCCAGAAAAGGATTTGAGGTAGCATTTCTAATTATCTGATACATCAAGAGGATTGTTGCTTAAAATTAGACTTTCTTTCTCTCTTTCATATGCATACTTTCTCTACAATATACAAAAACACTGCTTAAAAGAAAAATCTCTGAGATCCTTTTCTTTCAAATTAAACAAATATGGTCATGCTGTTTTTTAAGAAGTCTTTTTTCCTATATCTAGTAAAACAACCAAGCATACAAGTGAAGAACTAGAGAAACAAGGCAGCACACACATATAAGTAAATTGAAATTCATAAATGGAATTAGAGCAGAAGCAGGTTATTTACTAGTCCTTGGGCAAGTGCTGGTCATGATGTGGTGACTGTTGTTTCACTTACAAAATGCTTAATGGAAACTTTGCCTGTGGCTTAAGGGCCTCAGAGGTCATGGGGATAGAAAAATGACTTTACTCTCATGGCTTTTAGCAGAGTATGTTGCTTACTATAGGTACTCAGTTCATATTAATTGGGTTCACACAAATTAATGCAAAACACATTTTAATAGTTTTGAATAAATGATAAAAGAATGAGCTAAAAAACAACAAAATCTTGTAAGGGATTGTTTCTGAATTATATTATAGGATAAGGGATAAAAGCAATCAACTTAGATAAAACAATAAGCTCCATTTGTAGAAGTATATTTTTATTTGAACTAATATGTAAAAATAAGGGAGATGAAAGTAAGTAGATTATAAATTAAGCTATGTAATTAATGAGGCTATAAAAATTGCAAAATAACACTCAAAGTCATACGTCATCCCTTTATAAAACATGCTTGAATCAATATTATAATAAACAACTTTAGGACTTTCACCTTTGAATAATTTATTAATTACTCATTTCTTATCAAATTTAATATGCCGTGAAGCTGATGTGCTCTTGATTTTGCCAGGAGGTATCAATTGAAGATTTTCACACCTGGCTATCATTGCTTTAAAAACCTATTATCAATTGTAAGATGGATCTCACATTCAGAGATGTCAAAATATGAAAAATGTGTGCATCTTAAAATTGATTAAATAGGGCAATTCAAGAAGAATTAATAATTTCTTGAGCATCCATTCTATGCCAGGCACTATGATAACTTCTGCAGATACAGAAATGAACAAGATGAGGGCTGGGGATATGGCTCAAGTGGTAGAACACCTGCCTAGTAAGAGGGAGGTTCTGAGTTCAAGCTCTAGTATCATCAAAAATAATGAACAAGATGTGGACCTTATACTCAGTAAATTTATAGTCTAGTAGGAGAAAAATAGATATAAGCAATTTCATGGGTAAAGAGTAATAATATCTAATTTTCAGGTTAAATTTCTTTTTTGTCTGAATCTTACTGGTAACACCATTATATGAAGGGCATAGATTATACCATAGCTAAAAACTGGAGGTAGTTTTATGAGTTTTGGTGGAATAATGTGTAACAGTCCTTTAAATTATTTCTCAAGTGCTCGTAAGATCAATTCCTCACAGGTAATTTAGAGCTGTCTTTTTTTGAGATGCTACAGTGGAAAAGCAATCACTTTCCTCTTGGCTCCAAATATTCAGAAGTGACCTGATATTCAACTCATGTATTTCTCCAACAAATATTTTGTCATCTTGCAGCTGAAATAAAATGTAGCATTTTAGTACCAAAGGAGAACCACTAAATATAATAAAAGTAAATAATATGAATGACTTGGTCTTAAAATAACACCAAGTACAGGCTTGTACTAAACTCAGGTCTCCAAAATACTGCTGAGAAGTAGTTGCAACAGAAATGGTGATCGTCAAACCTGATTCCTTGGCTTGCTGGAAACTTAGATTTGGAGAGAGCACGAAAGCTGTTTGTCTACCTAACTATTATTGTGACATATTGTGGTATAATAAAAATAAATACTTTAGTCAGGGTTCTCCAGAGAGACAAAATTGATGATACATAACAATATATGAATTATGAGGTATATAGGGGAATATACACACATGATAATGGAGGCCAAGAAGTTCCATAATAGGCTCTCTGCAAGCTGCAGAACCGGGAAGGCTGGGAGCATGGCTCAGTCTAAGTTCCCGGGAACAAGGAAGCGGATGCAGTAACTTTGTCTGAGGCCAAAGACCTAAGAACCTAGAGGAGCCACTGGCGTGAGTCCTAGAGACCAAAGGCTGGAGAAGCTTTTTTGATTGCCAGGACAGGAGAAGAAGGGCTTCTGGCTCTAGGCAGAGAGTTCCAGTTTGTCCTTGCTTGCATTTTTTTCTAATCTTTGTCCCCAGCTTGTTGGATGGTACCTGCCCACATTGAGGGCAGTTCTTCCCCACTCTGCCCACTGACTCCTCTAGAAACACCTCCCTGTCGTAACTAGGGAAGCTCAGTGATTGTAATCACCAGCAAAACCGCCAGGCTTTCCTTTGGACAGGCTCACCCCTAGCAGAAGCACTGAAAATAGTTAATGCTTTACCAGCTATCTGAGTATTCCTTAAGCTAGTCAAATTGCCATCCAAATTCAACCAGCACAATAAATATTTGTTATTTGACCCCAGTTCTGGCGAGCAACTTAAGCTGTTGGAATTTATTGTTTTGCATGTTAACAACATGACTCATGGATTGTATGTGTGTGGGGATCCTAAGAGCTTCAAGATGGGGCTGATCACCAGAAAAACCAACCGTATGATTATGGGTTACAACTTTCAGCTACCCCATCTTCTGACCTCTGAGAAAGGGAGAGGGCCCAGAGACTGAGTTCAATCACAATGGTCAGTGATTCAATCAACCATGTCTACAAAATGAAAACTTTATAAAAACCTGGGAATGACAATGTTCAAAAGCTGAACATTGGCGAACATATTGAGGCACCCCACCCCCATACCTTGTTCTATGCATCTTTTGTACCTGGATGTTCCAGGGGTATATTCTTTATTATAGATGAGTAATTTAAGGAAAGTGCTTTTCTGAGTTCCATGGGTAATTCTAGCAAATTATGGAACCCAAGGTCAAAGAAACCCCTGAACTGGCAGTCAGTTGGGCAGAGATATGGCAACCTGGGCACCCCGTTTGCAGCTGGTGTCTGAAGTGGAGGCAGTCTTATGGAACTGGGTGCTGAATTTGTGGGGTCTGTGCCAATTCTAGTAATTAGTGTTCAAATTGAATTGAATTGTTAGACAGGCAGCTGGTACTGGAGAATAGCAGAGCTAGTGTAGAAAAATGACATGCATTTGGTGTCAGAAAAGAAATCATGCACCTATTGTTTTATGTTCACCCATTTTTCCTGCCGAATTCAGGCATTGCTGTTGGAATTGCTTGGCCAAGGAAGTATGAGTCCCTATTAGGCAGAGCCATAAAAAGTGTGTGGTTCTCTCCTTTCTTCCATCTGCTATGATAAGCCACAGTGGTCTTCAGCCCAGGTCCCAGAGTAAAGGCCATGCACAACAGCAACGGAGGGACCATGAATAAGAAAGAAATATAACCTCACTGTTGAGGCTTAGGTCTAACAGGTCTTCATGTCATCATCAACTTATTATATTAATTATGGCTCATAGAGTAAGGAATTTATTTTGGAAGGTGGAGCTTATGCATTCATGGGAGTTGGGGAGCAAGTCCAAGAAAGGGTGCTTGCCTTGATGGTGGTAGAACTAGAGTCACTGCAGGTCAGAAGAGCTGAAGGAGGGGGAGAGGGAGGAGTGTACTTCTATGTCTCTGCTTCCTTTACCATGTGAGTATCTGCAGAAGGTGACATCATGTGGTGCTACAGAACTGCATGCACACCTGCACAGAACTTGAAGAAGGTAGAGTCGGTGACTCACTTGGAGGGAAGTGGTCACATGTGTTTGCTGCAGGTACTGGCTTCCAACTCAGAGCAAACTGGCTGCCTCTTATCTCCACCTATAAAAACTTCCCGCAATTTCTCATGGGGCCAACCTTAACTCAGAAAGGGACAGGAATTCTGAGAAACTTAGTCCTAGGTTAGCTAAACTGACACATATAAAAGGATCTTGCTATGAGCACACATGCTCCACTACAAGCTAGTCCCTATCTGTACTCAGACTTTGGTGAACCAAGAGGGACTATTTGTGAATGTCAAGTTGCTCTTGCATTCTTCAGTCCAAAACCCACATAAGATCAAGACAAATGGTTTGCTGCTTTGGCATTTTTTTTCTACGACTGTACCTGATCTTGACCTTGAGATTAGCACTTTGACCTTGGGGGGAATATAATATCCTTTCCTCCTAAATCCTGAACTTGAGTTCTACTAAATCATTCTTTTCACATCTCCTCACCCTGGTCTTATCAGTGGAAGGAGAGAGGATAATTAAAAAGAGCTTTTCCTCCTGGTATTTTTCCATTTATGGTTCCCAACCCATCTCATTAACTTTTTAGACTGTATTTTATCTTTAGTCCCTATAACAGAATTCTTTGCTGTTGGAGATAGAGTCAAGTTGTGAGACTGAGCACTGCTATAAGTTAGAAGTTATCCTGAACAGACATATTAAACTTCATCTGATTTGTCTGATTAGTGAACACTCTCCCTGTTCTCTATAAAAGAAATTGAACCATGTTGGATAATTGAAGCCCATAGGCTCCTCTCTATTGAATACATGCACACCTCTGCCCCCACCAGTCAAGTTGAATGCTTCCCAAGATTTAGTTTATTCCCTAACCTGTTTATGCCTGTTGGACAAATAGCATATGTGTGGAATTGAGGCATTCAGTTTTTGCTTTAGTCTTTAAAAATTAAGTTGTTCTGCTGCTGCCCATTAGGCTTCCACTATTGCATCAGTTGGTTCCAGAAGTAGCAGTTTGATTCAATTTGCAGTCTTGTCTATCCACTTGTCAATCCTGTTGGAACCAGCAGCATTGTGTAGCTTCTGAGAGACTGGCACCATCTGGCCAGCAAACCCCTCCATCCTCAGAGATCTCTTCTCAGCTCTGCAGGGTGTCTGCTCAGAACCCCTAGGGCATAAGGATTAGCCCTCCTCAGAAGTGAGTCCTGGCTCTGTAGGAATCTTCCTGCAAGCTTCTGAACTCTCATAGTCCTAACTTACTCTCTTTGTTTGAAAGCCCAACATTAAGTGTGAAAGAGATGCCAAACACCAGTTGTACTAAATTTTCAGGAAAAAGTAGGCTTCCAAGTCAAAGTTATTGAGCCTTGAGACAGATCACTTCCAATATTAGTCTTATGTTATGGTTAAGATTGCCCATTCCTAGAAGCCAGGGTGTTCTGATCACATCACACCTCTGCTTACAGAGGAGTTCTCATGGCTTCCCACCATTCTTAGAACAACACCCTGAGTTTTTTAGCCCATCTTCCAATGCCTTATATGAGCTTGTCCCTCAGTGTATCTCTTAGATGTCATGTGTCACTGCTTTCCCTTCAATTTACAGTGTCTGCCCTTATTTGTGGTTTCACTTTCTGTGGTTTCAGTTACTTGAGATCAACCATGGTTTGAAAATATTAAATGGAAAGTTCCAGAAATAATTCATAAGTTTTAAATTGTGTGTGGTTCTAAGTAGGATGATTAAATCTTGCTCTATCCCTCTCTGTCCCACCTGGGATATTAGTCATCTATTTTTCCAGTATAACAATGCTATACAGGCCACCCACTCATTAGTCATGTAGTAGTCATCTTAGTTATTGGACTGACTGTTGTAGTATATCAGTGCTTGTGTTCAAGTAACCTTCATTTTACTTAATAATGGCCCAAAACATTAGTAGAGATGCTGGCAGTTTGGATATGGCCAAGAGTAGCCATAAAGTATTTCTTTTAAATAAAAAAAAGAAAGTTAAATAAAAAATTGACTCAGTAGGGAAAGAAAAACAATGGTGCCTGAAGTTACTGAGCTCTATGGTCAGTTATTGTTGTTAACTTCTTAATCATACTTTATATAAAAATTAAGCTTTATCATTGCTATGTTTGAATAAGGGAAAAACAGCATATACAGAGTTCATTACTATCAGCAGTTTCAGGCATACTCCGGGGAACTTGGAATGAATCTCCTCAAAGATAAGGGGAGACTTCTGTACCCTACTCCAGCTATACCAGCTGTATTTCTGCTCATCATACAGCTAAGCTTAGTTAGGCAAGTCTGTCTTTGCACTTGCTTTTTTTTTTTTTTTTGGCTGGAATACTCTATTGAGACCTCTGCATGGTTAATTTCTTATCTTTCAAGTTATAGTCTTATCATCTTTTTTAGAGAGGACTTTTTCTGAATACCCAAAAAACTGCATTTTCTCTTTGTAATCCTGTTTATTTCTCTCATAGCATTTATCACAATCTGTAACTACCTTGTTTATTTCATTTGCTGATTTCCTTTTCCATGAGAACATCTGTCTTGTCTTTCTTGTTTACTATCCTACCCCTTTCAGTATTATTGAACAAAGAATAAATTTAGCTTTCAGTAGGTCTAAAATGTGCAAATCAATGCAAATTAACTAGTTTTATTTTACAAAGGAGTCCAGAAACACAAAGTACCTAAATATATAACTTCTATTGTTCTAAGCTCACTCAGAACAAGTGGGTAACTGTTTTCATTGGATAGACAATTTACATACCACAGTAACTAATCTGGGAGAGGGATTTGGCTATAAGAGCATTAAATATAGTTTTGACATAAGACACTGTCAATGTAAGATAGATACTATCAGACTGACAAAGAGCTGTTGCAAACCTTTCACTGATGCCTTTGATTTAGGCAAACACACATTAGAAATCTTGTAGGCTTACAGCTGGTCATCCACTTGGGCACAGTTCCTTATGAGCCGAAGATGTTTTTTTTAAATAAGTCCTCACACTGGTTCAAAGAAAAAAGGTACAATTTTTTCAAGTGAGCAAAAATTAAGGGCCTAGTGCAAGTGTCAGTGAAATTAATGGTATTTTCTTTTAACAAAGTCCTGTTAAATTATGTTGGCCTCAGAAAATTTTCAGTGTGTCTAATGCTGATTCACATTGCTTTTCAAAATGCCTCTGAGATCCATCAGAGTCAGAGGGCTGACTGTTGGAGTAAGATTTAATACAACTCCCCAAATGTTGTATTAAAGAATGCATAAGAATTGGATGAAATTTTTCTTTACCCTGCACACCAATAAGTATATGCTTGATACTCTTTAACTAAACTATCAGTAATATTTGTTTTTAAACCATTTAACATTTACATTGTTCAGAGAATGTTTTCCAACTGGTAGATTATCCAGATCTTATACTTTCTCCCTGAAAGCGTTTATTACTCACTCCTCCCACCCCCACCAAACACACACATCCAGAAGCTGGGTAGATGAAGGGACCAAGACCATGGTCATCTGTGAATTAGGTCCTAGAACAATGACTCTAGTCTGCCACAATGCCCTGCACTGATCCAAGTCCATAATACCCTACAACCTCTCCCTTTTGAGGTAGACAAGCAAGATTGATAAATATGCAACCTTCAAATTTCTGCCCCTGTTCTGTCATTATATTTTTATAGGGAAAGGAGAACTGGATTTGTCTACTATCAGTATTTCAAACCCACTCAGTGTCTGCATTTGTGAAGACACAGAAAAGCTTCCATTCTTATTTATCCTACTCTGTTTGTCCTTTTGAGGCCTTGACATATTTTAGTATAAATCTGTCCTATACTAGAGCTTGAAACCACAGGCATCATATCTGAATCATTCATCAAAGGTGGAAAAATGGGAAATTTTTCTGTAGCCTCATAAACATGGGGTTCTACACTAATGCCTTCTACTGCTGATGTTTTGAACCAAAATAATCCTATTTCTCAGTTTTTCTCACTTTTAGCAGGTGATGGTTTGAAACCATTGCACACGAAATGGAGAGAATGCTGAAATTATGAAAGAAATGCTGCATCTCTAGACGTTCTTGCTAGACTTCATTATTGATAACATTTAGTACTGCCAACCAGATTTACAGGCTCAGTGGAACATAGTACTCTTGTCAAACTTGGATTTCTCAGACGTCATATCCTTTAGTACATATATGAGCTTGGAAAAATACAAAGCTTTCAAAAGTAGGAGAGTTAATAGACTTCTACAAAGTCTTTGATCTTTATAGGGGTTCAGAGCCATAGGGACCAATGAGGACCTCTGTGGGTAGGGAAAATCTTTGTATTATACAATAGACTATGTTGTTCATAGTAGGTTGGGGAGAAAAGACATAAGGGGAAGAAGGCCTAGGATCACTAGAACTCTCATCAGTCTCATTCTTTTACCACAAGAGACTGAGACAGGAAAGAAAAGGGTTAAACTGTAGGAAGCTGCCTTTTCAGTTGTTCCTTATTCTTCACTCCAGTATTGACATCCTAAGTGGAATTCCAGCTGACAACAGGGTCTTGGGAAAAAATGGAAAAGATACCTAGGCTGTCTCCTATTTTCCCTTTAGAGAGACCCTTGCCACCTATCTTGTGACTTGGCCTCTTTCTGTTCCCCTAGTTTGGTCCCATTCCTTATTCCTCTGCTCACTCAGATATTATAACCCAAAATCACTTTCCCTGTGCTTAAAACAAATAATTTTCATTTGGAGAGTGAATGGAACTTGACATACCAGGCTCTGATTATTTAAAATCACATTATAAACAGATAAGTGTGGAAGATTATAATAGACAAAAGGGGTAATTTCTAAATTTCCACTTTTAATTTCTGTTCTAATTCATTTTATATGTAGCTGTGTAATTAATCCTTCTATTACAGCACCTTCAATTTCTTTACTATACCCCAAGTCTATAAACACTGCAGATTACTTATAGAACAAACTCCAAAATTTTAATCTCAGACATTTAACACTCTCAGTTTAGGAGGAAGAGATTGGGAGGATAGCGGTTCAAGGCCAGCCTGAGCAAAAAGTTAGACCCAATCTCAACCAACAAGTGAGGTGTGGTGGTGCATGTGGTGTAGTCCCGGCTATGTAGGAGGCTGGGCAAGAATGCATGACCCTATCTGAAAAATATAACTAAAAGCATAAAGAACTGGAGCTGTGGCCCAAGTGGTAGAGCACCAGTAGCGCAAGCACAAGGCTCTGAATTCAAATTCCAGTACCACCAAGAGTAAATAAATAAAGCTCTCCATTAATTTGATTAACAAAATAGATGCCAGAAATTCCACTGGCATTGCCAAGGATATAAAAATGAGGGAATAGGACATTATATAGTTTCAAAGTGCCTCCCCAAAAAACACATAAAGAGAAGACAGCAGGGAAGCCTGGTTTGGCAGGCAATTTCTCCATCAAGGTAATCCCAGTGGACATCTTTGAACATCCTCATCCATGGACACATTAAAGCGTGTGCTACTTGATAGGATCAAGCAAATATAGCATCATTCCTTGGTGTTTCTGCCAAAGAAGCCTAACAGGAGTCTAGTCACAAGGAAACATTAGACAAACCCAAGCTAAGGAATTCTATAACATAGCTGGCATGAATTCTTCAAAACCAGCAAGGTCATGAAAGCCAAGGAAAGACTGAGGGAAACTAAAATGATGTGACAACTTAATCCAATCACATGGTCTGTATTATCTGCTTTCACTATCAAGGGCATGACTGCAGAACTGGTGAAAGCTGAGCTGCATCTGAGGATGGCACATTAGTGTCTAATATCAATTGTGGTTATTAGGGAAATAATAACTTCTGAAGAAGTCAGTTGATGGGGTAACTCACTTCCAAGGGGTTTAGGGAAAAAGTTCTTTCTACTATACTTCCAAGCATTCTAAATGTGTAGCATTATTTCAGAAGTCATTGGAAGGACATACTCTCTCTTACATATTCTATTCTTTTGAAGAAGCATGGTAATTGGTTCCTTAGAGTGAAATCTTATCATCTGGATGGACACAGAGGTAGTAAGCATAGTTACTAATTTGAAAGGAAGTGGAATTTGGGAAGTGTTTAGATAGGTAGAGAAAGCTAGGAGGAAGACTTCTCATGTAAAAAAATAGTGTGTTCAAGCACATTTAGTGCTTCTCCATCACCTTGTAAATTCTTGAACAGGGAAATGAGAGGCATAATAGAAAAGTAGCAAAGATGGGAGTTAGACCAGGACTTAAATGCTGATTTGACCATTTGAATCTCAGTTTCACCATCTATAAAATAGAAATAAAGCTGGTATTGGTGTGTGTGTGTGTGAGGACTGATGCAATTATTTATATAAAGTGATGACACAGATCTTGCCACATAGCAGTGGTAGCAATGGTGCTGCTGATGAAGACTGAAGACATGACAGTGGTGGTGATGTGAACTATAACTTGGGAAGCTCATCTGTGTGGTGTGGGAGGCACTGGCTTACCGAGACCCCGAAAGAAGGCTGAGCAGCTAAGACACTCTTAGTAATTGTCCAGAGGAGAGCAGAATAATGATGAGAATGATTTTTCCCCAGTCATTACTCATGGAAAGAGGTGGGCAGAGCGGGGTTTGTTAGGGTGAATTCTACAGGTTTAAAACTGGGAATCAGGCTCAGGATGCTCCCTAGGAGGCTGAAGAATACTCTGAGATGCAGTTTCTGGCAGAGAGGAGAGAGTGTCAATATTAAATAGTAGGTAGACTCAGAAGTTGCTGGCTCCTTGAAGCAGATCCAGAAGTCTGATTCTCTCACTAAGGACATTCAAGCCTTGCAAGTCCAATCAAATTCATAGACATACTTTGAGGCTTCTGTTGTCTTCTTACCTCTTGCTGCACATTTATGCTTTCTTCTCCCTGTCTCTGTCCCTTCTTCCCCTCCCTTTCCACAGCACTCACACCCCTATACTTTGTTCAGCTTTTCTTCAAGATATGTGCCTTTCTATCCCCATGCTTCTGACCTAAGCACACGGCAAGCATAGGGGGTTGAATGCTTAAAGACTTCCAATGGCTGTTCTCAGACAAATGCTGTTACCGACGCAGCTGCTTATTCTGCGTTTGCTCTGTAGTTCTATGTTCAGTTGGTGCTAGAGAGTGAAAGGCGTGTTCCCTGAGATCATGTTGAAATCCTACCTAGCCCTGTGATGGTGGGGACTTTGTGAGGTGATTAGTTCATGAGGGTAGTGCTTTTAAGAACTGTATTAGTGTCCATATGAAAGTGGCCCCAAGGAGCTCTCTTGTTCCTTCCATCATGCCAGTACACTATGGGAGGACACCTTTGTCAAACTAGGAAATGGTTCATTGGACACTGAATCTGCCTTGTTCTTGGACTTCCCAGCATCCAGAACAGTGAGAAATAAATGCTTATTGTATAAACAACTCACTCTGTGGTGCTTTTAGTTATTGCAGACTCCAACAGACTAAGACAGTTGGTCATACCTTCTTGTATTTGCTGATATTATATATTGCAATGGTATGGCTTTGTTTCCTCTGTATTCATTTCATCTCACCCATTCTATGGCAAATGCTTGTGGGGCAGGTGCTGTGTCTTCACAGCAATGATCACTGTGATGAACATAGATTAGTTGCTCAATGAATATTTGTAGAATTATCTGAGCAAAAAATTAGAATGCTGATAGTAAACAAAAAACAAATAGCATGTGAAATCATGCTTTCCTTATTTAATTAAAACAGGAGCCCTAAAAATATATGCTTTGGTATTAACTAAAATATGAAGTAATTGTCCTTGGGGAAATTAAGCATGGTGCTTGAGGAAGACAGGCCTGGAGACAGCAGCCTGGGTTGCATCTGAATCATTCCTCTGCAGCTTTCTACCTTTCTAATTCTGGGATTATTAGTAGTATTTATTGCTTAAGGGGTTTGTATTAAATGAGATCATATATGTGAAAAATATGCAGTGCCTGGTAAACAACTCAATGAAAGTTAGCTATTGTTATTATTAATAACATGAGAATGTATAGCTCTGAAATTCTTTCAGGGAGGTTGTTCTCTAAGAGGCCTCTGCTTGGAAAGCTGTTATTGGAATAACCCTTCTGGGTCTTGAGTAGGGAATCTTACATCGTGTTCCTTCTCCTAACTACCATTGCACAAAGAAGCCTGTGGGGGTTCAAGAGTGACTGAGCTGGTACAAAAAGATCTGAGACTTTTAGCTTTAGAATCCCACTCCTCTCCCTTCTCTCTGACTTCTCTTTCCACGCTGTTACTGTAACAAAACATCTCAGATAATCAACTTATAAAGAGACAGTTTGTTTTGGATCATGGTTTCAGCCCATGGTTGGTTGTTTTTGGGCCTGTGGTAAGGTGGCACACCATGGCCGGAAATACATAAGTGGAACAAAGCCATTTGTCTCATGATGGGAGAGCAAAGAGAGAAGAGAAAGAGGAAAAGACCAGGATCCCTTTAAGGGCATCTGATCTAATGATCTAAAAGCTCTGGTTATATTCCACATCTTAATGGGTACACCACTTCCCAAGGGCTGGGGATCAGGCCTTTAAAATACCACCTTCGCGGGCCTTCCCAATCCAAAATATAGCATGCCAGTCCGTGTCTTTCAAGGCCAATATTAACCGATTTATATCATAGTCTCTGAGACACAATTTAAGTGATTTACCCACCCTCCCCCATCAAGTAATTGAAGCAGTCAGCTTAGGTTGGAAGGCTAGTCCATGCTTTGGGATGTCATTGGTAAGTCACCTCTCCAATGTGCTAAGTGTGGAAAATCATGTATAGCAATTTTTTTATGATCCAAATGTACTTCCACAAAATGTAAGTCAGGAGGTCCTGGGGTAGGGGCTTTGCATAAGTTATTCACAAACTCTATTATAGTACTTAGAAGGGCATCTCCTGCTATATGGTAGGTGCCAGGATGGCATGACTGCCCCAGTAAACTTTTCTGGTGAGGCAAAATATATGCATAGGAAACAGAAAACAACATGTGATTGACCTGTGGCTCTGGGAGTCAAGCTTCATAGCTCCTGGAGAGGTGCATGATGGTCAAATCCTGATTTTTCTTCATAGTATCTACCGGTAACTCAGGGCCTCATGCTAGCTATGCAGGTGCTCTACCACTTGAGACACACACCTAGCCCTTTTTGCTTTAGTTATTTTTCAGGTCAGTTCTTGCATGTTTCCATTTCCCTCATGTCAGCCTTGGACAAGGTTCCTCCTACCTATACCTCCCACATAGCTGGGCTTATTGGTTAAGATGGGGTCTTGCTAACGTTTTGCCTAGCTGTCTTTGAAACAGAGTCCTTCCAATCTCTACCTCCAAGTAGCTGAGATTATAGGTATGAGCCACTACATCTGGCTGTGTGTTTTTTCTTTATGATTTGGAGATAAGGATTACATTTAAGATGTTAGTTTGTTAATTCAGATCTCTGACTTGTACCACAAGAATATAACCTTTTCCCAAACTTAATGTTCTCTTACATAAATGAGTTCTTAAGGTCATAGGAAAAGCAGCACAGAGCTGAATCAAATGTACAGAATGTTCTAGCAATGGTCTTATGAGTAAAATGGTTATATCCATCAGTGTGCATTACAAGAGAAATGTCTATATTTCCAACCACCACTGCACAAAGAGAATTTTCTAAATTAAAAAAAGTAAACTCATCCTGTTTTATGTATTTAGTATGATATCAATGTATTTTAATTTGGGGTTAAAATTGTCAATATCATCCAAGATGGTGGTTGGGGTAGGGAATCAGAATTCCTGAGCAACATGACTCCAGAAACCACCTCAAGAGTGGGAGCTACACTTGGGTAATTCTGATTGCTTCTAGTCAAAATAATAACTACCAACACATTAGGTGCACATAAAATTTAAGGACTGACCCTTAAAACATCCTTTAATTGCACCTAACAGCCAGGAAAATCCTGGCATGGCACAGCCAACAGAGTGTGTCTGCCTTGGGCAAAAGCTCCCTGGCTGTTTCTCCTCCTCCCTGCATTTTTTTTTTTTAATAAGCAGAAGATAGATCATCAACCAGAATCAAACTCTGTGACATCCTGGACCCCTAACCTGTGGAAATCCTCCCTACACTGTGGAAAGCCTCTCTATGCCCCACTGCACTGAATCCAGTCCCAGGAAGTGTCTGTCTTGAGAAAAGTGGCACACCATTTCTCCCTGCTGGCCAGTTTCAAAGCTGCCTTTGTAAACCTGTAGACCCAACAAGTGAGCAACATGCACTACATGTGACTCCCCTGCCCACTCCTCGGGAACATAAGCCAGCGCAGTCACTGGGCAGATCAAATCACCCCCTCAACAAAACTAAAAGCATAAACAGCAAATTGTAATCTAACACCAGCAGCGGGGGTGGGGAGGAATGCTGAACCTGCCCCAGAGGACATGAGTAGGGCAAGGAGGAAATACCCAGTGAAAGAAGGGAAAAGTAATAAAGGCTAAGAGCAGGGGTGAGGTGACAAGACAATCTCCCAAAGTGGGGCCTTGGTGAATCACTGAGCTAGTCTCATGGGACTGAGGGCCAGACTTAAAACTGAATTGCCCTGCTTTGTTGTGGGAGGAGCTGACCAGCCAGATTTGCAGTTGTAGGGCAATGCAGCTGCTGCCTGGTGAAACAACAACAAATTTGACCACCTTGCATAAACTGGCAGTGAGTTAGTTACCTCAGGTCCCAATTGCAGCCTCTCCTGTGGAAAGAATGAACCAAATACTGCCCACAAGCCAGTCACCTGGTGAGACCACTTCAGGGCTCCCACTTGCAGTATATGGCCCATGAGATTAAGGATGGTGGGAAAAAAAACAACCCTACAGCTTTCTTCATCCCAAGCAGTCTGATAAGAGGGCAGCATTCTTCCCCACAAAGCCCAGAATATCAAGCTCTAATACCAGGATTGGATGCCAAAGGAATAAGTACAGAATTTTTACTGAGCAGATTGAACTTCTTTGTTGCTGCTGTACCTGTTCTTTTCCTCTGTTATTAACTTTACCATCACTATTTTCTTTCTTTTTTTTAAATTGTTTTATTATTCATATGTGCATATAAGGCTTGGGTCACTTCTTCCCCCTACACCCACCCCCTCCCTTACCTCCCACTCCGCCCCCTCCCTCACCCCACCACCCCCTCAATACCCAGCAGAAACTATTTTGCCCTTATCTCTAATTTTGTTGTAGAGAGAGTATAAGCCATAATAGGAAGGAACAAGGGTTTTTGCTGGTTGAGATAAGGATAGCTATACAGGGAGTTGAATAACATTAATTTCCTGTGCATGTGTGTTACCTTCTAGGTTAATTCTTTTTCATCTAACCTTTTCTCTAGTTCCTGGTCCCCTTTTCCTATTGGCCTCAGTTGCTTTTAAGGTATCTGCTTTAGTTTCTCTGCGTTAAGGGCAACAAATGCTAGCTAATTTTTTAGTTGTCTTACCTATCCTCACCCCTCCCTTGTGTGCTCTCGCTTTTATCATGCCATCATTATTTTCTTGTCCTTATTCTTACCCCTTCACTTTCCTTCCTTTTCTTGTGCTACAATCCATTGTTCTCCCTCCCAACTATTCTTTCTGCACTTTCTCATCCACTCTCAACCCTTATCTTTGACTCCCTCTCCTATCCTTCCCCTATCTGTCATCACACTACCCCTTCCTCCTACACACTCACCACCCACTGACTAATCCTCTGTTTCAACTGTACAGACCCCTAGCCCCCTGCAATCCCTAACACAAGCACCCTCCACTACAACATCAGAAATATACCCAAACACACACAAGGGCCACAAAACCTGGCAGCCCCATGCCTCTTCCCTACCCCTCCTTCTACCCCCTCCTTTAGTACCACCATTACCAATTGCCTAACTTTCTATCTAGCAAAACAACTGTTATAGATATTATCACCCCACTGTTTATAGATATTATCACCAAGGGGTTTTCTATATAACAGGTAAACAACTTGTCTGGCATTGAACCTGTGAATTTGGTATTGCTAATTTATACCTCCAGCCTGGGACAGAAAGAGCACATCAACCTAGCTAACAATCAAGTCAGTCACAACACAAAAATTAAATCAAGGGAAAGAAAACAGGCAATTAAAACTACCCACTAGCCAATCAAGAATATAGATGCACAGCACCAATTGGAGTGATGGGGAGAAGAAGAAGGGAAAGAAACTATACTCAAAACAAAACAAAACAAAAAAACCACCAAAACAACAGCAACAACAAAACCAAGAAACAATTCAATGGAGGATTTAGTGGGACATGAAGAAAATGAATACCCAGTTCCTGACCCCAACAAAATAATAATAAATGTCACTAATTATCCCACTGATGCCCACAAAAAATTCCTCAAAGAGGAAATCATGGAAGAGGTCACTGAGAAACTCATAGAGAAGATACTAGACATGGTTAACCAGAAAGAACAAGATAC
The DNA here is from genome assembly GCF_047511655.1 of Castor canadensis. Taxonomy (NCBI): domain Eukaryota; kingdom Metazoa; phylum Chordata; class Mammalia; order Rodentia; family Castoridae; genus Castor; species Castor canadensis. The sequence continues at coordinate 120,802,152 of NC_133388.1, read as the reverse complement.
ACTCAAGAAATTTCAAGACACCACAAGTAAAGAACATGAGAACACACAAAAGAACAAATGAATTCAGAGAGGATTTCAACAAACACCAAAGTGAAACAAAGGACACCATAAAAAGAGAGAGATATGAACTAAAGAAGACAACACAAAATATAAAAGAGGGGTTGAACAAAGATATGGAAAACCTCAGAAAAAAGAATCAAACAGAAATCCTGGAAATAATTAGTTCCAGAAGAATTAATTTAGAAGGTAACACACATGCACAGGAAAGCAATGCAAGTCAACTCCCTGTATAGCTATCCTTATCTCAACTAGCAAAAACCCTTGTTCCTTCCTATTATTGCTTATACTCTCTCTTCAACAAAATTAGAGATAAGGGAAAAATAGTTTTGGCCTGACATTGAGGGAGTGGGAGGGAGAGGGAGGGGGTTGGGGGGTAAGGGAGGGGGCAGGGGAAGGGGGGAGAAATGACCCAAACATTGTATGCATATATGAATAAAAGAAAAAAAAAAAGAAATCCTGGAAATAAAAAGTCCCTTCAGTCAAACAAAAAAACGCAGTGAAAGGTTACTCCAGCAGACTAGAACAAGTGGAAGACAGAATCTCAGAAGATAAAACAGAAATTAAAGAAAAAAAAGAAGAACTCTTAATCAAACAACTCAAGAGCTGTGAAAGGAATATGCAAGAACTTAGCAACTCCATAAAAAGATCAAACATGAGAATCATGGGCACTGAAGAAGGAGAAGAGGTGCAAACCAAAGGGATATGTAATATATTCAATAAAATAATAACAGAAAATTTCCCAAACCTAGTGAAAGATTTGCCTTAGGTACAGGAAGCCTCCAGACTTGACCAAAATAGAACCTCTCTATGGCATATTATCATTAAAACACAGAGAACAAAGACAGAATATTGAAGGCTGTAAGATAGAAAAAACAAATAATGTATAAGGGTAAACCCATCAAAATAACAGCAGATTTCTCAACAGAAACCTTAAAAGCAAGAAAGGCATGATGTGAGTATTCCAGGCACTGAATGAGAATAATTTCAGCCTAGGATACTCTACCCAGCAAAAGTATCATTCAAAATTGATGAAGGAATGAACATCTTCCATAATAAACAGAAACTAAAACAATATATGAACACGAGGTCACCACTACAAAAGATTCTTCAAGGAATTCTGCACACAGAAAATGAAAGCAACCAAAACCATGAGAGAACAAGCAGCACCAAACCACAGGAGAAGAAAAGACAAAGAATCAGAGAGTAACATTAATTCAGCTGCACACAATCAAACCCTTAAACAACAAAATCAACTAAATGACAGGAATCACCATATACCCATCATACTAATACTGAATGTTAACAGACTTAACTCCCCCATCAAAAGACACCATCTGGCAAACTGGATTAAAAAGGAAGATCCAATCTTATTGACAGGAGACCCATCTTATTGACAGAAACAGGCACTGGCTTAGGGTGAAAGGCTAGAAGAAGATTTAACAAGCCAATGGTCCCCAAAACAGGCAGAAGTAGCAATACTTATCTCAGACAAAGTAGTTGCCAAACTTACATTAATCAAATGAGATAAAGAAGGACACTCCATACTGATAAAAGGAGAAATACACCAAAAGGAAATAGCAATTATCAACTTATATGAACTGAACATCAGTGCACCCAATTTCATCAAACATACTCTGAAGGACCTAAAAACATATATAGACTCCAATGCAGTGGTAGAGACTTTAATACCCTCCTAACACCAATTGATAGGTCATCCAAACAAAATATTAATAAAGAAATTCTAGAACAAATCACATCATAGATCAAATGGACCTAGCTGATGTCTACAGAATATTTTATTCAACTTCTGCACAATATACATTCTTCTCAGCAGCCCATGGAACTTTGTCCAAAATTGATCATAACTTAGGGCACAAAGCAAGCCTCAGCAAATATAAGAAAATAGAAATAATCCCATGCATTCTATCTGGTCACAATGCATTAAAATTAGAACTCAACAACAAAAATAACAGTAAAAAACATACAAACAATTGGAAGCTGAACAACACATTGCTCAATGATCAATGGGTCATTGATGAAATAAAAGGGGACATTAAAAGGTTCCTGGAAGTTAATGAAAATGAAAACATGACCTACCAGAACCTATGGGACACAGTAAAGGCTGTCCTAAGAGGAAAGTTTATAGACATGAGTGCATATATATTAAAAGGACAGAAAGGTCTCAAATCGATGACCTAATGCTACATGTCAAACTCGTAGAAAACAAGAACAAGCAAATCCCAAAACAAGCAGAAGGAGAGAAATAATAAAAATAAAGGCTAAAATTAATGAAATAGAAAAAAAAATACAAAGAATCAATGAAACAAAAAGCTGGTTCTTTGAAAAAATAAATAAGATTGACAGACCCCTGGCAAACCTGACTAAAATGAAGAAGGAAAAAACCCAAATCAGCAAAATCAGATATGCAAAAGGGGAGATAACAGCAAACACTACAGAAATCCAGGGAATCATCAGAGATGACTCTGAGAAACTATATTCCAATAAACTTGAAAATCTTCAAGAAATGAACAAATTTCTAGATACTTATGACCACCCAAAATTGAACCAAAAGGATATTAATCACCTGAAGAGATCTATAACACAAAATGAAATTGAAGCAGCAATAAAGAGTATCCCAAAAAAGAAAAGACTGGGACTTGATGGACTTTCAGCTGAATTCTATCAGACTTTTAAAGAATACCAACTCTCCTTAAACTTTTTCACGAAATAGAAAAGGAAGGAACACTGCCTAACTCATTATGAAGCCAGTGTTACACTCATCCCAAAACCAGACAAAGACACCTCCAAAAAGGAGAACTATAGGTGAATCTCCTTAATGAACATTGATGCAAAAATCCTCAACAAAATAATGGCATTGAATCCAACAACATATCAGAAAGATCACTCACCATGACCAAGTCGGCTTTATCCCAGGGATGCAGGGGTAGTTCAACATATGCAAATCTATGAATGTAATACAGCACATTAATAGAAGCAAAGATAAAACCCATTTGATCATCTCAATAGATGCAGAAAAAGCCTCTGATGAGGTCCAACACCATTTCATGATAAACTCTCTAAGAAAACTAGGAATAGAAGGAATGTACCTCAGCATTGTGAAGGCTATATATGACAAACCTATAACCAACATCATACTTAATGGAGAAAAACTGAAACCATTTTCCCTAAATCAGGAACAAGACAAGGGTGCCCACTATCCCCACTCCTATTCAATCTAGTCCTGGAATTCCCAGCCAGAGCAATTAGGCAAGAAGAAGAAATAAAAGGAATACAAATAGGTAAAGAAGCTGTCAAAATATCCCTATTTGTAGATGACATGATCCTATATCTTAAAGACTCCAAAAACTCTACCCCAAAACTCCTAGACATCATAAATAGCTACAGCAAGGTGGCAGGATACAAAATCAACTTAAAAAAATCATTAGCTTTTCTATACACCAGCAACGTACAAATTGAGAAAGAATATATGGAAACAATTCCATTTACAATAGCCTCAAAAAAAAAAATCAAACACCTAGGAGTAAACTTAACAAGGATGTGAATGACCCCTACAAGGAGAACTACAAACCCCTGAAGAAAGAGATTGAGGAAGACAATAGAAAGTGTAGAGATCTCCCATGCTCATGGATTGGTAGAATCAACATAGTATAAAAATGGCTATACTACCAAAAGCAATCTACACGTTCAACACAATTCCCATCAAAATCCCAATGACTTTCATCACAGAGATTAAAAAAAAAAATCTACTTTAAAGTTCATTTGGAAACACATGAGACTGTGAATAGCCAAGGGAATACTCAGTAAAAACAGAAATGCTGGAGGTATCACAGTACCAGACTTCAAACTATATTACAGAGCCATAGCAATACAAACAGCATGGTACTGGCACAAAAACAGATATGAAGACCAATGGAACAGAATAGAGAACCCGGATATGAATCCACACAGCTATGCCCACCTTATATTTGACAAAGGTGCCAAAGACATATGATGGAGAAAAAGAGAGCCTCTTCAACAAATGTTGCTGGGAAAAGTGGCTACCTGCCTTCAAAAACTGAAACTAGATCCATGCTTATCACCCTGTACTAGTATCACCTGAAAATGGATCAAGGACCTTAATATCAGACCCGAAATCCTGAAGTTAGTACAGGAAAGAGTAAGTAACAGTCTGGAAGCAATAGGTATAGGCAAGAACTTCCTGAATAGAACTCCAGCAGCTCAGCAACTAAGAGAAAGCATGGACAAATGAGACTACCTAAAATTAAAAATCTTCTGCACAACAAAAGAAATGGTCTCTAAACTGAAGAGAACACCCACAGAGTGGGACAAAATATTTGCCAGCTACACATCAGACAAAGGACTGATAACCAGAATATACAGGGAGCTCAAAAAACTAAACTCTCCCAAACTCAATGAGCCAATAACGAAATGGGCAACCAAACTAAACCAAACTTTCTCAAAAGAAGAAATTCAAATGGACAAAAAACATATGAAAAAATGTTCACCATCTCTGGCCATAAAGGAAATGCAAATTAAAACCACACTAAGATTCCACCTCACCACTGTTAGAATAGCTATCATCAAAAATACCACCAACCACAGGTGTTGGCGAGGATGTGGAGAAAAAGGAACCTCATACACTGCTGGTGGGAATGCAAGCTAGTGCAACCACTCTGGAAAACAATATGGAAACTTCTTAAAAAACTAAACATAGGTCTGCCATATGATCCAGCAATCCCACTCCTAGGGATATACCCAAAGAATGAGACTCTGATTACTACAGAGGCATCTGCACACCCATGTTTATTGCAGTGTTATTCACAGTAGCCAAGTTATGGAAACTGCCAAGAATGAAGTAAGAAAATGTGGTATTTATATACAATGGAATTTTACTCAGCCATGAAGACGAATGAAATCTAATCATTCACAAGTAAATGGATGGAACTGGAGAACATTATCCTGATCTAGGTTAGCCAGGCTCAGAAGACCAAAAATCGTATGTTCTCCCTCACATGTGGACTTTAGATCTAGGGCAAAGGCAGTAATGTTGTTGGACTTGGCTCACATGCTAAGGGGAGAGCACATACGGGAGGAATGGGGATAGGTAGGAAACCCAAAACTTGAAAGTGGTTGATGTCCCCACTGCAGAGGAACTAATACAATAACCTTAAAGTGACAGAAGTCAATATGGGAAGGTGACTGGGAAGTAGTGAAAAGGTCAGGTAGAGATGAATCAACTTGGGTTGTAATACACTTGTGCATAGAAGCAATGCTAGGAATCTCTCTGTATAGCTATCCTTATCTCAACTAGCAAAACCACTTTTTCTTTCTTATTATTGCTTATGTCTTCTCTTCAACAAAATTGGAGATAAGGGCAGAACAGGTTCTGCCTGGAAGAGAGAGGAGTGGGAGGAAGAGAGAGAGGGGGTGAGGGGCAGTGTGAGAAATGACCCAAACAATGTATGCACATATGAATATATGAAAAAAGGAAAAAAAAAGGACAGAAAGATCCCAAATAAATGAACTACTGCTACTTCTCAAACTCCTAGAATAACTAGAATAACCAAAACCCAAAACAAGCAGAAGGAGAGAAATAATAAAAATAAGGGCTGAAATTAATGAAATAGAGACAAAAAACAAAAACAAAAACCCACCATACAAGGAATCAATGAAACAAAAAGCTGGTTTTTTGAAAAAATAAATAAGACTGACAAGCCCCTGGCAAATCTGACTAAATGAGGGAAAAGACCCAAATTAGTAAACTCAGAAATGAAAAAGGCAAGATAGTAACAAACACCAAGGATATCCAGGGAATCACCACAGACTTCTTTGAGAACCTATATTCAAATAAATTGGAAAATCATGAAGAAATGGAAAAATTGCTAGATACTTATGACTATCCAAAACTGAACCAAGAGGATATTAACCACCTGAACAGATCTGTAAAGCATAATGAAATTAAGGCAGCAATAAAGAGTCTTCTAAAAAAGAAAAGTCCAGGACCTGACGGATTCTCCGCTGAATTCTACCAGACCTTTAAAGAAGAACTAACACCAATGCTCCTTAAACTTTTCCATGAAATAGAATGGAAGGAATGCTACCACACTCATTCTATGAAGCCAGTATTTTACTCATCCCAAAACCAGACAAGGACACATCCAAAAAGGAGTACTACAGGCCAATCTCTTTAATGAAATTGATGCAAAAAATCCTCAATAAAATAATGTCAAACCAAATCCAACAATGTATCAAAAAGAGAATTCACCATGCCCAAGTCAGCTTCATCGCAGGGATGCAGGGATGGTTCAACATATGCAAATCATTAAATGTTACACAGCTGCAGAGGAGCAAATATAGTAATCTTAAACTGACAGAGGCCACTACAGGAAGGGGACTAGGAAGTAGTGAAGAGGTCTGGTAAAGATGAACCAATGTGGAATTCCAAGATGGTGGCTAGAGGTAGGAAGCAGAAAGCGACCCTCCTATAGTGAAATCTTGGAGAGACACTGGAGACACACTTTGCAGGCATAATCACCGAGAAAAGGCATAACTTTGACCCCTCCACATCTCCAGCCGGTGCAGAGAATCTCCACTTCACGTTAAACGGAGAACCGAGGACGGCCCCTGGGGCCGCCAGTGGCCGGCGCCCATACGGCTTGGGAAGACGCGGACCAGGTGAGCTTCGCGGTACCGCGGTAGCCCCACAGACAAGCCTGGGCCAGAGCAGCATAGCCCCCTGGACAGACTGACCTCCACCCGGGAAAAAAAAAAAAAAGAGAAACTGAGTAATAAGCAGTAAGAACAGTTAAGACATGCTGGAAAGAGGGTGGGGCGCCCTGAGCGCTGAAGATTGGGGGAAGGGAATCCTTCCTGGGACTGTAAATAAATGAGCCGGGCGGGCCGGAGAGGCTCTGGCGGGAGCGGGGCGCGCGCCCAGCAACCAGGAGCGGGGACGCTTGTGAGAGGAGGGAACTGTAAACAAACATGGCGGCCAGCAGGAGCAGCAGCACTGCCAGGTAAGAAGGACCAGGAAAGCTTCTGAAAGTGGGAGTGGGAGGAAAACTTCAGAGGAGAGGGGGGAAGACCCACCTCCCACATGAACTGTAAATAAACACGCAGGCCTGACAACGCGGGGCAGTGTCACCTTTCCCAGTGCTTGGAAAGGGGAAAGCCTGTAGCAGAGGATCCCGCACAGGAGAACTCTGAGCAAACAAAGCCTGTGGGACCAGGTGAGCGCTAGCTCACCCCAGAGATCTGCATAAATAACGCCGCCAGCTACAGGCTGAGAGCAGCAGGCAGGCAAGTCACAGTTGCAGATACCACTCTCAGAACTGCCTCCAGACGCTTTTTTTTCTTTTTCTCCCTACCTTTGATGAGAGAACAACCAAATTACACCTGCAAGCCGAAAAACTTACTGAAACTGTATTGCATTTGAACTTGGGACACTTCGTGGGGCTTTTTTTTTTTTTCTTGTGTGTGTGTAGTTTTGTTCTACTTTATGCATCCCCTTTGATGAGACAACTACAGAACAACATCTGAGGCACCAACTCCAGGACTGGAGATTGAGACGGACATCCAAATTATTAAGACTGAAATTGCATTGCATATAAACTTGGAAGTTTTTTGGTTTTTTTTTTTTAATTTTCTATTTTCCATTTTATTTTAATTCATTTTTATATATAGATATTACTTTCATTTACTTATTTTTTATTTTTTTTATCTTTGATTTTCAATCCTCTCTCTGTCTCTCTATTGTCTGTTCAGCCTACTGTTGATTAGTACACTAACACTCCCTGTTTATACCTTTGAAACTCTCTTGCCTGATACCTTGTTCTGCTTTCTCCCTCTTGTCTGTATATTTGTTTTCCCCTTTTCTTTAACTTCTTGCTTTCCATCTCAGCTCACTCTTCCATTCTCAATATTACCATTGTTATTATTACAAGCTAGAAAATACTTAATTACACACTGTACAGGGACAGTAGCAACACCAAGGACAATGACAGGAAGACAGAAAAAACAGGGAAACCAGTTTCCCCACAGCAAAAAATTAGTACAGGAACCAGAGGGGAATGAAGAGAACAGAAACTCAGATCCAGACTCCAACAAAATGAAGATAAACTATGCCAAAGGACCCAATGAAGCCCACAAGAATAATTTAAAAGAAGACATACTACAAGTACTCAATGAGAATTTTATAGAGATGATACTGGATAGAGTCAACCAAAATGTACAGGAGACACTCAAGAAATTCCAAGACAATAAAAATAGAGAATTTGAAAAAGCAAAAGAAGAAATAAAGGAAACCATAGAAGCACTGTATAAACACCAAAGTGAAAGAGAGAACACAATGAATAAATGGATAAATGAACTCAGGACAAAAATAGACAACAATAAAGAAGAAAACTGCCAAGAAATGGAAAACCTCAGAAAAAAGAACGAAACAGAACAGCAAAACAAAACGGAAGGCCAATCCAGCAGAATAGAACAAACAGAAGACAGAATCTCAGAACTTGAAGATGAAATGGTAATTAAAGGAAAAACCAAAGAACTATTAATTAAACAACTCAAGACCTGTGAAAAGAAAATGCAAGAACTCACTGACTCCATCAAAAGACCAAACTTGAGAATCATGGGCATCGAAGAAGGAGAAGAGGTGCAAGCGAAGGGAATGCGTAATATATTCAACAAAATAATAACGGAAAATTTCCCAAATCTAGAGAAAGATATTCCCATACAAATGCAAGAGGCCTCCAGGACACCAAACAGACCAGATCAAAATAGAACTACTCCACAACATATCATCATTAAAACAACAAGTTCAGAAACTAAGGAAAGAATATTGAAGGCTGTAAGAGAGAAAAAACAAGTAACATACAAAGGTAAACCCATCAAAAGCACAGCAGACTTCTCAACAGAAACATTAAAAGCAAGAAGAGCGTGGGGTGAGATCTTCTGGGCACTGAATGAAAATAACTTCAACCCCAGGATACTCTACCCAGCAAAGCTATCATTCAAAATAGATGGAGCAATAAAAGTCTTCCATGATAAGCAGAAACTAAAACAATATGTGACCACAAAGCCACCATTACAAAAGATTCTGCAAGGGATTCTGCACACAGAAAGTGACACCCAACTTAACCATGAAAAGGCAGGCAGCACCAAATGACAGGATAAGAGTAGCAATACTTATCTCTGACAAAGTAGACTTCAAACCTACATTGATCAAACGAGATAAAGAAGGACATTCCATACTAATAAAAGGGGAAATAGACCAAAAGGAAATAATAATCATCAATCCGTATGCACCCAATGTCAACGCACCCAATTTCATCAAACATACCCTGAAAGACCTAAAAGCATATATAAACGCCAACACAGTGGTTGTGGGAGACTTTAACACTCCATTATCATCAATAGGTAGGTCATCCAAACAAAAAATCAATAAAGAAATCCAAGATCTAAAATATGCAATAGATCAAATGGACCTAGTAGATGTCTACAGAACATTTCATCCAACCTCTACACAATATACATTCTTCTCAGCAGCCCATGGAACCTTCTCCAAAATAGATCATATCCTAGGGCACAAAGCAAGTCTCAGCAAATATAAGAAAATAGAAATAATACCGTGCATACTATCTGACCACAATGCAGTAAAAGTAGAACTCAACAACAAAAGTAAAGACAAAAAACATGCAAACAGCTGGAAACTAAATAACTCATTACTTAATGAAGAATGGATCATCGATGCAATAAAAGGGGAAATTAAAAAGTTCCTGGAAGTCAATGAAAATGAAAACACAACCTACCGGAACCTATGGGACACAGCTAAGGCAGTCTTGAGAGGAAAGTTTATAGCCATGAGTGCATATATTAAAAAGATTGAAAGATCCCAAATCAATGACCTAATGATACATCTCAAACTCCTAGAAAAACAAGAACAAGCAAATCCCAAAACAAATAGAAGGAGAGAAATAATAAAAATAAGAGCTGAAATCAACAAAATAGAAACCAAAAAAACCATACAAAGAATTAATGAAACAAAAAGTTGGTTCTTTGAAAAAATAAACAAGATCGATAGACCCCTGGCAAACCTGACTAAAATGAGGAGAGAAAAAACCCAAACTAGTAGAATCAGGAATGCAAAAGGGGAGATAACAACAAACACCATGGAAGTCTAGGATATCATTAGAGACTACTTTGAGAACCTATATTCAAATAAATTTGAAAATCTAAAAGAAATGGACAGATTTCTAGATACATATGACCATCCAAAACTGAACCAAGAGGAAATTAATCACCTAAATAGACCTATAACACAAAATGAAATTGAAGCAGCAATCAAGAGTCTCCCCAAAAAGAAAAGTCCAGGACCTGATGGATTCTCTGTTGAATTCTATCAGACCTTTAAAGAACTGATACCAACCCGCCTTAAACTGTTCCATGAAGTAGAAAGGGAAGGAAAACTGCCAAACACATTTTATGAAGCCAGTATTACACTTATCCCAAAACCAGGCAAAGACACCTCCAAAAAGGAGAACTATAGGCCAATCTCCTTAATGAACATTGATGCAAAAATCCTCAATAAAATAATGGCAAACCGAATTCAGCAACACATCAAAAAGATTATTCACCACGACCAGGTAGGCTTCATCCCAGGGATGCAGGGGTGGTTCAACATATGAAAATCAATAAACATAATAAACCACATTAACAGAAGCAAAGAGAAAAACCACTTGATCATCTCAATAGATGCAGAAAAAGCCTTTGATAAGATCCAACATCATTTCATGGTAAAAGCTCTAAGAAAACTAGGAATAGAAGGAAAGTTCCTCAACATTATAAAAGCCATATATGACAAACCTACAGCCAGCATTATACTTAATGGAGAAAAATTAAAACCATTCCCTCTAAAATCAGGAACCAGACAAGGATGCCCACTATCTCCACTCCTATTCAACATAGTACTGGAATTCCTATCCAGAGCAATTAGGCAAGAAGAAGGAACAAAAGGCATACAAATAGGTAAAGAAACTGTCAAAATATCCCCATTTGCAGATGACATGATCCTATACCTTAAAGAACCAAAAAACTCTACTCAGAAGCTTCTAGACATCATCAATAGCTATAGCAAGGTAACAGGATACAAAATCAACATAGAAAAATCATTAGCATTTCTATACACTAACAATGAGCAAATGGAAAAAGAATGTATGAAAACAATTCCATTTACAATAGCCTCAAAAAAAATCAAAAATCTAGGTGTAAACCTAACAAAAGATGTGAAAGACCTCTACAAGGAAAACTATACACCTCTGAAGAAAGAGATTGAGAATGACTATAGAAAGTGAAGAGATCTCCCATGCTCATGGATTGGTAGAATCAACATAGTAAAAATGTCGATACTCCCAAAAGTAATCTATATGTTTAATGCAATTCCCATCAAAATTCCAATGACATTCATTAAAGAGATTGAAAAATCTACCGTTAAATTTATATGGAAACACAAGAGGCCACGAATAGCCAAGGCAATACTCAGTCAAAAGAACAATGCAGGAGGTATCACAATACCTGACTTCAAATTATATTACAAAGCAATAACGATAAAAACAGCATGGTACTGGCACAAAAACAGACATGAAGACCAGTGGAACAGGATAGAGGACTCAGATATGAAGCCACACAACTATAATCAACTTGTCTTTGACAAAGGAGCTAAAAATATATGATGGAGAAATAGCAGCCTCTTCAACAAAAACTGCTGGGAAAACTGGCTAGCAGTCTGCAAAAAACTGAATCTAGATCCATGTATATCACCCTATACCAAGATTAACTCAAAATGGATCAAGGATCTTAATGTCAGACCACAAACTCTAAAGTTGATACAGGAAAGAGTAGGAAATACTCTGGGGTTAGTAGGTACAGGTAAGAACTTTCTCAACGAAACCCCAGTAGCATAGCAACTAAGAGATAGCATCGATAAATGGACCTCATAAAACTAAAAAGCTTCTGTTCATCAAAAGAAATGGTCTCTAAACTGAAGAGAACACCCACAGAGTGGGAGAAAATATTTGCCAGCTACACATCAGACAAAGGTCTGACAACCAGAATATATAGGGAACTTAAAAAACTAAATTCTCCCAAAACTAATGAACCAATAAAGAAATGGGCAAGTGAACTAAACAGAACTTTCTCAAAAGAAGAAATTCAAATGGCCAAAAAACACATGAAAAAATGCTCACCATCTCTAGCAATAAAGGAAATGCAAAATAAAACCATATTAAGATTCCACCTCACCCCTGTTAGAATAGCCATCATTAGCAACACCACCACCAACAGGTGTTGGTGAAGATGCGGGGGAAAAAGGAGCCCTCTTACACTGTTGGTGGGAATGTAAACTAGTACAACCACTCTGGAAAGAAGTTTGGAGGCTACTTAAAAAGCTAGACATTGATCTACCATTTGATCCAGCAATACCACTCTTGGGGATATACCCAAAAGACTGTGACACAGGTTACTCCAGAGGCACCTGCACACCCATGTTTATTGCGGCACTATTCACAATAGCCAAGTTATGGAAACAGCCAAGATGCCCCACCACCGACGAATGGATTAAGAAAATGTGGTATCTATGCACAATGGAATTTTATGCAGCCATGAAGAATGAAATGTTATCATTTGCTGGTAAATGGATGGAATTGGAGAACATCATTCTGAGTGAGGTTAGCCTGGCCCAAAAGACCAAAAATCGTATGTTCTCCCTCATATGTGGACATTAGATCAAGGGCAAAGACAACAAGGGGATTGGACTTTGAGCACATGATAAAACCTTTAGCACACAAGGGAGGGGTGAGGATAGGTAAGACACCTAAAAAATTAGCTAGCATTTGTTGCCCTTAACGCAGAGAAACTAAAGCAGATACTTTAAAAGCAACTGAGGCCAATAGGAAAAGGGGACCAGGAACTAGAGAAAAGGTGAGACCAAAAAGAATTAACCTAGAAGGTAATACCCACGCATAGGAAATCAATGTGAATCAACTCCCTGTATAGCTATCCTTATCTCAACCAGCAAAAACCCTTGTTCCTTCCTATTATTGCTTATACTCTCTCTACAACAAAGTTAGAAATAAGGGCAAAATAATTTCTGTTGGGTATTGAGGGGGTGGCTGGGAGAGGGAGGGGGCGGAGTGGGTGGTAAGGGAGGGGGTGGGGGCAGGGGGGAGAAATGACCCATGCCTTGTATGCACATATGAATAATAAAAGAAAAAAAAAAGAAAAAAATGTTGGCAAGGATGTGGAAAAACATGAACCCTCATACACTGCTGGTGGGAATGTAAGTTAGTATAACCATTATGGAAAACAATATGGAGGCTTCTTAAAAAACTAGAAATAGACCTCCATATGATCTAGCAATACTCCTAGGGATATACCTGAAGGAATGTGACTCGGGATACTACAAAGGCACCTGCACACCTATGTTTATTGCAGCACTATTCACAATGGCCAAGTTATGGAAACAGCGAAGATGCCCCCCTACTGACCAATGGATTAAGAAAATGTGGTATTTATTCACAGTGGAATTTTGTTCAGCTACAAAGAAGAATGAAATTTTGTCATTCTCAGGAAAACGGACAGAACTGGAGAATGCCTTAAGTGAAATTAGTCTCAAAAGCCCCCAAATCACGTGTTCTCCTTCATATGCAGATTACAGACCTAAAACAAATGCAGTAATATTGTTGGACACACGTCACAGACTAAGGGGAACCCATGCACGGAGGAATAGGGAAAGAGAAGGAAACCAAAAATTTGAATGTGGTTGATGTGCTCCCTGTATAGTTAAAAAGTATAGCAATCTTAAACTAGCAGAAGACACTATGGGACAC